>NC_140579.1:566810317-568307817 GCF_964204655.1 Triturus cristatus | reverse complement strand
CAGCCGAGGGCTTTGGGCTGGTGCCGTCAGTCGCTCAGGCCGCTCCGCCGTTAATGATCCTTCCGCAGGTTCACCTACGGAAACTGTTACGACTTTTACTTCCTCTAGATAGTCAAGTTTGAACGTCTTCTCGGCCAGGGCCGATCCGAGGACCTCACTAAACCATCCAATCAGTAGTAGCGACGGGTGGTGTGTACAAAGGGCAGGGACTTAGTCAACGCGAGCTTATGACCCGCACTTACTGGGAATTCCTCGTTTATGGGATATAATTGCAATCCCCAATCCTTATCACAAACTGGGTTCAGTAGGTTACCCGCACCTGTCGGCGAAGGGTAGACACACGCTGATCCGTTCAGTGTAGCACGCGTGCAGCCTCGGACATCTAAGGGCATCACAGACCTGTTATTGCTCGATCTCCTGTGGCTGAACGCCACATGTCCCTCTAAGAAGTTGGACGCCGACCACTGGGGGTCGTGTAACTAGTTAGCATGGAGGAGTCTCGTTCGGTATCAGAATAAACCAGACAAATTGCTCCATCAAGTAAGAACGGCCATGCACCACCACCCACAGAATCGAGAACGAGCTATCAATCTGTGAATCCTTTCCGTGTCCAGGCCGGGTGAGGTTCCCCGTGTTGAGTTAAATTAAGCCGCAGGCTCCACTCCTGGTGGTGCCGTCCATCAATTTCTTTAAGTATCAGCTTTGCAACCATAACCCCCCCCCCCCCCCCCGGAACCCAAAGACTTTGGTTTCCCGGAAGCTACTTGGCGGGTCATGGAAATAATGCCACCGGATCGCTAGTCAGCATCATATATGGTCGGATTTACGACGGTATCTGATCGTCTTCGAACCTCCGACTTTCATTCTTGATTAAGGAAAACATTCTTGGCAAATGCTTTTGCTTTGGTTCGACTTGCGCCGGTCCAAGAATTTCACCCCTAGCGGCACAATACGAATGCCCCCTGGTCGTCCCTCTTAATCATGGCCCCAGTTCCAAAAACCAACAAAATAGAACTGGAGTCCTATTCCATTATTCCTAGCTGAAGTATTCAGGTGACCGGCCTGCTTTGAGCACTTCTAATTTTTTCACAAAGTAAATGCTTTGGACCCCTAGGACAGTCAGTCAAGAGCATCAAGGGGATGCCGAGAGGCAGGGGTTGGGACAGGCGGTAGCTCGGCTCGTGGCAGACCGCCAGCTCGATCCCAAGATCCAACTACGAGCTTTTAAACTGCAGCAACTTTAATATACGCTATCGGAGCTGGAATTACCGCGGCTGCTGGCACCAGACTTGCCCTCCATTGGATCTTCGTTAAAGGATTTAAAGTGTACTCATTCCAATTGCAGGGCCTCAAATGAGTCCTGTATTGTAATTTTTCGTCACTACCTCTCTGAGTCGGGAGTGGGTAATTTGCGCGCCTGCTGCCTTCCTTGGATGTGGTAGCCGTTTCTCAGGTTCCCTCTCCGGAATTGAACCCTGATTTCCCGTTACCCGTGGTCACCATGGTAGGCACAGAAAGTATCATCGACATTTGATAGGGCAGACATCCGAATGTATCATCACCGTCACGGGGACGTGCGATCGGCCTGAGGTTATCTAGAGTCACCAAAGCGGCCGGGCAAGCCCGGATTGATCTTGGTCTGATAAATGCATACATCCCAGGAGGTCAGCCCTCGTCGGCATGTATTAGCTCTAGAATTACCACAGTTATCCAAGTAACAGATGGAGCGATCAAAGGAATCATAACTGATTTAATGAGCCATTCACAGTTTCACTGTACCACCGTGTGTACTTACATGTGTATGGCTTAGTCTTTGAGACAAGCATATGCTACAGGCAGGATCAACCAGGTTGCCGCACCTGCTGACGGGGTGGGTTCGGGAGCCACATGCCCATTTTCCCGACCAGCAACCTTCGCACACCCTTCCCTCTTGGGAGCCTGCTAGGGGAAGGAGCCCGCCTGCCTGGGCAGGAGGGCTCGCTGGGGGGTGGAGAGGGGCAGTTGCACGGGCACCGGCAGGCCCAGCCGTCTCCCCTGGAAGGGAGAGGCAGGCCGAGGTGCAGCTTGAGCGAGAGGCAGGGGTGCCGGATCCTGGTGGCAGAACAATCACAGGAGTAATACCCGTAAACCCAACTGAGATTGGGTAAATACTGTGTAAATTCGACAATATCTCAGCAGGATATATTGGAATTATTTAAAATGGTATGTACAAGACATTACAAAAAACAAAAACAAAAGAGAGGAGACTTTAGGGTTGTTTTTTCAAAGCGCCAATAGGTGTCATATATTTAGAAGATCAAAAGAATTTCAAGTAGTAGTAGTATCAGCACAACAGGGTATGAATACTCAGGCAACCCTAGTGGAGAAGGTGTACAAAGTGCTCGTGCTAGTGAAACAACAGTGCAAGTGACAACGTGAAAGAAACCACAGCAAGCGGCGCAGAAGAAGCAATATATACAATAAAAAGGTTCATATAACAATTTACTCAATGGTATAATTGGTATTTTTCATTATTTCAATGAACCAAGTTTGTATGCGCCAAATACGTTTGGGCTGGTGGATAGTGGTCGACGGCGTTTCGATCCTGTCAATTTAGGATCATCATCAGGACCTGGGTCGCCTAATTTGGGAGTGCTCTGTAAAAAACAATTTCCAGATCAGAGCGGCGGACAGAAGGGAAAAAGGGAAAGGAGGCTGGGGCGGAAAAGAAAGGGGGGTTAGAAGAGAAACGGAAAATAGGAAGGGGGGGGAAGAGGGGGGTGTGATGGGGGAAGGGGGGGTTCTATTTTAGTAAGGGGGACAGGGGGGTGGTTAGGGGGCAAAAAGATAGAGAGAAGGTAGAGAAGGAAGGAGTCATGGTAGGGCAGGCAATGACTAGAAGCCTACCTTGCGCACGAAGAGAAGGCACTGGCGAGACAACGGGGAATTCAGCTGTGAGTGGATTACACAGTGACGTGCGAAGGGAGGGAATTCTCTCCCTCGGGGTTCTGTGGAAAACAAGGGGGGGGGAAATTGAGAAGGGGATATGGAAAGGAACACAAGGGAAAAGGAAGGACGACAAGGGATACGAAGACTCACCCGTGTAAATTGAAATGACGAAACTTCACAGGGAGGGCAGCCGGTACAGGGGTCCGGAGAGGGGGAGGAACGGTAAACAGCCTGGGGACAAAAGGGCAGGAGGTTACCGGCTGTAAACGCGGGGTTAAGGCTGGAGCGCGCAAGGACATGGTGTAGCTTACCCGATAATTAATGGAGCAGGAGTAAGGCTGCGGTCGCGATGTCAATGGGAGATCAGCAGCGGGTCAGAGAATGAATCCAGAGCGGAACAAATCCAGCAGGGACGAGAGGAGCCACGGACGTGTGCAACCTTCGAACGATCAGTGACTGTGTGGTGAACCACAGTACCTGTTATATGAGGGAGGAGTTAGCGTAACGCGGAGAAGCCGTCTATAGGACGCAGGGGACGGAAGGAGGGGTATGAGTCAGCAAGCTGGTAACCGGGGGTGTGAGAGAGCGCAGTGGTTGCTAAGGACGCTCAGTGAACGGG
Source organism: Triturus cristatus (assembly GCF_964204655.1). Lineage (NCBI taxonomy): Eukaryota > Metazoa > Chordata > Amphibia > Caudata > Salamandridae > Triturus > Triturus cristatus. The sequence goes on along the minus strand of NC_140579.1, from coordinate 568,304,270 downwards.
GAAAGGAAAGGGAAGAGTTATACGGGGCTGCGGGGATCGAACCGACGGATACAGGATTGGGAAAGGCAGGAAGGGCAGGAGGGAGGACGGGAGAAGGGCGTGGAGCGGAGGGCATAAATCAAGGGGAAGCCAAGGCAGGTCGGAAGAGGAAAAAAGGAGGGGGGCACGGAAGGGGAACAAGAAGAAAAGAGAAGGGGGAGGAAGAGAAAAAGAGAGGGGAAGCCACAGACGGCAGGCGAGAGACCAAAGTAAGGGGACAATTTCAACAATACGAACAAATCAATTGTGGCAAACAATAACAATGTTATGTGGAGAAATGAGCATGAACTGACATCTGGGAGAAATGGACAATTGAATTGTGGAAAAACAACAATGCTATAAATTGGAATACGCATGAACTGACATTTTTAGGAAAAATGGGTAGATATCCGGGTCTGTCAGGACATTTAGGTGAGAATATATGTTGGCAAAATCAAAGGGGCTGGAAAGGACAAAACATCAGGTGGTGTAATGGATGGTACTGTTCCACTCATCAATCGTGTTCAGGCCATGGTGTACAGAGTTGCAACGAGTTATCCATTTGCATTCACTCTTGTCAAGGAGAGCTTGAAGATTCCCCCCTCTGGGAGGCAGGCGAGGCTGATCAATGACTTGCCATTTCATGTCCAGAACATCGTGATTTTGTTCCAGAAAATGTGAGACCAAAGGTGCTGTAATGGTCCTGCAGTTTATTCTGCTCTTATGCTGAATGATTCTTTGTTTAATCATCTGTGTAGTTTGCCCAATATAGATGAGATGGCAAGGGCACTCGATGGCATAGATCACATTCTGTGAGCGGCAGTTAGTAAATGTGTTCAGGACATGTGATTGGTTATTGAATTTAAAATCCTTGGTGTTGGTTGTTAATTCACAAACGCTGCATGATTGACATTTGTAATGACCCAGTATGGGCGGTAAACCCCAACTCGAGGTGATGGTATTAGTTGTGGTCGATTTGTTGGGCCAAGTGATGGCATGGACCAGATGGTTAGATAAATTGTTGCCACGCTTGTATGAAAAAAGGGACGGTTCTTGAGAAGATTTGTTCGTCCGTAGAAGTGTCCAATTTCGAGTAATGATTTTCTTGACCTGGTTACTACTCGGACTGAACTGGGAAACAAATGGAATCCGAGAATTGGTTTTCTTAGGCTGGGGTGTAAGTAAGTGATCACGATGGCAGTACCATGCCCTCTTTCGAGCCCGTGAAACCAATCTACGTGGGTAGCCTCTGTCTGTGAGTTTCTTGCATAGGACTTCGGATTCTTTGAAATAGTCTTTGCGCCATTTTCAGTTTCTCCGAATCCGAAGGAATTGACCATAAGGTAACCCATCTTTGAGCCCACGTGGGTGGTAGCTTGAGTAATGCAGCAGTGTGTTTCTCTCGGTTGGCTTCCGGTATAGTGATGTTCCGATCAATCCTTCCTCAGCATGTATGGTCAGATCTAGGAACGGCAAGTCATTAGTAGTATGTTCACATGTGAATTTCAGATGGATTTGGGAGTTGTTCAGCCAATTGACAAAACAGTTTAAAGTGGTGGCGCATCCTTTCCAGAGTAGAAGGACATCGTCGATGTATCTGCGCCACAAGGAAATTTGATGTCGAAATGGGTTGGTGGGTGAGAGTATAAGGGAGGTTTCAAGTCTGTGAACAAAGAGAATGGCAAAATTCGGGGCAAAGCATGCTCCCATCGATACGCCTTTGATTTGTAGATAGAAGTCCTCTTTGTACAAAAAATAATTATTTTCTAAGGCGATGTGTAATAAGTCCATGACAAATTCTGTTGGAATGCGGGTAGGTTTGGGTCTGTTTTCCAGTAGTTCAAAGATGGCTAGAAGTCCTTCTTCGTGTGGGATGTTCGTGTAAAGGGACTCTATATCCAGACCAGCCATCAATTCCGTATCTACATCAAAGGGTCTGTCTTCAATGGTCTTGATAAGATCCATGCTGTCTCTTATGAAAGTGTCAGTAAGCGGGACGAATTCTTTGATGACAGCGTCTATGTATTTCCCCAAAGGTTCCAAGGCGGAACCGCAACCAGACACAATGGGTCTCCCAGGGGGATTTTGAAGGTCCTTGTGGATCTTAGGTAAAACGTAGATCACTGGTGTACGTGGGTGGGTATTATTTAGAAAAGAAAATTCCTTAGAGGAAATAATGTTGTTGGTTTGAGCTTGTTCGGTGACGCGGTGTATCTTTTTCTTTATGTCTGGAAGGGGATCGCATGTGAGCTTACGGTAATGGGCCACATTAGAGAGTTGTCTTTTAATTTCCAAGTCGTATTTCTCATTGTCCATGATGACAATTCCGCCTCCTTTATCTGCCGGTTTGATGGTTAGTTCAGATCTGTTTTTCAAGCTAAGTAAGGCCTGTTTTTCAACCAGCGGGAGATTGTAAGGAACATATTCAAACTTTTCTTGTACGTCTGAAATCTCATGGAGCACCAATCGCTCAAAAGACAGTATTTCTGGAGGCATGGTGTGTGAGGGGGGATGGAAGGTAGAGGGGAGGTGAAAACGTGGAGCGTCAGTTTGAAAAGGATTCGGTTTATCTGAAAAAAATTGCCGTAGTCTGATGCGTCTGAAGAACTGTAGTAAATGTGCATGTAAATCGATAAAGTTGCTGCGTTCCGTAGGTACAAAGCTCAAGCCTCTACTGAGCAGACGAGTTTCTTCTTCAGAGAGAGTATGCTTGGAAAGATTGATTATGGGGATCACCTCCGGGTTGGTACTGGATTCATGGTCATTTGGTTCCATGGCGATGACGGGTACATTCATGATGTTTCTCGGGGTAATTATTGTTGAGGGCCCCAACGGTAAAACTTGTTTCTGGTTTGTCTTTCGCCGGAGTATTGATTTTGGTAGTTGTTCCGTGCGCGTGGACGGTTCTGGTCGCGTCCGCGGCCTTGTTCTAAAAAACCGGGTGGTAGCAGAGATGGAAGTTTGTGTTGGTTTCTAGAGGTGCTGGGCTCTTCGTTATGATCCGAGTCTTCAATTGAGGTGTTGGAAGAGTCTGAGAAGGTGATATGCTGATTATTCCTGAATCTGCCCCAGTTGCGTGTCCTAGGTGGGTTGTAGGGATTATTATAGAATTCGTCCTTCAGGTACGGATAGGTTTTATCTATGCTGTAATATTTAATGTCCCTTTGTATTTTGGTGACTTTTTTGTTCAGTTCAAAGGTATTGAAAGTTGTTATGGTCGAATTGATTTTCTCCAGAAGGTTTTTTGCTTCAGATATAGAGTTGTCTTCCAAAATGAGTTTTTCAATCTCAGCAATCTCTTATAATTCTTTTTGGCTGTTACGTATTTGAAAGCCTAATGGAATAATCCCTGCTTTGAGGTACTCCGTGAGCATCCGGGCATGAAGGGTTGTACGGATTTGTTTCCCCCCCCCCCTCCCCTCCCCCTTCTCTTTTCTTCTTGTTCCCCTTCCGTGCCCCCCTCCTTTTTTCCTCCTCCGACCTGCCTTGGCTTCCCCTTGATTTATGCCCTCCGCTCCACGCCCTTCTCCCGTCCTCCCTCCTGCCCTTCCTGCCTTTCCCAATCCTGTATCCGTCGGTTCGATCCCCGCAGCCCCGTATAACTCTTCCCTTTCCTTTCCCCGTTCACTGAGCGTCCTTAGCAACCACTGCGCTCTCTCACACCCCCGGTTACCAGCTTGCTGACTCATACCCCTCCTTCCGTCCCCTGCGTCCTATAGACGGCTTCTCCGCGTTACGCTAACTCCTCCCTCATATAACAGGTACTGTGGTTCACCACACAGTCACTGATCGTTCGAAGGTTGCACACGTCCGTGGCTCCTCTCGTCCCTGCTGGATTTGTTCCGCTCTGGATTCATTCTCTGACCCGCTGCTGATCTCCCATTGACATCGCGACCGCAGCCTTACTCCTGCTCCATTAATTATCGGGTAAGCTACACCATGTCCTTGCGCGCTCCAGCCTTAACCCCACGTTTACAGCCGGTAACCTCCTGCCCTTTTGTCCCCAGGCTGTTTACCGTTCCTCCCCCTCTCCGGACCCCTGTACCGGCTGCCTTCCCTGTGAAGTTTCGTCATTTCAATTTACACGGGTGAGTCTTCGTATCCCTTGTCGTCCTTCCTTTTCCCTTGTGTTCCTTTCCATGTCCCCTTCTCAATTTTTCCCCCCCTCGTTTTCCACAGAATCCCGAGGGAGAGAATTCCCTCCCTTCACACGTCACTGTGTAATCCACTCACAGCTGAATTCCCCGTTCTCTCGCCAGCGCCTTCTCTTCGTGCGCAAGGTAGGCTTCTAGTCATTGCCTGCCCTACCATGACTCCTTCCTTCTCTTCCTTCTCTCTATCTTTTTGCCCCCTAACCACCCCCCCAACCCTCTCCCCCTCCCCCTTACTAAAATAGAACCCCCCCTTCCCCATCACACCCCCCTTTTCCCCCCCCCTTCCTATTTTCCGTTTCTCTTCTAACCCCCCTTTCTTTTCCGCCCCAGCCTCCTTTCTCTTTTTCCCTTCTGTCCGCCGCTCTGATCTGGAAATTGTTTTTTACAGTGCACTCCCAAATTAGGCGACCCAGGTCCTGATGATGATCCTAAATTGACAGGATCGAAACGCCGTCGACCACTATCCACCAGCCCAAACGTCTTTGGCGCATACAAACTTGGTTCATTGAAATAATGAAAAATACCAATTATACCATTGAGTAAATTGTTATATGAACCTTTTTATTGTATATATTGCTTCTTCTGCGCCGCTTGCTGTGGTTTCTTTCACGTTGTCACTTGCGCCGTTGTTTCACTAGCACGAGCACTTTGTACACCTTCTCCACTAGGGTTGCCTGAGTATTCATACCCTGTTGTGCTCTTACTACTACTACTTGAAATTCTTTTGATCTTCTAAATATATGACGCCTATTGGCGCTTTGAAAAAACAACCCTAAAGTCTCCTCTCTTTTGTTTTTGTTTTTTGTAATGTCTTGTACATACCATTTTAAATAATTCCAATATATCCTGCTGAGATATTGTCGAATTTACACAGGATCCTGGTGGCGGCGGCACCCGTCAGAACGGTCGTTCTGAGCTGCTGTGGAAATGTGCTGGGCAGAGAGGGGTGACAGTGTGGCGCACGGGCCTACGGACCTGCCGGGCAGCAGCATCCGAGGGCCTGGCACCACCGACCCCTTCCGCTCGGGTCAGACCACAGGGGGGCACGAGCTGCTGGGGCCGTTCGGCCTTCGCTCTGCTAGATAGGGTGAAAGGCCTCCCGCCAGGCAGCAGGCCCTCCAGTCGGACGGTCCATGCGGAGTGGAAGCTCCTTGCTAGAAACAACAGCCTCGGCTGTCCAAGCAGTCCATCCCTGAATGGATTGAGAGCACGCAATCGATCAGAGTATGGCAGGGGCATCCCCTAGCAGGCCGCCCTGCACGGGGGATGCCGGCTTCACATCCTTGCCTACTCCTGGGCCGAGCCGGCTAGGCGGAAAGGCCCATCAGGAAGGGGCTGAGAGGCAGGCGCAGACCACGGCCCCTGGGGGCCCAGGCGGGCGGGCCCGGGTGCTGCCTTCCCCTGTCTTAGAATCGCCGGACCTCACGGGGTCTGACTGAGCAGGCTCGGAGAAAACAAACCATCGGGAAGGGACTGAGAGGCAGATGCGTACCTGGGCCCATGGTGGCCCCGGCGGGCAGGCCCGGGTTCTGCCTTCCCCTGTTTCGGGGTCGCCAAACCTCATGGAGGTCTGACTGACCCTCTCCCTAGTAATCCGGAGGTAAATAACCCCCCTTTCTTGTAATTCGTGCACACAAGGTGACAGAGGGGACCCAAGGAGCGAATGTGCCTGACCTCCTGGAGCCCTTGCTGGGATCGGAGAGGCAAATGAACCCTCATCGGGACTTCCAGGGAAGCCCGGCCATCTGGTCACCCCATTGCAAAGCATTGTGTGCGACGAGATGGGCGAGGGAATAGGTGCGATCAGATGGCCGAGGGGAAAGGTGCGACCATATGGCCAGGCTTGAAAGGGAAGCCATCTGGTCGCTCTGCGCCTCAACGAAAGAGTGAGCAGGTGCCGGGGCAGGGGGGACCGGAGACCTGGGGCCCCAGCTGGGTTCCAGGCATGGAGGCTGCAAGGGGGACCCGAAGGGCCCTCTGACCCGGGGCCTGCGGATACCTTGACAAGCAGGGGAGGCCTGCATGGGACCAGTCCTGGGACCTTGGTGGAGCGGCAGGCTGGGGGACGGGGCCCAGGGCGGGAACACCCGACCTGCGGCCCGGCGGGGCTCCTGGACCCAGCAGGGGCTCCCGGGACCAGAGATACAGGGGAAGCCTCCCCGGACCCGCGGGACCCCATCCCGGGCACCCTGCCACACGGCAGGACCGAGGACACATCCTGGGGGGAGGCTACCCTCCCTGGGGACCTCAGGGGCCCTGGCCAGAGCTCCTGAACCTAGTCAAGAAAGGGGAAGCTCCCCGGGCACAACTGAACCCCGTCCTGGGCCTTTGGCAGAGTGGCAGGCTGGGAACGTGGCCCAGGGCTGGAGCACCCGACCGGGGCCCAGCATGGCCCCTGGACCCAGCCGGGACTCCCAGGCCCAGAGGCGCAGGGAAAGTATGGGCCCGTCGGACCCCATCCTGGGCACCCTGCCACGCGCAGGACCGAGGACAGAGCCCAGGGTGGGGAGGCCACCCTCCCCGGGGCCCCTGGGAGCCCCTGAACCCAGCCAAGCAAGGGGAGGCTCCCCGGGCATGACGGAACCCCGTCCCAGGCCTTTGGGGGGCGGCAGGCCGGGGGACAAGGCCCAGGGCTGGAGCACCCAACCTGGGGCCCGGCGGGGCCCCTGGACCCAGCCAAGCAGGGGGAGGCTCCCCGTGTCCACAGGACCCTATCCGCAGCAGCCTGCCACACGGGAGGCCTGGGGATGGACCCCAGGCTCGGGCTGCATCCTGGCCCATCCAGCTGCCGGCTGTGGACCACTAGGCCGAGAGGGGTTCCGGAGTACCCTGTCCCTAGTAATCCGAAGGAAAGCTACCCCCCTTTCTGATAACCTGTGCGCATCGTGAAACTCAGGGGACCCTAGGCACGGATGCGCCCGATCTCCTGGAGCCCTGGCTGGGATCGGCGAGGCAAATGAGCCCTCATCAGGACTTCCAGGGCAGCCCGGCCATCTGGTTGCCCCATTGAAAAGCATTGCGTGTGACCAGATGGCTGAGGGAAAAGGTGCGACCAGATGGCCGGGACCAAAAGGACTCCCATCTGCCTTCCCCTGTTTCGGGGTCGCCAAACCTCATGGAGGTCTGACTGACCCTCTCCCTAGTAATCCGGAGGTAAATAACCCCCCTTTCTTGTAATTCGTGCACACAAGGTGACAGAGGGGACCCAAGGAGCGAATGTGCCTGACCTCCTGGAGCCCTTGCTGGGATCGGGGAGGCAAATGAACCCTCATCGGGACTTCCAGGGAAGCCCGGCCATCTGGTCACCCCATTGCAAAGCATTGTGTGCGACGAGATGGGCGAGGGAATAGGTGCGATCAGATGGCCGAGGGGAAAGGTGCGACCATATGGCCAGGCTTGAAAGGGAAGCCATCTGGTCGCTCTGCGCCTCAACAAAAGAGTGAGCAGGTGCCGGGGCAGGGGGGACCGGAGACCTGGGGCCCCAGCTGGGTTCCAGGCATGGAGGCTGCAAGGGGGACCCGAAGGGCCCTCTGACCCGGGGCCTGCGGATACCTTGACAAACAGGGGAGGCCTGCATGGGACCAGTCCTGGGACCTTGGTGGAGCGGCAGGCTGGGGGACGGGGCCCAGGGCGGGAACACCCGACCTGCGGCCCGGCGGGGCTCCTGGACCCAGCAGGGGCTCCCGGGACCAGAGATACAGGGGAAGCCTCCCCGGACCCGCGGGACCCCATCCCGGGCACCCTACCACACGGCAGGACTGAGGACACATCCTGGGGGGAGGCTACCCTCCCTGGGGACCTCAGGGGCCCTGGCCAGAGCTCCTGAACCTAGTCAAGAAAGGGGAAGCTCCCCGGGCACAACTGAACCCCGTCCTGGGCCTTTGGCAGAGTGGCAGGCTGGGAACGTGGCCCAGGGCTGGAGCACCCGACCGGGGCCCAGCATGGCCCCTGGACCCAGCCGGGACTCCCAGGCCCAGAGGCGCAGGGAAAGTATGGGCCCGTCGGACCCCATCCTGGGCACCCTGCCACGCGCAGGACCGAGGACAGAGCCCAGGGTGGGGAGGCCACCCTTCCCGGGGCCCCTGGGAGCCCCTGAACCCAGCCAAGCAAGGGGAGGCTCCCCGGGCATGACGGAACCCCGTCCCAGGCCTTTGGGGGGCGGCAGGCCGGGGGACAAGGCCCAGGGCTGGAGCACCCAACCTGGGGCCCGGCGGGGCCCCTGAACCCAGCCAAGCAGGGGGAGGCTCCCCGTGTCCACAGGACCCTATCCGAATGCCGCCTGCCACACGGGAGGCCTGGGGATGGACCCCAGGCTCGGGCTGCATCCTGGCCCATCCAGCTGCCGGCTGTGGACCACTAGGCCGAGAGGGGTTCCGGAGTACCCTGTCCCTAGTAATCCGAAGGAAAGCTACCCCCCTTTCTGATAACCTGTGCGCATCGTGAAACTCAGGGGACCCTAGGCACGGATGCGCCCGATCTCCTGGAGCCCTGGCTGGGATCGGCGAGGCAAATGAGCCCTCATCAGGACTTCCAGGGCAGCCCGGCCATCTGGTTGCCCCATTGGAAAGCATTGCGTGTGACCAGATGGCTGAGGGAAAAGGTGCGACCAGATGGCCGGGACCAAAAGGACTCCCATCTGCCCGCCCCGAACCTTCACGGTAGGGGTCCCGCCTGCCCTTGCAGGGCTCTGCGTCCCAGGGGTTGGAGACCCAAGCTGGCCCTCAAGCACGGGGAGCCCGCAGGAGCTCTCGGGCCCGGATGCCCAAGGGAGGACAGGCCGGGGCCCGATGGGTACCTTCCCGGGCACTTTGCCACATGGTGGGCTGGAGGAGGGTGCCCTTGATGGTGGGGAGTTGTCTGGGCTCCGCCCATCTGGTCCCCGCTGAGAACCGCCAGCCTGGCAGGGGTGTTCTGGCATAACCTGCCCCTAGTAATCCGGAGGAAAGCTACCCCTCCTTCTGGTAACCTGTGCCTCCAGAACTGGTGCTGGATAACCCCGCTGTCGGAATTTCTCTACTTGTCTTTGAAGTGATGGTCCTAGAAGTTGGCTGTCGGAAATGATTCTTTTAGTTCTGATCAGCTGGGAATATGGAAGATTGCGAATCAATGATGGAGGGTGAAAGCTGGAATGAAGAAGGAGATTATTTCTGTCTGTAGGTTTGGAGTAGATTGTTGTAACCAGAGAGTTGGATTGTTTTTTAATTAGTACATCCAAGAAAGGTAGTTGTTCTGGACTGATATTGTATGTGAACTGAATGCGTGGATTCTTTTGATTTAGTTGACTAATTTGTTCGATCAACAGATCTTCAGAATTCTTCCAAATTAAAAAGATGTCGTCAATAAACCTGGCAAAGAATGCCAAGTTGTCAGTCCAAGTGTTATCAGAAAAAATATGGTCTTCTTCAAATTTGGCCATGAACGTGTTGGCGTAAGCAGGAGCGCCAGAAAAACCCATGGATGTACCACTTATCTGTAGATAGAAGTCACTGTTCCACTCAAGGTAACTGTGTTGGAGACAAAAGGTGAGTAGCTCCATGATGAAAGCTTTATCTATAGCGGTTTCTTCAAGCTGGAGTAGCGCCCATTCACTGGCTTCTAGGCCTTCCAACAGTGGTATTGATGTGTATAGGGCTGTAACATCTATTGAACAAAGAAGCCATGATTCTGAAAAGTTGTTGACTTGATCAAGAAGAGTTAAAAAATGGGTGGTGTCCTTGATATAGCTTTTCCATGACTGTACAAACTTCTGTAGGAAATGATCCACTAGTTGACCTGCTGGCATGAAAATTGAGTCGCATCCAGACACAATTGGTCTGAACGGTGGATTTTGTAAATTTTTGTGTATCTTGGGCAACATGTATAATTTAGGTCGTCTAGGGTATGAAACTGTGAGAAAAGTGCGAATTTTGTTGGTTATCCAAGACATTTCTTCTGCGTGATTCAAGATCTGTGTCAAGACTGCTTGAAATGATGATGTTGGATCCTCTTCAAGTTTGATGTAGGTGTTAGTGTCTTGTAAATGAAGAACAACATTATGTTCGTAAAATACTCGATCCATAATCACCAAGGCGCCACCTTTATCCGCTGGCTTCATTGTCAATCTGTTGTCTTTGGCTAGATTCTTAATGATGGCCAATTCATGTTTTTTCAAATTGGTGGGGAATTGCTGTTTCAAATTGAGTTTAGACAAATCATTGCGGACAAGTGTTTCGAACGTATCCAAAGTTTTGTGAGACATGGGTGGCATGAAGGTAGATTTTGGTTTGAATTGCTGTAGATCTGGATTGCTTTCCTCAGTTTGTCCCTCAAAAGAATCTTGCGAGGGTACAATATTTGAAAAGAAGTGCTTCAATCTGAGGTTCCTCATGAATTTGAATAAAGAGATTTCTACCTCTAAGGGGTTAGTGTGGTAAACAGGAACAAAGGACAAGCCTTTGTTCAAAACTTGTTCTTGACACGAAGATAAAGCAATTGATGAAATATTTATGGCAAGGGTTTGCCTTTGCTCCTGAGATTCCGAGCTTCCAAATCCTTTTCCTTTTCTTTTGCTCCTCCTGGTTTTCTTGGATCTGGTGGTCGGTTGGATGGTGGGCCCTTGGACAAAAAAGAAGAGGAAGAAGAAGTGGTTGGTTGAACGTTCGTGTCTTTGTCAGTGAGTGAAGCACTCGTTGTTGGTGGATCTTCAACAAGTGATACAGGTGTACGAGAAGCGTCACCTGCGACAGTACCAACGTCATCTACACTATCAAATGTCCCTGCGGTTCAATGTACGTTGGCAAAACTTCCCGTAAAATTAAAACCAGAATTTCAGAACACAAAAGTTCAATCCGCACTAACAACCTCAAATCTCCCTTGTTTTCACATTGGTTAGAACATCACCATACCATCGCACAACTCAGATTCACCATACTAGAGATGATGCCCCGCAGCACTCAGATCAACACAGACAAATTACTCTCACAGAGAGAAGTGTGGTGGATCAAGTATCTACAGACCCTAACACCCTTTGGTCTCAATGACAGATTAGAGATGCAATGCTTTTTATAAAGTCGTACCTTCAGTACCCGGGTTCTGGTTAATTTTTTACGGCAAGGGATACCATGTGTTCACTTGGTCTCACTATTTCTTCAGTCTCATTTTCCAAGAGCGTCAGATTCTGTCGTTGCCTTTAGATTGTACGTCTGTCACAGACTAAGCAATTCAATATGTGTTTCACTTTTTCACGTTTCTCATTTGGTTTACTTGGGCACTTTACTACGTTTTATTCAACCTGTTCCACAAGCCTTTGAATAGCCCTCCTCTGGCTCCATTGAGCAACACTGCCTTATCAGACACCATCACATTTCCTGTTTTATAAAAATTCAAAAAAAAATTTTTTTATCTGTTTATTTTTTCTTCACTCAGCTTCTCTCTCGTTTGAGATTACCCTCTTTTTCAGTAACGTCTCTAGACTAATCACAAGCTTCCTCCTCGTTTTTCATTTATTGCAACACCATGCTCTGGCAGGTACAACATTTGTCAGGCACATGGATTCTTTATTTACACTACAGCGTTCTTTCAGCTTTTCATGAATTACGCACTCAAGCCATACACACCCACACACGTACATCCCTTCATCTCCTTTTTTTCCCTCTTCCTTGTCAACTTTATTCCACACTTCACCAGTAACAGTTACATTCCCGGCAGAGTTTCACTGTTTAGTCCCCTTTTGATCTTCATCACGTCCGTCAGGACGCGTCCACGCAATTCGTCTTATTTAAATATTCGGCCAGTCAGTTTCCTGACTACCGTTCCTCCTGGAGGTTCACGCACTCAGCAGCCCGTCGGCAGATTTATTCCCGCCCGAATACAGCACCTGAGGACTCGACATCTTTCATGCAGGGTTCAACACAGTTCATGGGTAAGCCCCCGTTCCTACTCTCCTTTCTCCTTTTCGGCTCCAACTCTGAGCATTAGTCGCTTCCGTTTCCTCGCTACATTCCGCTTTTTCTTTCTCTCTTATCCCACAGCCAGCCCGAGTCTTCACATACAGGAGTACAGCCATTGACTCAGCTATATAATAGCAACACAGCATTTCACCATCACCGTATCAAAGTAAGTCGTGTGCAGTCTTGGTTACACTACATTTATCCACTTCACTATGAGTTGGCTCTGAGATTATTTTCATTGTTTACCCCAGTGTCCTGCAGCCTTCGGCGCTTCTGGTTAGTTTCGCATTGAATCGTCACTTCGCACATCAGTAAGAACCCAAGCTTTTTCTCGTTTTTCTCAGTCTTATTTTCACGGGTGTCTTCCATTCCATAAGTTTTTAACAACGGTTACTCCTGGGTACTTTTGTATACACTCTTCAATCACAATTAAGAATAATTTACTCCTTTCTTCACTTCTGCAACATTCTATTTTTCTATTGAATTGCTAATGTTTTGATTCAGGCCAGTTTAGAACTCTTTGTGCCTTGATACGCTGCATCATGTATATGTTTGATTACAAAAAATTTCATGTATGTACATAGCTATGGTTTTCAATGTTGTTTTTGCTTCCATTTTTTCTAGCTGCCCCTGAAGAAGGGATGAGAATCATCCCGAAATGCATTGGGCTTGTTCTTGATTTTCTCCAGAATTGACGATACAATTCACTGCTCTAGGGCAGTTTACTATTGACTGTATTATTATTTTTTTAATCGTTCTTACTGTTTGCAGACTGAACAGTTATTGTGTTTTTCGTTTTCAATACAATGAGTTAGCAACAAATTAAGTGTTGATTGTTTAATTGATTGTTTATTAGACTGCTGGTTATTCCATCACAGTTTAAACACACTCAGACTCCACGGTAACTCAGTTTAGTTGTCCAAAATTACTCTAACTGTTTCTTTCCATCGCAGTGCACTCAGTATACTGGTGACTGTTCACCAGCAATATTGCTGATCTTTAAACTACCCAGACATACTCGGGCCTCCCCCCTACTACAACAACTGCACTGGCTACCCATCAGGCAGAGGGCCAAATTTAAAGGCCTCTGCATTACACATAAGGCCTTGTTTGGGCAAGCCCCCAAATATATCAAGGAACGCCTGACGACATACACCCCCTGCCGCACTCTCAGGTCCTCCACGGAGGGTCTATTAAAATGCCCTCGCGTCCACTACTCCTCGAAAGGGGGTCGAGCCTTTTCCACTCTCATGCCACAACTATGGAACAGACTGCCAGGCCAGCTGCGCTCTGAAATCTGTCTCCTGTCCTTCAGGAGGAAACTAAAGACCCTCTTATTCATGGAAGCCTGGGCTTAACGCCCTTTCCCGCGATACATCCTCATCCTGGCACTTCCGTAGTTCTGCTCACAGCGCTTAGAGACCTGTAGGTATTAAGCGCTTTACAAACTACAATTAACATAACATAACATCTTCAAACACATTTTTCAAGCAACTGTCTTAATCAAGCAGCTTCCTTATTTCAATAGTTATCTGCCTGTTAACATTCCTCACTTGCATGCAATTTTCCTTTTTTTTAATATATTATAATGATGTCCCAAAGTACTGTTTCCACATCTGGGGCCTCATGTAGGTAAATAAATTTTACCGTTTCTTAAATACCGAGCCGTACCGAATCGGTAAATTAGAATCGGTAAGTTATATGTAGGTAAAAATTCGGTAACAGTTACCGATTCGGTAACATTCGGTAATCACGAATCGGAATTCACCGAATCGGTAAATACCGAGGTGGTATTTACCGAATCGGAAAATACCGAGGTGGTATTTACCGAATCGGAAAATACCGAGGTGGTATTTACCGAATCGGAAAATACCGAATCGGTATGTACGGAATCGGTAAATAAAATCACATGACTTGACGAAACAGCTAATCCTGTGCAACCACAGCCCACCCAACCAGGAAGTGGCCACACCCAGGCAGGTGTACATAATTAGCCGACCCTGGAGAGGCTTGGAGTGCAGAGGAGAGGCAGGGAGCCGGTGCCTGTGCGAGCGGGAAAACGAACATCATGTCCAGCCAGAGAACACAGAGAGACGGAGGGGAAAGGAGGAGGAAGCTGAAATTTAGCCCCAAGGAACTCCAGGTGCTGGTGGAGGAGGTGGTGAAGCAGCACCAGAAGCTGTTTGGAAGGCAATCCCTGCAAGTGCCTGAGGCTGAAAAGCGCAACATATGGCTGGCCATCCAGGCCCATGTGAATGCTGTGGGAGTGACCCACAGGGACATAGAGGTCCTAAAGAAGCGCTGGTATGACCTGAGGATTGTAACCAAGAGGAAGATGGGCGACATCCAGAAGGAGGCCAGCCAGACTGGAGGTGGAACCAACAGGGCACCTGCCCTCACCGAACTGGAGGAGCTGGTGGGGGCCACAATCGAGCAAGAGAGCGTCGTGGGTCTTGGGGACGCCGACAGCTCTGCCAGAGCCGCCACACAACAAGGTAAGACGAAAGCACAGCAATGTAGCACCCCCTATCCCTATCCCACATCCCCCATTGTGAAACGAGAATCACACTGCAGTCCACACGTGTCAGTGCAGACAGGCAATGCATTCCGGGAGATGTAGTCAGAGAAACACCAACCATGACGTAAATGTTACAGGGCAACAAGGCATGTCACGCACTCGAGGCACAAGGAGACAGAGGACATTTTGGAATGTGAAATTATTTATTGTGACGCTTTCAATGCAGCCCTTCGGGGACACTGAGCCAATGTTGTATTTCTGTCCACAGATGTGACATCATGCAGGACAGGGCATGCTGCAGGAGAGACGGCACACCGGCCACAAATATCACCTCTAGCCAGCACAAGTTCAGACCAGGGAGCAGGCCCACTGGCAGCCGCACCACCAACACAGGCAGCCTCGCCGCAGCCAGAGCCAGCATCACCTCACCCAGAGCCAGCATCACCTCACCCAGAGCCAGCATCACCTCACCCAGAGCCAGCATCGCCACTCATGTTTGAATCACCGGCCACATCTCCGCTTGCAGGTGTGGGAATGAGGAGGCGTCCAGCAGCCAGGCTACGAGCCTTAGACACCTCGTCAGACGACAGCATGGGCCCTGAAGAACTCACCAGGCCCCAGGAAGGGAGCCATGCCACTGTGCCCCACACCTCACAGGCAGCACAGACGGGAGCAAGAGGGCGCCGCAGGTCGCGTGTCCAGAGTCCACCAGCACCCATTGACGGCCATAGTGTCTTCTTGGGTCTCGAGGGCCAAATGTTGAAACAACAGCGCCTGCAAACAAAGGCAGTCATGACAGTCCAGAGGCACATGCGGGTGATGAAAACTACATTAGTCAACATGGACAATAACATCAGCGGCATGGCTGCGGGCATTCAGGACATGTCCCAGTCAATCCAGCAGTTGTGCAGCAAATTAGATGCTGACATCGAGGCACGGCGCCGGGAACGGCAGAGAAGGGACACTACCAACAGGGCACTCAACCGTCTGGCAACTGCGACTTCTCTACTGTGCCGGCGCTCTGTGACGATGCAGGAGGGCCTAACACACTGCTGCAGCGACCTGTCTCGGGGGATGGTGCAGGTGACAAGTGCACTAGGGGTGCTATTTACTAGTCAGGCGTCGACAACTGCTGCAGGGGATGCTGCGGAGAGCATCGACACCAGCAGCAGGAGCAGCATCACACCCCCCGTCCCAGAAGGACGCAGGAGCAGCAGGCGGCTTGGGGTTGGCTCTAGTGAGGATGCACAGGCCGTGCCATCCACCACTGCAGCGCGTATGCGCAAACATTGATGTGGCCCTGCTTAGCCACTTCCCAATGGGTGACGTAACCCTGGACATACTCCTTGTATAGATGGTATAATGTCAGATTGGCTTGTTCATGTGTTCATGGCGTGGTGCCACATTAAAACTACGTCATGACTAATCACAACTGGCTGTGTCCCCTTACTTACTCAGAAATAGTTGCATGTGATCTCTGTCCGTCTCTCTCTCCCATCGATTGCAGTTGGCACTCTAGCTGCGTTGCCCTGTGGCTGGCCTGACTCATCCTCGTTGTCCTCAAAATATGTTAGTTCCACATCTGTACCTTTTTTCGTGGCAAGGTTGTGCAGCATTGCACAAGTGGCAATAATCTTGCAGCAGGTGATGGGTGTGTACTGGCGTGCGCCTCCGCTCTTGTGGAGGCAGCGGAACCTGCTCTTCAGTAGTCCAAACGTGCGCTCCACCACATTGCGTGTTGTTTTGTGTGCCACGTTGTATCGTCTCTCACTCTGGGTTGATGGGTGTAGGTAGGGAGTGAGGATGAATGACCGGCATGCATATGCACTGTCGCCTAGATGAGTTAAAGGGAAACATCAGTCACATGCTTCTTTACACTATGATTTGCAGGTTGCAAGGGGCGTCACTGTTACTCACCTAGCAGGTATCCCTCTCCAAATTCTCCGGCACTCAGTCGTGTGTAGATCCCACTATTCTGGAAGATGTACGAATCGTGGGTGCTCCCAGGAAACTTTGCAACAATATCTGTGATGATGTTCCCTGCATCACAGATCACCTGCACATTGATGGAGTGGGTGGACTTCCTGTTCCTGTAGATGTGCTCTGTGTCAGCTGGTGGACAGATTGGGATGTGTGTACCATCAATACAGCCGATGACATGGGGGAACTGTGCCATGTGATAAAAGTCTGTTTTTGTTTTCTGCAGTGCAGCCTGTGTGTTGGGGAAGCTGATGTAGTGGTGCATTCTCTGCATCATGGCATCCAGGAACTTCCTGAAGAAACGTGACAGGCAACTCTGGGATACACCACCCACCGCAGCTATCACCACCTGATAACTGCCGGATGCCAGCAGATGTAGGCTGCAGAGCACCTGCACATGTGGGGGTATGGCGTGCGCCCTTCTTATTGGCTGGTCCAGGAGTGGGTGAAGGTCCCTGATTAAGTCCATGATGGTTTCGGGGTGTAGCCTGTACCTCTCATGTATCTCTGCATCAGTCAGGTGGAATAGTGTGATGCGCTGTCTGTAGATGCGTTCCTCCCGTCGCCAAACCCTCAGTCCTGCTGCCTGTAGACGTAGGCGCCTTGCAATGACATACATAGCGGCCATGTTGTCCACGCTGTTGCATTTTGGGATTGCTTATATGCACTGTTGATGGTTACCACCTGCTTTCAATCCGTGTTAATTACCGACTCTTATTTACCGATTTTCTTGGATTTCTTAATTACCGAGTGCTCCTACATGTCATTTTCATTTTTACCACTTCATATTTACCACTTCATATTTACCGATTCGTTAAGTATGTATTCGGTAAATCTGATTCGGTATTTTAGAATTCGGTAAATATGATTCGGTATTTACCGCCTCATATTTACCGAAAAGTCGTTTTTGGACTCCTACATCTCACTTGTCTGAATACCAGTCGGTAACGGCATATTTCCCAAAAATCGGCCGTTACCGACCGGTATTTGGCTACCTACATGAGGCCCCTGGTGTGTTCTATTGCGCAGTACAGTTCGCGAAAGTCTGTGGCGCCGCCCGCATCAGGCTGCAGTGGGTACCGATGTGGCTGTGGTGCTTAGAACTGTGCCAGTCTGCACTTCATCAATCAGTGCCCGTCTCGAAATAGTTACATAAATATCATTTTGATGTAATATACAGAAGTTATGCAGCGTAAGGTAAAAACTAAATGCAAATACATTTTTAATGAACTGAAAATATGCCACTGGGAAATATGAAAACAGCCTGGGGGTACTGCAGACGCGGAGTGCCGTGCATCGCGAGCCCGCTGCAATCAGCACACCATCTGAAGGCTTTACTGAAGCCACCCGGGCCCTGCACTCCTCCTGCTAGGGTGACGGATGTGGGTGTCAGCTAATGGCTTGGCATCTGCTGCATGTGCAGGGAGAAAGCATCTTCTCGGTAGTGTCGTTCCATTATGTTCGCAGAATCAACTCCCTTTGAGAGGACTGTGTTCAGTGTTGTAACAGAATGCCTTGATGACTTACTACTAAATGTAATTACTCCGATTCTCTCTTACTTGTTCCAGTACTAACAATGCGAGGTTTGCCTCATGCTCCATCCCCTTTCTCACAATTCCCCAAGCTGTCTTATTTTTTATCCTAACTTACATCCTAGGCCTATCCCTAAAGGATCCCTCCTCCCCTAACCAATTCCTGAGCTCTCCCCTAGCTCAAAAGACCTTTTTGACAAGCAGGCCCCAAGGAAGGGAGGGTGGAAGGTAAGTACTGGGATGAGAAAAAGGGAATTGGAACAATGAAGATTACCAGCAAGTGATCCAAGCATTACCTCCGCATACTCTTCCACTCCCATTCCTTACAATAGGAGGATATGCACCAGCAAAGGCAAAAGCTTCTTGTCAATCCTCTAAGAAAAATGGCACACCCAAAATAAATGACACCAGAATAATGCATAGAAAAAATGTTTTAAGGAAACGCTCCCACTATCACAGAAAAATAAATGTTAATACAACACATAAATCACAGTGAGTAGCAAAAAGCTGCTTTACAAAGAACACTGGAATCAAACTGAAGCTCGTTTTGTTGTGTGAAATAAAACCCGTAATAAGAAATAAACATGGATGGAGAAACCAATGTTGTAAATGTCCAAAATAGAAACCCCAGCCCACTGAACCAAGAAGCAGTCATGCCTCTAGTATAAAATATGGAAATATTTACCTGACTGCTTATCAGCTAAGGAAATCACACATTTAATTTAACTTTCCAAAGTGGCCTCAGAGTTCTTAAAGCCCCGTCTTGCAGGACCAAAATGGACAAAGAAATTATTTGATAGCCTGAAATTAGCTGTTCTTACCACATCAAGACATGCCACTGTGGAATCTGTAGAAGAATCATCTTGCAAAGCGGGCCAAATTATTTCCCAATTCCTCCAAAAAGAGGAGTTAATCTCTGAGAGAAAATTGGACGATAGAACAAAACTGCCCTAGCCTAAAAAATCCTCAAATTAGAATAACAGCATGAAGGGAACCTAATTCATCCATGTTCCTAGCAGAGGTGGTGGCAATGAAAAAAATATATATCACAAAGAGAGAGGGACCAGGAGTGCTTGTAGGTCCAGAATACATGCCCCCAACGAATATCAAGTCTATCAACAAAGGCATGCAGTTCCTTAGAAACAATAAGAAGAGGAGACTGCGGTTGGTCAGTGTCTAAGGAAACAGATGGGGGTGTTTTCCTTTAGAACTAGAGCCCTCACACACCCAGATGGGTGTCATGCTTCATCATAAGGCGTGTTTTTTTTGGTTCGGCGCTGCAATGCCCAACGGACCCTGTGAAGTGACTCTTTATCGGATATCTTATGTTCCTAAGCCATATGTGAAGTGGGTGTTTAAGGCCGTTCAGTGAAGGTTTGTATGGTGAGTTGTGAGTGCATAAGAACGGTGTTGTTGAAATAGACGAAGTAGTTATCTAAAACAAGTTGAAATTGGAGAATATACTTGTCTGATTAAAAAAGTGGTGGCTAACAGTAGAGGCAATGATCTCTGGTAGCTCAAAAGAGTCAGAAGGTCAATATATTTCTTGCCGAGTTTTTCACAAATGATCAGAAGGCAATTTGTCAGGACCAAAAGATTGTAATCTACACAGTGGTTGGAATCTGGGTTGGTGTCAAGGATAATCCAATCACAAATGAGCCTAAATGTGGTGTACCTTTATACAGTGATTCCTAAATAGTCAACCTGAAATAAAGATAAAAGCATGAATACACATGATCTGCATAGTGCAAGAATGTGGCGCCTAGCAACGGCCACTCCACACAGGCCATTAGCCGAGGCCCTGAGACTATCAAACATCACATCTGAAATAAACTTACCTGCACCTCCATTCATGCCAGCAACTGGGAACAGAAGCAAGAGATTGAAAGTCTTTGACCAAAGATTGAGAGGTATAAACAGAATACATCTATGAACTCATGCAAAGTTCAATACAGTATAAACCCTCTTAGGGGCATCCTCAGCCTTCCTATCTACAGGATCTGAAAGCAGAATGTACTCAGTCAAGAGAGACGTTGACCAACAAATTAGCCAAAAGTGGATCAATGAACAAAGTCAGAGGAAGCACCAGATTACCCAGGGCCAGCAGGTAGAACGTCCTCATAAAACGTGGAACTGTAACTCTGGCTGGATCCTTACATTCCCTATTTAAAAGACCTAGACTAGCTGGAAACACAGAACGTTTAGGGATTGAAGGTCTCTGAAACTGCCAAAACCAGTCACCACTTGAAGATGGTTGTTCAGAATCCATAGGAAGCTGAAGGTTGGAAGACTGGTAGGAGATATACGGTTAATCTCCTCTTTCTGAATGTATTAACTCCTTGGAATACCAGAGCTGTCAGGAAAGCCCATTTCTTCCTTCTCATAGTCAGCACTGGTCCAAGATGACACTGAGGAGGGAGAAGAATCTGAAAACAGTGAGGAGACCGAAGAAGAAGATTGGTCAGGAGGAACAGGTTTCTCCCTGTGTTGCTCATATGTGTCAGGGAGCAATTGAATCCTATCCGGCAATTTTTTGTCTGGAACTGGAGAAATTCTGGCTTTACCATGTGAGCGACTCCCAACTTCATGTAGAGCTTTATCTCCAGGAGATTGGGGAGAGAGATGATGACTTTTCAGTGAATGCTTGCCCATCTAGACACTTGAGCACAGTAACAAGGACTCTAGAAAAGCCATTTTATACACTCTCCAGGACCTTCACATAGTAAGCAAATACAATGTCCGACCCAAATAAAAATGATGAAACAAACCATACTATAAAGAATCAACACAGTATTACATTTCCTAATATTCACTCAAAATACACTAAGAATTTTGAAAACATAAAATAAGTTCATGCAATGTAATAACCACCTTAAAGATAATAAAGATGAATCCTCCGTTTGTCTTTTTTTCTTCTCACCCTCATAACACAGGACAGCTACTCCATCTGCCACTGAATAGATGGAAAACTGTGTGAACAAAAAGACGGGCATCAGCACAACATGTAGGAACTAGAGGCCAAGCAGCGTTCCAAAAGGTTTACAGAGCAAACGCTAACCTGAGCGGGCGCGCTATTATTAAACCAAGCATTGGTATAGACAATAGGTCTCACCTTTGTGGCTTTATGTTTTTTGCCATGCAGCACATTATCCTGGGTGCTACAACATCTATTTGTTATTATGCCGTGTGGGCGATTTGGGGCTTTCTTTTAAATGTAGACTTTTTTCTCAAAGGCAACATACATAATTCTTGCTTCTCGCATATAATTGGGTTTTATTTCTTTTTTACCTAGCGATGACATTCATATTGACTCATGTATTCAGAATCGGAACTGAAACAACCTTGAAGGATGGCTTGGGTCTGCTTGATAATTTAATGAGCACTGAAAACGGGTTGGCTGGCACTGGACAGAGATTTTGCATGATTGGCAGCATAAAATTGTGATTGTCAGCGCTTGCACATTACTGTGTCCAAGATGTAAGGGATCTGAAGGTGTGCGTCCGGGCTGACTGGAAACATTTTTTTACAAGATATTTTTTTATTCTGCTAAACCTTAGAAAATCCACTTAGGGTGATGATAATAGGCACATTTGCCTTTCTGACTGTCACAACGTCCAGTTGTACAGAAACAGAGGGGCTCAATAGTAGAGCATTGGAAAAAGTAAAAACTGGCTAAAAGTATACATGGGGTGTCGACATGAAGAAATCATTTATATGGGACAAGATTGCGCTTGTGCTTAAGTGCGGCATGAGCTTTACTGAATAGCTGATATCCCTTAATAATCACGACTGTGATTGGTTGTTGCTCCCCCGTCTGGATGCCAGCAGAATTGTGAACGACCAGCTGTTATGTCAAACCATTGCTTAAGAAATGGTTTATCAAACTATTAATCAGAGATGTATGTCTATCTCTTGTAATTGTCCAGACCTTTACTGTTCATGCTCCAATTGGTCTTGACTGGTTTCACGTGGAAAGCTGGTCTGTGATTGGTGGGGCAGCTTGCAAGGGACATATATTTGTCTGGACATGCTGCCGGCAGGGCTGTGTATGACCTAGGTGGTTGCAGGCAGAGCTTAGTACTGATTGGCTAGTGTTGGCTGCCTTGCAGTAGCCTGTGCTGTTTTTGACAAGGCTTTCTGGGCCGGGGGAATTCTTTAGACCCCTTTGCTCCCAGTCAGCTTTTTTGCACCTCCACTGCAGTTAATAAACCGCTGCCTCTGTGTCCTCAACCTTCTGGTACCATGTTGTGGCCTCTGACTACCATATATGGGCAACCTCAAAAGTAAAAAAAGCAGCTGCTGGCCAAGTGGGGAAAGAGTGAATTAAAATAGTGTGGGGCAAGCAGCGATAAATTTCCACTGTCGGAGGCGGTAGCAGCATCGGCTGATTCCCGGGGATGCTGTCTTGAGAACACGCCGTACATTTCCACAAGCAAATCTGTCTCGTCGCAGGGCCGGCTAGTGCTGATGGCAGTCTCACTGTTTCACAAGAGGCAACACAAGCCCGGTGGGGGCAAGGCAAATGAAATGGCCACGCAACCAAAGTAAACAAAAAATACAAACACTTATGAAAACGGCACCCAACATGAAAAAACGAGAGAACAGCAGCCGTGAAGAAAGATCAAGTGCAGCAAATGAAGCAGTCATGAACCTTTCATCAAGCCGGCGCACAGAGTAAACAAAACACAAACACTTATCCTTACAATCCAAAAACACAAGCAGAGGAAGGCAAACAAAAAAAGAGTGTTCACAGAGTATCATAAATAATAGAAAGAGTAAGAGCACATGTAACAGGGGCATTCCTCATGAAAGGTTACAAAAGTCCAACAGGAAAGACTACTAAGCATATTCACCAAACAAAGCAGGCATTTACAAAGGGTAGTAAGAGGAACCAATGAAAAATATGGGCGGTGCATGATGTCCACATTGTAGATGCAACATATCTCAGAGAGACAGCCTGCTTGCACTGCCTATGCGAGACCTATTATCATGGCCGGCCAAAGCACTAAACTCAGCCAGGAGTAACTCACACTACAAGCTCCGTGAGAGTGCTTCCCCAGAGAAACATGGCAGGTCAAAGCACTGCCCCTAACCAAACTTGAAAACCTGCACACAGCCATAGCACGCAAGCTGGGTACCACAGTAGGGAACCGTGAGCCTGGGAGATGGGGATTATTAACTCCTGAGGCCATGTTGTGAATGACAAAAAAAATGGGGGATTGGTACTTAGAACTCAGCAGTGCAACAAGCTCCCCAACCCCGACAGTGGTAAAATTAAAGCCAATTAAACATAACCAGGAGTGCCACAGCAACTCCCGGAGCCCAAGGAAGGGGAAGGGTAGGTTTTATTGGGATTGATCTAGGATGTTGATTAGGATACAAATAAAATACAGCTTGGTGAACTGCAAGAAAGAGGGTGGAGCATGAGGTAAACCTTCTTTAAGGAATGGGACGAAGAAGATGATGAGGAGGCAATGTGATTTGTTCTGCAGAGGAAGCGCTGCTGTTTATGAGAAATATATCCACTATAACGTGTGTCATGCTGAAATGAAATCAGGGGCATTTAATGATATGCCCATTGAGCATCCTACCCAGGGCATCACTAGGGGCAGTAATGGATTTTATTGATACTTCTGTGAGTTTGCTTGCACCTTCACTGAAATGATAAATATGACTACTTGATGGTGTTAAAAAAAGCATGCCCTCTAGTGAATGCTCTCTTTAGTACCAGGAATGCTTTATCTGCAAACAGCAATATTTTCAGTTATTTTAATTGCTTTTACAGTTTATGTGTAGTTTATCTAATCCGTGCTGATATCAGCTCTTGTGCTGCTACTAGTGTCTAATATCATCTAATACTGTGTCCTATGATGTTAGTCAGGGTTGTGCGGGGTGAAACGGTACATGCAGTCACTTCTTGGTTCTCTATCCATCCTGATGATTCAGTTCATGGATAGGCGTGAACGCTTGTGCATTCCAGGGAAAAGGCTAGGGGTGTAGTTACCAAGGGTGTAGCAGATAAAGTGGCACCGGGGCCCACAGATATTAGAGGTCATTGGTATCTTAAATATGGCTGTCTTATGTGGGAGCAAATGGAGCGCACTCAAAAACTGAGATGCCTCAAATTTGATCCAATCAGATTTCCCAAAACGGATTTGATTTG
The DNA here is from genome assembly GCF_964204655.1 of Triturus cristatus. Lineage (NCBI taxonomy): Eukaryota > Metazoa > Chordata > Amphibia > Caudata > Salamandridae > Triturus > Triturus cristatus. Next base: position 568,279,977 of record NC_140579.1, on the reverse strand, counting down.
AACAGTAAAACCTTAATTTCATGAGGCAATGTGCCCCTACACAAAGGCACCTCCCAAAGAGCAAAAGCAATAAAGATGCAGAGCAAAATTATTTATAATTTATTGAAATCAAGAAGGCACAATCAGTAACTTAGTTTTAGATCAATGTAAAGATAAAGGGTTTGATTACAAAATTCTAAAATAACTGGTACTGGCACTGAGTCAATGACATGAAGGCTCTGAAGTGCAGAGTTATACAGTATATGCAAAAATCTGAAAAATATTCTAAGTCTCAATGGGCAGCAAACTCAGAAAAGAATCACACACCATCTCTAGTAAATAGTCTTCTGGCTCATTAACCAAAATTCTGAGTTTTTTTTAAACACAATGTTTGCATAGAAAATTAGAACTTTGGCAGTATCATCATGGTGTGACGGAATGTATAATTTCTTTGGCAAATCAGAGCATAATAAAAATAAACACCACATTACCTTAACACCTAAGCATTATTCCACTACATGGATATTTATTCGGCACCCTCTTTACTAATGTGATCCAGAGATGTTTTAACAAATGAGTGAGATATACAGTGTCATGCTATTTGAATGTATAGGTCTTACTGAAAAAACAAGATATACCAGATATGGCAACATGTTGTCAGTTACATCAGAGCTAAAAATAGTTCAACACGAGTGGAAATATCCTAATGCATTTAATCTTGACTGTGGGCTGTGGAACTTGTGGGGAGAGGATGGGTGCAGTGGTGGGGAGAGCATTAAATGAATGCCAGAGATGACTTCCATCTTGGTTAAAATGGCGGTTTATACAGAAATGTGAACTAACATACATTCCAAAAGCACCCTTCTACGCATCATAGAAAACTTTTTGCAGATAAGATTATATTTAATCAGGTGGTACAAGTGGAATCGTAGGAGTAATTGCATACTGCACATTGTTAACGATGTGCAAAATTATAAATCTATAAAACTATTTTACAAACCCCCCCTTCAGTTATTTTATCATCACTAAAACCAATAAGACTGTATTAATCAAGAAATTAGAACACAGTGGGCCTCATGTACGTAGCCGAATACCGGTCGGTAACGGCCGATTTTCGGTAATTATACCGTTACCGACCGGTATTTAGGCTTGTGACATGTAGGGGGCTCATTTCTGTATTCGGTAATTTACCGAATCGGTAAAATTACCGAATCGGTAAAATTACCGATTCGGTAATTTTACCGATTCGGTAAATTCTGAATACAGAAATGAGATGTAGGGGGAGTGTGTGTGTGTTGTTTGGAGTCGGTATTTACCACCAACTAATAGTTGGTGGTAAATAAAGTATGGATGTGTAAACGCATTTAATAGCGCTTAGAAGTGTGCAATGTGGCAGACATACATGCCCTTAGGGCATGTATGTGTGCCACATGTGCACACATGGCCGAATCAGGGGTGCAACAGGGTGTCAATGTGACACCCTGCCACCCTTGCATGTGCTCCCCCATTACCGAATCGGTATTTACCGATTCGGTAATGAGGCATACCTTCCCATCAATGGGAAGGTATGCCTCATTACCGATTCGGTAATTACCGACTCACTCCGATTCGGTAACATTTACCGAATTTTTACCTACATACACTTTACCGATTCTTAAATACCGAATCGGTATGATTCGGTATTTTAGAATCGGTAAAGTGTATGCCACCTACATGAGGCCCAGTATGCTTTGCCTTCTGCTTCTTTCTAATATTCTCCTCCATCATCTTCAGCTGATTGTAATCTCGATCTTTAACATTTGCCATCTCAATTTCTTCTATTTTTTTCTGTTTCAATAGATTTCTTTCACTCTTATGCCCAGAAAGAGGAACAGAATGATTGCACAAATTATTGTAATAATCATTATAATAATGACAGGAGTTAAGATTAGTCTCAACATCCCCCCTCTCAAATTATCAGTCTATTCAACTACTTTGCCAAATCTCTTCCATTTCTCTCTCACCCAGGTATCTACAACCTTCCATGCACCATGGTCTTCAAAGCTTGAAGTTCATGAGAGACATTAGTAACATTATTTATGCATTCATTAATAATCCTGTTGTTATCAGTTATGAAGGTAAAGCATTCCATGACCTATACAAACACCACCGTCCTTCACAAGAAGGTTATCTAGCGCTAAAAGGTTTAGCATAACTGCTGGTCTTAACACAATTAATTCTGATTTAATTTGGGTTGGGGCTCTTGCAGTTCTCTAAGCAAGCCTGTCCACCAGTGTAGACAAGAGTCTAATTTGTACGTCATTCATAGCCACACCTATAGGAGGCATAATAGTACCTAATACATCTAATGCTATCTGTCCAAAACCACATTTCTCTGTCTTCAAATAATCAGCATCCTGCATTCCACTCATTTGATAAACTCTAGGAAACACCCAGGTGGGATGACATGATCCAATCCAATTTTGTGGCACATTGAAATAAGCATTCTCACCACACACACACAAATTCCGCTCAGAACTGGCGCATGACCAATCAGAAAGTCGCCATTTATAACATAACTTCTTTCACACTCACTTTCATCCAGATATTCAACTTTCCCAATTTTCAAAGGTTCATAAAGCACCATACACATCTCACCCATTCTTTCATGTTCCATTCTCAATCTAGGATGCAGATTTGGCAACATAAATTCTTCTTCTTTCATCTGTTCTCTTACTTTTCTCTCACATCTCCTAAGTCTCACAATCTCTCTCCTCTGATTATATTCTTTAAACAATGTATGCTTTTCTTTACTTAAACCATGCCCATAGTATTTTTAATTCCATGGTTAATTTGTGCAATTGTTTTCTTAAATTTACCATAATAAAGACCCATATTAACACTTTTATCTTCGGCGACTGGTAGATCTTCCAATGAAACATTGAAATCAGACAAATAGGGGAAAAACAAATTATTGTTAAATATACTAACACAGTACAGAAAACGTTGTAAGAAATAGGAAGTTGTAAATATGCTACATCTTCACCTGCAGAAGAGGGAAGAAAAGTACATATGTAACAGTTTTTAATATTCATGATTTCTATGTATTCTCTCAACATTTTGGCATGAGTATTATCTTGAAACCCACCAACTAAATGTTTCCTGCAGGTCAATGTGCTATGTTTTACTTTGTCATGTATTGTAGTTAATTCAACATTTGAGGAGATGTATTCCACCGGGGACAATAGGCAAAACAACAAGCCAACTAAGACCAATAATATTATTGTTAAATGTACTAAAACTGAAAATTTTACACCATTTGCTGTCTTCCACTTTCAATTGAGACTAAAGCAAACCTAATGTGAACTCTAAAAATTAAAGTGAACAAAACGTTTTCTTAACATAATAATAATAATAATAATAATAGTAAAACTCTTCTTCTTTTCTTCTTTGAAAACAATAATCAAAACAAAATTTCAGTTCAGGGTTCTCAAAAGGTTATTTCTCTTCTCTTAGATTTAAAATAAGAACTCTCACTTTTAACTTTATCTAAGAGTCTTTTCAGATTTTCAAAGTGGCTCTTTTTCCTCCATTGATTCACTTTCAGGGTCACTTTCAAATATATATATTGACCACAATTTTATTGGACTGTAGATTTCTGTTTCTGACTCTTCTTCTTCCTTAGACACTGTTGCTAGATATACCCATTTAGGTGATGCATACTTTCTATTTGGCATTCTCTTTCTTGCGGATCCTATAGCAACTGGAGACTCACTTTCACTATTTTCTGAATCTAATTCAATTTTTTTAGGACCTTATTTGATTAACTTCAGTTTATCTTGTTGCCAATGTTTTTTCTTGCAGGTTTTTCAAATTGTATTTTCCTGAGCCCTTTCTTCTCCATTAGTTACTACTGCTGAATCTTCTCCACTTACTGATGAACTGAAACTCTAATCAGCTTTAACAGCACAATTTATTGTGAACTGGTTTCTTCCTCTGTGGGCTCTCGTGACCGAATTTTCAGCTGGAATCTTTCATTGCTTGGATCAGTGACTACTACTTCTTACTGCAGTACATGCCAGTGACATTGCAACAGCTCTTCACTTTGCTCCTCAATTTGTAATTGGACAGCAGTACAGGTCCCTTCACCAGGGTCTTGATCTTTGTTTTCATTGACCAGGACTTGCATGACTTCGTTGTTGTCATCCCCAGTTTACCAATTTTCAAAATCTTCACCCACCTCTGGATCTATGCTGTGAACCTGAGCTTAACTTTGTGAATCATGATTGTTTTTGCCACTTCTTCATCTACGACCATCGCTAATTTAGTGTGAGCAGAGTTAATCCACTGTGGGAATTCAGAAAACTTGACAGTAATGTTAGTTACCAGGATAAGAGCCTTTCAATTGTTCCTCAAGGCTGTTTTTCCTCATGTGTCTTTATTAGACCTGGTTTCTTCTGGCGTGGTTTCCCCTGTCTTTTTGCTTTTGACCTCCTGTTTTTGACTGTGTGTTGAACTTCATTTTTGCTGGTTTTAAGATTCTCTGCACTTTACCACTGCTGACCAGTGCTAAAGTACATAAGCTCTGTGTTTAAAATGTAATGGCATTTGGATTATCCATGATTGGTATATTTGATTTACTATTAAGTTCCCAGTACAATGCACTACATGTGCCCAGGGCCTGTAAATCAAATGCTACCAGTGGCCCTGTAGCACTGATTGCACCACCCACATGAGTAGCGCTTCTAACCTGCCTCAGGCCTCCCACTGTAATTTCCAGCCTTATGGACAACATGATTAATCACTTTTGGCTGCTGTATTGCTCTTAATAGATCATGTATGTAGATTCTATTCCTGAGGGGAGCACCAGAAGATCTCATAAAATCTCTTGGTGACCACAGTTGCATAAAATCATATACTTATCCAAAACCATAAATGTAACACTGTCCAGTGTGCATTAAATCACAAAGTTCATTTTGGACGAGAAGTCTCTTCCCAACAATGATGCACTATTTTAGGGGCATCAGTTGTAACCTGATTACCAATTTGTTTATCGTTGATGCCTACAATTTGGACTTTTCTTCCAAAGAGGGGTAGGTTTGGGGCTTCCACAGAATAAATAGTTGGATGGGTAACCCCTGTGTCTATTGAAAAAGAAACAGCATGGCTATTGACTTTACCACCAATGTAAGGTTCATTTTGATCTACCTCCAGGACTGCTCTAAGTAGGCAATCCTTCTGCCCCCCTCAGGTACTATCATTGTGAATTATTTGGTGGAGAAAAATCCATCCTCAGAATCAATGGATTCTGTTGTTCTCCCTATGTGGCATTTTGTTTGAAATATTTAGCTTCAACACTTGGGCTATAGGCATACTCATGTAAACTGATTTCTGACCATGCACACCCTGCACTAAAGTCAGTTGGACTGCGAGCATTGACTTCAGTAACAAATTCATTCTGGATTCCATCTAGATTTTGTCAATATTCCCATTTCCAGTGCCCGACTGTGTTGCAGCGTGGAACATCAAATTCCCCCTTCGTCACAGACCAAATACCTCAACAGCAAATTCACTCAAATACATTCATTGGTGAGGCCCATAACACCAATACTCACACTCCATTGATCTGCTTCCCTAGAGGAATAAGCTTCCAAACGCTGACATGAAAGGAATACCTTTACCTTACTCTAAATACGTTGACTCCAATCCTAAAATATTCCCCTCATAAGGCAATGAATCATTTAGTTGTTTTTATAGGTTCAGTGTCACAATCCTTTACCTACTCTTTACATACTAAATCAAATTCTCTTCTTCAAATAATCAATGCAACGCATTTGTCAATTAATCAAATATTCTTTATCTAAGAAATATTGCAAAATCGTTAGAAAACCATCATCAGCATTGCAGAACATCATATTTACCTAATCTGGCTAAAAGTTGTCCTCTACGTCAGTCAGGTCGGGGAAAAATCTTTATTCAGCAAAGTTAGGTCGCAATTCAGTCTCTCAAAGATTCAGGATAACAGCTGTCCAGCAGTGTCACCATCCTCAAAGTCAGCATAACGTCAGGAAATCGAGTTCGTCAAAGAAGAACAAGTTTTTTTAGTTCAATTCCCTACCTACTTTTATGATGAAAATAATGTCAAAAAGTATCAAGATCGGGGTTTTAGAAAGTCCTGATTGGTCGACTTGGGGTCGCGGGGTAAAGTTCTCATGGTGTCTGTGTAATGAACTCATCGCACTTGCTGGTTCCGGTTTTTAAATTGTCCATTGTCTTTGCTGCTGGCGAAGTTCCTGGAGAGACCTTGAAGGGTACATGTTCTCCCGGGGTCAGGTCCAGGCCATGGCTGCTGGCGGTGACGCCTGCGCACTTCACCCAGAACCTCGTGTTGTCAGGGGCAGTCACGTTCAACGTCTCGTTCAGCCAACTTGTCTAGGCCAAAATGGGCAACTTAAGCAAAAGAAACACAAAAACATAATTAAAACATAGAAATGGCTAATAAAATGTTATCCCTTCGCTAATACCCATATGTGTGTGTAATTATCTAGCAGAAAGCAACACTCAAAGTGGTTTATACTCACTTAATAAAGCACAAATTACAAATACATCACCAAAGCAACATATATCATGCAATATTCTAATTTCTACTTAGTATGCGTTATACAACATTTTTGTTCTAACCGCTCCAGCAATCCCCCCTTTGGTGATTATATCACCACACAAACCAAAAACTTTGTATCCCTTTTGCGGAATTTTTAAATTGATTTCTTGTTTTATTCATATTTCAGTTTCCCCTGTTTCTTCTCTTTTTGCTGTTTTATACATGCTTTCCTTTATCTCTTCTAGTTCTATTTCTTCAAATTCTCTTTCTTGTTTCTTATCCCTTCTCCTTAAGTTTTCTCTTTTTATTCTTTTCTGGTTTTTATTCTTTCTACAACAAATACAACCTAGTCTAATTATTAATACTTCTGGTTCTGGTCGATATGGAGGTGGATTCTTATAAAACATGTCATCAAGAACATCATCCTCTGATTCATTTACTCCATAACCTCTCGATTCCACATTATGCCTCTTTTCTACACACTTTCGTCCTTCATTCTCTCCTGCAGTTCTTACGGGAAACAAACCCTCAGTCATACTCGCATTCCGCCACCTTCTCATTTGATCATCATGCGTCTCATGTCCTTATGATCTGCCAAACAGGTACCTATATCCTCTACCGTTTCTCTGTCTTTCTCGGTCATGCATCTCGTCTTCCCACTCCGTCAAAGCCTCAAATTGAGTCGGTCTAGGTCTTGGTTCTAAATTCATCATTTTCTCTCTCAAATTTCTCAAAACAGCCAAATTAAATGAACCATGTTCTGGAAAAGCCAACACTCCGTCCTTCTTGGTATACTTGACCCAATTATCTAACCAAATACAAGTGTGATATCCATATTTCGCAATCATAAAGGATGGAGGGGTTTTCGGTGGAGGAAGTAACTGTCCTTCCCTAGTTACAATCGGTTTGTCCTTCTTAAATCACTTCTTAATTCTACCAAACCATGACTTTTTCTCCTTTTCTGGTGGATCGTAATATATTTTCCCTTCTTTCGTGTCTCACTAGTCTCTTTTACAACTGTACCGCTTTTCTGTCCAATCGTAGCGCGATTCACACTAACGCACCAATCCGGAGCGTTTATGTCACTTTTACAATTCTCCAATCCCAGCACGACTCTCACTAACGCACCAATAGGGAGCGTTTACGTCACCCTGTATTTCTCCACTCCTAGCGCGGCGCACACTAAAGCACCAATCCGGGGCGTTATACGGTTCTGACCGACTGTCCAATCCCAGCGCGGTCGTACTGACGTCAGCAGATGCTGCGGCAGCTCCTGCTCCTGTCTACCCCTCCTTCACAAAATCTGCTCAGTAATTTTTTGTTTCAATTTCTACAATTCTGTTAGTAACAACATAAAAAACGCCACCATTGTCCGTTTTGCTAACCAAGGAATAGCAATAGACCTTTCTCACGAGAATTCCGTCTTTCCCGAGAGCAGCGCTTACCTCTGCCCTACTACGGAATCGTTACTTCCGTTGATAAAGTAGTACATCCCTCTACCTTACCCTTCTAACAAGCATTAGCTAACCGTTTCTCCAGAATTAAGACACATAGTTGGAGACCCAATGCTCCTGAGAAATAAAACTAGAGTTTCACAATTAACCCGAATGCCTTTACATTCACGCACTTTCACACAAGAAAAAGTAGTACATTCACACAGAATCCTGTCTTTCCCGAGAACAGCGAACAGTCTGTCCTACTACAGAATTATGACATACGTTAACAAAGCAGCGCTTCCCTCTACTTTGTCCTTCTAACAAGCTCAGAGAATACCTATACCCTTTCCAGTGATAAGCGTTATCGGGATGCCATTTGGATCCCTGGTACCTAAGACCAAAATTTCACAGGTAACCTTTGCTATCATGCACACTTCTCTCACACAGAAAATGTCTCTAATGGCAACACACGGCGATGTCACCGAATCGAACCCAGACAATGCGTCGTCCAACTTCAATCGTCACACGTTTCTCCTGTGTACCTACAGGATAACAACAATTCCGTCTTTCCCGAGAACAGCGCTTACCTCTGCTCTACTACAGAACCGTTACAAACTTCCGACTCCCTACATCCCAGAAGCCGTGCAAACAACATAAAACTCAACGCGACTCAACGTAGAGTGTTAGTACATAACCCAATATCAATAACCAATAATCAATAAGCTATTTACAAGCAATACTCACCAAACCAAACAATAAAAACCATCATACTGCTACCAGAAAAACTGTGGCAGCGTGGAACATCAAATTCCCCCTTCGTCACAGACCAAATACCTCAACAGCAAATTCACTCAAATACATTCATTGGTGGGGCCCACAACACCAATACTCACACTCCATTGATCTGCTTCAATAGAGGAATAAGCTTCCAAACGCTGACATGAAAGGAATACCTTTGCCTTACTCTAAATACGTTAACTCCAATCCTAAAATATTCCCCTCAAACGGTAATGAATCATTTAGTCATTTTTATAGGTTTAGTGTCACAATCCTTTACCTACTCTTTACATACTAAATCAAATTCTCTTCTTCAAATAATCAACGCAACGCATTTGTCAATTAATCAAATATTCTTTATCTAAGAAATATTGCAAAATCATTAGAAACCATCATCAGCATTGCAGAACATCATATTTATCTAATCTGGCTAAAAGTCGTCCTCTAAGTCAGTCAGGTCGGGGAAAAATCTTTATTTAGCAAAGTTAGGCAGCAATTCAGTCTCTCAAAGATTCAGGATAACAGCTGTCCAGCAGTGTCACCGTCCTCTCCGTCAGCATAACGTCAGGAAATCGAGTTCGTCAAAGAAGAACGAGTTTTTTTAGTTCAATTCCCTACCTACTTTTATAATGAAAATAATGTCAAAAAGTATCAAGATCGGGGTTTTAGAAAGTCCTGATTGGTCGACTTGGGGTCGCGGGGTAAAGTTCTCATGGTGTCTGTGTAATGAACTCATCGCACTTGCTGGTTCCGGTTTCTAAATTGTCCATTGTCTTTGCTGCTGGCGAAGTTCCCGGAGAGACCTTGAAGGGTACATGTTCTCCCGGGGTCAGGTCCAGGCCACTGCTGCTGGTGGTGACGCCTGCGCACTTCACCCAGAACCTCGTGTTGTCAGGGGCAGTCACGTTCAACGTCTCGTTCAGCCATCTTGTCTAGGCCGAAATGGGCAACGTAAGCAAAAGAAACACAAAAATTTAATTAAAACATAGAAATGGCTAATAAAATGTTATCCCTTTGCTAATACCCATATGTGTGTGTAATTATCTAGCAGAAAGCAACACTCAAAGCGTTTTATACTCACTTAATAAAGCACAAATTACAAATACATCACCAAAGCAACATATATCATGCAATATTCCAATTTTCTACTATTAGTATGCGTACACAAGTTAGTTTACAATTAATATAGCCATGCAAAATGCAATTCCCACGTGTAATTCTTTTGTTAGTATGATTGATCAGTATTTCACTGCAAACCAATTAATAGGATTACTATTAGTTAGTTATTCAGATTAATAAAAACATGCAGAATGGGGGGGTATACAAAATTTTTGTTCTACCCGCTCCAGCAATCCCCCCTTTGGTGATTATATCATCACACCAACCAAAAATGTTGTATCCCTTTTACCACAGAAATGACAAGCAGTGTTGGGAAAGATTGACTCCTCCCAGCCTCTGTATCCGGACGTCACGTGACCCGGCGGCCGCAAAGCAGCTCTTTGCGACACGGTGACCGAGGAGCTGCGCGACAGCCGCGACGCCGAGCTGGGCAAAGCTCTGGGACCGAGGCTGACTGAGGGGCCTCAGCTCCGCGAGGGCAGGGTGTTTTGGAGCCGAGACGCACACACCCCGGGGAGCCCGCTCCATGAGCCGCTAGCGCGGGGCAGCCGCAGCAATCAGCGGTAAATGGCGTCCAACATGGAGAGGGAGATTGTAGTCACCAACATCACAAACGCGGCGGTTGGGCGGTCACGGGAGCCTTTATGATCCCCGAGAGTGCTGAGCGACAAACTGACTTGGCACCCCGACCCGTCCTGCAGCACGCCCTGGTCTACACGCCCTCTGGAGGAGGTAAGGAAGGATCTGCTCCCCGCTCCCGATTTGAGAGGTAGAACTACCCATTGCATTGTATGCGATCTCCCTGAGGTACGTCTGCGGGAGTGTGGATCGGGAAGCCCCCCCCCTGTGACCCGCTGTGCCTGCAACAGCTACTATTCATGCAGGGATCCTTGGCCCGCCGGCGGGCGGCACCGGGATTGCTTCTCCCCATCTGGGTGCCTTTTCCATTGTGCAACTGACTCTCTTGATTTACAAACAGCTAAACGATCGTCTCTGGGTGCCCTGGCTTGTGCTCGTACTCCTGATCACTGATTGATTGCAGTTCCTGATTCACCCGTTATAGAAAGTGACCCTGGTTTGTCTCAAAATTAACCATCGGAAAAACAAGACGGACAGGGAAAACAATACTACGCCATCTGCTGAACTGGTTGAACTGGTTGAGACGGTTATCGTACATACCCAGAGCAGTCCACCCCCATGTATTGCCACAAGATCTGGACCTCATGTTAAAACCAACTCCTCTGCCATACCCCCAGATTCTTCACAAAAGAGGAAGAGGGGAGGGGGCTTACAGAGACAGAAACCGGCAAAAATTAAAAAGATGAATAAAAATGGAGAAACTGTAGCATCGCCATCTTTAACAACGGTGTCTTCACAGCCAAGTTTGCCCCGGGACCCGTTTCTAGATTTTCTGGGCGATTCCTCTGACAAAGTTAATGATGTTATGTGGTCCAAATTGGGTAATTTAATTGCATCATCTCTGTCTCCAATAATGCATAGGTTGTCTAAAATTGAGGAAAGACTAACCGATTTTGAACTGAAGGTCATGAATAATCTTTCCAACCTAGAGGGTCTTTTAGCCTTCAGAAATAGATTAATGGTTAGTACATCTAATGAGCAGAGCAACGGGGTAATTGGAAACTCCATTCCTCCTAAATCCCTCGTAGTGAGACAAACACCATCAACATCGTTGGAACCTGGGAGGAATGTGGATGTTGCGGATAATAATGATGTTGGTTTAGTGCATGTGGGTTTTAAAAGGGCTGAGCAAGGGTTTAACCCCAGTGGTCACACTCAGGCTATTTTTTGTAGTCAAGGAGGGGAGGAAAGTGGCCCGCGTGTTGGGACTGTGGGTGGCGAAGCACCAAGCTTGATACCGGGGCCTCAGCGCCGGAAACCGCAAACGACGTTTAAGGGTGTGGATCATAGTCTAGCCTTGGAGGGCTCTCAGGTCTTGCATCTTCCCCCAGCCACTGCCCCGTTGGTAGTGGTTCTGCAGAATGTCCCGGTTTTACAGGAAGGACAGGTTGAAACTACCGATCAGCTGATGGCCAAAACTATGTACTGGCTTACAACTAAATTGAAGGATGTCGGGGTTTGGGATCAGGACATCTGTAATCAGATGATCATGGGTAGACGTTCTGCCTGGATAGGACATTCTAGGAAGGACGTGAGACGGGACTGCATAGTTGCTAACTTCAATAATGAGCAGGTTGTGAGATTTCTGCTGGATCGTATAGGGAGTACTAATTTAGAGGATCATTCCAGTATAATCTCTCTTTTGCCATTAGGGTTCTTTTATAGGCCCCATTTTATTTGGAAAGGGTGGTCAACACCTCGCGTTTTAAATTACTGGAGAGCACCGCAGGGTCTTACTCAGAGACCACCCTATCTAAATTTAGTTAACAGATTCGCCCCATTGTCCAGTTTAGGTGGTTGTGATTGACTACAACCTTTAAGTCCCCCACTGTTGGAGAATATCATCGTTCGGTCTTCCCCTTATCCTGAGATTAACTTGCATACCAAGCTTGATACATTAATCTATGCAGGGAGGAGTATGAGCAAATTAACTAAAGCCAGGGAGGCTAGTACTGTCAGATGCAAGAAAGGATCTGCTACGGTAGCTGAAACAGATCCTTCTAGCTATCCTCAGTACGAATACCTTCATATAATGACATGGAATGTTGCTGGGGTTAGGTATAAACTGCAAGATGTAAATTGGCTTACAAGCATCCAACCCTGCGACGTGGTTTTATTACAAGAGACTTGGCTCACAGATAATTTCTTCGTAAACGGGTTCAAGACAATTTCTACAAATGCTATCCCCTCAAAGGCAGGTAGGGCTAGTGGGGGTTTAGCAGCACTTCTATCTTTGTCTTCTAGGCTGACTTTCAAAAAATCTTACACAAAGGCGCCAAATTTCCAATTTTTATTTTTTACAGCAGGTGGATTACAGGATATTATAGTAATTAATTTTTATAATAATATATTTCATGCTTCGAGACGTCAGGTCATCATATCTTTGGATAAGGAGCTGACGGACTTCATGAAGATTGTAGGTCCGAATTGTTCCCTATTTTGGGCGGGAGACTTTTAACATAGAACCATGTAATCTTTTAGCGGGGATTCAATGTGGCTATGAAGAGGAATCAGGCAGTGTCTCTGCACACTTTCCACATAACAATTATGGCGAAAATATTAAACTTGTTATGTCCAAGTATAACCTTGAAATTACAGAGAAGGTCATAAAAGGGAGTGGACGTGAGGATAGGGGTAATATTTACACCTTTGAAGGAGTAAGATCGTCCTCATGTATTGATAATTTCATTACTTCAATAAGTCTTAGGTCCCTAATAGCTGAATGCTCTGTCTCCCCAAGTTTATTGAGTGATCATCATCCTGTGCTGATAACTTTAAGATCTCCCCTTTTAAAACATTCGGAAGTAAGTACCCGCGTTATGGATATAAAAACGCAGGGTGAGAACGGGATCTCAATTAAATGGGTTAGCGTTGACCCAGAAGCTTTTACAAACAGGATCCTATTACAAATTAATGACCATGTTATAACCTGCCTTGAAAATTCCTCAAATAGCTTGGACATAGTTATGGCTTTTTTAAGTATTTCTACGGCAATTTCTGATGATTTGTGAAAGAATCCTAAATCAAATGTTTCGCATTCCCCAAGATGGTTTGATAATCAATGCTCTAGTTTAAATAGAGATTTAAAGTCTGCACTAAAAACCACCCGCGCAATAGGGAGGAGGTCAGTATTCTACGGAAGTCATATAAAGAAGCTCTTATCCGTAGAAAATCTGAAATTAGGGATAATGCGTGGGAGAATCTGATCAAAGCTGCCGATCTTAGAGATTCAGCCCTTTTTTGGAAAACATTGGACCAACCTTTCTTTAAAGATGTCCAATCAGTAAAAATTGACACGGTAGTGACCCCAGTGGATTGGTTAATCCACTTTGAAGCAGTTTTTAATGAAACAGAACTGGGTTTTTTAAAGAAAGAGGATAAGTCCGTTATAATATTAGAAAACACCAAAATAAGGAGTATCAGTTAAGACGAAATTAGAACAGCCCTTAAGAATAGCGCTAGTGGCAAAGCGGCTGGCCCTGATGGAGTCCCAATTGATATATTTAAATACAATATGGATTTTTGGGTACCCGTTTTGTACAAAAAAATTTATGCAACAATTGAGGGGGTGGTACCTGCCACTTGGGCAGAGAGTCTGATAGTCCCCATCTTTAAAAAGGGGGATAGGAGTAGTGCCAATTGCTATTGCCCAATATCTTTGCTCGACTACTTCTAAAGTCATGGGCAGAATGCTGTTGGCCAGGCTAGAGCAATGGGTAGAAGAAAAAAAATATCTTATCTGTAGCTCAGTATGGCTTCAGACAAGGTGTTGGGACAGTTGAACAGTGTCTGAATTTAGAACTAATAATAGGAAAATACACCTTCTCTAGGGAAGGATCCTTGCACCTTTGCTTTGTAGATTTGTCAAGTGCTTTTGACTTGGTGAATCATTCAAAGTTATGGGAGACGTTGGGAGGGATGGGAGCCCCGGAGGATTTTATTAGTTTCTTATCCCAAATCTATGCTTGTCTGTCCGCAAAGATATGCTATGGAATACATGGGGAATGCACGAAGCACTTTAATATTACACGTGTGGAATAAGACAGGGTTGTACTCTGGCCCCTCTTCTGTTTTCACTTTATATAAATGGTGTTGACATTTTACTACAGAATTTGGGGGTAGATGTCCCAAAGATTGGTAAGCGGGCAACACCTCTATTATTGTACGCCGATGATGCCATCCTAATTTCAAGGACAGCGAATGGCTTACAGACCCTGATGGATAATTTTACTAGTTTTATGACGGAAAAACATCTAAAAATCAACCTGAGTAAGACTCTGGTTATGTCCTGTGGTAAAAGGAAATTTAAAACAAAATCACATTATATTAACGGGACATTAATAGAGAGAACATTTACATTTTCTTACTTAGGGATTCTTTTTAACAGCAAGGGTACTTGGAATACACATATAACTCTATGCAAGTTGAAATTTACGAAATTGGTGGAGGCTATTTTTAGATTCTCCCCAAAAATGTGTAAAAAACCTGTACGGGAGATTCTCAAGCTATACGGAGCAAAGTGCATCACCGGGAGTTGTTACGGGGGAGCACTATGGGGCCAGATGGATACCTCGCCATTACAAACTCTTGAAAACAATTTTTTAAGACGTTTGTTAGCCGTATCGGCCTCTACCCCTTCCATTATTGTGCATAGAGAAACAGGAACACCATATATACACGATTTGATTAGCATGGCCGCTTTAAATTTGTGGCACCGCATCTGAACTAGGGAAGAAACTCATTTTACGAGGGATATCATTTTAGACTGTTTGTCCCAAGACCGATGCAAGAAAATACCTTGGTTAAGTTATATTAGTGGTCTCTTAGATGAACGCAATTTGCCCCTGAACGGAAATCAATCTGAAGACATACAACATACTAGTAAGGTTGATTTGAAAAGGAGACTCCTGAATGTTAGGACAGCCTTAAGAGATGAGGTTTCAGGTTCTAAGAAAACTGCTATAACTTATCTTGAGGGACCAAACGCCATGGGTTTGCAGCCATACCTCATTTTTATTACTAATGTACAGCATAGATTCTACCTAACCAGACTACGGATGAACACATTAAACCATCTTTTTGCCTTTCCTAAAAGGGGCAAGTGGTGTGCTAATCTTCCAAACTGCCCGTGTGATGGTAGATCCAAACAAAGCACCCTTCACTTTTTACTTTTTTGCAATTTTTATATAGAAATTAGAAAAATGTATCTACGTCCAATATTTAAAGATAATTGCCTGTACTCCTATAAAACTGCTTTTAATTATTTACGGAACTTGGAAAGAATACTAGTCTGTAATGTAGTAATTTGTTATATAAAGGAATGACCTCGTTCACTTAGAAAAATTGAACCATGAATTACTATAGGTTTATATGTACAATGACTGTGCCTATTTTTAAGATGTTGTCCTTTTGGATATTTTTTTGGTTATAAATGGATTTTACTGTATTTTATAGAATGCTTTTATGGACATTTTGTATGATCCGAATAAAGCTTGATTTGATTTGACAAGCAGTGTTCTTCTTCAACACATCACTGTTTGCATACATTCCACAATTATTCACCATTTCTCTTCCACAACCCTGCACGTGCATCACTCCATTTTCCATTCTCACACCTTTCATAATGGGCATCCCATTCATTCCAGCATTTACAGATAGAACATAACCATATATCTAAGTTGATCAACTGACTCCTTGCAATTCTCTAAGATTGCTTTGTCTGGTCAACTATCTGCTCTCTTTCATTTTCTTTTGTTTTGCATCAAACCAATCACAACTATATTTGTCAAGTTTCAAAGTCTAATCTATATTGTTTGTCTGCAGCACATTTCACTTTGCTATACAGGATTGCTAAACTCTGGACAAACCCATGAGATAGGCAAAAGATGCAACCACTGGCACCATCTTTCATGGAATCTTTCATTCCAATGCCCTGTTTTTGAAAATCTGCATGAGTCTTTAATAATAAGCATGCACTAACTCTATCATCTTTTATGAGGTTCTAAAACTCTTTGCCCAATTAATATCTCTCTCAGGTGCCTTCTTTTTCAAATGCTCTATCATCTACTTGTATTTGTTAGCTACCTCTTCAGAAGAAGCATTAATAGGTAGAACCAGGAGTGGTTCTTCATTCAGCCAAGCAACAGCAACTTTAAACTCAGGCCATAAATCACTAGGATTCCCAATCTTTAAATTGTGAATTCAAATCAGTCCACAACATTTTTGAAATGGCAGGCAACCTATGAACTCCCTTGTACCATTTATCAGGCTTGTCTTGCAATTTTGGAAAAGGTTTGTAAAAGCATAAAGATCAGCTCACATACACATATTTCTCTCCATCGCTCTCTTAATGGAATCCCTGTAACTCCATATTTTCGAATCACTTGCAGACGCTTCACCTTCTCTGCAGTTTTCCATTCTTTTTTAATGTGAGCTCTTCTAAAGTTATTAAGCCCAATTCCTTTATTTTGTCATGGGCGAATGATGATGGGCATCATTTTGTAATTCCTTTTCACATTTTTCATTTTCCTAATATCTATTCCACGTTTCTCAGCCAATTCTTCTAGCTTATCATGTGCTTCATTTGCACATCTAGCTGCTTCTCTGATGAAATATTGTAATTCATCCACATTGTTTGACAACAATGTATTCAGACAAATTAGCCCTTATTTCCTAAAATTTTATTTGTAAAAGGCCAATGTTAATAACTATCTTTGTAGGAATCTCTTCAACCACAACTGTAGCAAGAGATGGGTTAAGCTGAATGTGACAACCAGCTTTGTATCTCTGCTAGTACTCAGGAATGTTCTCATTTTAGGCTCAAGTGAAGCAGTCACTATTGTGCTCACAGCCATAGATGTAGTTAGTCCCCGTGTAGGACGCCTACACTAGCTCCAACTATAAGCATATCTGGTACCATAACAGGATCAGGATCCCTTGCCTCTGTATCTGATCAGAATATGGAGGAGGTCTGAAATTCAAAAGATCCTTTAAAAGTTATCCTCTTAATCTGACTCTTGATTCTACTTTGCTTTCTTTCCCTTATCTGTTTTCTTTTGGTCTGTTGTTTCTTTCACTATTGCAGGAACAACTCTCTCTCGCTCCATTGTATACTGCCCCTAATATCTTTCCTGTCTATCCCACTTATTCTCAAACCATTGTCTAAAGGAACATCTCACCTGCTTTGCAATTTTTTGTCTCCTTTGCTGTGGTCATTCAGTACCATTTAATCAATGGTTTAAACTGTGTAGGTCTATGCAACGGCTTCCTGTTGTTCATGGTTTGTTGCAAGAAATCTATCTTTCTTATGTTAAATTACCCTCCGAATAAATTGTAAATCTTTATCAGAAGCAGTATATTCATCCCAATCAGAAATCCAAGTACGTGTGTGAAACCCAATGACAGCATTTCCTTAGCAGGAAATTAACGACCATCAATTGAAGGTACAACAGAAAGTTTAGGACTGCTCAACATAGCTCCCATTATTTTCACCCAAAATTACCTAAACATCACACTAGACGAAAGTATGAATCACAAGCAATCCCAACATGGTTCTTGTTGTTTAAACTTTATTTCAGCTTTATAGCCATAAAAGCAAAAATACAGAAAATAAATAACAGGCACATATATACATAACCATAGTCCAACAATTGATTAAGTTTACCATGTAGCAGGGCGAGTAAATCATTAGAATATAATCATACTTGAGCTTTACCGCTGTAGTGAATCAGCCACTTTTGTGGTCTGACACCCTATGATGACCCTCAACCACCACCATTCTGTACTGACTTAAGTGTGTTCTGCCTTTTAGTGGAATAGTCTTTCCAAGAATAGAAGGTATGGGATGTTGAGGTGCAGTCTTGTGGGTGGTGGTGCACACATGTGCTCAATGTTGTATACTGAGGGATTAAGTGTATAATGTTATTTGGGTTAGGTGAATTATGACTTTGACCTATTGGCTTTGACATAGTCTAATGTCATTCTGCCTTCTGACTTTACCTTGCTTCAAACTTTTCTGTGTGCACAGTGGTGCTTGTAAGTTGTGTGGATGAGAATTATAGGTGCGGACTATTGCCTTTGACAGGGCCTCAAGTCTGACTCTGCCTTGCTGCTGCGTGCACAGCCGTGCTTGCAAGTTGTTTGGGTTATTCACATTCAAGGTCTTGGTGTTTTCCTGAGCGATTGTTTTTGTTTAGTGTACTGTGGAAGGCCTTGTGAGAGCTTCGTCAAGACAGAGGCTGGAAGAGGTGCGAATGGAGGAAGAGACTTGAGAGCTCCTTACTGCCATGGAGATGCTTGCTTGGAACTTGGCCAGTTCTGGTAAAATTCCTCTGGCGGTGGGAGGAGGTCTTTCACGAATCTTTTAGTGTGTTTATAGCTGAGGGTTGCAGGCTGAGAAACTGGGAGTTTGGATTCCGAGCGAGGGCAGACGTGTCTATCTCGGATTGAACCCTGGCTTGCTGAGCTCTGATCCCCGGCTGTAATTCCCCCAGTCAGAAGTGGGCAGTGTATGCACCAGGTGATGTATTGAGTTGTGTGGTTCTTTGATCACTGGAGGTGTTTTCTTTGTGGTGTGGGAGGTGCACATCCAGAGTACTCCTCTGCTCTCTATATATGTATATCTTTCTGATCTCTTGCAGGACGTCCAGTGTACCTTATCTTATATCAGTTATTGCTTGTTTATTAATCAGTATTATAGTTTGCTCAGTTATTGATTCATGCCTTTAGATTATGAGTTTGCTACATATATTTGAATCTTATGTATTTGGCATCTGAGATAGCCTTTGTTTAGAGAGTATTATGTAATAAACCCCAAGCCTTATTCTAAAAGTGATAGTCTTTGCATTTTGTTATTTGCCTCCCAGGTGGGAGTGCAGGGATTGGGTGTGGCTTATTGGTGAGAAGCTACATTCAAAACAACCGCAATTAAGATCATAAATATAATTATTAAATTAGCTAAAATCCAGACACTAAAATATTTTAAAATTAAAAGGATCAGTACATCTGAAATTCTGTACAGGTTTAAGGTTAGACGGCAGTATGTAACCTAACATTACAATTTATGACCAGACCATTTCCTGATAAGGTACACACTAAATAAGAATCTACTTGTACCAAATACCACAAGTTGCGAGGTATTAGACTTAATTATGCGCTCTGCCTCTTTATAGGATCTAATCCCCATATTTTTACATAGAGGTTTGATCCAACGATCTCTTGTTTTTTTATAGGCCGGGCAGAAGAAGAGTAGGTGGACATCATCTTCTTTTGCCCCCAGAGAGCAGAGAGTACATAAATCAGTACCATTTTTCTCCCCCCACCTACATGTGGTTGCAGAGGTCTGTAAAGTCCCATATCTAACTTGCAAATATAGTGTTTTTGCTAGGGGTGGGCCTATCTCATCCATAAATTGCTCAAAGAAAGGGATGTCTTTTATATTCAAAGATTTCTGAGTCAATGTGCCAATCGAGGAACTGTATATTAGATCATAATTGACACAAGACCAGAATGTGTCCCTTACAAGTTTTTTAGAGGAACAAGTCATGTTTTGGGGATCATCCCATAAGTGGGAGAGTCCTAACCTCTCGTACCACAGAGAGATATGTTTTAACCAGGGTATTTTCATATATCCATCAAGCTCAATTATTTCAATCAAACCCTTCTTGTAGTCATCCAACTCCGAGGTTGTCCATAACCTGACCCAATACAACAAGGGTCTTAGTATAGCTTGATAATCAGTCCTTTTGAGATTAATATCAAGAAACACTGGAATTAAGGGGGTTCTAATCGGAATTTTAAGCAGCCTACGTACGAAATGGTTTTCCACCTTTTCAAAATTGTTTTTGCAGCTGTATCCCCAGAGCTCAGCTCCATAAAGGGCCGCCGATTGGGCCTTCACTTTAAATACCTCGATTGCCGGCGTGATTGCTTTAGAGTGGCTTGCACCGTGCACTTTTAGTATGGGCATTGAATTCTGTTTAAAGGACAGATTACTTTTTTCCAACTGACCTTTCCAAGTAAGGTTATTATCCAACATTAAACCTAAATAGTTGAAACTACCCACATGTTCCAGTTTTTGACTTTCTAAAAACAAATTTTTCCTAAATGACTTGTGGGGTTTAATGGACATGCATTTAGTTTTAGCAGGGTTTATTTCTAAGCCCTTCCTCACACAATAACTTTGGAAGGAATCCACCAATTTTTGCAAGCCCCTCGAAGTCTGTGAAATAAGAATGGTGTCATCAGCAAAAAGTAAAGATGTAATCGCCTCACCGCCTAGCTTTGGGGAATCATGATCACAGTTACTTAAGTAGCTGGGGATGTCATTAACGTATAGCGAGAAGAGTGTGGGTGCTAACACACACCCTTGACGCACACCACGTTCCACGGATATGGGCCTTGAGATTTCTCCACCCTTTCCCCATCTAATTTTAGCAAAATTCCCTGTATGCAGTTTAATAAGTTCTTGGAGAAGCTCGCCGGGGACCGCCATATTCTTAAGTGTAATCCACAACAAGTTGCGAGGGACAAGGTCGAAGGCGGCTCTCAGATCAACAAATGCTACATACAGGCTGTCCTTCCTTATGTTAATATACTTCCAACAGATGCACATGAACCTAAACACCTGGTCAACCGTACTCGTTTTTGACCTAAATCCTGCTTGGTATTTGGTTAAAATCTTCATTTCCTTGATCCAATCTAAAAGCCTATTTAAAATATGTCTGGCAAAATTTTTTTGTAAAATATCAATTAAACTTATTGGGCGGTAATTGCTCGGATCATATCGGTCACCTTTTTTAAAAATTGTTATAATTTCCGCCCCTTTCCATGATTCGGGGATCGGTGTTCCTGCCACTATCGAATTACATAGAAAATGTATATACGGCCCCCACACTCCTACATCATGCTTTAGTAGGTCACCAGGAATTTTATCAGGACCTGGGGCTTTGCCCATTTTAACAGCCTGCAATGCCTGAATAGTTTCTTCTGGACTAAATCGTGAGGGAACAATACTCTGTTCTGAAATAATCTCTGCGTCCCCTGGGATTAATCCCTCCTTATCAATAGAATAGAGTTTAGAAAAGTGATCACACCAAGTCTTTTCATCTAAATAAATATCCTTTGGTGATCTACCTTTTTTGTTTCCCTTTGCAATTAGGTTCCAGAATGTACTCTGGTCTCTTATCTTGGCCGCACTTAGGAGGTCGTCCCAGAATCTACCATCCCAATCTTTTTTCGCTTTAACCAGGATTTTATTATATGCCTGTCTACCATGTTTTATGTCCAATTGATTCTTAGATTTTACTGCCTGTATCAAACTGGACTTTGCTATCCGACAGTCTTTGTTTAAACCATGGATTCGTTTGCTCATGAAGGTTCCCTTTTGAGTTTACATCCTTATTGTACAATTTACTCAAAAAGGGAGATAGCGCATCTACCAATTTGGTGTGTAGATCTAGGACGTCCTTAGAGCCCATTAAGGGCTTCTGCGAAGCTTCAACAGTATCAGAAAATGTGATATAAATATCTTGTAATGACTTTCCTTTTCCCAAGATATATGGCCATCTTAGAGCACGCCTATTGTTTATTATCTGCGGCTCCTCGTCCGTTGTTTTTATTAATGATTCTCCAGCTAATCTAGAAGAAAAAGGCTGTGGATCTAGCCATAATTAGAGTGGAAGGTGGTCACTCTCTGACCTAAAATCTATTTTAAAGTCAATAATTAAATACCATAGACTCATTGAGGCCAAAACAAAGTCTATGTGTGACCTACAATTGCCTTTCGAAAAGGTAGGGGCCGGTGGTCTATCGGATCGAAAACGACCATTACATGCCCTTAAGTCGTGGGACATGGTCAACTGTAAAATCTGTGTAGCGGCTACAGTGCTTTTAACTGACCCCATAGGCTCTAAAGGCATGATGTCGTTAGCAACATCTTGTTCATCGAATAAAGTTTCCAACCCCAGGACTGGTTCATACTTACAATTAAAATCCCCGCCTACTATTACATGAGCACTAGGGCCCAGAGAATCTAAAAAGGAATCCAGGAGTTCTACCACCTTTGATTCCTTATTTGCTGGGTACGGTCTATTATAAATATTTACTAAATACATAACTTCATTCCCACTCGTCACAATTTTTAAACCTAGTATATCCGGGGAGGGAATAGACAATTGGGTAACAACTATTTCCAAGTTAATTTTCACCCATATAACCAATCCCCCTGATGCTCTACCTCTCACTGAAGGAATTGCGTTCGAACTAAAGGATTTATACCCTAACCTGTGAGGGGTTTCTACAGCCCAAGTCTCCTGTAAGAAAATGATGTCATAATCTTCTATATAGGAGCACCATACCACATCCTTTAGGTTTCTATCTAACCCTGCTATGTTCCAAGATATCAGTCTTGTGCTTAAAATATCTTCTACACATGGTAGGAATGTAGCTGGTAGTGTATCGACCACAGATGTAGATGGAATATTTAATACATCGACTTGAATATTATTTATGTTGGTTCCCTTTTCCTCTATATTCTTAATGTGACCACGGTTGACTTCACCCTCCCTAGATACTTTGCCCTCTCCCAGTTTAGTCTTGTAGGATCCAACACTAAATGGCGACTCTTCTGGCACCACAAATTTAGATATTGGTTCCAATAGAGTATTAAGAATAAGTTCTTCATTACTCGATATCTGTCCCCATACCCGGATATCTGAGGTTGTCTCTACAGTGGTTTTCCCATCCAGTGGGAGTCAATCATTTTGGTCCAGTGTGCTCAGTGCCAGGTATCTATTTTTAGTAGGGATTTGAAAAGCTGGGCATCTAGTAATACTTTGGTTTCCATTTGTAATAGCACTAGATTGGCATGTTTTATCTAAGTGGCTATAAAAATAACCCAACGAATGTACAGTCACATCATTCTCTCCCAAAACGAGAGAGGCTGCTCTAAGTAGAATGGTCATAACATGTTGAGGGTGTCTAAAATTTATAATCACACAGTCCCCCTTACATCTTTTCCTTGAATCACCAATCCAGGGAACCCGTCTGGTGGACAATATTTGGTCAGAAAAATTAGAGGGGAATCCACAGTTTTTATTCAACCACGCAATTGTTTTCCTTTTTAGTGAATCGTGCGATTCCTCCCGGAATTTAGATACCATGTGGTCTACAGGAGGCACATTAGAAAGAATGATAACATATGGTTCACAGTCAGGTGGAAGCTCAGTATGTCGTATACTTCCCTCTGGAACAGTATACCTCCCACCTCTAGGTAGGTTTTCTTTAGACTGGGTGATGCCATCATCCTTACAAGGTAAGACCTTTAGCTTAGGAGGTTTTACTCCCCCTAGCACACTAGTCTGTGCAGAAGGACCCGATTGGACCAGTGTCTCTGGTGGTTTTTTACTCTGTTACTCGTTTATTTTAGCCAAAAGGCCACTTAACCTAGAGATTTCAGCAGTTAGAAAGTAAATTTTTTCCACTAATGGTTTGACAGTAAGGTTTAGTTTTTCTTCAAACATCTTAGCTATGTGACCCAGAGAAACGAAGTTCGTATCATCGCTATTCGACTGGGTCTCCCTAGTAGTCTTGGTTCTTTTCTGTCCTGCTTCCAGCGTTGGCTTAGGATGTACATTCCTATCCTTGTTCTGGGTTTTCCTACATTTCCTTACTGCTCTCTTAACAGGAGAGTGTAGTATTACTATCTCTCCAGGGACAGTTAGTGGATCCTGGCCTAAAATATTTTGTGCCACGGCTAAAGTTGCTGAACTCTCCTCCATTGAGGGTTCAGTACTTAATAATTCGACCATAGGAGGGCTACTACTATCATCTGGAAGTGGGAGTATAGTTTCTTTTTTTTATTTTTTTTTTTATTGTTTGCAGTTTGAATACATCAATAGAAAAGGCATCAGCACATAAACATGACAAATCAGCACAGAATACAGAGAATAAGATACCAACAGATAAGACTTATAAAAGCAGTTTTTTAAGATTTATGAGTCTAATTCGGGAGGCTACCAGTCAACTCCCTCCATATTGTAATCGGGGCCAACAATTTCCTACCGAGATCCCTCTTTTTCTTTCCTTTCTGCTCATATAACCAGCTCTCTATATTATGGATACTCAGCAGTCTTGCGAGCCACAATTGGAAAGACGGGGCCAGAGTGTCTTTCCAGCCTGACGAGATTAAAATCCGTAAAACCGCCACAGATATAAAAACTAACGCTTCCTCACTTTGAACCAGTTTCTGCTTGTGATCACAGCCCAATAACATCAGGGTAGGAGATAGATCGATCTTATGACCTAGCAGCCCCTCCCAAAACTTACAAATTTCTCTCTGTATTAAAGACAGTGAACTGCAATAGTAAAACATATGCAAAAGGTCAGCTTGACCAGCATTGCATCTAGGGCATCTATCATCCACACTGACCCCCCAAGCAAAAAGTTTCGCAGGGGTGTGATAAAGATTAAATACCGTTTTATAATGTTGGGCCCTCAAATTGGTAGATCTAAAAACTTCTTTATTCAAGGATATGGCTAGGTCTAGATCTACATCCGGATCTTCCAGTTTCCGAGCTAGAGCTACCTCCATTTTTTCCAGATCATCTTGTAGTTCCAATACCAACTGCTTATAAACCCCTTTATTTTTTTTGCACCCGGCCATTAACAATTCTAATATTGGAGCCTCCTCCAATAACAAAGGTTTCGGTCTCAATGCCTTTAAGCACCGAGCAACTTGGCCATACATAAACCAATGAGTGGCCGGGATACCAAACCTTTGTCGAATGGCTTCAAAACCCAGTGGTTCATGGACATCCCATATATCCCCAAAAGTCCTGATGCCATAGTTCTTCCAGATCTGTAAATTCCTGTCAGCCCCAACATCCGGGAGTAAACTTGAGTTACACAGGTGAAGATAGCAGTTGACTTTCGGGATTTTGCAAAGCTTGGAGGTAGCCTTCCAAACCTCCCAGACCCCATCCAAAATCTTCAAGCGGGGCCTCTTATAATACCTACGGTCTACTTCCCGCCACAATAGCCCCTTGGCCTTTTCCCCAATTAACAACTGAAAAATGGACGGTAAATCCTGGGCTGATGAAGTAATAAAACCAGAATCACTCTCCTGTTGAAACAAGATAGACATTTGTGTCAAGAGACATGACCAATGATATAATCTCAAATTTGGGAGGGCCAAGCCTCCCCTTTCCCTAGGAAGTGACATAAAATTCGTAGATCGTCTAATCCTACCATATTGCCAAATGAATTTAATGAAGATAGATTCCAATCCTTTGATTGTAAGTTCATCCAAAAATAGTGGTATAGCTCTAAACAAATAGAGGACTCGAAGAAAAAAAGAAATTTTCAAAACATTTACCCTCCCAATCAAGGAGAGATGTAGAACGTCTATCCTTTTTAACTCTTTCACAATAGATTTCATAAGTGGAGGGTAATTTTCGGCTATTATCTCCTTGACTGATGCATTAATCTTGATCCCCAGATAGATTGCTGAGTCCACATATCTCGGATCGCTTTTAGCTACATTCCTAGTACAAATTATTTGAGTTTTGGACTCATTTAGAAGCTAGCCCGACCGCTTACCAAACTCTTCTGCTATTTCGACCCGGACCATAAGCGCCTGCTGGGGGTTGACTGTGGTAATTGCCAAATCATCGGCGTAGGCCAAGATTTTACTAGTATGGCCATTACAAACCACCGGACTGATCCTGGAAGACCCCAACATTTTCTGAATAAGGGGGTCAATGTAAAGGGCAAAGAGAATCGGGGAGCAGGGGCAACCTTGCCGGGTGCCTCTCCTGATATCTATCTTCTCCGAACTCTCACCCATAACTACCACCCTTGCAACCGGATCAACATACATTGCTTTGAGAGCTCTAATAACTATCTCCCCAAATCCCCTGCCTTCCAATAGACCCCAGAGGAAGTTCCATACGACCCTATCAAAGGCTTTTTCCGCGTCTAGCAGGATCATGGCCATCTCCCCTCCCCCTGAAACCTGAGCGTCAAATAGCGCTATAGCTCTTCTAATATGATCCGTAGTACTACGGCCCGGAATAAATCCATGTTGCCAGGGGGAGACGAGACCACCAATGATCCTGCCAAGCCTCTTAGCCCAAACCTTTGAATATAGCTTGGCATCCGCGTTAATAAGCGAAATTGGGCGATAGGAGCCGAGTTTCCCCAAGGGTTTCCCCTTCTTATGAAAAACCACAATGTTGGTTTCCCGCCAAGAGGCTGGAACCACTCCTGTAGACATTATTCCATTGAATAAATCGACTAATAATGGTGTAACCACTGGTTCCAGACATTTATAAACCTCAAGGGGGATCCCATCGGGGCCAGCAGCTTTACCAGAGGCTAGTTCATGCAAAGCCTCTATAATCTCTCCCCCACTAATATCTCTGTCCAGTTCCTCCTTTTCCAGGGTATTAAGACAGGGGCCAATATCCACAACCTCACCCCCCTGATTACCATCCCCTGTTTCCTCGTCATACAGGTGTTGGTAGAAGTTTTTAAAAGCCTGTAAAATCTCATCCGTCTGCGTGAACTCCTGACCATTTTCTTCGATCCGAGAGATAATATTCCTAGCCCTCCCCTGCCTTATTTGTAAGGCTAAAACTCTGCCAGCCAGCTCACCCGTTTCATAGCGCTTGGCCTTAGTAGTCAGGTACTCTCCTGAGGCTTTCTGGGACATCAACTTCTGTAATTCTGCTCTAATTTTTAACAGTTCACACTGGCTCTTCCTACTGTCCCCTCCCATAACTATCTCTCTCATATGCTGTTCTTCTATGTCAGACAGAGTACCCACTAATCTTTCTTCTTCCCTCTTATCCTCCTTCCATATCCTAGCCCCAAAACGTATAGTTTCCCCCCTTAAGGCCGCTTTAAATGACTCCCGGACAATAATCCTAGATGCACTAAATCTATTGGCAGCAAAAAACCCGTCAGCCCAATTCAAAATATGCCCTGTATATCTCGAATCTCCCAATAATTGTCTCTCAAAGGTCCATCTGGTCTTAACCCGTTCAGAACCGGACATTTCATATGATAGTATCAGCGGATTATGGTCTGACAATAATTTCGGTAATTTTGTTATTCCAACCCTGCTAATTTCACTAGATGTAATAAAAAAATAGTTCAACTTAGTGAACTACTGATACGGGTTTGAAAAATAGGTATAGCCCGGTTTTACAGGTTCCTTTGCACCCCACACATCCATCAAGCCATGAGAATTGATAAGGGCTTTTATTGCCCTAAAAACTTTTGGTTTTCGACCCTGATACATCCCTGAATCACTCCAGTCAGCTGAAATATTAAAATCGCCACACATGATTATGGGGGTAGGCCAGGAAGCTAATTGTAGTTCTAATAAGTCGAAGAGCGCCGGATCATCTTCATTTGACCCATACACTACGCAAAGAGTTGGACCACTTACTAATTCGACCAAAACCCATCTATCACAACCATCCGGCTTGGTCCTTCTAGCCCCTCCCAGATGTCTTTTCGTTAAGATCGCGACCCCTCTATTTGTTGAAGTTTGAGTAGAGCAGGCTGCTAACTCAAACCCACTGAGAGACAGCAAATTCCTCTTTGACCATGGAAGGTGGGTCTCCTGAAGACAGAGGATATCAATTCTATTGTTCTTTATAAAATGAGCCAGCCTTATACGCTTCCTCCAGTCATTCAGCCCACCTATATTTAGAGAGCAAACTCTAACGCAAACCATCTTGACCCGATATTAGAACACAATGGTCCTGCCTTTCGGACTGCTTCTGCTTCTGTATCGTTGATACCAAAATCTGACCACAAAGATAAAAAAGATGAAACAAACCGCAATTTAAACCCTTATTTTTCCCCTCATTAACCACCGAACCCCCAACATCCTTCATCCCTCCCTGATCTCCCTCCCTTCCACTGTGGATCCCACCCCTTCTCCTAACCCTCACCCGAACCCTCCTAAGTGAAGCGCTCAGAGTTAGTCTGAGCATGTGATGGTGCTGCAGTATGGGTATGTGAGGACATTCACTGAAGAAAGAAACAAAAACACTAACCCCCTTATATGTCCTTTCTTTGATTGTAGCTTCCTATTTTGTTAAATCAAAACAGACTACGACTCAGACCTCCCCCTGAGTATTTATCACCTGAACACAGTCCAGCGCCTAATCCACCTTTTTTGTCCAAAGAGAGCAAAAACTCCTTCGCTTTAATTTCTGATGAAAAGAAAAAGGTTCTCCCATCATTTGTCACCTTTAACTGAGCCGGATTAATGAGATAGGCTTGGATCTTCTTCTCCTGAAATGGTTTAATCATTTCCCTCAAACGCCATCTTCTTTCCACAGTCGAGTGACAATAATCCAGGCGAACAAAAAAAGGAAAACCCGTTGCCTCTCCGTCTAGCATCCGTCTCGCCTTTTCTGCGATAGATTGCCTCAGTATGAAATTACCAAAAAATATTAATACTGCCCTGGGTTTGTCGCCTTCTTTAGCTTTGGTCCGAGGCTTGAAAGGGGTACGATGGACTCGTTGTATCTCATTAGCCCAGTTCCAGCTTGACAGTTCTGGGAATGCTTGTTCGAAGAGCATAATAATATATGCCTTTATATCCGACCCTTCCAGACCCTCTGGGATCCCCTAGACCCTCAGGTTATTCCTACGGAGCCTGTTCTCCATCTCCTCGACTTTCCACTGGAGATCCGTCACCTGAGAACATTGGGCATTGACTTTACTAGTTGCCTCGGCTACCTCGGCCTCCGTAGATATCACCCTCTCCTCCAGGTTCGAGACTCTATCTGCCGTATTAGTGCATGTCTTTGATAATTTCCTTACTACACCCTGGATCTTCCTCATGGCGGCCTGTGCCTTACGATTGTCCTGGCGCGTTTCCTCTCTGTGGGCAAGAATCTCCTGGTGGATAGTTTCCAAGAGGGAGCGCTGAGAGCTATCCCCCGCTGGTCCACCCTGTAAGGCTAAGTCCGGCGTATGATCCCAAGTCAGTTCTCTAGAAGAGTGTCCTGTTTTCAAGGGCTGACCCTTAGCCATGGGCGGCCGGAGACTGGTTGACGGGATGCATTCCTCAAGTTCAGATTCTGAGCCTGAATAAGAGCTGCGTTCTTCTTCTTCGGACCATTCGGCCCCATCCGAGACAGAGAAATAATATTCGCTTGGCACTTTTTCCCTATCGGTAGAAGAGCCGAGTGGCGGCGGCTCAGTGTTCTCAGTTATTCCTGAACCTGGCTGACTTTGCATAAAGCCGGTACATTCTTTCCCCGACTCTGAGGAAGCTGAGATGACCTCCAGAGACACTGATACCTCAGGAGTAACTTCAATATCGAGGGGTGGTCTGCTTAAAATGTTTGCTGCAGGTAAATCAATAGAGATGGTAGGGATAGAATGCTCCTCTGAGATAGGGCACAAAAGTGTATCAGCCAGTGGGCTTACACCTGCCCCCGCTGCCTTAGAGCCCCTCTCCTTTTCCTTCCCCACCTTAGGGAAAATATCTGCAATCGATGCTGCCGCATGCCGGGTCCTACCTGCCACTTGTTGCTTTTTTTTTGTATGACCGGCAGATACTTGGGGCCCTTGTAAATCATCAGCCACCTCTGGCTCCAGGTCCTCTCTTTGTGATTTCTTTCTTAGAGGCGCCGATTTCACGCCGGCCGCCGCTTTAGGGGGCATGATCCTGCTCTGTGCTTTCGAAGTCCTCGAGACCCGCAACTGCCTCCCCAGCCAGCCGCCGCCAGATCTCTCAAGCCGCCGGGTGTGTGCCGTCTCTCCCCGAAGCCTCGGCAGCCTCGTCAGCCGACTCCGCCCCTTCTCAACTCCGCGAAACTCGCGGGTTCCGAAAGTGGATGAGACAGCAGCAAACGCGGCCAGGGCAAAACGAAGAACTCGCCCAGAGAGGCGACACCCGGTGAGTGCCGTTGGCATTACAGGATTCAGCAGGCGTTACACAGGTGGGACCGGGGGGGGGGGGCCGCCGCTGCGCTACAGGATAGATCTCCTTGGGGCTAGAACATTGCCCTCACTGCCCTGCTGCATCGGCCACCATTAAGGGGCCGCCATCTTGCTTCGTGCACTGCTAAATGGGGGAGTATAGTTTCAGGGGGAGTTTCTCTACCCAACGATTTCCTTCTATCATTATTGATCTTGCTTACCATCTTAACCAGATAGTTATCCATTGTCGATTTACTTTTAGCCATAATGGGCAAGGGAAATATGGTATAAAATAACCCTCTAAATGCGAACAAAAGCACCTATGGGGATAGCTAACAGTAAAAACTAACAAGAACTCATGAAACAGTACAAAATATTACATACACTATGCCTGCCTTATAACACGTAAAATGAAGAACAAACAATAGTCACAATAAATAAAACAGTTACACAGCAATATGCTGCAACAGTATGGGCTTAGCCCGGCGCCGCCCGCGCGCGTCCCGTGACGCGGAGGAAGTTGTTTGAATTTAGCGTCTCCAGGCGCGGAAGCGGCACTGTGTGGGGGCGGTGACAGTGGCGGGGCTTCTGGGAAGCGTAGTCCTGCTCTCCCTCGATGCATGCCGCAGCCACCAGCAACAGCAACAGCAGCGGTAAGGCCAGGGGAAACGCCAACACCAGCGAGCCTATCAACACCCGTCGGACACCCCAGCTCAGCCGTCCAGGTAAGTGGGCTCCGTTCCGCCGACCGTCCAAGGAAAGGCTCCCGCTCCACTAAGGAAGCTGTTTGAATTTAGCGCCTCCAGGCGCGGAAGCGGCACTGTGTGGGGACGGTGACAGTGGCGGGGCTTCTGGGAAGCGTAGTCCTTCTCTCCCTCGATGCACGCCGCAGCCACCAGCAACAGCCACAGCAGCGGCAAGGCCAGGGGAAACGCCAACACCAGCGAGCCTATCAACACCCGTCGGACACCCCAGCTCAGCAGCCCAGGTAAGTGGGCTCCGTTCCGCCGACCGTCCAAGGAAAGGCTCCTGGTTCTTTCAAGGGTCAGCCTATCACAGCTAAGCTCTGTCAGAAACCAACGAATGACAGCATGACTTTTGTAGTGACTTTTCACCAATGCCAGTTGGGCTCCCTGGTTGACTAACCAACTATAGCGCGGCTTCCCTGTGAATGAGGAAAACAATTGCAAAACCTCTCTCAATCAACCTACACAAAATAAACAAAATAAACCTTTTCTGTTCAATCAAAATAGGCAGAAAATCAGCAGGTTAGAATAAGGCACGCCTCACTAACAATAGAAAACAAGAACAGCACCTTTTCATCACCAATTCAACCCAATCCACACCAAGCAGAGCCTTTTCATGGGGAATCTACTCTAGCTAATGTACCTACTCCCATGCACTGGGAAACAAAGAATCAACCCAAATTTAACACACAATCTCCTGAAACAGAAAGCTCATTAATTCAGAAAACCCTCTCTGTGTGCTTGCAGCACATCACAAAACACACTATCTTATGGAGACAAGTAAACAACAATGTCTCGTGATCTTGGATTTTGAAGAATCCAACACCTAACCCAACAGATAATAAAGCAAAGCCTTTTCAAAATTATAATTGCAAATAAGAATAGTACATTGCAATTAGAAGAGCTCCGAATCAATGAAAGTTAAAGGGTTTTATTACAGAATTCAAAAAGAAGCAACACAGAGTCAATGTCCTGAAGGCTCTCAAATGCAAAGTTATACAGAGAATGCAAAAATCTGAAAAATATTCCAAACCTCAATGGGCAGTGAAATGAGAAAAGAATCAGACAACATCCCTAGTAGAATAGAAAAGTTTTCTGGCTCACCCTCAAAATTGAGGGTTCTTATACACAATTTATGTATTGAAAATGAGAACTTTTGCAGTTTCATCATTGTGTGAGTGAATGTATCATTTATTCGGCACATCAGAGCACAATAAAATGATTGTCATTTTATTTACCTTAACACCTAAGCACTATCCCACTATATGAATAATTTTTCAGCTCCCTCCATGCTAATGTCATCCAGAGATGTTTGAAAGAATAGGTCTTAGTGAAGAAACAGAAGATATGACAGATATGGCAACATGTTATCAGTTACATCTGAGCTAGAGACAGTTCGCCATGAGCAAAACAACAATAATAATAGAAATATCCTAATATATTTCATCTTGAATGTGTGCTGCGGAGCTTGTGGGGAGAGGATGGCTTCAAGGTGGGGAATGCACAGAATAAATGCCAGAGAAGACTTCCATCTTGGCTAAAATTGGGTTTTAAACAGAAATGTGGCTCAACCAGCATGCATTAGAAAAACTCACTTCTATACATCATATAAAATTGTTTCAAATGAAATTACATTAAATCCGTCTGTACATGTGGACTTGTATATGTAATTGCATACTACAGATTTTTATGATGAACAAAATTTTAAATCCATTCAGTTTTTCACACTTACTATCAATCTAAAGGTAGTTGGCACTATTCCCTTGCTATGCAACTGGACTAGCCAGCATTGATTTGTCAGAAATTCTTGGGGTACACGGTTCTTTAGATGAAAGAAACTCGCTGGTGTATTAACTAAGAAAAACACATTTAATACTAATGTAATGGTTAGTTGTCTGTAGCCCACTCTAGGAAACGATTAGTGCCGGTATACTATACCCCAGAACTATAAAAGCTACATAAAATACCAAATTTATCGAGAAACTCAGGGGAGTCGATGGGTAAAATGCGGGCCGAGGGAAGGGCAAGAGATGAAAAGGAAGTAGGAGAAAGAAAGCTGGACTGGGAAGAGTGTTCATCCACCAGTTCAGTAAAGACAAATTGATTGATAACGGAGTGTAAAGAGTTTTGGCAACAGCCATAGGTACTTAGTAAAAAATACACTTTAAGGTTCGCAATTTAATTAGTGTCAGGAGGAGTCTGTGGCCTACAGTAGCGAGTTCCACATGGACAGTGGTTCCCAAGAGGAAGTCTGCGCTGGATTTCCAGCGGGAGAATGACGTGCTCTTTTAACGCTCTGACCTTGGGAGAGATGCTGAAGGGCTTGTGTTGGACTGCCTATTAGCATTCGGACGCCACTTTCAATCCGACTTTTTCTCTGGTCAGAAGCCAGACTAAGAAGGGGCTCTCCGGGTTGAAGAGATGATATTTTTGTATGTCAGAAATTAGTTTAATTGGCTAACGCAGGACATCATTGAAAAGGACTTCTTAATCATTAGGAAGATGGTATAAACAACCTTCACTGAATACCGTATAAATCCCCTTGTCGTAGGAGATCTCAGCTGCCCAATCTAATGTATTCTACGTCAAACCATATCTGTAAGACGGACCCTCAAAATAGTGTACAGTTCTTTTTTTCGAAGTGCCACTCTGGTGTGTAGACTACTCTTGGGTGATGTTCCTCTTTTTGAATAGCCCTCTGGGCACAGTAGAAAATGGCAGTGGAATACAGCATTTAATTTTGTTTACAAATAGGCCTACATGAACTCCAGTTCTGGCCACTGTTGCACATTCTCTGACACTTTCCAAGCTACCGACTGCTGCTACTTCTGTCTTTTGACTATATACAGTGTTCATGGCAGCCTTACTTTTGTGCATCTCTTGCCTTCCAACTCCTTTTGTGAAGGGCGAATTCACATAAATTCCTTCTTGGATGGCCCTTCCAAAAGTCCTCCTGAAAGCAAGGAAATCCAAAGAAGGATTTGCTTTCTCCTATGGTTCCAAAGCTAGACTACTGACCCTGCTCTAGTCCACATGAGTTCCCTGTGATTAGCCAAGAATGAAAGCACACAAATGGAGGACAGGTGAGGGGACCTCACCAAAAATCCCACCTCACATGAAAAGTGAAATTCACGATGCCCCCTTTGAGCCAGTGATTGGACGACTCCCCACCCTGCCTTTATCATCAAGGTGTATATCCAGGGCATCATGAACCTGTAATCTTGTATCCCCAATGCATACTGAACAACTGTGTAATGGTTGACCAGTGGCACCACTTTTCTTCTTGCCCACAGGACTTTCCGAAAAACCCTCATCCAATGAAAGGAGACCACGAGGAGACCTCACTAGCCTCTTGAGGTCCTGTAGAAGCCACCCATCCAGAGATTAAAGTGCGTCACCAACAGCGACCAGTTGTTTATGACTCTGCTTGTCAAACATGCATCACTTCACAAATGCAGACCTTTCATAATTGGAGTATGTCCACCAAGCATTCACAGTTTGTGGCAGAAAGCACAGACCTTGGAGGAGTGTTCTCAAACCTTAATTTGGGACCCCCGACTCTACTAGTTAGTGCACTCTCCAGCAATTGGGTGACCCTCGTGCTCCTGCATCCTATGCTGAAAAACATGGCACAGGAGATATTGTCTGACATTTAACCAGCTGGGTAAAAATTGCAAGGTTCGTCTTTGGAATCACCTGTCCAGACAGGAAGCATCCGGCTGTTTTTATTAATTCTTGTTGGCTGCCTTCACCTAATTAGAACATGTCACTTTGGTTTGACCAATGTGATTGGCTGATGTAGTCCATCCAAGAATTGATTTATCCATGCTCACTGACTCACCCCATCATAATTAATGGAATCGGCAGGCATGAATTCTTGCAGCGGCCCATGATATGTTAGATACTGACTACGTTTTTAAAAAAATATATAATTCCTGAGTCTACCAGTTGAATTTAAAAATTTGCACCAAGACACGCTTTCACTTATCACAAAAATAAAACAAAAATGCTCAGAACAAATTGTGGATACGTTACATTGTTTACTATGACCGGTAGATCGTAGGATATCAGTACTGGTAAATTGCAGGCAACCCTCACCCCAAACGCAGTAGAACCTTTTTTTTTTTTTTTTTTTAACACAAATTGCATTGCATTTTCAATAAGAAAGAGCATACAGCATATACCAATCATTCAGTATTACTCGACCACGAGAAGGACAACTCGTTTCAAGGATACATGAAGATTTACAGCTTTGACCATAGGAATTTCAACATGCTTTAAGCATAATGCAATCAGTTTCCCAAACCCATTAACGCAGT
Organism: Triturus cristatus; assembly: GCF_964204655.1. Classification (NCBI taxonomy): domain Eukaryota; kingdom Metazoa; phylum Chordata; class Amphibia; order Caudata; family Salamandridae; genus Triturus; species Triturus cristatus. The sequence goes on along the minus strand of NC_140579.1, from coordinate 568,244,432 downwards.
AGAACATAGTATTCTACGAGTATATATTTTTTACTACAACTAAGAAGAACCGTAATAAAGAAACTTTCAATCATTCTATGATCAAATTATTTTATTGTGGTCTAGTAAGAGAAAAATATAAAACAAAATCGTGACATCCAATGTGTGCCCAAAAAAACTCAACACCACGATCAAATTCTGCTGCTAAGTACATTTGGATTGGTGAATGTTCATTTTCAAAACTCTGAGCATCACTAACAGCTCCTTCGGGTATACGTGACCTTATCCATGGTACTGAACATTCATTCGTTCGATCACATTAGCCCGTAATGACTGTGAGAAATGTATGCAACAAACAGGAATGTGGAACAAACCAACGCCAGTCTGTGGGTCACGGAACATGGTTTCAATAAAACCACATTTTTAAATATCTTTGAAATGGTTAGGGCAAGAGACATGAGACTTTTCATGTTTCATCTTTTTCATTTTCCCTGTGCTACCATTGTGAGGTGTGTATTGAAGAGCTAATCATTTTTAAAAGAATAACCTTGACTGGACATTGGTATTCATTGTGATTCTCAAATGAAGCAAACTTGATCTGAGTGCCCACTGCCCATGAGCTACGTCCTGACGTCTCGAACAAACGATGCAAGAGCGTCAAGGAGGCTTTGGAAGCCAGATTTTCTTTCTCAGGCCCAGTAGCCTTTTCAGCAGAGAATGCATGCTTAGTCTGCAGGGAACACATGTCTAAGAGCACTGGCAAGCGGGGAACACATGAAGCCTCATCTTTGATAATGCTCGGTGATCGCGCCAGTGGGAGCCTGGGGGGCAGCCGAGCACCGCGAGGTCTGCCGCCCGGGCAGGTTGGGAGGGGGGAGAGGGGGGCGTGGCCGAACGGCCATTTTGTAAGTAATTGGGCTACATTTGAGGGATAGCCCAAATGTAGCCCAAATCCAGGGGTAGTAGCCCAAGGGTTTTATAAGGGAAACGCGCGCTTTCCCAGCCACCATTTTAGGTTTGGTGACCTGGTGGCTGGGTGCGCTAGCTTAAAGTTTTTTTTGAAGTTTGTTGGGTAGTAGTAGGCGAGAGTAGGAGTATTAGACGTACCTGGAGACATGTCTTGCGGCGACTACCGTGTCCTGGAGGCTATCCGGTTGTTGAGCGAGGCAGGGAGGATGGACTTGCTGGTCCAGGAGGCCAATTGGACGAAGCGCCCGGCGAGGCGCGCGTCCGCGGGGGTGGCGGCCGCCGTCGCGGCTTGTTCGCCACCCGGGAGTCCGTCGCGTGTAGCGGTGAGTGTTCGAGGCGGCGCATATGCCAGGAGCGCCGCCTCCGGGTCTGCGTCGGGTGTGGATGGGAGTGCTAGGGGCCTGGAGGCGGGGAGGGGGCGGGGACGAGCGGCGCGACGGGGGAAGGCCCAGGACGCCTCACGTGAGAGGCCCAGGTCCTACGCGGGCCGCTCCTCGAGCCGGGGAGCGGCCGTTGCCATGGTTACGGCTGGGGCGAAGAGACGCTCGAGCGAGGGCCGGGCAGGCCCGATGACAGGATCGCGGAGCGCGCGGGGGCGGGCGGAGCAGGAGGAGGGAGATGGAAGGTGTGGGGAAGGCCCTGGCGAGACGGCAGCACAGGAAGGGGTTTATGGGGCAGGCACAGCGTGGAGACACGAGGCCCCGAGTTGGGAAGTAGCGGAATGGGGGAGGGTGGTGGGGGGGCGGGGGGGGGGGGTGGGCGGCTCGGGCCTGGCTGGGAATAGAGTAGATTGGCAGGATAGGCGGCAGGCGGCGGGGCAGGGGAGGGGGGGGGGCGCGGCCTTAAGTGGGGGGGCGATCGCGTCGGGACAGGAGGCGACAGGGGGGGAACCGGGGAGGGGCGGGGGGGGGGGCGAGAAGGGAGCTCAGTGGGGGGGGAGCGTAGGGGTCAGGGGCTTGGCGGAGTGCGACGACGGAGGGTGGGGCCCGGAAGGGGGGGTCCTGGGGGGGATGCGACAGGTGGGGAATCCCCCGTGTTATTTGAGTCAGAGGGCAGCGAGAGGGACTGGGACGGCTTGGATATTTTTGAGTCGTGGGCGGAGGGTTTGGGGGGGGCCTCGGGGGTGGGGGCCAAGGGCGCAGGTACGGGGAAGATGGGGGGGAGGGGGGGGGGAGGCGTAGGGGGTGGCGCGGTTGGGGGGGGGGCCGAGCGGGCAGGGGTTGGGGTGGAGTGGGCAGGGGGAGTGGAGTGACGGGGACGACGGAGCTGGGGAGGACGTCGAAGTGGGGGATTTGAGCGCGGTGGGCAAGGCGTGGGTCGCGGAGTCGTCGGGGGCTGGCAAGCGGGGATGGGATGGGAGAAGGAAGATAGGTAGGCCCAGCACACCAGACCATTCATTTTCTTTGCAGGTAGCGGAGCGACAGCAGGAGCATCGCGGGGTACCGGACTTGGCAGGGCTGGGAGCGGCCTGGCGACGCCAAGGAGAAGGGAGGGTGGAGCCTCGGGCGGCGTGCCCAGTACCGGCGAGGGATCCCGCCGCGGCTGGCACAAGTAGGCCCGTGACGGGCTCGCCAGCCCCAACACCCACGGGGTCACAGCGCCCCGGGGGACAGCGCCGGAGGAACGCCGGAGAGGAAACTTTGTATCACGGAGACAGGTGGCACTACCAGCGGGCAGCGCTGAGGGTGCGGGGCAGGAGACTTTGGACTATGAGGAGGAGAGTATGGAGGAAGGAGAGTTGCGTGAGGTGGGAGACGGTAGGGACGGGGGGCCGAGTAATGTTGTGGATAGTTTCTTACAGGTGTCACGACGCCAGGCGCAGCCCACGGGTCGGACATCCAGGTGGGAAAGCAGCTCGGCCCCCAGGCCTGGACGCCGGGAGGAGCGACGGACGGAGACATTGGCGCCAGGTAATGCACATTTGCTCGGGCGGCCAAGGATGGTGTCGAGAGGGGTGGGGGGGGCGGGGGCGGAGGGGGACGTAGGGGAAAGATTGCGCAAAGGTACGTATGTGGTGGATGTGGCTGTGGGCACGGACGGCGTAGGGCAGGGCGACAGCGGGCAGACCAAGAAGGAGGGGACAAGTGAGAAGGGAACAGGGGACGCAAAGGCAGAGGAGACAAAACTGGAGAGTAAGGAATTGAAGGTAAAGCGGTTACCATATATGGGAGTGACCAAGCCCTTGGGGGCGCACTTGATGTTGGCTACAAAGGAACGGATCTGGAAAGGGGAGTATGTGGAGATACTCAAACTCCTGCACAGGGAGGTCAGGGCGAAAGAGGGTTCGAAGGAAGAGGAATTTGAGCTCGCAAAGAGGCCTAAGGTGCCGCTGACAATAGAAAACTGGACAGCGGCTTTTCTGATATATGCCAGCGTGTATTGCGAGAAGTTTCCGGAGAGGTCAGTGGCCATGTTCAAATACATGGACGTCATTAGGAAGGCACAGATTACGGGGGGTGGATATGCCTGGGCTCAGTATGATGAGGAATTCCGGGCGCGCATGGCATGGGATGCGGAGGCAAAATGGGGAGAGCTGGATACGGATTTATGGCAGCATACCATGGGCCTGGCGGGGTCGGGGAAGACTATCTTTACTGCCAGTGGGCTGCCGCTTGTGTACCAGCCCTTTCGAGGGGGTCCCACCCGCGGGGGGGTGGGGGAGCCGGCAGAGGGACGACAGGAGACAAAGGGGCTTGCTGGGACTTTAACAAAGGCCTATGCACGAGAGAATATTGTAAGTTTCGGCACGAATGCTCGGGCTGCGGCAAGCGACACCCGCTGGTCAAGTGTTGGGGGACACAAGGTCCGGGCCAGAGCGGGCAGCATTGGCAGTCGGGAGCCCCTAAGGCTGGAGCCCAGCAGCAGTCACAGCAGGGAGGGGGAGGGAGGGGGGCGAGAGGGGCTGGGGCAAAGGGCTCATACTCCGGTTAGGGTAGAGCAGTTGGTGGGGGCGTTGGGGGCCTATCCGGACAGGGCGGCGGCGGAAACACTGAGATTGGGGTTTAAAGAGGGGTTCAGATTGGGGTACGAGGGGCCGAGGGTCCGGAGATGGGCAGATAATTTGCGATCAGCGAGGGAGCATCCACAAGTGGTACAGGCAAAACTAGACAAGGAGGTGCAAGAGGGCCGCATGGCAGGACCATTTTGCGAGTGGCCCTTGCCCAATCTGATTGTGTCACCCATTGGGGTGGTACCTAAAAAGGAGATAGGCCAGTTTCGCCTCATTCAGCATTTGTCATGGCCAGAAGGTGGGTCGGTCAACGATTTTATTGCGGAAGACGCGGCCACTGTGTCCTATTCATCGGTTGACGTGGCCATGGCACTGGTGGTGTCCGCGGGCGCAAAGGCTCAGATGGCAAAGTGCGACATCAAGTCAGCTTTCCGGTTGCTGCCAGTGCATCCAGATGACTGGGATCTGTTAGGCATACAATTCGGCGGTCACTGGTATGTGGACAAGGCATTGCCGATGGGCTGCTCCATGTCCTGCGCACTTTTCGAATGTTTCAGCACGTTCCTACAATGGTTGTTTACGGAACGAACGGGTCACCAAGGGGTGACACATTACTTGGATGACTTCTTCTTTGTCGGCACCTCAGACTCCGCGGACTGCCAGCAGGGTCTGGACAGCTTCCATGAGATCATGGGGGACATGGGCGTGCCGCTGGCCCCGGAAAAAACGCAGGGCCCCAGTACGGCACTGGCCTTCCTTGGTATTGAATTGGATTCGGTCCGCATGGAGGCACGCCTCCCGGAGGAAAAGAAACAAAACATGTTGAGTTTGCTGACCGGGGTGTTGGCACGACAGAAGGTGACGGTCAGGGACATACAGGTGTTGCTGGGACATCTCAATTTTGCGTGTAGGGTGGTCAGAGTAGGGCGGACGTTCTGTAGGCGACTGGGGCGCGCACTGGAGGGGCAGAGGCCTCCGCACCATCACGTGAGGTTGTCAGCAGGGGTGAGAGAGGACTTGCGCATGTGGCAGTTTTTCCTGCACCAGTTCAATGGGGTGCCTTTGATGAGGGAGGTGGACATGGTATGGGACGTACAGATTTTCTCGGATGCAGCGGGGAGCAAGAGATTTGGTCTGTATTGGCAGGGGAGCTGGTGTGCGGAGCCCTGGCCCGAGGACTGGTTAGAGGGAGGCAGGAGCATCGCGTTTTTGGAATTCTTTCCCTTAGTGGTGGCAGTCACACTGTGGGGGGGTTTGCTGGCCCACAAAAAAAGTCACGTTCAGGGTCGATAACATGGCAGTGGTCCAGGTGGTGAACAGGCAGTCGGCAAGGGATGCGCAGGTGCTTAAGCTGTTGCGGGTTTTTGTGCTGGGGTGTTTGAGGCATGATATTGCGTTTCGCGCGGTGCATGTGCCAGGAGTGGACAATGACATTGCGGATGCTTTGTCTCGTTCACAGTGGGGGAGATTCCGTGGGCTCGCCAAGGACGCGGACGTGAACCCGACCAGGATGCCGAACCAACTCTGGGAAGTAGGCAATACCGGATGCTACAATTGGTTCTAGGTTCATTGGCGCGGTCAACGAAACTAGCATACAGGGCGGCATGGGAGGAGTTTGTTCGCGCGGGGGCGAGATGGCGGGCCTCCGAGGCGGAGAGACGGGAAGACGTGGTGCAATTTATTTTGGATTTGGTGGAGAGGGGTTTGACAAGGGTGACGATAGTGGGCAAGTTGGCGGGGGTTGCGTTCATCGGCAAACTGTTGTGGGGTTATGCGCCATCCGCGGGGGAGCTGGGGGCGCGGATTTTGGAAGGCTGGGCGCGGGAATGTGGGAGAGTGGCCAAGGTGCGGAGGCCTCTGTCATGGGAGCTCTTAGGTAGGGTGATGGGGGTTCTGCCAGCGGTGTGCTGGGACAGTGGGGAGGCCTTGCTGTTCGCCACGCTCATGTCTTGGATGTTTTTTGGGGCGTTTCGGGTGTCAGAGCTTCTGGGGGCGAAAGGGGAACAGGGTTTGACTTGGGAGGAGGTATCATTTGGGGAACGGGTAGTGAGCATTTGGCTGCGAAAGGCAAAGACAGACCAGAAGAGTCGGGGGAAGTGGGTTACGTTGAGGAAAGGGCGATCCCCGAGGGTGTGTCCGTTCCGCTGGGGTATGCGATGGAGAGCGTGCGCGGGGGGTCTGGGGGGACTGGTCTTCTCCCATCAGCAGGGGCGAGGCGTTAAAGCTTCGCAATTACTGGCAATACTGAGGAAAGCGCTTAGGACTCTGGGGGTCGAAGAAAAGGGTTTTGGCACGCACTCGTTTCGCATTGGGGCAGCGTCGGAGGCGCATGCGAGGGGTTGGGGCAGGGAAGAAATCATGAAGTTGGGAAGGTGGTCTTCGAATTGCTACCAGCGTTACGTGCGCAGCGAGACGGGGGGGGGGGGGGGCGACACAATAAAAAAAAAAAAAAAAAAAAAAATGGGGAAAAAGGGGACGTTACACAGTACAGCGGAGCTTTTCAGAGGTTGTGGTCAGGTTTTCATTCTTGTTTTTCTTTTCAGGATCGGTTATGGGACCCCTGGCCCGAGAAATGTCTATCTGGATTGTGGGGCACTCGTTCGTGAGGAGGGCACAATTGCAGGCACAGGAGAGCTATTTTGGGGAACGGTTGGGTTTCAACAAAGATGTGTTCTCTGTGGGGTGGAGGGGTAGGGGGGGGATGCGTTGGAAGGAACTGGTGCCGGTGTTGAACGGGATCTTAAGGGCAGGTCGGTGCCCAGACGTGTTGGTTCTTCATTTGGGGGAAAACGATATGGTAAGGGAGACAGGGTTGGCACTAATGCGGGCGATGAAGAAGGACCTGGCTTTGATCAAAGAGAGATGGGCGGGTTGTTCAATCGTGTGGACAGAGTTTGTCCCCCGGAGGAGTTGGAGGGGGGCAGTGAACCCAGGTGCGGTAGATAAGGCGCGGCGAAAACTTAATACGGAGATGGTGAGGTTTTGTCGGCATTTGGGGATTGACCGCGTGGCACACGGGGACATTCGATACGATGCGAGGGAGATGTTCAGGGATGATGGGGTGCACTTGTCCAGGATGGGAATGGATCTGTATCTTTTGGAGTTGAGAGAAGTGCTGGCGCGTCTGTTGGGAGTGTATAGGCGTTAGGTCATGCGGGGTCGCGGCGCGTTGGGGGGGCAGAAAAAGGGGAGGAAGAGGCGCAGTCGCCGACACTTCCCCCCTTTTCCTGGGTGGCGGGGTGGTTGACAGTTGGCCGGGATTGGCTAGAGTTTGTTGTTAGAGTTTTGGTAATGTGGGTCCAGGGACAGGTAAAGGGTAGACAGGTTGGATAAGTTTAGATTAGAGGTTGGTTAGTTACAGTTGCACTAAAGGCAGGTAGGGGTTACGGTCAGGGGAGTTTGGGAGTTGGGAAAGGTTACATGGTGTAGGATTGGGTTATATGTTGGTTATGGAAGGTTATGTTGTATTTTGGGGGGATGGGGGAAATGATGTGGGGATCGTAGGGGTGGGGGGAAAACACAAGGGGTCAGGAGGTTATTGTATAGCGAGGCGTTAGTTTTGTAAGGCAGTGGCCAAGGAGTTAAATTGTGATATGCACCTGTTTCAATAAAGCGGCCTTTTTCACACACAATAAAGTGTCTGGTGTCGGCTTGCCCCCCTCTCCCCCCTTAATCTCCCAACGTAAGCATTTGGTAGAACATTTTACATTCGGCTTCCGAAGGCTCCTAAACTAGAGGCCTGATGCCCAGGATGCTTAGGGGAGAGGATGTGGTCCGTCGGCTGCGCTGCCGCCTCTCATGCAGGAAACCAGGGTTCGAGCCTCGGGGTCGCGTCCACATCCTGTGATTCTGGGAAAATCACTTGATCTCCCTGTGCCTGAATGTGTAATTTAAATACGGTGCTATGTAAAGCTCTCCAATACCTTCGGTTCGGGTCGAGTTCGCGCTATATAAATATGCAACAATAAAATAAAAGTATTTGCCAGCACGTGAGGCAGGGCGTTCCGATCTGAACAGAGTACATATACCACAAGGTTTACAGCTGCACTTTAGTTTCAGGCTGCACAGAGGTCTGCTTTTGTCATGGTTCACAAGGGGCGATGCCACTTACTGCAAAGTGGTCACATGGCAACCTTCGGGGACCTTGTGACTGCACCTCTGCAGAGGGTGGGGGGTGTAGTGTACAACAGTGTAAGCTCCTGCCTTCCTTTCAGTTACTTGTGCTCCAAATATCGGGAGATCAGCCGTTATTTCCCTAGTGGCGCTAGCCAAAGATGAAAGTATCTTACTGCATTAATTCTCCCAAATATGCATCTATTTTGTGAATGAAGTGGTTTAAGTGGGATGAAAAAGATGAGAATGGCTCTGAAAAGGGTGCAGCCGAAGGCACGATCCCCCAAAACCACCCCTAAAGGCGTGGCCTATGTAACGGAGGGCACATTCTAATAACACACGTGAAATAGAATCTCCTGCTTAATAAATTCATAGAAACTGGACACAGAATCACCAACATTTTAAACAGCATAATTCGCCATAGAAGCAATAAACGACCTGACAAGTTTGATTTAAATGAGGCGATAACTGCATTATTGAATTAGAATCCAATATAATCATAGGTCTTGGGACATGCATGGTAAACTACATCGTGTCGCATCGGCCCACGTGTCACAAACGGGACTAATGGTGAGACTGCATTACAGCTTGGCATGTGAAAGGCAAGAAGGTTTTTTTTATAACAAAAAATTCAACCGACCAAATACAGAAATAAAGGACATATAGTGCCCTGGTTCAATGTCAGTTATTTTGCTTTGCCGGGGGTCTGCCCCTCTGAAGCTCTCTCTTGGAGCACTGACTGTGATGAAAGAGAGTTAGATATTTATGTGCAGGCACAGTAAGTGTGGTAACAGCAGGCGCCTACACACATACAGAACAATAGCATCATTGCAAGTTGTCTTCATCACACACCTCACAGCAACACCACAGGTAGCAAAAATTTAAGTTTCTTTTAAACACAAGGCGAACAGCACACGCACGTATGAAGCAATGCAGAACGGTGACAGTATTGCAATTTTTTTCCCCACAAGATCTGTCTATTCAATTTTCCTTCCCTCCGAAAACAGAGATGGCAGAGCAATTTTTTACTCCTACATATGGAAAAAAACAATATGATAAGTTAAATGCACTAATCAACTATCAAAGAAGCCACATGTATAGTAAAAGTCAAGTAACTACTAGTTTATCACTGCATCAAGTCTGGCCCTTGTTTAGTTTTGAAGTGGAAAAAGACCAAGCAAGATTGTGAGACCAGGATCACATCCTAGTACTGTGGTCAACATTCTTTGCATACTGCGTCTGAGTAGTTCTTGTTAGTGCGTGTTTGTCTGTATAATATAGATTTCATCATTGCTGGACCTAGTTTTCCTCATGGAAACCTGCCGGGACCCGGCATTGGATATTGTCACAGCCACCCCTCTGGCTACAAAATTGCCAGGCACGACAGACTTCACAAGCCCGAGGTGGAATCGCCGTCACCCACAAGAACACCATCATCTGCCCCACAGCCACAAACACGTCATTTGCTAACATGGAACACCTGTAGTTCGAGCTCCGTGTCCGTCAACTTCACCTTAAGCAGAACTCTCATCTAGAGACCACCGGGACTGCACACCAACTTCACTGACACTATCACAGACTTTGCCGCACCACATGCCCTCTATGCTAGCAACTACATCCTACTCAGAGACCTGAATGTCCACCTGGAAGACCACACTGACCACTACTCAAAAGCACTAATTGAAGTCCTTGGAAGCTTGGGTCTCATCCAACGGGTAAAGGGGTGTACCCCTATCAATGGATAATTCCTGGACCCTATTTTCACCACCTTTGACAATATCTGAGTCAACAAGCCCACATCAATTACCTGGAAAGACCACACCCTCATCAAATTCAGCATCCCTGTCTCGGTTCAATGCACTACCACCAGACCAGCCCATACAAACTGGAACAGCAGTACTGATCAGGAGTGGAACACCACTCTTGACACCCACTGACCTGAATAAAGCAACAGCCTCCCCAAAGCCATCAAGAATTTCAATGATTTGATCAACTCCTGCTCTGATTCCTTGGCCCCTCAAACACAGCATTGCAACAGGAACCAGATTTCAGGCCAGTTTGTACACAGAGAAACTCAGACTGATGAAACACCACTGCAAACAACTGAAGCACAAATGGAGACTTAGCCAGGACAATGCAGACAGAAGCATTTTTGAATCCGTTCTAAGACCCTAAGATCAAATGATCTGGACCACCAAATACACTGCTCTGGTGCACCACATTGATGCCAGCACCATCAGAAAGATTTCACCTCATCATGACTGCCTCCAAATCGATCACTCATTTGCAGAACCTCTACAACAATCTCTCTCAATTTTTCAGCAACAAAATCACAGCCATTTATAGCAACTTCAACAGTCAACAAGACTTGACAGGTCTCGCCAAATGCCTCCTGATCTTATCCAGAGAACCAATGCTAAGCATCATCCCCCCATCATCACCATAGAAGAAACTGCTGTGACCAAAACATCCATCCATTCAGGGGCCCAATAATACCCTGGTCCCACCCAGCCTACCCCAGAGAACTGCAACCGATCAGCACCAGGCTCACACCCATTCTGAATCTTTTCTGTGACCTTCCCAGATGCTTAGAAATAATCAACTGTCCTCCCACTGTGAAAAAGCCCTCTGTGGACATTTCCATGATTACCAACTACATACCAATCTCCCTGCTACCATTACCGGCCAAGGTCTTAGAGAAAATTATAAACAGACACCTCAACGAATACCTTAATGATCACCAACTCCTTGACACAACTCAGTCTGGTTTCAGACCTATAAACAGCACAGAAACTGCCCTCATCACCACTAGGGATGGTTCTGGTTCTAGACGGAGGAGACATGGTGGCCCTCATCCTCCTGGACCTCTCTGCAGCATTTGACACACTCCATCCTCATCCAATGGCCACACAGCATTGGAGTCCATGGACATGCACTCCAATGAATCTCCTCCTTGCTGCTTTTTCCCATCAGTCAGCTGGTATCACACACCTCGGATGCCGGTAACATCATCTGTGGAGTTCTACAAGGATCTTTCTTGAGCCTGACCTTATTCTATATATACATGATCCTTTTAGCCATCTCTATCTGCTCTCACAATGTCAATATTCTCTCCTATGCCAATGACACACCAATTCATTCTCTGCCTCATGGACAAGACACCAAGTACTCAGACCAAGTTCAATGCATGACTGAAATCACCAACTGGATGAAGGTCAACTGTCTAAAGCTGAACACCGATAAGACCAAAATTGTAATCGTCCAGTAGAACACATCATCCCGGGACTCCACCAGGTCGCAAAAAGACTGGAGACTTACCCCCACCCCAACTACCCATGCCAAGAACCTCAGGATCAACATCAACAGCAAACTCAACATGACTGCCTAAATCAATGCTGTTAGCCTCTCATGCTTCCACACCCTTAAGATGCTGAGGAACATATTCAAATGGCTACCAATCAGAGAGAGTTTGTCGAAGGCCACACCCCCTTTCTCCATCTCTCTGCAAACGCATCTCCTGGCGACAAATGGTTGGGGGATGAAGTCCCCTTGGATGATGATGGTCCTTGGGGGCCAATTACTCCTCCTGTTACCTCCCGTCAGTTCCTCACAGTGGGATTGCTGAGAGGTCTTCAGAGGCCATGCCTCCTTTCTTCAACCCTCTGCAAACAAGCCTTCTGGCACACAACTGGTTGGGGGATAACACACCTCCTGGCACACAGCTGGTTGGGGGATGACATCCCCTTGGCTGCTTAGGGTTCTTGGGGGCCAATAACCGCTCCTGTTACCTTCAGTAAGTCCCACAGAGCTAGAAATTCACTTAAAAAGTCAAAGGTTACAGGAACATTATAGTTAGGAAAAAGATTTATTTTTAAACATAGAATTTCACTGAAAAAGCCAAAGGTTACAGAGGCGTTATAGTTAGGCTCAGATTTCACTCATAGAAAATCAGCAGTTATTATTACCTGAGCTAACTATAACTTATGCCCCCGCAATACACTACATATAAATATACAATATAATATATATATATATATATATATATATTCACTGAAAAAACCATAGGTTTCACACATGTTATAGTTAGCTGGACATTTTACTGATAAAAAACCAATGAAATTCCCCCGTTATAGTTACTGCAGGCAACTATAACTCACGCGACCGCAATCCTCTGCTGATGCTAATACTGTATTTAGACACTTATTTGCCCATGTCTTCTTCCATTAAATTTTAGCTTTACATATATTACAAATATTTTTTTTTCATAAAGACACATATGTCATCAGCAGAAGATTGCGGTCGCGTGAGTTATAGTTGCCTGCAGTAACTATAACGGGGGAATTTCATTGGTTTTTTATCAGTAAAATGTCCAGCTAACTATAACATGTGTGAAACCTATGGTTTTTTCAGTGAATTTGCAAGGTTTTTTAAATGCTAAGTTACTTTACGCCATTCGTGGCGTGCGCGCCCAGTTAACGCAGTTCGTTCCGTGCGCGCACGGTGCGCTTCGCGCACCGCGCGCCCACTTTACACAGTTAGTACCGTGCACGCACAGTGGTCACGCGGTGCGCTGCGCGCACCGTGTGCCCACGTTAAGCGGGATGGGCCATGTACGCACGATGCGCTTCGCGCACCGTGCGCACATGGGGGACATATTTTGCGCATCTTTGTGAAATGTATTCTTTGTTAACTTCTTAGATGTTTTATGCCATGCACAAATGGGGCCCTTCGGGCACCATTTGCACACGGGGTGGGGAGAATGTGGATAATTTTTTTTTTTTTACTATTTTTTACCGTACGGTAAGCGTAATCGGCGATTTTCCGAAAAAATTTTTTTATTTTTTTTTGGGCTTGGGGGTGGTTTGGGGACCCCTGTATCAATGCTGGGTGGTTAGGATCTCATGAAACTGCCTCTTTACACATTTTTGGGGTTCGTTTTTGCTGCCCAACTCAGGAAGCGAGAGAGAAAATGGCGGCCGCCGCTTCCTGGTTTCGACCGATTCGAATGTTTACTAAGATCTAAGAGCCAATCAGAATCGCGCTCGCGCACGCCACCGTACGCGTACGGTAAGCGCACCGTAAGCGCACCGTAAGCTGCCACAGATATATATATTGATTTAAAGGCTATTTTCTCAGAATCTACTGAACAGATTTACACCAAACCTACAAAAGGCACTTCCTTGACCTGGGGACTACCTCTCTGCCAAATTTCATTAAATTCTGTTCAGCCGTTCGGGCTGTAGCCCTGTCTAAAGGTCCTATGGAAAAATGCATGGGAAAAACGCGTTTTGGGACCCCCCTTTTATCTCAGCCCCCGCTTGACGAATCCCCCCGAGACTTTCAGGGTAGGAGCGGAGCGTAGCGCCCCACCTATTTTGAAAAATTCGCGAGGATTCGTCGACCGGCGCCAAAGTTATTCAAAATAGAATGTTGCGGATTTCCTATGGAAACGTGGTCCTAACTATAACTACCTACTGGCGACCGCCAGTAGGTAATATATATATATATATATATATATATATATATATATTCTTTAAGAAACACAGTTAAAGTTTTGTTGTAGTTCTAAATTAAAACAGAAAACCATTGAAAACTGCAAGTTATGGCTATTACTGCATTCTATAACTCACATAACATCCACACAAACCATAAATTGTACACCAAATGCAACATTTTGACCTTACTCCTAAAGTGACTGATAGCAATTACTAATTAACAGATGAGATTATATACAATTACCACTTTGAAAAAGTTAATTATAGTAGTATTATTTATTAGTTTGGTATGCCCTTATAATTTATATGTATTTAACTTTTAGGTCAAAAGCCACAAAAATAGTGTTAGAATAGTCTGTTATTAGCCACATATCTGTAGGAGAGTAGGATCTGCTTCACATTGGTACCCCCACTTTTTGCTGGTGTTTCACTGTTTTTTGACCTTAGTCTGGCTGTGGCCCTGCTAATCAGGACCCCAGCCTAGCTGCTTCCTCTCTAAAATCGTTTGCATGTACATTAGGTACATATCTAATTGGATTCTGGAGTGCCTTATAAGCCCCTAGTATATGGTATACTATGTACCTAGGGCATAGGTACCTCAGAGGCCCACCAGGGGCTGAAGCATGTATTATGCCACACCTGGGAAGCACTCCAAAATGACACCACAGGTCTGCTACTGCAGCCTGGGTAAGGTGGTGCTTGCACCCCTTACAGTGGTATAGGCTACCTATATCCACCTATATATACAGACACATTTAAACCTATAAGTCACTCCTATGGCAGGTCTTGACAATCCTGAAGGCAGAGTGCTTGGTTTTGTGTTAAAGGGTGCCCAAGCATGAGCTGAGCCCCTCTGCAGCTTTCAGAAATGCTTCCTTATGGCTGTTCTGTGATACAGCCATACTATATACTCTTAAGTGCATTATAACCTCTCGGTAAATGCTAACTTTGGAATGGCTGCATCAAAACATGTCGAGTTTGGTGTCAAACGCTTTTGAATACTACCCCCCCCTGCCAGTTCTGGCGGCGGGGGTAGCATTCCACCCTTCTAGAGGGAGAGACATGTTCACACTGGTCTAACCCGGTAGGACTTTCCTGAGCCCTGGCATCACAAAATGGATGCCTCTGCCACAGACACGGGTCTGGCCTCCTGCTGCTGACCGAAACTCCGGCAGGGGAGGCCTGGACAATAGGTTTCCTGTCGAAGGGAGGTGTAACCACCTCCCCAGACAGGCAGATGTGTATTGGGGCTGGGCGGAAGCACTCTCTGGTGCTTTGAAGTCATGCACTGGGGGCACATTTGGTGTCCCTGTGCATAGTCCAGTTCAAACCGGTTGCAGGGGCTACCTGCCCCTGCTCTGGCACGAAACTGGACAAAGGAAATGGGTGTAACCACCCCTCTTTCCAAACCCTCCCATAGGTGGGTCCCTAGAGTATGTCCAACCCCCAAACTTAGTATAAGTATGGAAACCCAGTCCTTGAAACTTTAGATTACCCTGGACGAAACTCTGCAACATATATCCTGGACCTTCGACTTTCTATCTGACTGGATGATGGAAGACCCTTGGGGTCAAGGAGGGACTCCCCTGCTTGGCAGGCACCAAAGAAGCAACTGACCGGTCTGCAATTCTGAAGCTCCCGCGGGATGCCAAAGTCTCTGTATCCCCAGAGGTAGATTTCCAGACTTCCCCGAGGCTACCCTGAGTCCACAGCAAAGCTGAGGCCCGTGGTTATCGTGGGTGACATGGAACACCCCTGGACACCATGAACTTTTGCAGCAACACTATCTTCTGGGACTTCCTTGAAGTTGTGCTTTGGGCTCCGAGTAGCCCCAGCTTTGAGCACCTCCTGCACTGAAGATTGCTGGCCTCCACTCCATGAGTGACCCTTGGGCCAGTTTCAAGTGCGACCGCTTGAGGCTCCTTCGCGATCGCTAGCCTGTTGGCTAGTAGGTCCCCACGAAGGCAACTCCTCTTCTACTTAGGCTATCCTGGTTGCAGACGTGCCCTGACTTATCCTTGCTGGGTGAGTCCCTCAGACCTTGCTGGTCTGCACCGCAGTCCTTTCTCTGAATTCCTGTGACTTGCCGTCGCCAAGGCTTGTTGGGTCCAATCTGGTCACCAACACCGCAGCACTCGACAGACTTCATGGAACAGCTCGAATCCGGCTCGTGGACTTCGTCGACACCTCCTGGACCTCGTGACTGAAGAGTCAAGACACCCATCAGCTCACCTGAAGCACCCGACATCTGTGGGCATTGGTCCATCCTGCCCTCGGGCACTGGCTAGTGACCCAGACTCTGTCCCCTCTGCTTTCAAGTTCCTTCCATCCTAGATCCAGGCTTGGATCTCTTCTGACACTTTTCCTCTTCACGGCAGCGCCAGTGCTTTGCAGGCTTCCATTGCAATCGATGACGCGACCTGACACCCAAAGACACCTATGCACCTGGCTTCCCTGAGTGAGGTAACTCGAGTACTCCGGTGCTCCCATGGGTGCTGGCCCTAGAACTTCTTAAGTCCAAATGGGTTTGGTCCTGACTCGATTCTAAGTGTCCCTAATCTTTAAATTTCCAACCGCAACATTGCCCATAGAAGCTAACGGGAACCCGCAGTTGTGTTCACACACTGCATACAGTCCCCGTGGGTCCCCTGAGTCACTACCTTGGGTGGTTCCTTGGGGTCCCAGCGATTCTACAGGCTCTAGGCCTTGTGTCTAGTTCCGTCGTGGTTCTTATACCACTTTTTTTGTATATGGTTTGGTACGCCCCTAGGGCCCAAACGTGTATTTGTGCTATTACTGTTGATTGCTAACTTAAGTACTTCAAACTCCAGTCTCATAAAGAGACTAGAGGGGTGTGTTTTATCCTAAATACATATATTTTAAATATAAACCTGGTGTGGTTGTCCTTTCATTTGATCATTCAAGAGATTATACACTGGTAAAAAAAGCTGCTTTACATTCGTTCAAGACTTAGCCTGAAGGCTGCTCTCCATAGCTACCAAAAGGATAGCTTTCAATAAAGGTTGCATTTAACCAATTCACCATAATGGGTTGTTTGGACTGATACAAGGTGCCCACTAGAACTAGTGGACAGCATATATCAGGCCACCTTCTTACATTGGTGTGCAGCGTGTGGGATTCCAGCTTGCTATTGTTTTACCAGATAATCTCAATTGAATTGATTAACTGAAAACCACTAAAGGTACCTAAGGTATATATAATATCAAGTTTAGCTACAGTAAGTTCTACTGAACTTAGAGTTGTGTGTTAAGGCATAGCACACCCTTTCTACAGCTCAAAAGAGTTTAGTAGGCCACACTAGTGTAGGTAGTGCAATACACCACACCACATTAGTAATGTCTAATCAGCCAGGAGCCAGTGGGTCCCTGCCAGAAGCCAGTGGGCTTCTTCCCTATAAATATGAGGATTTCTCCTTTGCTCAGCTTAGAGCCTTATGTTCCATTAGGAAGCTGAAGATAGGCAAAAGCCCATCCACCCGGATGTATGACATTACAACGCGTGTCATTACAACGCGTGCAGTTACATCGCATGCGTTACAACGCATGTGATGTTACAACGCTATGCCATTACAACGCAAGTCTTTACATCGACTTGCACTAGATGGCGTGCTAACATTAGAAAAGTGTAATTTACTATTCCAACTCCAGTCCACGTAACAGTAGGGAAGGTGTTGGGATAGTAAACTATACTATTTGTAATGTTAGCACGCCATCTAGCGCAAGTTGATGTAAAGACTTGCGTTGTAATGGCATTGCGTTGTAACATCGCATGCGTTGTAACGCATGCGATGTAAAAGCTGCGCGTGGTAAAAAACGCGTAGTAATGGCTGTTCCCCATCCACCCAGCATCTCATAAAGATACTTAAGCTGGATGATATAACAGGGTCTAGTGGGCCTGATGGGGTAGACAGTGTGGGTGGGGCAGCAGGTGAGGGTGAGCCTAGGGGTAGCATTTCCCCTGACCCTACCTCTAATGCTGACCAGACTGATGACAATGATCAGGATCTGGTGAACCCAGCTCTCCTGAATGAGGATGAGGAGGATGACAACAATGCTCCTGCCTTTATTCCTCCAGGTAGAGTTGAACATAGGGCTAGAAGGGATAGATCTCTGTCAAGGGAATCTGTCCAGTGTAACTCCTCTATTGGAACCTCTGTCTCTTCTCACAGAGGGAGGGAAACCTCCCAGGAGAGGAGAGAGAGACTGCTGAAGTATGAGCAAGACAAGTTCAACCTCAGAAAGCAGCAGATGGCCTTAGATAGGGAAGCCCTAGAGCTCTACAGAGCTAGTAAAAAAGAGGGACTAGAGTCCCTTGGTGGCAGCAATTTCCCTAGAGATAGGGAGAGGTCTTATGACCACAGAAACCTAAGTAAGATTGTCCCTCCCTACCAGAGTGGGGATGACATCCACAAATGGATAACTGCCTTGGAGAGGGCCTGTAAAGTACAGACGGTCCCTCAAGGTCAGTGGGCAGCAATCTTATGGCTCTCCTTTGCAGACAAAGGTAGAGCTAAGCTCCTCACTGTAAGAGAAGAGGATGCTGATGATTACCAGGTCTTGAAAAGTGCACTCATAGATGGGTTTGGCCTAACCACTGAACAATACAGGTTAAAGTTCAGAGACACCCAAAAAGCACAAAATCAAGACTGGGTTGACTTTGTTGACTGTGCTGCTAAGGCTCTGGAAGGTTGGTTATTGGGCAGTAAAGTGTGTGACTTCATAGGATTGTACAATCTGATAATGAGGGAGCAGATTCTTAATAACTGTCAAAATCAGCTGTTGCACCAGTACCTGGTAGACTCTGATCTGACCTCTCCCCAAGAATTGGGAAAGAAGGCAGACAAATGGGTCAGAACCAGGGTGAGGCAGAAGGTACAGAACCAAGGTGGTGACCCAAAGACGCAAGATTCCAAGAACTCTGACAAGGGTGGGGACAAGGGCAAAGACCAGAAGTCTTCTCAAGGGCCCCAAAAATCTTCTTCTAATGGGGAGTCAGAGTAAAGCAAGGGTAAAGGCCACAAGAACCATTGGTGCAAAATCTGTAAGCAGAAAACACACTGGGCCAGTGACTGCACCAAGGCCAAAGAAAATACTCCAGCCACCACCAATGCCCCTAAGGCACCTGCTCCCACTAGTGCAGTTACAATTGGTGGTGGAAATACACAGAATAAGGGTGTAGTAGGGTTGACCCTGGGTTCTGAGATGGACTCTGGCCTAGTCAGAGTTCCAACTCAGGCTGTGCTTGTCTGTGATGGGGGCATGGATATGTCCCCCTGTGTGAGTCCCAGTAACCTGGGCAAATACAGACAGCAGCCTTTAATAAATGGAGTAGAAACTTGGGCATTCAGGGACACAGGAGCAAGTGTCACAATGGTAACAAAAGATCTTGTGGATCCTGGGCAGATTATACTTGGTGAAATGTACCAAGTGACCAATGCTAGCAATGTCAGAACAGACCATTCTCTGGCAGTTGTTAACTTCTCCTGGGGAGGGGTAACTGAACTTAAGAAGGTTGTGGTAAGTGCAGACCTACTAGTACAGTGCTTGCTTGGCAGTGATCTAGAGACTTCAGCTTGGGCTGAAGTGGAGCTCAGGACACATGCAGAAATGTTAGGGATCCCTGCACATGTCTTTGCTGTGACCAGGTCACAGGCTAAAATGTCTAAAACCGGACAGGCCCTGGATTCTGGGATAATGGACCAGGTGCCTCACAAGAGGAGGAGCAGTAGTGTTAAGGCAGAGCCTTCCCACCTGACTCAGAATGCTGATCAGTCTCCTCAGGGAGATGATCTTCAGCCTGAAGAAGGAACTGTCCCAGAGGAGCTTGAACCTGACCAGGTTGAGTTCTTGGGGACAGGGGGCCCTTCCAGGTCTGATCTGAGCCAGGAGCAGAAAACCTGCCCCTCTCTTGAACCCCTCAGACAGCAAGCTGCTGATGAGGCTGCTGGGAATGCTAGTGGCACCCATAAAGTTTATTGAGATGATGGACTCCTTTACTCAGAGAGTAGAGGCCCCAAGCCTGGAGCATCCAGGACGTTGGTTATACCTCTGAAGTTTAGGGGTTTCCTACTGACACTAGCCCATGATATTCCCCTAGCAGGGCACCTGGGCCAGAACAAGACTTGGGACAGAATTGTTCCTCACTTTCACTGGCCCCACATGTCTGAAGACACAAAGGAGTTTTGTCGCTCCTGTGTAACCTGTCAAGCCAGTGGCAAAGCAGGTGACACTACAAAGGCCCCCCTGATACCACTACCTGTGGTGAGGGTGCCCTTTGAAAGGGTAGGGATTGACATTGTTGGTCCCATGGATCCCCAAACAGCATCTGGGCACAGATTTATACTGGTGGTAGTGGATCATGCCACCAGGTACCCAGAGGCAATTCCCCTAAGGACCACTACAGCACCTGTGGTGGTAAGAGCTCTCTTGAGTGTGTTCTCAAGAGTAGGCTTTCCTAAGGAGGTAGTATCTGACAGGGATGCAAACTTCAGGTCTAGGTACTTGACTGCTATGTGGAAGGAGTGTGGAGTGAACTACAAGTTCACCACACCCTATCACCCACAATGCAATGGTTTAGTTGAGAGATTCAACAAAACCTTAAAGGGCATGATCAAAGGACTCCCAGAGAAGCTTAGGCGAAAATGGGCCCTACTCTTGCCCTGCATTTTATTTGCATACAGGGAGGTGCCTCAAAAGGGGGTTGGCTACAGCCCATTTGAACTTTTGTTTGGACACCCTGTCAGGGGTCCATTGTGTTTGGTGAAGGAAGGATGGGAGTTACCTCTCAAGCCCTCAAAGCAAGACATAGTGGACTATGTACTTGGTCTCCGCTCCAGGATGGCTGAGTACATGAAAAAGGCAAACAAAAACCTTGAGGCTAGCCAGGAACTTCAAAAAGCCTGGCATGGCCAAAAGGCTGTACTGACTTTACCAGCCAGGACAGAAAGTGTGGGTGTTGGAGCCTGTGGCCCCAGCAGCCCTCCAGGACAAATGTAGTGGCCCCCATACAATTGTTGAACAGAAAAGGGAGGTTACCTACTTCGTAGACCTTGGAACCCCTAGTTGTCCCCATAGGGTACTTCATGTCAACAGACTAAAACCATATGTTGACAGGGCAGACATGGGCTTGCTCATGGCTACTGATGAAGGACAGGAGGAAGAGAGTGACCCACTCCCTGACCTGCTTTCTCAGAACCCTGATGATGGGTCAGTGGATGGTGTAGCCTTGGCAGGTAGCCTCACTGCCCAGCAGCAAACTGACTGCAGAAACCTTCTCAGCCAGTTTAGACATATGTTTTCTCTGACTCCAAGTCAGACCACCTGGTGCACTCATGAAGTGGACACTGGGGACAGTCTACCTGTGAAGAATAAAATCTACAGGCAACCTGACCATGTCAGGGACTGTATAAGGACAGGAGTCCAAAAGATGTTGGATCTGGGTGTGATTGAACCCTCAGTTAACCCTTGAGCTAGCTCCGTAGTCTTGGTGCCTAAACCTCACACCAGTGGTGGGAAAAGAAAGATGAAGTTTTGTGTAGACTACAGGGGTCTCAATGCAGTCACTAGGACGGATGCCCATCCCATCCCCAGGGCAGGTGAGCTTATAGATACTTTGGCCTCAGCCAAGTTTCTAAGCACATTTGACCTTACAGCTGGCTACTGGCAGATCAGACTAGCTGATGATGCAAAGCCAAATACAGCATTTTCTACCCCTAGTGGGCACTATCAATTTGTGGTAATGCCCTTTGGTTTGAAGAATGCACCTGCCACTTTCCAAAGGTTGGTGAATCAAGTCCTTACAGACCTGGAAGACTTTAGTGCAGCATATCTAGATGATATTGCTGTCTTTAGCTCCACCTGGGAGGATTACCTGGTCAATCAATCAATCAAAGGCTTTATTTCGATAAAAAATTATCATAAAAGCATCCCAATAAAAAATGTCAGTTCATTTTAACATAAAAACCATTTGTTACACTAAAAAGAGAAAAATGCCATAAATGGAATTTAAAAACAGATTAAACAATTATTTTAAGCCTATTAATTCTGATGCGCCATACCCAAGATAAAAATTTAGAGAGGGCACAAGCATACAATGGGCGGGAGTCAGACCTTAAGATGCGTAACGCCTCAACGTGCTGTCTGGTGCCTAATGAACGGCACAGATGTTTGAGCCATCTTCTTCTTGGGGGTACATACACTTGGCATTCAAATAGAAAGTGTGCCACAGTCTCGCGCCTAGATGTACAAAAAGGGCAAAATTATGTCGTCTGTGCAGGGGGTTTCCACCCAGATGTGAAAACATGGAGTGGAAGAGTCCCGGTCCTGAATTTGAAGTAATGGGTCCTATCAAATGGTCTCTCTATGATATCCAGATATAGTTCCCGGAAGGGCAGGTCCTTGAAACTCAGAAAGTCCTCCGTAAGTCTGCCCAATGTGCAGTTAGAGTTCTGTTGGGATGCAATCTAGTTCCAGTATAAGGTTTTAAGTGTAGCTTTTGGTGGGGAGGACCTGCTTTCCCATGCTGAACTTAGTCCCAGATTGCAAAGGAGGGTTTTCATATCTCTCAACCATTTGATCTTATACCACCCGGGTAGTGACATTACTTCAGAGAGGCCTTTAGCATATTTAGCTAATTCCGGGACTCGCCACAACCGAGCCCATAGCAGTAAGGGGCGAAATTTCGCCAACTCATCAATAGGCCGGCAACCTAGATCGACCATCAATGGGGTCGTGGGGGTACCTTGAGGGAGTGACATGATAGCCCTGCAGAACTTTCTCTCTGATCTTGACAACTCACTAGAGTTGCATGAGCCCCACAGCTCGGCCCCATAAAGAGCGTAGCTGACTCCCCTTGCTGTATAAATTTCCATAACAGGGGCTATAGGTCTAAATGCGCAAGAGCGCTGCTCCCTCAGGAGAGCCCCTGTAACCCTTTTATGGGCTAACAGCATTTTGCATAGATGTGGGGCCCAAAGCATATTATGTGATAAACGAATCCCAAGATAATCAAACACATCCACCCTCTCCAAGGGTACGGCATTCAACCTCGGGGGACGCACAGGTTTCTTAGGTGGGTTCATCACAAGGTATTTCGTTTTATCAGCATTAATTACTAAGCCCCGTTCTACGCAGAAAGACTGGAAGTTGTTTAACAATTTTTGGAGGCCCATTGGGGATTTGGAGAGTAAAAGTGTATCATCCGCGAAGAGGAGGGTGGGGATACGTTCCCCCGCCAGGGATGGTTCGTCTGAGGGATCTTTCAATAGATGCTCCACCACACCGTTAACGTAGAGAGAAAAGAGAGTGGGAGCCAACACACAGCCCTGGCGGACCCCTCTCTCTACCGGAATTCTACCAGTTTTTTCTCCCTCCCTGCCCCATCTAATCTGAGCAAAGGTATTTTCATGCATCCTTATGATTAGCGATAGTATATAATGGGGTACCCCCATATCAGTGAGAACTCTCCAAAGGGTCGCTCTGGGTACTAGGTCAAAGGCAGTCTTTAGGTCGATAAATGCGAGATAAAGACTGCCCTTGGCCAGGACCACCACCTTCCAGTAAACTAGCAACAACCTAAAGGCTTGTTCAATTGTGCCAGTACCTACTCTAAAGCCTGCCTGGTGGTCGGAAAGGATGCTGTTTTCGCCGATCCATTGGAGCAGTCTAACCAGCAACACCTTGCCAACCACCTTTTGGGATATGTCAAGCAGGCTTATGGGTCTATAATTGGATGGGTCGTCCCTAGCCCCCTTCTTATAAACAGGCACAACCTCCGCCCCTTTCCAAGATGCGGGAATAGGTGCACCCCTACTAATAGCGTTAAGCAAGGCATGGATTAGTTTACCCCATTTCGAGATATCTGAGCGCAACAAATCCCCGGGAATGCCGGTGCTAATTGCATATTCAACTTCTTTGATAGAAAAGGCGGGATCTGCCAACTCTAGCTCCCAAACAATAGGAGGCGTGGTAAGACGTGAGATGCCGGCGGCATTAACGGGTCTCGTGGGTGGGATAACAAGATTAATACAATCCAACACCACCGCGTGTTCTTTGTTAAAGGGAGCTATGGCAATATCACTAACTTGGTTAGAATATAATTTGGAAAAGTGAGTAACCCACGCCTGACTAGTGATATTGCATGTTATGATATCACTATCCGGTCTACTTCTGGTTCTGATTGTATCCCAGAAGCGCCTAGGATCCTTCCCAGAGCTTGCCTCTTTTAAGGTACACCAATACTCTAAGTCCCACTCCTTTCTAGCATTTGCCAGGGTTTCCTTGTAATTTTTCCTAGCTCCCTGAATCTTTACTTGGATTTTACTTTTAATGGCCCTAATCAGAATAGTTTTAGCATATCTGCAAGCAGATGTGAACCACTCCTGCTTGCCCCTAAGGTTCCGAGCTACCATATTTTTACCCACACGCTTCTTTTTCAAGAAAACATTCCCAATGGTCTCAAGGGTTCCCTCAAAGATGGGTGTGATCCTTCCTATAAGAGGAAGGGCTAAATCAGTACTGTCCAGCTCTATTTGGGAAGCAATAAGGATTGTATTGATGGTGTTGAGCTTGGTTTCGTCCCCCGCAACCAATTTCCACTTCAACCGTCTCCCACAAGAGGAGACAGAGATAGCATCGGTTGACCTAGAAGATGGTCTAATTATTTCACTCGGCCAAGGATTCTTGAGGGACAAGGAAAGCGAGTTATGATCGCTTTCCATAGTGGGTAAGACTATCATATCCTGAACCAAACCCCAAAGGAAGAAGTCAAGTATAATATAATCGATCCTTGAGGTATGGTTATCTCTATTAAATGTAGCCGCACCCATAGGGTCTGAACTTGTGCGGCCGTTGGCAGCTCTTAAGCCAAACTCTAATGTTAGAGCATTCAGCTGAATCGCTGTACGCGACCATTTTTTAATCGGGGGGATGGTTAGAATTGGGATACCCCATCTAGCATCCTCCTCACCCGGGTCAAGAGTATCATCTGTTGTGAGAGGCTCATAAGTGCAATTAAAGTCTCCCGCAACCAAGACTTGGGCTACAGCTGAATTATTCCTAAGTTCTAATTCAAGGGTAGTAACTATCGGGGACATTGAGCGATGTTTAGTGCCTCTAGCATAAACATTGTACAAATCGAGGGTAGGGCCCGTATGGGGACCTCTTAAAGAAATTCCTAAGATGTCGGGGGAATTAATTTTTTTTTAATCTATTCGGCAATTCAGAGCAATATTTACCCAAATAAGCAAGCCTCCCAAGGGCCGACCCTTGCCATTTCTGGGAAGTCCTGCTGGGACAAAATACGTAATACATCCAACCCGATGGAGCGGTTCTAAAGACCAAGTCTCCTGGAATAGGCAGATCATATGAGCCTCCACTAGAGCATTCCACTCGGGTGAGCACAGTTTCCTTTGAATGCCTGCTAAATTCCAGCTTAAGATCTTTACAGTGTCCAAAGAAATATGGCCATCAATTTTAGGGGAACTGGTGCATTCGATAAGAGGTGTGGATACAACTGATGTAGAAATAAGACATAGGCATGGAGTTGAGGCCTGCGGGACTCCATAAGCAGCTGACTTCTGGGTGAGAGGAATAGGGTTAACGACAATACCAATTTTAGGCAAAGAACTATCCGGGGATTGAGGCGAGTTGGAGATAATATGATCGGCGCCCTCCAGGACATGCCCTGTGCATAATAATGGTCAGTCCACTGCATCTAGATTACCTGGTCCACCTGAGGAATGTTTTGGAGGCCCTGCAAAAAGCAGGCCTAACTATCAAGGCTACTAAGTGCCAGATAGGGCAGAGTCAGTTTGTGTACCTGGGCCACCTTGTAGGCGGAGGCCAGGTTCAACCATTACAGAGCAAAATCCAGACTATAATGGACTGGGTTGCTCCAACTACCCAGACTCTGGTGAGAGCCTTCTAAGGCCCGAATGGGTACTATAGGAGATTTGTCAAGGGGTATGGATCAATAGTGGCACCCCTGAATGACTTAACTTCTAAAAAGATGCCCAAAAAGGTTCAGTGGACAGCTAGCTGTCAAAAGGCATTTGATGACCTGAAGCAGGCCATGTGCACTGCTCCCATTCTGCAGAGTCCTGACTTCTCCAAGCAGATGCATCTGAATTGGGGGTAGGGGCTGTACTGTCACAATTGAATGATGAAGGTCAGGATCAGCCAGTAGCTTTCATAAGCAGAAGGCTGACCCCTAGAGAGAAACGATGGTCAGCCATAGAGAGGGAGGCCTTTGCTGTGGTTTGGGCTCTGAATAAGTTAAATGTAAAATGTAAATGTACAGATATTTATATAGCGCAAATCACCAACCGGTCTCTAAGCGCTTGCTTAGGGAACCCGTCCTGGTATTCCCCTGTGAGATAACCCAGCAGGGCATCCACAAGGTGAAAGCCAGGCATCCCGCCGCGAGGGGCCATTGTGGAGATTAAGCAAGCTATTGCCCAGAGTCGCAGAGTGTGAACCCATGAATCGAGTATGCACTGGAGCGAGAATTATCGAGTCCATGGACAATTTATGGACTCAAGACCCAGCCGAGCCGGGAATTGAACCCTGGTCCTGGGCTGACCTCTGCTTCCAGGTCTGCCTACTCTAACCAGTGAGCCACACTTCTCCACAAGTTGAGGCCATACTTGTTTGGTACTCACTTCCTTGTTCAGACAGACCATAAGCCCCTCTTATGGCTAAAACAAATGAAGGGTGAAAACCCCAAACTGCTTAGGTGGTCCATTTCCCTACAGGGGATGGACTTTACTGTGGAACATAGACCTGGGAGTAACCATGCCAATGCAGATGGACTCTCTAGGTATTTTCACTTAGAACATGAAGACTCAACTGGTCAACGTTAGTTTAATGTTCCTGCGTTTGGGGGGGGGGGGGTTGTGTAGGAGAGTAGGATCTGCTTCACATGGGTACCCCCACTTTTTGCTGGTGTTTCACTGCTTTTCGACCTTAGTCTGGCTGTGGCCCTGCTAATCAGGACCTCAGTCTAGCTGCTTCCTCTCTAAAATGGTTTTCATGTACATTAGGTACATATCTAATTGGATGCTGGAGTGCCTTATAAGCCCCTAGTATATGGTATACTATGTACCTAGGGCATAGGTACCTCAGAGGCCTACCAGGGGTTGAAGCATGTATTATGCCACACCTGGGAAGCACTCCAAAATGACACCACAGGTCTGCTACTGCAGACTGGGTAAGGTGGTGCTTGCACCCCTTACAGTGGTATAGGCTACCTATATCCACCTATATATACAGACACATATAAACCTATAAGTCACTCCTATGGCAAGCCTTGACAATCCTGAAAGCAGAGTGCTTGGTTTTGTGTGAGAGGGTGCCCAAGCATGAGCTGAGCCCCTCTGTAGCTTTCGGAAATACTTCCTTATGGCTGTTCTGTGATACAGCCATACCAAATACTCTTAAGTGCATTATAACCTTGCGGTAAATGCTAACTTTGGAATGGCTGCATCAAAACATGTCGTGTTTGGTGTCAAACGCTTTGGAATACTACCCCCCGCCAGTTCCGGCGGCGGGGGTAGCATTCCACCCTTCTAGAGGGAGAGACATGTTCACACTGGTCTAACCCGGTAGGACTTTCCTGAGCCCTGGCATCACAAAATGTATGCCTCTGCCACAGACACGGGTCTGGCCTCCTGCTGCTGACCGAAAATCAGGCAGGAGAGGCCTGGACAATAGGTTTCCTTTTGAAGGGAGGTGTAACCACCTCCCCAGACTGACAGATGTGTATTGGGGCTGGGCGGGATCACTCTCTGGTGCTTTGAAGTCCTGCACTGGGGGCACATTTGGTGTCCCTGTGCATAGTCCAGTTCAAACCGGTTGCAGGGGCTACCTGCCCCTGCTCTGGCGCGATATTGGACCAAAGGAAATGGGTGTAACCACCCCTCTTTCCAAACCCTCCCGTAGGTGGGTCCCTAGAGTATGTCCAACCCCCAAACTTAGTATAAGTATGGGAACCCAGTCCTTGAGACTTTATATTACCCTGGACGAAACTCTCCAACATATATCCTGGACCTTTGATTTTCTATCTCGACTAGAAGATGGAAGAAATCTCCCTTGGGGTCAAGGAGTGACTCCCCTGCTTGGCAGGCACCAAAGAAGCAACTGACCGGTCTGCAATTCTGAAGCTCCCGCCGGACGCCGAAGTCTCTGCATCCCCTGAGGTGAAATTCCAGACTTCCCAGAGGCTACCCTGAGTCCACAGCAAAGTTGAGGCCCGTGGTTATCGTGGGTGACGTGGAACTGTGATCCCTGGACACCGTGAACTTTTGCAGCAACACTATCTTCTGGGACTTCCTCAAAGTTGTGCTTTGGGCTCCAAGTTGCCCCAGCCTTGCGCACCTCCGGCACCAAAGATTGCTGGCCTCCACTCCACGAGTGACCCGTGGGCCAGTTTCAAGTGCGACCGCTCAAGGCTCCTTCGCGTTTGCTAGCATGTTGGCTAGTAGGTCCCCACAAAGGCAACTCCTCTTCTACTTGGGCTTTCCTGGTTGTTCCAGATGTGCCCTGACTTACCCTCACTGGGTGAGTCCCTCAGACCTTGCTGGTCTGCACCGCAGTCCTTTCTCTGAATTCCTGTGACTTGCCGTTGCCAAGGCTTGTTGGGTCCAATCTGATCGCCAACACTGCAGCACTCAACAGACTTTGTGAGACAGCTCGAATCCGGCTCGTGGACTTCGGCGACACCTCCTGGACCTCGTGGCTGAAGAGTCAAGACACCCATCAACTCACCTGAAGCACCCGACATCTGTGGGCATTGGTCCATCCTGCCCTCGGTCACTGGCTAGTGACCCAGACTCTGTCCCCTCTGCTTTCAGGTTCCTTCCATCCTAGATACTACCTTGGATCTCTTCGGACACTTCTCCTCTTCACGGCAGCAGCAGTTCTTTGCAGGCTTCCATTGCAATCGACGACATGACTCGACACCAAAAGACACCTATGCACCCAGCTTCCCTGAGTGAGGTAACTCGAGTACTCCGGTGCTCCCGTGGGTGCTGGCCCTAGAACTTCTTAAGTCCGAAAGGGTTTGGTCCTGACTCAATTCTAAGTGTCCCTAATCTTTACATTTCCAACCGCGACATTGCCCACAAAAGCTAATGGGAACCCACGGTTGTGTTCACACACTGCATACAGTCCCCGTGGGTCCCCTGTGTCACTACCTTGGGTGGTTCCTTGGGGTCCCAGCGATTCTACAGGCTCTAGGCCTTGTGTCTAGTTCAGTCGTGGTTCTTATACCACTTTTTTGGTATATGGTTTGGTACGCCCCTAGGGCCCAAATGTGTATTTGTGCTATTACTGTTGATTGCTAACTTGTAACTTAAGTACTTCGAACTCCAGTCTCATAAAGAGACTAGAGGTATGTGTTTTATCCTAAATACATATATTTTAAATATATACCTGGTGTGGTTGTCCTTTCGTTTGATCATTCAAGAGATTATAGACTGGTAAAACAAGCTGCTTTATATTCCTTCAAGACTTAGCCTGAAGGCTGCTCTCCATAGCTACCAGTAGGATAGCTTTCAATAAACGTGGTCTTTAACCAATTCACCATAAGGGGTTGTTTGGACTGATACAAGGTGCCCACTAGAACTAGTGGACAGCATATATCAGGCCACCTTCTCACAATATCTAACCACTCCTACATTGTAATCAGGATCAATATACTTTTATGGTATTCAACCACAATGCTCTAAGGGAAGCTGCAAAACTAAATCAAGTTCCCGAGCAACAGGCAAAATGATCTAATCAAAGAGTCAGTCCAAAGAGTATCAATCCAGAGTCTGTGCTTCAATTTTCTTCATTATTTTCTGATTGTCATCATGTTCAGAAGCCATACATGTTTTATCAGCATATAGGCGTTACCGA
The DNA here is from genome assembly GCF_964204655.1 of Triturus cristatus. NCBI lineage: Eukaryota > Metazoa > Chordata > Amphibia > Caudata > Salamandridae > Triturus > Triturus cristatus. The sequence goes on along the minus strand of NC_140579.1, from coordinate 568,215,009 downwards.
TGTAGCCAACAAGTGTTTCGTCTTGGGTATATCGCCCATTGACTTCCTCAGGGCTACAATGACAATAATAGAGAAACATACACTCAGAAAGAATTCAGTAATATTTGTCCTAAAGTTGTTGTGGCTTTGACTAGTGACCTTAAGAACAGCAAGATTTATAAAGAAAAAGAGGGAACAAAGCGTTTTAGGGACAAAGGAGAAGACCTCTAAAAAGATCCACCATGTGAAGCAAAATCTAACGGAGTGCTAAAGAGGTGAACGCGAGGGAAGGAAAAGTGGGGGTAAAGGAAACCCACAGTAATGAGATAAGGCATGTAAAAAGAGGGGATAAGATAACAGAATAGCTAAGGGGTTGTGCACATATTCCAGGGGCACAGAGGTGAATATTGGAGAAAGGCGGACACCCAAAGTGAGCGGTACAGTAGGTGGACATGACCTATGTCGTAATACCAAACAGGAAGCATAGTGAGTATGGTTGTGCCAAAACACAAGCATATCACTCACCATTCATAAGTTTGAGGACAGGTCCGCCAAAATCCAGACAAGCCTGTAAACAATCCCTTTCAACATGGGCCTGAAGAAAAAGAAGAAAGTAATATTAGGGAATCCCATCATTGCTGAAACTGATTGTTTCTGCGCCAAGCCACCTATTCGGAAGCAGGCTTACATTGGAAAAAACGTTCTGAAAAGAATAGCCCAGAGTACCTCATTATGATATATTTGAAGGGTACGTTCTCAAACAATACTATTTGCCAGTCAAGCCTAAGTGTAAGAATCAGAATATATATCTTAGGGATGAATACATGTAAGACATAGGTTCAATAGATTGCTGAGTGGTCATATATCTAAGAAACTCACGTATTGTCTCTTAAAATTGATAGTAACAAAAGGAAAATCCATATTCCTTAGTGGTAGGCTATCATATCTCCACACTGTGTTAGAAACAATCAGGATATTACCTTAGTGTTACTTGTATCCAGGCGGTACAGTAAAATATATGTACGTATATCTAAAAACAAAGAGGCATACATTAGTCCTAACCACAGTCTAAAGTAGTTTACGACAATCTTAAACTGTAAGAATCGTAAATCAGATAAAAATATATACAACTCCCAAAAAGGAGAAAATATTGTATAGTCATCTCAGGCCAAGGTGGTATAAACCAATGCCAACCTTAGTATATTCAGAAATTTGACAGTTACAAGTTCTCTGAAAAGATAATAAAGTAAGGTGAAGTACGCCTCCCGGTATCCAAACCGCATGTGTCCTCTCACGAAAAAAACATCCGGCACATAGGAGTTACGGGTACAAGTTGAATTCGTAGTATGTAAAGTTACAATGCAAGGACTCTCAAGGCATCGTGAAGAAATAGTTACAAACGATGCCTAACTCAAAAGTGAAACGTATATGTCCAAAAGCCCAGAGTACCGAGCAGCAGCTTAAAATCATGTCAGATCGTTGCTAGACCTTGAACAGAAACAGAAAATCAAGTAAGAAGCATACCACATAAGGAAGCTTACCAGAAACGCGGAGAGTACTCCCGTTACAGAGAAACCGGCACACAGCAAAGCAAAGCCTCATGCCATTCCACTATAAGTAGGTGGAGGAAACGCGTTTACGTGAGTATCAGGAAAAGGGAAGAGGGACTCCAGTGGGCGGTTAAGTCGGCCGCCTTCTTATAGAGGTTTTTAGGTCTCACCTGACCCATCGCATGCGCTGGTCTGGTGAGCCTTTTTATGAGGGCCCAAAAAATGCTTCAATGGCCAGCCTAGAGCTACAGTGCATGTGCTCGGGCGCGCGCTTAGGAGCAGAGGCTGGCATGCTCATAAAGCGCCCACGATCACTTTCACTTTCGAGATTTTAGTTTTTTAGGTCTCGCCTGAGCCAGCGCTTTAGCGCTGCTCTCGCGAGAGCTTTTGTAAATGGGGGATCTGGAAGTGCAAACGAGTGCTTTCAGGCCTCCAAATACAGTGCATGTGCGCCGGGCGCGCGCACCATTTGGCAGCCTGCACACCATTTGCTTTCACTTTCGTGGCCGCACGGCCGCTTTGATGTTTGATCGCGATCACTTTCACTTTCGCGGCCGCACGGCCGCCTGTTCTAATGTAACCCAGATTGCTTTCCGACTTAAAAACAAACACTCGCCATGTCCTTCTCACCATATTGTTAGAGTTTGTGATGATTTATCAACTCTTTCAAAATGAAGCATCCATTACATGTTGTGAGGGTTTGCGGTTGTCGCATCTTTGGTGTTTCATTAGTTTCAGCAGAGTTATAGTGTGATTGGGTGTAGAATTGTCTGCACTTCTGCACCGTAGCACATTTTCCACTTTCAGACTTTTTATTCACTGGTAATATGTTTTCAAATTGTGCAGCTATTTTTACTGCCCCCTCCCCATTTTACATCATTGTCAAGTCTCGTTTACCATGCCGTGCGTGTTTTTTAAGTATACACATTTTTCTCACTGAGGAAAACGGAAATGCTTAAGCACCTCATACAGAACAGATCAGAGCTGTAGCAAGTAGGGTTGCTTTTATTCACATGCTGTTTGTTCATAGACCTCGTCAATTTCATTTAAAACTTCTCGGTAACGGTGTCTATCTCCCGCAACAGAGAGACGCTGCGCTGAATCTCAAGAGGCAGCGACTCAACGCAGTCCAGGTATTCACGTACGAAGCAAGTATGGTGCGATCTTCCTCTACGCCAACTGGGCTGCTGCCACCGCCACCCCCGGGGGAGCCTTGCTGCGGTCCCAGCATCCTAACACAGGGCAGTCTCAAACTAAAACCATGGCGGTGGACCGGGAATGGTCGTCCTGCTAGGGGGGCTCTGCAGCCTTCCTCTGTTTCTAAAGTTGCAAGTACTTTACTCACAGAAATATAACCACAATTTTGCGTTCCACTGCCAAAAGCTGGGTTGTGGTTCTTATCTCCCCTCTGCCCTCCCTCCATATTTTGAGTATACTGCAGCAGAGCTAAAAAAAAAAAAAAAGCTGAAAGGGAACCACCGCCAGCACTCGTGGCCGATGCTGGGGTCTACTTACCTCCTCACAAAATATTAAAAGTGCCTGTATGCAGCTCTTTCGTAGTGAGTGGCTTACACATGCCTTAACCAAATAACCAAAGTCGACATCTGGAACGAGCAGTTCCGTCTGTATTTCCATCAACATATTTAAAACATTTGACCTCTTAATATACTGCTTTACTTCCAGTCTCCAACAGTGTTTTTCACAGCTAAGGATTTGAAAATATCTGATTCAACACAAAGAAATTAATCATTCTTTGCGATGTTCCACGGTGTTTCCTGTGAATCTTTGGCAACAACAAACCCGTTCAGAATGCAATTCAATAGGTCTCGCATTTATACGAGTTTGAGCTATTGGCATTGTAAATGACAATGCTTTTTATTTAAGTTTGGTTTTTTTAAACATAAATAAAAGGTATTGTCATTTACAATGCCAATAGCTCAAACTCGTATAAATGCGAGACCTATTGCATTGCAAATGCTTGTTTTTATAGGTTGTGGATGGTAGTGTTCACACTCCCATGGCGTTTCCGCGCAATTTTATGGTATTTACAATGCTGTGTTCCATCAAATATCAAGGACTCATAATATGCAACAACAATTTAACAATATTTGAACACCTAACGTAAGGCAAGTAGAGAGCTCTTTGAGTATTCGTGCACATAATTATGTTTCTATCATAAACCTGTGGTTCTATCAAGAACTTGTGGGGATCAATTCCCAGTTATTCCTAAGAACCAATTAAATCGTGAAGGTGGCTGATCTGACGTGAGATTTAAACTTTTCCCTGTTCTCACTAACCTTTGATGCTGTATTATTGAAAGGTGTTCTAACAAAAGATGTAATCTTCAAGTAACATCTATTGGGCGTTAATTTGTTTTGCATGTATGATCAGACATTGTGGTATACTATATCTGATCTTGTGAAACTATTGTATCTGTCCTAACCTTCCCACACTGCTTGACCTCCTGGAGCCAGGTCAGTTTCATCAAGCTATCTGAAAATGTCAGAAGCCCTGGAAGACCAACATTAGTCTAAGACTATATATTCAGTATCCATAGCAGCATGGTCATGTAGTCTTGCAGCTCATAGCTCTAACCGCTGCTTTCACTCTCTTGCACCTGGGATTAAGCCGGATACGGAGGCTTCTCGGTACACACTGCAGTGCATTTTGCATTTCTAAATCTGTGTAAGGTATGTCACCTCTCCAAGACAAAACAAATGGGGGCTTGGGACACGGTGGGAAATGCAAAGATTTATTATTGTAGTATACTCTGCTCTGGGATATCTACTAACCTCTTGAAGGGGCACCAGAAGTCTCAGAATGCTTGAGTGAAATGTGTGTGTGGCAATGGAAAAGGGATTGACAAAATGACAAGAAGGACACCTGACCATTGGTTCACACTGTATACTGACCTTTAAACTCACCTGTGCAATTAGCCTTTGTCCAGTACATCCTACAAGCTCCAAACCACAGCAGAAGCACAGATTAGTCAGGAAGAACTCCCAAGGCCAAGGATCCCTGGCGGTGGAAGGCTGCCATTAGTAACCCCAAGACTAAGACTATGCTCATCAGATTTTTTGATCCCACTCCATGTACAGTGGCCCTGACTTAAAATATCTAGAAGAGAGTAGAGCAGCGGTCTCCAACCTTTTCTGTATTGAGAGCTACTTCAGCTCAAGGAAAGTCCTGTTGAGCTACTAGCAAATTTTATCACTGTAAAATATTGACAGCACATGTAAATATTACACTATGACCACCGTAAGCAGGATTATCATAGTGGCACCCAAGTATTCCAGGTGATAGTACCAGAAGAAATGCTGGGGAAACATTTATCAATATTAAATGCTAAATGCCCCCACCTGACTGATAAAGTAACATTCAAATCTTCACATGCCTTGTGGCACAAAGGACATAACCACAGCAATAAGTCTCCTCAATTCAGCTTGACTTATCTTTCAAGTATCAACTTTAAATGTGTTTTGGAATTGCAACCTTTTGTCTTCATCAGCATATCAATTTCTGAAAAGACACAGATTGTTCTATCACCACTTTCCATTTTGGGAAAACAAACAACATTTTCCTGAAGAAAACCCTTGTTTGAATAAAATGCCTTTAAAATACACGTTTTCATTTTTAGGAAATACGTAGTCCCCAAACAACAGCTAGTCATTTTAATTGGGCACTCACCTGTACAAATGCCTCACATGGACAGACTGCTTTAAATGCTCAGGTATTACAGTCATAATCCATGGCACCGTAGCACAGAGGGCGACTGTATAATGCCAATAATGCCCACCAGTATAAATTGTGCCAAGTCTGGACACCAAAAGGACCAGGATGGCCACCATATTATTAGTCATGGTCATTATTATGCAAGGGGCAGCCCCAATGATATCAGGGACAACTAAATATAGTGCAGTCATGCTCTTAATATGTCACTGATGGCTGCCAGCATACCATAACTAGACCACAAATACCCATAATAGTGAAGGATGGCCATAATTATGTCATTGGCACTATTATGCCTTGAACTGACACAATTGTGCCACAGACAAAACCCATATGATGTGGGCTAGCATACCCGTTTGGTAGTCCTTGACACCAGGTGTAGAGAACAGGAAGCAACAGTGTTTATAATGGACGAACACATAGATGAATGCAGATGAGGCTCTTCATTTTCTCTGCTCAGAAGCATAACTTTCCTCAGCCCTTGGCTGCTCATGCACCCAACTAAAACATTTTCACTGACTCCTGCTGTCCCACACTTTAGTGGGTCAGCACTGATAAATTGCTCAGGCTACCACTGCCACTCTTCATTTATGGCCCACTGTTCACACACATGGTGAAATTGATAAAGCAGGGGACTACCACATGGCTAATGACCTTGTGACTTAGTCCGAGACTGGATAAAGGTGACCATGTGGCAGACTCAATAGGCCGACACAGTGCGTGTTTAATTGTTAATATGAGTCCCTGCCGTAGGCTGGTTTGCTAAAGATCTTCAGATGAGAAGTGCTGCCTTTTTTAATATGCTTAGAGTCTCTGCATAGACTCTCTGAATGAGATACTGGGATTGACATCACCTCTGAGAGCTACTTTGAGGGTACTGGCGAGCTACCAGTAGCTCCCGAGCTACTCGTTGGAGACTCTTGCCCAAGCTCAAGGAATTCTTGAAAATGCAAAGGAGGCTTGTAGTAAGAGGTCTGTTGCGAGATTTAAAATATTCCTTTCTTGTTCCTAATCTTTGACTCTAAATTATTCTACATTGTTTAAGTTGCTCATGTTAATGTATCATCACCTACTGGTCACTAATCTCTTTTGAGCATGTGTAGTAATTAAATATGTTACATTGTCTGGTGTTTCAACTTTCACAAGACCTCTCAATCAGCTACGCCTTGGCTGCTCAACCAATGCACTGTACCCCTGAGAGCTGAAATGGCTTTGAATGGTGACCTTTCATTTCAGACTATGACCAGGTAAGCAAGTTGGATATGGGGATATGTGACGTTACAACACATGCCATTACATCGCATGCCGTTGCAACGCCAAACTCTACCCCGACTTTCTGTCGGGTGACAGCTGGAAGTTGGAATAGATTAATTTTCTATTCCAACTCCAGTGTGTGCAACAGTAGGGAAGGTGTTGGAGTTAAATCCAACACCTTCTACCCACTGTTGCACACCTTTTTCGTTGCAACGGCATGCGATGTAACTGCATGCGTTGTAACGGTTGCATTGTAAAGGCTGCTTCCTGGATATGGAGCCTCAAATTGGATAAGGATTGGTAGCACGTACATCGTCTACTGCATGTTGTTGATAAGCGTGCATCACCTCTTCTGTAGACTAGGTAATTTATTATTGAACTGGGATCTCCTCCGTGATATGTACCAAACTCTTAAAATGGTGCCAAGTGGTCCAGAATGCTGAAGACCGATTGTATTTAGATTTAGAATAGGAGATCATGTCACTCTAGAAAGAATATCTAGCCAGAGCTTCTAAATTGCCTGGAGCATTAAGATCAAAGTTGGGTGCCTTACTTATAAATGCCTGGATGGGACTGCTATAGCTTGCTTTTCTAAAACATTTCAAATTTATATCAACGTTCCATACCAAGCTGTGAAATTAACACGAAGTTTCGACAACCAGATTACGTTTTGCATCTCAAGGTAAATTATGTTTTCCCTATTAGAGAACTTGCATGTGTAACTTTTTACGTCAGTTTTACCCACTTTTTAAAATATTCTAAAATGTTGCTTGCTGCAGTATATTGTGTTAGATGGAGTCTCCAGCCCCTAAATTACACTTGTAAAGCTATGATGTAGTGCAGAAGTTCAATTACAACAAGGGGTGTGAGGGGCTGCAAAAACCATCCTCTGCAAGCTTCAAGAAATGTTCTTCAATGCCTTGTAAGCTGTTCAACCTTTAGGACGGGTCTGAAGATTAAATTTGATAATTTAATCAGCAACACTAAATTTTTCAGGGGAAAAACTCAGTAAACGTTCGCTTTTAATAGGGGTATGCTGTTGCACAAAATAATTTGTTAAGAAGGGGCAACTAAAAGCCAATTTTGCAAAGTTTACAAAATGCTGCAACCCTTGTAGAGGGCCACGTTTGATATCTTCGCAAAACGTTGAAGTCGAATTTGAAATTTCAACGACCCCCTGCGAATTAGCCATGAACAACGGTAGAATGTGACATCAATCCTCAAATGGTGACACCAACCGGTATATTATTGAAGCATAAACTAGTGCACCGATACAGCACACACTACTTTCCTCTTCATTTATAGTAAATTACCTGGCAGATTTCAATCCGCCTCCCCACAATCCTTATTCCATGTGAGCTACTTCAGTACCTGCTCCTGGATGGGATAAAACAAGCTTCAGGGTTCATCCGAAATGGCGAAACTAGTGCACGCCTTCAACAATACTGATTTTTTGAATCACTGGAGTCGCATCGCACAATAACTCACGCCCACAAACTCTTTGCATAGCAAAAAAGGCCACTTTATTAAGACAGGTGCCAATCGATTTCTTTTCAACATTTGTCAATATATCATTTAGTAAATTCCTCACTTTTATTTCAACCTATGTACAAAAACAGAAACCCCCAATGTAAAGCCCAATCAGAGCCCGAATGAGTGACCCCTGTAGATAGCATCCCCTCATTCTCATTTCCTGTCCACTTGACTTAGTCCCCCCCCCACCTCCCCCGTTGGAGGATGGGCAATCCCGCTCAAGGCTGCCCCCCCAGCAAAAAATCCGCCTACCAAAACAAACTATTCATCTACACGACAACCTGTCTTAGCGTGGCAAGAAAAGAAAAAAGTGCTCTAACGCTAGCAAAATTAAAAATAAACTCCCAGTAGATGTGAAACTCCAAACGGAAACAGAGAGGGAAGGGTGGGTGGGACAAAATAGTCAGGACCAAAACCCCTCCTCCCCGCTCCCTAGGGCACAGTGATTTTTCCTGCCCCGCCTACCCCTATAAGAAACCTCCCCTCGCGCGCCTCCCGCCTCCCTGATCCCTCTTCCACCCCACCTGTGTGGCCGCTACCACTGTGCGAATAACCCAGGGGGCGACTGGCTCATGCCACGCACCCTCTGGGTCCCCCCTCGCACAATAACTCACGCCCACAAACTCTTTACATAGCAAAAAAGGCCACTTTATTAAGACAGGTGCCAATCGATTTCTTTTCAACATTTTTCAATATATCATTTAGTAAATTCCTCACTTTTATTTCAACCTATGTACAAAAACAGAAACCCCCAATGTAAAGCCCAATCAGAGCCCGAATGAGTGACCCCTGTAGATAGCATCCCCTCATTCTCATTTCCTGTCCACTTGACCCCCCACCTCCCCCGTTGGAGGATGGGCAATCCCACTCAAGGCTGCCCCCCCCCCAGCAAAAAATCCGCCAACCAGGAAAACCAAAAGAGTTTTCCTGCCCCACCAATGAACAATGTGTGCCACAAAACCTTCTCAGGCACACCAAATACTTTCTTTCCTAAATTGCGCAATCAAGTCCCTTAATTCCAGCAAATAATAAGCTTGCCCCATTTTGGACAAATGAACCCCATCGTCCCTGAAAAGATAGCCTTCCGAGCTCCGTATGTTAGAATGAGCCAGAACCTTCACCCCATTGACCTCACAGTACAGTCTCATTGCTCGATTAACCTTCCGTCGCGCTTTCTCCATCGCCGCATGGTTACGTGCTCCTCTCCAATGCAGCCTTGTGATGAATTCCGTCCATACTACCTGGGTGCCCTCCCAAGAAGCCGTGAGGACCTCCAGATCATGTTGCATCAACTTTATTAGAGTCAACCCAGATAAGCTGACTAGATCGTTTTCCCCCAAATGGATAATAAGCAGATTCGGTGGACCCCCCCATGAACACATCCTGGCCAAAAGTGGGAACAAACCCCCCCAGCGCATACCCCCTTTTCCCTGCCATACCACCTCATGGCTAGCACTGTGAAGTCCAATCGATCTCCCACAAATCTGTTGCTCGGCATACACCGCGGCCCATTTTACGAAGGAATGTCCTATTATCCATGTTGTTTTTTTCCAATTTACACGCCCCGGAAGCTTACCTAGGTAGAAAAACAAAAATTAACCAGGAAACAGAGGAAAAAACTTGCAAATTATTTCCGAACATATTTTTCGCAACATTTGGACTTCCATCTCCCAATACGCCGGATGTCTGCCCAGGACCCCCCCAAGCGAGCCGCCTCTGTGGTAGCCCCAATGCGGAAAGAGTGCGTGCCAAAACAAAAAGGATTCTCACCCAAACGAAAAAGCACTCGTCTCATTACCGCCAACAACTGCGCAACTGAGACCGGATGCCCCTGGGCATGGCAAAAAATTGTTCCTGGAGAAAAGAAACTAGAAGCTTCGAACATCTCCCATTCTTTGACAGGGCAGCATTGGCCCACCCCACTCCTGTTTAAGAAAATCCATTTTCCCCTGCCTAACTGATCTGTTTTTGAAACCCGCAACCAAATGCGTAACCGGTGATCTTCCTAAAAAACCTCCGCACTCTGAATACGTGCCCTATGAACTGAACCAAAGAGCTCAGATGCTCTGAAAGCCCCAAAGAACAACCAAAGAAAACATAACCTAAATAGTCCGCATTCAGACTCATTGTAACAGCAAATGGGGAGCTCTAAAAGCATTTTTTGCAACAACTCAAATGTCACCGCCCGCCTCAACGGCTTAGCCCCCGCCTGCACCCTACTTAAACCTTTAAGGACCCTCCTTACCAGTACCCCCGTCACCGGATCCCTCCCCCACCTCAACTGCCCGTAAAAAGAAATTCCTGCCAATTTACCAGAAATGGTAGTGTGGGAAAGACCTTTGTCTATCAGGTGCAAAACAAAACCCAGTAACAGTTGTTCATCATTCATCCTCCTCCTATGCTCAGCACACAGTTTACCATAGCATAAGAACTCGCTCCAGGCTTGCTGATAGCTCCGTCTCGTAGATGCCGCTACAGAGTTTTCTACCAAGGCAACAATTCTCAGTCCCCCCCACTCCCAAACACACTGCGGGATGTGGGTCTTGTTGGGTGCTGCCCCAGGTGCCATCCTGCGAAATTTGTCCCACTGCAAACGAGACAGAGAGTCTGCTATACCGTTATGCACTCCTGGAATGTGCCTTGCCTTAAAAACAATCTTAAACTGTAAACATTTGAGCATAAAGGCACGCAATAAATGTAAAACTCTCAAATCTCTAGCCTTCTGTTTATTGATCAAGTCGACTACAGCTAGATTGTCAACATTAAACAGCACTGAGCGATTTTGAAACTCCGCACCCCAAACATACAAAGCAACCAAAAGAGGGAAGAACTCAAAAAAGGCGATACTGCAACCCTGCAACAGCCAATGACTTGGCCAACTCTCAGCGCACCAACGCCCTTCCCAGAATATGCCAAAGCCTTTTTCTCCAGACGCATCCGAGTAAATCTGAACGTCCCAAATCATGTCTTCGTCCGCAAAAAACAAAGACACTCCATTGAAGTCTGCTAGAAAAGTCAACCAGAAGGACAAATCCGCCCTAATCGCCGCATAAATGCGCACTCTATGATGAGGGAGAATTGCCCCAGACATAGCCAACCCAAGCCTCCTACAGAAAGTTCTAGCAGTTTTTGCACCTACCGGAGCTCCAATTTGCGCTCCCCCATCACAGAGGACAAGAATGCCGAAATCTCCTGCACTTTCTCGGACGGCAACCTAGCTACCATTGCCACCGTGTCAATCTCAATGCCCAGAAACACTAACGTCGTGCTAGGCCCCTCTGTTTTATCCAACGCCAATGGCACCCCTAATTCCTGAGCCATTAGCTGGAGAGAATGCAAAGTCCAATGACACTGACCTGTGTTCTGCTCACCAATAAAGAAAAAATCATCTAAATAGTGATAAATGAGGGCATGACCCGTAACATAAGTAAAGCACCACTGCAAAAACGTGCTGAAAGTTTCAAAAAGGGCACACGATATAGCAGACCCCATGGGCAGCACTTTATCCACATAGAAAGCCCCTTGCACCTGCATACCCAAAAGCTCAAAATCAGACGGATGAATGGTGAGCAAACGAAATGCCGATTGGATATCGCTCTTAGCCAATTGCGCAGCGTGCCCTGCCGATCTAACCAAACGCAGAGCATCATCCACGGAAGCGTATGAAACGCAAGAGTCAACCGGCGATATAAAATAATTAATGGAGGAACCCTCAGGCCATGACAAATGGTGTATCAAACGGAACTCCCCCTCTTTCTTTTTTGGAACAACCCCCAGAGGGGAGACAATCAAATTGGACAGTGGACATTGCACAAAGGGACTAGCAACTCTAACCGCCCCCTCTTCAGCCTGTAACTTCCGCTGAACCACCTGAGGGAACTCCTTCGCCGACTTCAAGTTATCAGCCCATCTACCTTGCCGTGGACCCTGGTAGCCAATCTTGAAACCATCCTTGAAACCCCCAAAAAGCCTGTTGGCAGCCTCCACATCCGGATAGGCCTCCAGCCAGCGCCCCAAAACCTCTAGCCTAATTGGGGTAGGAGCCCTTTGCTGCAAATTGCAAGACCTGCCCTCTTCCCCGCTGCCCTCTGCCCTGCTCACCGAACCTCTGACCCGCAAACCATTGTGTGAGGGGATGTTTGCCTCCACATTGAGAGCACTCATGCTTGTACTGGCAAAACTGCCTACTGCAGAAGCCCCTGTTGAAATTCCAACAAGCCCCTATATTGGTCGACTGACCCCTGCCTCCAAACCCCGCCCCAAACTGGGCGGGATGAGATTGAAAGGGGCGATAAGCAACCGGTAACCCACAAGCAGTATGAGTAGTAGCAGGGGGCTGCGAAGACGCCGTCCATTGCAACCACAGCTCGGAATCCACATCACCCCAAGGCCTGCCAGGGGCCACACTCAACCTAGCTCTGAATTCCTCATCATAGGACAACCAGGCATAACCCCCAAAGTAACTCTGAGCCTTCCTTATAATGTCCATATACTTAAACAAGGCAACCGCCCTATCTGGATATTTCTCACAGTAGATGGAGGCGTAAATAAGAAAGGCAGAAGTCCAATTCTCAATACTTTTGGGGACCCTAGGACATCTGGCCAACTCCCACTCCTCCTCCTTAGACCCTTCTTTGGCCTGGATGTCACGGTGTAATAATTTAAAAACGTCAACAAACTCATCCCGCCAGATTATGCTTTTAGTCCTATCTGATAAATGGGAGCCCAATGGCATAGCAATCCCCATATACGGCAATTTTTTGTGAATATTCTTATCCTCCTCCATTGCCACCGAGACCTCCTGCCCCCTGACAGCTGTTGTGGGAACATCCAGAACTGCGTCAACCCCCCCCCCCCCCGGACCACCCCCAGCAAAGAACCCTTTTGTACCGCCCCAACAGGCACCTTATCCCCCAAGGTCTCCCCCCAACACCAATGGACCTGGTCAACTTCTGAGGGTGACCCCCTTGTTGCCAAACTGACCACCAACCCGCCGTACCTGTAGGCAACGGAGCTGCACTTGAAGTGGCGACTTGACCGACCTCCTGAGGGCGAATGACAGCTGCAGGATCCCGCACCTTTGCACGGTCCGCACTGGACGTCTGCAAAAAACTAAGCACACTGTGTTGCCCCGACAAACCCCTCATACCCTTCACAGATTGCATGAAATGCTCCCCACCAACACCTTCCCCATCCCTCAATTCCCCTTCCTCCAAATCTTCACTTTCAAGGTCCAAAAACAAATCATCACCCGAAGGTGCCCCACTGCCCCCAGACATTGCCAAAGCACCCTGTCCCCCAGAAATCAATGACCCCTTAACCCGTGTCATAATTGAAGGGTGGCCCGTATGTGAAAGGAAATCCGCTCCAGATCTCCCTCCCTCAATGGGCCCCCCAGACGGAGCCGCAGAGAGCTCCATCCGCAGTTTGCTCTTTCCGGCCGCACTCCGTGTGGAGAAAACCGGAGGGGTGTCCCGCAAGTCGCTCAAACCGCCCTGTTCCTGTTCGCCCGACCTGCCTCCAAAGCCCCCGAAGCTGCCACCTTGTGCCCTGAAAGCTGCACCATCGGCACCCACCCATAACCAATGACCCGCCCGGGGCTCCTGCACCAACTCCGATGAAAACCCACTCGTGCTCTGTCCCTGGGACCCCAGCCCTCCCGAGGGGCCGGCGCACTGCTTAACTGCTGAACCCTTAACCAAGTCGTGTGCTACAAAGGGGCCCGCAGCGCATCCTTGCTTAGGCCTTGGAGCCCGCCGCACTACCCCCACCCCAACCTGCGCCTCACCAGGAGCCAACACATCGTGCGCTAAGGGGGCTGTGCCTTGCAGAACAGCACCGTGGCCAAAACTGCCTCTATCATGTGGCATCCGCTCTGCCTGCCCCCCCCAACTGTGACTCCCCAGGAAAAGCATGTGAGACAACTCCAGGTAAAGGCGGTGCTGGGCTCAAGACATAATTCTGCCCATATACCTGCACCAATTGCCCACATTCTTGGAACACAAAACCAGCTGGGGCACTTGCTGGTGACAGCTCACACACATCCTCTATGGTAGAAGCAGCCTAGGCCCCCACACTCCTTGCCCTCCTCCCTCCCCTGCAACCTGTCTTCGACAAAACCGGGTGGCTGCCTGAAATGCCCCCCCGCAGCCCAGCAGAAACCAGGGAACGCCCCCTCCTTCCACCCACCTTAGCGCGCCGCCCACCCACTGCAAAACGGGTGGGCGCACGTACCTGTTCCCCTCCAGGGGCCGCTGCATTAGAGCCCGACTGCTCCACAGCGCCAGCACTCCCAACCTGCTGCGACCCCACCGACACCTCGTCTGTGTCCTCCACGCTAACGATCTGCTCCAGTGACAGGCACGCATCCACCGCTCGCTGCACACCTCTCGCGGCCTTCCGCGGCGCTCGGGCCAGTCCAACCCACGCCTGCCCAAGAACACCCAGTTGAAGCAATTGCTTCTACCAGCCGCGCAAAGGACGCGGACGGCCTCGCGCACCTCTGCCTGCGACGTCATCACCACCGCTACGGAGCGACAAAATAGTCAGGACCAAAACCCCTCCTCCCCGCTCCCTAGGGCACAGTGATTTTTCCCGCCCCGCCTACCCCTATAAGAAACCTCCCCTCGCGCGCCTCCCGCCTCCCTGATCCCTCTTCCGCCCCACCTGTGTGGCCGCTACCACTGTGCAAACAATCCAGGGGGCGACTGGCTCACGCCACGCAGCCCCTGGGTCCCCCCTTCCATGCAGCTCTAAATATAACCGAAGCGATAGTCTGCGCGCCGACAAGAGTTTAACGCCATGAGAACTGGCCCGGTATTTTATTCACTCGAATCATTGTCTGGATGGAAAAGGGCGAGGCGAGGCCCGGCTCCGAGTGGGGAAATATAGCTTTTGTTTTCAGTTGAGCAATGTATTTCCGGCTCGCGCATACCTAAAACCACCAGCCTGTGAAGAACGGTTGGCGGCCGGTGCGCACGCGGGAACCCTGCTTGCCACAGCAGACCAGAGTATGAGTGACTGCATGACCCTGCAAATCAATCGGTGCGTTGCTTTCCTATGTCCGGTACCAGCTAGGGTGACCAACTGGCATGGGTGCAAACTCAAGATGGTGAGTGTCAAAATTCAGGACGAACGGTCAATATTCAGGATAAGAATTCAGGACAGAAAGTCAAAATTCAGGACAAAACTTCAGGGCTAAAGTCAAGTTTTACAGACACATCAGAGGAGGTTGTGCAATAGTATATGAGTATATAAATAGACAACCAACATAAGTGCAAGTCAAAAGAAGTTTATAGTAGGTTGAAACAATTGTGCAACTTTGAACAACTGTGCAGGTCTTTTTTCGGTATTTCATGTGATCATTATCTATTTATATAGTTACTGCTCTAAGTTGTCCATTCTGATATTTTGTTTACAGTTCATGGTCCTGAGCATGCATGTTTGGTGATAGAAGTGGTCGGGAAGATCTGTTTGGATGGGTTTTGTTACTAGCATCTCATATCTGAATGCCTTTGTGAGATGTGAAGCCACACCAATAGAATGTAGCTATTTGGCACCTGTAGTGCTGTACTAGAGTGCAGTCCTCCGTGTACCCAGCTTCACGTGTTAGATCACTTCAGGTATCCCATGTCTGTTCAACTGGTGATGGTTTAGGGGCTGGTAAAGTACTGAGTGATGGATAAGACCCATAGTGGACACGTCTTGTGTGAGAGTAAGAGCATTTAGAAGGAAAAGGAAGTTATTAACCCGCCTGCATGAGCTATAATTGGCTGCAGACTGCTTAATGTTAGGGTATTATTATTGGCCAGATAGTTTGATAGGTGTTGACATTACTTAATAATGCCCTGGCTAGCTTATTATCTGCCTTTCTTATTTTACCGGTATATGGGAAATAGCATACTGATTGGGCTGTTTCATTTCCATGAGCTGTAAACTGCAGACTCTCATTGATGCACATAAGTGTGCTACAGACTAGAAACTGTATAGGCTGTTGAGGAAATTATTGTAGGGCTTTTACATACAGAACATTTTCTATTGAAATGGAAGCAAAATGACAATATGCAGTTTTACTGATAAAAATATACACACACAAAAAATAATGTGTGGAAATGTGGTTTCAGCAAATATGTATCATTTGAACATCACCAAGTAAAGTGTCTTGATTATTTTGATCCTATTAAAACTCTGTTTCCAGCACACTTCTGAATTACAAACAAGTGGTCCATTTGTGGTTTTCTAACTGCTGACATGTTTTGAAACATTTTCACTGTTCATTTACAGGCATTTAAAAATTGTGTGTTACAAAAAAGTGACAGTTTACAGCCTTACTTTCCCAACCCCCAAGAAAATGTGGGAAAACATGGTGCTTTCTACAACAAATTTATCATTATATATTCAACTGTATTAGCTTATAAAGCATAGTAAATGATTACCTGTGCGCCAGGATATGACAATATTTGTTCTTCAATGATTCCCTCACTATCACAAACAGGTTCTCTCATCTCTCCATAGTCAATCAATCAATCAATCAGAGGGACTTGAAACAAGTGGACGTAACGGTGTTGATCTGGCGGGTCATGGTGAGAGAGGAGTCGAGCATGATAACGAGGTTCAGGGTGTGGACTTTCGGAGTGGGTGGGTTTCCGAGGGCCACCAGGAGCTGTCCCAGGTGGTGGAGGAGGGACCAAGGACGAGGACCTCTGTCTTCTCTGCGTTCAGTTTTAGGCAGCTGTTTCTCATCCAGTCTGCAACGTCTTTCATTCCTTCTTGGAAGCTGCATCTGGTGTCTTTGAGGTTCTTCGTGAGGGAGAGGATGAGCTGGGTGTCATCGGCGTAGGATACTATGCTGAACCCATGCCTTCTGACGATGGTGGGGAGGGGGGCCTGTTGTGTGCAGATTTAGATTCCGTATATAGGTTTCCCGATTTATGCCCTTATATAGGTACAATTCACATTGCCCTTATTTGGAAATAGATATCCGGCCCTTATTTAGACATTGTCCGTACAAACCAAATACAGGCATGGTCACCTACATCCATCCATCCACGTCCCAACGAATTCTTGGAAAACCAGACCCTTAAGCCTTTAGGATATTCCCTCAGCTTGAATATTGATTTCTCCAAGAACTCATTAAGTATGCATGAACATCTATTCCTTAGGGGTTCATTCATGACGTTCCCCTGCCCGACTTTTACGTCAATACTGGCATTCCTAGACACCTTCAAGGTATAAATATACCAGCACTTGCCCTGGCAAATTGCAGTTCCCGGAGGATTCTATCCAACCCAGACTATGCGGTTCGCCACAGCAAGTTCGGAAGGAGATCGAGTTCCAGCCTGATGAACTTACCTGACGCTGTCATCCTCCTCACAGAGAATCCAGCTCCTGTGCTCTCTGACTTCCCTTGCGGGGGTTAGACTATTGAGTCCAGAAAAGAGATTCCAACCTCTCTCATTCTAAGGTATGGAGCTGACTAGAACTTAGAGAAACTTTTGGCAACTCTTGGCTAAACTAAATATACTACCTATACTTTAGAAATGGTACCTACTTCAAACCACGTACTGCACTTAGGTTAGGTACACTGGGGTAGAACAATTTAGAAGCATCAGATGAGTATCACATTTTAGCTTATGTTATTTATGTATGTATTTTGATTAATATATGTCATAGCTACAAACCATGCTATTGCAGTATTATTTTATCTTACTGCTAACCTCGTACATATTGTACTTTGCAGTCTGTCTTACGATTGTAGCAATTCATATCTCTTGCATGAGAAATAAGACTGTTCAATAAACCCTTTTGTTGAAACGCCCGTCTCTCTATTTCTGTGCAACTCTGTAGAAACGAAGCATGCACAAGTGAAACTGTTATCTATTGTTTCCACGATTCTCAGACTGTTCTGATTCTAAAAGGAAACAAAGTTGCCATGTGTATGCGATTTTCAGAGACTAATCCCTTCTTGTATATTCGAGAAGTTTCTAGTGACCTCTGAGTTAGCTGGCACACACAAGTAATTATGTTTAATATACTCGATAGAGACATACTGACCTTAGTCCTATGTCAAATCTATAGTGAATGTTATTCCAATGCGCAGCTCCTATCAGGGATATAGGAACTATACTACATGGCACCCAACGGTTTGGTAAGGCACTAATTTAACGCTAGGTACTGAAGTAACTCAGTCGTGCTTTTCTCAGAGACCCCTACTCATAATACTCCATAAGACGTCTGGAGTGGGTAGGGATAATATCCGCCATAGCTGAGTAGGACGAAAGTCCTATTTATTAGCTGTTTGGTTTTGTTCAATGTTGAAGGATACAGTGTTCCGAAATATTGTGCACCTTATCTTTGTTTCCTTGAAACTTGCTCTGCAATTTTTCATTAAACAAGGTCCGACACCGGAGATGTTGTCGTCGACAACGGTACAGCTGCGGCTGACCTTACAGGTCTTAATGAAGACGAGATGGGTGTTATACACACCCCACCAAATTTAAGGAGAGCCATCATTCTAAAACGTATAAAACATGGTCTGACACCAAGAGGTGATACAGCAGTTTTCGGGATAGAGGCGCATGAATCTCACCAGACAGAGGTATTCTATTCATGGATAGTATTCCCAGAATCAAATCCAGTAACACATATGTTTCACTTCTACAAAGAAGATGAACCAACTGAGGAATATGTTCCTTTCGAGGATATTGAAATTCCACTCACTTACCAGGAGCATGAGCTCTGGTTTAAAGGCGCCCTAAAACATTACAATCACATTACCAGGCTCAGTCCGCTAGGTAGACCAGGAGCAACATGGCCGATTTTAGCCGGCTACACACCTGACCCTGACATTGAATCAATGTCGGACGAGGAATTACTTAATAACATACAAAAGCTAATGGAAATATACAGTTAAACCACAACTGTCTGAAAGTCCTGAAAAGGTCTTTCCTAAAAACACTCCTGCCTCTTCTAAAAAGAAGTGGGAAAATAGTAAACAGAATTCCAAAGAGAAGCATTCTCATTCCCGAGGCATGTCTCCTCCACAGAAGGAGCCCTCTGAAAGGAGGTACAACCTCAGGAATAGGGATAATTTGAGAAAACCTGACAGATATCAAGATAATGATACACGTTCCTCTCGTACCTTTCAGATATCGTCACAGACATCCGAAAGAAGAGGACGGTCAGAAAACAAGGAAGCACGCATGAAGTCCAAAGACGATCAACACGTTCAGAAAAATAAAGTAAAACCTCAATTCTCCAAGAAAAAGGTAGCAGGTCTGAAGATCAGACATGCCGAGAATACTGAGAACCCAACTCAGGAACGGAGAATGGGACCAGACCATGCTGGACAGTGCAGCAGAAGTTACTATAGCTCGCCAGAACCTGAAGGGACTTCTGGAGACAGTGGACTTGAATGAAGACATACAAGTTGAGACTGTAGACACCAGGGTTAGTTCTCCACATAGTTTATATGAAATAACACTCCGGATGGAGGGAGACATACCAAGATAATTGAAAGCACGCTTTTGGGAGCATCTTTGAAGGGGTTATGATATACTTCTAGCAGAACAGGACTGGCCACCAGAATTTGTCAGGGAGTGTCCACATGGCGAGGCCATCATTATGCCTGCCTTCTCCAACCATGTTCCAGTTCATTTAAAATATACATTAGCCAGGAAATGGGCAGTAGCCCAAGCCCCAGCACTGTATATAAATCATGTAGGATGGGATGAGGACTCATCTCACCATAAAATCCAGTAAAAAAATCAACTGACTGCACAAAGGCAGTACCCAGTTAAGCAAGAAACTAAAAAACAGGTCAGGGAGATTTTAGATCAACTTGAATATCAGGGGGTGATTGAAACATGCACCTCATCAATGAACAATCCTTTGTTTCCTGTCTCCAAACCAGACAGTACATATCGTCTAGTTTTGGATTACAGACACTTAAATTCTTGTTGCAAAACATTTGCAGTGCAAAATGCACACAGTACAGCATTAATGAATAACATTGTGCGTAAAAAATATAAAACCACATTAGATATTTCAAATGGTTTCTTTTGTCAAAATATTGCACCAGAAAGCAGATATTTGACCGCTTTCTCAATAATGGGGACACAGCGTCAAGTTTGTCGACTGCCCCAGGGATTCAAAAACAGCCCGGGGTTATTCTCAGCAAGGGTAACAGAGTTACTACAAACTTATGATGACGAGGCATTGTCATATGTCGATGATGTATATCTGACAGACGATGATCTGGATAGGCACTTGAACAGGGTGAGCACCATAATATTGAGCTTCGCCTGAGAGGGTTACAAATTCAACTTTAAAAAATCAAGAATTGCACACCTCAACGTCCTTTTCCTAGGATATGAACTATCAAGTGAAGACAAAAGCCTGGCAGCCAACTTTTTAGAAAAGTGTGCGCTGCTCCAACTGCCCAAAACGCTGAAAAATTTACAGTTGATTCTAGGTTTCCTGAATTTTGGAAGAACTTACATTTTAAATTACGCAGAAAGGGTTAAACCTCTCTATGAATTAATCAAACCTGATTTTAAAATCACACATTGGACACAAAAACACACAGAAATTTTGCGTTCACTCCAAACAGAAATGTTAGCAACGAAATACTTGCAAACAAGCGTAAACATACGCAACTTAGTGAACCGAATAATTCCGAGTCAATGGGGATTCACCTACTTATCTTTTAACAAAGGTGAAAAAGTACCAATTGCATACAAGTCCCACTTGTATACACAAGCAGAAATGAAATTCACTTCTACATAAATTCTGACAGCAGTTCAAACCGCTGTAGCAAAAGAAAGAGCCCTAGCACAGGGGAAACGCTTTAAAGTTGTGACTCCTGTACCAGCTCTAGAGTAGGCCTGGGCGAAAATTTCGTTCCGTTCGCAGAAATTGCGATAATTTGACATTTTCGCGTTCCGCAGAAAGCGCGAAAATGTCAAAATTTCCGCATTCCACAGCTTGGCGATAATTTGTTTCTTGCTCGTGCTGTAAAATAATACATTCTCGCGTGCGCGCGATCGCCTTACCTGAATCCCTGCGTTCGCCGACAAGTTTTCTTGATCCGGTCGCGTTCTCCCTGAGATGTTGTATTGTTTTTAGCCATTTGCGCTGTCTCGCGACAGTTCGCGCCCGCAGTGACGTCATGCGTCGCGCGATCACGTCTTTCTTCTCGCGATCATGCACCGCGAGACAACTGAAAACAAGATGGCCGCGCCCGCGAGCAACCACATGGGTAAGTTGGCGAGCCGCAACCATGCAGAAAATCTTGCGAACATGCGGGAAAAAAACTTCCGCATCTTCGCGATATTTCCGCGTGTTTGCGATAATTTTTAACATTTTCGCGATACTTTGCGAAAGTGGATTTCACAAATTCCGCCCACCCCTACTCTAGAGGCCGTTACAAAGGCTAGCATTCCAAATGCAAAAGCTTTACATCCGAGATGGATACAATGGGTTAATTCTCTTGCTGCAGCTGATGTTGAATACGTTTTTGATCCATATTTAAAAACACAAGCATTCCTGCAATATGAACACGAATGTCCTCTGCCTACTGAAATTCTCCCTCATGACCAGTAGGAATTTATAATTTATACTGACGGATCTGCACAGCCTGCAACGGGGAGTAAACAAGCTTCCAGTGCAGCGTGTGCTATCGTTAAAGGTCGCATGCGAGATGGCAAATTCAGACCAATGGTCACAAAAACCCAATCTCTAGGAGATTGTACAGCTCAGCGAGCTGAACTACAAGCATTTAAGATGGCCCTTGAAAATAAAGATTGCGAATTCCCCACACTGATAGTGTGCGATTCTTTTTACTGTGTTCAATCTTACAATGAATATTTACAGAATTGGATTCAAAATGGTTTCATAGATGCAAAAGGTGGCACAATCAAGCACAAATTGCTTTGGGAACAAGTAGTTCAGTTGCGAAACGGACTACAGAATACCCACGTGATACACACGCTGAGTCACCAACGTGATGGCGTTCACGTTGAAGAGAATTCATTGGCTGATGAAGCCGCGAAAGGGGTTGTGCAAACGGCTTCCGTAGCTGCAATCACTCGTTCAAAACTGAAAATAGACAGCGAAATAATGCTGGCTGTCAATGCTTCAAGCAAAGGCAGCGGTGCAGCGTTACCTAAAAAGTTTTCACTCAAATACTCATATATAATTGATGCAAATGGCATTCCGTTTGCTCGAATCCCTGGAGTGGGGGTTAGGGTAATACCAAACATGGAACGAAGAGCAGCTTTGATTTACAAAGCACATCTGGGAGAGTGTATGACACATCAGGGGATCGCTAAAACAATTTTAGAACTAAAAGAGATGTACTGGTGGCCAGGAATGAATACACTGGTTCATATCTTCATCAATAACTGCATAGACTGCAATAGAGATCGCAGTATAGAACGCCACCAGATACCTGACTACAACATAGCCAGCCCAGTGCAGACACCATTATTAGACAGCATAAAGACTATCTACATGCAGGCGTCCTCTTGGTAAAATGCAGTCCCACAAACACTAAATCTAGGTTCCTATGGATGTGGCCTCAGCGCTCGGCTGACGCTCAAACTGTTATAAAAGATTTGCGAGTCTTTATCGGCACATACGCAATAGGCACACTACATTCTGACTAGGATCCTGCATTTAGCTCTAGGGCTTACAAAGAAGCCATGGCCAGTCTGGGCGTAGCATTGCGGTATTCTTCTCCATTCCATCCTGAGGGAAATTCTGTTGTGGAAAGAAAAAACCGGGACATAAAGCAGTCTATAACAGCTGGGGTATTAGGTTCGGGTGATGGGTGGGTCAAACATTTATATGGGGTCCAGCGCGCAATAAACAACTTGCCAAGAAGTTCTCTAGGGGGTGTCACTCCATATGAGGTCCTGTTTGGGACTAGAAGGTTGGGTCCGGACTTAGATAGGAAAGGCACAGTGGTGGAAAACAAACAATTTGATATCAAAGATTGTTTGGCTGTTTTACAGGACGTAAATTAACTAAGAAAGCAACAAAGCAATGTGGTCCCAAAGCCAACCACCACTGAGAAAAATCCAGCCATCCCAGCAAGGCCTGTCTGGATCCCAAAGCTTGGGGATCTAGTCAGAGAAAAGATTGCGGATAAGAAGGAATTTGGGCCTTCAACAGACAACCAGTACCTGTCCTAGCAATCCACGGATCAAGAACAGTACTTTTGCTGCCCCTTGCTGGTAAAAAGGAGAAAAGATTTGTGTCCATCGACCTGATCAAACCACACTATGTGGCCGATACTGAACAGTAGGCCAAGAGGACTCCACCAATGTAGCAGACGCACTCCTCTAGCTACAATCCAAGAGGTTCAAACTGAGAGACTCATCACCTTCGAAGATTCGACAGTAAGAAATAGAGGACTAAGCAACAATGCTATGGACCTTGTACCTCTTGAGACCCAAATAACAGTTCGTCCAGATACACCTGTTTACAACGAAGTAACAAGTGATCAACTGGTTCCAGCAATTTCATCAAATACGGATGCAATTCCAACCATTGACAGAACTGCTTCTGGCTACTTCATGAACTTTGATATGTTTTCTGAGGATCCCAGTGAGCCTGAAACGACGCCAGTACAAAGCACTTTCAAAGAACAAGCAACAGACTTTTTTCATCTACTGGAAAAAACTTATCTGGTTTCGCCATGGATTGAAGTATGGATTGTTTTGGGAATATTATTCTTTCTACTTTGGTTAGCTCTGTTAATAACTCTGGGTATGCTGACTAATGAAAGATATATTCAAATGGACACAGCAAGTAAAAGAGTGAACTTACTTCTCCAGCCACACAAATCATCCCATCGTGAAGCAAGAGACTTGTCAGCAGTGAACATCACAGCGATTCCTATACCTGATGGTATAGTTTGGGACAAAACCGAATATGACATTTTTAACCCATCGGAGCTTTTGAAGATTCCACATTTATTTAAAATTTAATTAAGTGACTTTATTACCTCCAGTACCTTTTCTGTTGATTGGGACTTCGAGACTGTTAACAATATGATGTCTGATCTAGAGATGTCAACTGCATTTATTAATAATGAATATTTACAAGGTTCATCGGACTATGAACAACTGTATTGTTATAACCACTATGGTCATCATTTCTTGCATAAATCTACAACACCTAGAGATGTATTTATGTATAACTAATGGGAACATTGTCCTACGCCACCAAAGGGTAGCTCGAAAACATTTGCAATGAAATTTCCATATTTTTCAGGGTTTAATATCTCGAATGCAGAGACATTTTACTTTAAGAATGTCAACAAGACAGGAATTAAAAATATGTTAATGAATACCAAACAGATTTATTCTACAGCCTTTATTGCCCAACTGTCTAGACAGGGTTACGACTTTTGGAAAGAAAGCACTGAGACAAAAACTGTCTGGGGTACTAAAGATTGGCAAGTACAGGGAACAGAAGCTTTGTTTAGAGGCTGTATTATCCCTGAGCAAATTATGTTTTTGAACGACACTGTCCAACAAACATCATGCCTTGGAATAGCCAAGATAAAAGACATGAACACTCCGTCTATACCTGCACCTACAAGTGAAAGCACTACACAGGGGGAGGTTGACGTACATACTGTTTTGAATAATAACAGATCAGATCCTGAATGGGAAAAATGGTTGCTTTGGCCCTTAGACACATACAACTGTCAAGATAGATTCCTGAACAAAACACAAGGTTTTACCTTTCATAGGCCAGACCCATGTTATGTCCAAAGACAGCATCCGGGGGTAGTAACAACTTACAGTGTAGGGAAACTTTGCCTTGATTGGCTACAGAAAGCTACACTAGAGGATATAAAACAGCACTTAACTTTACTTCAAGAAGGCGCAGACCTTAGGGAATTCTTGCTAGGACCAAGAAAACCGCGACAAAAATGTTTCATATATGCTAGTATCTACGCTGCTTATAATGAAGCATCGAAGGTCACTGTGGTATTCCACATGAGGTGTTGCCAAGTAACATGCATCATGTATATGTCATATTGGAATCCCTGAGGTCATAGATTGTTGTGTGTAGGAATGTTCTGTGAAGTCAGTTGTTACAAGATATGCTGGCTGATGGATGGGATCTTCTTTCATGAAATAAACTCACTTCAACTTCCATTTGAGTACCTGTTTCTTCTGATTTGGAGATTACTTCACTGGCGTAGTCGCCACAGGAAAGGGAAGAAGTAGAGAGAAGATCTCAACAACAATTTTGCTGGACTTATCACTTATAAGGGTGAACTTAATTCTTGAACTCCTGCTAAAGACAATTTAAAATTGTTCCTGCAATTAAAGAAAGGTGCAGTCTTATTCTTCACAACGGAGATTGCTAAGGGATCGAACGGATTCTTCATTGATAGCAACGGTGTGTCATTCTTCGCAACGGTGAGCGCGAAGGAACTCTAAGAGATTCTCAAGTGATCTCTGTCTTATCACTACATCGGAAATCACGACGAGTAACGAGGGAATATCTACATACTTTATACGGAAGCTGTTTGGCATGTATTTACATCGTGGATGTACATGAACATCGATATTCATGTGGTGCGTAACGTATTTGTTCTGCTCGTGTATTTTGCCAATGACTGTGTCCTGAATATGCCATGCAGGCTTGAACTCCTTCTACTGTGAAAATTGTGGTGAAGGAAATTCCGTGTAATTCCTCGTTTTGATCGTTCCCGGCTAGTGAGGACATTTGAAAATATTTAAAAATAAACATTCGTATCCAAGGTGTAGTGGCACCCGCCTACCTCGAATTTGGATCGTCTTCCTGTTCCATGTTCTACTCCTTCGTAGTGGTCGAGAAGTAGAATCAACATTTCAGCGTCGCGAGTCTTCTGCTACGAGTCGAACTTTCTCAGCGTCCGCTCTTTCAATGCTCTGGTGTGTGTCATCACGCGTCACGCGTCACGCTGTTGAGCGTGGTAGCCATCTTGGTTACTGTGTTACTGTATCCTAGCAACGACACAGAGTGCATCGTCGAGCTACGGACGGTTCATGGAGTGTTATTTTCGTTTGAAGCAAGCGAAAGAACATTGATCTTTCAACACGGAAGTGATTAGTAAATCGTTCATTTTCCTTTTTTTTTATTTAATTTTGCTCGTGATGAAATTCTAAGGGACTTTGGAATCTTACAGTACATATAAATCCAACAGTTTTTCTTTGGTAGGATTGTGAATTTAACATAATAATAATTGGAGAGATTAATATACATTACTGTACCGTATCACATACTTGATAATATAAGAGTTTCTAGAAAGTGTGACTTTAGAGTAATATGGTTAATTGCTTGCAACTGTGAATTATCTATCATACTAAGTAGAGTTATAATACGCAAGCATGCAGAATGTTACTGCCGCTCCTTTCTTTTTGTCGTCTCCTGGGTCACCTCCCATTAAGTGGAAAAAATGGAAAGTGGTTTTTGAAAGGTATGCCAGAGTGTGTGGACCATCGTTGAGCGCAGAAAGAAAGTCTTCTCTCCTTCTGCATTGCTTAGGTTCTGAGGGTCAGGATGTATTTGACCATTTACCAGAACTTTCAGATTCAGAAGCGGGGAGATTGAATGATTATGAAGTATGCATTAAGAAACTTGATAAACATTATCTCCCTAAAGTCAGCACAATTTTAGAAAGATACCATTTTGCAAAAAGGATGCAATCAGCTGAGGAAACTATTGAGGATTACATAACTCAACTAAGAAAACTAGCGTCATCATGCAAATTTGACAACTTAGCTGATGAACGTATAAGGGATCAGTTTATGTTTGGGTGCGCTATTGAGAAGATTAGGGAGGAATTGTGGTTAAAAGATGATCCAACATTGGATGAGGTGTTAACGATTGCAAAGCGAATTGAACATTCGTTAAAGTGTGTTGCTGTTATTAAGAAGGACTCTGAAAAAGGGTCTAAAGTGGAATCAGTTAAAGTAGAGCAGAAAAATTTTAATAGTGATGTAAAAAGTAATCCTGAGAAAGTGTGGTCTGAAAGAAAATGTTACAGATGTGGTAAAGTGGGACATTTAGCCAATGATAAGAAATGTCCTGCGCTCAATCAAACCTGTTCCAAATGTAAATTAAAGGGGCATTTCACGGCGTTATGCAAAACAAAATATAAACCTAAGGTAAAAGAAGTTGAGATATACCAAAGGGAGTTAGAACAGTCGGAGGGTCATGTTTGTGGGCAGATAGTGATACAGGTGGACAATAAAGGTGGTACTAAATCTTGTCCCTATGATGAAATTGTAGTAGAGGGAGAAAAAACAAGAGTATTATTTGATTCTGGAGCAAAGATTACCATTGTCTCTAATGAATTTTACAACTCAAATCTCAAAGGAAAGATAAAATTAATGAAACCAGATATCATTCCTTTGGCATATGGAGGAGAGCCGATAAAACTTCATGGATATTTTGTGGGATTGATTGAGTATAAAGACAGGATGGTATCGGGAAAAGTTTATGTGTCAAAGCGAGGAGATAGCATTATTAGCTGGATTCACCAGGGTGATTTAGGAGTGTATTTAGACCCCAACGCTATTCCATGCATACAGTTAAAGGATAGGATTCTATCAGTGGATAAGTATGCCAATGAGGAGTATGTTCAGAAATTAAAGATGGAGTTTCCTAATGTGTTTAAGGAGACTTTAGGCTGTTTAAAGGGGTATCAACATAAAATTCAGTTAAAAGGGGATGCAATTCCCGTGTGTTGCAAAGTGAGAAGTGTGCCATTATCTGTTAAGGATGACATGAAGAAGGAAATACAAAAGTTAAGTAGTGGTGGAATAATCGAAGAAGTAGAGGGATCGGAATGGTTGGCTCCGGTTGTAGCAGCACGCAAACCCAATGGTAATTTACGTTTATGCATTGATTTAAGACAACTTAACAAAGCTGTAGTAGTGGATAGGTATCCATTGCCTAACATAACTGAATTGTTGACCTTACTTGATGGTGCTAAAGTCTTTAGCACCATAGATCTCACTTCGGCATATCACCAAATAGAGCTAGACGAATCGTCACGGGACTACACATCTTTTGTCACGCCCTTTGGGACGTATAGGTTTAGAAGAATGCCTTTTGGATTGGTGTCTGCCTCTTCAGTATTTCAAAGGGTGATGGAAAGGGTATTAAAAGGCTTACCAGGGGTATGTGTTTACCAGGACGATATATTGGTGTTTGCAAAAGATGAAATGGAACATGATGTTAGGTTGAAATCCGTTTTGAGGAATTTGTGCAACTATAACCTTACAGTTAAGGTGGAAAAGTGTGAGTTTAGATCGAATAACATCAATTATCTGG
This sequence comes from Triturus cristatus, assembly GCF_964204655.1. NCBI lineage: Eukaryota > Metazoa > Chordata > Amphibia > Caudata > Salamandridae > Triturus > Triturus cristatus. Next base: position 568,186,618 of record NC_140579.1, on the reverse strand, counting down.
GACATAATATTTCTGGGGAGGGAGTGAAACCCAAATCTGATTTGATTGACACTATTAAGAGGATGTGTTCTCCCTCTGACAAAACTGAATTGATGAAATTTCTAGGCATGATAGAATATTATGCAAAATTTGTTATGGACTTTGCTGTGGCAACTGTAAATATGAGGCGATTATTGAGGAAAGGGGAAGATTTTGTATGGTCTGATTTATGTGAGAATGAATTTATGGACATTAAAAAGAAGCTTAGTCAAGCTCCTTCTTTAAAAAGTTTTAACCCTGCAAGCAAATCCATTTTGGTGACTGATGCGAGTGAAAAAGGTCTTGGGGCAGTTCTGAAGCAACATGGGACCGATGGCATGCGCACAATTTTGTTTTTGTCAAGGGGTCTCAGAGATCCTGAGACACGATATTCAGTGGTAGAAAGGGAAGCTCTAGCGGTATCTTGGGCTGTCAAGAAATTGAAGAAATTTTTGTGGGGTGTTGAGTTTGAAGTTCATACAGATCATAAACCCTTGATTGAAATATTCAGTAAAAAGGGGTTAGACCTTATTTCTGGAAGGATTACTAGATGGATTATTGGATTACAGGAATACAATTTTGGTATAAAATATATTCCTGGTATTGATAATGGAATTGCGGATGTCCTTTCACGCTTGGTTCCAAATACTAGTGAGCGTGTAGACTGTTCTGATGACGGTGAGGAAGATGAAATAGTGTGTGTAGTAGATCATGATATTATTTCAGAAGAAAGGTGGTTGAAGGAATTGAAAGATGATGTGACATTGAGTGAAGTGACATCTTTGTTGAAGAAAGGATGGATGTCTAGTAGAGAGGGGTCTGAAGGCACAAGATCTTTTTGGAAAATACGTAATGAATTATCTGTAGACAATAATTTGCTGTTTAGGGGAACAAGATTGGTTCCTCCTACTATTCTTAGAAAGGAATTAATTGATCTGGTGCATGTGGCACATTCAGGTTTGTCAAAAAGTAAAGAGAGACTTCGCATGTCATATTGGTGGCCTGGAATGGACAATATGATAGAGCGGGTCATTAGGGACTGTGTTGCTTGTGCAGTGAGTGACAAAAATAAATGTGTTCACGTGCAACCTATGGTCTTGAGGAAACGTCCTAATGGTCCATGGCAGGATATTGCTTTGGATATTGTTGGTCCTATACATGAGAAAGGATCGCAAATTTACATTTTGGTTGTTATTGATATGTTCTCGAGGTGGCCTGAGATTTTCTTTCTATCAATGATTAATACTTCCAAGGTGATTGAATGCTTAACTCTTATTTGCTAGAGAAGGATTCCCGAAATCTATATTGTCGGACAATGGTGTTCAACTGGTGTCAAAGGAAATGGAACAATTCTTAAATGCTAGAGGTATTATTCACAAGACATTCCTACACACAACAATCTATGACCTCCGGGATTCCAATATGACATATACATGATGCATGTTACTTGGCAACACCTCATGTGGAATACCACAGTCACCCAAGCAGAGACTGCAGAACAAATACGAGAAATTGATTGTATTAATTTAGAGAAATCTCTCTCAGTAGTAGACAATGGGTTAACGACTCTGTCGTCCAGCATATATTCTTTGGATAGCATTGTATCCTCTGTCATAGACATCATGGAACAAGACTTGGTCATGTTGCAACATGGTCAGTCACAGCTGCGTTCTATCATGCTATTAGGCTGGACGCTTCAAAACCTGCGTTCTGGCTATGTGCCTTGGCGTTTAATCAATACTACGTCACTGTTTGCAGAATTCAATCACTCTGATAGACAGATCAAATTGGCACAAAGGGGAGCAGACTATACGGTGCTGAGCATTGAAAAACTGGAGAAATTACCATTGACAGTGGCAGAAAAACTAGCCACTGAGTGGATCATACATGGTAAGATTACTCTGCCTGTTATAATATACCAGCAGGCAAATATGAAAGGTTGGGTAAAGAATACATCAAGACATCCTGGGATTTACCTTACACACACAGATGTTGGAGTGGGGGACGTAAAGTGTTTCTTAGTAGTGAAAACTGTGAACACGCACTAAGCGGTTCTCTCCTTTGTCAGGGTATTAAATTACATGGGGCCTGTGACGGTTTCACTACAAACTTATCCTGCCACTTGCCCGGTTCACCAGCAGCAGTGATTACTCCAATGTTTGGTCAACTTTCAAATGGGAGTTACATTATGTTGAATGATCACAGCTGCTGTGGCATGCTGCCAGGTATCCCATATTTAGTAACGGTTACATCCAGGGTCACTTGCTGTATGCAAGTCTTGTTTCCCCAAATAGACATAGTCAGGGAGTCGCCTTTATGGCCTTCACTGCATATCTCTTCTATACGAGTTGATACTCTAAGCAGAATGAAAGCCATTCTTTTACAAAAAACTGTGCCTTTGACCTCTGCCAAAGAAACCTATGATCTCCAAGTCGCAAGGACTTCTGCGGAGATACATACCCTTTTGTATACAAACTGCCCTGTGCATTTCTCAGAAATGTTAGGTCGTATCTTAAACATGTCTGATAGCGGTATTGTACATGTATTTAAGAACGTGTGTGCAGGACTGTTAGCACCTTTTCAAGCAGTCCTTGGAATTTTTCAAAACTTCGTGCACTCTCTGTTTGGCGGACTGCCACTCCTTTTAGCACTGGTTGCAGAGATACTATTTTTGCTCCTATTGCTACGATATGGCAAGCCAAATCACCAGCGACACCCAGTTCACCATGGAAAGAACTCTATTGGAGATGAAGTGTCGTGAGCGCATCGTCCAAATTCTGGGTTTACCTCGTCTATGAGAATTAAACACCACTTGGTTTCTGTCATTCAGACCAATTTGGCAAGATTGCATCTTACCTGTTCTACGCTGCCTACTATGCGGTGAAGAATGCGTGCTGGACATTTGTCTGACACTCCCATCAGTCATGCCTATGGATATTGATACTCTGCTGGACCTGATAACGGCCCATGCTATGTGTTGTCCCCAGCGGCTACCAATACTGATGGCGGCATTCATTGAGATCTCACAGACGCAACATGCTACTGCTGAGGTACGAGAGGAAACAACAGGCACGCAGGTAACATCCAATCCGGAAATTGCTGATGCTTCCCATGCTGAAGGCGATAGTTCGCATCTATGTGCTGTTGATTTTCCACACGAGGTATTCCAACTCCCACCCATAACGGTAGACGACTTGTTGTCTACAGGATTAGAACATTTTATGTTTTCTCCATCCCCACACACTGACTTTTGATTCAAGCACACAGTGTTCCGGAGAGACTCTGAATTTGGCCTTCATTTTTTTTCAAACGTAATACTGACTTTGGAACTTATTCTTTGATTATATTATTTTTTTTTTCTTCCCGTCCTAAAAATTTTATTTTTCATTTTTTGGCACAGTAATCTGCTTATAGTAGAACTATTCATAGAGAACATAATTCTTTGATAACACTTCCAGGGACAGTATGCAACCTTGTCATGAATAACAAATTGACTTGTGTAACCTGATATGAAATGGTTTCTGCCCCTTTTTTCTTCTGTATTTACGAGCCATTTTATCACATGTATATATTTTGGTTCATTCATTTAGTATTCCAATGTGATCCTATGCTTAGAATGGAACATTGCCTTTAATATGTACAACACTTTATGCATAGCAATGGTTTTGTAATGTATTTTTAGGACATATGTTTTAGATATGTTCTTAGCTTATTTTAGCAAACCCATGCGATACTCTGTTTTAAGATTATGTTTAGAACGTTTAGGATTTAGTAACGTCGTTCATACGAAACTGGAGTGGGTGTTGTGTGCAGACTTAGATTCCGTATATAGGTTTCCCGATTTATGCCATACAATTCACATTGCCCTTATTTGGACACAGAAATCCGGCCCTTATTTAGACATTGTCCGTACAAACCAAATACAGGCATGGCCACCTACATCCGCCCATCCACATCACAACGAATTCTTGGAAAACCAGACCCTTAAGCCTTCATTAATTTCCCTCAGCTTGAATATTGATTTCTCCAAAAACTCATTAAGTATGCATGAACATCTATTCCTTAGGGGTTCATTCATGACGTTCCTCTGCCCGACTTTTACGTCAATACTGGCATTCCTAGACACCTTCAAGGTATAAATATACCAGCACTTGCCTTGGCAAATTGCGGTTCCCGGAGGATTCGATCCAACCCAGACTACGCGGTTCGCCACAGCAAGTTCCAGAGGGAGATCGAGGTCCAGCCTGATGCACTGACCTGACGCTGCCATCCTCCTTGCAGAGAATCCAGCTCCAGTGCTCTCTGACTTCCCTTGCGGGGGGTTAGACTATCGAGTCCAGAAAAGAGATTCCAACCTCTCTCATTCTACGGTATGGAGCTGACTAGAACTTAGAGAAACATTTGGCAACTCTTGGCTAAACTAAAATATAGCTACCTATACTTTAGAAATGGCACCTACTTCAAACCTCGTACTGCACTTAGGTTAGGTACACTGGGGTAGAACAATTTAGAAGCATCAGATGAGTATCACATTTTAGCTTATGTTATTTATGTATCTATTTTGATTAATATATGTCATAGCTACAAACCATGTTATTGCAGTATTATTTTATCTTACTGCTAACCTCGTACATATTCTACTTTGCAGTCTGTCTTACGATTGTAGCAATTCATATCTCTTGCATGAGAAATAAGACTGTTCAATAAACGCTTTTATTGAAACGCCAGTCTCTCTATTTCTGTGCAACTCCGTAGAAACGAAGCATGCACGATTGACTGAGTGAAACTGTCATCTATTGTTTCCACGATTCTGAGACTGTTCCGATTCTAAAAGGAAACAAAGTTGTCATGTTTATGCGGTTGTCAGAGACTAATCCCTTCTTATATATTCGAGAAGTTTCTAGTGACCTTTGGGTTAGCTGGCACACACAAGTAATTATGTTTAATATACTCGATAGAGACATACTGACCTTAGTCCTATGTCAAATCTATAGTGTATGTTATTCCAATGCGCGGGGCCTATCAGGGATATAGGAACTACACTACAGGCCATGTAGATGTTGAAGAGCGTGGGGCTGGGCGATGCTCCTTGGGGTACTCTGCAGTTGATCTCTGTGTGTTCGGAGAGAAAGGGGGGGAGTCTGATCCGTTGGGTTCTGCCGGTGAGAAATGAGTGGATCCAATGTCGTGGAGTCTGGTTCCAAGAGAGCGGTGAGAGACAGTGTTGAAGGCATCAGAGAGGTCTAGCAGGATGAGGGCTGCGGTGTGTCCCTGGTCGAGCAGCATGCAGATGTCATCGGTGACGGCAAGGAGGGCGGTCTCGTGCTGTGGTTGCTGTGGAATCTGGACTGGGAGGATTCGAGTATGGTGTTCTCCTCAATGAAGTTGGTCAGTTGTGTGTTGAATTTCTCAGTGACTTTGGCTGTGAAGGGAAGGAGAGAGATGGGCTGGTATTTTTTCAGGTCTGTCGGGTCAGTCGAGGGTTTCTAGAGGAGGGGCTTGATCTCAGCCCGCTTCCAGTCATCAGGGAAGATGGCGGATTCGAAGGTGGCGTTGATGGTGTGGCGTAGGTCGGGCACGATGGCGGCTCTGTGGAAGATTTGAGGCGGGCAGGGGTCTGTGGGGGCTCCGGAGCGGGTGCTGTTCATGGTCGTGCTGGTTTCTTCAGTGGTGACCGGTGTCCAGGTGGTGATGGTGGGTTGGCTATCATTGCTGGGGGGTGGGGGGGGGGTTCTGGAGTCTATTTGCTGAAGTTGTCGTAGAGTGCCTTGATCTTTAGGTGGAAGTAGGAGCCGAGTTTGTTGCAGAGTTCCTGGGACAGAGTGATGTCCGTGGCTTCTCAGGGGGGTTTGGTGAACTGCTGGATGATGTTGAAGAGTTCCTTTGAGTTGCTGGCGTTGGTGCGGATTCTGTTCCTTATGAAGGTCCTCTTGGTGGTTCTTATGAGCTGGTGGTATTCTGTCATGGCGTGCTTGTAGATGGACTGGTCTTCGGTAGTTTTGCTGTTTCTCCACGGTTTCGCGAGCTGTCTGCAGGAGCGTCTGGCTTCTTGGATGTCGGTGGTAAACCAAGCAGCTTTCAGAGGACGTTGTCTGTCGGGGCAGCGGAAAGGAGCGAACTTGTCAGCGCAGCTGGAGAACCAGCAGTGTAGTTCCGTGGCTGCAGAGTTGGGGTCATTCATGGCAGAGGGGGGTCGTGGGCGAGGGTAGAGTTGAGGTCCTCTTCTGTGACCTTGCTCCAGTTCCTTTGGCACAGGCGGGCTTGTGTGCGGTGGTGGTGCTGAAGGAGAAGTCTATGAAGTGGTAGTCTGTCCAGAGGGGCTGTGATGTGTGGCTAAAGTGGATGTTAGTCTTTCCTGCGAATATGGGGTCGAGGATGTGTCTGGCCCTGTGGGTCGCGGTGGTGATGAGCTACTTCAGTCTGAGGTTGTCGAGGTTGTCCAGGAGGGCGGTGGAGTCCGGGTTGCTTCGGTTATCAATGTGGAAGTTCAGGTCTCTGATTAGTATGCAGTCCGTGGAGGCAATGGCGTGGGGTATGATGAGGTCAGCGAAGGCGGTGGTGAAAGGAGCACGGGGCCCGGCTGGTCTGTAGGCGAGGGTTCCGCAGAGCATGGTTCTGGGGCTGGTTTGGATCTTGAAGTGGAGGTGTTCGGTGTTGGAGAGGGGGTCCATCATCCTGGAGGTGGAGAGTCGGAGGGAGCTCTTGTGTGCGATGGCGAGTCCTCCTCCTGGGCGGTGGGGGCGGTATTTCCTCTGGATCTTTTAGCTATCAGGGATGGCGATGGCTATATTGGGGGCAGAGGCGACGTTTGTCCAGGTTTCCGTGAAGAAGGTAACATCTGGTGAGAGGGTGTCGAGGAGGTCCCAGATCTCTACAGCGTGTCTGTGCAGGGAGTGCATGATGAGGAGGATGTATTTTAGGGCTTCATTGGTGCGGGCGTCCGGCATGGGTGCGGATGGTGGAAGGAGTGCTGTGGATGGTGAAGGAATGTCGGCAGTGTCAGCAGGAGAATTGGCCATGGGTGGTGTTCGGTGTTTCTCCGGGGGTTGAGTGCGAGGAGGGCAGCTGGGTTGTAGCGGAGGAGGGTCAGAGATCCAGGGTTCCTGGCGCTGGTCGCAGACAGGCGCAGACGGGCTTGCCTCTGGTGCGCCTTTGGGGTGCCAGTGGCGCGGCCAAGCAGTGGCCGCCATTAAGTAGGGAAGGGGAGAGGGAATCGCAGCTGGGAGGCGAGAGCGGGGAATCAGCAGGGGGAGGGGCCGCAGGGGCAGCAGCGGCGGGAAGGAAAATGGGCGGGAAGTGGAACGGGCAGGGAACCGGAAAACAAGACAAAAATATGGGGGCAAACGGAAAAACGGGAACAGTCCAATACAATACTGTTACAGTGTAATGCAGAAGATTAAAGACAAAAACCAAGCAGAAAACGGGAACAATACAGGGCCTCGAGCACCTGACAGTACAGAGCCCAGCACAGAGCGGGCAGCGGCACTTACCAGCGGAGCTGCAGGGGGATAGAGCAGGTCCCTGACCAAGAGGTCAGAGGTCTTGCTCGTGCTCCCTCGCAGCGGCCGCCATTAAGTAGGGAAGGGGGAGGGAATCACAGCTAGCCCCTCTCTCACATGTATTTCATTTGTTTTATAGCTCTTCTCATACCGGTATATGGTGTTGGTGTACTTTACATCACACACAGATACAGAGACAACGAATCATACATATGTAAGTCAGTGCATAGAAAATGTTACAAAAGGCAAAGAAGACTAAAATATGTAGGATTTACATGAAATCCATACTGGTAGTCACTTTTTAAGAGTGCTTGGTCTAAAAAAACACGAACACAGGATTCAGAACATAAAACTGTGGTTAGGGTTGACTTTAATCATAAGAATGTATTTCTACCCACACAAACCGTTTTTAGCAACATCAGGATAATGAAAGACTGGAAAGAAAACATAACTTTTCAACTTGTACCATGCAGTTTGCATGCAGCTCTTTGATGCCAGTTCACAGCTCACTGTGCTACATTATGAATGTAACAAATGAACTGCACAGTAACAAAAGAATCTCTGTGACAAAAGCAGTAACCCATTGATCCTCACCTAAAATAGTTATTTGATATGCATGGTCCACATTCTTTGAAGCAAGCATATTAACCCTCTGCACCACCTTAGATAAATCAAAAGTGCCGCTAGACAAAACTTCCATCTCTCTTCAGCAGGTATATTAATCACCATAGTTATCATGACGCTTTTATTGTTTCCTGAAAACTGATGGATATACAAGGAACTTTGCAGTGATTTTAAAACTGCTGCACTGCTACAAAACCGTCCACCACTGACAAAACTGGTACCCCACCCTTTGAAACCTCCTGGGGAAATGCTCGATGCCTGGCATGGCCAGTCCAGCCTTGCTGCCACCCTCCAATGCTGCCGCCAAGTTCACATAGACCGTCTCTCATGGGTGTTCAATTTCTTTTATAGTGCTACTCATCCCAAGTATGGAGGGCCGGGTGTCAGAGTGCGTTACATCACACACATATTATACAGAGACAATGACTATTATAAGTGTGTAAGTCAATGTATAGTATATGTTTCTTAAGACAATGAGGGCTACAAGGTGTAAGATTCAGATGTCATCCATAATGAAAGGTATTATATCTTAAGAGTGCGTGGCCAGGAGAAATATAGAAACTCAGAATTGAAAACATAACATGTTGGTGGGGGTTGCTTTTACTAATAAGTATTTATTATTATTATCCATAAGAACACATTTTAGCAACCTTGGAATAATGAAAGATTGTAGAAAAACAAAGGCAGGTACCAAAAGGAATTATGTGACAGCAGGTGTTACCTGCTGAGCTATTCACATGAAAATAATTAGTTGATTTGCATGTTACTCCTGGGCTATACAAGATGCACGTTATCCCTCTGCACTACTTTGAGTCAAACTGAGACTAGGCAAAGTTCAGATCTCTCTAACAGATACCTTAAGCTCCACAGTTAAGCCTACATTTTTATTAGCGCCTAAAAAACATTCTCGTGCACAAAGAACTCTCCTGTCTATGCAAGCTATTTCAAAATGCCCCCCTCCCACCCATCTTGTCCCCTGGTGTGACAGAACAATCCCCTGGACAAAAACAGAATGCCCTGCCCTAGACCGAGGTGGCCCACCACATGCTGCTACTGCCCAGACTGGCCCATTGTCATTTTGTATATGACAATCGGCCAGCATAAAGAATGACAATGGGTCCATAACAGTCTGTGCTAGGCCGGGGTAGGTCTTGAGCACAGAGGAGTACGAGGCGACCCCATTAGGTCATTCTGCAAAACAGTGAGGCTTCTTACAGATGAACAGTGCAGCTCGCTGCAACTCTCAACATTACGGACAAAAGGCATCCATAAAGAGATCATCATGGACAACAGACGTGAGATCCAAATAACAGCTGTCAGTGAAATTTACGGACGATTGGTCACCCTAGTGTCAACACCAACAACAAACACCAAAGGTACCTCGTTGCAAACTACAATAATTTGTTTGAATAAACAAATTTACAGTGTTTCATTTCACAGTTCTGTTGTGTCAAACTACTGTCCAATAACAGATGTCGCCTTGTTTCCAGGGGTGTAGCTTGGTCACTTAAGGGGCAGTGAGTATTGTTGGGTAGAATATTTTTCAAACTAACCAATGTTTTTTAAGACATTCAAAACAGATGCGAGAGGGAGTATGTGGATGTGTTTTCATCTATCTGTATGTAAAAATCCCAGGTGAAATCCAAATGTGCCTCACAATAACCAATGGAAAGCACTTGTAGCCAACTATTTACAACAGAATACATTTTTAGGGGGTTTAACAACCTCGGAAGAATGGGATGACTGAGTTGGTACTGTCGTATTTAGAGTTTGTGGGCTTAAGATCACTGCTTATGTAAGAAGTGAGAGTTTACTGACTGACCCATGTTAGCCTTTGAAGAGCAATAATTAAAGAGGCCATAAAGTGACTGGTCTGGAGCCTCAATCAATCCCAACCTATAAAAGGGACACTATGGAACTCCTGTAGTAAGCATAAGTGAGTTTACCATTGGACAAGGTCCTCAAAGACTGCCCAGGTCAGACATCTATACCTTGCCCCCAAGTTTCTGTGTGCATGGATCACTCAGGTTCTATCCTGGGCTTGTGAACAGTACACTTCATTACAGGCTCAAAATCAGTAACTCCTGGGGATCACTCTGCTGCACTCATCACTTCATCAGTACCCTTGCATTTGAGGTGGTAGATAGAGAAGTAGAGAGCGAGAGACAAGAGGATGGGAAAAGGCGGCAGAGCAAGAGTGAGTTAGAAAAGGGAAGATGTGAATGAGCAAGCAATGGCAGAAAAATAGGAAAAAAGATTGATGACGGACCAACTTGCTAGTAGTACTGCTAGCATTTATGTGGCATTCCTACTCCCTTGTGAGGCACCAAAGTGCCTTACCGTATTGTGTGGCATGTTCGTCTGTGGGAGAGTTCCTAGTTGGTAGAGTGCTGTACTCGCTGCGAGCTTATGTGGAAGTTTTTGGTGTCATGAATGAGTGATCAGACTGGTTCTCCTCTCGTCTTCGGGCATGGGTCTTAGCTGATGTTTGTTCTCTGAGAAGTGCAGATTTTACTGAAGCCCAGAGAGTAGATATAGATACTTTAAGTGTGTTAACTCCAGCGTCGGCAGTTCTCTGCAGGATGATATGCATGTTGTTCATGTAGTTGTATAATATGAGATTGATCAGGTCCTGTAAGGGGTTGTGATAGAGAATGAACAAAAGTGGAGCCTTGTGAGACAACACAACATGGGGTATGAAGAACAGAGGTGAAGGGTGGGATTCTTACTAAGCTTTGTCTATCGGAGATAAGAGGAGATACTTTACAGTGCATTTCACCGTAAACCAATATACTCAAATCTTCATAGCAGTGTCTACGGATGTACAGTGTCAAAAAATATGGGTAGGTTAAGGAGTAGTAAGATAGCCTTTTTAATTTTTTGAGGGACTTTTTTACTTTGTTGTTAATGTAGAATAATGTAGTGCCTTTGCTGTTTTGATTGCCAATTGTTATGCTCTGCTTTGGCACGAGTGGATATTTTTGTTCTTGGTGTTAGACTTTTTCCATTTGCACTGTAATATGCCAAGTTTAAGCTTCAGTTTTTTTAACTAATCAATGGAGTACTTTGCTTTTATGGACTGTCTGTGGATGTGCTATTTCATATCTGCCAGTCCAGACCACCAGTAATTCAGCTGCAGAATTCAGCCACTTTTATTACTTGTTCGTTGGGTGAGGTCTTGTTTAGCTGAGTAATCTAGTCTTTGGAAGTTTAATTCCTTTCACTGACTGTAGCTACCCCTTTTGTCTCCCTCTCTGTTAACCATTTTTAAGGAATCACTATTTAGGAGTTACAATTCCATATGCATATAGGTTTCACAAAAAAATAGCCTTTCCTACACATTCCCTAATAGCGAATCGCAAATTGCTATTCGCTATTATGGAATGCTTTCCTAAAGCCCTAAAGGCCCATAGGAATGAATAGGAAAGCATTCGCAAATTGCGATTACCAAATAGGTAATCACAAATTGCGAATGCTACTGCAAGGGTGTCAGGGGGCCTAAGGCCCCCCTGATGCACCCCCAAAAAAGGTAAGTGTGCAGATGTGGCGCACACACATGCCCGTGTATGCGCCACCTGGCACTTAAAAAAATGCAATTTTGTGCATTTTTCTAAGAATTTGCAAATTAACATCAACTTGAAGTTGATGTTAATTTGCGATTGCTTAATGCAAAGTCCCATTTTGAAAATAATTCTTGCATTGTATTTAGGGAATCGCAAGTTGTGATTTCCTAAATGCATTTGCAAAATACATAATTGCAAAAATTGCGATTACCTATTTTGCGAATGCATTTTGGGTTAATGCATCTGAAATGGCTTTTTACCGGTCGCAAACTGGCCGATTCTGCGAATTGGCCCGTTTGTGACCAGTAAAAAGCTTAATGCATGTGCCCCCAAGTGTCTTAATGGCTTTTTAAAATGACTGTGACCACCTCCTATTTTGCTGCAAAAGCTGTGGCAGACAATACTATGTATTGATGTGGGGGTAGGATGACATCGATAAACCTACTCCGAGTCCTGCTTGCAGTTCAGTTGTCCACATTGTGGCTTGAGTAATTACCCTGTCACTACCAGCTGGCTTGCGAACCCAGTACACATGCTTCAGCCAGAAACCTTACCTACTCCAGCTATTCCTTTTTTCAGACCCATTGACTCTCCTCAGTATGTTGCCATTCTCAGCAAATCTCTGTTGGCAGGCTCTATAAGACAAGGCCGCCCAGTAAATATTCTTGTTGATTCCTTCAGGCGGCCATCTTGTTATACGTTTTGAGGCTCCAATTCCTCATACTTTCACATCTTTGGGAAAGAGAACTTTATGTTGTAAGTCACCTTAGATTTTCACCAATCCATTATAGAAGATATTTATTTGTGTGTTTACTTCCAGGCTCACATATATAAGGATATTGTTTGGTCACAGTGGTACGTTGCAACAGCACGCGATCATGCTTGTTGCTTTCTCCAGAGGATTATAATTTCTCCCGTTTTCTGCTGCTACATACTTTCCAGTCCAGTTCTGTTTTGTCTACGTGAATTCACAGAAAGTTTTTCTGTTCCTCAATTTTTACCTTCAGAGGAACTAAGGTTTTCTTTAGTGTGCTGTTAATCCAGTTTCCATTCTGGAAAGAACCATGCCAGTCCAGCACTCCAGAAAATGTCATCCTCCATCGACATGAAACACTTCTTTACAGAGTTTGGTGGGAGAGGTATAGATGCAAGGGGGGAACTGAGGCTGGCAGAGTGAGTGCTTGCAGTGAGAGGGACATACATGTTTAGTTAAACTTAGATAAGGGAGTCGAACGTTAGTGGGTTATGGGAACTGCTATGGGGGTTCAGGATGGGAAGAGTAGGACCTGGGAGGCCCACATGTGTTTAAGTGAAAAGGAGAAGGGCCAGGGGATAGTTCAGCCTGGAAATCAAGATACACCTCATGTACATTGTGGAATTATCTTTAATTTGTTTCTGGCTTGAGACATTTTTGGGATGATACTTGCTGGGATGTGTTTGTTCTACATATGAGGAGTTCTACTGAGGTGATGTATTTGTTTTGCCGGCTGGATTTTAGGTGTCCTTGCATGGTGTGGTAACAGCACATATCCCAGATCATAAGTGAGTATTTCTTCTTGCTGCCAGTTTGATTCACCAGGATAGATATTTTTACTGTTTGATGAACTGTATGATATAAGAGTGAATCCAACCAACAGAATTTCCTTGTGGCCTGAACCGGCGTGGGACTATCTCCTCTCAGCTGAGAGTCACAATAGGTTATTTCAAAGCATGTATCCCCTCCTGACTCACCAAAACCTGAGTAAAGTGGGCCGATATGACTGCAGCGTCAGGTGCCGCAACGCAGGCCAAGTACAGAGGTTGTGCTTACAACGCTGGTGGGTCTTGCCCAGTCAACTGAAGGGCCGTGAAGGTAAAAGGAAAAGGAACATAGCAGTGGGTGACAATCAGACTGGTCGCCAATATCTTTGAAAAGTGAAACGTTGATTTCTGATGGAGGCAAAGACTGAGGCTGCTGTTTCAAAAGTCATCAAGGATTATCCAGCTGCCAGCACATCTCAAAGTCTTATAGATGGCTGACACTAGCAGGTTCAAGATTAACAGACGAGGAAGCCAGAGAGAGCTCCACCCTTAATGTCAACCACTAACAGAAATGGCTACATTCAGTGCTTAATTTGTGCCGGTGGTTTTCGGTGCTCAGTACCGGCACTTATTTTACAGAGCCGACACTATAGCTATCTTTTATACGGGCAGCAGTGGTGCAGATAATTTTTCAAAGAGGAATGTACTCAGCAAAATTTTCGACCTGCTTTCACTTTTACCCATTTCCTCAAAACACCTGCACCCTGCCTGAGACTCTAAGTGGATAATTATTGCCAGGGGCTGGCTCATGAATCAGCTGGGGCAAGAGAAGCTTGGAAACAGCAGGCCCAGGATGATGGAGGAACAGTGAAAGAACGGGACAAGCAAACGGATATGCTTGTATTATGTTAGCCTGTGTGCTTAGTGCCTAGTAATAAAATATTGCACAGAGGCCGACGACTGGGTCTCCCCAGCTAAGCCAGCAGTAGGGCTGGGGCGGGGCCCACAGTCCTTCTCACCCCTTAGAAACTGCCTGTGTCATGAGTGCTACAGAAATGTAAGTAGTGGGTGAGGGTAGGTGGGGTGAATAAATGTCACTGTGCCCTCTTTTTTTAAATTAAACTATAATGCGTCAACCTTGGACCTCTTGTTTCCCTCACCCGTCGGTGTGCAGTGGTGACCTGCCACTGCATGTGTCTCGCATCTTCGGACAGCCTCTTGGGCACTTTTTAGCCGAAGCTGAGCTGAATGGGATCGCTGGGATGGACTTCACTGCGAATCTGCCAGTGAATGCCTCTTTCTGCCTCCTCCTGTACCGGGCCTTGTTGAACATGCTCGGCTACACAGAAAAAGAGAAGCCTTTCAATAACTAAATAATGTCAACTTAGCTTCGGTAAAAAATAGTTGCGTGTTTTTATTTCATAATCGGGGACTGCTTAATTTAAAAAACCAAGTAAGGCTCGGAGAGCCAAAGTCTAGGCCCATAACAACCATCACGAAACCTATTTCCAGTGCTTAATTAAAGCTCGTGCTTGCAGGTGGTGGCCAGCAGCACAATTTTCTTTTAGGGACTGGGACAGAACGAGAGAGAAAGGTAAAAATGGGTAACGATGCAAGAAGGGAACAACTGGAAAATACAGACAAAGGGAAAAAGTAGGAGTGAAGAGTACCTTCAAAACTGAAATAAAGGGGAGAGAATGAAACAAATGTAAACCTGCATTCAACAGCACTGGTAACGAGGTTCTGAGATAAAACTTTGAGCCCCGGCACTTATATTTTTTACAAATTAAGTACTGGCTACATTGCTACCACTTTCTGAAAACCACTTTTATATACCACCAAAAAGCAAAATATTGGCGATAGATGGACTGCTTGGGCAGAGACATTTGATGGTTTCATTGATGCACTTGAAGAGAATGATACCAAAAAGATTCTCAAGTATCTCAAAAATCTTGATGGTGCTGGTGTAAAAGAAGTCATAAAAAGAATGCTGTGAACCGATGAAGAAGTCACATATCATCAGTGTTGAATCTCATGTTTAATCCACTGCCAAGATCTTGCCAAAGATTTATCTTCAGTCAGGTACATGGAAAGCTGATGAAACCATTGATCAATCAAGCAGTCAATAAATCAAAGGTTTGTTAAGTGCAACTACTCACCCGGGAGGGTCTCAAGGTGCTGGGGGAGGGGAGTGCACGCAGCTCCTTGGCGCTTATGGAGTACCGTTTACAGGCCAAATAGGTCCTGAGGTCTTCCAGGGCCCACTAGGTCTTCCAGGGCCCACCAGGGTTTGTGAAGTTGCCAGACGCTCATGGTGATTCGGTGAAGAGCCAGGTCTTGAGCTCCTTCGGGAACTTGGAGAGAGTTGGTATCTTGCAGAGGTGGAGAGGGAGGGTGTTCCATGCCTTGGCCGCGAGGAGGGAGAAGGAGCGGCCTTTCGCTCTGGCTTTCTTGATGCGCGGCACCGTCGCGAGGGAAAGCTGGTGTGGTAAATAATTTAATTACCGGGACTTAATTTGATACAGAAACATAATAGAAATAGCTCAGTAAATAAGAGGCAGAATCCGTGGTATTAGAGGTTCGGAATGGGCTTTATTCCAATGGACGATTCGAATCGTTGACTCCAGGTTCCATCACCACGGAGGTTCAGGAAGTGAAGTACATACTTTATTGATAAGTAATCACTTTTATACAATAGGCATTACATTGAAGCAAATGCAAGAGGCGTAACAATTGATAGTGTAGATAAAACATACATGCGTAGCAAAAGTGGGCGTAACTGGGTGTGATTAAAGAACGTCATCAGGTGTGATGTCATAATAGGGTGGTTCCATGAAGGAATTTCGCAATGTCAGCAGAAATACTTGGCAGAAATGCGCGCGCAGCAGCATGACGTATGATTGACGTGCGGCTAGGGGGTGAAGGGGATTTGACATTTAACTCTACATGTGGCGACAGATGTCTGGTGGGTCAAGTCAACCTTATCC
Organism: Triturus cristatus; assembly: GCF_964204655.1. NCBI lineage: Eukaryota > Metazoa > Chordata > Amphibia > Caudata > Salamandridae > Triturus > Triturus cristatus. The sequence goes on along the minus strand of NC_140579.1, from coordinate 568,170,406 downwards.
CAAATCATATCTAACATCCTTTGTTTAAAGAACTATGTTATCCAAAAGAGAGGTCTCTTAGAGTAGAATCTTATTCTATACTGACTATACTGACTGTTAGTGCGTGTACAAGCGTCTAAGTGTCTACACTAGATGCGAGGGCAGAAGTCTTCCATAATAATAAGGCTATGAATTACTTGCATAAAGACAGAGAAGCCGGGCCTTTGCTCGGTAGCTGGAAGAATGTTTACTTAAACTACTAGACAGGAATGCATTGGGCAGGGAGCGGAGCAGATAATTTCGAAGGTGAAATACAGTTTTTGGCAGGCAGCGAGCTGATGTCAGGCACCGTGAGCCGCGCAGAGAATGAGGACAAAGTTCATGGATACAGATGCAGGCTCAGACTGGAGCTCTCAGAGGCAGAAGGCAGGGAAAGCTTGATGGCAGAATCAGGGCCTACTCGCCTGAACTGTAAAATGGCATAAGTGAACCATATAAAGCCGGTGGCCTTTCGTACTTAGGAATGGAATATCCGGCCCATTCATGGCGGATCTGAAAGAGGACATGTTAACGGTGGACGCACATGTATTTGCGTCTTCATAACTGGAACTGGAGGGAACATACATGTACTTGTGATTTATACATGGAACCGTTGGGGTCCAAGATAGGGGACATAACTGATCAGAAAAATCCATATTTCCACATTCCCTCCTTGTCCCCTACTTGCCCGTCAAGAGATATCAATCTTCATCAATCCATTGATCTGTTCATATAGCATCATTTGTTCTTCTTTCTTCTTCTTCCGGGATGAATGAAATCTTGGTGGTGGAATACACGATGTGGCACACAGACCACAGATCGCTGGTCCACATTGTAGACATAGACAGCAACTGAATAGTATGAGAAGGCCAATACCTAGGAAGGATAGGACCTTCCATCCAAAGGTAGATAATACACTCCGAAACCAACCGGACCAAGTCCAGGTGCCTGGATTCTGGTGTATCTGGCTTACAATCTTATGAAGGCGAGTTATGGCTTTATATACAGATGGCGAATTTTCTGGTATGAAAATGCAACAACTTGATCCGATGACCCTACAAGCTCCGCCCCTATCGGCCAGGATGACGTCAAGGACAAGACGATTTTGAAGCACAACAATCCGCATAGCAGACTGCTCTTCTGTTAAATTGCCTAAGGCGGAAATAGTTTCATTCACTACTGCTTCAAGGGTTCTAGTTAATCTACGTATCAGCTTACTATTAGTAACGGTACCTATATAGGGAAAGAGACCTTTATTGAAATCTGTGTATTTTTCCCATGCTGTTTCAGTGTAATCGACTATTGGGAGATCTCTCCTTTCTCTATTGTGTACTAACTGAGTATTTCTGTGATAATCAGGAGGAGCTAGGAAAACAGGTGGCAAAAGGAATGCTATATAACAGGTACCATCCCAATCTAGAGGTAGGCGAATATATGCGGTCTGACCACATATAAAATAGGAATGGCGGTAAGCTCTAAATGTCGACTTGCCTTGATCACTAAATTCTATTACAGTGGTGCATCTACTATGGCCCATATGTATGGAACCATTCTTTCTTACACATAATTCACCTTTTACTGGGAATATTGACATAGCGGGCAAAATTGGAGTAGCTTCGGATTCGACATTTAGGATCATAAGATTGAGTGTAAAATTACCTAATCCATACACTTCATTTTCTAGATCAGTTCCTGTTCTTTTGGGAAGTCCCTCCTTGTTAGGGTAGCAGACTTTAAGTAAAACTAAGTTCAAATTTCCCCATACCCAGTTGTCTTGATAAACTGCACAATTTGAATCTAGGGAATTAATTAAACTAAACCATGCTCCACAGGAGCCGTTGTGTGTGAATGGGTATGGAAAGAGAGGTAGAATTCCTTTATAATTCTGATAGGGAGGGAGTCGGCCACATATCCAACAATTTGTAGCATTGCTAACCTGATGGGAATGATGTAACATACTAATAAACGTGTTATTGCGCAGCTCAAATCTATAAGACAACTCGTGCGGAGGTAATTCACTAAAAGAATGTTCAGCAGTAACATTATAAACATGTCTAGAAATAGGATAACATATGTGCAACAATATACTTGCAGTAATTATTAAAAGACTTAAGAAAAACAAAATTAATAACGTCACTGTGCAATGACTACGCAGTGATTTACAGTATGCATGTCGTTTCAACATTTTTCGGGTTTTTTCTCTATTCAGGTCTAAGGGATACATGTCAGAGACAAATTCAACCGCTTCACCTTGGAGAGGACTTAAACAATCAAATTGCCTGACTGGTTAGACCTGAGTTTCAGTTTATATTGTTTGTGATTACTTGATTCAACCAAAGGAAGTTTTGAGTCAATGGGTGAAGACACACAAGGTGTGTCGTTTACATCTGATGATAGTCCATGAAATTTCTTGATATGACTTGAATGTATCCAGCCTTTTCGACCCTCGATCTTCACGGCTGTCCTCGTCGTTAATAACACGAGCTGAGGCGACCTCCACCTAGGGTCCAGCTGAGACTTCCGATCAAAGTTCCTCACTAAGACCAGGTCTCCTGGAATTACGTCATGGGGTTTCACCTCAGTGTTGTCGGGAAAAGCTGCAGCTACCTGTGAACGACAAGATTGTAGTGCAGACATCAAGGAAGCCAAGTAATCTGTCAGCATATTACAGTCAATATCAGTTATTTTGCGTGGTATAGGCGTCCCCCACATATTTGGTGGTCTACCGAAGATCACTTCATAAGGGGATAGCCCTGTTCGAGAGTGTGCTACCATTCTCATGTAAAAGAGTGCAACTGGTAACGCTACTACCCAGTCGACACCTTTCTCCCTGCATATTTTGGACAATCTAATTTTCAGAGTTTGATTATGTCTTTCCACGAGACCTGCTGCCTCGGGGTGTCGGACACAGTGGAATTTCCACTGATAGCCTAACAAAAGTGAAACGTGTTTCATTAGTTCGGATGAGAACGGCTGGCCGTTATCTGAGTAGACAACACGTGGTAAACCGTACCGTGGGAAGAATTCTCGAACTAACTGTTTGGCAGTAGTCGGGGCAGTGTAATCTGAAACCGGGTATGCCTCTGTCCAACGGGAAAGAGCACAGACAACTACGAGAACATATTTGAATCCTCGACATCGTTCCATCTGGATATAATCCATCTGGAGGATTTCAAAAGGGTGATCAGGAGGCTGAAATCCACCCTGTTCTACGGGAATGCTTTTTCCTGGGTTAAACTGGCAACAGATCATACAGGTACGAACTTTTTGTTTAGCTGCTGCTCGTAAATGCTTGTTGAACCAAATGTGTTGAATGCTGTCTAGCATAGCTTTTTCCCCTAGATGCGCTGGACTATGTACAGTGTTAATAACGACTTGGACCATTGAATCAGGAAGGAACCACACAGATTTTTCCTTCGTCATCCATCCTTGATCCGTTTGGATCCCTCCTAATTCAGTCCATCTCTTTATTTCGTCTGGTGTAGCATGTGTCTGTATGTCAATTACGTCAAGAGTGGGATCCTTAACCATCATGCAATGTGTTGGCGTCGGGACTATTGTCTTTGTCATGTCGGATGTTTGAGTTTGAGCAGTCTGTTTAGCTGTTCTGTCAGCTAGATCATTGCCTTGAGAAATGATATCAGTAACTTTCGTATGAGCTTTACATTTCATAATTGATATTGCAGTGGGTAGATGTATTGCATCTAATAAGGCATGAATGAGGGGTCCGTGCTGAATGTGGGCACCGTGAGAAGTTAAATAACCTCTCTCTCGCCACAGCACGCCGAAGTCATGTACAACTCCGAATGCATAACGTGAATCAGTGTATATGTTGACTTTTTTATTTGTGGCTTGAATACAGGCTTGTGTCAGAGCGATGAGCTCTGCTGCTTGAGCGGACAAGGTATTTATACAATTTGTTTCAATGATTTCAGCGTCTGTTGTGACTGCATAAGCGGCCACTAACTCTCCTGTACCTGTTCTCATACATGAACCATCTACATACAACGTCAGGTCTGGATCTGATAATGGAACGTCTGTTAAATCTTGTCTGGGTTTCGTCGTGATAGTGATAACTTCAATACAATCATGTGCAAGTGGATCTGTTCCATTTACAGGTAACAGTGTGGCAGGATTCAATGTACTACAACGTCTGATTTCTATATGTGGCTGAAACAATGTTAATTCGTAACCGGTGAGTCGTGCTATAGTCAAGTGTTGTGTTTGTGTGCGGTTCAAAAGAACCTCTACTGCATGTGGTACTTGTACTGTCAATGGATGTCCTAATACTATGGCATCGCTTTGTCTGATTGCTAAGGCTGTTGCTGCCACTGATTTTAGGCATGCAGGCAAAGCCTGAGCTACGGGATCTAATGTACTAGAAAAATAGGCACATGGTTTGTGTGATCCTGCTTGTTCCTGTGTGAGTACTGACAAGGTAGTACCTTCGCGTTCTGTAACAAAGAGTGTAAACTGTTTATTGTAACATGGTGTTGCTAGGACAGGTGCTTGACATAAAGCTTTCTTTAAACTTTCAAAAACGTGTGTATGTTCCTGAGTCCAAGGGAGGACAGTCGATGTGGCTGCCTCCTGTGTTGACAATTGAATGAGTGGTTTTGCTAGAAATGCATACTGAGGGATCCACTGCCTACAATATGAAGTGAGGCCTATGAAAGCCCGCACCTCCTTTTGTGTCGTGGGTATTGGCATATTTGCAATTAGCTGGATGCGATCTGGTGTAAGCTGCCTTCCCTCCTTGGACAGCGAGTGACCAAGGTAAACAACTCGCTGGACACAGAATTGCAGCTTAGAAGGGGACACCTTGTGCCCCTTTTCGGCCAAAAATTGTAATACCGTCAGTGATGCTTTCTCACATTCAGGTTCGTTTCTAGCGGTGATCAGCAGATCATCGACATATTGAAGCAGGGCAGTGTTGACTGGCATGTGAATACTGTCAAGTTCTCGTTTCAGTGCTTGGCTATAGATGCTGGGGCTTTCTGTAAATCCTTGAGGTGCGCGTGTGAATTTAAAGCTACGTCCATTTAAACTAAATCCGAACAAGTATTGGCTTTCCGGATCTATTGGGACGCTGAAAAAGGCATTCTTGAGATCAATTACAGTAAAGAATGTTGCTTCGGAATCAATAGCTGTCAGTAATGACGAGATATCTGGGACCACAGGGAATTGTGGCACAATGCACTTGTTCAATTCGCGCAGATCAATAACCAATCGATATACTGGCGGGGCCTTTGGATCTGTTCGTTTAAGAATCGGAATTATCGGGGAATTACATACATTGGAGTCTGTTTCCACAACTACTCCTTGGACAATGAGCTCGTCAATAATTTGCAGTAAAGCCACTACAGCATCTGGTGGTAACTTGTATTGTCGCATTCGTGGTAGTACCACTCCTGCCTTTAATGTAACCCGATATGGTGTAATATTCATGCAACCCACATCAGTAGGGCCTTGTGCCCATAAATGTGTAGGTAAAGTCTGTAGTCGGGGATCCATGTCTCGAGACACATAGTGACCTTTGAAATCACGTAAAAACAATCTTACTCCTTCCGGAGAACAACATATTATAGCTCCTAGAGCTTTCAGTGTTTTTATACCTAACAGGTTTTCTGGACATGATTTAGTAAGCAATAAATCTGTAGTTCGGGTTAAGGGTCCTATCGTAAGTGGAAGAGGCTGTGATACTTCATTAACAATAGGTTTTCCTGAAAAACCAAGGGAAATATTCTGTGAGCCTGAGAGGGGTGCCCCTGGAACTTCACTACGTTTTATAGTTGTTCGACTTGCCCCTGTATCAAGTAAAAATTTTCTATCTTGGCCTAATAATTCACTATGTACATAAGGTCCTTCTTGGTCTACAGGGACCTCGATAAGGGGTAAGTCAACTTCCCTCTCCAGGCTGGTTCATGCGTATCGTTGATAATCAGGATAATCATACTGTGCGGTCTGGTACAGCTGTCGTGTCGTGGTTTGTGTGGCAGCAACAGGCAGCGCTGGTGCAGCTGGCACAAACTGTATAGACTGTTGTGGAGCTGGCATGGACTGGGCATGCTGCGGGGCTCCTTGTTCATTCTGATCCTGTCTAGGTGGCCGTGGTCTTTCCTGTGTTTTACCTGTGGCAATATTACGCTTCAGGACTGGGCAATCGTGTATGTAATGACCTGGTTGTTTACAATAGTTGCATGTCCCTTTTACAGGTCCTGCTGAATCACCGGACTGTGTCGTACCCTTTTTATGACCTTCAGCTGGAACTGTCTGGGAGACTAGCATTTTCATTTTTGTGTCTTTCATGCATTTCTGTTCATGTTCTTGTTCCTCTCTAATTCTATTGTAATGGTACTGTAACATTTGTGATGGGGTATTACCTTGCCAGGTACTCTCGAATTTTAATACTCGATTCTTCACCTGGGGCAAGGAATTTTCAACTAATTTTGTCACAAACAGATGTGGGTATGACTCGCTACTTGCTTTTATACCACTATTTATACCAAAACATTTTTCGAATCGGGCATAGAAATCACTAGTGTCTTCATCTTGCTTTTGTTTACAGGCTGAGATTGCACCCCAGTCTTCCTTTTTCGTGGTTAATAAACGTGGCAGTACCTGTACTAGTAAACCTGGTAGTGCTTTAGTTTTATCCCCAAGCCCCGAACCTGGACCTCGGGCCCTTTCTTCATTTTCTAATGCTGTCCAGTCTATCTTTTGGTCTCCTACCTCCCACTCTTTTTCCTTGAGTTTCTCATAAATGCCAGCAGGCATTAATACCTTTAATATTGTCATAATGTCGGGATAGGTATACTCTCCCATGAGTAACATGTCTTTAATTTCTCGGTGAAAACCCGCTGGGTCTTTGTCATGACTGGGTACCACTTTCTTCATTTCTAACAATTCTATTTTCGATATGGGCGTATATACATATACACGTTTAAACTGATTGTCCTCGCCCTTTATTGGGTGTACTTCTCGTAAGGGATTCTGTCTGTCCATGTAATACGTCGTTCTTTCCTTGATGGGCAGAGAGACACGTTCTGGGCATACAAAAAGAATGTACTGCTTTCTTGATTCTAGTATTTCTCTAATTAACTTAGTACCTGAACCTCTCCATCTATTCGTGAGTAATTCAGTCAATATATCAGGTAACGGACCAGGATCGGAATGTTGACTTTGATAAAGTATAAGAAGTTGTTGAATCATATAAATCCCAGCTAAACGCTGTTCATCTGGGGTGAGGTTCAAAAATGTGTGTGCTACTGTATCATCACCATATTTTCCGGGACTGTCAGCCCAATGAACGGCTGACCTGGCTAATTCTTGTTCATCCATAGAATCGAGTAAATGATAACCCCTTCGTTCTCGGAGTAATTTGTCAGCGGCTTGGAACGAATGCTCGGGGGACCTTAGATTTATTATAGGTGTTTGGAAATTCCTGTTATTATCTGGACATATCGGACGTATCGGGTCAGTGAAACATCTAGTACTATTACAAGATCTTCCTCTACCTACATAGGCTATGGTTTCTGACTGTCCTGTGGGCAGTCCTGATCCTTCCTCCTCCTCATCTTGTTCAAACTGGTCTACCGCTAATCTCTCTTCGTGTAGGCGTTCTATTTCTTTACGGATCTTTCGGCACATGGCTATTATACATTTTTGCCTATCATGTCTCCCCTCTGATATATTCTGGCTCCATCTGGTAAGAATTTGCATTGCTTCCGGGTCTACCCCCGGTCGGTCTTGATTTCTGATCACACAATTTATGAGGAAACGTAACAGTTCCCCCTGTATCTCCACTTTCTGGTATTCCATAGCTCTGTTAATACTTTCAGAATCTCGCCCTGTTTGGACAAAATGATATATATTATCTAGATGCACAGTCATTCCTGGTAACTTCCCCAAATACACCGCGGCTCGTCTGATACGTAATGATGCCATGATCATTTCGTCCTCTTTGCCGGGCACAGGGTCATATCTACAATCTACAAGAAGTTCCTTAAGCGTGCGGGCATTTATGAGTTTGGGGGTACGTGGATGTGCTGTTTCTTGAAAAGTAAGTTTATTTATTCTGGGTGGCGTAGAAAAAATGTTGGTAGCACCTCCGGTAGCCCCATCTGGGGTATCGGGCGTGAAAGGATTCGTAGAACGCGATACAGCAACTATAGGTGTGGACACAGCTATAGAAGTAGCTGTAGGAACAGACGTGGAAACAGATGTGCTTGCCGGAACTGGTGTCAGGGTTTGATGCTGTAGGGATACAGATACAGGGTCTTGGCGTTGAACCTCCCCGGCAGACGATCTATGTGGGGCGGGGTTAGCATACTCGGGAGCTGCTTCATCTAAATATGAGGAAAGAAAAACATCTTCTGCTGTTTTAGGATGCCCCTTAGGATGCATTTTTATTGGGAACAATGGGGGTGGCAAGTCTTTTGGTATCTCCGGAGTAGCCTTAGGTAATCCCTCGGCCAGAAGGGGATACATACCATTCATAAGGGCATTTCTTTGTCTGTCTACTTGTTCTGATTTCACTCGTGTACCTTCTTCAATTAATAGATTTTCTCGGACTTTATTTGAATTTTCCTTACTCTTCTCTTCCTGTCTACGTGCTTTTTCTGTACGTCTATACGATTCTTTACGCCATAATTTAATGGCGTCTTTCTGTGATTGTCTAGCTTTCCTTTTCCATAATTCTTCCTCTACTTTCACGATGCAATCTGCATCCCAGGTCCCAGCTGCGGGCCACCTCTGACTTTCTGGTAATTCCTTGGTGTAGTCTACCCACAAATCAAGAAATAATATAGCATCTAAGCCGTGCTTATGGTACATGAAATACCCTGGCGTGTCCCTAGGAGGAATAGGAACAGCTTCTTCGAGTACCCCTTTTCTAGTTGTGATCTGCCTCAATTTCGAAAAGAGCGGCATATTTGAGAACTGGTCTGATACTTGATCTTGAACAAACTTAATACAATAAACACAATGATGAACAGTCATTCACACCACAATATGCAGGACGTATTAACACTTTTAACATTTAACATTTAAATGAGCAACAATGATGATGACGATTCTAAGGAAACTTAATCACTGAACATAATACTCGGCATTAACTGAATTATTCTGAATTTATATACTTAATACTAGATATACTGCTAAACAGTACAGATACACTGCTAAAACAGTGCAGACCGGATTTGTGTACCCAAACCCGTCTTGACCGGCACAACTTATGTGCACGCCAGAACGCCTCCCCAGTAATGGTACTCACCGGGTAGCTCGGAACGGAAGGGAACGGAACGGAACTGAACTGAACTGGACTCGACTCGAAAACTTCGGAAACTTCGGAACATCGGAAACCTCGGAACTTGGTGGGCCTCTGTATACCTCGGATCTTGCTCTCTCAGCTAGGCTCTGGTCGGGATACTTCGCACTTCTCACCGCCTCGTCTGGGTGTTGATCGCAGCCTCAGTCGCCCCCGTTTGACCGGAGGGAGATACAGGAAATCCTGCTGGTACGCGTTTTTGTCCGTCCAGCTGTGGCAGGAGACCGGGCCTGCAACGCACCGCCGGCGCGTGAGATGAGAAAGTGTCCCTATTCGGGCGCCATTCATGTGGTAAATAATTTAATTACCGGGACTTAATTTGATACAGAAACATAATAGAAATAGCTCAGTAAATAAGAGGCAGAATCCGTGGTATTAGAGGTTCGGAATGGGCTTTATTCCAATGGACGATTCGAATCGTTGACTCCAGGTTCCATCACCACGGAGGTTCAGGAAGTGAAGTACATACTTTATTGATAAGTAATCACTTTTATACAATAGGCATTACATTGAAGCAAATGCAAGAGGCGTAACAATTGATAGTGTAGATAAAACATACATGCGTAGCAAAAGTGGGCGTAACTGGGTGTGACTAAAGAACGTCATCAGGTGTGATGTCATAATAGGGTGGTTCCATGAAGGAATTTCGCAATGTCAGCAGAAATACTTGGCAGAAATGCGCGCGCAGCAGCATGACGTATGATTGACGTGCGGCTAGGGGGTGAAGGGGATTTGACATTTAACTCTACATGTGGCGACAGATGTCTGGTGGGTCAAGTCAACCTTATCCCAAATCATATCTAACATCCTTTGTTTAAAGAACTATGTTATCCAAAAGAGAGGTCTCTTAGAGTAGAATCTTATTCTATACTGACTATACTGACTGTTAGTGCGTGTACAAGCGTCTAAGTGTCTACACTAGATGCGAGGGCAGAAGTCTTCCATAATAATAAGGCTATGAATTACTTGCATAAAGACAGAGAAGCCGGGCCTTTGCTCGGTAGCTGGAAGAATGTTTACTTAAACTACTAGACAGGAATGCATTGGGCAGGGAGCGGAGCAGATAATTTCGAAGGTGAAATACAGTTTTTGGCAGGCAGCGAGCTGATGTCAGGCACCGTGAGCCGCGCAGAGAATGAGGACAAAGTTCATGGATACAGATGCAGGCTCAGACTGGAGCTCTCAGAGGCAGAAGGCAGGGAAAGCTTGATGGCAGAATCAGGGCCTACTCGCCTGAACTGTAAAATGGCATAAGTGAACCATATAAAGCCGGTGGCCTTTCGTACTTAGGAATGGAATATCCGGCCCATTCATGGCGGATCTGAAAGAGGACATGTTAACGGTGGACGCACATGTATTTGCGTCTTCATAACTGGAACTGGAGGGAACATACATGTACTTGTGATTTATACATGGAACCGTTGGGGTCCAAGATAGGGGACATAACTGATCAGAAAAATCCATATTTCCACACTGGGCTGAGCGGAAGGGTCTTTGGGGTGCGTGGAACGAGAGACGGTGGTTCATGTAGGTGGGGCCGGTCTTGTGGAGGGCTTTGTGGGCGTGGGCGAGAAGCTTGAAAGTGTTTCTCTTCTCGACGGGGAGCCAATGAAGTGCTCGCAGGTGTTGGGTGATGTTGCAGTGGCCCGGAAGGTTAAGGACTAGTCTGGCACCAGCATTCTGGATGTTCTGGAGTTTGCGGATGAGGTTTTTGTTGATCCCGGCGTAGAGTGCGTTGCCATAGTCCAGTCTGCTGCTGATTAGGGGGTGGGTGACGGTTTTCCTATGTTCGAGGGGAATCCTGTTGAAAGTTTTCCATAGGAGACGAAGGGTGTGGAAACAGGAAGAGCTGACAGCGTTATTCTGGCAATCCATTTTGAGTTTGGAGTCCAGGATGATTCCGAGGTTGCGTGCGCGGTCCATGGGTGGGTGGTGGGTTGCCAAGTGAGGGGGCCACCAGGTGTCATTCTAGGCTTCGGGATGTGGACCTATGATGAGTTCTTCGGTTTTGTCTTTGTTCAGTTGTAGGCAGCTGTTCTTCATCTACCCGGAGACAGCTTCCATTCCTTCTTGAAAGTTGTGTTTCGGGGTGTTCGGTTTGTTGGTCAGGGAGAGGATTAGTTGAGTGTAGTCTGCGTACGATATAATGTTGAGTCTGTGTGATCTGACGATGGTTGCGAGTGGGGCCATGTAGACGTTGAACAGAGTGGGGCTGATGGAGGATCCTTGGGGGACTCCTCAGGTGGTTGTTGTGGGTTCCGGGAGTAAAGGAAGGAGCATGACCCGCTGCGTTCTGCTGGAGAGGAATGAGTGGATCCAGTCGAGGGCTTTGTCCTGAATTCCTGCATCATGGAGTCTGTGGGCTAGGGTGCTGTATGAGAATGTGTCGAAGGCCACGGAGAGGTCCAGGAGGATGAGGGCCGCAGTCTCCTTTGTCGAGGAGGGAGCGGATGCCGTCTGTCGCGGCGATGAGGGCAGTTTCGGTGCTGTAGTTTTTTCTGAAGCCTGATTGGGCGAAGTCGAGGATGTTGTGCTCTTCGATGAAGGAGGCGAGTTGGCTGTTGACAGCTTTTCCAATGATTTTCACCGGGTACGGAAGTAAGGAGATCGGTCTGAAGTTCTTGAGATCGATAGGTCCGTCAAGGGTTTTTGCAGGAGAGGGTTGATCTCGGCGTGTTTCCAGTCATCGGGGAAGGAGGCAGTCTCGAAGGAGCGGTTGATGATTCTTTGTAGCTCAGGGGCAATTATGTCTGCGGCTCTGTGGTAGATGTGGTGGGGGCAGGGGTACCTGGGGGCCCAGGAGTGGGTGTTCTTCATAGTCTTTAGGGTATATTTGATGCTGAGGGTGGTCCAGCTGTCCAGTGTCAGCTGTGTGTTGTTGGAAGAGGTGGGTGTGGGTTCCCCATGGAGGTTGTTGCAGTCGAAGTTGTCGTAGATGGTCTTGATTTTGGGTTGGAAGAAGGCGCTGAGTTTGTCGCAGAGGTCCTGGGAGGGTGGGATGTCGGTGGACTCACTGTTGGGTTGGGAAAACTCTCTGATGATGCCGAAGAGTTCTTTGCCATTGTGTGCGTGGGTGGAGATTCTGTTGTGGAGAGCTTTCTCCCTTGAATGTTTGATGAGTTTGTGGTGGGCAGTGGTGGCTATTTTGTAATTGTTGAGGTCCGCTGGGGTTTTGGAGATCCTCCATAGTTTTTTGAGGCGTCTGCAGGTTCGCCTGGCTACCCGGAGTTCGGTGGAGAACCAGCTGGCCTTCTTGGCGTGAGGGTTGGAGGATTGCTTGAGGGGGGGTGACGGTGTTGGCGCAGTGGGTGATCCATTTGTGTAGGGTGTGTACGGTGGTGTGGGGTCATCGTCTGAGGTGGTGGGAGTGGATGAATTGGATGAATTTGTGGAGAGACTCGGCACACTCATCAAACATTGTAAGTTTAATTAATTTTATGATGAAGAAGCTATGCGTCTGAGAGTTATTGATGGATGTTTGTCAGATTCATTCAAGTGACGAATGCAGAGAGAAACTTAGTCTCGAGCGAGTACTAATGGCTGTCAGAGCTGAAGAGCATACCGATAGACAAGCTGCCGACATGAAGGCCAGTGATGCCCAGAATGAATCAGTCATGAGTGTAAAAAAGTAAGCTAAAATAAAACACTGGACACAAAGTGATGTCTACGTATAAAAAGAAGTTGTGTTTTCAGATGTGGATTTTCGTCTTCACACCAAGGTGAATGTCCTCCTCTTGGACACATATGAAAAAGGCTGTGGGAAGGAGAACCATTTGGTGGCAGTTTACAAAGCAAAGGACAAAGTAAGTGCATCACGGCGCAAAGACAAAATTGCTACCACAAAGTTTCAGAAGCAATGTTTGACGCACACGCACAAGGCCAAGCAGTGACATCAGTTAAGACAAATTGACACTGAACGAAACCAATCACCATCTAAATCATCGTCAAACAGTTCTTCTATATCAGTCTCAATTTAAAGTGAAGAAAATGATTGTGTCATGTTGATGTTTACCTTAGAAAAGCATGTGTATGTTGGTTTGGCCTCTTGTGTGCAAAAATGTCAGTCAAAAAAAGATCAACATGCCAAGCACCAAAGTCATTCAAACACTTTCCGAAGATTACATTGAAAATAAATTGTTGTTCGATACCTTTCATTATTGATGGTAGTGCATTGATGAACATTGTGCCTGAGGAGAAATACATTGATTGATCTCCATTAGCGCAACTTACGCCATCTAAAACCAAAGTGTATACATGGGCTGCATCTACCCTCTAAAAAAGTCAAGGTTCATTTGTAGCAACAATGAAACACAAGAAAAAGAAGGTACAAGCACCCATCCACGTGCTTCAAGGCACAGTGTCCAGTTCCTGTCTACACAGTTTCAACACAGCTGCTGATATGGGACTGATTTCTGTGAATTACAACATGAATGCTCACCACGACATAGTAAGTCAGTTACCTTCTTTATTTCTTGATTTGGGAAAACTTAAGACTATGAAAGTGAAGTTGCATATTAATGAGCTTAAGCATGATATTATTGAATGTTCCACTGGTCCAACACAATGAGTTTCTCACATAGTAGTAGTGCCCAAATAGGACAGTGAAGGAGCTGTTCACATATGCATTGGCATGCGCCAAGCTAACAAGGCAAATAAATGAAAAATGACATTCAGGTCGCCACATTGCTGTCATGATAACGCAATTAAATGATGCAAAGGTCTTCTCTGGTCTTGATGTAAATTAAGGTTATCATCATAGAACTTGAAGACGTTTATAGGTATATTACAACCTTTTCTACACATGTTGGTTTGTTTCGATACAAAAGACTAGGTTTTGGTGTGTCATCTGCTGCAGAACTGTTTCAAAACGTCATTCGACGTATCATACAGCCTATCATGAATGCGTTCATTTACAGTGATGACATATTGGTTTTCAGAGCTACACAAAAAGAACACTATAAAGCTTTTGCATAAGTATATAGTTTACTTACTGAAGCAGGTTTGTCTATTAATGCAAGCAACTTTGAGATCCATAAGACAAAGCTAAAACATTGTGGCCATATCTTTTCTGATGGAAGTATGACACCAGATCCTGCTAAAGTACAAGGCTGTCTAATGCTGGTCCCCCACAAGATGCTTTCATTTTGTTTTTTTTAATATATTTTTATTTTATTTTGAACCGCATCATTATCAAACATAAGATTTCTACTTGAAGGTTAATCCATCAGACTTAATTTATAAAGTATTCACGAAAATTAACTAAATATTTTAACCAAAAAAGAAAGGCATTACCAGGCACATGCATGAAGCTCAGAAATAGCGAGTCCTTATTTGCGATTTATAAGGAATCGCAAATAAGGATTCGGTATCTCCAATGCATGACGCAGATAGCAACAAATTACCGAATCGCAAATAATTGCTAAACACAATAGCGATTATACCATAAACAATCGCTAATCCCAGGAAACATACAAATTGCGATCTCGCTAATAGCGAGATCGCTATTTGCGAGATCGCAATTTTACCGAGTTGCATTGGGAGCAGCCTGATGACCTCACAACCAGGAAGTAACTCTTCCCATGTAGCAGTCTGTGCCAGAGGAAGCCAGAGCAGGAAGCTGAGTGCCTGTGGAGAGCTGTGCAAAGGAATACATTGTATCCAGACAACTGCTAACACCAGAAATGGCCCACACATCAGCAGAAGAGGGGCAGGGGCCAGTAAAAGAAAGATAACATTTAGTGAGAGGGAACTCGAGTACCTCATTGAAGAGGTTGTAAAGAGCCATGACAAGCTCTTTGGGAAGCTCTCACTTAAAGTCCCAGAGGCTGAAAAAAGAAGGATCTGGAACCGGATCAAAACCAAAGTCAATGCTGTGGGTGTCACACACCGCAGCATAGAAGAGTTGAAAAAGAGGTGGTATGACCTGCGGAGCCGTGCCAAGGAGAGAATTGCACAGAGGCTGAAGGAGGCGAAGAGCACTGGAGGAGGACCCTCAACAGTACCGGACAACACAGCCCTGGAGGACCTTGTGGAGGGCACAATCCTGCCAGAAGATGCAGTGGGAGTGACGCAGATGGATACATCCGGCGCGGCCTGCAGTACACAAGGTAAGAGGCACTATGATATACCCATCTATGTAAATACTAATTGCGCCCATACAGTAATAATAAGGCAAGCAGCTGTAATCAACCCCAGGCCACAGTTCACATACAGATACTAATGCATCATGGGATTTGTAGTCCCCTGAACCAAATAGTGAATCAAATACCACACTGTGTGCCCATTGTGCCAAAAATGTTTTACAGACAGTGATTACAGACAGTGAGAACTTAAGAGCTAACAAAATCATCATGTTGCTAAACATTAGCACAAACAAAATTTAATCTTGCACTGTTTCACACCACAGGTGCAGAGGAAGTAGACACTGATGAGAGTGAATGCAGGGAGAGCACACAGACCACTGCAGAGACTGCCGTTGCCATACCAGTCACACCTCCCAGCACATCCCAGGCACCCCCAAGACGCAGGGCTACAGTCCCTCCTCTTCAGCCATTCCGGGACCTGAAAGGGCACCTGCACAAAGCCTGCCTAGTGTCAGGACCACCACCACCACCACACCTCAGACACAGGTCCAGATGACGCGAAGACGCAGGTCAAGGGGCCACATAGCAGCACAGGAGGCATCGACTCCAAATGTCTGGGGAGGTGTGGAGTCGCAGATGCTGAGGGTGTAGCGCCAGCAAGCATGACACATGGGAGCCATCAACCTGCAAATGTCGAAATTGAACAATAACATTTCAACCATGGCAGGTCGCATGAGTGAACTGACTCAAGCAGTTGTGGAAGGCAACAGGCACACCAACGCCACATTGCAGGAGCTCGTGCGTGTGATGCAGGAGGGACACAACACCGAGAGGAGGAGACATCGGCAATTCATGGCACGCTTGGCTGGCTATACCAGATCCAACAATAAGTTGTGCAACGCTACTGCACTGCTGTCACGGAGGTCGGTTGGCAATGCAGATTGACATGGGGCATTGTTGTGGGGATGTGGCCAGGGCCCTTGGCCAAGTTACCACTGCCGTTGAACAGCTCCAGGCTGATGCTGGTGGCCTCAGCAATGTCACTGGAGATGAGGGGAGTGAGGGGGCATCCAGCCTGAGCAGCATGTCAGCACCAGTCAGCACTGGCAGGAGGTGTAGTACACGTCGCTCGACACCTACACTTGCACCCATGGGCGGGGATGCCGATGCAGGCGAAAGACGACTCGGTGTGCGTGGGAGGAAGCGCTGAGCACACACATACCTCCGGACAATTAGCCATGGTGGCGTAACCATGGTCAGGACATACAGAGGGACTGGGAATGAAGTCCGAATCCTTATTTGATTTGTGCCTTGGTACATGCTGTGAATGTACCCTTACGCTACGTCTATGTTTAGCCACACAACAGTCCATGTTCACATGCAAATAAACACTGGTCAGGTAAAGAATGATAGTTTCTTTCTGTCTCATGATTACGTACCTCTGAAGTAATGTTGGGTGAATTCTACAGGTTTCCTCTGCTCCTCCGCTGAGCTTGCAGGATGCGGGTGTCGTGGGTGTACAGGGGGCTGGTTGTTCGCAGTGCCGTACGCATCTATGGGTATGTGTCTCCTGGTAGCTTTGTTGAGCAACATTTCACATGCTGCCAGTATCCTACAGCAGGTTACCGGCTGCTACAGCATCGCACCACCAGTTTTGTGCAGGATGTGGAAGCGACTCATGAGCTATCCAAATTTCCGTTCAATCACATTACCTGTCCTGGTGTGTGCTGCGTTGTACCGCTGCTCTTGTTGGGAGCCTGGGTTCAACTATGGAGTCATGATATAGTTCCTCACGGCGTATGCACTGTCATCTACAGGGTGGTGTGCAATGTGTTCGGGTCGGGTATGTATTGCCATTTCAGAATGATTTTGTGTGCATAAGTATATTGTCTTACCTAGCAGGTGTCCTTCGCCATATTCCCCCCTGAGCAGGCGTGTGTGTATGCCAATGTATCAGAAGATGTATGATTCATGGGTGCTCCCAGGATATTGCGCAACAATGTCGGTTATGATGTTTTTCACATTGCACACTGCTTGGACATTGATGGAGTGATACGATTTCCGGTTACGGAGGATCTACTCATTGACTGCTGGTGGACATATGGCTACGTGGGTGCAATCTATGCATCATATCACATTAGGGAACTGTGCCTAATCGATATGTATGGAGTTTTGGTGGGTTCAATTCACTTTGGGTTGTGGGGAAGGTGATGTGGTTGTGGATCAGAGTCATCATGGCAGCCAGGAAGGATCAAAAGACATGTGAGAGGGAGCCTTGTGATACCCCTCCCGCTACTGCCACTACCCCCTGGAAACCTCCTGATGCAAGTAGGTGCAGGCAACATAACACCTGGACATGGGTAGGGATGGCATGGGTCCTACGTGTCTGGCGCTGCATTAGTGTTTCGAATGCAGCTATGAGCTAAAGTATCATGGCAGCGTTAGTCCTGTACTAATCATATATGTCCTCATCAGTGTGCCACAACAGAGTGATGTGCAGGCGGAATAACCTTTCCTGGATTCTCTTTCTGCCCTGGCCTGCTGCATGGATCCTCATCCTCGCAAACACGTAGAGTGCCGCCATTGTGTGCGTCCTCTAAGGACTCATTGGTCAGTTTCAATACCCATCACCAGCTTATCAGCTGTAGTGATATAAAATGATATAAAAAAAATAAAAAAATTTTACCACCTGCTTCTGATTCCCCTTAATCTGCACTTGCTAAGAATGCGATTTTCAGAGAAATCGCTATTTGCGAGTTTTGATGCATCGAATAGCGATTAATTTTTGCGATTCGTTATTTGCTCACGCTTTTCAAATTGTCGCTGATAAGGATTCGCTATTTGTTGTTTCCCGGTATTAGCGAGTCGGTATTATTGCGATTTTTGGTTATTTGTTTGATGCATTGGGATACGGTAAAATGCGCTCGCTAATTTTGCGAGCACATTTTGGCTTGATGCATGTGCCTGTATATCCTTAAAAACGAAAAGCAAATTCATCATCATTTTTGACATACAATCACTAATCATGTCGCAAACCCCCCCTTCTAAGACATGGATATTCAAAATCAGTCAGTTTAAGCATAATCAGGATCTGCTATCCATGTTATCTTCTTTCCACCTATAAATAGAAGCCCAGATACACCTACCAAGCTTTCTCCCCTCTTGCCCTTCCTCTCATAAATCCCTTTGTCAAGATTATATGTAGCAAGCAATTTCACAAGCCATTGCTAAAATGTAGGGGCTGCTTGATCCAGCCAAGCAGAAGCGATACACATAGGTAAAACAGCCATAGCAAGAAACAGAAAGTGATATGGTGGATCTTGCAGTCCCTTATTATTAATCCCAAGAAGCACTAATGCTGGGGAAAGAGAAACTTTTAGCTTCAATATTTGGATCGTAAAATTTTCAATTTCTCTCGACAAAATTTGCAGCCGTGGGCAAGTCGAAAAATATGAATTGGATCAACATCCAAACTATCGCAGCGGGGGCATCTAATTCCTTCCTGTCCCCCCCCTTTGTGTAATCCTTGCTGGCGTATAATACAATGAAAAAGCAGTTTTTTTAAATGCTGAGCTTGGAGCCCCGCTGAGCACAAGATACTGGTCCAGCTCCAGAGAATCTAAAACATCATCCTGGTCTATACCAAGCTTATCAGCCCATTCCTTCCCATGGTTGCCCAGATCATCCTGCTTAAGCAGTGAAAGTTCTGCATAAATCCACTTAATAGTACACTTCTCCCCTGCTCTAATAACATCAATAATCACAGTTTTCTAAAAACAATGCGGCCCACCCTTTTTCCCTCTTAGAAAACTACATATCTGCAAATTTAAAAAAAAACTTTACTTATTAATACCATAATCATGTTGGATTTCACTGAATGGGCGAATTCCCTCCGACCCCATAAGATCCCCTATTTTCCGAAGCCCACACCTCTCCCACTCCCGCATTATTGCATCCAAGAAAACTCCCGGTAGTGTGGGATTTCTATATTACTGTGTATAAAAATTAATTCTCTCTAGGCCAGATTTTTTTTTTAAAGCCGCCCAGATCTTAAATGCAGCCATCAGCGTTTTAAACTTTGTTTTTTAAAGTAGCTGGGCTCATTGAATTTCATGAAGCAATTCACAGCATCATCACCTAACAAAAGTTTTTATAAATCTGAGACCCTGTTTTAGTCCAAAGATCTACAACCCTCCCACAGATTAAGCCACTCATATATTGAAAGGCTGCAGCCCAATAATACATTCGAAAATCTGGCACTGCCCAACCTCCTCTAGCTCTTGGTAATGACATAAATCTCAAGGCCCTCCTTCTTTTCCCATGTGCCCATATAAACCCATTCATAGTATGTTCAAGCACCGTAAACCATTGTTTCTCAAATTCTAACGGTATAGCCCTAAAGAGATACAGTATTTTAGGCAGAAAAACCATCTTAACCACTTTGCAGCGTCCCACCAATGACATATGAAGATGATGTAATCTATCAAAATCTTTTTTGGCCTTCCGAATGACTGGCTCCATGTCCGCCGACTGACCTCTGTGAGAGTTGCTACAGAGTCTCTCTCCCCGAGTGATAATGTGAAATGGATATAAAGTGCTGATATGCCACTTCACTCTTACCTGATTCATTGGCTGAGGCAGTGGATGCTGAGTCAAGATTCCTGAAATAGATCCAGGGGTCTGGTTGCAGTTGTAGTGGTGGTCGCCAAAGTGCTGCTGCAGGAGATCGGTGTCAAGGCGCTGCAAGGGTGCTCACTTCGTGGTGAAAAGATGGAGTTGAAAACAAACAAGCCCATGAAGGAGAGCGCACTGAAAGACCCCCAGAAGGGGGCAGTTGTTCCTCCCACGCCTGTGCGTGGCTCGGGCCAACCGCGGCGTGGGGCGATTCCAAAAAAGAATGAGGAGACTGGTGGCAAGCTGCGGGACGGTGCCATGGAGGGATGTAGCAAGCTGAGGGTGACTGGAGCAGAGAGCTCCATGTGGCAGGCAACGCTGACGGAGACTTTCACCGCGGCCGCAGTGGCAATGAGCTGCGAGGTGAGTGTGCTGGAGTGAGGTTTTCCCAAAGAATCGTATACCTCCTCCATTTTATCATTTTGAATTAAAACGAATAACTGATTAGTATTAATGGTTTGCTGTGTTTGAATAATCAACATTACTAATTAGAAAATACACGTGGGAATCACATTTGCATGGCCTGATTGATACGTAAACTAATTTTCGTACGCATACTAATGTCAGATATTTAGAATTTGCAAGTTATATGTTGCTTTTGTGATGTGATTTGTGAATAGTGCTTTAAATTGTGAGTATAAACCGCAATGCGTGTTGCTTTTGCTAGATAAATACACACACATAAAGGGTTTAGTAAGGGAATAACATTTTAATAGTCATTTCCATGTATTAATTACGTTTGTGTCTCTTTGCTTAAGTTGACCTTTCTGGAGTGGCCACAAAATGGCTGCCATCCCTATTTTGACGGACAGACGAGATACAGAAGTCACTGAGTGAAGTGCGCCTGCGCTAAACGATGAGCAACAATAACCTCATCCTGACCCCAGGCAGACTGTACTCGTGAAGGTCGCACAGGGAGGAGTGCCAATCCTCAGACAATGGACTTCCTTAAACTAAGAACTGTTATAATTGATGACACCATGGACACTAACCCGTATGGGAATGAACATGCCCTGAATGGACTAGAAACTGTTGCAATTTATTAATAAATTGAGAACTACATCTAATGAAACATTGAACGCATGAGAATCAGGAAGAATGATCCTGGTTCCACCAATCGGATTTGTTCTAAAACATGTATTGTAACATTTTGTTGTTGATTTTACTATAAAAGAAGTAGACTAGAGAGGGTCGATAGAATTCCTCTTGTCGTGCTTTACCAGATTTCCTGACGTTATGCTGACGGAGAGGACGGTGACACTGCTGGACAGCTGCTTGTCAGAGACTCTGACGGACTGATCAGATGCCCAATTAATTTACGAACTGATTGATCGATTTATGGGCATAGAGACGTAAGATCTGAAATTGACATAGAGGACGCCATTTAGCCAGATTAGGTAAATATGCGAATCAAAATATTGAATGCTTTATGATTTTCTTATGCTTTAATTAGATAAACATTTCAATTCATTTAAGAACTGTCGGGTTATTATTTGAAGTGTTTTGATGTATATTGTTTAGAAGAATTAAGTGTCGCTCTACCCAGCAACTAAGCTGATCCATGGCCCATAGTATGGGAGGAACTGCTAGGTTAGAAAGTATTGAGACCCTGGTGAGGTAGGGATGAATAGGTGAATTTGTTGTTACTCATCAGGTGATTGGTGCAATTTTCCTCCCATTTTCAGCGCATGGAATAGAGAAAGGAATTCCCCTCTCTCGAGGACCATTGATCTAAAAGTAGAATGAATGATTGGTATTATGGGCCCCACCAGTGAATGAATGAATGAATGTGGTTGTTGAAGAAGATCTGTGGTCTGTGATATAGAAAGGGGATTTTGGTATTCA
Organism: Triturus cristatus; assembly: GCF_964204655.1. Taxonomy (NCBI): domain Eukaryota; kingdom Metazoa; phylum Chordata; class Amphibia; order Caudata; family Salamandridae; genus Triturus; species Triturus cristatus. The sequence continues at coordinate 568,148,458 of NC_140579.1, read as the reverse complement.
GCGCTGGAGCAGTTTTTCTGGTAGCAGAATGATGGTTAGCTATTGTTTTGGGTTTAGTGACGATTGCTTGTAAATAGCTTATTGATTATTGATTGGTATTGATTTATGTGCTAACACTCTGTTGAGTCGCGTCGAGTTATATGTTGTTTGCACGGCTTCTGGGATGTAGAAAGTCGGAAGTTTGTAACGGTTCCGTAGTAGAGCAGAGGTAAGCGCTGCTCTTGAGAAAGACGGAATTGTTGTAGCCCTGTAGGTACACAGGGGAAACGTGTGACAAGTGAAGTTGCACGGCGCATTGTCTGGGTTCAATTCGGCAGCATCGTCGTGTGTTGCCATTAAAAATATTCTCGGTGTGAGAGAAGTATGTATGATAGCGAAGGTTACCTGTGAAATTTTGGTCTTTAACCCCTTCGCCGCGGCAGGAATTCCGCCACGGCGCTGGGGGGGGTTTGGGGGCAGCGCGGTGGCGCGGTGGCACTGTGCTCGTGACGGAACCACTCCGTCACGAGCCACGGTTTAGCTGTGCTCATGACTGAGTGGTTCCGTCACGTCTCCGCCCACTGCGCTAATCGCCCGCACAGGCGGGGAATTAGCGCCGCGTGGGAGGAGCGGCCGCCAACGGCCACAGCATGACGGAACCACTCCGTCATGAGCACAGCGCAACCGTGGCTCATGACGGAGTGGTTCCGTCATGAGCGGGGAAGGGGTTAAGCACCAGGAAACCAATTGGCATGCCGATAACGCTTATCAATGAAAAGGTAGCAGGTGTTCTCTGAGCTTGTTAGAAGGACAAAGTAGAGGGAAGCGCTGCTTTGTTAACGAGTGTCATAATTCTGTAGTAGGACGGACTGTTCGCTGTTCTCGGGAAAGACAGGATTCTGTGTGTATGTACTGCATTTTCTTGTATGAACGAGTGTGAATGTAAAGGCATTCGGGTTGATTGCGAAACTCTAGGTTTATTTCTAAAATACCAGAGAAACAATTAGCTAATGCTTGCTAGAAGGGTGAAGTAGAGGGACGTGCTACTTTATCAACGAAAGTACTAATTCCGTAGTAGGACAGAGGTAAGCGCTGTTCTCGAGAAAGACGGAATTCTCGTGAGAAAGGTCTTTTGCTGTTCTTTGGTTAGCGAATCAGACAATGGAGATGTTTTAGTGTTGTTACTAACAGAATTGTAAAAGTTACAGTAAGAGTTCACGGAGCGGTCTTGTAAAGGAGGGGTGGGCGAGAGCAGAGCAGAGCTGCCGCAGCGGCTGCTGACGTCAGAACAACCGCGCTGGGATTGGACAGTAGAATGGAGGCGTAAAACGCTCCGGATTGGTGCGTTAGTGTAAAGCCGCGCTAACAGTGGAGGAATACAGAGTGACGTAAACGCTCCCTGATTGGAGTGTTAGTGTGAGTCGCGCTGAGATTGGAGGATTGTGTTAGTGACGTAGACGCTCCTGATTGGTGCATTAGTAAGAGTCGCGCTGTGAGTGGACAGAATAGCGGTACCATTGTAAGAAGACTAAACGGTACACGGAAATCGAGAGAATGTATTACCAACCACCAGAAAAGAAGAAATCGTGGTTTGGGAAAATTAAAAGATGGTTCAAGAAAGATAAAGTAGTTGAGACTAGGGAAGGACAGTTACTTCCTCCACCGAAAACACCCGCATCTACAATGATTGCGAAATATGGGTATCATACTTGTATTTGGTTAGATAATTGGGTAAAATACACCAAGGACGATGGAGACCTGGCGTTTCCAGAACATGGTTCCTTTAATCTGGCTGTTTTGAGAAATCTCCAAGACAAAATGAGGGACTTAGAACCAAGACCTAGACCGACGCAGTTTGAGGCATTGACGGAATGGGAAGACGAAATGCATGAACGAGAAAAGCAGAGAAGTGGTAGGGGTTACCGATACATGTTCGGCAGATCATATGGACATGAGACACATGATGACCGGATGAAAAGGTGGCGGAATGCAAGTATGACTGAGGGTATGTATCCTGTGAGAATGGTAGGAGAGAATGAAGGGAGAAAATGCACAGAAAAAAGGCGTAATGTGGATTTGAGTGGGTATGAAGTAAATGAATCCGAAGATGATGTTCTTGATGAGGTGTTTTACAAAAACCCACCACCTTATCGACCAGAACCAGAGGCATTGTCATCAAGTGCCCCAATGAGACAAACATTACGAATAATTAAAACAGAGACTATGTCACCGGAATTAGGGAAAAGTAACTCCGCAAGAGAGATAGAAAAACAGACAGAAAGTAGGGTAAATGATAAGAATTCAGTAGAACTGGCCAAAACTACCCTAGAATTAACCGAGAAAATAAGAGAATTGACCAAAAATGTAGAAGCTGTAACAGTTCCAGTAACGATAGGTCCAGTAATGCCAATATTTGAGAAACAAAAAGATACTGAACATTGTTTGACAGTGCCGTACAGAAGCCAAAATATAATAAAAAATGCTGAACGGAGTCAAATTGACAATCCGTGCAGACCGACAATAAATATGTTTGAACCGAGCATTTCAAGTAATCCATTTGTAAATCAAATTTATGCTGAAAAGAGCAGAATGACAATGGAAACATTATTAGAACCACAAAAGGCCCCAGAACAAAATAATGTAGACAACCCAGTAGGGCCTTTCTGTAGAAGAATTAAGCGAATGGCTCAGAGAGTTACAGAAAAAGGATCAAGAATCCCAGTCAATAGAGGTAGCCAAATTACGAATAGTATTAGAAGAATTAATAGTAGGAACTATCCCTACTGAAAAATTGAAAAACTATCAGGATGAGGAATTGTTGTTTCCTTGCAAAAGTGCAACCTGGAGAGCGAAAAACTTGCATGAAAGATTAGAGGAAATTGCAAACGAAATGGGAATAGATTTTGACAAAGTAAAAGCACTGCAAAAATCTTATCGAGTTGATTTCACTGAGAAGGATATAGAGAACATGAATACTACAGGAAGGATAGGTCAAATTAAGGACATAATCGGTTTGTTGAGAAAATGGGGAGATGTGGACAGATGGAGAAGTAAGTGGTGTAGAAGACGCAATAATATTACAGAAAAGACAGTTTCAGCATTTCCCGTTAGAGAGAAAGTAAAGGTAACAACAGAATACCCCATGAGAGAGATTCCAGGAGGAGGGTATGTACATGTTCCATGGACAAGACAGGACATTTTGTCTTTCACAAATGATTTCCCTCGACTACGCGAAAAGCCCGTCGAGTGGTACCGGCAGGTAGACAGATTTGTAAAATTGGCAAAGGTATTATTGATAGATTTGAATAGTCTATTCGATATAATAGTACCAGCAGATTTGTGGACAGAGTGCAAGCTGATGATAAATTGGCCCACTCAGGAGTATCCTAGGGACCCTAAGACGGGAGCTCCCGACCCAGAAGTAATGAAGAAATATGAGCAGGTTATGGCATTTCTGAAAAATAAGGTATTCCCTAAAGAGACTGATTGGGTAAAAATTGACAGAACCCAACAGGAAAGCAAGGAGTCAGTACATGCATATTATGAGAGTCTAATTCAGGCTTTTAAACAGTTCAGTGGAGATGAGAACCTGAGTGATAAAGATTTGAGTCATTTCGTATACAGGTTTGTATATGGTTTACGCCCAGAAATTGGTGAATATGATAAAGCAGCATACAGTTGATTGGCAAAATAAGAAAATAGATGAAGTTTTGAGACATGCAAAATATTTCAGCGATGAGATTGAGGCAAAACAGCGAAAACTGAAAGAAAAGGCAATGTGGGCACAGGTAAAGGTAGCCGAACGACAGGAAGCTCAGTTGGTAGAACAAGCGAACAATCCAGGAGTAAGACCAAGATTTGGTACAGGGAAAGGGAAAGGTAATATAGAAGAAGCCAAAAAGAAATTCCCATGTCACAATTGCGGTGAGTTAGGGCATTGGAAATCCGAGTGTAAGAACCTTCCAAATACTAATAATGAAAATCGATCGTTGAATCCACAGGTGCAGAAAGAGGTGGGTGGTCAACTGCAGCAACAGCAGCAGGTGGTTACTTCCCAGAATCTGGTGCCAAAACCACCTTTTCCACAGAACAGAAACTCACAGAAGTATAGTAAGGAATCGGGATTCTACAATGAAGAACAGGTAAATAAACCATCATGCGCTCGCACTGTTTCGCAGTATTGGCTGCAACATGATGAGAGTGATTCAGAAATGGATTATTGACGGTGCCGAAGGGAGAAGAAGAGTGCATACTTGGCGCAACTCTAGAAGTAGACCAGACAGGACCATTTGGAGATGGGAAGATTAATGATGATAACATTATTTTCCTAGTGGACACTAGCGCTACTCGATCTACTGTTAGATCAGCTGATGTTAAGAATCTTCCTCTTTCGGATGAAACAATCCAAGGATTTGTTGTATCTAAGCAACAGTTAAAAACATACCTTACAGAACCCGTAAAGGTTAGTATAGGGAAATTTTCTGAAATGCACCGACTTGTGGTGTGTGACACCAGTCCTGTGAACTTGCTAGGTAGGGACCTGTTGTGCAAGATGAATTGCACTATATTTTGTACTCCAGATGGAATAGCTTTTGAAACACCAGATGAGGATGTATTGTATAAAATGACCATAGCTAACAGAGAATGTGAGAATATTGGAACATATGCAGTATTTAATCCAGATGAACTGCCTAAAGAATTGAAACTGTCTGTAAAAGCAGAGGTTTGGGATTTCACCGGAGAAGATGTAGGGCTAATGAGAAACGTAGACCCAGTAAAAATTACTGTGAAAGATGGAGTAAGTTATCCGAACATTCCTCAGTATAGATTGACACCTGAAATAATTGAAGGAGTAACTCCAATAATTGAGAAAATGATCAAGCAAGGAATTCTGAGAGAGATAATGAGCAGTCCATGTAACTCACCGATAATGGGCCTGAAAAAGCCAAATGGGAAATTCAGAATAGTTCAAGACCTGAGAAAGGTAAACAAAATCGTTGTACCATGTTGTCCCATTGTACCAAATCCATCAGTGATTTTGTATCCGATTCCCCATGATGCAGAATGGAATACAGTAATTGATTTGTGCCATGCGTTCTTTTCCATTCCATTGCATCACGACAGTCAGCAAATTTTTGCATTTCGGTTCGGAGACCGTATTTTGGCATGGTGCCGAATCCCACAGGGGTATACCGAAAACCCCTCAATATTTAATCAATTGTTGAAAAAGTCATTGGAAAGTCTGCAAATGCCCGAGAGTTCAGTATTAGTACAGTATATCGACGACCTCCTTGTGGCGTCTAAAACTCGTGAAGCTTGTGAAGTAGACACTATAGCCTTACTAAATCACCTGGCAGATGGAGGATTAAAAGTGTCCCCAGCCAAACTGCAGTATTGTAAGAAGGAAGTACAGTATTTGGGACATAACATTGAAAAAGGATTGAGGAAAATAACAATAGACAGAATCAGAATCATAAAAGGAATCAGAGCCCCCATGACTCAAAGAGAAGTGAGAATGTTTCTGGGAATGGGAGGGTACTGCCGCCAGTGGATCAGCAACTTTTCGCTGATTGCAAAACCTCTGGTGTGGCTAACAAGGAGTGATGTAAAAGATCCCCTTGAATTGAATAAGGAAGAATTAGCAGCATTCAAACGATTCAAAGATGGATTGTGTGAAGCCCCAGCATTAGGTATGCCTGATTATGAAAAAGAATTTGAGTTATATTGCAGTGAAAAAATGGATGTGCACTTTCTGTGTTAATCCAGAAGCATGGAAGATTGAGGAGACCGATTGCATATTATTCATCGATGCTTGATCCAGTAGCCGTAGGCTTACCTGGTTGTCTGAAAGCAGTAGCTGCAACATGTCGAAGTTTGGAGCAGAGTGAAGGAATCGTGATGGTCTATCCTTTGAAAGGATGACCACTGCGCCTTCTGGCCTGGTCACCCCCACGCTCCTGTGCCTGTGCCTGCTCCCGCAGCCCCAGCCTCCCGAGGGCCGCCGAGCCCACACCAGCCTCCCGCAGCCCCAGCCACCCGAGGGCCGCCAAGCCCGCTCCAGCTTTCCCGCCGCCCCAGCCCGTGGCCCCGCCCCCCCGCCAGCCGTTTGGCTCGCGCTCCCGCCTCCCCGCAGACCCTCCCGACCGGCTCCCTTCTTATGACGTCCCCAGAGCAACCGCGCAGCGGACGCGCGCAGCGGGAGCACCGACTGAGCGCTGAAGGTGCGCCAAAGGTAAGCCCGTCTGCGCCCGTCCGTGCCTGGCCCGCGCCCAGCGCCAGGACCCCTGGCCCCCGCAGACCCCAGCCCACCCGCCGGACGTACGACGCCGCCACCCTCAACGCACTCAACGCCGGCCGAAGCCCAGGATGCTACCGAGCCACCCCGAGACGCACCCACGGACCCTTCTGCTGCAACTCCTGCAAGTTCACCTGCATCCGGACCTGCACTACTCCAACACCAACCAAGACCAAGACGAGCAACAGCAGCAGCCACCTGAAATGCATCCTGCTCAACACCCGCTCCGTCCACAGACACGCCGTCGGGCTCTGGAACCTGCTCGACACCACAGCCCCAGACGTCGCCTTCCTCACGGAAACCTGGATGAATGCCTCCTCAATGCCCGACATTGCCATCGCCATCCCAGACGGCTACAAGATCATCCGAAGGGACCGCATCAACCACACCGGAGGAGGCCTCGCCATCATCCACAGGAACACCATCCGCATCACGACCAACACCGACGACACCTTCGCACCCGCCGAGCACCTGCACTTCCAGGTCCACATCAACCCCAAGACCACCCTCAGAGGCACCCTCATCTACAGACCCCCGGGACCACGCACACAATTCAGCGAAGACATCGCCGACTTCATCAGCCCGCACGCCCTCCCCTCCGCTGACTACATCCTCCTCGGGGACCTCAACTTCCACCTGGAGAACTACAATGACCGCAACACCACCACCCTGCTGGACAATCTCGCCAACCTCGGACTCAAGCAGCTGGTCACCACCCCCACCCACTACGCCGGACACACACTCGACCCCGTCTTCTCATCCAGCAAGGACATCGCCTTCAGCCACGCCACCGGACTCCACTGGACGGACCACAGCTGCGTCCACTTCAGCTACAGAAGGACCACGATCCACCACCACCAGCAACAGGTTGCACGCAGAAGCTGGAACAAGATCACAGCCGTCCAGCTCGCGACCGCCCTGAGCAAGAACCCACCCACCAGCGCAACGAACCCCAGCCAAGCGGCCACCAACCTCACGAAGTGGATCAGCGACTGCGCAGACGACCTCGCCCCTCTGAAGACCCCGACTAGCAGACCCGGTAGCAAGAAAGCCCCATGGTTCACCGACGAATTCAAGAGCTCCAAGAAGAACTGCCGAGCCCTCGAGAGAACCTGGCGCAGAGACCCAACACCGGACAACATGACTGCCCTCAAGCTTGCCACCCGAAAACACCACCAACTCATCCACGCCACCAAGAAAACCGCATTCAAGGAACGACTTGACAACAACGCACACAACAGCAAGGAACTCTTCAACATCGTCAAAGAGCTCTCCAACCCCAACGCCGGTAACAACGACATCACCCCTTCACAAGACCGCTGCAACTCCCTCGCCTCCTACTTCCACAACAAGATCGCGGACATACACAACAGCTTCAGCACTCAACCGACGCACGCCACGACCGAACCACCGCCCCCCACCACCACCCTCTGCGCCTGGACCCCGATCAGCACCGAAGACACCGTCCGCACAATGAACTCCATCCACTCCGGCTCTCCTACCGACCCCTGCCCTCACCACGTCTTCAACAAGGCCGACGCTGTCATCGCACCCCACCTGCGGGACATCATCAACACCTCCTTCGACACCGCTACCTTCCCGGAGAGCTGGAAGCACGCCGAACTCAGCGCTCTACTAAAGAAGCCATCAGCCGACCCCACCGACCTCAAGAACTACCGCCCCATCTCGCTGCTCCCGTTTCCTGCAAAAGTCATCGAGAAGACAGTCGACAAGCAGCTGGCCGCCTTCCTCGAGACGAACGGATCCCTCGACCTCTCGCAGTCTGGCTTCCGGCCAACCACAGCACCGAGACCGCCATGATCGCAGCCACCGATGACATCCGAGCTCTGCTTGACAACGGAGAAACAGCGGCCCTCATCCTCCTAGACCTCTCCGCGGCCTTCGACACTGTCTGCCACCGTACACTAGTGCAGCGACTCAGCAACATCGGAATCCAGGAGAAGGCACTGGAGTGGATCATCTCCTTCCTCGCCAGAAGGACACAGAGAGTCCGCCTCCCCCCGTTCAGATCGGAAGTCACCGAAGTCATCTGCGGCGTTCCTCAAGGCTCCTCGCTCAGTCCAACCCTCTTCAACATGTACATGAGCCCCCTCGCAGACATCGCACGCCAGCACAACCTCAACATCATCTCCTACGCCGACGACACCCAGCTGATTCTCTCCCTCACCAACGACCCCGCCACCGCCAGAGCCAACCTCCACGAAGGGATGAAAGAGGTAGCCAAATGGATGAAGAACAGCCGCCTGAAACTGAACTCGGGCAAGATGGAAGTCCTCATCCTGGGATCCTCACCCTCCGCCTGGGACGACTCCTGGTGGCCCCCCGCCCTAGGCAGCGCACCCAAACCAACAGACCACGCACGCAACCTGGGCTTCATCCTGGACTCCACCCTCTCCATGACCAGACAAGTCAACGCAGTCTCCTCATCGTGCTTCAACATCCTGCGCATGCTACGAAAGATCTTCCGGTGGATCCCCATCGAGACCAGGAAGACGGTCACCCAGGCCCTCGTCACCAGCCGTCTGGACTACGGCAACTCCCTCTACACCGGAACCACCGCCAAACTCCAGAAAAGACTTCAGCGGATCCAGAACGCCTCAGCACGACTCATCCTGGACATCCCCCGTCGCAGCCACATCTCCGGACACCTGAGAGACCTGCACTGGCTCCCGGTCACCAAGAGAATCACCTTCCGTCTCCTCACCCACGCACACAAAGCCCTATACAACCAAGGCCCAGGATACCTCAACAGCCGCCTCAACTTCTACGCTCCCAAACGCCAGCTTCGATCGACCGGCCACGCCCTCGCCACCGTCCCCCGCATCCGAAGAGCCACCACAGGGGGACGGTCCTTCTCCTTCCTCGCCGCCAGGACGTGGAACTCCCTCCTGACCCACCTCCGCCTGACCCAGGACCACCTTGCCTTCAGGAAGCAACTCAAGACCTGGCTGTTCGAGCAGTAGCGGACCCCCCTCCCCTAGCGCCTTGAGACCCTCTGGGTGAGTAGTGCGCTATATAAATGCTTTGATTGATTGATTGATTGAAAGTGTTTGTACCTCATGATGTGGCGATTCTTTTAACAAGGAGTCATACTCCGTATATGACACATAGTCGGCTGACTAAGTATGAGAAAGTCATATTAGGTGCACCGAATGTGAGCCTTGCAAGATGTGTGAATGTGAATCCAGCAACGTTGTTACCAGATGGTGAGAATGTGGAAGTGAGAGATGAAGCAGGTCATGATTGTTTGGATGTGCTTGAGTATTGTACGAAACCGCGACCAGACATAAAAGATGTACCTTTGGCAGAAAATTATTATGTAATGTTTGTTGATGGGTCATGTTTGAGAACAGAAGAAGGGGTGTTGAGTGCAGCATATGCAGTGTGCACGGTTTCAGCAGTGATGGAAGCATCCTATCTAAAGGGAGTATGATCTGCTCAAGTAGCAGAATTAGTGGCTCTGACTCAAGCATGCAAAATTGGGAAAGGTGTGAGAGTGACTGTGATAACTGACAGCCAGTATGGCTTCGGAGTTGTCCACGATTTTGGCCAGTTGTGGCTACAAAGAGGTTTCCTAACCTCAAGTGGAACTCCTATAAAGAATGCTGAAGTGGTTGGAAAGTTGATTGAGGCGATACAGCTGCCTAAACAACTGGCTGTGGTGAAATGTGCTGCCCATAACCAAGGTGAAGATTATGTAACTGTCGGCAACAGATATGCCAATGACATGGCACAGTACTGTGCCAGAAATCAGTATTCAGTCAATCGGGCAAAGGAGAAAGAAATGACTTCCTATTCCTTAATGTTTACTAACGTTGTAGGGACATAGGAAGAAGTGAGACAATTGCAGGAGGAAGCAGGAGATGAGGAAACGAGGCAGTGGGTAAAAGCAGGATGTGCACCAAGGGAAAAGGATCATGTGTGGGTCTATCGAGATGGAAGACCAGTCATGCCTGATAGCATGTTGTCTACCATGGCACGGATGTATCATGGCCAGGGACACATAGGGAGAGATGCTATGATCGGGTCGTTTAAACAGACCTGGTACAACTCAAAATTCTGAATTATATCAGAGAGTCTATGTCAGAGATGTCTAATTTGTCAGCAATACAATCCTGGAAGAAAGACAGTGGTGAGCCTCAGAACTATAGGCCGAGAAGGAGGGCCTTTTACCAGAATGCTGATAGATTTCATTGAGATGCCAAAATTTAACAGATTGAGGTACGTTCTGGCCATAGTCTGCCTATTCTCCAGGTGAGTAGAAGCATACCCAACAAGGAGAAATGATGGATTGATAGTAGCAAAGCTGCTTTTGGGAGAATTCATCCCCAGGTTCGGGTTCCCAGTGACCCTTGAATTAGACAGAGGAGGGCATTTCTATAATGAGATTTTAAAATTGGTCAGTGAAGCATTAAATGTACAACAGAAACTGCTCTGTGCCTACCGACCAGAGGCTTCTAGTGTGGTTGAGCAAATGAATGGTACAATCAAAAACAGAATTGGGAAAATGTGTTTAGCCACAGGAATGAAATGGCCTGATGTCTTGCCTCTAGTTTTGATGACCATACGTGCAACCCCAGATAGAACTACAGTGTTAAGTCCTCATGAAATAATCATGGGACGTGCAATGAGGCATGCTTACATACCAGTCAACAAACTGATCACGATTTCTGATGACATGGTGTTGGAGTACTGTAAAGGCCTGGCTGACGCAGTTCATTCTGTGTTTCATCAGGTTGGAGCGGATGCCACCACCCTTGAAAAGAAGCCAGCCCATGATCTAAGCCCAGGAGATTGGGTGAGGATAAAGGTCCACAGAAGAAGAAACTGTTTGGTTCCCAGGTGGGGAAAACCAAGACAAGTCATTCTGACCACGACAACAGCTGTGAAGTGTGCTGGACTGAAAAACTGGATCCATGCCAGCCATACCTTGAGAATACCAAATCCAGTGGATTGCAAGGAGAAAGAGTACTATGACGAATCAGAGTCAAGTACTGAATCAGACCACGAAGAACCAAAAACACGTGAAAATCCTGAAAGGGGGGAAAACGAACCAAAACAGATTCTAGTCCCCAGAAGTGTTTCTCTGAGAAGAAGACTGCAGATTTCTGACAGCTCAGATTCTGAAGACGAGCAGAGAAAGAAAGGTCCTAGAAAAGAACTTAAAAAGAAGGAAGGAAAAGACAAAGAAGAAGCAGTAAAAGAAAGTCAAAGAAAACAAATCCCAGATGAAAAATTGAGAGAAATTCCACCTGAATTGATAGATTTGAATGAAGAAGGGACAGATACAGAGAGAGAGGGACAGATTGCGGAAGACCCCCGAGGAGGTGTAGGGAACTGCAACATCCAGCTAGGTGAAGGGACAAGTAGTCAGAAGGAAGATTGCGTGTCGGAGACCCGAGGAGGGAAAGAAGTAGGGAAACCAGAACAAGTGGTGGATAAAGAGACTGGTGAAAAGGAAAAGCAAGTTGGGACAGAATCAGAAGAGAGTGAGAACGAAATACCTGAAGGTCGAGTTCTGAGAAAGAGAGCTTGGAGAGAAGAAAAGAATGAAAAGAATGTTAAAGAAAGTAAATTGAAAAGAACTGTAAAACCAGAAGTTTGGCCGAACAAAATAAAGAGACTAAGATATCGATTGTCTCGAGTGAAATCACCAAGAGCTGAACAAGTGAATGAAGTCACGAGTCAGGAAAAATCAAAGGAGGAAGAAACAGTTGTAACAAAAGGGTCCGGAAGAACAAGAAAACCTAACCAGAAGTATAAGTCGCCGGAATGGACGTATGTGGCCCTGCCTGAAGAATCCCAGGAGGCAGACAGTCAAGGAAATCCAGAGGAGGCTTTACTGAAATTGGTTAAAGAAGAAGAAGAATCAGAAATCCTGAGAGTTCTCTTGTCCGACATTGGAGAAGAAGAAGCGGAGATTCAGGAAATTCTGTATCCTGATTGGGAGAAGGAGGCAAAGGACGATGAGATGCCAAACTGAATAAACAAAGAAGCGGTTGATGTGGAAAACGATAATAAAAGAGAAGAAGTAGAAAACTAGTGGAACCAAGTAGAAGCTTAGAAGCTTTGGGGTGGAAACTGGTCACAAAGTAGAAGGGGCTAAGTCAAAAGACACGGTCTATTTAGTAAAAATGGCTAACACAGATGGTAGTAAAAGTAGATGTACATTCATGAAAAGATGGTGTAAAACATGTTGCTGTTGTACAGGATTATTAATGCTTTTATGGAGCATCCTAGCTCTTGTAATATCATTTAAAGTCACAATAGATACAATAGAAGGACATGGTCAAAACAAAACTAACATAGGTAAAATTTCAAAGGTAGTACCGACTGTAGAAACAAACAGTCATTTGCATAAAGATAGGTCTATTAACGATTTTTCTAATAATGTATTTTGCTAAATTATTGTATGAATATGTAAAGACTATGGATGTAAGGGACTGCTACGTCTGTGTGCCGTTACCTGCTTCTGTGGCAGAGGGAGGGACTTATCATCACCTTCCAGCTACTTACGGAATAACATGTAGTGTAATAGCTAGCTTATTTTATGAGATAGGGAAATTAGAGTATTATTTTTCAGATGTAGATAACATTTTTGCATTAGTGCCTGCTAATAATCAGCTAAATAAGGTGAGACCTGCTAAAGTTTTAGGTGAATTTTTCCTAGAGACTAGTGAACTAACATTAGAAGTTGTGTTTAAATATATATGACAATTTTGAATATGGTTGAGGAAAGAAGGCATAAGATGCACAAAAAGGCATCAGAAGGAAAGGTTGAGAAAACGGCTTGGGACATAGAAATGGAGAAACATCTGACAAAAGGAGAGTCAACACCAACAATAGCTTTAGATAGGCCTCAGAAAGGAAAATTTTGTATAAGAAGGAATCAAACTGCATATGATAATCTTTTTGTAGGTAATAGTGAGTGCTATGATACATACCGAATCATAGGTGGATGGGGATTCAAAGGTGGAAGAGATCCAGTATTTCCTGGAATATATTTTATCTGTGGGAACAGGGCATATTATTGTTTGCCAGACCATTGGTATGGCACATGTTATGTAGGCCTGGTATTTCCAAAAATCTTTCACATGGACAGAGAAGAGGGTGTAAATAGTTGAAATAGTCATTTAGTGCGTAGAAAGAGAGAATCTTGGGCAGAAATTGTGGGTGACATCTTTTGTGCATTGATACCGGCAGTGGGAATAACTCTGAATGCAAATAAAATTAGAAGATTGTCTACAGTAGTGGATCGCTTGTCAACAAACACTGCTCATGGATTCTTATTGGTTAATACTGAAATGGTTGCCATGCGTGCTATGGTAATGCAAAATCGACTTGCCCTTGACATTCTATTGGCAAAAGGGGGTGGAGTCTGTGGAATGCTGAAAGTTCAACATTGTTGCACTTACATTCCAGACGAAAGTAAAGATCTAAAGGTTTACATTAAAAATATTACTGAATTGCACGATGAACTTGTACCACTGGAGGTTGAAGATGTATGGACAAGAATGGGAAAGAAAATAGCTGCTATTACCGATTTCTTAGCTAAAATTGGTAGTACTGTTATAGGTAAAATTCTGTTTCCATTAACATGCGTGATAGTTGCATTATTAGTGATAAGATTAAGGTGTATGTGTTGCAGGAAAAAGAAAACAAATAATAAAATAAAAAGAGATAAACTTAAGAGAAAAGGAAAAGATCCAGAAAAGGATTTAGATGGAATAACCTTAGATGAGTGGAAAGACAGTATGTATAAGAAAGTAAAAAGAGATGAATATGAAGAAACTGAATTTTGAGCTATGAGTAAGAAGTCATTTCAAATTTCCATAAAAGGGTACTAAATTTGGGTGTTTTGTGGTGATAAAATCACCAAAGGGGGGATTGCTGGAGTGAGGTTTCCCTAAGAATCGTATACCTCCTCCATTTTATCATTTTGAATTAAAACGAATACCTGATTAATATTAATAGTATTAATGGTTTGCTGTGTTTGAATAATCAACATTACTAATTAGAAAATACATGTGGGAATCGCATTTGCATGGCCTGATTGATACGTAAACTAATTTTCGTACGCATACTAATGTCAGATATTTAGAATTTGCATGTTATATGTTGCTTTTGTGATGTGATTTGTGAATCGGGCTTTAAATTGTGAGTATAAACCGCAATGCGTGTTGCTTTTGCTAGATAAATACACACACATAAAGGGTTTAGTAAGGGAATAACATTTTAATAGTCATTTCCATGTATTAATTATGTTTTGTGTCTCTTTGCTTAAGTTGACCTTTCTGGAGCGGCCACAAAATGGCTGCCATCCCTATTTTGACGGACAGACGAGATACAGAAGTCACTGAGTGAAGTGCGCCTGCGCTAAAAGATGAGCAACAATAACCTCGTCCTGACCCCAGGCAGACTGTCCTCATGAAGGTCGCACCGGGAGGAGTGCCAATCCTCAGACAATGGACTTCCTTAAACTAAGAACTGTTATAATTGATGACACCATGGACACAAACCCGTATGGGAATCAACATGCCCTGAATGGACTAGAAACTGTTGCAATTTATTAATAAATTGAGAACTACATCTAATGAAACATTGAACGCATGAGAATCAGGAAGAATGATCCTGGTTTCACCAATCGGATTTGTTCTAAAACATGTATTGTAACATTTTGTTGTTGATTTTACTATAAAAGAAATAGACTAGAGAGGGTCGATAGAATTCCTCTTGTCGTGCTTTACCAGATTTCCTGACGTTATGCTGACGGAGAGGACGGTGACACTGCTGGACAGCTGCTTGCCAGAGACTCTGACTGATCAGATGCCCAATTAATTTACGAACTGATTGATCGATTTATGGGCATAGAGACGTAAGATCTGAAATTGACATAGAGGACGCCATTTAGCCAGATTAGGTAAATATGCGAATCAAAATATTGAATGCTTTACGATTTTCTTATGCTTTAATTAGATAAACATTTCAATTCATTTAAGAACTGTGTTGGATTATTATTTGAAGTGTTTTGATGTATATTGTTTAGAAGAATTAAGTGTCGCTCTACCCAGCAACTAAGCTGATCCATGGCCCATAGTATGGGAGGAACTGCTAGGTTAGAAAGTATTGAGACCCTGGTGAGGTAGGGATGAATAGGTGAATTTGTTGTTACTCATCAGGTGATTGGTGCAATTTTCCTCCCATTTTCAGCGCATGGAATAGAGAAAGGAATTCCCCTCTCTCGAGGACCATTGATCTAAAAGTAGAATGAATGATTGGTGTTATGGGCCCCACCAGTGAATGAATGAATGAATGTGGTTGTTGAAGAAGATCTGTGGTCTGTGATATAGAAAGGGGATTTCGGTATTCAGCGCTGGAGCAAGTGTTCTCGGCTCAACTGAGCTCGGCACAAGCGGAACAGCTGAGCCAGGTCTGGCTCCTCCTGCGGGGATTGTAGTGGAACAGCAAAGGTCTGGACTGGAGTCTTAGGGGGAAACTGCTGAGCCTGACAACCGGCCTAGATTGCAGGATGCACAAGAATGGCAGGAGCTCCCCGGCAGTGTGCAAGGCAGTGAGAGAAGCGCTCTAGGTCCGGATGGTTTCTCCTCTGATTGGCAAGGTGGTATAGATGACTCAGAAGAAGTTGCTGGACAAGGTAATGGCCTCTCATCTGCTATAATGAGTAACCCTAGAACAGATGTGACTGCACCTATGGGAAATACAGTGGGGCCAAATCAAAGCTCATTATGGTCTAAACTAACAGTGGGATCCCCAGAGGGGTACAAGTTCTTCTCATTGAACGATGACACAGATTTGTCAATCACAAGTGATGGCATCTGAGGGGTCCGATTCTGGCTCCTCCATAACCCAGAAGGTGCAACACCTCAAGACCCTCACTCAGAAACATAGGTCCAAGTCTAGAGCTAGCCCCTCTAAGATGGATACAGCAACAGCTCGTAAGCTTAAGTGGGATTACTCCGCCACCATTCAGACTTATGAAGATGAGGCAGTATTAGAACAGGGGGGCCTGCTAGTATAGCCGACTCTTTTGTTGCACTGTCGCTAGATTTAGTGTACTCCACCCTGAAGCAAATGCAGGGAGAAACCAGACTTGAGAGCCGCCGGGCACACCAAGCTGCAAAAAAATGCAGGGGTCCTTACGAAAAATAAACAAATTTTGTACTGACATGGCAGAAAGGGTAGCTCACGTTGAAGAAAGAACAGGAACCCTTGAGGAGGAAGTAGGACATTTACAGGTCTATAAGAAGTCGCACGAGAAGCAATCAGAGGATATGATGTGGAAGGTCGAAGATTTTGAGAATCGTCAGCGAAGAAACAATGTGAGACTATTGGGCATTGAGGAAAACAGCGAAGGAGAGAACATCATGTCTTTCGTAGTGACCCTTCTAAAGGGAGCATTTCCTGATTTAGCCCAATGGAACTGGGATTTGGAGGTTCAGAGGGTGCATTGTTTCCCTCTGACACAAAAGAGAGGTAATGTAGCAGGGCAAGGGGAACGGCCCAGAGCCATCCTAATATACATTGGCAACTTTCCTCTCTGGCAGGCCCTTCTGGATAGGGCAAGGCCGGATGCCAAAAGGACATACGAGGGCCATACATTCTTTGCTCGGCCGGACTTTTGTCATGCCACCGTTGAAAGAAGATGGAGGGTCCGGCAGCTGATAACTCCTTTTCGGGGGATTGGCTGTGAAGCATACCTGTTGTTCCCGGCACGACTTAAAGTTATTTTAAATGGGAGGGTGCAAATGTTCTTTTTAGAAATTAAAGCACAGGAATATATGTCTGAGCTGAAGGAAGCAAGGGGGAAAACCGGAGGGGTATGACTGACTCAGGGGGGCCCTAGTGCAAACTGAGAATTAGTGTTTATCTTAAAAGGTTAAGGCTTAGGGAAATCTCGGGAGTAATGTAAGCACAAAAGACTCTCCCCTGTGTGTACTTAAGGTTCATTTGATCTTTTTGTGATTTTTCTTCTCCTCTATTTTTTCTCTGGTATACATGTTATATATTACAATCAAGAGTGGAACACAGTGGTGTATCCGGGAATCGGGGCAGGGGGATCTGTAGTAACTGGAGATGTGAGCTACGGCTGCCATGCATAGGTCATATTTGACCTATTTGCCTGTGAGGGGTGTTGGGGGAGTGGGGGAGGGGGAGGGTTTGACTGGGAGGGGGTGGGATCCAGGGTAGGAGGGGAGGGAGTGGGCACAGCACAGTACAGTACTTGAGGTCTAATTTGTTAAACAAGAATAGAAAAGGAAGGAATGTGAGATGTCAAAGAATGGTCTCAGGAAGGCAAAGATTTAGTAAATATGGTATGCAGATCAGGAAAATGCTAAACATCAGGTAATGAGTCTTGGAGTTGCTTCAATCAATATATGTGGGTTAAACGACCAGGCCAAGAGATATAGAGCTGCAATAAATTTGAAAACACTGCGTATTGAAATACTTTGTCTTCAGGAAACCGAAATAGAGGGCAATAGAGGCAGTGTCTTGGAGCAGCTTGGGTTCAAACTTATCATTAACACCAAACAAGGCACCAAGACAAGAAGAGTGGTTATTTTGTCTTGCCACCGCGATATAATTTTTAAGATGAAAATGTCTGATAAATGGGGCCGCTGGGCGCTGGTTGAGTGTACGATATACGAGGATACATTTACTTTATGTTCGGACTACGGCTCGACCGGGGATGATCCTGAATTATTAGAGTTTTTGGATGCTGAACTAGCATCATGGCCTACCCCAGTAATAATGTATGGGGCTTATAATATCAATGGTTTGGGTGGGCTCTGGGGAGAAGCAGGACGCAGCTACGGGTGTGGGAAGAGAAGGGTTATTAGGACACTCTCCAATCTGTTTCAGAATAATGCACTCACGGATGTATGGCTGCGTTTACAACATGATGATCCAGGTAGTACGTTCTTCTCTGCACCCCATAAATCAGTAGTTAGACTTGATTACTTTTTTGTTTCATATTCATTGATTTCGAGGTGCAGAATAGAGAAACATCCTCGGATAATTTCAGACCATAATCCTTTAGTCTTAACAATCAATCTAGCGGTGGGGACAAAGCAAAAGCGGCTCTAGACTTTTGAGAGAGGATTGCTACAGGATCCTGAGTATGTTTCCCACATGAATGAATGGATCAAGGGGTTTTGGGAGATTAACAGGAAGAGCGCCAGCCCCGGGGTGGTCTGGGATACGTTCAAAGCTAGAGTCAGGGGGGAGACTATGAGTTATAGCCTGTATCGACAGAAGAAGGAGGTTCAGCTAGAGAAAGTGCTCTGTAGGATACTTAGGGAGGTTGAGGAGGAGCTCGCTGTGGCTATTCGAATGTGCAACCCACTGGATGGCATACTGCTCAAGCTGGCTTTAGCTAAGGCTGAATTAGGAGATTTAACAGCTACTAAGGCAGCAGAAAGATTCCTCGCTAGGAGGGAGCATTGCTATGAGTTCAGCGAGTGGGTCGGGCATTCCCTGGCAATCCGATTGAGACAAAAGAGTCTGGCAGGGGAGATTCGAGAAATTTCGGACACTAATGGGAATTTAATTGAGGGCTCACCAAGGATTCGGGAGGTATTTCGCCATTTTTATGAAAAACTTTACTGCGAGGAACAGCGAAGAGAGCAGAGTTCAGCGCAGGGTGTTGATACTAAAGATAGGGAGGCCCTCGAGACTTCGCTGACCCAGGAAGAGATTCATGTCACACTAGGGAGTCTCCCCTCCGGAAAGGCAGCAGGACCAGATGAGATTCCTCTAGAGTTCTACAAAACCTTCCTTGAGGTAATTGGACCTGATCTGGCTGATACAGTTTGTCAAGCCCAGCAAGGGAGTTCGGTTCCCGAGTCTTGGGCAGGGGCGGATATGAAAATATTTCTGAAAAAGGGCAAGCCCTCTAGAGAACCTGGCTCTTATAGGCCAATTACGCTTATGAATAGTGATGCAAAAATTTACTCTAAGGCTCTGGAGACCCGTTTAAACAACATAATTGGGAAATTAGTCCACCCCAGTCAGCACAGGTTCATTCCCGGGATGGGGACAACAGAGCATATCCACAGGGTTATAACCTTGTTTGATGTAGTTAAAGCCTCAGGGAACCCTATGGCTTTGGTTCTCATGGATGCTGAAAAAGCATTTGATAGGGTCTCTTGGGACTATCTGTGGGCGGCTATGAAATGGTTTGGCATTGGGGGAGGCTTTGTTAGGGCAATTCAGTCTCTATATCAGGCTCCTACGGCCCGGCTGAGATTGAATGGGGTGTATACCGCACCTTTGGCAATTAGGCGAGGCACACGGCAGGGCTGCCCGTGCTCGCCTCTCCTCTTTGCCATATACATTGATCCCTTGATCAGGATGCTGGAGGCTAGCAATAGAATTATTCCAATAAGATATCAAGAGCTGGAAACAAAAACACTGGCTTACGCAGATTACATTGCAGTGGTCACCCCTAATCCTACAGAAGCCCTAGCTGCTATTGAGGCAGAATCCCAAGCCTTCGGCCTGGTTTCTGGTTATGCGTTAAATAGATCAAAGACCCAGATAGTTAAAAATAGGGGGACCACTCTGGATGATCCGCAGGTGGCAGACTCTGCTACCTATCTTGGCAATAATATTACACCTGAGTTGGGGAAGTTAGTACACAAGATGCTTTCATGGTGTGT
This sequence comes from Triturus cristatus, assembly GCF_964204655.1. Taxonomy (NCBI): domain Eukaryota; kingdom Metazoa; phylum Chordata; class Amphibia; order Caudata; family Salamandridae; genus Triturus; species Triturus cristatus. Next base: position 568,128,484 of record NC_140579.1, on the reverse strand, counting down.
CCATTTCTTGGTACGGCCAGTTACTGTTCCAGATAAATACAAGACTAAAGTGCTCAGTTGAGAGACATGACTAAAAAATGTTTAATGTCATTGGTCACACATATGTGAGAAAAGTTTAAAGAAAACTAAGCAAGCCATTGCGAACACTACTGAAATGGCATATTTCAATCCAAAGCTTCATACAGAGGTTGTTGTTGATGCTAGCCCAGTCGGGTTAAGCGCTATCCTTGCACAGCACAGTGGACCCCCAAATGCTTAAAGACATATTGTGACATACGCAAGTAGAAGTTTGTCCCAGACAGAATGTGCTTAATCACAACCTGAGAAAGAAAGCTTAGCAGTAGTATGGGCTTGTAAACATTTCCATGTTTTCCTGTATGGAAAACCTTTTACAATCGTCACTGATCATCAAGCTTTACTGACGATGTTGGGAGATCCAAAGGTTAAAATGCTTCCTGGCATTGAAAGATGGGGACTACTGTTACAAGAGTATGATTATACCATTGTGTATTGTCCTGGGAAGGATCAGAACCCTGCTGACTACTTTTCCAGAGTGCCTGTACAAGGTCAAAGTATTCCATCCAAGACTGCCGAAGCCTATATCAACTTCATTGTAAAATCCAATAACACAGCCACCATTTAAGTAGCCCAGATAATTACTGCCAAGAGCCACAATAGTGACATGTTAAAACTGAAGTATATAATTGCACATCAGTCATGAAACCAACACACTCAACTGCTCACCAGTGTTTGTGAATATCAAAAGTGCAAAAATGTTAAGGATGAATTGTCCATTACTCAGGAAGGAGTTATATTATGAGGATTGAGAATCCTGATTCCGTAGAGTCTGAGAAAGAAAATAATTGAAATAGCCCATGTAGGACATTGTGGAATTGTTGCCACAAAATGAGCTCTATGAGATCGAGTTTGGTTTCATTACCTTAATGACAGGGTTGAAAAGGAATTAAAGGCCTGTCATTTATGCAGCTGCCTTTGTACAAAAACTGTTCACCACACCTTTAACATGTCAGAACCCCTGAAGCATGCATGGGAGAGAATAGCCATTGACTTTTTTGGGTCCACTTGACAATGGTCATCATCTATTGGTGATTATGGATGAATACTCACGATTTCCACTAATTAAAGTTCTTTCATCTAAAACTCAAGAACGAGCCATTGAAAGACTAGATGGGTTCTTTGTTATATGGGGTGTTTCAGCCATAGTGAAGTCCGACAATGGCGTGCCTTACAAAAGTCGAGAGTTCAGAGATTTCTTGAAGCATTTTAGAATAAAGCATCAAAAGTGCACACTTCTGTGACCACAAGCCAGTGGACTTGTTGAGCGTTTTATGAGTACGCTAAAGAAATGCAAGTCTAAAACTGTATTGAGAGCAATGAATACTAAGTTACCTCAATGGAACAATCAGAGAAAGAAAGATAAGATGAGAGCTCACGAGAAGGACTTGGTTAACAAGCAAAAGAGGAAAATGTATGCTGGCAAAAGATGACATGCAAAGAACATCATCTTTAAGAGAGGAGATCCAGTGCTCATACGACAAATGCAAATAAGAAAATCTGATACTCCTTTTGATGCAGAACCTTTCCAAGTCGTGTCTACTAAGGGACACATAGTGAATGCCCAGCGCCCTGGGAAGTCTATTACCCGAGACTCTTCTCATTTCAGGCACTTGACCAATAATTCATCAGATCTAATAGTTGAAAGAAAGATGGTCTGAAACACCAACAACTGCTGTTGCTTCTATACCGATGACGCAGATCCTGGACATCGGTGATGACACCTCCCAGTTCCCAGAACGAGATCAGGTTGAACAATTAAGGTGCCAAGAAGATTGATTGAAGAGGTTTGAATGTAAATGTCTATCTATGTAAATATTTTGTAAGCATTTTAAGTTCTTATTTAACAGAGGTGGGGGATGTAGTGTCTTGCGATTTAGAAATGATGGACCCCTTTTGGCTCATGATGGACTTCGTAGAACTGTGACGTATGTGTTACAGCAGAATACAATGAAGGCTGGTTTAGAATGTTGAGTTTGCGATTACACACAGAAGAATAAAGACCTGTATTACTATGCTTCGTGTGTGGTGTATTCCTTTGCGGGTACTAAGGCTGGGGAGGACGCTACAGTGAGGTACCCCCTCGGAAGTGATGCAAGCATTTTAAACTGATGTGGGGCTTGAGATGTAGCACTTGTGGCAATAGGCCTTTCTAGAGCACACAGCTGTAAGACATTCTTATCCTGTAGCCCTTTATCTAGACCCTAAACTAGATGCCCTAGGGTAAAGTGCTAAATAGGATGAACAGGTAAAAAGACAGTCCCTGGTGTGATGAAGGATGCCACATGACCTGCCTAGGATCTTGTACTCCCAGCTTGTGAGGTGAGGGAGAGCTAGAGTACATATACCATGAAAGAGTATTAGAATAAAGAGCAGGAACAGATGCCTGCTAGAGTGAAAAGGGAAACATTACGAGAAAGAGATCAGCAGAAAACATAAAAGGGTTTCTTCGTGAAAGAAGATACTGAAGGCACAAGAGAAGGTACTCAGGTAGAAGAATGCCACAAAATTAATTACAATGAAATCAGTGAAAAGAGACAGGAACAGACAAAGAAAAGTACGGGGGTCTTGTTAGGAGGCAGCTTGTGTAGAAAGGTGGAATCTGACTACATGGTTGCCCCCACTTTTTCCTGGTGTTTTGCTGGTTTTTGACTTAGTTTGGCTGGGATCCTGCTATTCAGTATCACAGACTATCTCCTTTCTGCCTGAAATTGATTACAGTACTTTAGGTACACTCCATATTGGATTCTGGGGTACCCGTATAAGTCCCTAGTATATGGTATACTATGTATCCAGGGCATAGGTACCCCAAAGGCCTACCAGGGGCTGCAGCATGTATTATGCCCCCCCTGGGAAGCCATCCATAATGACACCAAAGGACTACTACAGCAGCCTGTGTAAGGGGGTGCATGCACCCCTTACTGAGATATAGGTTCACTATATCTCTCCCTATCACTGCACATATAAACCTTTCAGTCACCCCCATGGCAGGCCTTATCAATCCTGAAGGCAGGGTGCTGGGTTTTATGTGAGAGGGTGCCCATGCCTGAGCAGAGCCCCTCTGCAGCCTTCTGAACCTTTATTCCGGGGTTGTTTGTGATGCAGCCAAACCATATACTCTTAAGTGCATTATAACCAAACGGTAAATGCTAACTTTGCAATGGCTGCACGGAAACATGTCGTGTTTGGTGTCGCACACCTTAGAATCATACCACCACACCAGTAACTGGTGTGGGAGTATGATCCCACCCTTCTTGAGGGAGAGTCATGATAGCACCAATATAACCGGTACCAGCTAACAGAGCCCTGGCATCACAAAATGGATGCTGCCAGCCACAGACACGGGTCTGCCCTCCTGTTGCTGGATAAAACTCTGGCTGGGGAGGCCTGGACTATAGGTTTCCTGTCACAGGGAGTTGTCACCACCTCCCAGACAGGCTTTAGTGTATTGGGGCTGGGTGGGTGCACTCCAAGAGTGCTTTGAAGTCTGCACTGGGGCACATTTGGTGTCCCTGTGCATAGTCCAGCTCAAACCGGTTGCAGGGGCTACCAGCCCCTGTTCTGGCGTGAAACTAGAAAAAGGAAATGGGTGTAGCCACCCCTATTTCCTGACCCTCCCATAGGTGGGTCTCTAGAATTTGTTCAACCCCTTCCTTGGGTATAAGAAAGGAACCCCTGGATACAGGACTTTAGATTACACCTGGATGAAACTCTGATACTGAATCCTGGAACTTTGATGATCTACATTGAACTAGATGACTGAAGAATCTCCGTTGGAGTAAAGGAGTTACTCCCCTAGAAGGCAGGCACCAAAGACGCATCTGACCGGTTTGCATCTCTGAAGCTCCCGCCGGACTCTGAAGAATTTTGCAAGACAGGAGGTAGGTTTCCATGGTCTTAGAGGTCGATCTGCGCCGACAGCAAGTCTCCGGCCCGTATCCCTTGTGGCGACCGTGCAACCTGAACCCCTGGACACTGTGTCACTTTGAAGAAGCATCAGCTTTCCAATGACTCCTGCAGCTGAGCTTTGGGTTAATCGTAGCCCTGACCGCGAGCAGCATTTGCACCAAAGATTGCTTGCCTACACTCCCCGAGTGTTCTGTGAGCTGGCCCTTTGTATTTTCTCTCGAGGTCCCTTCGCGATCCCTGGTCCGTCGACTGGTGGGTCCCTGTGAAGGCAGCTTTAACTGTAATTGGGCTTACCTGGTTGCTCCAGATGTGCCCTGACTCTCCATTGCTTAGGGAGTCCCCAGGACCTTGCTGGTCCGCACCGCAGCATCTTTTCTCTCCCTGCGTGGGTTGCTGTTGCCAAGGCTTGTTGGGTCCAATCTGGGCACTGACACCACAGCACTCGACATCCTTTGTGGGGCAGCTAGAATCCAGCTCCTGGTCATCATCGATGCCACCTGGTCCTCATGGCTGCAGAGTCAAGCTTCACCACTTCGCACCTGAAACACCCAACATCGGTGGACATTCGTCTATCGTGCCCCTGGTCACTGGCAAGGGACCCAGACTCTGTCCCCTCTGCTTTCAGGTTCTTCTGATCTTCGATCCAGGCTTTTCTCCTTCCCAGCAGCAGCACTTTGCAGCACATCGCCATTAAAATCAACGACGATTCCCGACATCATTTGACACCTATGCACCCGGCATACCTTGGTGAGGTAACGCGAGTACTCTGGTGCTCCCATGGGTGCTGGCCCTAGATCCCCCTAACTCTAAAGGGGCTTGCTCAAAGTCCTCTCCTAAGTGTCCTTAACTTCTAAAATTCCAACCACGACTTTCGCATAGAATAGTACGGGGCTCACGGCTGTGTTCTCACACTGCACACGTCCCCCGTGGGTCTCCTGTATCACTACCTTGGGTGGTTCCTTGGGGTCCCAGCGATTCTACGTGCTCTAGGCACTGTGTCTAGACATGTCGTGGTTCTTATACCACTTTCTTAATATATGGTTTGGTCCGCCCCTAGGGCCCATTGTATATTGTGCTATTTACTGTATTTTATTTAAATAGATTTACACTTTTCTTATTACTAACTCACACCCATTTTATCTTAACAGGTTCCATTCATAGCACTTGTGATTTATTCACAAGTCCGCTTTCGATATCGACAGTGAATGGGACGGAGCAAGAGTTTCATACTTCGCTTTTGATACCAATAGTAAATGGGACGGAGTATGAGTTTTGTCTCTCATTGATTTCAGTCACCCTTAACGCTTGGGTGAATACACACGTAAGTTAAAAGCTAACTACCGGAAGAGCGCTTGACGCGTCTTAACCTGCGAGAAACCGCCACACGAACACACCGGTAAGAGTAGCGAACTGCACCATCAGTCTGTTTGAATAATTACAACTAGGATAACAACACGCTCAAATCACCAAAAGAATGTTTCTTTTTAGTCATTGCAGTTAGTGTAAAAGATTTCCGGTTTTGTTTCCCTCTTTTAATCTTTGCGCCTAGTGTAATGAACATGTGTTTCCATAACATCTTCAAACACTTTCTGATTACGCACGTACCGATGTTGGTTTTCAATAAGTGGGGCATATTTGAATATCCGCACGTCTTACAAGCTAACACTGACAGTTGTTTTGTAAGAGAATGTTTTCTTTCGTAATATGTTTATTACGTAATATGTGAATTTGAGAAGTGGTTTCCTTCCCAGTATATTGAGCGATGGTTCTATTATTATTTTTAGATCATCCCCAGATGAAGTCCACGATGGCCGAAATGCATTGGGACCAGCGAAGTGTTTTGTAAATGCATGTTGGGATATGTAGTTTTCATACTACCAATTTTAAATGAATTCATGCTTGTGATGCAACAAGACTAAGGATGGAAATAAATTACCTTCAGTGACAATTTGCATTTGATTTATAATTTGGGATCTAACAAATTAACCTCATTAAGAGGACAGAATACCAGTGCCCTGGAGACATACCCCACATCAGTGGGGATGCGGCCACACTTCGTTTAATTCACTCGAGTTCAGTGAGTGATATCCAGGAGTCACAGGTCACTTGATTCAACAGAGAATAACATTTGGTTGTGCACAAACTTATACCCCATATACCCAACTCATCCACTACCATACACTCTTTTATAACTGCACAGTGATACTTCCATGAAGGAAGTGCGGCTAGCTTTAAAATTTAAGTTACACAAGAGTAGAAAGCTAAAGAAGTATTAACAATAAAGAACACAAGCCCTATTCTGTTCTTACCACTCATACCAGAATGTGTCGTGACTGGAAGAAGAGTTTCTTTTGCATGGATAACTACGACTGTCTTCTCCTTAAAGTTGCAATGGGAAAGAGAATTGGATTTTGGAGTACCTTTCTCCAGATTATGATAAAATATTAGACTCTCGAGTGTAGGACATGGAAAGTGCCAGGCAGTGGTATTTATCTAGTGCTTAATTTGTGGAAAAATAAGTCCCAGAGCCCAATATCTCTCTTAAAGATGCCACTGCAGCTTTCACCACCCACTCTCTCTGCAAGGGATGCAAAACGACAGTACCAATACTACCTACTTACAATTGCACTTCTGTAAATGACTATTCCTGGCCTCCCACAGCTGTAAGAAGGGACTGAAGGTGCCGGTATTATATATTTTTATGTATTTTGCAATGTTAACCACTGGCAAATACCAACACACATTGAGCAAACACGAGTACACATGCTGGTGGCCACAGGTCCAAACTGGAGCTGTGTGTAGAATTTCCAAGGACAATTTTCCAGTTTAGCTACAATTCAGTAAGAAGGGAAAGGATGGAAAGCAGGGATGAAGGGGTGAACAACAGGCATCTTCAGAGCAAACTCATTGATCCTGCACCCTCACAAGCAAATATCCAAGCAAGTAGCATGGATTCCCAAATTAATGCAGCGAAATCCCAATGTTTACCTAAGTGAGAAGGGGGACTGTCCTTAGTCTCCCACCCCTGGTGCCAACTCCTGGCTACATCCATCAATCGATGTCAGTGTTTAAAGACTTCAGAAAGTGCCTTGTTGGCTGAGTACCAGGGCAAGCCAGGTGTTTAAATTCCTGGGACGCAGACGACAAGGTATCTTGTCCTATTAGAGACAGTCATATTAGTGCAGTGCCCCAGACATAACACACAGGACAGAACCCTCTCTGGAACTCAAAAGCTTGATGCATCATCGATCCAAAATAAGACAGAGAGGTAGTTGTAGGATCCCCCTGGCCTTGCAACTCAGCTGACAGAGGGGATAATTATGTTAGTCCAGGGCCCCAAACCTGACACACGATCCAAAAGCTACATTGAGAGGCTCTATACCTAATTGATCCACTGAAAGGTAGACTCCCTGAGCTATTTGTGTTGCTGATCATTTTATCTTCACCAGGTACAGGGGCATAGGAGACAGTGAGACTTTTCTAGACCCAAATCTACAGTTTCTTGGAGGGCAATATGTGGGAAATGGGCAATAACAGACCATTATGAACTCCATCCTGAGTTACAGAGAGCAGGGTTGGGCACAAACTCCCAAACGGGAGGTTCCTTACCGCACAGACCTTGCCACACAACAATGGCTACCATTCTAAGATGGCGATTTTGGTGCCAGCCTAAAATTATAAAAGGTCCTGAGAGAGCCATGAGGAAGAACTAATACCACACATGCTCTCATGGTTAGTTGTGTGTTACTGATTACCAATTCACCACTCACAGAAAGTGAACGGCCACTAAAGAGTGAGTGAAAACTCACTACCAATAAGAATGAGATCTTAAATTCTGGAAGAGTCATGCTGTGGAAGCACAGTTTTTTGTCTACCCACAAGCTTCTTACAACATCTACGTTAGACTAAGTTAGGAACATTGGGGCCTCATTTAGACTTTGAAAGGACCCAGCTACTTGAAGGTTTTTCCACAAATTAGTGTTTTTAAATGCTCAAAAAAGTCCTGAATCTTGGTCTCCTGGTTGTTTCCTCTTGCTTTTCTCAAATCAGTCTATTGTTTTTGGATCTTGCCCTTTCTGCCCGAGCTTCTTCGGGCTCTAGTAGCACCAACCTGTGTTCTCTCCAGACTCAGTAAAGCTAATTAATGCCTGCAGTCTGGGATGGGCAGATGGCATGCTAAAGAATCTACAGTGGGTGCAAACCATGGGAGTCCGGCTTGTGGCAGGTCTACAGAAGTGTGAGCATGTGTGTGACTATTTCAGGTAGCAAGTGAACTCAACAGGCTTCCCTCCAGCCTCCTACGGTGAGTGACTCTTGTGCCTTGAGGCCAATATTCTTCGCTGTACTCCAGGTAGATGCTTGTGGTCAGAAGTGCGCCTCCTTCTGGTGGCTCCTTCTGTTCTGCAGACCCACACCAGCCGTTGGAATTTTTCTAGTCTAGCTCCTTTGCTTGGATTCTTCTGAACTTTCCTTACAGCAAGCAGCTAACCACGCTGCCTCAAGACTCATGTGTTTTCTCTCTGGCCTCCTGTTTCCCTACTGGTTTGCAATCATAGAGCCATGACACATTCCAATATCCATGCACCTTATAACTCACTCACTTCTGGGACAGGCTACCACTCTGTGAGCGCTGAGGTGCCCCTGCTAGAGGCTGAAGTGGAGGCGAGTAATCAGAGGCATAGCAAGGTCAGGTGGTACCCGGTGCAGAAAATTTCTTGTCACCCCCTGCATGACAAAATGGCAAAAATATGTGTTTAAAACACATATTTTGGCCATTTTGTCACCGCCCTCAATGATGACACCCAGGGCGGTCCGCTCCCACCGCACCCCCCTTGCTATGCCACTGCGAGTAATCAGTTCACTGGTGCAATGAGTATCGAGAACGAGAGAATGAGGATAAGACTTGTTTGATTGAGTATATTATTCCTTTTTATTGACCCAACTTTCCAGAGAGCTGTGGAAGTGTTTTCTATTATTTCTACACTGTTGCGACAGCCAATACTGCAAACAAATCAGGATAATGGCACATGCATCTCTTACAAGTGCGGTTATTTGTAGAAAGCACACATTGGCGGTCTTAACCAAAGGCCAACAAGCATTGGCATAGCCAATAGGATTCGCCTGTAAGACCTTATGTGTTAGCCATGCAGCACATTATCCTGGGTGCTGACCCACTAGGGATTGAAGGGCTATACAAATGTTATGTTGCAAAGTATTTAAAAAGTCGGAGAAATGTGGTGAAATAGTGCATTTTTTCAGCTCACATTTCCAAAACTAGGATGTAACAAAAAAAAACCCTTCTTGAAACCCTGGTGGAAAGAAAATGGCAAACAAGTACTCGGGTGCGGCTGTGTGTGTACCCGGAAAGCTGTCTTAGACCGGCTGCCACACACGACGGGGGGGCTGAAGCACTTTGAGCCGAATGGGCGTTGCGCGGCTGGTGAGAGTGGTGGCTGGAGAGGAACTGGCACGACCAGGAGAGTGTACGGAGCGCTGGTGAATATTGGGAAAGAGGGAAGGACTGCTGCTGTGCTCGAAGAAAGGTGGTTTTGAGCTTATTGTGTCTCCATTCATTCCCGCTTTGCTTTGCCAGTGACTACGGGTACCAGGAGGTGCCGAGAAAACTGCAGTCATCTAAGCATACATGATTAAAATCATAAATCAAAATAAATATAAATCCTTCTTGCTTGCTATTTGAATACAAGATAGAACCTACATGACCCAACGAAAGTGGACAATGTTGATTGTCTTCTAAAAATGTTTCAAAACACCAGCTGCCCAGGCTGAACAGAAAATAGCATTTCCAGTAAAAACGTGGTATAGCAGGACTGTAACAACTGGACAGAGCCTCTGAAAACCTACATAGGTTCACAGCAAAGAAGTGCCTTTATTGCCAAGTCAGTCATTAATCCTGTTAACGTCTGCTGTGATATTTGATTTCCGGGAAGGCCAACTCAGCCTTTCATCCTTCCAAGGTAAGTAAACTGGGTACCATTAAATTTGGTAACAGTAACATTTATTCTTTGCAGGACTTTGAAGCAAGAGGTGTGTGGAAACAAAAGCTTCATAAAAACAATGTTAAATTATTAAAATTACCATAATGATCAGAGTTTGCTAGACTTAAGTCAACAGTTTCTTCTGAGTGAATTAAAAATGTTGCCTGTCTTGGAATCTTGAGACCTGGACTTTGGCAGATCAACTCACGAGCTCTGTGAACAACATTAGCAGATCTGCCTTTGAGCCATACTTCTTATTTTTTGTCACACGGTTTCAAAACGCAAAACAATTTATTCTTTTAAACTGCTCCTACTTTCCTCTATTGTGATTGTCTGGGACTCGCCTTTCTTTGCCTGAGTGCAGTATAAAAGCTGCTCATTCTCTCACCCGTTAGGGGTTGGGAGCCTGTGATCTCTCACAGGCCACTGGGGGAATCAGGGTTTTGTTATAGCTGCCATCTAACCCGATGACATGAGCGCGCAGCTAGTTGTTATTGTTTCCAACCAGCAATACTTCACATGTTGGCACCTGTAGCCTTACTTATGAGAAGTAAAGTGAAACTACAAGTCCCAGAATGCTTAGTGCTGGTAGCAGAACACAGAGGACTGGAAGAAGGTCAGTTTTATGAAGTGAGATGATTTTGCTGCTATGTTTTGCTGGCAGTTTACTGTCCCTGCAGGATAGTAAGATTGTCATGCCCATTGGTCAGTCACACAGTCACATGCTGGCACACCGGACCGAGTCTAACCGCTACTTACGTTTGAGTTGAAAACATGGCGCATGCGTCATGAGTCACCCTTGTCTCTCCCAGTACTAAAATGTTCCTGCCCCTTTCTTTTGCCCTGCCGAGCTGTCAGAGGCACTCGCCAGTCTATTACTATTACCAGGTATCTGTGCACTCTGACGCTGACTGATCAAGCGCAACAACTTTCAACGCCATACTGATTAGACACAATTGGGAAATTGTGGAAAAAAGTCATCTGGAGCTATTTTTGAAAGCAGCAGTTAATCCCATGTGCTTCTTAAAAGCATGACCGATTGCAGAGCCTTCCGTCCCACGCAGGGGAGTCACTGTCAGCTGATGCCCTCCCGATGCACAACACACAGCTCTTTTATGACCAACATCACCCAATGCTTCTCCGGCAGTGTCACAGAAGCAGTAGGAACCTAACTGGGTTGCTTCTCCCGTCTGATGAAATTAGACAGCTCCTTTCATGGGGTGACTGCAGTCTGTAGCATTTGTCACAGCAGCATTGACTGGTGCAAGCCTGAGGGAGCTTTCCAAGGAGGAAAGGGGAGGGGAAAGAGAGTAAGTGGGGTTGGTGGGGATTCGAGGCGGAATAAGATCTTCAGAGCCTTCTGCCACAGCTGGCTTATTTACTCCTTCCTTTCTGCTACGTACCACAGCTACAGTTCACTGCATTTCCACAGAACCCCTGTCTAAAAAAAGTACGCTTGAGGGGCATTATACCTAAAACCAGTTTGAACTGGGTGAGCCGCATCAGTACATTTGATGAACCGGAGTTTCTCACTGTCCTCCTCACAAAGAGAAAAAAAACAAATAGACTATAAAAACAATATGGCTGCCTCCCCAGGGTCAAGCATTGATCCCACTCCTTTGTCGGAATGTCCAATTGTAACAATCAACGAGCTCAGATTGTGCAGCCTCCACATGCACAAATGAGGAGTGCTTGGAGGGCAACTTGGGAATGAGTATACTGTTCAGTGCAGGGGCTTGGCAACAATGGGACGGCTGGCTGAATCGGTCACCATGTTGGAAGGGACAATCATTTCACTTCGCAGCAATCGGGAACGTCCTGACTCCAAATTAAAAAATTGACAAACAACAGAGGAAGGGCCAGTCAACTCTCATCAAGAGGCAGAGATAGTGCATCAGCCGTGCTACATAACTTAAATAAGCCCGCGAGTGGTGCGCGCGCACGCTGTGTGAAACTCACACAAGAGCCCCTGTAAACGCAGGTCCCCGGAGGCTCAGTGGGCTATACCTGTGGCAGCTCCAGGAAGTGCCGGGCGCCATGATAAAAACAAAACAAGCCCGTGTGTGGTGCTCGCGCTGCAAGAAATGTAAGGAATGCAGCTGCCACTCTGCGCGCCGATGCTCGCTCCCGCAAGCAAAATGCCGTGGGAGTGAACATTTGCAAAAGAGGTGGGACATGGGCCCCCCTTTACCCATTTGCAGCCTCCCATTTCAAATTGACACAGCCAACAGCCAACCAAATGCATGGGGGAGTTAGACCCACACAGAAAACATGATTACATGAAGCCTCCCATAGGGCAGCGCAAGCGCGCTGCGCTAGGCTCGACCTAAAAATATATATGGGTTGTTTACCTCGACGAAATCATGTCCCTATTGTATAATAAATCACGACCACATGGTGTGTCTGCACCAGTGGACAAACTTCATTTTAAAAGCATGAGAACTGTGATTCTGAGTCCAATGGGAGAGGGGTCAGTGAGCGTGGGGGCGTATTCAAAGGTGTGGCTAAAAAACTAAATATTCTGTAACTATTTTTTGGTCTTTCACCTTCAGGAAACTACATAGAAAATTAAAACGTAAAATGCAATTTAAACTAAAAAGCGAGGGATGCACTTTTTATGTTGTGAAACCTCTGTTGGTTAATACGATCACTAAAACTGTATCGTAAGCCAATATAGTAATGGCTGTAGGGTTACAAGATCAGACATTCTTTTAAGGTCCATATCCACCGAAGACGCGCCAAAGGGACCAGGGGCCACAAACCATGGCCAAATTATTAAATACTCCTCAGAGACACTTCGTTCACTAGCCAACCATCGCTCCTCCCTCAACCAGATCACTTACAACCGCATTAGGGAAAACAACATATACTCAGAAGAGTGCTACCATGTACCTGCCCTCACTCCAAACCCCTATCACCCTTTTACCGCTATCGCAAAAACCCCTAGCCAGACCACTCTGTGCATCATCTACCTCAACACTCGCTCCTTGGTTAAACACCAACTGGACATCTTCTTGTTACTCAGCTTTGAGAAACCAGATGTCCTTTTGATCACAGAAACATGGCTTATTCAAGACTCCGCCGCTGACATTCTAGCAGCACTACCCGCGGAATATTACATTCTAGCGGCTAATCGACCCTCGTGAAAAAACGGTGGCAGAGTAGCCGCTATTATTCACAAAGACTATGAGTTTACCGCCCTTACTCCTCTTAGCCTCCCTGAGGTAGAGAACTTAGTCATCAAGTTAGACGCCACGACTGGCTCTGTCATCTTCGTGCTAATTTACCGCCCCCCTCCGGCGATGCCCGCCTTCCCGCTTTCTTTAAGCGAACAAATGGCCAACCTTGTCACTAACTACACAAGGGTCATGCTCATAGGTGACCTGAACTACTGGTTCAACTATGCCATGGGTGGACCGCATGCTGCAGAATTATCGGGACTACTTTCCAACCGAAACCCCGCTCAACACATATCTTCCCCCACCCATACAAAAGGACATACCTTGGACCAAATTTGGTCCTCAAATCTTATAATATCAACGCCGACTATCTCACCTTGCATATGGTCTGATCATTACTTAATCAACTTTACAATCACCACCAATTCTAAGACTAAGATCCCTTTAACTGGCAGAGGCATAACTAGGTAATGGGGGTCCATTGACAAACTGGGATTCATTGACACCTTAGCCAGGTCTATACCCACCTTTAACCCAGACGTTAACACCATGGACGATAACATGTCGGAATGGCTATTAAAGGCTTGCAATACCCATGCCCCACTCACTAAATTCACACGCACTCGACACACAGATGCTCTTAAATGGTTCTCTACCAAGCTGAAAAAATAAAAGCTCGAGCTTCGTCAGAAAGAAAGGAAATGGAGGCTAAAATACTCCACGGAGGACAAATTACAGTTCTCTTCAGCTCGTAAGGAATATAGAAGAGCTATACGGGAAGCCAAAGCGACCTACTTCTCGGCCAGAATACTAAACGCCCAGAACAAATCTAAAGAAATCTTCACCATAGTCAATGACCTTTGCAATACCGAAAGAACCATCCTCAATCAGACACCCACTCAAGATCTGTGTAACTCCCTGAACACTTACTTTTTGGATAAAATCAAAGCCAGCATCCCTACTTCCCCAGGTATGGATGACCTGATCACCTTGCCAATCAACCCTATTACCATGGACCATTTCCCCACCATCTGCCCCCAGACTCTCTCAAAATTGCTGGCTCGGGTCAAATCTGGCTCCCCTAATGATTGCTGCCCTCCACATATTCTTAATGATGCCTTGTCCACCCTTCCTCACAGTGTGCTTCCCTTTCTTAACGCATCGCTTGTGCAAGGTAAGGTCCCCATCGCCTTCAAGAATGCGATAGTGGTCCCTTTATTAAAAAAACCAGGGGCTGACCCACTGAATCCTTCAAACTACCGCCCCATTTCCCTTCTTCCCTATTTAGCCAAGAATCTCGAGGCCCACGTCGTTAAGTCCTTCTCTAAGTTTTCAGAACAGTCGGAACACCTTGAACCTAATCAAGCTGATTTTTGACCCTCCCATTCTACTGAGTCGGTTATCCTCGCAGTACTGGACACACTAAGAGCAAACGCAGATAATGGAGTCCCTCAAGCCCTTGTACTTCTGGGCCTGTCGGCCGCGTTCGACACAGTCGACCATAACATCTTGTTGGCCTGTGTCGAGCAGGCTGGCATACAGGGCTCTGCATACAGCTGGATCAAGTCCTTTCTCGACGACAGAACTCAAGCAGTCCGTCTTGGCCCTTTTACTGCTCCTATGACCGCCACCTCTTGCGGTGTCCCCCAGGGCTCGTCCCTCTCCCCCCACCTATTTAATCTTTACCTAAAGCCCTTGATAAACTCCTTAAAAAGCAGGAAGATAACCACCTTCAATTATGCGACGATCTTCAACTTGTCTTCACATTGGACTCCCCGGACACTGCTCTAGAATTCCAGGCTACCATGCTCCACATCCAGCAATGGATGACCCTTAACCATCTTAAACTCAATCCCGGCAAGACAGAATTAGTATTACCGGGAAAGAGCGAGATCGTGTGGGGCCCACACTTCTGGCCTAATGATCTCGGACCACCTCCCACTCCATCTTCCTCAGTGAAAAGCCTGGGAGTCACCTTAAACTCCGACCTCTCTCTTAGGGGACAGGTGGGGTCGGTAGTCTCCTCATGCGTCTACCAACTGAGGAAAATAAGAAAAATCACCCACTTGTTGACTCATTCGGCCCTCATTCAGGCAGTGATTTCCCTTGTACTGTTGCGTCTCGATTTTTCCAACTCCATCTATCTCGGTCTGCCTGTGCATCTACTCAAGCGTTTACAAATAGTACAAAACCAGGCAGCAAGACTGATATTCAAACAACCTAAATGGCTACCTGCCAGCCCCCTGTTAGCCAAACTGCACTGGCTACCCATCGCCCAACGCACAGCTTTCAAGAACGGCTGTCTGATTTTCAAGGCCCTGCATTGTAGGAGCCCCAAATTCATCAGCCACTTGATTGTCAAACATGTCCCATGCCGTAATCTACGATCTGCCCATCTCAGACTTCTAACTATCCCAGTCTTTAAGCTCAAACACCAAGGAGGTTGCAGGTTCTCCTACCTAGCACCGAGTCTTTGGAACTCTTTACCATTGGATATCAGGATGCAGGATAACTTGATGGGGTTTAGAAAGGCTCTCAAGACCTGGCTGTACACGCAAACCTACGCTTAGCTTTCCCCGCTGCAACACATCAATGATCAGCGCCATGAAACCTCTCTGGTGACCGTGCGCTTCATAAGTTCCTACTAAAAAAAAAAAAAAAAAAAAAATAATAATAATAATTAAGAGTAACAATGGGGTGCTATCTGGGACATTTATCAAGGACCTTATTCATCTGTTTTCTGCTAATACTAGAGTGTTTGTATTATGTGAACCACATAACTCAACCCCCTATAATGTTGCACTTTGTGCTTTCACCCTATTGACTGCTAAGACTGGTGCTACTGATCTCGACCGTGTAGCTCTCAGCATACATAGAATTGCCATAGCTCTGCGCTGGATTACTAAACTACTCTTCTTGGCTTGAAGACACCAAGAAAAATAATCAACTATCCTAATATCCTAATAACCAGATGACCAGAAACTGATGACACGCTCAATAAAATCACCATCCACTGTCAGTCTACTTTTGCGGTCTCTATGTGCTGAAAGCTCAAGACCTCTTTAGGTACAGAATGCTAAAAATCTGTTTGGGAGTTTTTGCAGACCCATGGAGGTTTTAGATATAAGCAGGAATTGCCTGCAAATAGGAGGCCTGGGATGTTAATATCATATAATGTCGGTGAATCATTATTAGACTCGAGCAAAAAGCAATCACATCATTAATATACAGAGAGGACAGTGTTGGAGCTAATACATTGTTTTGTCTTATTCCTATATTCATAGGAATTTCCGCAGTCAGTTCCCCATTGGCTCCCCAGCATTCCTGAGCATAAGTCTGTTCATGCAATCTACCCAACTTTCCTGGAACCCGCAAATTCTTTAGTACCTTCCATAGGAGTAGGAAATTGTGTGGGACCATAGCGGAAGAGGATCTAATGTCCACAAAGGCCACATATAAGCTTTCCTTCTGAGTAGACACATACGTACAGTAGATTAGGGCAAACTGAAGGTCCTGGTCAACTGTACTAATCTTTGCGGGAATCAAATCTGGTTAGTATGCATCCAGTCTTGCAACTTATCGAGGACCTGCCTAAAAAAGACCTATTCTATGCTATCTAATAAACTAATTGACTTATAATTGGATGGATAGCCCTCGTTCTCCTTTTCCCCTTCTAATACATGGGACCATCTCAGCTCCCTTCTAAGTGTCAGGGATTGTAGCTCCATGGCATTTGATTAGAATCTGGTTTGAACGCAAATAACAGGTTCAACACAGCATAAATCATCAGGTATCCTATCCTGCCCAGGGGACTTTCCTCTCTAACATTTCAATAGCCTTCAAAGTATCCTGAAGAGAAAATACCATGTCTCCACAATGCTCAATTGGTGTAGTACAGGCTTCTCCAAAGAGTAACTCTTATGTGCAGCCCAAAGAACAAAATTAGAAGCATTTGTTTGATTGAATTAATATATCTATACCAAAGTTGAAAAGCGTGGATTCAAGACGGAAATGTGAGTATTTTCAGAATTCATAAGCTGATGTTTGGAGAAAAATCATTGAATTTCCAAAATATATTTAAAGCTGATATTTCAGTGATGAAAATGTGATGGTGCTGGGGAGACTATTGCTAGCGTTATAAACTTGGTGCTAGGGGCATTGTGGCTGCAATGGATTATCCTTGTAGAGGCATTCCACATTGACAAAGCATTTATTACATTACTAATGGCAACCCCCTGATGCACTGTAATTATAGCTTGCATATCGTTGCCACTAATGTACACTTGTCTGAAATAGTTGCAATGACCTCTCTAATAATAATATACGCTAGGGAAGATTTTCGTTGAACATAAGCAGCTCTTATAAAGGCAAAAGATTGACCCCTGGTGTAGTATCAACAGCGACCAACTCTGAGACTTGGAGAGTCAGCTTCAGAAGGGGGAATTTCAGTCAACACTACCAAAGAAAAGTGAGTCTCTTGGATAAGTATAGAGTACCTCGGAAAGCCAGATTGCTTTAGCATCCAGAAAATTTATTTGAAATTTAAGATGAAAGAGAGGTGGCCTGACCTGCCTCTTCCTGTGGATGACAGGTGAAGACAGGCTTGCCCTTTGCTCACGCATGTCCCACACAGCGGGTGTTGTTAATCTTGTGTTATATAGCGTTTACAGATGCGAGGCCCTCCTCCTGTGCCCTTCCATCCTGGCAACAAAGGGATTATGGGACAGGTAGTCCCCTGTAGAGTCGGTGGCGTCTATGTAAAGCACTAAATGCATTTTTATTTCCTGTGGTAAAAAAAAAGACATGTAAAGAGTTTTGTTTATGATCGCAGCTGCTTCCGTTGGGATGGAGTACAAACTTTATCAGAAAGGACTAAAGATCCACTGTGGCCTGTCTCAGGGCTTTAAATGGGCAGGGTCCTGCCGGTACTGGGCACTGGCAATTTTAACAAGCATTGGCATAGCCAATAGGTCTCGCTTTTGGGACCTTATAAGTATTTAGTTATGCAGCACAATATCCTTGGGGCAACAACATTAACTGTTGCATGGTTAAACACTTATTATATCCCAAAGGCGAGACCTATTGGCTATGCCAATGCTTGTTGCTTAGGTATTTAAGCCAGGTAAAAAATGTTCCTAAGGTAAAAGGATGGACAGATGTAAAAGTCTTAATTATTATACTTTATATGCAGAAGATACAGTCAGAAATGGAGACGGCTATTACTTTACACCAACTTCCTGAGGCGTCTTTTCATCTCATGCCAGATGCATTTTTATTGAAGTTTTTTTTTATTGTTATTACAATTAAAATGTAACTTTAAATTGTTTGCTTTTTCTAGTATAGCTTCTTATAGCAGTTTAGAAATGTTGAAATATTGAAATGTCTGATAGCACTAAAGAGCCTTGCTAGCTGTAAAAGTGCTCTTCACAAACACTTATGCGCTCTTATACCTGCTTATATTTTCTTTTCTTAAACCTTCACTTCTTAACCCTTCACAACACAGTATTGCTTTTGGCAGCAAGGCAATTTATAAATGCTTTGGTCTGAGCTGATTTATCCTGTAGAAATAATCACACTGCATTCAGGCACGCTGCTCTTGTATTTTTTACTAAATGTTTGTATTTTATTACAATGCGTTTTATTAAAACTACAAAAGGAAGATTAGTAAATAGCCCATAAAGTGTGACATCTGTTCAGAGAGGGATGACAGAAACACACCACTAGTTTCTTGGGTTGAGGTTATTTTTTGCAAAAACGTAATTCATTTGCATAATTACGTTTTTGCAAAAAATAACCTCAACCCAAGACACTAGTGGTGTGTTTCTGTCATCCCTCTCTGAACAGATGTCAAACTGTATGGGCTATTTGCTAATCTTCCTTTTGTAGTTTTGGTAAGGGAAGTCAAAGGACAGACACGGGAAAGAGTCACAGCGTCCCGAAACACACACAAGTTGCACAACCCTGCCCTTTAAGCACTGCCAATGCTAGTGACGTGGCCATTCGCTGTAAAGTGCATTGTGAGCTTTGGACCCGGTCAGATGTCTTTTCCTGTGCTCGTTGGCAGGTCCAGTCAATGGCAATGTTCTTTGTGATAGAGAAGACATAGCCGGTGCGCAGTGGGAATTCGGCCTCGTGACCCGCGCTCTAGAGTGAAAAATTCCATTGCCTGGGTTGGCAGTGATCTGACTGGCACTCTTGCTTCTTCTTGGGCGTGGCACTAGCGGCGGACGTTAGCGGAGGGAGTGGCATGCAGGCTGCCAGGCTGAGCTTGGGATCCCTTCACGGCGAGCTGCAACACCGTGGCCCTGTTAGCAGTATGTTGGCTTGCATCGGACTGGGAGGTTTTGTAGCAGGGCGGAAATAAAAGTAAATTGCAAACTACCCATTTATTTAAGGTACAGATGAGAGCATCTACTTCCTAAATTGGGAAAGGTGTGGTGTATACATGACTTGATCAAAAACAGTACGAAACCCTGAGGTCTAATAATACAAAAAACTAATTAAGTAATAAGGTGAAGTGTAGGAACAGACTAAGCCCGATAGATATTTCTAGGAGCAATCCCTTTGTAGGACGTAATCCCTCACTCACCATGTGTGACATGCTTCATCATTTGGGATTCTCCTCCCAGAGGAAAATCCTAGTTCCTCTGGGGGCTACAACCCCCTCTCTGAGAGGGAGGAGCTCAGGGATGTTTTGAAATACAATGGAGGATAAACTAAATCCACAAATGATGAGCTAGTAATGTAAGTGAGGGGTGCAGTGCTGATCAGAAAACAGTTAGGTGAAAAATGTGTGGTTAAAACTAGTTGAAGAACGGCAAACAGAGGAAAAAAGTCATATATAGCAGCTGTACATGACCAGGATTAAAATAGTGTGCACCACCAGTCAAAAGGTCATAGACTGTGGTGACTAATTAACAAATATTGGTTGACATGTTTCAGCCATCACGCCTAAAAGGAGGCTAGGCTTTCATCAGGACCACTCAAGCTACTGCAAAAACACAACTGTGTGAGAACCACACAGATAAAGGATACAAAAGACACACGAAACCACTTGACATGTGTCCGTAACTGGTGTGATTCACCTTCACCCGTCAAGACTAGGTGAGTCACCAACCTCCACCTGGCAACCGCTCAGGAAAGGAACTAGTATGGTTGTCATGTGACTCCTACACCTTGTAGTCCTTATTATCTCTGTGTAATGTGTGTGATGTAAAGTGCTTTGACACCCTACAATGGTTTAAGAGGCGCTGTAAATCAAATTAAATGCATCTGAGAGTGTGGTTATGGAGACTTGAGGGTCACTGTTAAAGGGTGGAAGTGAGGGAATCCATGGCAGATGTGGTCATTGGGGGGTACTAACAAACATTAATGCACAGGGCACCTCCAGTGCTAAGGCCGGCCCTGCCCTTGAGGCCAGTCTGCCTCACCCATAGGTACCTCCATTGGCCTTGTTTCAGAAGTAGTAGCTGCAACTCACCAGGGATTGGTAATGCAGGATTTGCACGCACACCAAACTAAGTTCGCAAACTTCACAGTCTCTCTGCTTCATTCACAAGCACTTTTAACATGTGGTGCCTGCTGTGGGGCCACTGGAATTAATTATGCAGCAAAGGAGGCCAAAATTATGCTGCAGTGTTGCTAAATTATGCATTACAAAAAAAGTTGCAGCGTAATGCAGTATATTTTCTGATATTTTATTATTTTGATATGTGTACACGCTAACAGTCTCTGGAAAGATTTTGCCTTATTACTACCAGTGTAACATACAGACCATGAGAGCCCCCTGTGCACCTAACCACGAGAGCCCTCTGTTCACATAACCACTGAGAACACTCCATGCACCTAACTACAAGAGCCCTCCGTGCACCTAACCACGAGAGCCCTACATGCACCTAACTACAAGAGCCCTCTGTGCACCTAACCACGAGAGCCCTACATGCACCTAACTACAAGAGCCCTCCGTGCACCTAACCACGAGAGCCCTACATGCACCTAACTACAAGAGCCCTCCGTGCACCTAACCACGAGAGTCCTACATGCACCTAACTACAAGAGCCCTCCGTGCACCTAACCACGAGAGCCCTACATGCACCTAACTACAAGAGCCCTCTGTGCACCTAACCACGAGAGCCCTACATGCACCTAACTACAAGAGCCCTCCGTGCACCTAACCACGAGAGCCCTACATGCACCTAACTACAAGAGCCCTCCGGGCACCTAACCACGAGAGCCCTACATGCACCTAACTACAAGAGCCCTCCGTGCACCTAACCACGAGAGCCTTACATGCACCTAACTACAAGAGCCCTCCGTGCACCTAACCACGAGAGCCCTACATGCACCTAACTACAAGAGCCCTCCGTGCACCTAACCACGAGAGCCCTACATGCACCTAACTACAAGAGCCCTCCGTGCACCTAACCACGAGAGCCGTCTGTTCAAATTACCACTGAGAGCCCTCTGTGCACCTAACCACTGAGAGCCCTCTGTGCCGCTAACCACGAGGGCCCTATGCGCAGCTAAGCACGAATGCCCTCTGTGAAGCTAACCACAAGAGCTCTCGTGCACCTAACCACTGACAGCCATCTGTGCAGCTAATCACAAGAGACCTCCGTGCACCTTACCGTGAGAGCCCTCTATGCACCTAACCACCGAGAGCCTGCTCTTCAAATAAGCACTGAGAGCCCTCTGTGTAGCTGAAATCTGAGAGCGCCTCTAGCATCTAACCATGAGAGAACTCCACGAATCCTACTGCTGAGAGCTCTCCACGGTGTTGAGTGCCAGGCTTGTCTGTGCAGGAATAAGGCAAACTTGGTGTAGGAGGCTAAAACTAAGTAGCTGAAAGTGTGAACTGTCAACAAATAGGCCTGCTTATGGTTATTTGCACTTAACTTGATGGCTGTCCACTATAGCAGTAGCTGAACTAGCCAAGCTGTCAACCACCATCGACAGTCAAGTTAGCAGCTAAGTACTGTTGAGCTGAGTCTCCTAGAGGTGATTGAGCCACCGCAGGATCCAGCGAGGTCCTGGCTCGGGCTCAGCCCGAGGTTCTCTTGGAACCTCGAGCAAATACCACGACGAGCCGATGTGGTCTGTGGTTTCGCTGCCCACCCTCAACTCAATCACTATGTTCTAGAAAGTCTTCTACTTTCAACTTAAACTCACATAAAACGTTTTTTTTTTTAAAGAACACGAGCTCCTCGGAGTATTAAAGACAGTTGCATTCTAATCTGATGTCAAAATGGACAAAGATAAAAGTACAGGGGCTATATTGCAAAAGCAAAACATCTGGGATTAATCCCAGTTTCCATGCTTGACTAAATTGTGTGAATCAACGCAATTTTAATGTACCTTCTTTTCCTTTATCAGTATAGTTGAAAGCACATCAGCTCAGGATGTACCTCGACAAATATCTATATGCTTTAATCCATCCTGCACTACATAGAAGGAACATATGAGAACTGACTGGCTGCATGGTTAACTAATGGCTTTGTGGGATGGTGGGGGGGGACATGAATGTTTTTAAGTTCACATTTAGAAACTGTCTCTTCTATTAAAAGCCACTCAATGCAGTGATACAACGGTAATCCACTAAAATGAGCCGCCTCCACATGTTAAAGAAATAAATACACGTCTTTGAATCTTTATCATATATGACATTTATTGTATATGCTAAATATGTTGTGGGCTCAGCTTGTGTTAGAGCTCCAGAGCCCAGCCAGACCTTGGCTTCAGCTCTCCCTGGTAATTAGCAGGCTCGCCGTGTTTAGATTCCCTGCGTTCATACTGGGATCTGTCCACAATGACACGTGCTCAGCTGATTGGCTGCGGCCCTCCTGAGATCTGCCCATATGAAGTGCTGAGCGGATACTTCAGCAATTCTGCAAAGGGAGCATAGTTTGAAAGGGCTAAATGGGACCCCATTTATGGCTCAGAGACGAGCCTGCCCAGCCACAGCCAGCCAGGGAAAGAGGCCCGGGCCGAACAGGCAGAGAAGGACAATAGCTTTGTAAAGTGGGTCTGAGACTCGGCCTCAGTGGTTCTGGGCAAACCACCCAATCATGCCCACCATGCCATTGCAACATGACAGCCATGGTGGGTCGATCTTTTTTTTTGAGAAGCAACGCCAAACTTTGCAAGGGGTTGTTTTGGCGATCTTAGAAACAAAGTGGCTAATGCACTGGAAGCTTTCGCCCAGCGTGTGGGGTTGGTTCATTGATTGGTTTTCCTGTCTTTTGCCAAAAGAAAGCGCGGCAGACATAGCATTAACAAGGCCTTGCCTCCATGCAGCAGTTCTACCGCACGTGGGCGCCGCTCACAGTTTTCTGCACGGCAGAGCCGGAGGTCGCTCCTTTATCAGGAAACAGAGGAGTTCGTGCCTGTCAAAGAGGTGGGTAGACGAGACGTCTGTTGTTTTCGTGCCATGCCCCATTAATTTATTGCCCACCTTCATACTAAATACAGACAGTTGCATCGGGCTCTGTATACCGGCAGATGGATAGAGATGGCAGCTCTGCAGTGACCGGTCTGGAGTCACCTGCAGCAATGACCACACAGAGTTAGTAGTGGGTTACTATAACTGGCCTCGAGCGCGTGCACTCGGGCCCATTTATTAGCCGGGTCACGTCACTCGTGACGCCGGTGATGGATGGGTGTGGGGTGTGTGTGTGCCCACTCCCATAGGGGAGTGGCTCTAAACTCTATGCCTGTCGAAACACTAGAACGTCTCTCGCAGGACATAACATTCCTCCCAAATTTTAATAAAACAAAAGCTCTATAGTTCAACCTGTAGGGATAAACAGTAACGAAGTATACACCACAGGGTCCATCAGTTTCTCTCGTCCGGCATCAGGAAGGGAGCAGACAGGGACTGGTGACTTCGACGGTAGCAGGACGATCTTGGCGGGCACTCATCATTTAACCTGTGTGATTCAGGACATGAACGCTTGCTTGGAGATGTCAGCTGCACTCTAGTAACATGCCGGTGGAAGCATGCCCTTTGGTCCCAGGTGGCTTCCTTTCGCTGACATTGAGGATGGTCTGTGGTGATTAACAGCAGTTCATTAACGGGGTGCGTCACAATCATGGTTGGAGTCCATGGTGAAAGTTCACTGGATTATTTCTGTATAGCCTGAAGTCTCTTTTAGGCTGTCTTGCTGTGTCCGGTGACCTGTCGGTGGGGCAATGTCTATTCCAGCTCTCCTGCCTGGGGAGGCCCTTCATCGGGCTTACCACGGGACTGCTGGTAGGCTGCAATGGGGCTGCGTGTGTGCCGGCTGGGGGCAGCTGCAAACCGCCGAGGAGCCAGTAGCCAGTCTCTCGCACAAACCTCAAGGGTGTATGGGTCTTGGTTAGGACACGCTCTCGCTGCCGCAGTTCAGTTGCAGACCAGGTTAGCAGGTAGCGTCTGAGTTTTCTTGTTAGCTAGTGTGTCAATAGCGTAGGACTCCACTCCGTGTGTATTCTAGATGGTGTCAGTTGACGCACTTGATGAGGACAGCCGTGTGGTGATTCTGGATGATGGGCTGATGACTTGCCTTGATGGATGCAGGCGTCTAGTCTGGAGTCACTCACCCGAGGCAGGGAGGTGCCAGGTACCTCCATGTTCTCTGGGAGGCACTTGCATTCATGTACTTGTACTTCTTGGGCTCTTGGGACATTGATGACGGAGGATTGATGAACGCGCTGAGAAACGTATGACTTGAGACTCGGTTCGCGCAGGCTGTGCGGCTTACTCTCGGACTCCCGCTGTGCAGTTGCCAGTTCCTCTTCAGGTTATCCCCCTATTCCCTTGCTGTCTCTGTATCAGGACTCACTCCTGTTGTAGCTTGGGTTTTCTTCATCGTCCGGCCCTGCCACTCACGACTTCCCCTTTTGACCTCACCTGGTTGTCCGATTCTTGGTGTAGACCCTCCGGTTATACTTCCACGTTTCTTGCTGAGTGCGGTGTCATGCACATGGCACTGATGATGTAGCTGCCATTGAGCCTGGACGACAGGTAGCGATGATTAACTAGGAGAGGAAGTTTCTGGATGGACATTGTAGCCATGTGACTGTCTCTTCTGAATCTTGTCTTGCACCTCTGGCATTTGCGGTCAGGAGCTGGGATGCCACTCGACTCCAACTGCCGACACTTGGGCTGGACGGTCTCACTGTTAAGCAATAGGAGCAACGCGGTTTGCGCTTGCTGCAGCTTATGTGTGGTTCTCCCTTGGTGCTGTCGCCAGGGCCGTTGGTCTGCCTTGGTGGCTGTCTGGTGTCTTTGGAGGTGTTCTTGACTTGTGGTGCTACGAGTCCTCATGCTTCTCCTCTCGTTGTCTTTGATACACCTGCGTTGGTCCAGCTCTTCTGGGTGACATGATCTCCACTCTTCTTCTGCTTCTCCTCCAGGTGCAGTGACATGCACCATATTCTAACAAAGCCAACGGGCCTATTAACTTCAATGGTCTCCGGACCATTCAGGCGAACCTTCAGTCGCTCTTCTCGGCTGCATGGCGAGCAGCCACTCATCTTGGGTGCTCCTTCTTCAGGCAGCTTCTTGACGCTCCTACTCCGGGCGTTCCCTCTCCAGGGAATGGCTTTCACGGGCAGTAGAGAGCTGTGGTGGGGGCTGGCCACTTTTGGTGTACGACTCTCCTCTCGCCAGCCTTGGGTCACTGACGACTCCTGCGTTAGGCAGTGTGAGGGAGGACACTGGGCTACGTTTGGCCCCTTCCAGGCTCTGTTGCTGCTGTGGAGATGTATGGGATCTCCCTGTTGGTTCCAGCAGTGTTTCTTCTCTGTGGAGATGTTCTCTCTCTCCTGGGCACCTGTCTGTGTTGTCAGGTTTCTGGGTGCTTGCATCGCGCACCTTGGACTTCGCGCTCTTGTTCCTTCTTCCAGGGACCGTCTTCTGACTCTTGGTGTGCCTGTTCAGTAGCTTGCGGTGGTGTCCGTTCACCCCTGAGGGTGGGTGGCGCAATCTCCTTGCTTGCGGTAGCTTCAGACAGCCCCTGGGGTTGCGTGCACTGCACCTCGTTTTCTTGTACCGTTCATGGGCTTGCAGCCGTAGGGGTTATCTGAGTCTTTCACACTGGATCATCCATGAATTTACGTGGCTATACACAACCTTGACTTTTTACTCTTTTGTACACCTGGCAGCCCTTTTGGCAAAGGCTCTGTGAAGGGGTAAATCCCTGGTGTGCAAGGTGGCGAGTAGCTACCCAGGTGCAGCAGCCAAGTTCTGCGGTGCCGGGTGTGCCCTTAAGGTTTACCCTTTTCCTTGAAGTCCTTTCAGCATTACCGCATATGCATGTCTGCATGTAGAGACTTTGATGGGTGCTTGCCTCGCTCTGCCACGCTGATGACTGCCGATTTAGTCTTGCACCGTGCACGGACACTTATGCAAGGTACCAGTGTTCCTTTGAAGGATGCTTGTTTCTAGACTGTGCTCTTTTGCTGGAATGCACTACAGCTCACTGTCACTGGGTGGCACCGCAGGTGGTTTCTGAGAGGCCCGGCATCTTCCTTGTCAGGGGCCCTGATAGGTACAGCATGGCTCAGTCCCCCTACTGACAGAGCCGTTGCTGGGTGTGATGTGGCGAAACAGCAGCTAGATGGCGCTGCAGACGCTTTCCATGTAATTTCCCTCCCAAGGCGGCAGCTCTATTTTGAATCGCCTGCCACGCAGGGGCCTATGCTGTCTGCTGGGGTTGCGTCCCCATTTCCTCCTCGGCTGGCAGGGCGTTGAAATGGTGCAGAGTCATGAGAAGGAGCACCTCCCACCGGCCGCCAGCCTCGAGATTAGAAGACCCAGACAGGCAGAGAGTATAGCGGCAGCCGGCAGCATGAAGGAGCCCACTCACCGGCAGGTAGGGACACTCATTCCAAGCGGGGGAGGGGACGATCGTTCTTGCCCTTTACTCGTCGGGGCCTTGTGATCGCAGTCCCTTGCTAAGTCGCCCTGAAGTTGCCTTCCACATGCGCAGCATTAATGAAGTTGGGTATCCCGCTGGGCTGGAGAGGCCGGAGCAGTTCTTTTCCAGTGCCGGTGGGGCTTCGTCGTCAGCAGGGCCACGAGGCGTGAGGCCTCTTGCTGGGTCGCATTCACTTTGGCCTAAGGCTCCTCGCGCTGGCACCTCTATTTGGAACCTCACATCTGTAGTTAGGCCTGCCGCTTCTCCTCAGGCAGTCTGCGATCATAGGTTGATCTCTTGCGGTACAAGTACATGTCCGCGCCGCGTTGCTCACGCAGGACACGCAGGGGGGCTCACTTTTTCCGCAAAGTTAGCCCCGGGCGCCAAATGCATTGCACTTACTTGTGCTGGTTCGAAGTATGGTGCGGTTCACTGAATTACGCTTTGCCGGAGCCAGTGCAGCTCCACTGACGCTCTGGGCATATTGCCCCTCTTCGGCGCTGCAAGGACAGCTGCAGGAAGGATAGTACTCGTGGTGGGTATGGCTATGGGTCCAGCTATGCACCTTGCATCTCTCGCCTGGGCCGCACTTTTTGCTTCTCTCTTTTCACTGGGAAACCAACGGGCAGTGCAGGGCTGAGAATGTTGGTGTGAGCTTCCTTCACACTGGGGCACGCTTAGTTTTGGCTCATTGCGGTGAGCCGTCCCGGCAGTCTCGTAGCTCACACAAGCATTTCAGAAGCTCGCTGGATGGCGGACTTCGTGCCTTGTCCTGCCTTTGTCGCTGTTGTGCTGGCAGAGGGCCCGGGGGTGCCTTAAACGCAGGCATAGCCTGTTCATTTGTGACCACCGCATGGTGTTTCCCAAACCCCGTGGGTGTAGGGTTCTGGATTTCCCGCTGCACACTGGATGGCAGAGTGACGCATTTGATTATTGGTGACTGCCTCACCTCGGGGGCCAGCATTCAGCATTCGTCGGCTTTCTCCGATAGCGCCGCTTGTCGTCTTCTCCCAGGGCACGCAACAGTGGCCATGCCCTTGTAGAGTTGCCCTCTTCTTTTCCACGACTGCCGGTCGTCGATGTCACGGTGTGTGGGGCAGGTTGAAAACGGTCTAATATTTCCCCTCAAGAAACAGTGGCATCTCTTTCCGCAGGCACACGGGGCAGACCCACCTCGTCGCCATGGCTGTATCTTGGGCCTCTAGGCCCTCATGCTGCAGCAATAAGCACACAAAGTCAGTAGTGGGTTACTATATCTGTCCTGGAGCACGTGCACTCGGGCCCATTTATTAGCCGGGTCACGTCACTCGTGACGCCGGTGATGGATGAGTGTGGGGTGTGTGTGTTCCCACTCCCATAGGGGAGTGGCTCTAAACTCTATGCCTGTCGAGACACTGGAACGTGTCTCGCAGGACATAACATCAGCCACAATAAGATGCACTGAAATAAATCATTTACATAACTGGCCTTCCCTGGCAGGTGTGGACTAAACTTTGCAGCAATCTGTTTATTGTTCTTTGTTGTTTGCACTTATTCATATAATATCCTTATATGCATGGAATAGACGTGCTAGTATCTCATGTATTTGAGCTCGTTTTAAAAAGCGCAGGAGAATGCTTTCAGATTTCTTTTTATACGTTTCGCCACTTCTTTGGGTCCCCATAAGGCAAGAACTGTGTTATAATCTAGTTTATATAGCGAGACATAGAAGTGCTTTACACTGCTGCAGAACCCAAGTTTGGCATCTAGTATAGTGTTTTTTTTTATAGAGTAAGTAAGCTTCAAGGCGCTAAAACCAAAAATAATAGCAGATATAAAGAGTTATTGTAAATTCATCAGGTGCTACTTTAAAAGTTCACAGAAATGTAATAAATCTGAAATGCTATAAATTATCAGAAGATGATTCCAGTTGTTAGTTCAGTGGCTGTTATTGGGATTAGTCTTGTGCTCTAAAGGTACCCATTCCATACGTTTCCTCCACTTTCTTTGTGATAGATTAAATTAGGTGTGATTATTGGGGGGAGGGGCTTTATGAATTAATGCAGGTGGCTGATGGGATTAACAGGTGAGCTAGGGAGATCAGATCTTGCTATTTGCAGGTGTAGGACTTTCAAAGGAGGAGAGGTGTTGATCTTTTAAATGAGCTGTGGGCAATTTGCAGAATACAAGGATAGAGATTAAGGCAAACATGCAAGTGACAGAGAGGGTTGTGCTCAGAGAGAGGAAGCATGCAGAGGATGGAAGGGAAGGAGATGGTCATGTGAAAGAAAAAAAAGACAACAATCATCTGATCGTGCCTGTCCTAGATGCCAAGCACTGTCAGCTGACCTTAGGTACGTGCTTAGGATATGCCCAGAAATTGCCAGTATCAGGCATTCGGTATACGCCCTATTAGCTACAGTTATAGAGCTAACAACACTCAACTCATGCGAAGTTATGCCACTGGGCATTCTTCCAAGGAGGAAAAGCTTTAAGGTGCGCTTTGCTAATTTTGTCATTCTTTTAGCCAAGCTCATACTAACCATGCATTGGCATGCACAACATCCGCCATCCTTTCTTAAGTGGTGTCGAGCTTTGCTCCATTGGGGTGATGCAGAAAGTTTTGCACTACACTGGGAGGAAGCCCGAAGAATAAGAAAACGTCATATAGCTGCAGCCTGGGACATCATGCTAATGCAATTCAAAGAGCATATAGCAAAGTATCCCTCTATCATCTCACATCAGTCTGCGCCTCCTGTGTTCTCTTCTGATGGTGAAAAAGAGGGCATGTAGTAGATCTGACCCCACACTACTTAATCATGGCCACCTAATAAATATTGTGGTGGATCTGGCCTCACACTACTTACTCATAGCTCCCTAACCAGTATTGCTGAGGATCTAGCCTCACTCTACTTTCTCACAGCCCCATAACCAGTATTCCCTCTATCCCTCGTATGCCTAATCATGCTTTCAGCTCATATATTCCTCTATGTTCTACCATTTCGAAGTTGGACTTTCCAAACTTAAATTTCTTCTTATCTTTATAAATTTCCTCCTGCGCCATGATGGAGGACCGAAATATTAGCTGTTACAGTCATAGTGCCACAGCTGACGAAAGTAACTACTTAATACTAAATTTTTCTTAAGATGATGAATTAATCTCTCTTTATGTATGTAATGCAAAAAAGCTTGTTGTATTGTATTACTGTTTTGAAAAATGTAAAATCCTAATACAAATATCTGAATCATATATACATATATATGTCACAAAGTGGCGGGCGCCACTGTGCAGTTATACTTAGGACTTAGTTATCATAGGAAGAGCATTTTTTGGTTTGCTAATAACTCTGGCATCCTGTGACAAATCTTCATGAAACTTTCCCCCAAAAATAAAGTGAGTCAAATTCAGCTCATTCCTTGACTGTTTTTGGGTGATCCATCAAATGGGTGCCCAGAAAAAGGGGAGAACCAAAACACAATTTCCCCGTGCAACTTCCATAGCAATTTTTGAACAATGCTACAGCCCAAACAGCTGGACAGAATCATACCAAATTTGGCAGAAAGACTGACCTTTACCAAGAAAATGTGCTATTTTGTGAATTGGTTTTAATCTGTTTAGTTGGCTTTGAGAAATTAAAAAATTCAGAATCTCACTGAAATAACCAAAGGTTAAAATGACGTTATAGTTAGGTGAAAATGTCAAGATAAACATAACAGTTCAAACAAAACCAAAAAAAACACTGAAATTCACCAGGTATAGATATTTCGAGTAACTATAACTCGCTGCCTAGTCCTGCACTTCTTACGACTTCACATATTATATCACTCATGACGCTCTATCACATCATTGATAACATCACTGATGACATTTGAAATTGAACCATTGACGAAAACACTGCATGGAGGGGACGCAGGTTATTGTTGATTGAAATAACTATAACTGTTGAATTTCAGTTTTTTTTGTTTAAAAATGTTACATTTAAAATGACATTTTCACAAACTATTATGTCTCTTTAACCTTTGGTCATTTCAGTAAACATATATTACCTATATTTACCATGCATAGTGTTACATTGATGAAAAGTACTCTGGCAGGTAATGTAATCCAGGAGCCATAGGTGTAGTTAAGTAGATTTATTCATAGTAAGTAGGATGGTAAAGAAGGCCCCACCGGGAGCAGCATCCAGCTGCTCAGCACATCTCACTCAAACTGACCACACTTCAAACCATGCATCCACGAACATTCCGATGACATCACACACACAGGCTGAGCAGCAGGGAGAAGAAGAAGACAAGGATATAACACATCTCCCTCCTTTAAACAATGAAAACAAAATAATACAAGAGAAAATAACACAGTAAGTCCTGACGATGACAAGGTCAGGATTACAAATAAGCAATAACGAGAATGTATGAATAATTATACTTAACATTTTGAAATAGCAATACAGCACAATATAAGAACTCAAACCGCGGTGAATAACTTAAAACGGTGTGATTAATTGTATCACACCACAGAACAAAACACCACTCACACTAAATTAAAAGAAAGATAGGACGACACCTCTCGCGCAACACATGAAGAGCGGCACAATCTCACCTAGCACAACCCAATGCAAAAACAATACATGACTAAACAATCCAACACTTTAATGCAAAAACCTCACACGACGACTCATCCGATATTAACTAATACAAAACACCATAAGACCATACAATTAAATAAATTATGCTGACACACAAGGACATCACCTAACCACCATCCCTCATCCAAACCAAAAATACCCAAAAAATCACAAATCATGCCATTTGGCCAGACCAGCACAAAAAGTGATAAACAGGAAACCCGAACTAAAAGAAATGGTGCCCCTCAGAATAACAAGGACGGAAATGTATCATTTCTTAAACTAAACACACACCGCATGGGGAATAAGACTCCTCAAAACACTCAATGACTATTTTAAACATATACCAAGGCATAACACAACCTTAAAAAGGTACTAGACCCCCAGCGCACAGGGTTCGCGACTCCCTGAAACGCACGCCTAGGCAACACACACTTTAAGGGGTACATGACTCCCCAGCGCTCATAGGATACCAACTCCCAGAAACGCACACCTAGACAACACATAACACACTTTAAAAGGTATTTAACCCTAGAAACCAATGTCTAGGCAACACACACTTTAAGGGGTACATGACTCCCCAGCGCTCACAGGATACCTGACTCCTAGAAACGCACGCCTAGACAACACATAACACACTTTAAAAGGGTATTTAACCATCGAAACCAATGCCTAGGCAACACACACTTTAAGGGGTACATGACTCCCCAGCACTCACAGGATACATGACTTCCTGAAACGCACTACTAGACAACACATAATACACTTTAAAAGGGTATTTGACCCTCGAAACCAATGCCTAGGCAACACCACTTTAAGGGGTACATGACTCCCCAGCGCTCGCAGGATACATGACTTCCTGAAACGCACGCCTAGACAACACATAATACACTTTAAAAGGGTGTTTGACCCCCGAAACACACACCTAGGCAAACCAGTTTAAGGGGTACATGACTCCCCAGCGCTCACAGGATACATGACTTCCTGAAACGCACACCTAGACAAAATAAATGACAGACTTTAAAGAGTAACTGGCACCCCAAAATAAAACAAATAAAACGTTGTGACCAGTTAAATGCAAATGTCCACACTGACCAATTAAACCAAGAGTGAACATCATGGTACTAAGATATTAAACAATGCTCGTGTTATTACAAATCTGCACTCACGCATACCTTAGAAAATGCACAACATGTAAATCGCAGAGGTTGCCAATACCAATAAGTATTAGGTGATTGATCAAACCACTGCAAAAGCATAAGGTGATCATTAACATTAAACATTAACAGTGCAGATTTTACTGTAAGTTTTGCACTATAACTATAACATAATAAACTAAAATAACAGAAAGTAGTCACTGTTGTCGTCACTGAAAAAGTTGCTCGAATTAAAATCCCACCAGCCAACATGTTGAAACAAAACTCAGTAGGATCCATCAAAATCCACTAGATGGCAGTGTTGACGAAAATTTAATAATGTAACTGTTTGTCACGTTGTTATAAGATAAATTAGGTATGTTGCGATCTCCTAGGTAAAACCACTTGACACCTTCTCTTGTCAAATTTCACGCCACACATCGCATGGAATTCCTTTGCAGCAAACATGAATCATGGATTGGAGCTAGGTTACCTGACTCATGTATACAACGCTCATGTATACAGCGCACATTGCTGTTAATTGACATCCCTCGCATTGGGCAACATTGCAGCTCACACGGTTCTGGCACACTAAGCAGTGGAGCTCAATGCTTCACTGATGTCTTGTTCGAAATGGCGGCATGCTGAATGGACGCACGCCGGGTGGCTCAAGGCACGTCTATGGGTGAAGGCGTCAATCGGCAATGCGCAAAAAGTGAAGTTGCTGCGACGTCAGAAAAGTACCTGCTCGTGCACTCGTGGTTGTACAACAGGTAAGAACGCGCGGACTAAGCACAGCACGCGCTTCAGTTTTAAAAATTTCACCATTTTCAAAAAACTGCCAACTACAGTTCCATGGCAAAACACTTAGTTTAACACTTCGATGGTATTGCGAAACAACCCAAAACCGGGTGCCAATGCTGCAGATCAGAGCTTATAAATTCTCCCTACTTCCACGGACAGAGTAATTTCACACTCATACGCACATACACTCATCATACGCTGGGGCCCATCACACCAACATTCATTCTATTACTCTATCCACACTGAATATACGAGAGAACTCCTAAATCAATCTGCATCTAGTCTGAGGTCAATGCAACCTAATTGATTTGTCTCGAGTCATGATTTAAACAGTTTAAACACATTTGAGATCTCAATAAAAATGACAAAGAAATAACCACCCGACACTGTAATTCAAACAAAGGTTATTTTATCTAAATTAGTTCAAATGAAAAGTCATCCAATAGCAAAATCATTATTCTCATAGTTACCTATTCTAGCTAAATGTCGTATTTAGGTCAGGACAGGTCTCTCAGTAAAGACTCCCGAGTCACCGTCCTCTCAATCAGCATCGATCCTCTTGAGCATAAGTTTAGGAAGAAGTGGCCTTAGACCCTCTCTAGTCTAACAATATTTATACCAAAACTTACACATTAAAAGTTACAAACAAGCTCTAAACATCCGATGAGCAGAGCGAGCAGGAAAGGATGTTGGCTCGCAACATTTAGAAAAATCTCCGCTCTCGAATATCTCAAAAATAAGCACAAACTACATTCGCAACATCCATGGATGCTCTTCTCCGGAATTATAGTGAAGCCACCGTAAGTTTATCAAAATGTTCATTTGTGACAATTGTTCTTCTCCAAGGATATCTGGCGACAAGCCCGGAGCTGCTGTCCTTTCGTAACTTTTAGCTCAGACAGAGGCCGAGGTCATGTTTTCAACCATATTCAGCAAGGCCTCTCTTCATATTTCATCTACTCAAATGCAGGCTGTAGATGTCGGCCATTTCTCAATAGGCCAAAATGGACAATCTTAATTAAAAGAAACACAAAACAACGTTACTACATCGTATTGATTATACAGTGTTAATTCCCACTAATACCCTAATGTGTATGTATTTATCTAGCCATTTGCGACATAAAGAAGCATTAAAGCATATTATTTTAAAGCGCAAACACATAACATATAGCACTTTAGCCACACTTATTTAATTAATTTGCTCAACAACTTAGTTCACTTATTAATTAAGCCATGCAATTGCATTCCCACGTATAATTCTCTCATTAGTAAGGTTGATTAGTCAAAACACTCGACAAAAAATTAATACTTAATAATTAATTCTTAGGAATTTTAATTATGACATATAAAAATATAAACTGAAGTTTGAGTTTAAATAGAAAACCCTGCTCCAGCAATCCCCCCTTTGGTGATATATCATCACCACAAAAATCCAACCCAAAAATGTAGTCCCCTTTTTCTTAGGAGAAATACAAATGTCTTTTTGTGTTACATTAAACACCAGTTTCTCTTTCATCATCTCTTTTAGTTTCTAAATACATGCTCTCTCTAAATTCTTCTAATTCTATTTCTTGTGGGTCTCTTTTTGACCTCTTTCGTCTCTTTTCAACATTTTCTTTTACTATTTTCTTTTTATTCCTCATATATCTACAACATAACACCCTAATCTAAGAATCAATAAAGCAACAATCACACAAGTTAGAGGAAATATTATCTTACCAAAAATGGTACTACCTATCTTAGCAATAAAATTCTTAACAGCAATCATCTTATTAGCCATTCTAGTCCAGATACTTTCAGCTTCCAGTGGTACTAATTCTTCATGCAAATCAGTAATATTTTTGATATAGACCTTCAGATCTTTGCTTTCATCAGGAATGTAAGTGCAACAATGTTGAACTTTCAGCATTCCACAGACTCCACCCTCCTTTGCCAATAGAATATCAAGGGCAAGTCGATTTTGCATAGACATGGCGCGTAAGGCAACCATCTCTGTATTTACCAAAAGAAACCCTCCAGCGGTGCTTGTCGATAAGCGATCCACCACTGTTGACAATTTCCGAATTCCATATGCATTTAGTGAAATTCCCACTGCTGGTATCAAAGCTCCAAAAATATCTCCTACAATTTCTGACCAAGTTTCTCTCCTAAAGCGCTTTAGTAAATTAATTTGTTCTGCATCTTCTATTCTATCCATATGAAAAATCTTTGGAAAGACCAGGCCAACATAACATGTGCCATACCAATGGTCAGGCAACCAGTAATAAGTCTTATTCCCACAAATATAATACACTCCCGGGAAAACTGGATCTTCTCCTCCCTTGAATCCCCATCCTGTTGCAATAAAGTATGTATCATGACACTCACTAGTCCCAACAAAATGATTATCATATTGGGATTTCCTTCTGGTAATGCATAGTTTACCCTTCTGTGGTGCATCTAAAGCCAAAGTTGGACTGGCCCCATTCTTCAACTCTTTTTCCATCTCAATGTCCCACATTGTCTCACTCATTTTATATCCTCCTGCCTTTTCATGCATGCTCATTCTCCTTTTCTCTACCATGTCTAGGAAAGTTTTTTCTTCTTCTTTCAAACTACAAGTTAAATCGTTTCTAAAAATGTAATCTAATGTTAATTCTTCTGTTTCAATAAAAATCTCACCAAAAATGTTAGCTTCTTTAGCAGGATTTAGTTTTTTATTCATAGGCAATTGCCCAAAAATGTTATCCTTATTAGACATCTCATAATCTATTTTCCCTAACAAATAGAAAATACTACTCAACACACTACATGAAATCCCATACGTAGCTGGAAGATGATGATAAGTAACTCCCTCTGAAACGGATGCAGGCAATTGCATACAGACGTAGCAATCCCTTACCTCCATTGTCTTCACGTATTCATACAACAATTTTGAAAAAACATTGCTAGAAAAATCATTAATTGACCTATCCTTATGTATGTATATATTACTAATTCTAGTTGGTACTACTTTTTGCGAACTCTTCTCTATGTTAGTCATATTCTCAGTATGTATTCCAAAAGTGTCTATTGTATCCCTAAAAGTAACTAATAAAGCAAGTACACTCCACAATAGCATCAATAGTCCTGTACAGCAGCAGCACATTCTACACCATCTTTTCAAGAAGGTACATCTACTTTGATTATTTTCTGTGTTAGCCATCTTATTACTTTGACTGTGTCTTTTGACTTAGCCTCTACTACTTCACTACTGAATCTCTAGATCACTAGATTGTTTCAATCTATTAATTTTTAAATTCCTTCTTCTTCACTCTTCTCCAAGTGACTCCTTTAGTTCACTCAATTTGGATTTTCATCACTTTTCACTTCTTCTTCAGCAACATCAAATTGTATCAGATCCTGAATATCCTGAACATCTGTCTCTTCTCCAATGTCAGTCAAGATAACTTTCAGGATTCCAACAGCTTTCTCTTCCTCAACCACTCTCCGTAAGGTCCCCTCTGGATTTCCTTGACTCTCTGCCTCTTCTTCTTCTTCTTCAGACAGTGCCACATACGTCCCTTCCGGTGACCTGTACTTCTGGTTGGGTTTTCTGATTCTCTTGATCTCCTCTGGTTCTTTTAGTTCTTTTTGTTCTTCTCCTTTTACTTGATTCTGACTTGACACCTCGTTCACCTGTTCAGCTTTCGATGAATTCACTCGTGTCAGTCGATATCTCAGCCTCTTTATCTTGTTAGGCCAAAGATCTCCCTTTACACTTCTTTTCTGTTACACTTCTCTGTTGTTTCTCTCTCCGATCCAAGTTCTCTTTCTCAGAACTCGACCCTCTGGTATCTCATTCTCACTCTCATCCGATTCTGTCTCATTTGCCTCTTGTTCATCAACGATTTTCTCTTTTTCCACAGTCTTCTTCTCCACCGATTGAGATTTCCCTGCTACTGTCCCTCCTCGGGTCTCCGACACGCAATCTTCTTGCTGTCTACTTGTCCCTTCACCTAGCTTATCAGGAATGTTCCCTACACCTCCTCGGGGGTCTTCCGCAATCTGTCCCTCTCTATCTTCTTCTGACCCTACTTCTTTAGAAGTAATCTCAGGTGGATTCTCAATCTCTTCATTTGACTCAGGTGTAGTCTCCGTGGAATTGCTCCTTTCTTTTCTTTCTTTCTCTTTTCCTTTTTCACTGCTCGTTGGAACTTCAGGCACTTTTCCAGAATCTGAACTCTCTTCTGAGGTTCTCAATGTTCCTCTTGAAACCTCTCTTGGTAAGAAAAAAGAATCACCTGACTCTCTTTCTGACTCTCTTTCCCCCCTTTCAGGATTCTTTTTTCTTCTCACTGTTTCAGTGTCTGCATCATCACTGGAATCTGACTCCTCAAAATACTCCTTCCCAGTTCCATCCTTTGGGTTTGGAACTCTCAGAGTATGACTTGCATGAACCCAGTTCTTTACTCCAGCACACTTCACAGCAGTCGTCGTAGTCAGAATGACTTGTCTTGGCCTTCCCCACCTTGGAACCAAGCAATTTATTCTTCTGTGCACTTTTATTCTCACCCAGTCCCCTGGGCTCAGATCATGGGCTTGCTTCTTTTCAAGTGTAGTAGCGTCTTCTCCAACCTGGTGAAACACAGAATGAACTGCGTCAGCCAGGCCTTTACAGTAATCCAAAATCATGTCATCAGTTATAGTCATCAATTTGTTGACAGGCACGAATGCATGTCTCATTGCACGTCCCATCAATATTTCATGCGGACTCAACCCTGTAGTTCTGTCTGGAGTAGATCTAATAGTCATTAGCACTAGAGGCAAGACATCAGGCCATTTCATTCCAGTGGCTAAGCACATCTTACCAATTCTGTTTTTGATTGTGCCGTTCATTTGTTCAACAACGCCAGAAGCCTCTGGCCTGTATGCACAATGTAGCTTCTGCTGTATGCTCAATGCTTCACAAATTAAACTCATGAGCTCATTGTAGAAGTGCCCTCCTCTATCTGACTCAATTGTCACTGGGAACCCGTACCTAGGAATCAATTCTCTTAACAGCAACTTGGCCACTGTTATTCCATCATTTCTCCTAGTCGGATATGCTTCCACCCACCTTGAAAACAAA
Organism: Triturus cristatus; assembly: GCF_964204655.1. NCBI lineage: Eukaryota > Metazoa > Chordata > Amphibia > Caudata > Salamandridae > Triturus > Triturus cristatus. The sequence continues at coordinate 568,089,794 of NC_140579.1, read as the reverse complement.
CAGACTACCACTAGAACATACCTCAATCTATTGACTTGGGGCATTTCAATGAAATCAATTTGCATTCTGGTAAAAGGACCTCCTTCTCTGCCTATTGTTCCTAGGCTCACCACTGTTTTCTTTCCAGTATTGAATTGCTGACAAATCAAACATCTTTGACAGATGCTCTCTGCAATCAGCCTGAACTTTGCATTGTACCAGGTCTGTTTAAAGGACCTAATCATAGCATCCCTCCCCAGGTGTCCCTGGCCATGATACATTCTTGCCATTGGTGACAACATAGAATTTGGCATGACTGGTCTTCCATCTCTATAGATCCAAACATGATCTTTTTCTCTTCGTGCACAACCTGCTTTAATCCAATCCCTCATTTCCTCATCTCCTGCTTCATCCTGCAACTGCTTTACCTCATCCCATGTTTCCAATACATTAGTAAACATCACAGAACAAAAAGACATCTCCTTCTCCTTTCCCCTGTTAATAGAATGATTGTTCTTGGCACAATACTGTGCTATGTCATTTGCAAATCTATTACCAAGAGTAACAAAATCATTCCCCTGTCCATGAGCAGCACATTTTACAACTGCTAGTTCTTTAGGCAGCTGTATCGCCTCAAGCAATTTCCCAATCACTTCAGCATTCTTTATAGGAGTTCCACTTGAAGTCAAGAAACCTCTCTGTAGCCAAAGCTGGCCGAAGTCATGAACCACTCCAAATCCGTACTGACTATCAGTCATTACAGTCACTCTCACATTTTTCCCAATCTTGCAAGCTTTTGTCAGTGCCACCAATTCCGCTACTTGAGCAGATTTAACTCCTTTCAAAGGTGAAGCTTCCATAACTTCTGAAACTTTACACACCGCATATGCTGCACTCAGCACACCTTCTTCTGTTCTCAGACACGATCCATCCACAAACAGCACATGATCACTCTCAGGCAGTGGCAAATCTCTTATGTCTGGTCTCGGTTTTGTACAGTAATCAAGCACATCCAAGCAATCATGATCAACATCATCTCTCACACTCACATTTTCAGCATCTGGCAAAAGTGTCGCTGGATTCACATTCACACATCTCTCAAGAGTCACATTTGATGCTCCCAGAATGATTTTCTCATATTTAGTCAGCCGACTATGTGACATATATTGAGTTCTGCTTCTTGTCAAAAGAATTGCCACATCATGAGGTACGAATACCCGTACAGGATATCCCATTATTATACCCTCACTCTGTTCCAAGCTTCTGCATGTAGCAGCTACCGCTTTCAGGCAACCTGGTAAACCCACAGCTACTGGGTCAAGTGTTGAAGAAAAGTACGCAACTGGCCTCCTCAGACGTCCATGTTTCTGGATTAACACTGAAAGTGCGCATCCATTCCTCTCACTACTGTACAGTTCAAACTCCTTCTCATAGTCTGGCCTTCCTAGAGCAGGAGCTTCACACAATCTGCTCTTTAATTCTTCAAATGCTGCCATTTGTTCTGCATTCAATTCCAATGGGTCTTTCACTTCACTTTTAGTCAATTTAATCAGTGGCTTTGCTATCAGGGAAAAATTACTGATCCACTGACGACAATAACCCACCATTCCCAGAAACATTCTCACTTCTCTCTGGGTCATTGGGGCTCTCATTCCTCTGATAATTTTGATCCTGTCAATGGTCACTTTTCTTAGACCTTTCTCAATATTGTGACCAAGATAATGCACTTCTTTCTTGCAAAATTGCAATTTGGCTGGAGATACCTTTAACCCTCCATCTGCCAGATGATTCAGTAAAGCTATGGTATCTACTTCACAAGCTTCACGTGTCTTCGATGCCACAAGTAGGTCATCGATATACTGTACTAGTACTGAACTTTCAGGCATAGTCAGACTCTCCAATGATTTCTTTAACAACTGATTGAATATCGAAGGACTCTCTGTATACCCCTGTGGGATTCGGCACCATGCCAAAATACCCTGTCCAAACCGAAATGCAAAAATCGGCTGGCTGTCATGATGCAATGGAATTGAAAAGAAAGCATGGCACAAATCAATTACTGTGTACCATTCAGCATCATGAGGAATCTGATACAAAATCACTGATGGATTTGGCACAATGGGACAGCATGATACCACAATTTTGTTAACTTTTCTCAAATCTTGCACTATTCTGAACTTCCCATTAGGTTTCTTCAGCCCCATTATTGGTGAATTACATGGGCTACTCAGTAACTCTCTCAAAACACCTTGCTGAATCATCTTATCAATTATAGGTGTTATTCCTTCAATTATCTCTAGTGTCAATCTGTACTGTGGGATATTAGGATAAGTGATTCCCTCTTTCACTGTAATCTTTACTGGATCTACATTATTCATCAATCCCACATCCTCTCCAGTAAAATCCCAGACTGCTGCTTTTACTGTGTTTCTCAACTCTTGAGGCAAATCCTCTGGATTGAATATAGCATATGTTCCAACAATCTCACTTTCTCTATTATCTAGAGTCATCCTGTATAAGACATCTTCATCCGGTGTCTCAAAGGCTATTCCATCCGGAGTACAAAAAATTGTGCAATTCATTTTACACAATAAGTCCCTACATAACAAATTCACTGGACTAGTGTCGCACACCACAAATCGGTGCATATCTGAAAATTTCCCTATTCTTACCCTTACTGGTTCAGTAAGACGAGTCTTACTCTGTGTATTAGACACACCAACCACTTGGATTGCTTTGTCCGAGAGAGGAAGATTTCTTATATCTGCTGACCTGACAGTTGATCTCGTCGCTCCTGTGTCTACTAAAAAAGTAACACTTTCACCATTTATTTTCCCATCTACAAATGGTCCAGCCTGGTCTATTTCTAGAGTTGCTCCAAGTATGCACTCTTCCTCCTCTCTTCGGCACCGTCAGTAGTCCCCTTCAGACTCACTCCCCTCATTCTTTAACCAGTACTGCTGTACCGGGTTTGTACGTCTCGGTTTGTTTACCTGTTCATCATTGTAGAATCCTGAGTCCTTATCGTATTTCTGGGACCCTCTGTTCTGCGGCAAGGGCGGTTTTGGCTCTTGATTCTGCTGCTTGACAACCTTCTGCTGTTGCTGCTGATGATTACACCCTTCGTTCTGCACCTGTTGATTCAAGGATTTATTCTCATTACTCACTAATGGTGGATTCGTACACTCGGATCTCCAATGCCCCAATTGTCCACAGTTGTGGCACGGGAATTTCTTCTTCGCCTCTTCTAAGTTCCCCTTTCCTTTTCCTATACCATATCTAGGCCTATTTCCTGGATTATTTGCTTGTTCAACCAGCTGTGCTTCTTGTCTTTCTGCAACCTTCACCTGTGCCCACATCGCTTTTTCCTTCAGCTTTCTTTGTTTCGCCTCAATTTCATCACTGAAGTATTTCGCATGTCTCAAGATCTCATCAATTTTCTTACTCTGCCAATCAACTGTGTGTTCTCGAATCATTTCACTGATTTCAGGTCTCAAGCCATATACAAATCTGTATACAAAATGACTCAAATCCTTATCACCCAGATGTTCATCTCCACTGAACTGTTTAAAAGCCAGTATCAATCTTTCATAGAAAGCATGAACTGATTCTTTTGCTTCCTGATGTGTTCGATCTATCTTTACCCAGTCTGTCTCTTTAGGGGGTACCTTATTCTTCAGGAACACAATAACCTGCTCATACTTCTTCATTACCTCCGGGTCTGGAGCTCCTGTTTTCTGATCTCTCGGGTATTCCTTAGCAGGCCAATCTACAACTATTTTACACTCTGCCCACAAGTCTGCTGGAACAATTATATCAAACAGACTATTCAGGTCAATCCACAGCACTTTTGACAATTTCACAAACCTATCTACCTGCCTATACCACTCGACAGACTTTTCTCTCAGTCGAGGGAAATCATTCGTAAATGACAAAATATCCTGTCTAGTCCATGGGACATGTACATATCCTCCTCCAGGAATCTCTCTCATAGGATAAGCATCCACTGTTTTTTCCTTTTCTCTCATGGGAAATGCTGAATAAGTCCTGTCCACTGAATCTTCTCTTTTCTTGTACCGCCTATCCTTCCATTTTTCCACATCACCCCACTTTCGCAATAAGGAAATCATTTCCTTAATCTGCCCTGTTCTGCCAACACCATTTAGATTCTCAATGTCCTTGTCAGAAAAATCCACTCGGTAAGGCTTCTGCAAAGCTTTCACCTTGTCCATGTCAACTCCCATTTCACTCGCTATTCCTTTTAACCTATCATGTGTACTCTTAGCCCTCCAGGTGATACTCTTACACATGTATAACAACTCTCCATCATGATGATTTTTCAACATTTCTGTAGGAATTGTCCCTGCTATAAGCTCCTCCAGTTCTATACGCAACCTAGCTACATCAATTGCCTGAGAATCTTTATCCTTCTTTTGAAGAATCTTCAACCAATCATTCAAATCCTCAGCCGTTATTTCTGTAGACCTTTTCACTGTACCCATTTGCTCTGCCATCCTCTGTGGTTCCAAAATTGATCCTTCCCTCATAACATTTCTCTCTACACATCCAGTATTCAATCCTGAATTAGACTGTACATTTGACTCTCCACCACATATGGTATGTCTCAACTGATTCTCTCCCGTCCTCATTCTTGACTCTCCCGGAGAACCAACCAAACCATTTCCTACATATGGAACTGTCAAACCATTTTCACCCATTCTTTGCTTATCAAAAATAGGCATAACCGGACCTATGGTTACAGGCACTGTAACAGCTTCTAGATTCTTCGTCAACTCCCTGATTTTCTCTGTCAACTCAGATGTGGTTCTTGCTAATTCTCTTGTTTTCTCATCCCCGATTGCATTCTCTCTCTCTCGCTCTCTCTCTTTTTCCCTTTCCATGAAAGAGCTACCACTTTTCAAATCAGGTGTCACAACTTCTGTTTTAATGATTTGCAAAGTATCTCTTATTGGAGTAGCAACTGGTGTTCTCACTTCTGGTTCTGGTCTATATGGAGGTGGTCTCTTGTAAATCATGTCATCCAAGACTTCATCCTCATAATCGCTAGCCCCATACCTTCTCAATTCTGCATCAGATACCTTTTCCGTACCTTTCCTCCCTTCCGTTTCCTCAACAGTTCTCATAGGATACAGTCCCTCTGACATACTAGCATCTCGCCATCTCCTCATTCGATCATGATGAGTTTCACGATCATATTTCCTCCCAAATATGTACCTATAGTTACCTCCACTCCTCTGCTTTTCTCGCTCATGCACCTCATCTTTCCATTCTACCAATGCCTCGAACTGTGTCGGCCTTGGTCTAGGCTCTAGACACATCATTTTCTCCCTTAAATTTCTCAACACGGCCAGATTAAATGAACCATGTTCCGGGAATGCTAGAACACCATCTTCTTTAGTGTACTTAGCCCAATTGTCTAACCAAATACAAGTATGATACCCGTATTTCGCAACCATGAAGGATGCAGGGGTTCTTGTCGGAGGTAGTAACTCACCCTCTCTAGTTATTATGTCCTTATCCTTGTCAAACCACTTTTTAATTTTACTGAACAAGGATTTTTTCTTCTTCTCCTCTGTTTGGTAATACATTTTTGCGTTTACCACAACCCTCTAGTCCTTTCCGCCACTGTACGATCCTTTGTCCAATAACAGCGCGACTCACACTAACGCACCAATCCTGGAGCGTCTACGTCACCCTGTACTTCTTCCAATCCCTGCGCGGCTCACACCAACGCACCAATCACAGCGCTTTCGCCGTTCTAACCCACTGTCCAATCACAGCGCGGTCTTTCTGACGTCAGTAGTCGCTGCAGTCGCTTCTACTCCTGTCTCCTGTCACTTGTCTACCCCTCCTTTACAAAACCTTCTCAGTAGACTCTGTTTCAGATTCTTCAAAATCTATTAGTTACAACATATAAAAATCTCCATTGTCTGCTTCGCTAACCACAGAATAGTAAAGACCTTTCCCACAAGAATCCCGCTTCTCTCTAGAACAGCGCTTACCTCTGCTCCACTACGGAATTATTACTTTCGTTGACACAGTAGCACATCCCTCTACTCTGCCCTTCTAACATGCATTCATTAACTGTTTCCTCCCAGAATGCTCCAAAGAGTTTCACAATCAACTAAATGCTCATTCATTTACGCACTTTCACACCAGAAAATGTAGTACATTTACCCAGAATCCTGTCTTTCCCGAGAACAGCGAACAATCTGTCCTGCTACAGAATTATAACACACGTTAACCAAGCAGCGCTTACCTCTGCCCGGTCCTTCAAACAAGCTCAGAGAAAACCTATTACTTCTCCAGCGGTAAGCTTTAACGGCGAACCTTACGGATCCCTGGGACTTAAGACCAGAGTTTCACAGATAACCTTTGCTACCATACACACTTCTCTTACACAGAAATACGTCTCTAGTAGTAACACACGACGATGTCACCGAATCGAACCCAGACAAAGCGACGCGCAACTTCAATTGTCACACGCTTTTCCCTGCATTCGTACAGGGCCAACAATCCCGTCTTTCCCGAGAGCAGCACTCACTTCCCTCTGCCCTACTACGGAACCGTCACCGACTCCCTACGTCCCAGAAGCCGTACACACTACATATAACTCAATACGACGACTTCAACATTTAGTGTTAGTACATGTATCAACATCAATCAATAAATCAATAAATCCAAAAGGCCTATGTACAAGCAATTCATCAGATCAAGACAATAATCAAAACCATCATACTGCTACCAGGAAACTGCTGCAGATCAGAGCTTATAAATTCTCCCTACTTCCACGGACAGAGTAATTTCACAGTCATACGCACATACACTCATCATACGCTGGGGCCCATCACACCAACATTCATTCTATTACTCTATCCACACTGAATATACGAGAGAACTCCTAAATCAATCTGCATCTAGTCTGAGGTCAATGCAACCTAATTGATTTGTCTCGAGTCATGATTTAAACAGTTTAAACACATTTGAGATCTCAATAAAAATGACAAAGAAATAACCACCCGACACTGTAATTCAAACAAAGGTTATTTTATCTAAATTAGTTCAAATGAAAAGTCATCCAATAGCAAAATCATTATTCTCATAGTTACCTATTCTAGCTAAATGTCGTATTTAGGTCAGGACAGGTCTCTCAGTAAAGTCTCCCGAGTCACCGTCCTCTCAATCAGCATCGATCCTCTTGAGCATAAGTTTAGGAAGAAGTGGCCTTAGACCCTCTCTAGTCTAACAATATTTATACCAAAACTTACACATTAAAAGTTACAAACAAGCTCTAAACGTCCGATGAGCAGAGCGAGCAGGAAAGGATGTTGGCTCGCAACATTTAGAAAAATCTCCGCTCTCGAATATCTCAAAAATAAAAACACGGAAAAAGGAAGCACAAACTACATTCGCAACATCCATGGATGCTCTTCTCCGGAATTATAGTGAAGCCACCGTAAGTTTATCAAAATGTTCATTTGTGACAATTGTTCTTCTCCAAGGATATCTGGCGACAAGCCCGGAGCTGCTGTCCTTTCGTAACTTTTAGCTCAGACAGAGGCCGAGGTCATGTTTTCAACCATATTCAGCAAGGCCTCTCTTCATATTTCATCTACTCAAATGCAGGCTGTAGATGTCGGCCATTTCTCAATAGGCCAAAATGGACAATCTTAATTAAAAGAAACACAAAACAACGTTACTACATCGTATTGATTATACAGTGTTAATTCCCACTAATACCCTTATGTGTATGTATTTATCTAGCCATTTGCGACATAAAGTAGCATTAAAGCATATTATTTTAAAGCGCAAACACATAACATATAGCACTTTAGCCACACTTATTTAATTAATTTGCTCACCAACTTAGTTCACTTATTAATTAAGCCATGCAATTGCATTCCCACGTATAATTCTCTCATTAGTAAGGTTGATTAGTCAAAACACTCGACAAAAAATTAATACTTAATAATTAATTCTTAGTAATTTTAATTATGACATATAAAAATATAAACTGAAGTTTGAGTTGAAATAGAAAACCCTGCTCCAGCACCAACACTTGCGAGGCATCTCTCAGACTTGACATGACGGCAAATTAAATATGAAAAAACGACACACGATGTCTCCACCTCTTGATGAAAACGCTAACACTCTGCCAGTTCACAAGGTCAGATGGTTCCATGTGATGATTCCGTGTGGCTTCACCATGTGAAACACCCTGGGTAAATGATTTAACACATCCAGAAAATACTGCGGGACATTTGCTGACCAGAGAAATAGATTAAGCATCCCCTCTTTAACCAGAGTCAGTTCAGAACTCAAAAAACGTTTTGGACAGCGTATTTTGGCATTAGCATCGTTACAGCAGTAGACAGCCAAAAAGTCCAATGTTAGCAGATCTCAGATTTCAGGTCACATACTGTCCAACACTAGTGAGATTATTATCATTATTTTTTTCTTTTTTTTCCGTTGTTATTCTAAGGTGAAAATATTAACATGTTACAATCCAATGGAGCCACACAACTTCCAACGCCCAAAACATACCTCTGTAGGTTGTCTGTTATAAAAGACACCGGTGGGGCATCCAAGGCGTGGATTAGCTTTGTCTTCAGGCTCAGCTTGCTTCACTTGAGCGCAGTTTCATTAGTTCCTTAAGTTTTCGCGTGGTTCTTTACTTCCAATCGTCGCCACTGTTACATTGATGAAAAGTACTCTGGCAGGTAATGTAATCCAGGAGCCATAGGTGTAGTTAAGTAGATTCATTCATAGTAAGTAGGATGGTAAAGAAGGCCCCACCGGGAGCAGCATCCAGCTGCTCAGCCCATCTCACTCAAACTGACCACACTTCAAACCATGCATCCACGAACATTCCGATGACATCACACACACAGGCTGAGCAGCAGGGAGAAGAAGAAGACAAGGATATAACACATAGTAAAGGAATGATTGGAAAAGATTGCGTAGAAAAGATGTTTCTCTTCAAGGAGCCTTAAACTTTTATGTTAAGTAATAGAACTACTGAAATATAGTTTCACTAAATATCTGAGATAACTTTTTATATGCATTGTTATGTTGATTTAAAAAGAAAAGTCAGAATTACATTGAGGGGGCGTTGTGTGTGTTTGTATGTATTACACACACAAGCACTTTCTCTCTCTCACAGGAATTAAGAGAGTAAAGACACTTGGCAGAGCCACCTGTGGGAAATAGTTCACAATGCTAGATTGCAGCGGATCACACTTTGTTATAACAACATCCCAGGTGCCCTTGTTCATTGTGGGACACGCAGCTACCTCCCCTTCATGGAAATTCACTCACTCAGAGCCCCCCAGAGAGGTTATGGCTGTCCAATAATATCCATTGTAATTTAACCCATGTGTATGCAGCTGCCAAAGATCAGCAAGGTTCAGTGATCTCACAATCATTATGTATGCTGAGAAGCCACAGCTGTGGGTAAATGGATCAGAGATTCCCCAGATGAGCCTACTCAATGTAACACTGTTTACTGGACAAATCTGTACAATTCTCAGTTCCAAACAACGTAAATATGAAGGATTGAATGATATAACAACATACAGATCCCCTGAAGATTACATTAATTATAAATTTAGCAAAATGTGTGGCTCAAGATCATTTAAAATACATCATGTAACACTGTATAATCCCTAGAGTGAATTACTCTGCTGCCCAAGATAGATTATGCAATTATACTGTCATGTTGCCTGGATAGGCCTAGAGGGTAACACTGCCATTTTACATACACACAGGTTTTTTTCCTAAGTGGCCTTCACTCTCACACAACAACTTTTGACACCCATTTGCGAGAATGACTGTGTGGATTAGGTTCCATGAAACTATACTTGTTTACAAAATCAACTTTGCAAAAACACTATCATGATACCTTGAACATCATGTACAAGGTCTATACATACATTCTGCAAATGGGATCGTTTGTTTTCGTTCACGCAGCCACACGGCTATCTATAGCACATAAATAATGGTGGCCTGACTAGAATCTCAGCCCAAGGCAAGGATGCTTTCTGTTATAAATAAACAAGCTTTTCTAGGTTTTGGTGAGAGGAGCACTTGCTGTCATTTGTGAGGTTGCTACATGCTGAAATCGCAGCCCAGCAGTTAACTGATCCCTCAGCGAGGGATTTCCACCTTGTGACCATGACGGGAACCTACATTCTTTCCCTTCAGGTAATTGGGTCGGATCATCTGAAGGAAGTTACCGGTTTAGGGTCACCCAGGTCACTAATGGCCACCTCTCAGCCTTCGATACCAAATGAAGAGTCGGTCAGACAGTAGAGGATGCAAACCAATAACTGTTTATTCAAAGTACACTCAGAGCGGAGCCCTGCCTGCCCAATCGCTAGTAGTGCTGCAGAGAGACTGACATCAGCAAGCATAAAGATACATTATGTACATTTCAGAACCAATGAAGGCATGCCCACAGCGGAATTTTCAAGGCAGGTGCAGCTAAACAGTGAAGTACAAAGAGTAAGTTTCGATTCTGAGGCCGGGCACACATTATCTACTATTCAAGGTCATTCTGCCCCCCCACCACTAGACAAGGGGGAGAAGGCCTCTATCCAGTAAGAAAGGTATGGGCTAATAAGAACAGTGTATTCATTAGTGAAACACAACCCAACCTTGGAGAAATGAAACTCGGTGGAGAAATAGTAAAGGATTAGTTTGGATTATAACCCAAATTGGTGCCAAAATCGAAAATGGTGCCGCAAATGCTAACTTACATAGGATAATGCTAAAACGAAATAATTTCTATTCTAACAGACCCTCCTTTTAGCATGAGCTAAAACATTTTCTAACATCAATAAGAAAATATAAAAGCAAGACTCCCTATGAACCTTCCATATTCTCAGCATCAGGAAGGGAGACGTTAAGGAGGGAAGAAGTATCGAAAATGGCCTTATCTATCTGCATTCTGTGATCTATCTCTTTCTGTATCATGATTGCAGCATTGGTATCATGAATCGATATTTTCCTTTTTGGAGTAAGGAGAGTGGTGCAATATGAACAAAAAAATGGGAGGCACTGAATGAGGACACAGCAAAGCATCAGCACCGTAACCAGATAAATAATCTTTTCGAAAATCCATCCCCAATTACCAAACAGTGACCAGCTCCAATTTCCACTTTCCATTCCCTTGACATTCTTGAGAATATCTAATATGTGCTTAGTGATATTTTTTCCATATTCTTGATCCCGACTACACACTGGTCCCCGACTACAGCGCACACACCACCACTCTTTGCCAAGATGAAGTCAACTGCATATCTCGTCTGCTCGGAATATATCCACATACTTTCCAATTGAATAGTAATGTCACGTGAAGCTGCCACTCCAGTATTGGATGAAATTTGTAACATACACCCAAAATACTCTCTATCTTTCTTACCCCTGGCCATGGAGGTGCCTCCTAATGTGAAAATAGAGGAAAGGATGTATCCGAAAGTGACCCCATTACTGTAAATTTTGACTTCTAGATCAGTTACTCCTTCACAGAACTCCTCTGTTAATGTTCTTTGCACCCATCTTATGTTAGGTTTGCTGTACTTACAAGGTACACCCAAAGGCAACACCATCCCAAGAGCAATATCATTTGTACCATTATGAACATTAGAATAAGTACCATCAGACAGGAAATAAAACCCTGGATGTGCATAAATGGGTTCGTCATAATCTACTTCAGCATATCTAGTATTCATTGCAAATGTACTCAGATCTTTTTGCTTACCAAGGACATTGTATTCTTATACAACACTATTCCAGAACAATTAATATACAATGAGGTATCCGTGCTGTTAATGATAGGGCAGCAAGCAGGCTAATAACCAGCCTCTCGTGTACTGGTTCCCAGTATCAGGAGCACCTTTGCAGTCGTAATGGCTGTATTGTCTTTAGTGGGGTAAGCCTCAACACATTTACTGAATGCACAAACAACCACCAAAACATACTTAAGATTATTGCATTCCTCCAGTTCGATATAATCCATTTGAACGACCTTGAAAGGAAAAGTGGGTGGAGCAAAGTTACCAGGGGGTGTAGAGGTACCTTTCCCAACATTCTGCATCATGCATATCATGCAATACTTCACTAAGTGTGTAGCTGTCTTAGAGATATTATCATTCTGCCATACAGGGTCTACCAATTTACAAATGCCTTTAGCACTAATATGAGCTGGTCCATGGGCCATAGTAACCACAGGAAGAACATACGCATCTGGTAACATCCATCTTTGTTACCCTGGCTTATTAATCCAACATCCTTCGCCATTCAACTGTGCTGTACTTTCCGGCCACACTGCTAATTCTTTTATCCTGGCTTCACTTTGTATCTCCTTTACACTTTAGAGAGTATCTTCAAACATGACAACTGCAGGAACCCACACAGCTGGACTTGCTACAAACATTCTCTTCATCTTTTTCCGGGCCGTCTCTTTAGCTGTCTGATCAGCGAAAGCATTTCCCCAACCTACATCATCGGTAACCTTCCTGTTCGCACTACACTTTCCTATTGCCAATTTCCTAGGGAGTGTCAAAGCAGACAAAAGACTCAATATGAGGTGTCCATGTTGGATTTTTGTGCCATTGGAAGTAACGAACCCTCTCTCAGCCCAGAGTCACCCAAAATTATGCGCTACCCCAAAGGCATACTGGCTGTTAGTGTAGATGTTGACAACCAGTCCCTCACTCAACTCACAAGGTCGAATAAGGGCAGCAAGCTCAGCAGCTTGAGCCGACTAATAAGGGACCCACAATGTCTCTACTACTGTATGCAGTGTGGTGATAGCATAAGCTGCAGTGGTAGTGCCATCTGGTAATTTAAAACAAGAGCCATCGACATATAGTTCCCTTGTGGGTCAGATAAGGGAACGTCAGTCAAGTCTACCGGTTCTTTTGTCTCTTCTTCCGTCCGGAAGATGCAATCATGTTTAAGGGAGGGGTAGTAACGTGGCTGGATTCAGAGTAGCACATATTTTAATTGTGATGTGTTTAGCAAACAATGTCAATTCATAGCCAGTAAGACATGCACTGGTGAGGTGCTGTTTCTTTGTCTTATTCAAGAATGGGTCCACATCATGAAGTACCATGACTGTGAGATCAGTATCAAGAACGAGTCCAGCCGATTGTCTGATTGACAATCCGGGAGAGCTCTGGCAACAGGATCAAGGACAGCAAAGAAATAAGCAAACAGGCGTTGCTTATCCCCAAATTTCTGTGTTAAAACAGAGAGCGTGCAACCAGCCATCTCATGGACATACAACACAAATGTCTTAGCATAATTAGGGGTGCTAAGCACGGGAGACGAACAAAGCGCTGTTTTCAATTGTCAACAGGCCTTTCAATGCTTGATTATAAATACTTGCATTCTCTGTATAGCCCTGAGGAGCTCAACAGAACCTAAAGCTTCTACCCTATAGGGTGGACCCAAACAGATATCTGCTATCTGGATGAATAGGAATACTAAAAAATGCATTTTTCAGATCGATAACAGAAAAGAATTTAGCAGTAGAAGGAATCATTGTCAGAAGTGTGGTAATATCAGGAACCACTGGAAACTTGGGAACCACAATTTTGTTAACTTCGTGCAAATCACAAAACGGTAAACATCCTCATGATCATCAGAGGCATCGGAAGACGTCCATTTGAGAAACAGAATAATAGGACTATTACAAATATTGGCAGACGTCTTTTTGATGACTCCTTTATGTATCAATTCTGAATAATCTGGAGAAGGGCCCGTTCTCCCACCTGGGGTATTTTATACTGAGGAATACAGGGCAAAATAGCATTATCTTTAACCTTAATTGAAACCGGTGGTATATGTAGCAGTCCCACATCTGTATCACCCGTCACCCATAGAGTGGATGGTACATCAGTAAATTCAGTGGGAAGAGCGAAAGACAGGCACTGTTTATTACCTACACTTGGACCCATCGTCATGTAAACACCTGCCGGGGAACAATAAATAACAGCATACAATTTTTTCAACAAATCCAAACCCATCCAATTTTCACCACAATTGGACATCAACAAAAACGGGGAATCCACAGTAAAAGGACCAACAGTCAATGCAAGGGGGGTGAAATGGGGCTTACAACTGGTACACCTGATAAACCTACCAAAACGTTATTATAGCCAGACAGAGCCACCCCAGGGACCTGAAACAGAACTCTTTGTTGCACCTGTGTCCACCAAAAACTCCTTAGTCGAGACATGCAAATCTGCCGTGACATAAGGACAACGTGGACCTACAGGTATCAGAACTGGTCCCTCACTCTGTCCCTGGCTTCCCTAACTATAAGGCATCCCTGTCACCTCATCTGTATCATAATCATCATGATACTACTGTCCATCACAAGGGTCATCAAAGTAATTGTTATCAGAACGACCCTGTGTTAGGCAGCAGCCTAAGCCCTATCAGTCTCTCGACCTCGTCCCCAAGGACCTCGCCCTCTAGGAACTGCCATCTTCTGCAGAAGCACAGGACACTCGCTACAACAATGGCCCCCTTCCTTACAATATGCACACTGATTCTGCCCCAAAGGCTTCATGGTGGTCTGCCTACTAGTGCGAAGAAGCTATCTGGCGAGACCACCACGTCCTCTACCATTTCCTCTAAACGCTTGCTGTAACAGCACCTTCATCTTTAAATCCTTATGCTTTTTCTCTGTCCTCTCTTGGTCACGATGTTCATAGTATTGAGCCATATTCAAAATAACAGAGGGAGAAGAGGTGGACCATGTACTATCAGACGCCTGTAAATGAGTCGCAATTTTGGGAAGTAAGTTAGAAACAAATCTATCAACAAGCAACCGAACTCCTCCCTCAATGGACATATCCTGCCCACTATAGTCCAAAAACGTATCTTCAAACCAAGTAAAGAAATCAGACACACTTTCATCCTTTTTCTGTCGGCAAGCCGTCAACTTGTCCCTACTTACCTTCTCCGGCAGAATAAGAGAGTGCATATATGTAATGATACGACCTGGCAAAGCAAGTATCTTGGCACAGGGCTTATCACCTGGTTCCTGATCCCATCCTTTAATCACATCCCATTTACCACCCAACTCCGCGACATGGTCTTGAGTATGTACCTGTCTCCAAATATCAACCGGAACAAGAAGACCAAAGCACATCTCAATAACAGCAAGAGTCATTACAGTAGAAGAGGCATCCTCAGTCAGTTCTTTATAATAAGCAGTAGGATTTTAGCTAGGATCAGGCAAACGAGTCTTAAGGGATAGGACCTCACTTCTTTTCCACAGAGTATAAACCCACTGTTCTTGAAAACGGGCAGTTACACCCGCTCTGGTGACAGTACCACGCTGATCCGTTAACTCTGGTATTTCTGGGTGATATATAGGATGAACCTCTCGCATCGGAAACTGAGACACCGGGGTAGGACTCTTCTCATGCAACCTACCCCTATAAGAAATTTATGTTGCCACATTCGCAAAAACTTGGCCAGGCTCCACACGGCTAGCGTACTCGCGATCTCTAATGTCAAATAAAGTTTGCGGGGCATCATACCCAAAATGTTGCTGCCAAAGACTAATCAACGAAGCAGACCAATGCTTAAGGGCATGCTGTTGTACAAAGGGCTCATAATCTCGCATTACTCCCCAAACATCCTCCACACTGTAAATGGCATTACAACCCCACTGCACAGCCTGATTAGCTACTACCTTCTTCTCCTCATGCCCCACCTCAGATCAAACAAACGGACCCATACGCTCCCTAAATTTTGTCAAGTCTCTATCCTCAAATCCTCGAACTGGCATTTCACTACCCACAGATGTCAGAGGTTGGAAAACCAAGGTACGAGAAGTAACAGAAGTAACAGGTACAATCGTCGCTGGTGATTGCGCCGGAGGAGAGAGAGCAGGAGATATAGCAGTCGAGACAATAGGCGTACTAACAGTCACAGTTGCCACAGATGGTGAAGCCAAAGAAGGAGGAGGAGGTGCCAAAGCCATCTAAACAATGGCAGTAGATACAGGGACAGTTGAAACAGTAATAGCAGGCTGCTGCGATGGCAAGGGGAAAGTGGGATATATCCTCTGCGGAGCATATGGGGTGGGGGTAGAGTGTCTAGAAATTCCTCAACAAAAGTATAATTTTCTTCTTGGGCCAGATAGGATTTATCAATCTGTAAACAAAACCTCCTATCTTCACATTCAACTCCTGCCTCCTGCTTTTCTCCATCATATGCTACAGCTTTCTGAGTCAATGTCTGCATCTTCCCCCTCCATGCATCTTTTTCCATCTTCAATCGTCTCTGCCTAGCTGCTTTCTGCCACGTTCTGAGGGAATCAAACATAGACTGTCTACTTCATCTTGTAAATAGCTGTTCCTGTAAAAACCCAATCTTTCGTTCATCAAAAGTGCCCGTCAACTGCCACTGTAACTCAGCATTGTCCCTCGTATATTTGTGCCGTAATGTACTAAACATAATAGGGCCAAGACCATGCTTCACATACATATCAAAATTAGGAGTGCCTTCTAGAGGCTCCGGCTGGGCTTCTTTTAGTCAAGCATCTGCAGAACAACAGCAACAACACAAAGAGTAAAACTTACTCCCAGACCCGGTCCGTGAAAAAACACATGAGCTATTACTCTATGATCGCCTGCTTGACACTAACCCTGATTTAATGTTTCCAACGGAAACGTGGTTCAATGAAGGCTCCAACCCCACGATTGCGAGCACCATTCCTCACGGTTACCAGATGTTAATAAAGGATCGGCCTGAGGGTAGAGGGGGTGGCGTAGCTATAATCTTTAAAAACACTTTCACCTGTTCCATATTATGCACAACGGAAGCAGATAGGGCCAAAAGCCTCGGCTTTCTCTTCACTGCATCTGCACATCAAGCTATTGCGGGTGTGCTTATCTATAGGCCCCCTGGCTCTGCCGGAAAGTTCATCGAATCTATCAGTCATGTCATCTCCTCATTGTTACCAAATACAAGCATTGCCTGGTGCTTGGAGATTTTAATATCCATATGGACAAGCAGTCTGAACAGGACCCTATTAGGCTGTGGGAATCTCTAGATATTCCAAATCTGGTTCCCTATGTCCATCTTCCCACTCATGAGAAGGGACATACTTTAGACCAGATTTTCTCTAATGCCAAATTAGAAATGGACGTCCCACCCTCATTAGTGTGGTTGGACCATTTTCTCCTAGGCTTCAGAGTCGACAAGGTCTCATCTGGCCCTCAACCTCACTGCAAGTCCCGTCCTAACAGTTTTAGATCCTTTCGCCAGATCACTCCTGAGGCCATGAATTCTGCACTTAGACAGCACCCGATTCCATTTAGCAGCAATCTGGAGGAGGATGTGCTTATCCTCGAACTGGCTGGGGCACCGTGCTCTGGAGCTGGCTCCCCATCTACTCGGGCGACTAAAACTGGCCGCGCCTCTGCTCCTTGGTTTTCAGAAGCCCTTAGGAAGAGCAAAAGTGCCTGCAAACGCTTGGAGAGAGTGTGGCGGATTCATTTCAACCCTGAGGATAAAGCTAGTTACAAACAGGCTTTGAAAGCCCACTACCATAAAATTCGTGAGGAAAAGAAGCTTTTCCAAAATTGAATCACCTGGGAATAAAAGTAAAGAAATCTTAAAAATTGTAAAAGACTTGTCATAGTACAATGGTAAGCCTGTTCACCCCCACTAATGAATGGATCAACCATCTTGCGGGTTATTTTCACGAAAAAAAATAAATTATTCAAAATACTTTTGAGACTACGCCACTGGAGAAGGAAGGAATCATAGAGCCATCACTCCCCGCCTGTGTTGAGGCAGGTCCTTACCCAGTTTCCTCCTATTTCCCTAGACAAATTGTTGGAGATAATGAAAACCCTCAAATCTGGTTCTCCGTCGGACCCTTGTCCAGCCAAAGTACTGTCCTCTGTGGCCGAGATCATTAATCCAACCGTCAACCGGATTCTGAATGCCTCACTACAGATGGGGCAGGTGCCTGAATGCTGGAAAAATGCCAAAATCCTCCCATTACCTAAGAAGCCTTCCGCAGATCCCATGGTGGCCTCCAATTATAGGCCGATATCATTACTACCCTTTTTCTCCAAAGTTCTTGAAAAATGTGTGAATCTAATTTTTACGGAGTGTGTGGAAGCCAACCATGTACACAGGGGTTCTGAGCTAATTTTAGCACCGAAACGGCCCTACTGGAAGTCTCCAAGGCTATTAAAGAGACACTAGAAAAAAGGGGGGAAGCAGTTCTGATACTGTTAGACCTCTCTGCAGCCTTTGATACCGTGCTCCAAGTCAGGCTCCTACCGAGACTCCAGGAATGCGGCTTTGGTGGCACGGTATTCAAGTGGTTCTCTTCTTTTCTCAGCGACCATCAGCAAACTATTTGGTCCCCTTCCTTTGTGGCCCCAATTCCCTCCATGAAGGTAGCGGTCCCGCAGGGATCTATTCTTAGCCCGTCACTCTTTAAAGTCTATATGGCTCCTCTGGCGCTTTTAGCTGAGGCATACAGTGCTAAATAGTATCATATGCAGATGACACTAAACTGCTGTTCACCTGCGAGAAGGGCGCTGATTTTAGAGGCGGTGAAATTAACACCTGCTTGACGGAGGTTTTCTCCTGGCTTAAGCAGAACCAATTAAAGTGTAACCCGGAGAAATCTGAGATCATTTTCTTTGGCCCCTCACCATGTGAAGCGTGGCGTAAGTGGTGGCCACAGTCCCCCCTGCTGCCTCTGTTAGCACTGTAAAGAACCTTGAAGTCAAGTTAGATTCCAATTTATCTATAAAGGCTCAGGTCCAAACAGTTGCCGGCACATGCTTTGGCCTGTTAAAAATGTTAAAAAACGTTCTGCCCCTGCTGCCGATTGTATACAGGAAGACGGTAGTCCAAGCCCTGATTGTATCAAGGCTGGACTACATCAACGTCTTGTACCTGGGACTCCCTGAGTACCTATTCAACCGTCTGCAGGTAGTCCAGATTGTGGCGGCTCGTGCAATTCTAATGGTAGGGCCCAGAACGCGACTGTCTATCCATCTGAAGTCCCTGCACTGGCTGCCAGTCCGGAAGAGGATTCAATTCAAAACCCTGGTCCTGGCTTTTCCTATATTAGGAACAGGATTCAGAACTATGTGCTGCAAAGAGCCCTGAGGTCCTCACTTCAGCACTTGACAACCATCCCCAAGTTTTCCCTCTCCCGGCTGGGCGGCCGTTCTTTCCAAGTGCTGACCTCCCGTTTATGGAATAGTCTTCCTCAGTCTCTCAGGCAGATTCAGGATCTGCTTACTTTCAGAAAACTGTTATCAACAAAGGGTAGACCCAAAACAGTCACTGGGACCTGGGTATCGAACAGTACAATAATGGGCGGTCCCAGTGAAGTACATGTACTCATGAAGTACAATTAAAACAAAATCACACTGGTGCTTGGGAAAGAAATTGGTTCAATGTTATTTAATCACATTGAACAATGAGAAATGCTGATCAATCAATATGTAGTTCCAAATACTTTGCACATGTACCCCACGGCAGTGGGAGAAAGGAAAAGGGAGGAAAAGTGCATCAAGTGAGGGTCATAAGGGTGAAAGAAAAAGATGGTGACATCGTCATCATTACGAAATTAATTACAATAAACAGTGGCATGTGTAAGCCACAAGGAGTAAAAAATGTTTAACATTGCCATAACAAAGAATCACAGTTACAAATCACTGTTGGTAATTGTTGGCATAGAACGACAACACTGTCGATGTTTCGACCCCAATTGGGAGTAGGCTGTTAGATTCCTTACAGCGGGGTCTTCCTCTGGAATATAGAATAGGGGCACCTGGGAAGAATGAAAGACAATGCTAAGTCTTAATTTAAGTGGCATTGTATGTTGCCAAAATGGGACAAAGAAGTTAAAATTGGAATTACCATGAAACACCCTTGGCTCTGGGTGTGAGAAGAAGAAAAGGGGCCCGCAGGCTCGCCTGGGTGGAGAGCAGAGGGTTGTCACCTGTAAAGTGAATGAGGTAAATTCAGAAATAATCATCCCTAGTTAGGGTAAAGGAAAAAATTAAAGAATCGAAGAATTCTGACCTTCTAGATTTAGAGTTGCTCAAGAAAATCGTATCAACTGATTTGCATGGACCAGGAGGTTCACTTGCTGCGATTAGGGGTTTCTAAACAGTTAAAGAAAAGGACCCCATGCCAAAACCATACTACTAAAAACAGGATAAATCAAGGAGCACAAAAGCAGTGAAATAAAATGGCTGTAAGGCACGATGCGGGAGTACTGTGGGAGCCTCTAACCAAGAAAGCGCTTTTGTAGAAGCAACCACGACATTGCTCATTGTGCGATAAAAGCTCAGGGGGGCCAGCTAAAACGGAAGCCGTATGTACTGAACAGATGGCTGATGCACTAAATGTGTGCGTGCCGTGCCCGTCTCTAGACGAATAATAGAGGGGAAACCATATGTGATATGCCGATGGCAGTAAGACTAGATGCGTGTCTTACACACTGTGGAGTATCCGCGCGCTTTATAAGTACCTATTTACATTACATTACATTACTGATTCCAGGCATCTTTCAAAGAGAAAATAAGTTTGTTATTTTATGCCTGACAAAGCAATTGTATGTGCTTTTATCAAAACGGTCCTCAGACCGTACCAAACACAAACCACAAGGGTACCGCATCCACAAAGAACCAAAACAAACTCACCTGTTATGAGTAGCACAAGCGAACCGATTCTCCAATACCGACTCTTCAGACCAAAGGTCAGATCCAAGGTTTTCGCCGTTCAGGACTCCAGTCGGGATGACCCCTGGGCGACGCACCGTCCGGCAGGACAGAAGGGGCAGCTGCGAGCAATCAATACTCCTCATGTAGGGATCCCTGCACCGTCAGTCTGACCCGAGGATGGTCTTGACCTCCCCCCCCGTCCGCAGAAGGGGGTGGATCAATCACCAAAGGAGTCCCTGTTCGGGCACCAACTGAAGGAAGTTACCCGTTTAGGGTCACCCGGGACACTAATGACCACCTCTCAGCCTTCCATACCAAATGAGGAGTCGGTCAGACAGTAGAGAATACAAACCAATAACTGTTTATTCAAAGTTAACTCAGAGCGGAGCCCTGTCTGCCCAGTCGCTAACAGTGCTGCAGATGGACTGACATCAGCAAGCATAAAGATACATTATGGAAATTTCAGAACCAATGAAGGCACGCCCACAATGGAATTTTCCAGGCAGATGCAGCTAAACAGTGAAGTACAAAGAGTAAGTTTCGATTCTGAGTTCGGGCACACATTATCTACTATTCAATGTTGTTCTGCCCGTCCCCGCCACTAGACAAGTGAGAGAAGGTCTCTATCTAGTTAAAAAGGTATGGGCTAATAAGAACTGTGTATTCATTAGTGAAACAAAACCCAACCTTGGAGAAATGAAACTCTGTGGAGACCTTTTCTCAGAAGTAGTAAAGGATTAGTTTTGATTATAACCCAAAATGGTGCCTACATAGAAAATGGTGCAGTGAATGCTAACTTACATAGGAAAATGCAAAAACGAAATCATTTCTATTCTAACACATCAAATGGGGGATTTCTGGCAGAACACATACATATACGCACCACTGTGTATTCCTTGTATATTTGTCTGAGAGAAAGAACAAGTGGCTGGGAAAAAGGATTCTAGATCTGTTACTATGATCCCTGGGGAGACTCAGGGTTGTCATGTACTGTGGTTGCCAAAACCAATCGCTACCTGTCTAGCTTTAGGGGTGAATATGGTGGCTCTGTGGGCTAGCTGGTCTCTAGGACAGCATATCCTGTGGGAGTGAACGGAATCAGTCTGGCACCATCCATACGTTTATGTTGCCCAACAAATGCGCAGTTCCTACTGGGAAGTGGGGAACTACACAACATGGCACCATCAAAGTGGTGGAATTGGCTCTTATTTAATAGATCACCTGAGTAGTTTTATCTTGCTTTCTCAGAGACCCCTACCTACCTTCTTACCAGAGACATCTGTGGTGGTAGGGACTATCCTCCTCAGTGGAGAAGGTAACTCCTATGTTTTGGCTGTAGGTTGTTCAAGCTTGAACTTATAAAGGATCTATTTCTCATTGTGTTATCCTCTCTGTAATTCTTAACTGTATTCTTATAATATCTGGAGATGATGATGCAGCAGCACTTAACATTGCTGAGAACTGAAGACATGTGGTTACTCAGAAGGTATTACAGCATGGTCTCACAGCTACAGGCAGCGATATGGTTTCGAGGCTGAGGTTCACAAAGTATTTAAGACAGAGTTATTCTATTCCTGGGTGCAAACGGCACCACGTGGTTATTTCGCACTTACAAACAGAATGAAGTATCAGATAATTACACACCGTATGGAGAAATCGAGATACCTCTCACTTACCAAGAACACATAAATTGATATAATGGTGCCCTACCACACACTAC
Source organism: Triturus cristatus (assembly GCF_964204655.1). Taxonomy (NCBI): domain Eukaryota; kingdom Metazoa; phylum Chordata; class Amphibia; order Caudata; family Salamandridae; genus Triturus; species Triturus cristatus. The sequence goes on along the minus strand of NC_140579.1, from coordinate 568,067,339 downwards.
AGCAAACGTTAGACTATTTCCTCTCAGCAATGAGGGAGTGACATGGCCAGTCTTAGCCGGCTTTACATCGCATCCTAATATTGTTAATTTATCAGTAGCCAAGGTGTGAACACTGTACAAAGATCTAATAACAATATACAGATGCTTGACTCAGTTAGCTGTACCAACATTGACACTAAACCCTGTGCTGACTGCTCAAGCTGTACAACCACAATTGGCTACTCCGGGCATCAGCCCACAAACACTAAATGCAGTCATGGGGAAAGTTCCCGTCAGATGGGAGGAGATTCTGTTCTGGACTGCACAAAAACAAACAACTCAGCTTAAGGCTCTGTTTTCCAAAATGGGCCCGCAGGAAAAACACAGAGGGTATATTTACAAGCCCTTGTCGCCACCACAAAGTCACTTTTAGTGAGGTTGTGGTGGCAATAGGGGCTTCACCTTATTTACAAGGCAGCGTTAAGCCACTTAATGTGGTTTAACGCTGCCTTGTAAATAAGGCACCCTTTCACGCTGTACTTAGCGTTAAAGAGGAGGGCAATGGGTGTTGCAGTGGGTGTTCCACTGCAACACCCAGTGATTTTGACGCTGCCCCCTATTTCCAAGTGTGAAGTAAATAGGAGGCAGCGCCAAAATTAAGACCAGGGAAAATTTGGTCTTAAACAGGCAAAACAAGGAGAAATGCTTTATTTCTCCTTGGTTTTGCTGTTTTTATGTGTGCTACATTGTGCAGCATACATAGAAATAGCAAAACGCTAATGATTGTTTATGTGCAGAAAGGTGTCCCTTCCTGCACATAAACAATTAAAAAATGACGTTTTGCAACTTCTATGTGTGCTACATTAAGCAGCACACATAAAAGTTACAAAATGCCATTTAAAGATTGTTTATGTGCAGAAAGGGAGATCTTCCTGCACCTAAACAATCTTCCCCTCAACGCAGACACCCTTGCACTATGGTGCAAGGGTGCCTGTGTTGGCACTAGGCTGCTAAAGTTTAGTGCCAGCACAGGGGGAAATGCAGGGCTGCACCATATTGATATAAATATGGTGCAGCCCTGCGTTTCTGAAGTGGCGGAGTGCGGCTTTAAGCAGGGAGGCTAACGCAGCGCTCCGCCACTTTGCTGTAAATATGCCCCAGAATTTTAATAAATTGCTTGCCAATGGGGATGGCTCCCCTTGTGGAAGACTACAATCTATACAAAATAAAACTCCAATTGGGGGGTCATAACCCCAGACACATCAGTGTTCTCTTTTGGGAGGACTTAACCCAAGGTTCCAATATTCTTTTGGCTGAAAAGGATTGGCAGCCTCATTTTGTAATGGAGTGCCAAAATTGGGAAACTGTAATTTTACCCGCTTTCTCCGACCTCGTTCCAGAATCAGTAAAACACTCATAGGCCAAGGAGTGGGCGCTAGCGCTAGCTGCTGCTTTAAACCAAAACCATGTGGGGTGGGATGATGGTTTCCATTACCATGCAATACCTCTGAGGACAGTCCCACAACCTCGAAGACAATACCCAATAAAGTATGATGCTAAAAAACAAGTTAGGGAAATACTCCAACAACTTGAATACCAAGGTGTGGTAGAAATTTGCACCTCATCAAAGAATAATCTTGTTTCCTGTAATGAAATCTGATCATTCATACCATCTAGTACTAGACGATAGACACTTAAACACAGCTACTCACACATTTGCAGTACAAAATGCACACAACACCGCACTAATGAACAACATAGTGCGGAAGAAATACAAAACAACTCTTGACATCTTGAATGGATTTTTGTGCCAAAATATAGTACCTGGAAGCAGATATCTGACCACATTCAGCACACTCAGAGGCAATTCTTTTGATCACCCCAAGGGTAGAAGAATAGCCCTGGGCTGTTCTCTGCCAGAGTAACAGAGCCACTACAAACTTTTGATGACAAGGCATTGTCCTATGTTGATGACATTTACTTAATGGATGATGACCTTTCAGAACACTTGACAAGAGTGGGCCACATAGTTTTGGGGTTTGCTCACATGGGCTACAAATTTAATTAAAAAAAAAAAAATGCCCGCCTCGATGTCTTTTTTCTAGGATATGTGCTGTCAAGTGAAGGCAAGAGCCTTGTGACACACTTCTTACAGAAGTGTGCACTACTTCAGCCTCCATCTACGTTGAAGAGTTTGCAATTCATATTGGGATTTCTAAATTTTGGCAGAACTTACATTCCAGAATACGCAGAACGGGTTAAACCGTTCCAAGACCTAATAAGTCCAGATTTTTCCAGTATGCATTAGACTTAGGAACATACAAATATCTTTCTTTCCATACAAGTTGACATGATAGCTTCAAAACACTTACACACATGTAAACACAATGAACTTGGTGATCCGCATCATCGCAGGAACATCCGTGTATACATACATCATGTTCACTGAAGGTGATAAAGTATCAATTGCATATAAATCGCATCTATACACCTACGCTGAAATACGTTTTGCACCTACAGAAAAAATACTGATATCAGTACAGACTGCTGTGGTAAGACAACGAGCCCTAGCCAGTGGCGGCTCCTCCGCTAAGGCAGAGGAGCGTCGCCCCACTGATTTTTTTTCAGTGAAAAACAGAGAAAATAAAATTATAATAACTCATGTTATTATCATTTTATTTTCTCCTACTTCCACACTTTCACGTAAGGGGGCGGTGGCAGGGGAGGAATGGTAGCACCCTCCTACAGTACAATGACTGCTTGGATGGCCCTCTTGCGCACTTTGCATGTTCTCCATACAGGCTGCTTTACAGCCTACGTGGAGAATATGCCCAGGTGGCTTATAGTCAACTCCTGAGTGCCAAAACACGGCGCTCAGATTAATCACAATGCTGCTAAAGCAGCGTTGTGATTGGCTGACTGGCGGCCTGGGTGTGCATCCTGTGGCCAAGAAAAGGGAGGACTACGGAGGAGAGATGCGGTGAGGAAGCGGCGAAGAGCTAACTTTTTAATTTTTAATTTAAACGTTTTTTATTGCCACATCTCTTGCACCCTCCCCCTTCTGCGTCCTCCCCCTCTACCTCATGCATCCTCCCTCACCTCCGATCTGTGCCTGCCGCCGCTGGCCCTAGCTCAGGAAAAACACAACATTGTTGTTATCCCAGTGCCACCCTTAGAGGCTGTCACCAGAGCAAGTGTTCCAAACGTGAAGGAATTACATCCATGATGGATACAATGGGCAAACGTCCTTACCACAACAGATGTAGACTGCAAGTTTGATTCTAAACTACAAACACAATAATTTCTGCAGTACAAACAAGAATATGCTTTGCCTAACTAAATTATGTCTCTAGTATGCTGTGATTACGTTATATATACTGAGGGTTCTGCCCAACCTGCTATAGGGACAAAGCATCAATACTCAGTATTGTGCACTATTGTGAAAGGGCGCATGCTCAGTGGACAATTCCTCCCTGAGAAAACCTACACGCAGTCACTTTGTGATTGCACTGCGCAGCTAGCTGAACTTAGAGCTCTAACACTGGCAGTAGAAAATACGGATCCAGGATTCCCCACTCTTATTGTGTGCAATTAATTTTACTGTGTCCAGTCTTATAATGAACATCCACATTATTGGAGCCAGAATGGATTCAAAGACTGGAAGGATTGCACAATCAAGCCCAAGCTGCTTAGGGAACATGTGGCAAAGATGAAAGATTGCTTGCCATGGACTCATGTAATACACACATTGAGTCATCAACGTGCTGGCGTACACTTTGTAGGGAATTTCATAGCTGATGAAGCCGTAAAAGCAGAAAGTTCGCACTGCTGCAGTTGCTGCAATCACTTGAGGATAGACAGAGGCATAAAGGTGGCTGTCAAAGCTGCTCCCAATGACACCCATTTGCTGAAAAGCTTTCCACTCAAGTACTCCTACAAGTTATATGCAAAAAACATTCCATATGCTCATTCCTGGAGTGGGGGATAGAGTAATACCAAATACTGATCGTAGGATGGGTTTAATCATATCTGCACATGAGGGTCTGGCATCTGCACATGCAGGGGTGGCTGCTAGAATTATGTTATTGCAGCAACATTACTGGTGGCCCGGTCTTTACATACAGGCCAAGGACTTTGTCCTTAAATGTGACAGCTGCCAGCAGATGCAGGAGTCTACTGATTTCAAACAGTCCTCTGGGTTATGTTTTGGACCACTGCAGCCTTCTGTCATCGGATGGGGCTTACAAGTACATCCTAGTAGCAGTGGACTCCTGCTCTTAATTCCTATGAGTATGGCCACAGCCGCTGGCTGACTCCTGAACTGGTAAAAAGGATCTGCAAGTCTTTATTTGGACATACGCAGTAGGCACATTGCATCCCGACCAGGGTCCGGCGTTTAGCTCTAGGGCTTACAAAGAGGCCATGGGAAGTTTGGGTGTGACCCTGCATTTTTCATTTCCATACCATTCAGAGGGAAATTTGGTTGTGGAAATGAAAAAATATGGCTTAAATCAGTATTTAACAACGAGGGTACTAGTCTCAGGCTGTAGTTGGATCCATCATCTTTATCGGGTCCAGAGGGCACTTAATAACCTGTCTAGAAAATACTTGGGTGGCAAAACTCTCTATGAAAGCCTGTCTGGGGTAAAGATGTGAGTCCCAGACCTCAACAATACCAGCTCAGTGGTGGCGGAATCACCGTTTGGCATCATTAAATGTTTGACTGTTTTACACGGACTGAACGACTTCCTGGACAAATATAGCAACTTCTAAGTATAACGTACCACCACTGGAGAAGTGAAGGAAGTCCTGGCAAGACCTACCTGGAACACAAAGGGTGGGGACCTGGTCAGTGAGAAAATTGTGCACAAGAAAGAATTCGGGCCATCTTACAGAGTGCCTGTTCCTGTCCTGGCTGTTGAAGGTTCCAGAACTGTGCATCATCCGCACCTTGCGAGTTGCAAAGACAAAAGATTTGTCTCCGTTTGTGGGAAGTTGGCCTGGCATATGCTGGTCACTAGTTATAGTGGCCACCTTGCACCAGTCCAATTCGACTCTTGGTAGATAGGTTTAAAGACAACCTTTTAAAGAAAGCTATCCTAGTGGTAGCTGTGGAGAGCAGCCTTCAGGCTAAGTCTCTGAGGAATGTAAAACAGCTTGTTTTACCTTATAATCTCTTGAATTACCAAATGAAAAGACACCACACAGGTATATATATCAAATATATATGTATGTATTTCTAAATATACTCTACTAATCTCTTTATGAGATTAGAGCCAGGTAAACATTCAAAAGATCAACAGTTCTCAATAAATTAAGCACAAATATGGCTGTAGCCCTAGGGGCGTACCAGACCATATACTAAAATAATGGGTTAACAAACTCGACTTGCAAAAGTAAGAGGCCTAGGACCTTGGGAATCGCTGGGGCTTCACTTCTGCAGTGTTAGCAGGTAAGTAATCAGCCCACAGGAGACGCGTGCAGTGTCTAAACACACACGCGGGTTTTCAATGCGTTTCAATGGCTAATGTCGTGGTTTGTAAATCACAGTTTTAGGGCACTTCGCAAAAGTCAACAGGCAAGCAACTTACAGGGTAAGTATTTCGAGAGCCAACACACACTTGGGCACCGGAGTGCACGAGTTACCTCACCCAGGGAAGCCGTGTGCATAGGTGTGCTTTGGTGTTGGGTCGCGATGCTGTTTCCAATAGAGATCACTGGATACTTGCCACTTGTGACGACTGGAGAGGTGTCCGTTCGAATCCGACGATGGATTGGAGTTGCAGAAGACCTAGAAATTGAGGGGACAGAGTTCAGAGTCACTTGCCAGTGACCGGTGGCCAGCAAGATGGATGACCACAGCTGTTGCGTCTCTTCAGGTCGGTGATGGTGTTTTGTCTCTTCGCTCACGAGGTCCAGGAAGGCTCGACGATGACCAGCAGCTGGATTCAGGAGGAACCACAAAGTCTACAGCTGCCGACGGTGTCGGCACCCGGATTGGAGCCAACAAGCCTTGGCAGTCGCAAGTCTTATGTGGAGTAAAGATTGGCAATGGTTCAGACCAGCAAGGTCTGATGGACTTACCCAGCGAGGGTAAGTGAGGGCAGGCCCAGAGCAACCAGGTGAGCCCTTGGAATTGATGTGGAAGTCTTCAGGTGAGTTACTAGCCAACGGGCAAGCAACTGCAAAGATGCCTTTGCAGGAAAAGTTTAACAACAGCCCACGGTCACTCGAGATGGGGTAGGCTGCTGAAATTCGGTACTAGACCTGCTAGGGACTCGGAACACAAGTGGTCCAAAGCACAACTTCGTTGGACGTAGATTAGGGCTTGCACTCGAAATCAGTGCACGGTTCCCTGGTATTGCTGTTCCTCGTCACTCGTGGGGTCCAGATGCCACAGCTTCGCTGGGGACTCAAAATGGCCATCGAGAGGTCAGGAAATCCTCTTCAGGGGATGCAGGGACTTCGGGCTCCGGCGGGAGCAGTAAAGTTTGCAACCGTTGTAGAGAGTTTTGGTGCCTGCCAAGCAGGGGAGTCACTCCTTGACTCCAAGAGAGATTCTTCAGTCTTCCAGAGATAGTGGAACGTCGAAGGGCCAGGATGCTTCTTAGTTGAGCGTCGTCCAGGTGTAATCTCAATTGCATTGGCAATGTGTGGTATCTTATAGTGAAAAAATGGGAGGGACTAGCTCTATGACCACTCCTCTAGGAGGGTCAGGGTAGTGGGTGGTTACACCCACTTCCCTTTGTCCAGTTTCACGCCAGAGCAGGGGCAGGTAGCCCCTGAACCGGTTTGAGCTGGCATATGCACAGAGGAGCCTACTGCTCCCCCAGTGCAGGACTTCAAAGCACTCTAAGAGTGCACCCACCCAGCTCCAATATGCTAAATCCTGTCTGGGAGGTGGTGACACCTCCCTGTGACAGGAAACCCTTTGTTGGGCTCCCTCCACTGCGAGTTTTGGTCAGCAGCAGGAGGGCAGCCCGGTGTCTGTGCTGGTGGCATCCATTTTGTGATGCCAGGGCTCTGAAAGATTTCTACCGTGTAGTACAGTGGGTACATGTCGTCCCCTCTAGAAGGGTGGGATCCTACTCCCACACCAGTTACTGGTGTGGGGGTAGGATTCCAAGTTGTTTGACACCAAACACGACATGTTTTGATGCAGTCATTCCAAAGTTAGCATTTACCGCGAGGTTATAATGCACTTAAGAGTATATGGTTTAACCGCATCCACAAACAGCAGCAGAGAATAAACTCTGCCAGCTGCAGAGGGGTCCTGCTCAGGCAGAAGCACCCCCTCACATAGTAAACCAAGCACCCTGCCCTTGGGATTGATAGGGCCTACCATAGGGGTGACTGATAGGTTTATATGTGTGTGTATGGTGAGATATAGGAACCTATACCTCAGTGAGGAGTGCTAACACTACCTCACACAGGCTGCAGTAGCAGGCCTGTGGTGTCAGATTGTGAATGCTTCCCAGGGGTGGCATAATACATGCTGCAGCCCCTGGTAGGCCTGTGAAGTACCAATGCCCTAGGTACCTAAGGGACCATATACTAGGGGCTCACAAGGCACCACAGTATCCAATCACTAGTGCATCTAATATGCACACCAATCATTTAAGGGAGTAAGCAGATAGGCTGGGGTCCTGGATAGCAGGATCCCAGCCAGACTAGTCAAAAACCATTCAAACACCAGGAAAAAAGTGGGGGCAACCATATAGTCAGATTCCACCTTCCTACACCGTTGATCTAATCAAACCACACTATGTGGTCCATTCTCAACAGTAAGCCATGTGGGTTCCAGGGTAGCTGCCCCCTCTTGCTACCATGCAGGAAGTTTAGATGGAAGCTTTATTAAATAATGAAGTATCCTCTCTCCCACGAGAGACAACAATCAACAACAACGAAGTATGTCTTCTGCCTGTTGCTACAATTACCACAACTGTACAGTCAACTAGTATGGAAACACAGATTTCAATACAGAAACCTGAAAAGAACACGGTCTATGTCAATGTACCACAGATCGAGTCATCTCCCACTTCTACTAAACCTGCTGAGCTGCCAAAAATAGATTGAACAGCCTCTGGCTACTCCATCGAATTTGAAGACTTCTCTTCCAATGCATCGGATCCACCACCACTACTGCCTCTACCATTCAGGGTGAAAGTGCGTGTTTTCTATCTTTGGCTGAAATTGACATATTTTGTTTCTCCTTGGTTACATATTTGGATTACAATTGCTCTACTTTTCCTGATCCTCTGGATTGGTTTGGTGACAGTCTTTTTCCTGCTCGTAAATTGACACTATCTCCCAGGACGCTCTGCAGTACAACTGTTGAACTTGGTTCTCAAACTACATGCTCCATCACACCGTGAATGAAGAGACCTTTTCCTGGTAAACAGTTCAGCCATTTCAGTTCCCGATGGAATTGTTTGGGTTAGAGTATCATTTGATGTGTATGGCCCCACTGAACTTTTACAAATTCCTTATCTGTTCAAAATATCTTTGAATTATGTCATCATCCCTAGTACTGTTTCTGATGATTGGGACATTGATACAGTGCATGCAATGCTAGAAGATGCATTATACTGTGTTTTCTTCAGCAGAATTGTTTGTTTGATGAAATGTTTTGTTTTCAAAATTATGGTAATCATTTTTTGCATAAAGCAAATATACCATGTGCTGTTTACAATTACACTTAATGGGATCATTGCCCTACACCACCAAGGTTTGAAAATGTTTTCACAGAAGTTTGCTTATTTTTCTGGGTATGATACATCTGACCCTGCCTCGTATTATTATAGGTTTCACCATCACCTTAAAAAAATATGCTAACTGACACCAAGGTCATATATTTTGCTTATTTTCTTTCCCAGCTGTCTGTATAAGGTTTCAACTTTTGGAGGACACTATAGATGTCAAATCTATTTTGGGGGTCAAAAGACTGGCAGTTTCAGGAAACTGATGCCTTGTTTAAAGCATGCCTAGCAAATGATTTTCCTGAAAAGAACTGTGCAACAACGAAATGTCTTGGATCAGCCAAGATTAAGGATTTGAACACACTACGAATTTCCACATTCGTACATTTTGAAAACTGGGAAACAGTTTACGAAATATAGTGAGGATACATTGGATACCATGCTACAAAATGGCACATACAAACCATCTGACCCCAATTGGAAGGAATGGTTAGTTTAGCCATTAGACACAAACTAACCATCCCTTCCGATTCCTATATAAGATCTAGGGATTCAAAATAAGCAGTCCTGACATGCGGTATGTGCAGTCTGAACACTCGGGTTGGTGACAACCTACAGTGTTGGGAAGTTGTGCCTTTGATTGGCTAAACAATCTCAACACTGTCTCAGGTGAAACAACACTTAAAAATAAATAACATAAGAAATAAAGAAAGAAAGAAACACTTGTCTCTTTTATCTGATGACCTGAAACTCTAGGGCTTTTTATTAGATCCTTGTAAGTCACCTCAAGAATGCTTTGTATTTGCAATATATATTGAAATATGGAATGTTTCTCAGCAGGAAGATACTGAAAGACTGTGTGAAATTGACAGGGGCCAATTTAGAGAAAGCTCTGGCAGTGGTTGACAATGGTATGACCACCTTGTTCTCTAGGATATACTCTTTAGGAAACCTAGTTTCATCAGGAATAGACATTGTTGAACAAGACATGTCCGAATTACAACATGGACAGTCACAGCATAGGTCTATTATGAGCTGGACATTACAAACATGGTGGCATATTAACACTATTAGCTGGTTTGCCCCATACCAACTTACAAAACAGCAGATGCTCATGGGTGCAAAGATACAAAATACACTAAGTTACACACTGAGAAACAAGATAAATTACCTTTCACAGTTACTGCAATACATCTGCGGATTGGATAATCCAAGGGTACATCACCCTGCCAATTTTGACTTTTCATTTTTAGTATTTTCTTCAACACCATCAACTAGGCAGGTATGAGGCATTGGTGGAAGGGTTTGAACATGAGTTTTGGAAACCGCTTTTCAAATTTCAGTGTCAAATTAGGAAAACTGAGTTTTTTCTCAGCGGTTTAGACTTTAAGTGGTTCCTTATTGTGCAAGGATTTTTCGCTCCACTGGGCCTGCAATGCTTCTGTGGCAAAATTATCTTTCAACTTGTAAGTTTCCCCAGTGGCTGTGATACATCCAGCTTTGAGATTGCTCTCTAATGGGAGTTACTTGATGCTGAACAATCAAGGTTGCTGTGGAGTGAAACCGTGGGTTGCCTATCTGGTGGCAGCTTTTTCCATTGTTGTACACAAGTACTGTTTCCGCCTACCTGTACAGTTTCGGAGGATTTATTTATATTTATTTTATTTTATCAATTTGTAGGGCGCGACAGCTACCCAAGAAGGGTTTCCCGGCGCCTAGACACAGCTAGAAAAGAACAAGGCAAAAAACGGAGGGGGGATTTAGAGTGGTTACTGTTCATATAGCCAGGTCTTTACAAGCTTTCTGAAGCTAAGGAGGTTATCTTCCTTCCGAATATTTGGAGGAAGAGAGTTCCATAGGGTCGGTCCAAGATAGGCAAAGGATCTGCCCCCTGATCTTGCACGTTTGAACCTAGGTATACAGAACCGTACTGCTGTCTGTGACCGGAGGTTTCTATTTGGTGTGTAGAGGCAGGCAAGGGATTGGAGGTATTTTGGGGCTCCACCAGTTTTTATTTTGAACATATAGTTCAAAGCCTTGATGCGCTTTGACCTTCAATAAATCTTATGAATGTGCATTTTGATGCCATGAGCAAACTGAAAGCCTTGCTGTTTCAAAAAGATGTGGCCTTAACTTCTGCTAGGGAGACATTTTATCTTCAGTTTTCAAGGCCCTCTTCAAAGATACAGGCGCTACTCTCCACTAACTTCCCATGACATTTTAGAGAGCTGGTGCATCATAATTTTAACATGTCTAGTACGAAGGGGATAGTGCATTTTTTCAAAAGTTTAGGCTCTGGCTTGGTTAGTACCTTATGGATGGAAGTAATTTAATTTTTTATACACTCTGTGTTCGGAAGCATCTTTGCAGGTCTTTTGCTGAGCCTCCTCTTGATTGTCAAGACTGAGATTTTAATTTTTGTGCTCAGCAATGGATGTCCTATTTTGAGATCAATTGGAACTAGCACTACCACATGTGCTAATGTGCCATGAGCGCATGGTTCATTGCTTTGGTGTGCTCATACTTCGAGAACTGAATGAGCATTGGTTCTTGTCATTTCAGCCTGTGTGGCTTCACTGTCCATGTTCCATTGTCTGTTGTGCACTTTTTAGTGTGCCTTGGATTTGTGATTGAGATTGCAACTGGTTGAGCCTTTGGACATAAATGTAACGATGGATCCCTTAAAGGACCATATGTACAGCTGTTCACTGCATATTACATTGCTCCTAGCTGCATTCTATGAGCTTTCCTGAGATGCATCAGCTCCTGGTGAATTGGATCTTGGCTCTGGTTCGGCGCGACTACCCATGAGCTGTAGTCACTCCCTTGACGGTTGCTATGGGGTTGGTGGGAACAAACTTTCTCTACAAACCAGCTCCGAGGTGTACCTCTGGGATCATCAGCTGCAGATTTTGGGAACAGAAATGTTTTGTCTATCATTCGGAATACATAAACATTCAGCTATTCTATTTGGAGGGAGCTTTTCATTCGGCCTGTTTTTAAGAATCTAAATTGTTTTTAAATTGGGTTTTATCCTTGTTTTTCTTTCAAATGGCTTTCTTTGTTCTTTTGCTTTCTGCATAGCAAGATTGCCTTTTTAATTGTTTTTAGCTTAATGTTGGAATGTGGGTTTTTTGGATTCCATTTTACATTTACATATGGGTATGCATTTTTAGCCATAACTTTCTAGTTTATTTAGATAGCTTAGTATTCGACTTATGTTCGTGGAGTGGGTGTCATGTTAGGCGTAGCGGGAAACACTGACATTTTACATACACTCAGGATTTTTTCCTAAGTTGCCTTCACTCTCACACAATGACCTTTGACACACATTTGTGACCATAACAGTGCAGATTTGTTTTCATGAAACTATACTTGCTTATAAAATCAACTTTACAAGAACACTACCATGATACCTTGAACATCATGCACAAGGTATATACTTTGTGCAAATGTGATTGTTTGTTTTTGTCCATGCGGTGACACAGCTATCTGTAGCACATAAACAATGGCGACCTGACTAGAATCTCAGCCCAAGGCAAGGATGCTTTCTGTTATAAATAAACAAGCATTTCCAGGATTTGGAGAGAGGAGCATTTGCTGTCATTTGGGAGGTCGCTACACGTTGAAACCTCAGCCTAGCTGTTAGCTGATCCCTCAGCGAGGGATGTCCAACTTGTGACCACGATGGGACCTACATTCTTTCCCTTCAGGTAATGGGGTTGGATCATCCAATAGGGGATTACTGGCAGAATACATACATACACCCTAGGCCTCTAGGTTAGGGAACGCATAGTAGGCGTACATAATATATATAGAACTAAACCTATTGAACTGGTGGTTTGATGATCATAAGAAAGGGAGGCATTTGCAGTTGAGCATTCCATGGAGATTTACCACATAGCAACTTTTAATTCAGACCGCATAATGGGTTGTGCTTCTTAGCAAATCCAAGTGATAAGCACTCAAGACGAACTTTTGTATTTGGAGCATAAACTGTTTTGCTATATGGGGAACAGATATGCCCAACATGAAACATGAAAGCTTATTTGAAAGGGTGCTTGTGGGGACAGGCATCCTGAGAAATGAACTCTGTGAATTTTACGATGCAACTCTTAGCATTTTAATATTTTCTTCCTCCCCCTTTGACTGTTTTTATATTGGATCAGTGCGTCATGAAACTGTTATTATGAATAACTGCTATTTCAGTGCTGTTGTGAGAAATCATGCCCAGTTTTTCAAAAATGATTTATCTCTCTTTATGTCTGTTTACAATTCTGCATTGTGTGTGGGCTTTGCTCAGTTATTTTGCACTTGTTGGGGATTCAGTTGTGAGGATCTGACACTGGTCCATGGTATTTTACCAGAGGTCTTCATTATTTGTATTGTTAACTAGCAAGTTACTGGACTAAATGCACTTATATAATGTTCTATTTGTGTAACAGCAATAATGGAGTTTAATAGTCATTCCTGTGTTCATACAGAGAGCAGCTACACTGGTAGCATTCTTCTATGTTTATACATCACATGCACTACTTCGGAGTGTATATATGGTGAATTTCAAATGAAATCCGTTATGTGTGAAAAAGACTGGTTTTCTGGCTGAAACGCATTCCCTGCAAACCAACCTGTTTAAATGAACAGGTGCTATGGGATTCCGTGCCGTGTCGGTCCTGTTCTCTTATTTTTTAGCAGGTTTTGGAGGAATAAATATGTATTTATTTATTTATTTTACCTACTGGCTACTGTCAGTAGGAAATGATAGATAGGACCAAAGTTTCAATAGGATTAAAAAAAATTCTTTTGATTTGGAGATGCCAGAGAGCACCTTTCTCATTCATTCTCAAGACCCTGCTAGACAGCTGAACTCTAGTCAAACTGGAGAAGAGAACCAGTTTGGACTAAGTCAGGTGGGACGAAGGAGGGCTCACCTAAGTAGGGAAGAGATTATGGAGCTGAAGACAGGCCTGTCATGTTGCAGAAGGGATTTGCAGTACAGAAACAGGTGCACCTGTGTAATTTTACAGCAAAGCAAAGAGGAAGTGCTGCAAAAGAAAACAGGGAACTGTGAGATAATAGTTAGGATTTGATGGGAAAATGGCTTAAATTACTGGCTAGTGCATATAATAAATCTGGCACCACAATCTTATCAAAACATTCCCAGACCTGGATAGACTCCAGCTAAAGGAAGAGGTCGTATTAGAAGAAGACTCCATACTCCTGATTGGAAAAGAGTACTTACTTATGGGCTCCTTACTTCAACTGGCACCCAGGAACTGGAACTGCTGTTCAACGATCAAGTGTTTGAGCTTCTTTTTGCCTACTTTAGAGACATAAAAAGCAGAACGCCTCCTTGTTCCAAGGGAGACCAGCATATCACAGAGGGCTGGAAGCAGCAGAAGACAAGGCTGGAGAAAGACTTTGTATCGAGAAACCTGCCCTGAGGGGCTTGCAGCTGCCTAGAAGGAACTTTCTTAGCAACTGGGGAAAAGTGTGACTTAGTCATATTTCTCCACCTCTGGAGGACTAGGACAAGGTGACAAAGGAAGGTTTCACTCTCGGTGGTGGGGGCGGTGGGGGTGTAATGAGGGGTGTGCACAAAACTATGTTTGACCACTCCGTAATTTTGGCTGAGCAGAAAACAGGTTCAACAGGACCACACATTAAAGTTAATTGGGTGGACTTGGGTCTGTTCTTGTCAAGAATTCCTGTCATACGAGGGGAGGAAAACGGTAACCAGCGAAAACGGACTACATCTCCCAGGATGCTTAGCGGTTGAGAGGTTATGTAAACAGGAGAGCTGTTACATAACTCAAGGGAAACACGCCCTTATGTAAACAGGAGAGCTGTTACATAACTCAAGGGAAACACGCCCTTATGTAAACAGGAGAGCTGTTACATAACTCAAGGGAAACACGCCCTTATGTAAACAGGAGAGCTGTTACATAACTCAAGGGAAACACGCCCTTATGTAAACAGGAGAGCTGTTACATAACTCAAGGAAAACACGCCCTATAAAGGGAGGAACCGGGAGGTACAAGGCTGTCGGATATTGTGTTTACACCGACGTACCTGCTTCGTGAAGAGCAGTGTTCCGGAGTGGTGCTCCAGTAAGGCAAGAACGGAGGTAGGTCGAGTCGTTACTCCCTGGGCCGTGTCTTGCCCCATCGTCACCTGTGAAGGACCCGGAAGCTCTACCGGTCAACCATTGAGCTTCGCTTTTTGACTCGGCTGAGTCCAAGCGCAGTGGCGCTTTTGCTGGTTGGAGTCGTAACTCCCAGCCCGACCAGAGACACAGGGACTGCCAGCTGTAACGCACACCAGGAGGTGTTTGCCGCGTTACAGACTCGGAAGTCCACAGGATCGATCGAGCGGCTGCTCTCGGTTCAGTCTTCTTGCTTGTGATTGGGGTATCGGTGACGCATCACCAGGAGGTGACTCCGCGTCCCGGTGCAGTCTGAGGAAGAGGTTGAGCGGCTGCTCCCTTCAGGTAGAGACCCCGGCTGGGTGTTTCCCTGACTCCTCGATTCTCCCCAACACTCTTCGTGCCCCTCACAGCCTACCGATTGGCATTGTCGGCCATTTCATTTCTGCCCTCTGTTGGCATACGCCGGGATCGGCGTATATGCAGAGGACGGTTAGGACCATCCGTGCTGTGGGCTGGTAACGTACTTAGCCTGGAGGATTCCAGTGACTATAACTTTTGTTTGTTCTTTGTATTTTATTTGCCTTCATTAAAAGAACTAACCCTTCACAAGTGGTTGCGTCCTCATTGTCGTGTCTGTTAAACGATCCTGAGACGTTCAGGGCGTTACAAAATATCCGACCTTAATAACACTAACTGTCTCCCGGTCGATAACAGACATGGCAACACTTGATGATGTGCTGGCTGCTTTAGCGGCCATGCAAGTTGAAGTGGCTGCCTCTAGGCAAGAAACAGCCGATGTAAAAGCCAGACTGGATGCTATCCAATTGGACCCGCTCACGCCCAGCACCTCCCTCACGAACCAGACCCCTGCGGTAGTAGTGGAAATGCCGGTAGCCATCCCCTTGGCAACACCAGAGAGGTACAGTGGGGATCCTAACACAGTGCAGGTATTCCTCACACAAGTGGCGCTACATTTATCGTGCAAACCAAAGGCGTTCCCCACGAGTCAGGCTCGTGTGGCTTTCCTTATATCCTATTTGGCTGGAAACGCGGCACAATGGGCCGTACCTCTGGTGAGCAGGGACGACCCCCTCTTATGTGATTGGGGTGCTTTTCGCGAGGAATTCCTGAAGGTATTCGACAGAAGGGCTGACTCGTACACGGCGGACCTTGAAATGCTTGAGTTGAGACAGGGATCCAACGACCTGGTGCAGTATCTCAACGCGTTCCGAAGGCTGGTTGCGGAAACCAAGTGGCCTGTTGCTAAACAGACGGCGCTCTTCCATCAAGGGCTGTGCGATGAGCTCAAGGACGCCGTGGCTCATATTGACCCTCAACCCAAGACATGTGAGGGCCTTATCAACCTGGTATTACGGCTGGAACATAGGCTAAGTGAAAGAAAGGGGGATCATGGGAGAAAAGGAAAATCCCTTCCATCCTATGTGACGGTGGGAAGTCCTGAAACTTCCACCGCATCCAAGGGAGAACCCATGGACATCAGCGCAATACGAGCGAGCCTCACAGCCACGGAGAAAGAGTCACGCCGTAAACAAGGATTGTGCCTATATTGTGGCAAAAAAGGCCACTACGTACGTGAATGCCCTGCCAAACCGAAGACGTCACGTTATCGGGCCAACCGGTCGGTAACAGCCGTGGTGGACATACCGGCGGAAAACTAGAGGACTCCAAGACCAGAGAAGGGGCATCTCGCAGTCACTCATCCATCCCTTCACTTTCCAACTCGGTCACTAAGGGACAACGACACCTGTTTATCACGGTGCACGTGGGAGTGCATGACCAGTGGATACCCGTTGTGGCCATGGTGGATTCAGGGGCCACTGGCATGTTTATGGACCACAACGAGGCATGCAGGCTAGGGCTAGTGCTTCTTCCCAAAGCAGTACCCGAAGACGTCTATGCGGTAGACGGAAGGCGATTGGTGACGGGGCCCATCGGACAGCACACGGGGGTCCTTCCGATGAGATATGGGAGGAACCATTTGGAACAAATCGATTTTAACATCATCCGAGCGCCCCAATATGGCGTCATATTGGGATTGCCGTGGCTACAGAAACACAACCCCTTTGTGGATTGGCCAACACATCGCATCGAAATGACGTCACCGTATTGCATCCTGCATTGTGGAATAAGAACGGAATCCCTTGACGCAGATGAGAGCGGGAGTCAGACGGTGGCTACAGCGGCAGAAAAAGATGTGGCTCTCCCCCAGGCTTATCACAGTTTTGAGGATGTATTTGATGAGGTGAAGGCGGAAGTGCTACCACCACATAGACAGTTTGACTGCCAGATCGACCTGGTGCCAGGGGCCAGCGTTCCCAGCGGCAGGCTGTATGCCCTGACGGAGCCTGAAAACGTGCATCTCCGGGGGTACCTGGATAAACTCCTCAAGCTAGGATTCATCCGCCCGTCCAAGTCTCCGGCCGCCTCGCCACTCTTCTTCATCCCGAAGGCTAATGGGGAGCTGAGAGCCTGTGTGGACTTTAGGGCATTGAATGCGATAACCATAAAAAATCGGTACCCCTTGCCTCTCATCAGTGTACTTCTGGAACAGGTCAAGAAAGCTCGTATCTACACCAAGTTGGATTTGAGAGGGGCATACCATCTGGTGCGCATGAGGGACGGAGACGAGTGGAAGACCGCCTTTAAGACCAGGTTCGGCCTTTTTGAGTACCTCGTCATGCCGTTCGGTCTGTGCAACGCCCCGGCAGCCTTTCAGTACTTTTTGAATGAGGTATTCAGAGAGGAGTTGGATATCTACGTGGTCGTATATATCGACGACATCCTCATCTATTCGTCCAGTGTGGAGGAGCACGTACACCACGTCAAAGCTGTGCTCCAAAAGCTGAGGGAAAACATGCTGTTTTGCAAACTCAGCAAGTGTGACTTCCACGTCACATCCGTGGAATTCCTCGGAGTGATGCTGAGTCCAGAGGGACAGGAGATGGCAGAACGAAAGATCAAGGCGGTGAAAGAATGGCCGGTGCCCCAAAGCGTGAAGGACGTCCAAAGTTTCATTGGCTTCGCCAACTTTTACAGGCGGTTTATAGATGGATTTTCAGGAGTGGTTGCCCCAATCACACAGCTGCTGAGGAAGTCCAAGGAGTTTGTCTGGTCCCCTGAAGCGAACAAAGCCTTTGAGGCCCTGAAAAGCGCCTTTGGTAAGGCGCCGGTGTTGGCTCACCCCGATCCGGATCTCCCCTACGTGGTGGAAGCGGACGCGTCGGATGTGGCGCTGGGGGCTATCTTGTCCCAACGCAACCACGACACAGGGGTGCTTCATCCCGTTGCGTACATGTCCCGCAAACTCAACGACGCCGAACGCAACTACCATATTGCGGAGAAGGAGCTTCTCGCAATCAAGGACGCCTTCACCGAATGGAGGCATTGGTTGATGGGGGCAAGACATGTGGTATCGGTGTACACGGACCATCGGAACCTACAGTTCATGACGGCCACTAGACACCTTTCTCCCAGGCAGCTGCGGTGGATGATCTTCTTTGCGGGGTTCAACTTCCGCATCACATATCGGCCGGGGACGGAAAACCGGAAGGCGGACGCCCTGTCCCGTCAATCTGCAGTTAAGGAACCATTGCCTGCAACCGAGCGTTCCATCATTTCCCCCGAGGATGGTATTGGGGGTTATCCAACCGGATACTTTCCTGAGGGGAATAAAGAGAGGTATCAGGTCATTCGCATGGCGGAGGTGGCTCCTCAGTCACAGAGAATGGCAGCTGAAGGACGGGATACCCCTGAAGGGCAGGTGCCTATTGATACCCACGCCTAGGCTAAGGAAACAAGCATTCATCTGGTGCCATGACTCTCCATGCGCAGGTCATTTGGGCTTTGAAAAAACGGTGGCTAGCATGGGACGGCATTTCTGGTGGCCAACCATGAGAGTGGATGTCAGGAGGTGGGGACAGGAGTGTCCTACGTGTGCTACCATGAAGGCCGACCATGGCCGAACCCAAGGGCTCTTACATCCACTTCCGACCCCGGATAGACCATGGGATAGCATATCACTGGACTTCGTGGTGGGCCTACCGGTAGACCAGGGGATGACGGCAATACTGGTGGTGGTGGATTACTTGACGAAAATGGGGCACTTCATCCCCTGCAAGAGAGTCCCTACGGCCGGGGAATTGGCGTCACTACTCCTAAAGAATGTGGTACGACTGCATGGATTACCTGGGGTGATCGTGTCGGACCGGGGGTCGCAGTTTACTGCGCAATTCTGGAAGACTTGGTGCACTGCGCTGCATGTTAAGACCGCCCTGTCCACCAGCTACCACCCTCAAACGGACGGCCAAACCGAGCGCCTGAACCAAACGCTCAAACAGTATCTGCGATGTTTTGTGGACCAGGGCAGGGAAGAATGGGTCGACTTGCTATGGGTTGCAGAGATAGCCTATAACAACGCCACTCACAGCTCCACACAGTCATCTCCGTTCTATAGCAACTATGGCCAACATCCCAGGTTCTTGCCATTTCTACATCCGTTCAGAGAGGACAGGATTCCCGCCACAGCGGACAGGGTGGCACACATAAAAGACACGTTGATGCGCTCAAGGGCTGTCCTAATAGAGGCCAAGAGAAGATACAAGGCTGCGGCAGATAGGAAGAGAAGGCCCGGGCCACTGTACCGCACTGGAGACTACGTCTGGATATCCACAAGAAACATGAGGTTTCGAAAGAACAGTGTGTTCCATCCCAAGTACATGGGCCCCTATCGAATTACCAAGTGTATGGGTCCCGTGAACGTGAAGGTGTGCTTGCCCCAGTCATTGCGGATACACCCTGTCTTTCATGTATCATTGCTCAAACCAGCACCCTCCAAGCCGTCTGGGACACCTAGGCCGGTATGCGTGGAGTCGGAGGTGGAGTATGAAGTGTCGGGCATACGGGCGTCCAAATGGCGCAGGGGGAAGCTGTGGTACCTGGTTGCGTGGAAAGGCTATGGCCCGGAGGAGCATTCATGGGAACCGGCTGAAGGGGTTCATGCTCCGCGCTTGGTCTCCTTGTTCCATCGGCGTTTTCCTGCCAGCGCTGGACCCGTGGGGAGCCGCTGAGAGGGAGGATGTACTGTCAAGAATTCCTGTCATACGAGGGGAGGAAAACGGTAACCAGCGAAAACGGACTACATCTCCCAGGATGCTTAGCGGTTGAGAGGTTATGTAAACAGGAGAGCTGTTACATAACTCAAGGGAAACACGCTCTTATGTAAACAGGAGAGCTGTTACATAACTCAAGGGAAACACGCCCTTATGTAAACAGGAGAGCTGTTACATAACTCAAGGGAAACACGCCCTTATGTAAACAGGAGAGCTGTTACATAACTCAAGGGAAACACGCCCTTATGTAAACAGGAGAGCTGTTACATAACTCAAGGAAAACACGCCCTATAAAGGGAGGAACCGGGAGGTACAAGGCTGTCGGATATTGTGTTTACACCGACGTACCTGCTTCGTGAAGAGCAGTGTTCCGGAGTGGTGCTCCAGTAAGGCAAGAACGGAGGTAGGTCGAGTCGTTACTCCCTGGGCCGTGTCTTGCCCCATCGTCACCTGTGAAGGACCCGGAAGCTCTACCGGTCAACCATTGAGCTTCGCTTTTTGACTCGGCTGAGTCCAAGCGCAGTGGCGCTTTTGCTGGTTGGAGTCGTAACTCCCAGCCCGACCAGAGACACAGGGACTGCCAGCTGTAACGCACACCAGGAGGTGTTTGCCGCGTTACAGACTCGGAAGTCCACAGGATCGATCGAGCGGCTGCTCTCGGTTCAGTCTTCTTGCTTGTGATTGGGGTATCGGTGACGCATCACCAGGAGGTGACTCCGCGTCCCGGTGCAGTCTGAGGAAGAGGTTGAGCGGCTGCTCCCTTCAGGTAGAGACCCCGGCTGGGTGTTTCCCTGACTCCTCGATTCTCCCCAACACTCTTCGTGCCCCTCACAGCCTACCGATTGGCATTGTCGGCCATTTCATTTCTGCCCTCTGTTGGCATACGCCGGGATCGGCGTATATGCAGAGGACGGTTAGGACCATCCGTGCTGTGGGCTGGTAACGTACTTAGCCTGGAGGATTCCAGTGACTATAACTTTTGTTTGTTCTTTGTATTTTATTTGCCTTCATTAAAAGAACTAACCCTTCACAAGTGGTTGCGTCCTCATTGTCGTGTCTGTTAAACGATCCTGAGACGTTCAGGGCGTTACAGTTCTTCACATCTGCAGGTGTCAGAATTTGTGATCATTTGGAAGGGGTGAACCCTTTCAGCATAATACAATATGGTTGTGTCAAAACATAGTGCTGAGAGAATTTCTGCAAAATGTTGAGAATTGTGGACCTTTGTCTAACATCTGTAAGAGCCCTTCTTTCTTAATACAATTTGCTTGTTGTCCAAAATCATAGTCAATATAAAAGGGGTTTGAGGTTTACAATATAGGCTACGCAGTTGAGACCAAGAGTGAGCTACAGTGGAATTACTGGAGCACTCTGTTGAAATTTCAATAAACATTTAATGAATTTATTTTTAGTCTTTACCAATGAATCCATTTTACCAGGACCCCTAAGCACAGATCCATACAGCACAACACTTGCAACTTGGACTTGAAAAATGTTCAAAACAGGTGATATGGAATATAGACTTGAGTAATTCACAAATTTGTTAATAACGGCTGTTAGATGATTTAAGAGTAATTGGATTTTAGCAATTTGGGGTGACTACGAGAGGGAATTTAACAATTTGATATCAAGGTAATCAGAGACCTTCTCTAATATGGTGAGAGATGTGTGTATCGGCCATGGAACAAAATAGGAAGGTTAAAGGTAATAATTTGAAAACTGTCTAACTTTTCCGGTATGGTTTGCAGGCCCATGAGATTTTGTAGATCAACAATGTCATTCACAGACAATAAGGCTGGGACCTATTGACCTGCAAGTAATAGGGAATGAAATGAATGAAATGAAATGAAAAGGAGTTTTATAAAGCGCGACTGCTGCCCAAGGGCGTCCAAGCGCTACTAGAAAAAAGATAGTACCTCATAATGCAAAGACGCCGGGGGTGATTAGTCAGTGAAAGAGAAATGTTTTGAGCTTTTTCCGAAAGGAAAGCAGGTTCGGGTCGCGTCTGAGTTGTAGAGGGAGGGAGTTCCAAAGCTTGGCCGCGTTATAAGAAAATGATCTGCCTCCTGCTCTTGATCTCCTAATCCTGGGGACTACAGCCAGGAAAGCATTAGCAGATCGGAGTTGTTTACTTGGTTGGTACGGGGCTAGAAGACAGTGATTAATCCTTGGACCCGTGTTCCAAAATGCCTGATGCGAAATGCAAAGGGCTTTAAATTTGATTCTGTCCCTCACAGGGAGCCAGTGAAGTTTCTTTAGTCCAGGCTCCACTGATGTTTTACGAGGGAGTTGTAGCAGGAGGCGGGCAGCGCAATTCTGGATGCGTTGCAATTTCAGCAATACATATTCTGGGGAACCTAGATATAGGGCGTTACTAAAATCTAATCTGGATTGAATTAGGCCCTGTATCGCAACCTGCTTGGCTTCAAAAGGTAGAAGTGGAAGAATTTTCCTTAGCATTCTGATTATTCCGAAGCAGGTTGCAGAGATCTTAGTTGCTTGGGTGTTCAGAGTTAGAGAGTCGTCCAACCAGACTCCCAGACTTTTTATGTTGGTTTTTGGGATGGGCGGGGCACCCAAGCTAGGGGGCCATAACAGGTCCAAGGTAGCAGGTGCTGATGGTCCCAGTAGCATGAGTTCGGTCTTATCACCGTTGAGCTTGAGTGACGAAGCTGTCATCCAGATTTTAATTGCTTCCATGCAGGCGGTCAGATTGGTCTGAGCCGAGCCACTGTTCTCCTGTGCAAGGGAGACCACGAGCTGAGTGTCATCCGCATATGTAATGATTTTGATACCATATGGGTGAACAATCTCAGCCAGGGGTCTCATGTACACATTGAACAGGGCTGGGCTAAGTGACGAGCCCTGCGGAACCCCACAAGCCAGGGGTTTGCTTGATGAGAAACAGTCTCCATCAAAAACCTGGAAGGATCTTCCAGACAGGAAGGATCTAAACCAGGCTAAAGCATTCCCTGAAACTCCCAGATCAAGAAGTCGATCCAGTAGGGTTTTGTGACTAACTGTATCGAAGGCTGCACTTAGATCGAGGAGGATCACTGCCACTGATCCTCCCCGATCCAAGATTCGCCTGGTTTCCTCTGTTACGGCCAACAAGGCCGTTTCTGTCCCATGTTTAGGGCGGAACCCCGTCTGGGAGGTGTCCAGTAAATTGTTATTCTCGAGAAATACAGTCAGATATGAGTTTATGTATTTTTCCAGAATTTTACTTGCCCAAGGTAGCAAGGAGATTGGGCGATAATTGCTGTAGTCCGTGGGGTCGCAGGTAGGCTTTTTCAGCAGTGCCTTTACCATGGCTTGTTTCCATGTAGGTGGAACAGTGCAGGTTGTTAAGGAGGTGTTAAGCAAATCTAACAAAGTGGGGAGAATAATTTGACTGACCAAGACCATAGTGCGAGGGGGGGCGGGATCACGTGGGGAGCCAGATTTCACTTGCTGTATGAGAGTCTCTAGTGTGTCTTGTTTGATCAGGGGAAAGTGATCTAGAATTATACGTGTGGATTGAGTCTCTTCCAGGGTAGGAGACAAGTTCTTAGGAAGGGGATCTTGATCAGGGACTACAAATGAAGAATACATTTTGTTAATTTTCTGGTAGAAAAATTCTGCCAGCTCATTGCAGCGAGGTAGGGTATTGTCACTGGGTGTCACATGAGAAGGGAGTTTAGTGAGATTTTTAATAATGTGAAAGATCTCACTAGGTTTAGACCGAGCCTTCATAATTTTAATGCTGTAATATGCGGCTTGGCTGGATTTAATTTTTAATTTATATGCTCTGATGGCCTCTGTGTAGGTGATTTTGTCTATAGAGGAGTAGCCCAACCGCCATTTCCTTTCGAGCTTTCTACAGTGCCGCTTCAAAGTTCTAAGCTCTTCAGTATACCATGGGGCTGTTTCTCGCACCCTCTTTAGACTGATTTCCTTCACAGGAAGTACTGAGTCAAGCGCACGGCTTATCCAGTCATTGAATTCCCTATTATCCACTAAAACATTCTGTGAGGGAGGGGGTCTGTTAGCTATCAGATGATTGATCCATCGATCCAGAGGGAGTTTGGACCAATTTCTCATTTATGCAGCCCAAACGATGATCAATGGAGCCATTAATAAAGAGTGAAAAAAGTGTGGGTGCAAGGACACAAACCTGCTGCACTTCCCCCTAAGGGCAATTTGCTCAGTTAAGTCTCCACTAGTATCCAATATGGTCCATGTGGAAAGCTTTAAAGGCATCTGTTACGTGTATGTGGGAGGGCGCCACCCTATAGGGATACGTACATGCGTCGCTGATCATTCTTAAGGAGTTCTGGCATCTGTTTGGTGTGTTATTCCCTTGATAAAGGAAGTGTTCATGCCTGTCTGTATTATGTGTGATGTTGAGTGGGCCCAGGATGGACCTTTAAGTGATTCAGGGCTACATTTTTAGCAAAGTCCCCTTCATCTGGTATAATCTTTTCAGCCATTTTTTGATCCAGTCTTAATGCATGGGAGGGGAAGCTAGATAGCACACCCTTAATGTCAGTGCTATCTGCTAATTCAGTTAAACTTTCCTTTGTTACCTCCAGCGTGTACTTAAATAACAGATCAGACAACCTAGTTATATCTCATCTGAACTCATGTAGGTGCTCTTTTAAGGAGGAATTCAACAGGAATACTTCAATAGGGAGATTATATGCCTTAGGCAGTTACTCCACAGGGATCAATGGATCTCGGTTGCGGTGTCTGGGTGGGTTGGTAACTTGCCTTCCACAATTTCTTGTTCTACAAGTTGAGAAAGAGGGCCAGATTTATTTGAACATATGACATTTGGTTCTACATAAGCACATTAGCTTAGTGGGTCGGTAGAACTGATCACGTCTGGAAGAGTCTTACATTTTAACACTAGAAAGGAGTACGGAAACAAAGCGCACTTTGTATGTCCCTTAGAATCCCTTCAAGACTTTTTTCTACTTGTATATCGTCATTCATGACCCCTTTGGTAGTATCTTTTTTGTGGAGTAAGGATTGGACTTTCTTTATTAGGTTGTCCATCTAGGTAATTGTACAGTTTCCAGCTATTTGTTTGTTTTTGAGGGACCTAATGGGCTTTCAGCTGCCTTTTATAATACAGAACTGCACACTAATCACGACAACAGATTTGAATTACAGACATTAATTTACCCTGTAAGAATGTGAACACAAATATACTTTAGAATAAGCCTTGCGGCCAAGAGTCAAGATTGACATCTGTTTTGCAGCTTAAATCCACAGCTCAGGGACGGTTATTAATATATCCATTAACAACCACTCAACAATTTGATGAGGTATGAGGAGGGATCACAATAACTTAGACATGTCCTGTACTTCTTAAAAGGCTTGAAAAAATGCCAAGCCAAGGGGGTGGCCCTGGCATGCCTTTTCCTGGCTTTAGTGGGTGTTGCAGGACTTTGCCTGGGCACGTCCCACCAGTGGGATGAGTGGTGGCACTATATAGTGCTGGTGTGATGGGAGGGGCCTGCCTTCTCCTCCTCCTCTTTGTTCCTGTGTGTTGTTATGGGGCTTGTTGGTTCCCCGCAGAACACTAGGATCCCAGAAATGCCACTCATATATTATGATAGATGCTTCTGAAAAGCATGGGTGCCTCTAAAAACGAGGGCACTGGTAAAGTGTGTGTGAAGCACTTTTTCATAATTCATGCATTCTAATGATCGTGAAAGGTTATACCTGCAATTACATTTAAGGTTTGCAAACATTTAATATAAAAATATGTATACAAAGCTTACCTGGCCACTCCAGAGTGATCAGCTTTTAATTTACATACGGTGGACAGCAGGCAATACCATGGGTGCACCTGGACACCCCCCAGCCTCTAAATGAGGTGCCCAAAACCAGGATTTGATCTGAGTCAGGCCACTGGACACTACCAGTCTTGAACCATTGATGAGGACATCCATGGAGTCCCGTCTCCCATTGCTCACAGAAGGAGTGAACATCAGACAGCAATCTTTAGTTTAGGAGGTCCCCTAATGATTAGGGCCCCCTCATATTATTGCCAAAATCAACGGGATCTTCATGGGATAATGTGAAAAAATGCCTGGGACGTCATATGCACATGATGTTGAAGACTTCCATCCATTAAGTGGGTCTTGTTGTTCGCAAGAAAGCCCGCTCTTCCTTTAACCTCTTTTTCCAAACTCATTAAAATGATAATTGATGATAAAGAGTTACTTTCTACTAATAAACAAAGGTGGACTTTACTGATCTCTATTTTAAGATCTTTAACCCCTTCGACGCGCATGACGGAACGGTTCCGTCATGCACGTCGGTTGGGCTGTGCTTATGACGGAACCGTTCCGTCATGGCCCCGCCCGCGATCAGAACCTTCAGCGTGGCGCGGAAATCCGCGCCGCGCTGAAGGGGTTAAAGCTTCACGTTGTATATTATTTGTACCTTTTGCTCTTGCTCTTTTTTCTGCAATAAACCTAATCCCACCCCTAAAAAAATACCCCCCACCCGCGGGATGTGACAAAACCCCTACCAACCGCGCTATCTACATTCCGCCCCTCCCCTCTATCCTCATGGGTGTCATGGAATTACACCCTTAGTGACCCCACTGACCCCAACACCCCCCCGGCAATACAATTCTTGTTGCTTTATCTCAGTCCGATAAATAACAGTCTAGCTAGCCCATCTTAACAAAAACTGTGCCTTTAAGCCCTAGATCCTTGCGAGATCTCCTTTAATAGTGCCTGAGCTTCTTCCAGGTCAGAGAACATAAAAAATGTCCCCTTAACTAAAACTTTCAATTTGGATTGCTGGGCGATTGATGCTTGAGCACCATTTGCTTTAAACAAATGGAGGATGTTAACAAACTCTTTCCTTCTACGCGCAGCAACAGCAGTCATATCAGAAAAAATATGACATTTATTAGTTTCATTTACTGGGAACTGTCTCTGCTGAATAGCTTTTGTCAGTATTTTTTCCTTCACTCGAAAATCTGCAAAATTTAGCAGTATTGTTCGCGGCATCGTAGAGTTGGGGAAAGGATGTACTGGAACTCGATGAGCTCTGGTAATGGTAAGATCTCCTTCATACTCAGGGAGAACTTTCTGCTTGATAAAAGAGTCAACCCATTGCAGGGTGTGAGAGCCTTCAATGCCTTCAGGAACCCTAACTATTCGGAGGTTGGATCTCCGAGAATAATTTTCAAGCTCCTCCAATTTGTTTTCCAGATAGCTCTTATTTTTTACTGCCACTTTTACTTCACCGATTACCGTGGTCATCTGATCTTCTAATACTGAGATTCTGGCTTCCGCCTCCTGAAGTTTGATTGGAAAGCATGACATTGCTTCTTCGATTTTCCCTAGCCGTTGGTGAAGAGAGGCAATTTCCGCTTTCTGCGTACTCTTCATCTTGCGAACCTCATCCAATATTAAGTTCAACAGATTCTTAATATCTAATTGATATTCACCCGCTGTCTCCATAATTAGGCTAGGATCATTTTGAGCACTATCAACACCAGGAGGGCTATTTCTGACCATATTGTCATTATAAGACTGCTGGCTGCCTGGCAGTATCAAATCCTGTGATGCCAAACGGGATTGTAACTCAGATTGAAGGGTTGTCGTAACTACGGGGGTATTCATTGCGGTCTCTCTGCTTTTGTCCAGTGATTCCTGTAGTCGGGGCTCACTTGTAATTGGAACGATCGCTTCCATTGATGAAACTGCCTCATCAGGACTAGAATCTTGGCCCATACGAGCCTCCAAAACTGCCATGCGTTCTGGTTCCAAATTGCATTGAGATTTCTCCTGATTGTGAGATGCCAAAACTAAAACTGGTACCGGTATTGGCAGTGCTGGTATTTCTGAAGAATCTTTAGAGAATTTTGGAGCTAGACCGGAACTTGGACTTAGGAAGGATGATGGTAGGGCAGCTTTCTTCAGGAATAGCGAAAATTGCTTTGCCTCTTTTTTTTCCCTTGGGACCTCTGCCAGCGGGTTATCTTGTTGAGGCTCGATTAACATAGCTGCGGTTTCGCTCATATTTGTTTGATTGTCACAAGATTCAGCCTGATCCGGAGGTGTAACTGGAAGCGGGTCCTCTTCCGTGCTCTCAAGGGAGCTGTCAAGACCAAATAAGTTGATGTTATCTTCCTTACTAGGTAACCGGGCCAACCTGGCTGCTTCTTTTGCTTGGGCTAGTCGTGTTTTGGTTTTAAGACGGGCAGCGGAATCGGTTTTGGCAGCCGCATTTAGATGCTTCAGAGGTTTACCCATTTTCTCAGCCTTTCCTGTTCTTAATTACTCTTAATTGTTTCTTAATTGTTTCTGGCTGTGATGTATCTCTCCTTATCTTCTACTTTTCCTTCTTCTCTTTTTTCCTCCTTATTGGCCCTCTTATAGCCTTCAGTTGCTTTTCCCTGCTTTTATTAGCCTTAATTACAGCTCCCAATTCTATCGCAAGAGGCCCCCCAACTCGAGATAGCCTATTAAATCATCCGCTCCGTGAAGTATGTCCGTCTGCCAAAAATCCAAAGGATTCACCAAAGCGTTTTATTTGTCCCCCTAATATGTTCAAAACAGCTTTCCCTGCTATGCCTCCTTCAATTAATGGATTTTTTCCCCTTTCCGTTTCTATGAGGCAATCTAGAAGCAATCCAGAGGCATTACAGGCGGGAGGGAACCGGCAGCAATTTCATTCCCCAGCAGCCAACAGTTCAGAGTTCCTCGGTCCCTCAACACCGCCAAACACAGTAGAGAGGCACCAGAGCCTGCAGAACACAGGAGCAAGACAAGGCAGAAGCAAAGCAGCCACGAAGGAGGAGAAACAGCCACAGCCCAAAAAAGCCGGTGTCCGCCTCCAGCTCACCTCCTCCGCAGCGCCGCCAGGATCGACAGAACAGCTGCTCCGCGCTCCAGGACTCTCCATGAACAGCGCCGTCCCGTCAGTCCCGAAATCGGCGGAAATCGGCGAAATCCAATGCAACTCTAGCACCTCAAAGGTAACGCGGTGAAAACCTCCCGGACGAAAACGCCGGCCCGGTGCGAGCAGCCATTGCCGGGGGTGGGATCGCTGGTCACATGTGGCTATCCGGAGGCATGGTTCTCCGTAGCCATCTCCCGGGTTGATAGCTTTTTCATTCGTAAAACAAAGGGGGACTTGTTAGACATCCCAGATATGTATCCAATTCACTTACTTTGATGAGCTGCAACCTACTGCACACTTCACTAAGAATGTTATTTGTATATGTATGTGTATGCGAGGACCGGAATTTAGAGAGTGCAAACGAAGCTGCAAAGCAATGGAAAGTTGCAAAGAAACCTGGGCATGGATTCAATAGACACAAGACTTGAGACAGCAAGATTGGTTTTCTAAAATGTTACAGAAGGAGAAAAAAAATCTCAGAAATCAAGTAATTATTGATGTGTTGCCAAATAAAAGCAGATTGATCCACCATACAAATCTGCCACTCTCTAGCATTGCATGGCCATTTAACCGTTAACCAACTTCACCCAGTGCAAGTTTGCTAAGATTAACATTTTTAAAAGAAGTGCGTAGCAGC
This sequence comes from Triturus cristatus, assembly GCF_964204655.1. NCBI lineage: Eukaryota > Metazoa > Chordata > Amphibia > Caudata > Salamandridae > Triturus > Triturus cristatus. The sequence goes on along the minus strand of NC_140579.1, from coordinate 568,037,831 downwards.
TGTTGTGGCACTGTACAACAGCGGCAAATGTAGCCATGAACTCTCAGTTTCAGGGATATAAGTATCAGAGAATACTCTCTTACGCACTCTTACAAGCTGTTGCTAGTTGGCCTTCAAACATCTAAAATGGGAATATTCAGGCAGTGTTCTTATACTGTTGGTGCAAATATAAATGATGGTGCCATCTTTATGTTATGTTATGTTATGTTAAATAGGGATTTATAGAGCGCTCAGCTACTCAACAGAGTGTCCCGGCGCTATGACAGTAAAGAAAGAGGCAAAGGCTATGCAACCAGACAATTGAACTGAGGGGAGGCGAATTAGATTAGCTGTTGAAACATCCAGGTTTTTAGTTGTTTACTAAACTCCAAAAGGGAGGTAGTCTGTCTTAGGGGGAGAGGCAGAGTATTCCAAGCACGGGCTACTTGTACCTGGAAAGACCGTCCTCCACAACGTGCTCTACAGAACCTTGGCACCGAGATCAAATGTTGATGGGCTGATCTAAGCGATCTGCGTGAGATGTAATAAAGAACTCTTTTACGCAAGTAATGAGCCCCTAACCCGTTTAAAGCTTTAAAAGCAAGGGTTAGTGCTTTGAAAATAAATTATAAATGTATGTAAGAGTATGTAAAAATGTGCAGTACAACTTCTTGTAATAATAAATGTTTTTGTGAGTCAGCGCATATGGTTCTCTCCTCTTGAAGCCTAGTTGTTCCCTGACAGCTGTAACTTCCGATGGCAAGGAGCATCTGGTGTGCGGTTGCAGACCAATGCTTGTTTACACTGTCCCACTCAGGACTCAGGTCAGTCCTGTCCATTACTGGATAAAGTGCCACCAATTAATGGCCACAATTGCGCCCTGAGTGCGTTGTTATATCCACGCACTTAAACGTTTCCAGTAGCCAAATATCTTGGTATTACTACAAACGACATTGGGCTACAGGAAGTCATTATGTGCCAGGGTTGTTCTACCCCTTGGGGAGTGTTTCCAGATTTAGCAGGCGCCACTTTAAGCTGCACTTTACTAACTAAAATGGCGTGCAAATGATTTAGAAAACTATGTGTCTTTTTTAAAATATGCAAATTATGTTTTCAGTTCAACCAGTATACATTTGAATCTCAGATAGATACACATATTTCACAGGCGGAATACAGGAAAGACAATATTGTCAACATAAAAACCACATATTTGTAACAAAAATGCAGTTTTCAAGTACCACCTGGAGAAATAGCTACACAAACAAATAAAGAAAAAAAAAATCGTTTAGAACGTTTGTCATTAAAAGTAAAATACTGTAAAGAGTAGATCAGTAAATTGATTAACTCTGTGGCCAGAGTAGGAATATATAACAGTGGATTTCCTTCCAAGAAACGTCTAATGAATCGAGCTTGTAAAAACAACAGCACCTGTTTCTACCAAGCACAGGTTAGTTGATACCCGGGCCAGGGAAGGCACAGCCGGAACCGATGGAGGCCCGGGACAAACGCTGCCCGGAGGCGGGAAGCCCTCCCCCTGTCGCAGAAGCCCGCGAAAAAGGGGGCGACCAGGATTGGTCGCCCCAAGTTAGCTGACGGGCCCCCCCCCAATCAGGGGGCGAGGCGGAAAGCAGCAGGGGGGGGTTAATAGGGGCGAGCTACTGGCCCTGGTAAAGACACAAAAAAACGGCAAGGCACCAGGAAAGGACAGAATAGCCATCCAAGCCATCAAGATGCTCGCATATGCCGCAGTGGATCACCTTGCTGAGATATTCAACGCATGTATGCAGCACCAGTATTTCCCTAATGCCTGGAAAGAAGCAAGAGTCATCGTATTTCCCAAGGCTGGGAAACCACTGTGAGATCCTGCAAATTTCCGCCCTATAAGTCTGCTATCTGGCCTATCAAAACTCTTCGAAAAAGTTATCCTTGCCCGTCTTGTGGACTTTGCGACAAGCAAAAACCTCCTCGCCAAAGAACAGTTTGGGTTCCGGAAAGACCACTCAGCCAATCACCAACTCCTCAGAGTTGTGGACATCATCAGCCATGGATTCAACATCAACAAGTCTACTGGAGTAGTCTTTTTGGATGTAGCCAAAGCATTCGACCGAGTATGGCATGAGGGACTGCTTTACAAACGTATCAAGCTCAAGTTTCCAAGCTACCTGATTAAACTGCTGTCTAGCTTCTTGTCAAAACGGACCTTTCACGTGGCGGTACGAGACGAATGCTCAACGCCACGCCCAATCCTTGCTGGAGTGCCTCAGGGATCAATCCTAGGACCATTCCTCTTTAACATATTCACAAACGACATCCCCACGGACCTAAAGAAGACTGATCTGGCTCTTTACGCCGATGATGCAGCAGTCATCTCCCAATCCTTCAGCGAAAAGGAAGTGGCTAAGAACCTTGAGGCATCACTCAGCAGACTCTCCGAATGGTACAGCGACTTGCAGATCACCCTGAACACAAGCAAAACCACAGCAACATTATTCACCAGGAAGCTGAACAGAAAACACCCAGCAATCCTCCTCAATGGGGATGAGATCAAATGGGAAAACAGCAGCTCCTACCTGGGGGTGACTCTGGACTCTAAACTCACATGGAGAAACCACATAGAGAAGACCTGCCAGAAAGCAGCAACAAAACTGTCTGCATTATACCCACTACTGAAGACCAAGTCGATGCCCTTGCAGAGCAAGGTGCGAGTAATCACCGCAATAATTCGACCAACCATGACGTACGCTTCACCAGTTTGGAGCGGCTGCCACCCGCAGCATCGGAAAGACCTGCAGAGACTACAGAGCAGGGCCTTACGGATTGCAGCAGGTGCTCCAATCTTCACAAGTACAGCGGCCTCCACAGAGACCTAGGCGTTGAGATGTTGGACGACCATCTCCGCAAACTAAACAGGACATTCTACAAAGGACTGGATCAAAAAGATAACCCATTGATCAGGAAACTTGCAGACATTTCTACAAACCCATTTGACCGCTACCCGAGGCCCATCGAAGCGCTAAATTTGTGAAACTGAAACAGCAACACAGCATCCAAAAACTCATCACTGCCTGATAGCAAATCACCTCTGCAGGTACCCAAAACTCATCACTGTCAGAAGGCAACCGCCGCGGCAGCCATCAAAAGCTCATCACCGCCAGAAGACATTTGGCAGACGAATACAAGACTCTGCGATAAAACTTGCTGACACTTCCGCAAACCAAATTGACCGCAACCCGCGGCCTATCACAGCGCTGACCTTGTGATCCAACCTCAACTGTGACAAAGCGTCACACATCAATAGGACAACCTAAACAGCGACTAAAAAACTCAAAGTGAATGTGGAGTAATGAGGCTATCGCCTCGGTATCCAAAAACTCACCACTGTCAGATGGTATCTGACAGACGAAAACAAGACACACGGATGGGAGAGATAACACACAACCCCCCTGCAAGAGGAACACGGAGTGCGCGCTGCCCATGACGAGACCCAGGAATAGGAGCGGGCATCGTCTTGGAGGCGACCTCACCGCCCCCGGCAGGAAAAATTTCGGTCGGACATGGGAAGAGTTGTTAGAGCACGTGATTTACCAGGAGGCTCTAAGATTGAAAACCGGGAGAATCTAGCCTGGCAATATAGGCCTCAACGTGGCTGAGGAATTATATTACCTTGGCGCCCCTGCCCCCTTTGCTATGGGGTAGAAACGGCGCCGTTTTGGGTTCAAATAATCTCACTGAAGTGGCAGGTGAATAACTGAGAGAAAGGCGACAGTCGGGGCACGTTTGGTCGTTACCGGCGGGTAGGCTTTGTGATCAATCCGGAATCTGACTTAAACTCGGCCTGATCATGACATGTCACCGGCCGTTTTGGTCCTGATGTGTTGTACACAGAATGCAAATGAGACAACTTGGCTCCTCTGTGATCCCAGCAGAGGGCATTTCCCCTTTGAGGAACAGCTTTCCCATAATTAAACGAGACAGTTATTTGCAGCCCCCTGAACAACTTACTACCTAATGGGATCAGAATAATATATTATAAATAGTGCTTTATTCTATTTATTCTCCAGTTATTGATGCGTACTGAATTTGTTATATTTTCGACATGGTAAGTGGTCTCGTGACAAAAGCCGTATATCAGAGCAGGGTTTGAGTCGACAGAATTTGAACCACACGCTGCTAGAACAAGTCTGCTATCAGCAGTCAGCCCCCCTCAGCACCCCGGAGCCCTCCCATCTCAGCTTCAGAATACAGGAACTTGCAGCGCACAAAATCCCCGGCCTTCTGAGGTTCATGGCGCAGGTCTTTGCTGGGAATAAATGAAGATGGCAGGACAGTGAACGCAATTTCAATAGTGAACAACCTCTGAATACTGCTGTTGATTTATTGTCTTACTAGTGCTTTGCAGATTTACTGTTAAAATATTGGGTACAGTAGAGCCGAAAAAAGGGCTAGGGTAGAGGGCTAATTCCCGCACGGCAGGGCTCAGAATAATTACGAGCGGGAAGGCAGAAATAGAGAGGTTCAAGGGAGAACGGATAGGAAGGCCCTCGTCGGAGGCGTTATAAATTAAGGGCACCAACTAAAATGGTGAGGTGTATGGATCTAGAGCAGCTGACTTCTGAGCTGAGATAACATGGGCGAGCATCACCACGGCTCAACATCCTGCAAGTCTAACCATTAAAATATGCTCGTGGCATGGAAGGTCAATTGGGTAATGCGAATCCTGTGGGTAATTTGCCTTTGGTTGGGTAGGCCTTTGGTCTCTCAGACCGAGGAGAAGATCGGGACGAGGAAACGTTTTTATTGTTTTCTGCTGATATGGAGTAAGGAAGGTGAGGAACCTCTCAAATATAGTAAAGCTGAGGCAGCTAAGAATTAAATAAACTAAGGTCAAGGTGAAAAGGACCAGGTCAGTTGTTGAGATCAAGTTCACTTCAGGGCGCCACTCTTCTCAAGGGACGTAATATTATACACATAGTTAAGAGACAAAATCCCTGTTTGCAATATACTGCTAAGATGGCGCCCATCGGATATTAAAAATTGTACTGCGTGGTAATAAGAGGGGTGAGAAACACTCACGCAAAACCCTGACACACGGGAGGCGACAGAGAATGAGAGATGCATGTTGCACAAAGGCTTGGGTACACAGAGGTCTATGAAGGTTATTTTATTTGACTGTTTTTCTAACATGGTCATCAGATTTACCGAGGGGCCAGACAGAGTTTTAAGTGAGTGGGTATAAGTACAGCTCAGTGCAGGTTTAAGTAACATGGAATATTGCCGTGTGTACAACAAGTAGATGGAATGAAACAGATACGGCATGGAATCCTGCCAGAAGCAGGCACACGGGTGCCCCTAGAATGGCACGCAAATAGAGGCATTTAACCCTCACACTAGTAAGCAACCCCACAGAGAGTAGTCCACAGCAAACTCTTTCAGAGCTGACTAAAAATTATGTACATGTAACAGTGATATTGGTGCGCAGAGATCTGACTACCCAAGTCTCGTGGGTCTGCGGTCGGTGACGAAGTCAGCGCACTTAAGAACCAGTTCAACAATTGTAGTGTAGTTTTGGAGGAAACTGCCTTTCGCAGAGGATGAGCAGTTCTGTTAAAGACTGATGGCTTTGCTAAATGGGAAAAGCAAATGCCACACTATTTTACAACCACCAGCCAAAAGCATACTTTGGCATGGAGGAAGCGATGAGTTGTTTATGCAAAGTAAAGGATAAACAGGATAAAGTTATGCAGCAAGAATCGGAAGGTGACGGGTCACTCCATCTTAGTTCTTACCCAGCCCCTGCAGAGTGCGAAGTTCTGCTGCAACCATTTACGGTCCCGATAGAATTGTAGTTATGTTAAAAAGCCAATTAAGGGCAACAGATCTAACAAATTAATTTTATTTATTTGAAAAGGTTTATATAGCGCTGGCTAAACCCTAAGGTATCAGAGCGCTTTACATAAGTATCAGCGAGTTACAGGATACATAGTTACATCAATTACAGGAACCAAGTATAGATACAGAATGGATAGGCTATGGTTTGAAATTGGCTAAACGGCAATAACTAAGTCGCTTTAATGGCAATATTTAACAAAGCTGGACATCTGGGTGTTAAGCAGTTCATCAGGGCTAAATAAAGGCCATGTCCGCTGGCAGAGTCGCAAATAAACACAGTTGGAAAACATCAATTTCATTTACATATAGGAGCAAGGATGCTACTGATTCACCCCCAAGCAAGAAATTAAACCGGGTCAGTGGCAGCAGGCCTGCTGACATTAGGCACTTTCCAAGCAAATATTTTATTTATCTTGGCGTCTGCTGCACCTTAAGTTAGCTGCATGGTCTCAATGGAAGACAAACAGACAGGGAGAGGTTGGCAGTAAATCATGCCTTCACCCATGGACAAAGGAGACCAGCCTCCTGCGTCCAATGCTTAATTTGCAATATGTGCCAGGGTCCTTGGCAGGGGGGGCCTGAGCTTTGCGCCACCCACCACCCCTGACAGTGCTGCATATAACAATACCAACACACTACTAACCATCTCATGCCTCTAGGTGACAACTCAGGCTACACTAAGCCGCATATAGCGGTAAGGCAGGAATAAGAGGCATCAGGGAGATACGGCTGAGTATTGTCATGCCAAGAGGAAGGACACAATGTTTGTCTGGTAGGGGGGTTTGAAGGATAAAGGAACAGCGCAGGAGTCTAATACGTCTGCACCAAAGGCTAAGTGCCAGGCAAATCACAAAGGTATTGCAAGGGCCACTGCATTGGCAAGGAGATATGGGCGCGACTGACAATCATAACAAGACGGCTAAGTGAGAATGGTGAGCCATTACTGACAGCAGAGAGCTGCAGGCAACATTAAGGCAATGGTTAGAGCATACGATTCCCCCAATCCTGCGTCACCTGAAAGCTGAGTAAAGGGTTGAATGGGGTAGAAGTCAGTTTTTAAGATAAAGAGGACCCCTCAACATACCTAATCTCTAACGCATTTACCCTTATTGGTAGCCCACTGACTCCCCTCGATGCAAAGGTGAGTGGTAGTACAAAGGGAGTACTCCAGGACAGGAGGAACATACACACAGGGTTGCATACGAGGAAGTCTGGGCAAGTCAGGGCTGACAATGGCAAGTCAGCAGAATTTGGTAGTTGGGATAGGGGGACTCCTGACAGGGGAGGGGGCGGTCACACTCTTACTTAAACACTGTAAGGGTCTTAGAGCAGGGGTTTCTCTGGGAGATGAGGGGGGAGCGGAGAACAAGGGGAAGCTCCCTCCGATCGTCAAACCGTAGGTAGCGTGGTGGAAGAAACCCAGGAAAGATACACAAAAGAGAGAAAAATTACTAGAGGTATATGGAAGGCTCACACAGTGTCCTTGGGATGCCTCACGGCAGGGGCACTGAGGGAGCCAAGGGCGGCGTGCCGCCATAGAAAAGAGTAGATGTGATGCTCCCATAGGACCCTTGGGATGCCTCACGGCAGGAGTACCGAGGGAGCGAAATGAAAGGACTCAGCCTCAGGAAGGATAGAGTAGATGCTCAAGCAAGGTCCTTGGGATGCCACACGGTAGGGACCCCTGGGAGCAGGGAGGGCCTGTGAAAGGGTCCAGGGCGAGTGGGACGGCACTTGCAGCCCGGGCAGGTCTGGATGGACACCCTCCAAGGCGGTAGCAAGTTGAAGCCTAGACCCGTGAATCAGAAGCCAAGACAAGGGGCCCCTCCCTTCCCTGGAAATTGAGGAGGCTGGGTCCATACAGCGAGCAAGAATGACACAGCCACAGGCAGAGTATATGAAATGCTCAACAGGTTCCTTGGGATGCCACACGGCAGGGGCCCTGAGGAGCAGGCGAGTGGCCAACAAAGTGTCCAGGGCAAGCAGAACGGCACTTGCAGCCCGGGCAGGTCTTGATGGACGCCCACAAAATTTGGTAGCAAGGTGAAGCCTGGAACTGCAGACAAAAAGGCCAAGCACCTGTGGCACGTCCCAAAATATACGGTCTGTGAATGAACAACAACAATGAATGTACAAAGACAATCAATGAAAAGGATGCAATAACATGGATGTTTATGAATGACCATATGATTTGCAAAATGTACAATCATGGTATGTTTGAATAAACTGCGACCTTTTAAGGCACCAAACCTCGTTGTCAGTGGAGTAATTAAAAGGTGAAAGGGACACAGTCATGGGGAAGAGGGGGGTGAGGAGGACTCGCCCCTGGGAGGGGTTTGGAAACATCTTCTGAACTCAGAACTATCTTCATAATTCAAAATTGCTTTTCTTGCCTGTCACAGAGCGCACATACAAAGGTGAGAGTTTGTGCAGTGGTGTTTACTTGTAATAAGCCCTATAGGAATAGGGACTCCGTTCCTTGCAATCAGTGGCAATGACAGATCCTCTGCCTTTGCACTACAAGCCTGTCTGTGACAGGGCAGGAGACATCCCACCTGTAGGTCAGCAGCCTCAAGGTCAGGAGCAGAGCTTTTCATTTGGCACTTGAAACCCTCGTGCCCACACCAGGGTCATTTAAATGATCCAGCGCGAGACCGGGAAGAATGGGGAATAACATTTACCGATGCCGTCCCTGCATCGCAGACCCGACGTCACACTAGCTCATTCACACACAATCATTGGTGGGGCCCATAACACCAACACTCATACGTCTCTCTCACGAGTCTGCACACACAGGAGGGATGAGTAATTCAAGCGCTGGACATGTGGGAGGATTTCCTTATATAACCTATAGGGAGAAAAAGTTACTTTACAAAATATACATCATTATCCTTCGCCTATAGATCCCTAATCTCAAACATCAAGGCACTCCACCCACTTGGTCAATGGACCATTTTAGTTGGATTGGTTGATGGTGATTTAGAACCAGCTAAAACACAATTTAAGACTCAGGATCCTTATTTCCATTAATGAAACCACAAACTCATATTTCTTGTTAATCAATATTTGTTTATCTAAATTTTCATAATGATTATTATTTGCATTTGTCTCTTCAAAGTTTAGAGCTTAAGATCAATTCAAATAAAATCGCAGAACATCATATTTACCTAATCTGGCTATTTGAAGTCCTCTAATTCATTGGCTCTGCATAACCAAACTTTGTCGTAAATTGTCAGAAAAGGCAGGCCAAAGCTCAAAGTCCTCTACTCAGAATGCTACAGTCCCAATTTATCAAAGGACCAGAAGTCGTGCAAGCACATATCTTAGCCCGTGAATTTTTAGAAAAAGTTTGTAGTCATCAAGCAGTCGGGCAGCATCTGGATCTTCGGGAAAGGCGACACGACGAACGTGGAAAAATGATGAATGGAAAAAGAAAAAGCCGCTATGCTTCCCTATTCTACTACCCTCTTTTATAATAGATTAAGTCAAAGAAGATACAATTTTCAAATTTAGAACAGTTGTGATTGGCTGATTGAGATCGTATGACCACTATCCCAAGATTTTCAGTACAGTTCGAGGTGTGAGGTCATTGGTTAACGAAGTATTGGCTTGTTCCGGTTTACTGTAAGGTTGATTGTTCCCGTATCTTGGCGAGTATCCCGTTTAGTCTCCTTGACCGGGGACAGGCTGTGCAAAGGTCGCTACGAGATTTCTTGCACATGCGCAGCTCACTTCGCACCTCATGAGACAGTGGCCACTTCAGCGTGTGGTGTCAGCGGCCATCTTGGATTTAGGCACAAATGCCAACTTAAGCAAAACAAACACAAAAGAATAATTAATTCATGGAATTGGTGATCCAAATGTTAACCCCTTGCTAATCCCTCTATATGCTTGTATTTATCTAGCATATAGCGACATTTAAAGCCATTATATTCACCTTATCGATCCAATCCGGAACGCAAACATCACAAAAGCAACATATATCATGCATATTCTATTACCACATATACTATTGTTAATATGAGTACAGATTTTAGTTATAAGTGTTATTTAGCCATGCAAATAGCAAATCCCATGTGTAGTTCAAGTTTTAATAATGTTGATTAGTATACTTGCAATACTAGTTTAATAATATTATAGTTAATAGATTATATTATTAGTATTTTCATGCAAATATACAGGAGGTATACACAATTTTGCACTACCTGCTCCATCAATCCCCCCTTTGGTGATTTTATCACCACAATACCTACAATTGTGTAAATTTATTATGAAAAGAAAATGAATTCATTGATTTTTAGTTCACATTTCTGTTTCCCCAATTTCTTCTTCTCTCGCTTTTCTATATATACTATCTTTCATTCCTTCTAATTCTACTTCAAATTCTCTTTCTCGTCATTTATTCTCTTTCTTTCTTAAAGTTTCTCTTTTTAAGTTTTTCTGTGTTTTCTTTCTTTTGCAACAGAAACATCCTAGTCTTATAACTAATACTAGAAAAATTACACATGTTAATGAAAATACGATTTTACCTATAAATGTACTACCTAATTTTAATAGGAACTCTTTAATGGAAGATAATTTCTTTCCAATCTTTTCCCAGACACCTTCAACCTCCAGTGGTGCAATTTCCTCATGCAAATCAGTTATAATTTGAATGTATGACTTTAGATCTTGACTTTCGTCCGGAATATAAGTACAACAATGTTGAACTTTCAACATTCCACAGACTTCACCCTCTTTTGCCAAAATTATATCAAGGGCAAGTCGATTTTGCATTACCATGGCGCGCATGGCAACCATTTCTGTGTTTACCAATAAAATTCCTCCAGCGGTGCTTGTTGACAAGTGATCCACTACTGTTGATAATTTTCTAATTTTATGTGCATTCAGAGATATTCCAACTGCTGGTATCAATGCTCCAAAAATGTCTCCCACAATTTCTGACCAAGATTCTCTCTTTCTACGTGTTAGTTGTCTACCTAACTCATGTACACCATCTCATCCTCTTCCCACATGAAATATCTTTGGGAAAACCAGGCCCACATAACATGTGCCAAATCAGTGATCTGGTAATCGATAATATGCTATGTTCCCGCAGATAAAATATAATCTAGGAAAAACTGGATCATTTCCTCCTTTAAATCCCCATCCACCCATGATTCGATATGTATCATGGCAATTACTGTTACCTACAAAATAATTATCATATGCAGTTTGATTCCTTCTAATACACAACTTTCCTTTCTGAGGCCAATCTAAAGCAATTGTTGGACTAGCTTCTCCTTTCAAATGTTTTTCCTTTTCAACATCCCAGACTGTCCTTTCCTATCTTCCCTCATATACTTTCTTTTGCATTTTTAATCTCCTCTCTTCAACCATATCCAAGAACACTTTCTCCTCCTTCTTTAAACTACAAGTTAGATTATTTCTAAATATGGACTCTAATGTTAATTCTTTAGTTTCTAAGAAAAATTCACCAAATACCTTTGCAGGTTTTACTTTATTAAATTTGTTAATTACAGGTACTTGCGAAAATATGTTATCTACATCTGAGAAGTAATATTCTAATTTCCCTATTTTGTAAAACAATCTTGCTATTACACTACATGTTATTCCATACGTTACTGGGAGGTGATGATAGGTCACTCCCTCAGATACAGATGCAGGTAACTGCATGCAGACGTAGCAATCCCTCACGTCCATTGTCTTTACATATTCATATAGTAGTTTTGAAAATACATTGTTAGAGAAATCATTTATAGACCTGTCTTTATGTAAATAATTTCTATCTATATTAGTCGGATATACTTTCTGAAACTTTTCTACATTAGTTTCATTCTCACTATGTCCTTCTATTGTATCTAGTGTCATTTTAAATGAGATCATCAAAGCCAAAGCACTCCATAGAAGCATTAGTAATCCTGTACAACAACAACACATTTTTAACCACCTTCTAAGAAATATACATTTAGTTTTTCTATTCTCTGTGTTTGCCATCTCCAAAAAATGATCAGTGTCTTTTGACTTAGCCTCTTCTACTTCACAACTAGTTTTGCCTAACCCAAGGCTCTAAGCACCTACTTGGTTCTATCAGTTATGTCTCTTCCAGTAATGTTATTGTCTCTCCATTGGTAACACCTTTGGTCTTTTCAGTTTGGCATTTGCTCGTCTTTCACTTGTCTTTCACAATCTTGATACAGAACTTCCTGAGCATCCGTTTCTTCTCCAATGTCGGACAAGATAACTCTCAGGATTTCTGATTCTTCGTCTTCCTCAGCCACTTCTGGTACAGTCACCTCTGAATTTTCTTGGCTATCCACCTCTTCTTTTATTTCAGGCAGCGCCACATATAACCATTCCGGCGACTTATACTTCTGGTTAGGTTTTCTAGTTATCTTATTTTCTCCGGTTGTCGTTTTTCCCTCGTCTTTCTACTTTTCTTGACTAGATACTTCATTCACTTGTTCAGCTCTGGATGAATTTACTCGTGTCAGTCAGTATCTCAACCTCTTTATTTTGTTTGGCCAAATTTCATCTTTTGCTGATCTTTTCAATGTATCTCCCTTTTCGTTTTTCTCAGTTCTCCATGCTCTTTTTCTCAGAACTCGACCTTCTAGTACTTCTTCATCACTGTCCTCTGATTCTGTTTCAACTTGACTTTTACTTTCCGCTGTTTTTCTTTCCACCACTTCTTTTATTTTCCCTACTTCTGTCCCTCCTCGTGTTTCTTGCACACAATCTTCCTGCTGACTAACTGTCCCTTCCTCTAACTGGATGTTTGAGTTCCCTACAACTCCTCGGGGGTCTTCCGCAAAACCCTTTCCCTCACTTTCTGTATCTGTCACCTGACCATCTGCTTTTGTTACTTCAGGTGGAATTTCTCTCAACTTTCCGTCGGGAATTTCTTTATCAAGAACCTCTTTTCTTGTCTCTTCACTGTTTTTCTCTTTTCCTGTATGTACTTGGGCTTGTTCAGTTTCTGAGTCTGAGCTGGTGTCTGAGATCTGCAACTGCCTCCTCAAGGGATTGTTCTCTGGGGCAACGGTCAAATTTGGTTCTGACTCCCCCCTTTCAGAGTTTTGTCCTGTTCTAGGGTCTTCAGTATCAGATTCAGAGCTGGATTCTGATTCTTCAAAATACTCTCCTTCCTTGTTATATACTGGGTTTGGAATTCGCAAGGTATGACTAGCATGGAGCCAGTTCTTTATTCCGGCACACTTTACAGCTGTTGTCGTAGTTAAAATCACTTGTCGTGGTTTTCCCCAACGTGGGACCAAACAGTTCCTTCTTCTGTGCACTTTAATTCTCACCCAGTCACCTGGGCTCAGATCATGAGCTGGATTCTTTTCAAGGGTGCTGGCATCCGATCCAACCTGATGAAACACAGAATGTACGGTGTCAGCCAGCCCCTTACAGTAATCCAACACCAAGTCATCAGAGATAGGCAATAACTTGTCGACTGGTATGAATACATGCCTCATTGCTCTCCCCATTACAATTTCGTGTTGACTCAAACCTGTGTTCCTATCTGGAATTGAACTAATAGTCATGAGTACCAGAGGCAAGACATCAGGCCATTTCAGTCCTGTGGCTAAACACATCTTTCCTAATCTGTTTTTAATAGTGCCATTTACCTGTTCTACCACACCAGAAGCCTCTGGCCGATAGGCACAATGCAGTTTTTGTTGTACATTCAATGCTTCACAAATTAGCTTCATGATTTCATTATTCAAAAGCAGTTTTGCTACTGTTATTCCATCACTTCTTCTTGTGGGATATGCTTCTACCCATCTAGAAAATAGGCAGACCATCACTAAAACATACCTCAACCTGTTACAGGGAGGCATTTCAATGAAATCGATTTGCATTCTAGTGAAAGGCCCTCCTTCCCGACCTATCGTTCCTAGAATTACCACTGTTTTTCTTCCAGGATTGAACTGCTGACATATGAGGCATCGTTGACAAAGACTCTCTGCTACAAGTCTGAAATTTGCATTGTACAATGTCTGTTTAAATAGTCTAAGCATGGTATCTCTCCCTACATGTGCTTTTCCATGATACATCCGGGCCATGGCTGACACCATGCTATCAGGCATAACTGGTCTTCCATCCCGATAGACCCACACATGATCTGTTTCCCTTGGTGCACATCCTGCCTTGACCCATTGTCTCATTTCCTCATCTCCTGCTTCTTCTTGTAACTACCTCACTTCTTCCCATGTATTCACAATGTTAGTAAACAACAAGGGACATGAATTCATTTCCTTCTCTTTTGCCATGTTAATCGAATTCTGGTTTCACGCACAATATTGAGCCATATCGTTCACATACTGATTCCCAGCTGCGATATAGTCTCCTGTTTTGGAGTGGGCAGCACACTTCACAACAGCCAATTGTTTAGGCAGCTGTATCGCCTCAAGCAATTTCCCAACCACTTCAGCATTCTTTATAGGGGTTCCACTTGAAGTCAAAAATCCTCTCTGTGACCAAATTTGGCCAAAATCATGCACAACACCAAAGCCATACTGACTATCAGTTATCACAGTCACTCTCACATTCTTTCCCAATTTACATGCTCTGGTTATAGCAAATAGCTCAGCCACTTGGGCTGACTTTACTACCTTTAGATAAGATGCCTCCATTACTGCTGCTACTGTGCACACTGCATATGCTGCACTCAGAGTTCCTTCGTCTGTTCTCAAGCATGATCCATCCACAAACATCACATAGTCACTTTCTGTCAAAGGTACATCTTTTATATCAGGTCGTGGTTTGGTACAGAAATCAAGCACATCCAAGCAGTCATGATCCACATCATCTCTGACTTCCACATTCTCAGCATCCGGTAATAACGTTGAAGGATTCACATTCAGACATCTTACAAGGCTCACATTCGTTGCACCTAATATGACTTTTTCATATTTAGTCAGTCGACTATGTGTCATGAACTGAGTGCGGCTCCTTGTTAAAAGGATTGCCACATCATGAGGTACGAATACTCGCACAGGATATCCCATCACAATTCCCTCGCTCTGTTCCAGACTCTTGCAAGTGGCAGCCAATGCTTTGAGACAACCAGGTAATGCTACAGCTACTGGGTCAAGTATAGCTGAAAAATATGCAATTGGTCTTCTCAGTTTTCCATGTTTCTGTATTGAGACAGAGAGTGCACATCCATTCCTCTCACTGCAGTATAATTCAAACTCTTTTTCATAATCAGGCATACCCAGTGCTGGTGCCTCACACAAACTGTCTCTCAATTGTTTAAAAGCTGTTAACTCTTCTTTATTCAATTCAATGGGATCTTTTACATCACTTCTTGTCAGGCATACCAAAGGTTTTGCAATCAGGGAAAAGTTACTTATCCACTGACGACAATATCCTACCATTCCAAGAAACATTCTCACTTCTCTTTGCGTCATTGGTGCTCTCATTCCTTTTATTATCTTGATTCTTTCTGCTGGTATTTTCCTCAGTCCTTTTTCAATTTTATGGCCTAAATATTGTACTTCTTTCTGGCAGAATTGCAATTTCGATGGGGATACTTTAAGTCCTTCATCTGCTCGATGATTTAGCAAGGCTAGGATATCCACTACACAGGCTTCTCGTGTTTTTGACGCCACAAGCAGGTCGACAATGTATTGGACCAGTACTGAGCTCTCTGACATTTCTAGATCTTCTAAGGACTTTTTCAATATCTGGTTAAATATTGAGGGGCTCTCTGTTTACCCCTGTGGGATTCGGCACCATGCCAAAATACGTTCGCCAAACCAGAACGCAAAAATCTGCTGACTGTCTTGATGCAATGGGATTTAAAAGAAAGCATGACACAGGTCAATCACTGTGTATCATTCCGCATCATGTGGAATCTGATACAAAATCACTGAAGGATTTGGTACAATAGGACAACATGACACAACTATTTTGTTTATTTTTCTCAAATCTTGCACTATTCTGAATGTTCCATTAGGCTTTTTCAGGCCCATAATTGGTGAATTACATGGACTACTCATTATTTCTCTCAAAATACCTTATTTAATCATTTTCACTATTATAGGAGTAACTCCTTCAATTATTTCAGGTGTCAATTTATACTGAGGAATATTTGGGTAACTTATTCCTTCCTTTATAGTCACTTTTACAGGATCCACATTTTTCATTAATTCTACATCTTCTCCTGTAAAATCCCAGACCTCTGCCCTTACTGTCTTTTTCAGTTCATTTGGTAGTTCTTCAGGGTTAAATACAGCAAATGCCTCAGTAATCTCAGGTTCCATATTAGCCATAGTCATTTTATATAGTACATCGTCATCAGCGGTCTCAAATGCTATACCATCGGGAGTGCAAAAAATGGTGCAATTCATTTTGCACAATAAATCTCTTCCTAACAAGTTTACAGGGCTCGAATCACACACGACAAAGTGGTGCATTTCAGAAAATTCCCCTATGTTAACTTTTACTGGTTCAGTGAGATATGTTTTAATCTGTCTGTTGGATACCCCAAGTACTTGGATTGTTTCATCCGAGAGAGGAAGATTTTTAACATCAGCTGACCTGACAGTTGAACGAGTAGCACCAGTATCTACTAGGAAAGTAATATTTTCATAATTTACCTTTCCATCGACAAAAGGGCCTGTCTGGTCTACTTCTAGAGTTGTACCAAATACGCACTCTTCTTCCTCCCCTCGGCACCGTCAATAGCTTTCTTCTGACTCACTCTCATCGCGTTGTAGCCAATACTGCGACACAGCACTAGCACGCGGCAGCTTAGTTACCTGTTCTTCGTTGTAGAATCCTGTCTCATTACTGTATTTCTGAGGATTTACGCTCTGTGGAAAAGGCGGTTTTGGCGACTGATTCTGTTGGGCAACAACCTGCTGCTGTCGCTGTGGTTGACAACTCACCTCTTTCTGCACCTGCAAAGTCAATGATGCATTATCACCATTAGTACTCGGGGGAAATTTACACTCGGATATCCAGTGACCTATTCTTCCGCAATTATGACATGTCCATTTCTTTTTGGCTTCTTCTATATTAAATTGTCCCTTTCCAACATTAAATTTATGTTTCATACTTGCACCATTTTCCTGTTCAATTAATTGAGCTTCCTGTCTTTCTGCCGCCTTTACCTGTGCCCACGTAGCTTTTTCTTTTAACTTACGCTGTTTGGCTTCAATTTCATCACTAAAATATTTGGCATGTCTCAGTACTTCATCTATTTTCTTATTTTGCCAGTCTACTGTATGCTGTTTAATCATTTCACTTATTTCTAGACACAGCCCATACACAAATCGGTATACAAAGTGACTTAAATCTTTTTCACTCAAATTTTCATCACCACTGAACTTCTTAAAGGCGAGGATCAACCTCTCATAATAAGCGTGTACTGATTCCTTAGCTTCCTGATGAGTCCTGTCAATTTTTACCCAGTCAGTCTCTTTGGGAGGTACTTTGTTTTTCAGAAAGGTAATTATTTTTCATATTTTTTCATAACTTCGGGGTCAGGGGCACCCGTTTTTGGGTCTCTAGGGTATTCTTGTGTAGGCCAATTTATCATGATTTTACAATCTGTCCATAAATCTGCTGGTACTATTATGTCAAAAAGACTATTTAAATCAATCCATAAAACTTTTGCCTATACCACTCGACTGGCTTTTCGTGTAGTCGAGGGAAATCATTGGTAAATGACAAAATATCTTGTCTAGACAAGGGGACATGTACATATCCTCCTCCTGGAATTTCTCTCATGGGACATTCTGTTACTACCTTTTCTTTTTCTCTTACAGGGAAAGCTGCAAACGTTTTGTCCGAGGCATCATCTCGTTTTTGGAACCACCTACTCTTCCATTTATCTACATCTCCCCATTTTCTTAAAAAAATGATTATGTCTTTGATCTGAGTTCTTCTTCCTGTGGTATTCAGATTTTCAATATCTTTTTCAGAAAAATCTATTCTGTATGGTTTTTGTAAAGCTTTTACTTTTTCGAAGTCTATACCCATTTCGTTTGCCACTTCTTCTAGGTTCTCATGTAAAGTTCTTGCTCTCCAGGTTATACTTTTACATAAAAATAGTAATTCTTCATCCTGATAGGCTTTTAACTTTTCTGTGGGGATAGTCCCTACTATTAATTCTTCCAAAACAATCTTCAGCTTGGCCACATCTATAGACTGAGATTCTTTATCTTTCTGTTGCAAACTCCTTAGCCATTCACTTAATTCATCTGAAGTAGGCCCTACACTATCTTTCTCAATAGTTTGTTGTGCTAATCTCTTTGGTGATCCTGGGACTGATTCTGTCGTCATTATTATTCTATCCACTAGACTTTGATTTACTGTCAAATTTTTAGGCTTACTTTGTTCTGGAATACCTGTTGTTTGTCTCCATGGGTTCTCATCTGCAATTTTCTCTAGTCTCTCATTTTGTTTATTACTGTTATAAGGAATCGTCAGACAATGCTCTCTATCCTTCTGTTTATCAAAACTAGGCATTACAGGTCCTATAGTTACTGGAACGGTTACGGCTTCCAAGTTTTTTGTTAATTCCCTAATTTTCTCAGTTAATTCTAAAGTAGTCTTCGCTAGTTCAGCTGAATTTTCATTACCTATTTTACCATGTTGTGTCTGCTCTATTTCTTTAAAGGGATTGTTTCTTTCTGTTTCTTGTGATACTGATTCAAATTTTATATTTCCTGGACTCTCTCTCATTGGGGCACTTGGTGTCAATAATGTGGAGTCTGATTGATAAGGGGGTGGATTTTTCATGTGTCAAGAACATCATCCTCCGATTCATGCACACCATACCTTTTTGACTCAATATTATTTCTCTTTTCCATACATTTTCTATTGCTAATTTCTTCCGCATTTCTTACGGGAAACAAACCCTCAGTCATATTTGCGCTTCGCCATCTCCTCATTCTATCATCATGATTCTCCTGTCCATATGATCTACCAAACATATACTTGTACCTTCCGCCACTCCTCTGTCGTTCTCTGTCATGCATGTCATCTTCCCATTCTGTCAATGCCTCAAACTGTGTTGGTCTAGGTCTCGGTTCTAGATTCATCATTTCTTCTCTCAAATTTCTCAAAACCACTAAATTAAATGAACCATGTTCTGGAAATGCTAAAACGTCATCATCTTTTGTATACTTTGCCCAATTATCCAACCAGATACAAGTATGGTATCCGTATTTCGCAACCATATAGGATGCAGGTGATTTTGGTGGGGGAAGCAACTGTCCTTCTCTAGTCACAATCGGTTTGTCTTTTTTAAATAAGCTCTTTATTTTTCCAAACCAGGACTTTTTCTCTTTTTCTGGTTGATCGTAATACATCATTTCATTTTCCGTGTATCGCTAGATTTCCCTACGACTAATCTGTTGTTTTAACCAAGCGTAACGCGATTCACACTAACGCACCAATCTGGAGCGTCTATGTCACTTCTGTAATTCTCCAATCCCAGCGCGACTCACACTAACGCACCAATCAGGAGCGTCTACGTCACCCTGTAATTCTCCACTCTCAGCGCGGCATACACTAACGCACCAATCAGGAGCGTCTATGTTTCTTACTGACTGGCCAATCCCAGCGCGGTCTTTCTGACATCAGCTTTTCTCGCTACTCCTGCTTCTGCTGACCCCTCCTTTACAAAATTATCGGCAAACTTTTCTTACGTTCTTTCTGACTCACAAATCTGTTAGTAACGACATAAAAACGCCTCCGTTATCTGTTTAGCTAACAAAAGAATAGTTAATGACCTTTCTTACAAGAATTCCGTCTTTCCCGAGAGCAGCGCTTACCTCTGCCCTACTTTGGAATCGTTACTTCCGTTGATAAAGTAGCACATCCCTCTACCTTACCCTTCTAGCAAGCATCAGCTAACCGTTTCTCCAGAATTAAGACACCTAGTTGGAGACTCTCTGCTCCTGAGAAATAAAACCAGAGTTTCACAATTAACCTGAATGATATTTCATTCACGCACTTTCATACGGAGAATGTAGTTCATTCACACAGAATTCTGTCTTTCCCGAGAGCAGCGAACAGTCTGCCCTACTACAGAATTATGACATACGTTAATAAAGTAGCACTTCCCTCTACTTTATCCTTCTAACAAGCTTAGGGAACACCTATTAGCTTTCCAGTGATAAGCGTAATCAGAGTGCCTTTTGGACTCCTGGTACCTAAGACCAAAATTTCACAGGTGACCTTCGCTACCATACATTTCTCTCATACAGAAAATGTCCCTAGCAGTAACACATGACGATGTTACCAAATCGAACCCAGACAATGCGTTGTGCATCTTCAACCGTTACACGTTTTCCCTGTGTACCTACAGGACAACAACAATTCCGTCTTTCCCGAGAGCTGTGCTTACCTCTGCTCTACTACGGAACCGTTACAAACTTCCGACTTCCTACATCCCAGAAGCCGTCAAACAACACAAAACTCGATGCGACCCAACATAGAGTGTTAATACATAAACCAATTCTTATCCACAATCAATAATCAATAAGCAATTTACAAGCAATAATATCCAAACAAAACAATAAAAACCATAACTCTGCTACCAGAAAAACTGATCCAGCGCGAGACCGGGAAGAATGGGGAATAACATTTACCGATGCCCTCGCTGCGTCGCAGACCCGAGATCACACTAGCTCATTCACACACAATCATTGGTGGGGCCCATAACACCAACACTCATATGTCTCTCTCACGAGTCTGCACACACAGAAGGGATGAGTAATTCAAGCGCTGGACATGTGGGGGGAATACCTTATATAACCTATAGGGAGAAAAAGTTATTTTACAAAATATACATCATTATCCTTCGCCTATAGATCCCTAATCTCAAACATCAAGGCACTCCACCCACTTGGTCAAGGACCATTTTAGTTGGATTGGTTGATGGTGATTTAGAACCAGCTAAAACAGAATTTAAGACTTAGGATCCTTATTTCCCTTAACCCCTTCAGTGCCCCGCCCTTTCCCCCTCCTGTGCCGGGCCTTTCATTAGCGGGCGGGGTCCATGACGAGATAGTCTCGTCATGGGCATAGCGCAACCGTGCTCCATGATGAGACTATCGCGTCATGGGTATTGAAGAGGTTAATGAAACCACAAACTCATATTTCTTGTTAATCAATATTTGTTTATCTAAATTTTCATAATGATTATTATTTGCATTTGTCTCGTCAAAGTTTAGAGTTTTAGATCAATTCAAATAAAATCGCAGAACATCATATTTTCCTAATCTGGCTATTTGAAGTCCTCTAATTCATTGGCTCTGCATAACCAAAATTTGTCGTAAATTGTCCGAAAAGGCAGGCCAAAGCTCAAAGTCCTCTACTCAGCATGCTACAGTCCCAATGTATCAAAGGACCAGAAGTCGTGCAAGCACATATCTTAGCCCGTGGATTTTTAGAAAAAGTTTGTATTCATCAAGCAGTCAGGCAGCCTCTGGATCTTCGGGAAACGAACGTGGAAAAATGATGAATGGAAAAAGAAAAAGCCGCTATGCTTCCCTATTCTACTACCCTCTTTTATAATAGATTAAGTCAAAGAAGATACCATTTTCAAATTTAGAACAGTCGTGATTGGCTGGTTGAGATCGTACGACCACTATCCCAAGATTTTCAGTACAGTTCGAGGGGTGAGGTCATTGGTTAACAACGTATCGGCTTGTTCCGGTTTACTGTAAGGTTGATTGTTCCCGTATCTTGGCGAGTATCCCGTTTAGTCTCCTTGACCGGGGACAGTTTGTGCAAAGGTCGCTACGAGGTTTCGGAGATTTTTTGCACATGCGCAGCTCACTTCGCGCCTCATGAGACAGTGGCCACTTCAGCGTGTGGTGTCAGCGGCCATCTTGGATTTAGGCCCAAACGCCAACTTAAGCGAAACAAACACAAAATAATAATTAATTCATGGAATTGGTGATCCTAATGTTAATCCCTTGCTAATCCCTCTATGTGCTTGTATTTATCTAGCATATAGCGACATTTAAAGCCATTATATTCACCTTTTCGATCCAATCAGGAACGCAAACATCACAAAAGCAACATATGTCATGCAATATTCTATTATCACATATACTATTGTTAATATGCGTACAGATTTTAGTTATAAGAGTTATTTAGCCATGCAAATAGCAAATCCCATGTGTAGTTCAAGTTTTAATAATGTTGATTAGTATACTTGCATTACTCGTTTAATAATATTCATGTTAATAGATTATAGAATTAGTATTTTCATGCAAAAATAGAGGAGGTATACAAAATTTTGCACTACCTGCTCCATCATAAACACAGGTCTCGATGCACACAGGAATCAGCCAGGCTCGAGCATTTTGGATTCTCCAGGGCACAGCGCACTGCATTGCTTGTGGTGTAGGCCCTGAAGGGGCTGCACTAATGCCCGTTACCCATCGAAGCAGAGGAGTAGAGTCCTCCTTCCTCCCATCTAAATGTCAGCCTGGACAACGTGTGTGTCACTGAGGGAAGTTTCTGTGGAATAAGGAACATTCCGCAGACTTTTTAATGGTGATCTTCAGCTCTCCTCTCTCTCAGAAAATTGTATCCAAGGGCTTAAGTTCATAAATTGATCTTTGTGGACCTTCAAGCACAGAGGCATACAAGAAGGGTTTACATTTAAATACATCCGAGGACAACAACACTTTCTTGTAAAGTGCAGCAATGGTGCAAGCGCGGTCAGTCACACAATTTGTATTTTTCTATAGAATGGTGCATGATGGTTCGGTCACACTGTTTATTTTTCTATATGTGACTCGGCATGCATTTACATCCTGACAACTTCGTCTCTGCAATTCATCTAAATGAGTCCCACCACATGTAATTGCTGCATAACCACTCATTGATTCAGAGAAAGTACTTATCTCGCATTAATATTAAGGCTGTGCAAAGTTTAATCTTTGTCAACAAAGTCGGGAAATGGCGGGAAACATCGACCTTCAGGAACACAGGTGCAGTTTACCTTACTTCGTCTGAGGCAAAAATTAGCAACTTGTAGCCAGATGTCCTGCTAAGGCAGGTGGAATGCTGCACTCCAGGGATTTAGCTCGAAATGTTTGCCTGCTACCACTCAGCACAGCACATAATCCCAAGTGTCAGTGGACAAGTGAAGCAGTGGCCATGAACCATCCAACCCAAGCCAGCCCATTGGAAGTCTCTTTATTGAGAGAAGAATACCGCTGTGCATCATCCGTTCCGCACCTGCTCGAAAGGACTGTGCTTCCAGTGGAAGTCCTATTTGAATAAATGGGACTTTCAGTGGCAGGATATGACGATGTTTGACTCAAGGATTCATCACAACTGCGTATCCATTCCTAGGATGCATCTCCCTGGGCACTAGCTTTAAGTATAATGGTTTATTTCATTAAACCAGGTTCTTTGTAGTTCCATTTTGTGCAGAACAAATAGTAATCACAATTGTTTGAAGATTTCAAAATTTTCCAATGTTCTTTTATTCCAAGATGCATATATTCAATTTCATATATGTCCGTTAAGCATATTACATGACTGTCCCATATGGTGTTTCAATGCATTTCGGGTTCTGAACCCTTCATCAGGAAACAATGCATTTCGGGTTCTGAACCCTTCATCAGGAAACAAGCTGCAGGATTAATCAAAGTAAACGACATTGAGGGGACTTCACCCATAAATAATAAACAGATTATTTTCATTCAAAAGTCTACAAAAATGAATGGTAAACGATTTCATGCTTTCAGTAAACGTGAGTAAACGGTAAAAAAATGGTGAGTAAATAACGTGTGCAAATGAGTTATAGTTGACAGTTAACACGGGTGTACGTGAAAGACTGTGATTTTCTGGTTTGCTAGCAGTGATGTTAAAGGGGTGATGTACCGAGCGAATAGCCCGAGTGTCCGTGAAAGACCACAAGGTCTTCTAGTGGCAGTATGTTTGTGAATGACTACCGATATTAGATATTCTAGCGGCTATGTTAAAACATAGTAAAAGATAGCATGTTCATTAAAGTGGGTCTGATTAGAAACCGTGTTTGACAGTGCTCGAGTGCAAATAATGTTCTACCGGTAATGATGGACATAGCGTATCCGTTTAAGAAGCCGGTACGCAATCAAAAGTGCTCGTATATTTCAAGGTATGTGTAAACACATACATGCAAGGCTAAGCTGCCCGATAAACTTACGAAGTCAGTCGATGTAGTGCGGGTTAGCAGACTCCATTGGCGTGTCAAAAAGTACAAAACGCCAAGTTCTTGAGGGTTGGTTAGGAAGCGGTGTGTTTGGTGGTAGACATAAGCGTAGGACTCGATCTATAACGACATGTGACGGCCATCTTGGAGTAGGGTGAAGTTACATGTTAGATGTAGGAGTGAAACTAGGTCTTCATAATATGTGGCGGCCTTTTGGAAGCAAATATTGTGTAAAGGAACTGGGTAATAAAGAAAGTTAATATAAGGATATAACCAATAAACAATCGTGGCCAATACATCTTTTTGTGGTGAAACTAAACATGGAGTAAGAAAACGAATAATGATACTGAAATCTAGAATGGTTTTACAAGCAACAAACAAGAGTTCAATCAGCTATAGGTAGCATGAGAATTCCATCTGTTCGTTCATACCGAACTGTTTCAAAGTTTCAAGTTGTCGTATCCATTTGTTTTCTCTTTGGAGAAGATACTTATTGTTATCTCGCCCTTCTTCTTTGTCGATAATTTCTAAGATTTGAAATTTCAGTTTACTGATGTTATGGTTGTTTTCAATTAGGTTGTTGGCCACTACGGATTTTAGATTCTTTGTTCCTATGTTGGATTTATGTTAATTTATTCTTGTTTTAATTTTGCGTTCAGTTTTGCCAACATATGCTTGTCCGCATGGACATTTAAAAAGGTAAATGATGTTCATTGTGTCACATGTAGCTGTGACTTGCAATTTGATTGTCTGTCCTTTGCGTGGATGTATAACGGTTGGACCTGGAATGATGGTATTGCGGTTATTACAATTGTAACACGGAACTGTACCTTAGTGAGTGATATGATTTCGTTTCTGTAACGGTTTCAGTCTCTCTCCTAGGTTTTTATTTCTACTGTAGGCAAATAGTATTTGCATGTCTGGTTCCAGGTCAGTTAGAAATAGGGTATGTTCTATAGCTTCAATACCCAAATGGTGAGGTATGGAAGTATATAGAGATTTAAATGGACCGTAATAGCATGCTACATTACCAGAGCTTTCACCAAGAAACACTAAAAAGGCACTCACAAGTGCTTCGAGTTAAAAGAATTGTATCCAACCCAGAAACAGCAAAAAAACACATTGAAGAGATGGCACTAAGATTTAAGGCAAGAGGTTACCCCACACCTACTCTTGAACATGCTAAAGAAAGGTGTCATCAAATGAATCGCAAAGAACTATTATCAAAAAGGGTTCACAAACAAAGTGACAGAATGGTGATTGTCTCGAAATTCTCTGCCATGAGCAAAGCTTACCGACGCACCATAATACAACACTGGCCAATCCCAACACAAGAACATGATTTTAACAATTTGTTCAAGGAACTTCCACTATTTGCCTACAGTAGAAATAAAAACCTAGAAGAGACACTGAAACCGTTACAGAAACTAAATCATATCACTCACAAAGGTACAGTTCCGTGTTACAATTGTAATAACTGCAATAACATCATTCCAGGTCCAACCGTTATACATCCACGCAAAGGACAGACAATCAAATTGCAAGTCACAGCTACATGTGACACAATGAACATCATTTACCTTCTTAAATGTCCATGCGGACAAGCATATGTTGGCAAAACTGAACGCAAAATTAAAACAAGAATAAATGAACATAAATCCAACATACGAACGAAGAATCTGAAATCCGTAGTGGCCAACCACTTCATTGAAAACAACCATAACATCAGTAAACTGAAATTTCAAATCTTAGAAATTATCCACAAAGAAGAAGGTCGAGATAACAATAAGTATCTTCTCCAAAGAGAAAACAAATGGATAAGACAACTTGAAACTTTGAAACCGTTCGGTATGAACGAACGGATGGAATTCTCATGCTACCTATAACTGATTGAACTCTTGTTTGTTGCTTGTAAAACCATTCTAGATTTCAGTATCATTATTCGTTTTCTTACTCCATGTTTGGTTTCACCACAAAAAGATGTATTGGCCACATTTGTTTATCGGTTATATCCTATATTAACTTTCTTTATTACCCAGTTCCTTTACACAATATTTATTTCCAAAAGGCCGCCACATATTATGAAGACCTAGTATCACTCCTATGTCTAACATGTAACTTCACTCTACTCCAAGATGGCCGCTACATGTCGTTATAGATCGAGTCCTACGCTTATATCTACCACCAAACACACCGCTTCTTAACCAACCCTCACAAACTTGGCTTTTGTACTTTTCGACACGCCAACGGAGTCTGCTAACCCGCACTACATCGACTGACCTCGTAAGTTTATCGGGCAGCTTAGCCTTGCATGCGTGTGTTTACACACACCTTGAAATACACAAGCACTTTTGATTTGCGTACCGGCTTCTTAAACGGATACTCTATGTCCATCATTACCAGTAGAACATTATTTGCACTCGAGTACTGTTGATCATGGATACTAATCAGACCCACTTTAATGAACACGCTATCTTTTACTATGTTTTAACATCACCACTAGAATATCTAATCTCGGCAGTCTTTCACGAACATATCGCCGCTAGAAGACCTTGTAGTCTTTCACGGACACTCGGGCTATTCGCTCGGTACATCACCCCTTTAACATCACCGCTAGAAAACCAAAAAATCACAGTTTCCCACGTACGCCCGTGTTAACTTTCAACTATAACTCATTTGCAACCGTTATTTACTCACCGTTTTTTTACCGTTTACACACGTTTAATGATAGCATGAAATCGCTTACCATTCATTTTTGTAGACTTCTGAATGAAAATAATCTGTATATTATTTGTGGGTGTAGTCCCCTCAATGTCGTTTACTTTGATTAATCCTGCAGCTTGTTTCCTTGTGAAGGGTTCATAACCCGAAATGCATTGAAACACCATATGGGACAGTCATGTAATATGCTTAACGGACATATACGAAATTGAATATATGCATCATGGAATAAAAGAACATTGAAAAATGTTGAAATCTTCAAACAGTTGAAATGAAATGAAATGAAATGAAATGAAAAGAGATTTCTAAAGCGCATGGCTGCCCTAGAGCGTCCCAGCGCTGATAATGTACTGAGCCTCTCCCCCAAGACACAAGGGGGAAACCTACTGAGGAAAGAGGTGAGTCTTCAAAGCTTTGCGGAATTTTGCCAAGTTGGGTTCTTTACGCAGGTCCATCGGCAAAGCATTCCATAGTTGGCCTGCATTAATGGAGAACCGGCGACCACCTGATCTCGCCTTTTTAGCTCTGGGTATCCTTACTAGATTCCCAACTTCAGAGCGAAGGGCTCGCGTAGGTTTATAGGGGAGAACCAAATCTCTTAGAATGGGAGGACCCGATCCATGTAAGGCTTTGAACACTATGCAGAGAGATTTGAATTTAATGCGTTCTCTGATAGGGAGCCAGTGCAAGGTTTTCAAGGCAGGCCGGGCTGAGGAGCATTTAGCAATACCAGTGAGCATCCGTGCCGCTGCATTTTGGGCTCTTTGGAGAACATTCAGGGAGTATTCAGGTGCCGCCAGGAAAAGGGCGTTGCTATAATCAAGCCTGGAGAGCACCAATCCCTGAACTAGTAGTTTCCTGGAATTGTCAGGGAGAAGCGACAGGACTTTTCGGGCTGACCGAAGCAGCCCATAACATGTCCCTGCCACTCGTTTGGCTTGTGTGATCATAGACAGCTCTGGTTCGAGCCATACGCCTAGACTTTTAATGGTGTCCTTAGGGGCTGGGGGGGCGCCTAGACTAGCTGGCCACATACCTTTAGGCAATGATGAGCAAAGATTACCAAGGAGCATAAGCTCCGTTTTTGTCCCATTCAGTTTTAGCCGGGAGTCCGACATCCATGCCATAATGTTGGTAAGGCAGGCCGCAAACTTCGCCCCCTGGTGTTCCGAGGGGGACAGAGATACAATCAGTTGAGTGTCGTCTGCATAGGTTGCCATTGACACCCCGAAGGGGGCCACCACCTCTTCCAGTGGAGCCATATAGACGTTAAAAAGCGTAGGGCTCAATGAAGAGCCCTGCGGGACTCCACATAGGAGGGGGGTAGGCAGAGATGTAAAGTCGCCATCGCAGACCTGATAAGAACGATCACTCAAATAAGACTGAAGCCATTGGAGGACCGTCCCTCCTATTCCCAGCTTTCCCAGACGGTGGATCAAGATGTTGTGGTCCACCGTATCGAAGGCAGCGCTTAGGTCCAGGAGGACCATTGCAGCGGATCCTCCTGAATCCAGGATGCGTCTGCCTTCTTGTGATTACTATTTGTTCTGCACAAAATTGAACTACCAAGAACCTGGTTAAATGAAATAAACCATTATACTTGAAGGTAGTGCCCAGGGGGACGCATCTTAGGAATGGATACACAGTTGTGATGAATCCTAAAACGTGCTAGTTCAGAGCACTTTACCCCAGGAACACACTATAAACGTTAACACTATTAACTTTGAGTAAAACAGGTTGTGCGCGCACGATCATTAGATAGTGACTCAAGGATTCCACATATTGTCACCCTCAAAAATAAGCTGCAATCCATTAATAGCCCTATCACTGCTCTAGAGGGAAGAGGTGTGGCGCAGCAGCCAGGGTGGCTGACTCCGGAACACGAGGACTCACGGTTCAATCGCCGGGGGCAGGTTTGCCCAGCATCATGTGACTCTGGGCAATATTTTGCTTAATCTTCCCGACGGCCCCCAGCACCTTAACACCCTTAGGGGTAATTGTTAGCACTTTTTACAAATACCGGATTATTATTATTATTATTAGAACTCACATACTGTACAGAAGTTGAAAGACACCTTGAGAGGAAGCAGATTGATATGCTAAGTGTGATATGCAACTCCTGTCAAACAAATGAGATCTTCATTGTGGAATTTTCTGCTATTTTACAGCTAACCTCCAGCACAAGGACATGAAGATGACTGTATGTCTCTAATCCTTGAAGTCATTGTATTAGAACATCACTATAATCTCTCAAATTCTTGGTAACTGACCATGGGAATGAAAAGGTGCCTATCATTTTTTATGCAGCTAATCGATCATGAAGGTGGTTTGGACTTTACAGTTTTTATGTCTCAGCCACAATTGAGCAGTTGATATGTGCGCCTTTCTCCCATAAAAATGTGCACTCTACCACCACCACACAAGGGTGAGACAAGGATTCTTTAAGGAGTCTTTGGTTTGTCTCTGTTACGTCTACAAGAACGGGGCAGTGCATGAGGAATCTCCACCCTCAGCCTGACAAGTGTTTTCTTTACAGTGAAAAATGCCCATGCAACTGCGTTTGAATCACAAACGCGCATTCCGGAACCACTCCTACCTGTTTGTTTTCCTGCCTAACGAGGGAGTCACTGCAATTGGCCTTACTGGAACATTTCCCCAAGGACAGAGAGGCGAGCTTGAACTGGCGAACCGGGGCGAGCGGTCGGGCATCCTGGGCCATACTACAACTCCCAGCAGCCCCGCTCATACCCCGCGCACGCTAGTGACATCGTCAGCATCAGACCGAGGGGCATAAGAACGAGGTGCGCTCTCCGCATCGCGGGACGCGCATTCCGGAACCACTCCTACCTGTTTGTTTTCCTGCCTAACGAGGGAGTCACTGCAATTGGCCTTACTGGAACATTTCCCCATGGACAGAGAGGCGAGCTTGAACTGGCGAACCGGGGCGAGCGGTCGGGCATCCTGGGCCATACTACAACTCCCAGCAGCCCCGCTCATACCCCGCGCACGCTAGTGACATCGTCAGCATCAGACCGAGGGGCATAAGAACGAGGTGCGCTCTCCGCATCGCGGGACGCGCGCGGGCGGCACCCGGGCAAAGCCCGGGCCAAGGGCGGGCCCGTCCTTGCCCGTCTGTGACCGTGTGAGGCCGGACCGGGCACTCCCTCGTGGTTTTGCAGCGTCCCCTCCTTGTGCCCAATCAA
Organism: Triturus cristatus; assembly: GCF_964204655.1. Taxonomy (NCBI): domain Eukaryota; kingdom Metazoa; phylum Chordata; class Amphibia; order Caudata; family Salamandridae; genus Triturus; species Triturus cristatus. The sequence continues at coordinate 568,007,852 of NC_140579.1, read as the reverse complement.
CCTCCAAATACGAACCGGAGGAATCCAGAAGGTAACTTTTTGCTATAGGAGAAATAGCTCCGGAATTGAAATCGTACGATTAGCAACATAATAAATTGCTAGACGGATTCTAAACAAATTGATGCTTACAGTGCCCCCACGATCTAACAAGCTCCTCTCACTATGGGTAAAAGGAAAGCACTGAGTTGTGACTCACCAGAGGGAATGGACACCAAGAAGCCCAAAAAGCAAACACTTTTGACGTATCTGACTGGGGCTATGGGGGCAATAGAAAAACAAATTTCTACAGTCGAACAAACCTTAGCAGCAGAGTCATTGATGACTGGAGAAGTTAGAGTGGCGGATGAGCAAGCTACCCTTACCCAAGATTCTATTCCTAATGTGGATCTTGTAACCAGATCTTCAGCTAATGGCTGTATTCAACAAACTGTTTGTGATATTATAGTGCACAACAATCATGGTGATATAATCCCCCCACAATCAAATAAGAAAAAAAAGATAGTCAGGAAACAGTCCGGCAAGTCAGGAAGGGGTATGTGGGATATGAGTAAACCAAGTGCACACAGTAATAGAGAGAGCATAACAAAGAAAAACGGCCAAGATAAGCTTCATAGCATACCACAAACTCCCTCATTATCTCTAAAAACAGCAAATACCATAAAACAACATACTAAGGGGATTGATTTGGAGAGTATTCTCTCATCCATAAAAAGTTTAGATTCTTTTGTGAGAGGAGCAGTTGAGTCTATTGGCGTAAGACTGGATCGGATTGAGTCCACTGTGGCCAAGTTCCCTTCCAATAACGACAACAAGGTTATTCTATCCCCCTGTTCCAAGTCTACTAGTAGTGATGTGAATGACACCAGGAAAACGCGACGACTCCTGCCCCAATCTGATATCTCTGGTCACACCATTACGAATGAACCTAGTAAGTACCCTAGGATATCTAAGATACAACAAAATCACACTACTATTTGCAACTCAGCTACTGATAAATATACCCCATCTGCCCTTAAAGCAACACATATAAACTCATTACCCCCTACACATTTGGACCTTCCTCCAGCCTGTACTCCATATACAGTGATTTTGGCAAACGTACCACCACTAGGGCTCCACGACCAAGAGAACTGTGAATCACTAAGGAACAAAGCACTACATTGGTTGGGGGATAGAGTGGGTGATACTAGAATCCTGTTTGAAGAGTTCAAGATGATACACAGGATAGGATGGATCGGAAGTACTAGGAAGCCTTTTACTGGTGATTGCCTGGTACTGACCTTCCGTTCTCCCTGGTTAGTCGAAAAAATCTTGGGGAAAGCAGGTAAAAGTACACTTGAAATGGGGATTAAAATTCTTCCCCTAGGCTTCTTCTATCGCCCTATCTCTGATCTAGCGAAACTGGCCCACCATCAGATCATGCCCAACCTAAACTGTAGCGTCCCAGTTTACAATCGCTTTAGTATATTCACTTCATTAGAGGACCCGGACTGACTACCCCAAAAGTCAATAAATAACCCAGAGATCCTACTTGAAAATCTGGTCATTGGTCCGTTTAGTCAATCCCAAATGGGTATACCCCAGCCAGAGAATTTAGTAGAAGGCCGTGATTATAATATCTATAGTCAGGCGCAGAATAAATCAATGTCTGAGGAAATTTCCGTTCCCAACTTAAATGAAGTGGAACCTAAAAATTGTATTTCACCTGACCCAGATGCAACAGAATTAGATCCCCAGTCATTAACAATACCTTGGAAAGAGGAAGGGCATATTAATATTACATTCTGGAACATATGGGGTTTATATTCTAAACTACATAATGACCTCTTTCTTGACCTTACCAAGAATATGGATATCCTTTGTCTCCAAGAGACATGGTCTCAAAACGAAATTCATATAGATGGTTTCAAAACCTTCCATACTCCAGGCCGTCCTCCCACTCATGGAAGATCAAAGGGAGGATTATGCATATACGTTTCCAACCTGGTGACAGCAAACAAAATTACGCTTGAAATATCTGATCCTTATTACCAGATTCTTACCCTCATAATAGATAGGAAAGATACATTAACGCTTGTGAATTTCTATAATAACATTCCTAAAGAGAAAGGGCCCGAGGTAATAGATCAATTTAGACAAATGATGTACAATATTCAGATGGTCAGCTCAGGGAACGCCCAGATAGTCTGGGGAGGAGACTTTAATGTTAACCTGTGCCCTAATAACAACAATCAGATATGTGGTCTGAATGATGAAGAAAATAGTAGTCTAACCCATTTCTCCCATAACATCCTTGGTAGTGCTCTGAATGAGACTTTATTTATGCTGAACCTGAATTTTGCCAACGAAATGGTAGTTCCTCCCATTTCTTTTTTACCAACATACAATGGGAGAGGCGTAGGCTCGGTGATAGATTACATTTTGGTCTCAAATAATTTTGGCAGTAGGGTAAAGCAATTTATAAATCATAAGATTGCTATCAGTGATCACTTCCCACAAACATTAATAGTTATGACCAAAAATTCCAACCCACATGTAGGAGAGTAGGGTCTGCTATCCTATGGTCACCCCAAATTTTTGCTTTTTGCTTCACTGGTTTTTGACATATTGAGGCTGTGGGCCTGCCAATCAGACCCCCAGCCTGTTGTTCTCTCTACTAAATTAAAACTATGCACCCTAGGTGCATAACCAATTGGAAGTGGATCACCCTGTCAGCCCCTGTACCAGTGTACACTAGGTACCCAGGGCATTGGTGTACCCAAGGCCTGCCAAGGGCTGAAGCATGTATTATGCCACCCCAGGCTTGGCCTAACAATTTGACACGACTGGCTGATCACTCAGCTGGGGTAAGTTGGTGTAATCACCTCTTACTTAGGTGTAGTATACCTATACCTAACCTTAAATGGGACACATGGTAACCTATAAGTCACTCCTATGGCAGGCCTTAACAATCCTGAAGGCAGAGTGCTTGGTTCCATGTGAGATGGTGCTCTGGCATGAGCTGAGCCTGTCTGCAGTGGTCGGAACAACTTCCTTCTACTGTTTCCAGATACCGTCATACCATATACTCTTAAGTGCATTATGAACCTCGCGGTTAAATGCTATCTTTGGTTTGGCTTTATCAAAACATGTCGAGTAAGGTGTCATACGAATTGGAATACTAACCCCTCGCCAATTCTGGCGACGGGGTTAGCATTCCACCCTTCTAGAGGGACACGACATGTACAGTACCTGAAACCCGGGTAAAATCAGACATAGCCTCAGCTCCACAAAATGGATGCTGCCACCACAGACACAAGTCTGCCCTCCTGCTGCTGGGAGTCCTTCCAGCTTGGGAGGTGTGGACAAAGGGTTTCCTGCCAGGGGAGGTGCGTGCACCACCCCAGACAGGATTTTGTGTATTGGTCAGGTAGGGCTTGAAAGAAACCAGACATGCCTGTGGCTCACAAGGAGCCTCGGTGCATATGCCAGTTCAAACCGGTCCTGGGGCACACCAGTCCCGGGCCTGGGGCGAGCTGGACAAAGGATTGGGGGTGTAACCACCCCCCTTCCTGGTCCCACCCATAGGGAGGGACCTAGCAGGTAGTCCGGCCCCTAGAATCCGCTTAAAGGTAGGAGCTGTGTCCTAAGACTTCAGACATCCTGGAATCAACTTAACACTAAGAAGAAGACGGGAACTTCGACGCTCTGCTGCACAGAGGACTGAAGCCAATCTCCCCTGTGGTCAGGGAGTTACCACCTTGCTAACGCAAGCACCATCCAGCGAATCAACGTCTGCTTTGCCGCCGCCTCCCGCCGGAGCCAGAGCCCAGAGACTGACAAGACCTAGACCTCCAGACCTCTCACCGCCTGATCCACAGTCCCTGAAAAGAAGAGACCCGTGGAGGCACCGAGACACGTGGAGCCAGCCATCTTGAAACGACCACGACAAGCTGACAAGTGCAACAACCGAGGCTCCCTCCAAGTTGTGCTTTGGGATCTGAGAAGCCCAACCCCCGAGCAGCATCTGCACCAAAGGTGAGCCCTCCAGCATCTCCACGATCTGCGTGGGGCCCTTCTGCATTTTGCCACTCGACGCGCCTAACCGGTTGCTGGCCCGCTGGCTAGTAGCCATCTTGGCGACGAACTCTACAAAATACACTGCTGGTCTGGTTGCTCCAGACTGGCCCTTGCTCCCCTCCAAAGGAGCAGACCTTCTGACCTTGCTGGTCAGAACCATCAGCTTATTTCATCTCCTACAACAATTGCTTTTGCCAAGGCTTGTTTGCTTCGATCAAGTCACCGACACCGCCGACAGCGAGAGCCTGCGTGGGACAGCTCGTGAACCGACTCCTGGACGTCGTCGACCTCCAGGGACCACGTGGCTGCAGAGACAAGCTACACCTTTCTTCCTGTTTGCACCCGACATTGCCTGGTACCCACCTGGTGCCACGCTGGTCACTGGCTAGTGACTGTGAACACTGTCCCCTCTGCTTACAGGTCTTCAACATCTCCGATCCACTCTTGGATCCACCGCATCTCTCCCGGACCGACCGCCTGCAGCATCTTTGTCTTCAGGTTCCACGGAACAGATAGAAGAAACCCGACGCACTTCGAGGCCTATGCACCCGCTTCCTGTGGGTGAGGTAAAGCTGGCACACCTGTGCCCAAGTGTAGTATTACATCTCTAGTGCCTGTGTTCCAAATCTTGAGTTCCTAGTCCATCCGGAAGATCCTCTTTGCAGTAACTTTGTACTTTTTACGCACTCATTGAAACCTATGGGAGCACGCGTGTGACTATTTGCTCTGCACACGCCACCCGTGGACCTCCTGGTCACTAACTGAAGTTAGCTCCTTGTAGGCCCAGCGATTCTAGGGGCCCTAGGCCTTTTCCCTTTTCTGTTCGTGGTACTTATACCACTATTTTAGTATATGGTTCGAGTGGCCACCAGGGCCTATCCATATAAAGTGCAACTTCTGTGTATTCTACTGTAATCTTGTTTGACGATTTGTGCTCCTGTGCTCATAAAGAGACTAGGGGTTACTTTGAGAAATAAATACATATATATTTTGAATATATATCTGTGTGGTGTCCTTTCATTGGTATAAAAGGGGGTTACATTTGGTAAAACAGCTGGCTTAACACGCTTCACGAGTTTAGCCTCAAAGACTGCTTAGCCTACGCTACCACTAGGGCAGCTAGTCCGAAAAGGTTGACTTACAACCACACCATAAGGGTTGCTTGGCATGGTACAAGGTGATCACTTTAACTAGTGAGCATCATATACCAGGCCAACTTCTCACATTGGTGAGCAGCGGTTGGATTTGAGCTTGCTGTGTTTTACCATTGTAATCTCTTGGTTACCAATTGAAAGATCACATAGGTACCTGTAGGTACATATAAAACAAGATTAGATATACATAAGTTCTACTGAACTTAGTTGTTGTAGAGCAAAGGGAGTAGCACACCCTGACTACAACTACTAGATAGGTTTAGTAGGTAAACACAAGTGTAGGTAGATTGCAACACATCCACCCACACTTAAGAGCAATGGCCGGGGCAGAGGGGTCCACTGTACCCATCTCTGTTGAGAGTGACCCCCAGAGGGCACCATCCAGCTTTGCTACCCTTAATCAGAATGAGCTCAGGCATTTGGCAACTCTTAGAGGCCTTAAACAGCCCAAGAACCCTACCTCTGCTGAGCTCAGAGAACTCTTACAAAATGATGAGAATCAGAGAGAACTCAGGAAAGCTTCCCAGTTATCCCCCTTAGGGTCAGGAACAGGAGGCCCCCCTTCTGAAGATGCTACAGAGGTACCCAGTTCCAATAGCCATCCCTTAGATGAGAATCATACTACAGGGGAGGAAAGTGGTGAGGATACAGAAAGTAGTGATGATGAAGGGAGAACTAGCCCAGTGCCAAGTGTTATACTTGGCCCAGCTAAACTAAGGCTATTGGGGATTGACAGTGGGTTTACCCCATTGGATCCCCCCAGTGGACTTAACACAGGGCTTGGGAGGCAAAGGAATCGCTCAGGTGACTCCAATGCTTCCCATGGCTCTAGAGGCTCTCAAGGTCACTCCAGGAAAAGGATGACCACCCCTCAGAGGAGGGAACATGAGGCCAGAATGCAGGAAGCCCAGCTGAGGATCAGGAAGCAGGAGCTAGAAGTAGCCCTGATGGAAGAAAAACTGAACAAGGCTAGGCAACCTAGATAGAGTGGGTCTATACCCACTGGTGGCAGCATTGTCCCTAAGGACAAAGATAGGGTCTTTGATAATAGGAACCTGTCTAAGGTTGTGCCCCCCTACAAAAGTGGGGATGACATCCACAAATGGATAACTGCTCTTGAGAGAGCCTGCAAAGTACAGCAGGTTCCTGAAGACCAGTGGGCAGCAATCCTCTGGCTCTCCTTTGAAGGAAGAGGCAGAGACAGACTCCTCACTGTTAGAGAAGAGGATGTCAGAAATTACAGAGTCCTGAAGAGTGTTCTAGTTGATGGGTTAGGCTTAACCACTGAACAGTACAGGTTAATGTTCAGAGACACCCAAAAGACACAGACTCAGGACTGGTCTGAATATGTTGAATGTGCCACTAAGGCTTTGGAGGGTTGGTTGCTGGGAAGTAAGGTATCTGATTTTACAGGATTGTATAATTTGATAATGAGAGAACAGATTTTAAATAACTGTCAAAACCAGCAACTGCATCAACACTTGGTTGACTCTGATCTGACCTCTCCCCAAGAATTGGGAAAGAAGGCAGACAAATGGGTCAGAACCAGGGTTAAGCAAAAGAACCAGAACCAGGGCCAAGGGGGTGATCAGAAGAAAACAGACCAAAAGGGTGGAGATCAGAAACCTAAAGACCAGAAGTCTTCAACAGGGCCCCAAACTACTGCTAAGGAGGGTGGGTCCCAACAACAGTCCAAAAAGAAGAAAGAAGGTCAAAAGAAACCCTGGTGCAATCATTGCAAAAATACAACTCACTGGACTAGTGATTGCAAAAAGGGTGGAGCCCCCAACACTGTTGCCCCTAAGGCACCTGCTCCCAGTACTACTGTTAGCAGTGTTGGTCCCCAGACAAAGGGTGTAGTGGGAATCACTATGGGAACTGAAGGAGATTCTGACTTAGACAGAACCCTGACACAGGCAGTCTTGATCTGTGATGGGGACATTGATTTGTCCCTGACTGTGAGCCCCAGTAACCTGGGCAAGTACAGACAGACTCCTTTAATTAATGACAAAGTGGCTCAAGCCTACAGGGACACATGTGCCAGTGTCACTATGGTGACACCAGGCTTTGTGGACCCTGGACAGTACATACCAGGTGAGAACTACCTGGTGACCAATGCCAGCAATGCCACTACTTCACATAGTGTGGCAGTTGTTAACTTCTCATGGGGAGGGGTAACTGGCCTCAAAAGGGTTGTGGTTAGTGCAGACCTCCCAGTAGAATGTTTGTTGGGCAATGACCTAGAGAGTTCTCTATGGTCAGAAGTGGAGTACAGGACTCATGCAGAGATGTTAGGTATATCATCACATGTCCTTGCTGTGACTAGGTCACAGGCCAAAAAGTGCCTCACTGAACCTCAGGTCTTGGATCCTGGAACAATGGACCAAGCACCTACCAAGAAGAAGAACAGGAGGGTCAAGGCTGTGCCTTCCCCCCTGCCTCAGAGTGATGATCAGCCTTCCCAGGAAGCTGATCTAGAGGACCCTGAAGGAACTGTCCCTGAAGAGCTTGAACCTGATCAGGTTGAGTTTCTGGGGACAGGGGGACCTTCAAGGGCTGACTTGATGCAGGCTCAGTTATCCTGTCCCTCTCTTGAACCCCTCAGACAGCTGGCTGCTGCTGAGGCTGCTGGGAATGCTCAAGGTACCCATAAAGTGTATTGGGATGAAGGGCGCCTTTATTCAGAGGCTAGAGACCCCAAGCCTGGTGCTACCAGGAGGTTGGTTATACCTCTGCAATTTAGGGGCTTCCTTCTTACCTTGGCCCATGATATTCCTTTAGCAGGACACTTAGGCCAGAACAAGACTTGGGACAGGCTTGTCCCTCACTTTCACTGGCCTCATATGAATGAAGATACAAAGGAGTTTTGTCGCTCCTGTGTGACCTGCCAAGCCAGTGGCAAATCAGGTGGCACAACAAAGGCCCCCCTAATACCACTACCTGTGGTGGGGGGTCCCCTTTGAAAGAGTGGGAATAGATATAGTGGGTCCCATGGATCCTCCCACTGCATCTGGGCACAGATTTATACTGGTGGTAGTGGATCATGCCACCAGGTATCCAGAGGCAATTCCCCTTAGGACCACTACAGCTCCTGTTGTGGCCAGGGCCCTGCTGGGAGTATTCTCCAGAGTGGGGTTTCCTAAGGAGGTAGTATCTGACAGAGGTACCAACTTTATGTCAGGATACTTGACAGCTATGTGGAAGGAATGTGGTGTCAACTACAAGTTCACCACCCCTTATCACCCACAATGCAATGGGCTTGTTGAGAGATTCAACAAGACCCTAAAGGGTATGATCAAAGGATTACCTGAAAAGCTCAGGCGAAGATGGGACATCCTTCTACCCTGCCTTCTGTTTGCTTACAGAGAGGTCCCACAAAAAGGAGTTGGCTACAGCCCCTTTGAATTGTTGTTTGGGCACCCTGTAAGAGGCCCACTGTGTTTGGTGAAGGAAGGATGGGAGTTACCTCTCAAAAAGCCTAAGCTAGACATAGTGGACTATGTACTTGGTCTCTGCTCCAGGATGGCTGAGTATATGGAGAAGGCATCCAAAAACCTTGAGGCAAGCCAGGCCTTACCGAAAGCTTGGCATGACCAAAAGGCAGTCTTGGTTGAGTTTCAGCCAGGACAGAAGGTATGGGTGTTGGAGCCAGTGGCCCCAGCAGCACTCCAAGACAAATGGTCTGGACCCCATACAATCCTGGAAAAGAAGGGAGAGGTCACCTACTTGGTCGACCTAGGAACTCCCAGGAGTCCCCACAGGGTACTCCATGTTAACAGGCTTAAAGCATATGTTGACAGGGCAGACATGGGCTTGCTCATGGCTACAGATGAGGGACAGGAGGAAGAGAGTGACCCTCTCCCAGACCTGTTGTCTCAGAACCCTGAAGATGGCTCAGTTGAAGGAGTGGCCCTTGGAGGCAACCTCACTGCCCATCAGCAGACTGAATGTAGACAGGTTCTACAATCATTTTCACATATGTTTTCCTTGATACCTAGTCAAACTGACTGGTGTACCCATGTGGTGGACACTGGTGACAGTCTGCCTGTAAAGAACAAGCTTTACAGACAACCTGACCACGTCAGGGACTGTATAAAGGCTGAGGTACATAAAATGCTGGAATTAGGTGTCATTGAACCCTCAGAGAGCCCCTGGGCTAGCCCAGTGGTTCTGGTCCCCAAACCTCACACCAAAGATGGCAAGAGAGAGATGAGGTTCTGTGTGGACTACAGGGGTCTCAATGCTGTCACCAGGACAGATGCACACCCTATTCCAAGGGCAGATGAGCTCATAGACAAACTAGCTTCTGCAAAGTTTTTGAGCACATTTGACTTAACAGCTGGCTATTGGCAAATCAGATTAGCTGAGGAGTCTAAGGCCAAAACAGCATTCTCAACCCCAGGTGGGCACTACCAGTTTGTGGTGATGCCCTTTGGTCTGAAGAATGCACCTGCCACCTTCCAAAGGCTGGTGAATCAAGTCCTTACTGGGTTGGATGACTTTTGCGCAGCATATCTTGATGACATTGCTGTCTTCAGCTCCACCTGGGAGGATCACCTGATCCACCTGAAGAAGGCTCTTGAGGCTCTGCAAAGGGAAGGCCTCACTATCAAGGCTACTAAGTGCCAGATAGGGCAGAGTAAGGTTGTATATTTGGGCCACCTTGTAGGTGGAGGCCAAGTTCAACCACTTGAGAGTAAGATACAATCCATCAAGGACTGGTCCCCTCCAACCACCCAGACTCAAGTTCGAGCTTTCTTGGGCTTGACTGGGTACTACAGGAAGTTTGTTAAGAACTATGGGTCCATTGTGACTCCTCTTAATGATCTGACATCCAAGAAGATGCCCAAAAAGGTTCAGTGGACAGTAAGCTGTCAAAAGGCATTTGATGACCTGAAGGAGGCCATGTGCTCTGCACCTATCCTGAAAAGTCCTGACTACTCCAAAGAGTTTATTGTCCAAACAGATGCTTCTGAGTTGGGTGTGGGAGCTGTGCTGTCACAACTTAATGTAGATGGTCAAGACCAACCCATTGCTTTTATTAGCAGAAGGTTGACCCCCAGAGAGAAGAATTGGTCAGCTATTGAGAGGGAGGCCTTTGCTGTGGTGTGGGCCCTGAAGAAGCTGAGGCCATACTTGTTTGGCACTCACTTCAAGATTCAGACCGACCATAAGCCCCTCTTGTGGCTAAATCAGATGAAGGGTGAAAACCCCAAACTGCTTAGGTGGTCCATTTCCCTACAGGGGATGGACTTTACAGTGGAGCACCGGCCAGGTACTGACCATGGGAATGCAGATGGTCTCTCCAGGTACTTCCACTTAGGACATGAAGACGAGACTGGTCAAGGCTAGTTTAATGTCCCAGCGTTTGGGGGGGGTTGTGTAGGAGAGTAGGGTCTGCTATCCTATGGTCACCCCAAATTTTTGCTTTTTGCTTCACTGGTTTTTGACATATTGAGGCTGTGGGCCTGCCAATCAGACCCCCAGCCTGCTGTTCTCTCTACTAAATTAAAACTATGCACCCTAGGTGCATAACCAATTGGAAGTGGATCACCCTGTCAGCCCCTGTACCAGTGTACACTAGGTACCCAGGGCATTGGTGTACCCAAGGCCTGCCAAGGGCTGAAGCATGTATTATGCCACCCCAGGCTTGGCCTAACAATTTGACACGACTGGCTGATCACTCAGCTGGGGTAAGTTGGTGTAATCACCTCTTACTTAGGTGTAGTATACCTATACCTAACCTTAAATGGGACACATGGTAACCTATAAGTCACTCCTATGGCAGGCCTTAACAATCCTGAAGGCAGAGTGCTTGGTTCCATGTGAGATGGTGCTCTGGCATGAGCTGAGCCTGTCTGCAGTGGTCGGAACAACTTCCTTCTACTGTTTCCAGATACCGTCATACCATATACTCTTAAGTGCATTATGAACCTCGCGGTTAAATGCTATCTTTGGTTTGGCTTTATCAAAACATGTCGAGTAAGGTGTCATACGAATTGGAATACTAACCCCTCGCCAATTCTGGCGACGGGGTTAGCATTCCACCCTTCTAGAGGGACACGACATGTACAGTACCTGAAACCCGGGTAAAATCAGACATAGCCTCAGCTCCACAAAATGGATGCTGCCACCACAGACACAAGTCTGCCCTCCTGCTGCTGGGAGTCCTTCCAGCTTGGGAGGTGTGGACAAAGGGTTTCCTGCCAGGGGAGGTGCGTGCACCACCCCAGACAGGATTTTGTGTATTGGTCAGGTAGGGCTTGAAAGAAACCAGACATGCCTGTGGCTCACAAGGAGCCTCGGTGCATATGCCAGTTCAAACCGGTCCTGGGGCACACCAGTCCCGGGCCTGGGGCGAGCTGGACAAAGGATTGGGGGTGTAACCACCCCCCTTCCTGGTCCCACCCATAGGGAGGGACCTAGCAGGTAGTCCGGCCCCTAGAATCCGCTTAAAGGTAGGAGCTGTGTCCTAAGACTTCAGACATCCTGGAATCAACTTAACACTAAGAAGAAGACGGGAACTTCGACGCTCTCCTGCACAGAGGACTGAAGCCAATCTCCCCTGTGGTCAGGGAGTGACCACCTTGCTAACGCAAGCACCATCCAGCGAATCAACGTCTGCTTTGCCGCCGCCTCCCGCCCGAGCCCAGAGACTGACAAGACCTGGACCTTCAGACCTCTCACCGCCCGATCCACAGTCCCTGAAAAGAAGAGACCCGTGGAGGCACCGAGACACGTGGAGCCAGCCATCTTGAAACGACCACGACAAGCTGACAAGTGCAACAACCGAGGCTCCCTCCAAGTTGTGCTTTGGGATCTGAGAAGCCCAACCCCCGAGCAGCATCTGCACCAAAGGTGAGCCCTCCAGCATCTCCACGATCTGCGTGGGGCCCTTCTGCATTTTGCCACTCGACGCGCCTAACCGGTTGCTGACCCGCTGGCTAGTAGCCATCTTGGCGACGAACTCTACGAAATACACTGCTGGTCTGGTTGCTCCAGACTGGCCCTTGCTCCCCTCCAAAGGAGCAGACCTTCTGACCTTGCTGGTCAGAACCATCAGCTTATTTCATCTCCTACAACAATTGCTTTTGCCAAGGCTTGTTTGCTTCGATCAAGTCGCCGACACCGCCGACAGCGAGAGCCTGCGTGGGACAGCTCGTGAACCGTTTACTGGACGTCGTCGACCTCCAGGGACCACGTGGCTGCAGAGACAAGCTACACCTTTCTTCCTGTTTGCACCCGACATTGCCTGGTACCCACCTGGTGCCACGCTGGTCACTGGCTAGTGACTGTGAACACTGTCCCCTCTGCTTACAGGTCTTCAACATCTCCGATCCACTCTTGGATCCACCGCATCTCTCCCGGACCGACCGCCTGCAGCATCTTTGTCTTCAGGTTCCACGGAACAGATAGAAGAAACCCGACGCACTTCGAGGCCTATGCACCCGCTTCCTGTGGGTGAGGTAAAGCTGGCACACCTGTGCCCAAGTGTAGTATTACATCTCTAGTGCCTGTGTTCCAAATCTTGAGTTCCTAGTCCATCCGGAAGATCCTCTTCGCAGTAACTTTGTACTTTTTACACACCCATTGAAACCTATGGGAGCACGCGTGTGACTATTTGCTCTGCACACGCCACCCGTGGACCTCCTGGTCACTAACTGAAGTTAGCTCCTTGTAGGCCCAGCGATTCTAGGGGCCCTAGGCCTTTTCCCTTTTCTGTTCGTGGTACTTATACCACTATTTTAGTATATGGTTCGAGTGGCCACCAGGGCCTATCCATATAAAGTGCAACTTCTGTGTATTCTACTGTAATCTTGTTTGACGATTTGTGCTCCTGTGCTCATAAAGAGACTAGGGGTTACTTTGAGAAATAAATACATATATATTTTGAATATATATCTGTGTGGTGTCCTTTCATTGGTATAAAAGGGGGTTACATTTGGTAAAACAGCTGGCTTAACACGCTTCACGAGTTTAGCCTCAAAGACTGCTTAGCCTACGCTACCACTAGGGCAGCTAGTCCGAAAAGGTTGACTTACAACCACACCATAAGGGTTGCTTGGCATGGTACAAGGTGATCACTTTAACTAGTGAGCATCATATACCAGGCCAACTTCTCACACCACATAATAAAAGTAAAACGGAAAAACTACATCATACCTGCACTAATCTGGCAATTGACAGCATGAATGGCTATTCTTTGAAATGGGAACTTGCAGATCCTGATACTATTACAGCCTCTGTAGTGGTTAATGCCCTAGCCCACATTTTGACATCTTTAAATGAGAACTCCCCTCCTTCGTTGGTTCTAGAAAGTTTTAATCACATCACGGCAACAATAAAAAGCTGTTTGTTCATAGAGAAAAAAAGGGGAGACTACAAGAAAATAAGATGGTTTGATACTAACTGCACGAATGCTCACCGTGCATTAAAAAAAGCTATTCATAATAAGGAAAGAGATAGAGATGCTATCCAGCAAGAAAATTATACAACCAGGCTATTAAGTTGAGAAAAAAGACAGTGAAAAACTCCTTGTGGGAAGACCTACACAGGGCTAGTATCCAAAAGGATAGTAAAACATTCTGGAAAGTAATTAGGTTTCCATTACTTCTATTTCATAATTCTCCCTCTATAGAGGTAACGATAGACGAAGCCCAATGGGTGAGTCATTTTTCAAAAATTTTTGGCTCCCCGGAGGCGATAGAAAGCACGGATATATCAATATTACCCCCTTCTGAACACACTGTGGTTCACCCAATTGAGATATTTTTTACACTAGATGAAGTCTTAGTAGCATTAAACGAAAGTAAAGGTTCCAAAGCCCCAGGACCCGATGGGGTCCCTGTAGATATCTATAAACATAATACAGACCTGTGGGCTCCGATTTTAACACGCGTTCTTAACGCAACCTCTTCGCAGGGCCTTATCAATAGCTGGACAGTATCTATCATGGTCCCTATTTATAAAAAAGGCAACAGACAGGATCCTTCCTGCTACAGACCAATTTCACTCCTAGACTCATTAGGAAAAGTAGCAGGAAGGATTCTTCTCACGAGGTTGCAAACTTGGGCTACAGAAAAGAATATACTGTCTGACCTACAGTTTGGTTTTAGGGAAGGCCGGGGGACACTAGATCAGGGCCTTAATCTCGCTATTTTGATGGGTAAATACACGAAGGCGAGGAGAGGAAAATTACACTTAGCGTTTGTCGATCTCTCCTCGGCCTTCGATTGTGTTTCCCATAAGAAACTGTGGAGTATTCTAAAAGAAATGCAGGTAGAGGAATCCCTAATTGACTTCCTGAAAGCTCTTTACAGCAATGCTTCAGCGCGCGTCCGATTTGGTACAGCGGGTGAATGCACGTCATCTTTCAGGGTGCAAAGAGGGGTAAGACAGGGGTGTGTCCTGGCCCCATTCCTTTTCACCCTGTATACCAACGGACTTGAGAAGGCCTTATTGGAGGGAAGTCAGGATGTCCCCCAAGTGCAACACCATTCGGAAATCAGACGCATTCCAGCATTGCTCTATGCGGACGATGCCGTTATTTTAGCGAGGACACCTTTAGCACTTCAGCAGGCATTGGAATCTTATAATAATTTTATGCAAGGCATTGACTTGAGGATAAATGTCTCAAAAACTTTTCTGATGAACTGTGGCAAAGGTAACAAAAAGGGAAAGGACATTTATCTAAATGGGAGCAAATTGGCCACTACTTCTACCTATTCATATTTGGGGATTTTAATAGATGAAAAGGGCTCTTGGGGCCAAGCAATTACCCAAAGAAAACTCCTCTTTGTGAGAGCTACTTCTGCCCTTGTTAACTTCTCCCAAAAATTAGGAAAAAGAGCTCCTATGGAATTAATTAAAATATATAACGTAAAATGCTTGAGTGTAGCAACTTATGGGGCAGGGATTTGGGGATACCGTAATGCGTCCGAATTGCAGAAAGTGGAAAATGCATTTTTTAGATACCTATTGGCGGTTCCGGCCTCCACATCTACCTATGTCTGCCATGCGGAGTTAGGAGTTCCCTACCTAACAGACATTATAAAAATTCAACCCGCAATCCTGTGGCATCGTATCTGGAAGTCTGAGACAAATCACTTCAACCAGCTAGTGCTTCAGGATGCCCTTAAATTGGACCATTCCTCTGACATAGAATGGATCAGATACGTGAGGGACTTCATGACAGATATTGGAAATCCTGAATATTTTTACAATCCTTCTTCTTTGTTAGCTGTCTCAAGGAAAGATTTTAAGAAATCCTGTCTGAATCACATGGAGAGACTGAAATTTACGAGTGAAGCGTTAAAACCGTCTGTCAGCCACAATCTTATGATATCACCCTCATTTGGCATGCAACTGTATTTACAAAAATCTGAAAAAGGATATGACAGATTTGTTCTTACTCGTTTTCGGCTGAATATTTTTCATAGGCTGGTGGCATTTCCAACTATTAATAACTGGTTAAAAAAACTACCAAACTGCCCATGTGATTCTGTTTCCGAACAATCAACCATTCATGTCATTTTATTCTGCAAGTTTTATAAAGACTTGAGAAGGAAATGGATAATCCCAATCCTTAAAATCTGGGGCATCCGACAATGTCGTCCAGCATTCCTGGCTCTCCAATGTCTCGACAACGATTGTATAAATTTTAATGTTACTTTTTTCTTAAAAAATCTTATCAAATGCCGAAATAGTATTGACTTAGTTTCTTCTAACAGCGATAGCGCCTAAAACATAACTGAGGATAGAGCAAGATGCCTACTAGAGCTGTTGAGATGAAGTACTGTAACTATCAGATACCAAACGTTGTTTTGGATATATCCCCCAATGCACCCTAATACTGCAGTTGGGGGTTATCTTTCCTTCTTCCCTGCTCTAAAATATATATATTTATTGCACTACAGATATTGCTCTATATAACTTTTTAACTTGCCTTTTATATGATATTGATTTAAACTGAGAGCTAAACTTATGAATTTATAAATCAAAAATGAAATGTTACTCCTCCACGCTTATAGATTGCTATTTGCACATATACTAATTGGTACCGCCTAGACGAAATTTTCCTGCTATATATTCTGCACACATATTTTTAATTATATTTGTTTTTATTGTATAAAATGAACTATATTATTGTATCTGCTTTTATGGATTGAAATTACCTTTCCGAATAAAGCTTTTTGATTGATTAATTGATTGAATCACAAAACAAGTTCACTTTGCCCACAGTCCCTTTTGAAAGATCTTCTGTGCAGTGAACTTTGCCAAGGAAAATATTGTGGATTGTTTGTTTGCAAAAGAGAATTGGTACCCATTTAAAAAAGCCTCAAGTAGTAATCAGAACGAGAAACATCAATGCACTCACTTTGCTAAGTAGACAGTATAAGAGTCATACTTTTCTGCAGCTGAAAAGTGAACTTTTAAATTGGAGATGTGTTGCATCAGGAATCAATACAAAAAAATCAAAAGGAGAAATACAGTGAATGGGGGTGTTTTCCAATTACCAGCATCTGTCAATCTACCTTTAGGCTGACTTGAAGATTTTAGCTCTGCCAGTATTGACTCATTTTGAAATGTTGAAGCAGTGTCTCAGACATAAATTGCTACACGGCAATTCTTTCCATCACAGGTTTACTGAATTAAATGTCTGATTATCCAAACATAGTGCTTAATATGAGCCAGCAGTTGCAGGTGGGGCCCAGTGGCACTCATTTTTGGGGACCAGCACGTATTTTCTTCATCTGACTTTGACCCAGAGCAAGAGAGAGAAAAAACACAATGTGGGAATAAGGAGGAAGAGAAACATGTAAAGCAGTGATACAGGGAGAAAGCAGGGCCCTACAAAAGAGAGATGAATGGGCAGGCAGTGTCTGTTGGTAGTTTAGAATAGAAGCATGAGGTGGAATCAATACTATTCGGCCTTGGTATGCAGCACGCCCACTTTCAACAGCATCAGCCGAGGGCTTTTAAGCAAACCTTTGGGCCCCCACGTATTCTCCTACAAACTAAGCACTGACCATGCATAGTTAGGTTTAAAGACGCAATTGTTCTTTTGTTCAAAGCATGAAACCATTTAAAATAAAATAAAATAGTCTTTTAGCCAATTTATAAGAAATAGCTCAGATGAATTTAAAGTAATTGAAACCTACTGTCTACAATGATAAACAAGCATGTTACAAAGGGTAGATTGAACAGTGAGCGACCTACTATATATAGGTTTTAAAAAAAAATTCTTTAGCACCACATTTGTATCTATTAGCACACTTTTTTACATGATTTTACAAAAGTGACATAAAGGGTTAAAGAATACTAAAGTGTGTAAAATTACAAGTTAGCGAGCTGATAGTGCAGACTGCAGAGGTAAGTATCTTCCACACACACATTTTGGCAACTGAAATGAGGTAAAGACATTTTGGGAGAATGCGTGGAATGAGTAGGAGACCAGGGTGGTAGAGAAAGGCGTCAGACCATATTATGTAATGTCCATGGTCATAGTCTCGCCAGAAGGGCTTTACTCAATCATTGCATCACACGTTTTATCATGCTATTACTGCCTTACAAAGTTCTATTTTCAGCACGTCTGTGTATTTATTTATATATGTATATGTATACGGCTGGACTCAGTATACTTCAGGTTCTTCAACTGTGTTTTTCATGTCTGACCTTTTGCTGTAGGATGATTTAAGACTTCTGAGAGTGGAAGGTCCCAGTCAAGGACTAATGATGACGTATATTCTGCAGACTTAAAGGTCAAAATCTTGTGCTTCAAGTGCAAGTCTTTGAGCACGATCCACTTGTGCAGTCTATATTAAGGTGATGACACCAGTAATGTCACCAATGTGGATGGTTCAGTGTGCTGTATGTGATATCACCATCAAAGCATGGGTTTATATTAAGGTTACACTGCTGCTGAACATCCGACTGTCACATTTATAAGCGTTTGGGCAAAGTATGTTGCTTAAAATGTTTTCTTGAAAATTGGTTAAGCAAGCAAAACAAGCAGGGAGATTTTGCAAGGTGTTACCAAGCTACAGAACGCTTCATAAAAGAAGCCTACTAGCTTCTCCATTTTGATTTAGAACGTCATTCCTTCTAATAGCCTTTCCTGCCTCGGAATATACTGGTTGTCAAAGGCCCTCTACCATAGGCACTCGCATGAGATTCCGGCCTAGAACTTGGGTTCAGTGCCTATAATAACCGGTATAGTCCTGGGCCGCCGGATATAAGCCTATAAAACTTTGGCACTTGGCTGACATTGTGCCATTTCCTAAATTAGCTGGGTGCGCTCTATATATTGCCATAAGTCTATCTCCAGTTTATCAAAGAGTGTCCTTACTGGGCAAGTAATTTATCCTGGGGCTCCTTGCAGAGGAATAATGGTCACCATCGCTGTCTGACTGGTCTATGATTGTGCCAGTCTGATTGTAATTGTACTTGATGTTACTTATCTATCCGTAAACTGCTAAGTCTGTTTACAGTACAGCTTCAAGTTTTCATTAGTCCATCGAGAAATCTATCACCTTCGAGAGCCTGACGTATGACGTGCATCTCACACTGAGACAACATATCCACTGCATTATTTATTTATTTTTACACTGGGTATTTGTTTAGCCCGAAATGTCACGCCATCCATCAGATAAATCAGTGGTAAAATCTTCAGAATTTGCAAGAAAATCAGGGATGCTGCTGGTTATTTACTGACCTAAAAAAGATGTAATGTCTGACCCAAAAATTACGCTCATGTAGATTTCAAGTTTTGTAAGACCACTAGATTATTGGCAACAGCTCAAGTGAAATAAATATTTTTCCCCACATCAGACATGGATCATTTGTTTTCTGCAACTTATGTGTGTGCAATGTGTATCTAGCATACCTCAAAGCATACACTCTCTGCAACATCAGTGAATAAACTTAGCTCTGTGCTAGATGCAGGGGTGACAGCCAAATCACTGTCCTGTTACAATACCGAGGAAACTCATCCCAAATCATTACGTCAGACTTAACCACTGTTAGAGTTTCTTTTTAAAATAAATAATTTTGTGTGACAAATATTGAGTATTATGATTTTTATGTTGGCTCTAAATTGTAAATGTTGAATTAATATGATTATAGTTAAAACGAGCTTAATATGAGGTTTAGATGTGTGTTTTTTAACATGATTTAGTTATGCCACATTTTGTTGAAAAACTCCTTATTGGATAAAATGGATACTGCTCTTGTCTGTTAAACTCCTACATTCACCCACTCCAATCACGTTACCCTGTGCGTCTTCTATCCCCCTCCACAGCTCTGCAGGACAAAGACAAGTTGATGTAATTTTCCTGTTGTGTTCTGAATGAACTTTCATGTGTTCCCTACTATAATATTATCCCTAGTTCCTTCAGCTGTGTTTCCATTGCTCAGTTTGGTCTTATTAATTTGTGGATGGGTTTTGTTTAGTGTTACATAGTTTGACTGAAGCATATTTGGGTGACAGTGAGGTGGAAAACCGAATGCTTTCTTAGAAAATGGGATAGTGTTAACATATAATGCTGTTTATGTAGATTACTGTCATTCGCAAAATAATTGATACATAGGATCATACCATACTGAATCTGTGCTTTTAGCTAATTTTCTATGCAAGATTTGTGCATTAGAACCCCTTGATTTTTGGGGTGACCCAGAAGAGTTTTTAGAAGACTTTCCATTACTACTAGAGATGCTGTCCAATTCTTACTGAATTTTGAGGCTCACTTGGGACTTAGAATTAGTTCTGATTTTGACAACTCTGTATAACACTGCACTTGAGCCTTCATGGCATCATTTAGGCTGTACCCCTCTATTCTGAGATTTCTGTAATAAAAGCCTTTTCATTTTCCCCTGGTCTTGTACTCAATAATTGAGTGGTTTTAATGATCTATTTATGATTCTCTGCTAAACTGATGTTTGGTGAGGTACACCTATACGCAAGAAAACCCGTAGTAGAACTTCCTGAGGTAAATTGTGAGATGGTTGTTAGGGTACAAATCAAATTATTGGGGTACAGGGTTTAACTTCAACACCACCATTGACGATCATGTGCTATAAAGGTTGGCTTGAGTAATTCAACAGGTTAATGAGTTGACCATGGTGAACTTATGCTTAGGATGAAATTCAACTGAACGACCTGGAACGGTAACTCATGTTAAGTAATTTTCTTTGGTTTTAGGCAAATGTAAATTGATTCTCAAAGACTCATACCTTTATCCTCAGGCACAACAATGACCTTTTACTGAGCCTTGCTCAATAGCCAGGTAAGTCAGTTTGATGGTTGGCGCTTTGGTTTTACATATGATGCTATGGGGACTACCAACCTGTTTATATGTGTCATGTAATGTCATGTCATGATTTGCACAAAGTGTAA
This sequence comes from Triturus cristatus, assembly GCF_964204655.1. Classification (NCBI taxonomy): domain Eukaryota; kingdom Metazoa; phylum Chordata; class Amphibia; order Caudata; family Salamandridae; genus Triturus; species Triturus cristatus. The sequence goes on along the minus strand of NC_140579.1, from coordinate 567,987,245 downwards.
GCTCTTGGTTACCACCCAAAAGGAAAATCTAAGCAGTGAATTGCTTGCCTGGAGCCAAAAACAGTACTGACCACCCACTCGAGAAATGAGTTGAAGTACAAAAGACATCAAATATCCAATTAGAATACCTTTGTCACAAATACGTTTCCTTTAAAAATTAAAGCCAGTATACTGAAATTACCAGGATGTATGTATTGTAAGATAAAGCAGATTTGGTGTCAGACACCTTTTTTAAAGGCCCTTGTGTTTTTAACCATCTGGTCCAACAATGTATACTGCACTCTGCACCTGCAAGGGGCTGTAGCCATCACTGACGGAAGAAAGGATGAAATGCAAATCAGACTATATGTTGCTGGATCTATCTCAGGTACAAAACTCAGTAAAAATACATTAAGTTATGGATTGAGGCCCTTTCTTTTTCAATTATTTTCTTGGCAGTGTTGGGATTAGACAGTAAGGACAGTTTTGGGAAATGCACCCAGCTCTTATGTCCTTCAAAAAAATCCTAAAACCTAATCACAGCATCTGTGCCACCTCTCCTTTCTTTGAGGAGAGTACCCGTGGGGCACGATATTGAAACACATGAGTGAGGATGCCTTGGCTAACATGATCAGAAGTGCTTTCAAGCGCTAGCGTGGCATAGGTGGATTCTATTGATTAGTCTCCTTGTCCTGGGCTTGCTTTCTTGCTGCATTTAGAATGAAGTTGGACTAAACGGTCCTAAAAGACTCAAACATACTTGTTTCTGAATGAGGAGTGGCCTCAAGCACACATTCGTATAACTCTCTTTGTTTCACTCCCTCCATGTAAAGGAACGAGAAACAAAGGAAAATCCTGTCTTTGTAGTTGTGTTTTTAAACTGATGGTTTGCTCTGTGGTGGGCCACAAATCTAGCACCTATTTTGTTAGATTGGTAGCAGAAAGGTTTTTGACTCGGTTGTGGATTCTTTTTAAGCAAAACAGTTGGTAGTACATTGAAAACCTTTAGCCAGTTTGTACAAGACTTTTTGATGTATGGTTTCCCAATCATTTCCTTTTTTTTAAATGTCACCAACAATACATCTATAAAATAGTTCACACATCCACTAAAGAACTCTTCCAAATCATTACAAACGCTACTTAGATAAAGGTCTATTGATCTGATTTGAAAAATACCATCTCTATGTGACAGCATGCCCTCATCCCTGTCTTACTATCTCTGTCACCTCGTGCCTTTCACCATTCTCTACAGCATACTTGGTGTCGCTAGGGAAGCTGATGGTCTGCCGGTGTGCACGCTGTGCTCTGACGATGTTTCTTTGCTTTTCCTCTTCTCATTTCTTCTAATTTTCTGTTGGTCCCCTGCTTCTCGTTGCATGAGTGGTATGGTTGCATGGAGGGATCGTCCATCCTTGTGTTTTTGTGAAATGGCACTTATGCTCCTAGGCTCAGGACAGAAAAAACTTGCAGGAATGTTTCTCGTTTTCTGGTGCAGCAGCTACATGATTACCAATAGCGGCTGCTACTAAACGGTGGTGGGGGGTCGGGTTGCAGGGGAGGGGAGGGACTGGGGTAGGGAATAAAAAAAAATAGAAAAAACACTTACCTGTGTGCCGCCGCCTCTCAGTCCTCTTCGCCTACTTCCAGCAGTCCAGGACAGGAAGCCGGAACAGGAAGCACCTAGGCTTCCAGACTCCCAAAGCCAATCACAACGCTGCTGATGGTAGCATTGTGATTGATCCGAGCGCTGTTGTTCAGAGAGAACATGCAAAGTGCGCATGACTGTTTGGCCGGCCCGAGACGGCCAGCCAAACATTCATGCCCACTTAGGAGAGTGCCACCAGTCCTCACCTTGTTCCTCTGACACAGGCCAGCCCTGCCCCTAACCAGCTGAGCAAGGCTGGAAAAATAAAATGATAATAACAATGTGTTTTTATCATTTTCTTTTTTCTTTTTCACCAGCTCACAGAGCAGTGGGCTGACGCTCCTCTGCCCCTGATGCTTGTGGCAAATCTGCACTGAAGATATACAAATAAGCCTGGCATTTTACAAGAATGAGCCCAAGAAGACACTATAAAAAAGAGTAAAATAATTTTGAGTTCCATTGAATGGCTTCAAAATTATTCATCTTTCATCACTCTAGTCTCTTTGCACTCACATTCAGCCTGCGACTACTTCTTTTCTTAATCTGGCTTTATCCCAGGTCTGACTGTTTGCAAAATAAAATATAGGATAATACCTGTGACTTTGAGATTTCTGGTAAAAACTCTGGTGTACTGGGACTCTGATCCTGTTAGTCCTGCAATATCTTGTGGCGCAAAGAAAACCATTTTTAGGTCTTGGCTGGCATTGAGCGCGCATTAGCTCCTCGCCTCGAGACTTATAATAATCAGCTTAGTTTAGGAGAAGGGGACTCGAGGCGCGTCCCTCATTTTCATTGGGTAGCGTCAGCATTTATGTTAAATGCTGGCTTCCCATTGAAAAGAAGGGTTTTAAGTTGCCCACTTGGATGGGCTCTCCTGCTGGCGTAAAAGGTTTTTATCTTTATGGGTCCATGTGTTTCAAACACATGGCCCCATAAAGACAAGAGATCCTCTTTCACTTTGAAGCAAGCAGGGAGCCCACGGGGTCACGGGGAGGACAGGCTGTTCTCGCTGCCAACCCCTCAAATTCGACCATCCTCCTGTTCGTCCGTCTGTCCTCTCTCCCTCGTTAATACCTGCACGTCTGTCACTCGCGCTCACCAGTGCCTGCACACTGCTCTCCTTTGGGCCAAAGGGGGTGCAGCACAGACCACAACCAGCTTGTTAAGTGTGAAAAAGGTCTCTTTATTGAAGACAGGTCCACCTTACAACAAATATCCTTGGCCTGTGCCGTACAAAACTAAACCTCACTAAATATTTTCTTCCTGCCTTATCCCCCACCCCCACCCCCACCCCTAAAGTTTCCCCATTTGCAACCATTTATAAACCCCCAACTCTGTCTTCCCTGCTGACTCATTAAACGTGTAACGTCTTATCATTTCCTAAAATAACTATCTATGTAACCTTCCTGTGTTACTTCCCCTTCCTGCGTGTACCCGGAGTGACATTTTCCAACCAATAAACTTAAACTGTGAACAGATCTACCAACTATTACTAAGGAGAACGCCACCCTGTGCGTATTCTGGCCCCCAGACTTTTCTGACCCCCCAACTAGGGACCTTTTTTTTATTTTTTTTATTTTATTGTATTTTATATGCCCCATCCAACCTCCTGGATTTGTTTGCAGTTTAACTCCAGTCCAGAAACGTGACCAGTGTGCCCCCATCTTTCAGATGACATGAACCGCAGCACACTTAAGCACTGGAAATTCTACTCTCCCGGTGCCCCCTCCTCACCAAGGCCCGTTGAACCACCTCCTGGCCTTATCTAGTGCTGCTGGCTGCTCTACCCCCCTCCGGTGCCTTTGTGACGTGAATTCTGTCCATATTCTGCACGATCTGACCCCTGCTGCCTGACCCCCAGGAGGTCCGTCTGCCTTCCTTTCACAGTGCTAAGCCTTACACTGACCCACGTCATGTCCCCCCAGCTGAATAAGCAAACATCGGGACGAATATCACCCTGAATCATTCTGTGTACGTATCAAACAATTCGTGCCACTTCCATACCATCGTACCGTGCCAGGAACAATGAAAACAACCGTGAGACTAAACCCAAATCCAAACCTTTCCCTTCGAAATTCATAACGCTCTGCCCATATGACAAAGGAATGTCCCACGATCCATATGGAGGAGGCCACCCCAGCAGGCCCTGCCACCGCACCTGAAAAGACACATATATGAGACCCAGAAATGAGCACTATGTTACCCCTTCCCCGGAGCCACGCAGCTGAATGCATGTTCTAACGCAGCCCGACTTCCCACGTCCTGCACGCATAAAGTCAACCCATCAAATACCTTTTTTTTTTTTAAAAAGGCATGCATCGCCCTGTTACTGCCTGTACCATTTGTTTTGCCCCGATTGCGGCGTCTATATTCACCCCAACACGAAAAGGAATGAGGCCCAACATGGCGAAGAGCCCGTTCTTGCTCCTGCGAGCCGCGCTCCCACCCCGTCCCTCAGGGCAACCTCCCCCCCTATCCCCCCAGCCATTCTGAAACCTGAAATGCCCACAAGTGCATCCCAGACCGCGTGACCGGCGACACCCCTTCCTCTGCAACACGGCATAATCTGCCGCAGGACCCACTAAAGCTGGCCAGCAACCCGACAGACAAATGCCTGGGGCCCGCCTCCCCTATCACGCGCCCAACCGTCGTTACGCAACTGCCCCATTCTACCGCCTAAGGCACCTAACTCCAACATAATTTGCCCATGAAGGTTATGCCAGACAGCATACCTGCCATAGATACCGTACACCAACCGTTGCCACTAATGGACAACATGAACTGCCCCACCTGCTTCTCCCTTTCCCTTGCCCTGCTCGTTGCCTTGGGCCCCCCTCATGAAGTCCCTGCCAAACCTGCTCAGATGGCCTCCATGTGGCCGAGGCCAGTGACCCCAACACTAACCGTATAACCCTTTGTCTCCGACATACCACATCCCCGCAGGAACTGGCGTCCTGCCCTTGTCCACTTCCGTGACTAGCATATGCAACCTCCACCACGTAGAGAGAGACCAAGCGTCCGCTGTGTACGAGCCCACTCCCGGCCCATGCCTGGCCCGAAACCGGACACCATGGTCCAAACCTCGCCACACAAACCCCCGCAACCTCCGCACCCGGGCCTCCCAAGTTGATGGTCTGTTTACCCCTGTATTACTGACATGGTGTCCACTACTAGAGATCGCTTTCCCGAGCACCAATTCCCTGGCTCATACTGCCACGGCCATCACCAGTGTAACGAGTTCCATAAAGGCAAAAAAACCCTCTTCCCGTTCTTCCAGGGTTGCGGGCGCCAGTAAAACCCAAAGCCTCCCTCCCCAGCTGCGGCTGCAGAGATCGTGATCTTCTCTGTCCTCCGGCGTCACCATGGGAATTCCGTTGACAAGCCAAAGAAATGTGCGCCACCTGCGCAAATCCCCTCTTAGTTCCGGCCGACAAGAGCACGTAAGGATGGAGCATCGACACACCTGCCCTCATCACCCCCAACCCCCTACTGAAAATCTGCCCCCACCCTACAGCCAAAATTGTGGCATCCTAGCGGAAACCGTACTACCATACACCACCCCAACTGTCACCTCCAGTGTGGCCAGCGACCCATCGATTCACATCAGCATGTGCAGTTGCTTGTCTATCTCTCTAAGCGGGCTTGTATCGCCGCCACCACCAACTCAATACCAATAAATTGACAAAACTGCACTAGGCCCTTGTGTCAACTCTGCTTCCAGGTGACCCATGGGCTCTAAAAACTTGTCAGTTGCTACCGACAGTCCGCAGAACCGGGCCGCCCCCCCAGGAAAAGTCATCCAGGCAATGTGTGACCATCTGTGTACAGTGCGCCATGACAAACCCACCAGAAGCTAGCGAAACAGGATAAAGCACCTCCCCGCTGTAGTTTTGTCTAGAAAGACGGAACCACCCGCCGAATGCCCTCCTTGCCAGGGGAGGAGTGGGCCCAACCTGTAATGCCCGCATCGGCCTGTGGTGCCCCCCAAGTGTATAAATGAGCGGTTAGCCATGGGGCACCCGCAAAAGGGGCCCACCATGCGCCCTTCCCGGGGTTCCTGGTTCCCAGCTGCTCGCACCAAGTCCCCGTGTGTCGTAGCAATTTCCAGTTGCAAATCATCAGCCCCCCCAGCGGCCTGGGACCGTCGTAATCGAGCCGGAACCTTCCTCAGGCCCCTCCCTCCCCCTCAAGAGCCCTGTGTCCACGGGCCCGTGGAGAAGACACCCGCAAATGTTCCCCAAGGCCCCGGTGCGTGGGCGGACTAGCCTTTTCCAGATACACCAGAGCCCTGTTGCCACCCCCGCCCCCGGCGGTATGCTGCGGGCCCTGTTTGCACTGCTGCCCCCGATAAAGCCTGTCCCATCGTGGTGCACCAAGGGTGACTGCCAGAGCACTACGATCCACCATGCATAAACTAGCCGTACTGTCTGGCCCACGCGCCTTCAGTGGAGTCCCAACATGCTCCCAGTGCCATCCGCCGTGTACCCCCACCCCCCGCGTGTGGGGCGGTTCCGAAAGGAGGCACCATACCAGCGGCATCCGAGTGCCTTGTGAACTGCCACTGTACCCTCCCCATGGTTGCTGGTATAGGTCGCCCAGCACAGTGGTGTCGGACAAAGGCTCCTATGAGGCGCCTAAAAGTATGCATACATATGTTACAAAATTATAACCGTGTAGGTGGTTCCTTCAAAGACATCCCCGGCCTTTACTTGTTGCAGAAGTAGGAAGCGTCCCCCTGTGCTCCCTGGGAGCTTGCCAGCTTGGTCTCAGAGGTAAAGATTGGGGTGCCTATCCCCCCCCACTCAGCTACTGGATCCCATGCCACCTGTGCCTAGCAACTCAACCATCATAGCGTGACCACTTGCATACCCGCACTCTACCGGGGCTCTTCGGACCACGTCCATGAATTTCAACACAGGCGGGCCCGTCTGGATATTGCACAGCATACCCCGCCGTATATCAATGAAGGCAGCCCACCAATCCGCAATGCCATGGCCACCCCCGGCCGCTTGGCCAGCTCCCACTCCTCTTCAGCGGACCACTCCCCCCCATAAGCACCTCGCCGAAGCGCACCTTACCAAAGCCCACAGAGCCGCCCCCTTCGCGTGGCGTACCACTGCCCCCGCATGTACACCGGTGCCTTACCTGGCGCCATGGTCGGCGTCCTGCTGAAGCGCGCCACCTAACCAGTGGTGAAGGTGAGAGAGGCCGGCACTCCATCCGCCATTGCACGCCATCTGTCCTGACCTTCTGCAAAACTAGACACCGCATTAGTGACCCCCCCTTCCCTGCAACCCAATCCCAACAGCCAGGGTCCGTCCGCTCCCCCCCCACATACTCCATCCCGTGATCCCACAGCAATGGGCCGTCCTCCGTGGACTCCAGCCCGTGATCTCACAGCAATGGGCCGTCCACCGTGGACTCCAGCCCATGATCCTACAGCAATGGGCCGCCCTCTGTGGACTCCAGCCTGTGATCCTCACAGCAATGGGCCGTCCTCCGCGGACTCCAGCCCGGGATCCCCAGTTCACAGTAACACATTATGGCTCAGGGAAGGGCATTGTCATCAGTTATGGTAATATTTGCATCCAGACCTAGCGGATCAATCCCCCTACTACCCCACACTCCCGTAGCGGAACCACAAGCCCATCCATTGTATCCTGCTGTTGTTCCGGACCCCGTGCCCCCAGAGGCCGCAGCGACCCACTGGGCCGTATTCCATCTAGTAGGTCCCTCGCTGGGGCCGGCCGCCCGCACGAAGCAGAGACTGCCCATCCACTCGGTGGGTGGACCCGCATGTAACTCACCCGAGTGCCGCGCCTGCTGCCCCTGAAAAGAAAACGAGGAGTCCGACATGCCGGGGTTATTCTCCCTGTCTGTCCCTATCACCCTTGGGTACCCCCACCAGGTCCCCACTGCTCCCCACCCAAGTTCGTGACACGACTGATGACCACCTCCCCCCCCAGAGAGTCTCCCCGGCCCCGTGTCCGGCACCCCGAAACCCGACCCCAACCTCCCACTCCCCAAACCCTCCTTCACCCCCGAGCCCTACTCCGACGCCTCCCCCTCCTCGCCCACGCGCTCCTCCCCTGCCCGCCTCCAGGCACGGCATGAATCCCCCCGCTCCACCAACCCCGGCCGGTCCCATCCTCCCACCACGTGTAAGCAAGGATAACACAGTTACAGACCTGAATATGACAATGTGGACAGCTGGTCAAAGCTTCACGATGGCACCCGGACAGGATGGGATGTCCATGTAACATGGAAATCCCTGAAAATTACCTTTCCATGGCACCCGGACAGGATGGGATGTCCATGTTAACAGGCAAATCCCTGAAAATTCTCCATGTATGCCAAGCGCTGTCTAAATGCGGGGTAAAAGACAAGCGTACATGAGAAGGGCTGCACAAGGGTCTGCTGCCTTTGGAATTACCCCCCCCCCTCCCCATCCAGACCGGTTGCTATAGAGGTGGTGTGGCTTACAGAGGAGGACTTAAGGCCCTACCTGAACAGAGGTGCAAGGCACCTCGAAAGCGAGGGGGTCTCAGCGCTGGAAAGGGCAGCATAAGGCGTCGCGTTCTCTTCCTGCCATTTTTACCCGGCCCTGAGGAGGCTGTGCTGCCAATACGTGCCGCGCACCGGCAGAAGGGCGGCCGCGTGTACAAGCCGATCACCGCGGGAGCCGCTTGCGTGTGTGACCGCGCACATCGGCCCCGCAAAGTACGCCAGGGCGACGCAAAGGTGGTCCACGACGTCAACGGTACGCCACCGGAGGGCAACAAAAGCAAGAATACTTTTGCTTGTTTGACTAAATTAAATACAAGATTTACAAAATTAAAAAAAAAAAAAAAAAAAAAAATACAAAATTTCCTCACCCTGACTAAACCCCCAAGCCGGCTGCCGTGTCACCCCACCGAAATGGTGGCTGGTGACCTAAAATGGCCGCATACATATCCCCCCAGCCCAAATGTAGCCCAACAAGCCCAAATGTAGCCCAACACGCCCAAATGTAGCCCAACAAGCCCAATTGGGCTCTGGGCTGCACCAGGCCCAAATTTCCCCGTTGGTCGGCCGCCCCCCCCAAAGCCCTATTCCATCAGTCCATAATCTCTGTTCCTCGTCCTGGCGTTTTTGATATGGTCTGGGACTACCGAATTTCCCCCTCCCCCTTGCGCATAACCACATTTCTAATGATGGACATGAGAAGGGAGTTTCTTTTGGAGGCGGGGGTCGTACAACCCCCGGCCGTATTTATTAAAATATGAAAACAAATTTAAAATTTTGAAAATAAACAATATTTCCACAATTATACGCAGAAACATAACACGACATTTGATTACAATTCATATGCACAGATATCAGATGGCTAACCTTAACATATCTCTAATACATAGTTTTCCTAGCCGAATCTAACATCTGGACATAATCATACATTAATTACTTTCTGCGTATCCTATTTGGGCCTACGGCAAGGTCGCTAACCGGTGTCAGATCCTTATCAATTAGCAACGCCCTCCCGTAGGAGTTGCGCATGCGCAGAGGGCCCGCTTACCGAGAGGGTACTTCCCCCCCCGGTTACCCCCATACGTTCCCTGAACTCCATTCCAATTTGGGGGGTCTTGCACTCTGCGCCATTTAATGACGTCCATACCAGTGCGGGGTGGCCAACCAGCCTAAAGAAAGCGTGACTCCCCCCTTTCCCCGCACCCATCCAGCCAACCGGATGTACCGCCCCTGGAGTTCTAGGAGAGACCCATTGTCCCTCCCCCTGGGCGACCCCATCCGAGAATGGCGCCGCCCCCTAAGACCTTAAATTTACTGCTCACCAGTCATGACCTTACCGCCACAGGCCAGCATAGTTGCCCGACTATCTGGCCCCCCCATCCTGTCACTCAGAAAGGTCATGCCCCTGCCCTTAAACTCCCTGGCCAAGCTATGAAATTTTTTAACACCATTTTATTACCTAACCTAGTCAAGTGGACCCCGACTTTTATGAAGCACAGTTCCCCCCTGACACACCCATGGGCAATGTTCTGTAATTTAGGACATCTGAACAGTTCCCTTATTTTATTGTTGACCCTCTTTACCGAGTGGTTCAATGCCCTCACAGAGTTCTCCCCCCCCTCCATTAAAATCTGGGTATCATCTGTGACCAAACTATGCTGCAGCCCTGGCACTCCTTTGCTAACCAGCCAACCTCGGAGATTATGTCCTCCATCAAGGCCCTTCTGCCTAATGTTACCAAGTCGTCCCCCCCCCAAATGTGAAGTAACTATTGTGGCGGAGGACTGTGTCTCTTCAGAAGATCAGTCATAAAACGCCTAAACTGACTAAGGCAAAGGCCCCCCTTTTCCATGGAAAGATACTTGGAAACCACCCTGCTCAGCTCTTTGTCTGTATAGTCTGCAGGTGTAAAAATCGCTAGCTAGCCTCCTCTCTACTGGAATCTCTGCAATCTATGCCGAGGTGTACCCCGGGCATAGACGTGTCAACTTTCCCACTTCCATGCGAAGTATCCCTACTGTTCTACCCAGGCATAAGTCATTACCCCCTAGGTGCAGGATCCAGATTGCTGGTGGTCCCTTACTTTCTCGTAAAGCGCGGTTCACCTGCTACCTGAATTGCCCTACGCACGGTCCACCCTATCCATGAAACACTATTTTAGTTCCTAACTTACGCGTCCTGGTCTCGCGGGTTTCTCAGCAGACATTCCTTTTAAACGACGGACATGTGAGTGACCCCCTATCCAGATTTCCTGCTGTTCTGGGGCCCAGAAATGCACTTGGGCCATCACCTGAGCTGTTCGTTCATGGACTGTGAACGCCGTCCATCTGTGTGACAAGGTGATCTCCTTCTGTTGCGATGAGGGGCTGATGCAGACTTCTCCCCTGAGTCACAGGGTGAAGACACTGCAGGCAAACGTGAATAGAACAATCGTCAGTGCACTGCCCCACTGGTGGGCTAACACATACACAACAGCACATAGCACCAGGTAACCGTGTACCTGCGCAAGCCTCTCTCTGAGTCGCAAAAATGAAGAAGTTGAAGTAAATGTGCAATGGAAGCCGATGGGTTAAAGCATGTGCAGTCGCACGCTGCGCTTGTAGCAGTTAGAGAACCACCTGCCGACCCTTTTGACCTGCTCCTCCCTTAGACCCCATACCACTGCCTCGGTGGCCGCCCGAATTCTAAAGCAGTGCGTCCCCAAGTTAGCTGAATCCAGACCGGCGTCTTGGATGGCCAAACCCATGACTCTTTTGGACTGAAAGATAGTGAGGAGTGACCCATTGCCATGTAGCAGGAGTGGCCCATTGACTATATCAAGAGACTGTACCCCCCCCATTCCTACCTACACCCTCTGCCCAGGGTGCATAGGTCCAGTGCGATACAACGCGGACCACCAAAAACGCAAGAAATCAATGCATAAGTACTGTGTGCCGCCACATACGCATCTGGTGCAAAAGTGTACCAGCACAGGGTGCATATGTACTGTATGATACAGCCTAGGCCATCTAATGCCGAAAGTTGCCTAAGCACACAGGGAATAAGTACAGAGTGACAACACAGGAATATACTGCTTAATTTGAACAGGCCCAAGGGTGCATAGGTACCGCGACAAACCCGGACATCCAATGCATAACTTCCAACACATACGTGTACCTGCGATGGGTGCTTAGATGCTATTTTACCATAGACTCCAAATTCATGTGTATAACAGCACACGCGTGCATATGGCACTCTAAATTGTGACAACGAGGCCTGGGATGTAATGATGTGACATCACAAGTACTGATAATGTATGTAAGTGACACCACAGAGGCAGGCGCCTCACGGGACTGACATCAAAGACTGGAATATATTGATGTGACCTCACCACGGTTTGGGACGTCTTGATGTGACGCCAATAGTAAGCAGTCATGTTTCAATCTAACAAACGTCAATGGTTTGACCATTCCGTAGCAAATAATGATCACCACATGGATGTGTAGCATTGAGTTCTTCGCGTTCATATTGACCAGACACATTCTTACTCCACGAGTTAGTTCTTACGACAAAATGTGGCATGAAAGTAGAGCGAGCTAACCTGGTTGTCACCACTCTTTAGCAGACAGGGATATGTGCGCTTCCGCAAGGATTCGTTTGTGCAACTACCATGATAATAATCGGTAATATACCGTATCTGTACCTTGCTGACTGACCTGAAGCAGTCTGATCAATGCAAAGTTTAAAAACCCTACACCGATCACAGACTTATAATTCCGACCCCTTAGCCTAACCTCAGTTGTATTACATAAGAAACATTGAAAACTGACTTTCAATGAGAGCGCCTAGCATGGCGCCAGTTGCATTACATAATGAACATCGAAACCTGACTTGAAATGAGAGCGCCTAGCATAGCGCCAGTTGCATTAAGTGAGGAACATTGAAATCATAATATCAATTAAGAACGCCTAGCATAGCACCAATTGCATTTACATGAGGAGCATTGAAGTCAAAAAATCTAATTAGAACACCTAGCATAACGCTAGTTGCATAACCTGAAGAACATTTGACCAGATTTTCAAAGAGACTTTGAGAGTGCTAAGCATAGTATCAATTTCATTACATGAGGAATATTGAAGTCCTACTTGCCAATGAGAGCGCTTAGCGTAGCATGGGTTGCGTTAGCTGCTGAACATTTAAATATGGCCATGACAGGCTGAAATCCACTCTGGCCCAATGCAGACCGTGGCCAGATCGCAGGATCTGCGCTGACTCGGAGTGTGCATTCTGATGGTTAACTTTTACCTTTTTGTTTTGACCAGCAAACATATCCTCCTTAAACACACAATCAGAACAATTGGTCATGAAATGGCATCACTTATATCGGAACCTCAGTTCGCTATGCATTATCACCAGTGATTAATAACAGCCATCTAGCCGTGTGAAATTCTTATTTGCACGTTTTTTGCTATTAGTTACACTTGGCGTTACGCTTAGCTGAGGGACATGCCATTATGTTGAGAGCACTCAACACAGCCCATCCGCATTATATGAGGGCACATTCAAGTCCCTCCATGCGGTAACAGCCACTTTGATAACACACGGTAACACTCACCCAGTAACAACCACTTGGTAACACCTAAGTGGCAACCCTTCTACGGTAACAACCACTTGTTAAAACCTACGTGGCAACACACGGTCGCAGTCACGCGGTCACACCCCCATGGTAAACACACCAATGCGGTAAAATTCAAAAGCACTAAACACCAACGTGGTAAAACCCACAAGGTAACACTTGCTGTCACAGATTAAATTGTTTTAGGATGTAAACTTCACTAAACCTAAAGACGAAAGGGTTTACCCTACCTGTGAACCTATTCACAAAGGTGTCACCGAGACCCCAATAGCGTGAGCACAGGCAAGGGGCTTTGGTATCCTTCCTTCGCGCAGTAAAGTAACTGCAAAATATGTCTTTAAATAAATTATTGCATTCCGTCCTTGAAGAAGAACCGAGCACCAAGTTGGTCCCTTAAGAAGTGACCGGCTTTTATTTTTAACTGCATTAGCATAATACCAAAAAATGCAGTGCGTAAATGCCAAACACGCTTGTTGTACAATTTGAGGACTTAGAATTGCATGTCTATCTGTGAATGTTTGATAAGATTTCAAGCAACATAACCATCAAGAGCATAAAAACACCAACAGTGCAGCTTCAGGGAGTAACAAGCTGCTCCGCAGAAATGCGTGCTATGATTCACATGCAATCCATCATAATCTCGCCTTTACGAGAGGTATTCTTGGCCTGATCGCGCGTGGATGTCATTCAGCAGGTGTCGTTTTAATTCACGAATAATATTTGTGAAATTATATTCATACGGGAAATCCTAGTCAACAGCAATCACTGACAACGCCAACAGACTTAGCTTTTGTACGCGCCGAATATGGGCACATATGGATAATGCATACATGCACACAGGCAATCACAGCTACTGACTCCCTGTTTCCTGAAAATCGAACAGACGTACAGGCAGCCATGCCCACAATCCGAGAAATATGTATAAAACTCATACCCAGCCACTTTACAGTAGGGGGCAAAGAATGACGTGTATCAGGGTACCATGAGTCACTGGGCGATGTGCACCAGGGGCCCATGATAGCACCGAGCAACTTGCACCAAGGCGGTTAGTACTATAGGACCACACACGTGCACACAGATACACTGGCTTGGCATCAAAACATTGTAGGCCAAAACCGCATCTCTTAACACCACCGTGCCCCAAATATTATCCCCATGAATATCACCTCATTGGAGAGACCAGTAGATACTCCCAACTGAGCGATACATTTCCAGATAACATTTGATGCCTCGAGCTGCCGCAGCAGCCTGGCACTCTTTCCCACCCACCCTAGGCAGAGGAGGGCCGGGCTCTCCGGCCTCTGTTGGAACCGCACTCCAGGAGCAGCACTTATTAGATCGGCCTCCTCTGCAAGTCAGAGAGAAAATGCAGCGCAGGATACACCCCCGGCCTGACAAACAAGCAGCAGCAGGCAGAGATCAGCAGGCCCGCACCCTGCCCCGTGCCAGCCACTGGGGGCTATGTCATTGTTGTAAGGACGCTTTCATTTTTTAAACACAGGCTTACCTTACGCTACGAATTTGTTCTGTATCTAATATCGTTTAAAAAAACGTGATGTCCAATATTGCAGTCCAAGCCTGAACTCGAGTAGCCTCTAAGTACTAAATACTGTGTTTACTGGGCAGGTTATCTGTCTTCGTCATTTGCAACTTCAATGCGCTATAAATTTCAAGTGTTAATATCAACAAAAACCATGTTAACCTGTGATTTACGAGTTGAATGGATGAAACAGCTCAGCTGGCGCGTTAACCGCCCGAGCTATCTCCCCGGTGAAGCAGCACGTCCAAAGGTGTCTGTTCTTTTAAAATCAGCGAAATCTAACTGAACAGATTAATGGGAATTGAACACTACTGAAACGGGTAATAGCTACATGGATGAGGGGTGTGTGGCCGAAGGTCCTAACCTGGGGCAGCTCCCGCGCTATTTCCCAAAGTCCCACCAGAGAACCAAACTCAGGAAACCGACATCACGAAAGTGATGCTCTGCCCTCTGCAAACTGCCTATCCTACCATCGCAACTTCTCTGCATGTAAGCCAAGCAGGCTGCAATTAACTTAACGGAAAAATGCCACTGCTGCTCTCCTGGGCTCCGCAGCTCCAAAACCGGCTGGCACACACCCACCGATTCATCTGGTGCTCTCCCGGGCTCGGCAGCTCCACACCGGCTCCCCACCGATGATGATTATGCCTCTCTCCTGACAAAGGCTCAAATGCGGATCCTCGTTCCCGGGCTTCGGACCTAAAACACAAAGCAGAAAACAAAAAGTTAGCAGCCTCCCAGAGGCTGCGTGCCGTATGCCTGAGGGCGCGGGACAAAGAGACCGAGTCTTGTATTCGCCTGTCAGATTCCATCTGACAGCGGTGAGTTATTGGATACCGAGGCGATAGCCTCATTACTCCACATTCATTTTGAGTTTTTTAGTCGCTGTTTCGGTTGTCTTATTGATGTGTGACGCTTTGTCACAGTTGAGGTTGGATCACAAGGTCAGCGCTGTGAAAGGCCGCAGGTTGCGGTCAATATGGTTTGCGGAAGTGTCAGCAAGTTTAGTCGCAGAGTCTTGTATTCGTCTGCCAAATGTCTTCTGGCGGTGATGAGCTTTTGATGGCTGCCGTGGCGGTTGCCTTCTGACAGTGATGAGTTTAGGGTACCTGCCGGGGCGATTTGCCCTCAGGCAGTGATGGGTTTTTGGATGCTGTGTTGCTGTTTCAGTTTCACAAGTTTAGCGCTTCGATGGGCCTCGGGTAGCGGTCAAATGGGTTTGTAGAAATGTCTGCAAGTTTCCTGATCAGTGGGTTATCTTTTTGATCCAGTCCTTTGTAGAATGTCCTGTTGAGTTTGCGGAGATGGTCGTCCAACATCTCAACGCCTAGGTCTCTGTGGAGGTCTGCTGTTCTTGTGAAGAGTGGAGCACCTGCTGCAATCCGTAAGGCCCTGCTCTGTAGTCTCTGCAGGTCTTTCCGAAGCTGCGGGCGGCAGCCACTCCAAACTGGTGCAGCGTATGTCATGGTTGGCCGAATTATTGCGGTGATTACTCGCACCTTGCTCTGCAAGGGCATCGACTTGGTCTTCAGGAGTGGGTATAGTGCAGACAGTTTTGTTGCTGCTTTCTGGCAGGTCTTCTCTATGTGGTGTCTCCATGTGAGTTTAGAGTCCAGAGTCACCCCCAGGTAGGAGCTGCTGTTTTCCCATTTGATCTCATCCCCATTGAGGAGGATCGCTGGGTGTTTTCTGTTCAGCTTCCTGGTGAATAGTGTTGCTGTGGTTTTGCTAGTGTTCAGGGTGATCTGCCAGTCGCTGTACCATTCGGAGAGTCTGCTGAGTGATGCCTCAAGGTTCTTAGCCACTTCCTGTTCGCTGAAGGATTGGGAGATGACTGCAGCATCATCGGCGTAAAGAGCCAGATCAGTCTTCTTTAGGTCCGTGGGGATGTCGTTTGTGAATATGTTAAAGAGGAATGGTCCTAGGATTGATCCCTGGGGCACTCCAGCAAGGATTGGGCGTGGTGTTGAGCATTCGTCTCGTACCACCACGTGAAAGGTCCGTTTTGACAGGTAGCTAGACAGCAGTTTAATCAGATAGCTTGGAAACTTGAGCTTGATAAGTTTGCAAAGCAGTCCCTCATGCCATACTTGGTCGAATGCTTTGGCTACATCCAGAAAGACTACTCCAGTGGATTTGTTGATGTTGAATCCATGGCTGATGATGTCCACAACTCTGAGGAGTTGGTGATCTGTCGAGTGGTCTTTCCGGAACCCAAACTGTTCTTTGGCGAGGAGGTTTTCGCTTGTCACAAAGTCCACAAGGCGGGCAAGGATAACTTTTTCGAAGAGCTTTGATAGGCCAGATAGCAGACTTATAGGGAGGTAATTTGGAGGATCTCATAGTGGTTTCCCAGCCTTGGGGAATACGATGACTCTTGCTTCTTTCCAGGCATTAGGGAAATACTGGTGCTGCATACAGGCGTTGAATATCTCAGCAAGGTGATCCACTGCAGCGTCTGGGAGCATCTTGATGGAGAAGCTTTGCTGCTTTTTCTGGTGAGTTCGGGCCCGACTTACGTCCTCTCTTTGCCTTGGTCTTCTATTCCATGTCGTCTTCTTCGGCGTTGCCGGGTTGAGCCGTGACGTCTGACTCCATGGTTGGTGCTGCTTGGTGGGGGTGCAGTGGAGCTCCTTGGGTGGCTAGGCGAGCCAGAGGGCGAAGGCCGAGCTTTGGGGTTCAGCCGCACAGGGTATGGACTCTCAGTCCCTCTCCATGGCGGTGCGCAGCCTGGCCCCGGTCAAGCCAGGCAGGCGCAGGCCCAGCACCTCAGAGAAGTGGGAGAGAGGGCGGAGCGAAGCACGAGTCTCCCCCGAAAGTCGGAGCGCAAAAGAATCAAGCAATCAAGCAGGGCGCGCAAGTGATGAATCTCAGTGCAAAATTAATTAGTTAAGCAGAGCGCATAAATGATAAAATGCAATCTGAAAGTAAAATCAGTCAAGCGGAGCGCATAAGTGATAAAATGCAATCAATGTAAAATCAATCAGGCGGAGCGCATATGTGAAGAATCTCAGTACAAAATTAATTAATCAAGCAGAGCACATAAAGGATAAAATGCAATCTGAATGCAAAATCAATCAAGCAGAGCGCATAAGTGATAAAATGCAATCAATGTAAAATCAATCTGGCGGAGCGCATATATGATGAATCTCAGTACAAAATTAATTAATCAAGCAGAGTACATAAATGATAAAATGCAATCTGAATGTAAAATCAATCAGGCAGAGCGCATCAATAATACACTGTAATCAGATTATAAAATCAAGCAGCGCACGTTTAAGCAAGCAATCAAGCAACAATTGGCATAAAAGGTAAGTAACGCAGGGAAGCAGGGCCCATCTATCACAAAGGATAGAAAATGGCGCTTACCGGGTCGACTTTCTGGCTGGCTGCTAGGCAGGAATCATGGGGGTCAGTCCTCAGGCCTTCTCTGCTGCTGGAAGGAAGCCACGAGCATCGCTGATGCAGGGATCACCACCAGGGGCACAGCTGATGCAGAGGATCCGATCCACCGATGCAAGAAAGTCTGATCGTCTGGGCGCTGGATCAAAATGGCCTCCCAGGAACGTGTGGTCATCGTCGCAGGCAGCACAAGGAACGTCCAATCATGATCTCCTGTCTGTATCTCCTCAACGTCGGGTCATCGTCGCAGGCAGCACAAGGAACGTACGAATCTCATCAAATGAGCATCTGAGCAAATCTCAAATCTCTATCCGGCCTTTTATTCTTCTTACTGGGGGCAGGCCAGTTCTAACTGGCCTGTCCCCTGCCTCCCCTTGACCCGGAAGCACCTTAATCGCTTCCGGGCCAAGGGTTCGCCCCCCACCAGCCAATCCCCGCCGCGGCGCGCCCACCGTGTCATACTGACGCGGTGAAACGCGTCGGGCCGGGCGAGCAGGCGAGGGGGGTGGGAGGTGCCCCGCCATATCTGCGGCAGGGCCGATACCGGCCCCGCCTTTCTCGCCACTCTGTTGCAGGACAAGATGAGGTCGTGAGCATGCGTCCCGCAGATGTGTAAATTAATGTGTGCATTAAGGCTTTGGTGCATGTGTGCACACGAGTGACGTGCTCACGAGAAGCACTTGTTTGCTCTTGTGGGGTGTGGGTATTTCACCTTTCGTTCCTGTGTATTTTAACCGTCCGTCCCAAGGGACACAAGAACCTGGCATCATTATTATGTGACACAATTAATTCAATCGGTTTCGGGAAGGTTAGAATTCACAGTTTCCTCTGCACATAATACAACTCTTGCCATGAGATGGGGTTGTGAGCACGCATCCCGCAGATGTGTAAATTAATGTGTGCATTAAGGTTTTGGTGCATGCGTGCACACGAGTGACGTGCTCACGAGAAGCACTTGTTTGCTCTTGTGGGGTTTGGGTATTTCGCCTTTCGTTCCTGTGTATTTTAACCATCCGTCCCGAGGGATACAAGAACCTGGCATCATTATTATGTGACAAAATGAATTCAATCGTTTCGGGAAGGTTAGAATTCACAGTTTCCTCTGCACATAATAAAACTCTTGCTGTGCAGTTACACTCCGCTCTCCTCAGTGTGCGCTCTACTCACTGAGTTATCATACCAGTTCACGGTGTGGCAGGCGCTGTCTGTAATGTCGTGACACTGACGCGATACGCAAAGGCGTACGCGTCAGGTCACGTGATTATTGTGATATAAATAAATCGTCACGCACGCACGTAAGCCAGAACGGCTACGGCTGCGGACAGTGCACCAAGTCTCCGTGTCAGCCCTTCATTGCGCCCCACTAGGCCAACAGCGGCAGCGACCCCCTCACCCCCAAAAACACAACAAAGTGGCGACGAGGGTGGGCGTGCCCTCGTGTGTGCTGACCCCGTGGGTGTGGCGGCCGTGGAGCGAGCTCCGTTCTCGGCGCTCGTGCTCCGGTGTTGGCGCTCGTGCCCCCGCGGTGCCTCGCTGAGAGGTGTCGGCCCCTGCAGCGGCGTGTGACGGTGGAGTCACGCAGTAGTTGGAGCGCGCTCTTGATTTCCGGAGCATTGCGCACCACGTGTCTCCGGACCGGGGCAGAAGCGGGCGGTGTCACGAGCCTCGCTGTCTCCCTGAGAGGGGCGGAAGCGCTGTCTCGCGCTAGCTGCATGTGGTGCAGCCTTGAAGCCTCCCAGCCCGTGAGTAGTGTGCCTGGGCCCCACGTGTGTTTGGAGGGAGACTGGTTGCTAGCTGCCCAAGGCCCCCGCATCGTTGAATAGCCCTGAGAGCAAGAGGGGAAGTCTCAACTCGGCCAAGCAAGAGGCATCCATCTGCCACGTGGGAGAGGCGCAGGGAAAGTGAAAGTGGGAACACCAGGTGCAGAAATAGGTCTCGCCTAGCGCAGGCAGCTCGCGCGCAACATGACCAACATTCCACCAGTTGAGCCGTTCTCAATAGAGGGGTCCCCATCAGCAGTGGCAGCCCGATGGAGAGACTGGGAAGATAGAGTCCGCATCTTCTTTGAAGCCACGAAGGTCCAGAGAGACCAAAAGTGCGCCATGATAATACACCTCGGAGGGAAGGAAATCCACAATATAGTCAAGACGCTCGTAGAAAACACCCCCAAAACTCACACGACACTGATAGCGGCGCTAAACGAACACTTCGAACCAATGGCGAATCGCGATTATGAGAGATTCATATTCCACCAAGCGCGCCAGCTTCCTGAGGAGTCGTTAGACAAGTTCCACGCCCGCCTGAAAAACCTAGCAGCCACCTGCGGGTTCCGGGACGAGACGGAAGAAATAAGAGGCCAAATAATACAGGGGTGCGCGTCAGTCAAGCTGAGGGAGAGAATATTGGAGGAATCCGGCAAACCCCTAGCAGAAATACTGACAATGGGTCGGACAAAAGAACTGTCGAAAGCACTTGCTGCGCACATGGAAGCCGCCCTGCAGGCACCTGTAAAGGTGGAGCCCGTCAACGCAGTTGCAGTCAGACCAAGACAAAGATGGCCCAAAAAGGGAGCAAGCTCGACCGCTCAGGAACAACCCAGGTCATGCGGATACTGCGGAGGGTCACCACATGCTGCGGCGGAGTGTCCCGCACGTGGAAGGAAGTGTCTGGGGTGTGGCCGTTTCAACCATTTCGAGAAGGTGTGCCGCTCGAAGAAATTCCGCAAACCCCGTCAAACGGCGAATGCCGTGGAGGAAGGAGAGTTGGTGGCCAGCGACATGGATGATGATGGTGAAGAAGAGAAGGTGATACACCGGATACACATGATAGGCACAGCAACGTGCAGGACAAGACGCCTTCCACAGTGCAGCATCCGGGTAGGATCGCAAGAGATCACCACCGTAGTGGACACAGGAGCTAGCATTAACATCATGGCCGCTGCGCTGCACAGCTCCATGCACCCGAAGCCCGTGCTCCAACCATCAACGATAACGGTATTCGCCTACGGACAGGAGGAGCCGTTAAAAGTGTGTGGCAAGTTCAAGACCACGATATCTCATGGGACACGATCGGTCACGTCGAACATCTATGTTACAGAAGACGGACAAGGTATGCTCCTAGGCTGCAGAGCCGCGGAGGACCTCGGGGTAGTGACATTCGCGTTTGGAGTGTACCAAGAGTCGATGCAACACATCCTTGAAGAATTTGAAGAGGTGTTCCAGGGGATAGGCAAGTTCCGCGGCAAGGAAATCCACTTGCATATTGATCACACCGTCCAGCCAGTAGCCCTACGACATCGCCGCATAGCGTTCCATCTCAGACCGTTGGTGGAGGCTGAATTGAAGAAGCTTGAAGCGGCTGGAATAATCGAGAAGGTATCTGGACCGACCCCGTGGGTGTCTCCCATAGTCGTGGCAAGGAAACCTAAACAGCCTGGCGCAGTCCGAATATGCGTTGATATGCGACTTCCCAACGTTGCCATCAAAAGGGAGCGCCATATCACTCCCACCATCGACGACCTCATTGGGGAGATGGCGGGTGCCAGGTGGTTCTCAAAGTTGGATCTCCGATCAGGATATCACCAACTGGTGCTGGATGAAGCGTCCCGGAACATCACCACGTTCTCAACACATGTGGGGCTAAGGCGTTACACCCGATTAAGCTTTGGAGTGTCGAGCGCCGCCGAGGTGTTCCAAAACGTGATCCAGGAGCTCATCGCGGGGATCCCCGGGGCAATCAATGTCAGCGACGACATTATGGTACACACCACGACGATTGCGGAACACAATGAGCGGTTGGTACAGGTGCTACGACGGATAAGAGATGCAGGTCTCACACTGCATCGTGAAAAGTGCGAGTTCCTGTGCGACAAGCTCCAGTTTTTTGGATACACTTTCTCTGCAGAAGGAGTAAACCCCGATCCGGAGAAAGTGAAGGACATTAAAGAAGCGGCTGCCCCTACGAACATCACGGAAGTACGAAGCTTTCTGGGAATGGTCAACTACTGCGGTAGATTCATCAAAGATCTGGCCAACCTAACAGCGCCCCTGAGAGAACTGACAAGAGAATCCACCCCCTGGACATGGAGCAGCGAGCATGCCCGAGCATTTGAGGAGATCAAGAATGCACTGTCAGACGCAACAACACTTGCATTCTTTGACCCAGCCAAGCTCACACTAATTGCCGTGGACACCGGTCCAGTCAGACTGGGTGCAGTTTTACTGCAGAGGAAGACGAGTGCGGAGGAATGGACTCCTGTGGCCTTTGCCAGCAGGTCACTCACAGAGACAGAGCAAAGATATTCCCAGATAGAGAAAGAGGCAATAGCCATTCATTGGGGTTGTCACCATTTCCACTTATACGTGTACGGCAAACCATTTGTGGTAGCAACCGACCACAAGCCTCTGGTAGCCATGTTCGCAGGTACATCCACGAAACCACCACCGAGGATTGAGAAGTGGATGCTTCAATTACAAAATTACAACTGCAAAATAGAGTACCAGCCGGGAACACGGAATCCCGCAGACTACCTCTCTCGTCACCCTCGCAAGGCGACCTCACAAGAGATGGCCGAAGCGGCGGAAACGGAGGAGTATGTACGATGCATTACTGCCCGGTCATGTCCCAGACCAGTATCCATGGCCAGCCTGTCACAAGCCACTAGTGAGGATGAATGCCTGCAGAAAGCCAAGCTGGCGGTCCGAAACAACAACTGGAATAGAGCTAGAGAGGAGTGGAAGAGCCTGACGCCTAGAGCGAAACAGATAATGGACAGCCTCTACAACGTCAGAGAAGAGCTGACCGAAGACGACACAGGGTGCTTACTGAGAGGACACCGCCTAGTTGTCCCAACGTCGCTAACCCAGAGAATGGTGGACCTAGCTCATGTTGGCCATCAAGGCATGGTGAAAACCAAGTCGAGGCTCCGCACTAAAGTGTGGTTCCCTCTCATGGACGAACTGGTAGAACTCACGGTTCGGGCGTGCCACGCCTGCCAGGTCACTGGAGAAGTGCCCCGGCCAGCTCCCATTGCCATGGAACCTCGACCCAGGAGACCGTGGTCCAAGATCAGTGTGGATTTCGGCAGCCTGCCGGATGGAAGGCACACGCTAGTCGCCATTGATGACCACTCAAAATATCCCGAAGTAGAAATACTAGCAGCTTTGAGTGCAAGTGAGGTGATCCCGAAAATAGAGAAGATTATGGCAACCCATGGATTGGTGAAGGAAATCAGAACGTACAACGGGTCCCCGTTTCAGAGTCAAGAATTTGCTACATATCTGCAAGCGTTGGGCATTCATCATAGGCGAATCACGCCCCGCTGGCCTCAGGCCAATGGGGAAGCCGAACGGTTTATGAGGACCCTCAATAAAGTCATACGAATTGCTCATGAGAAAAGCCAGTCGGTAGAGCTCGCGATCTTTACCTTCCTCCGAAGCTATCGCCAAATGCCTCATTCCACTACAGGAACTGCCCCGGCTCATTTGCTGATGGGACGGGTAGTAACAGACACAATTCCACATCATCCAGAGTGGAGACCCGAAGTTCCCGACGACAGTGCCATTGATACCCGGCGCCGCGGAGCATATGCACAGGTTGACACCCGACGACGGGCGGTTGCACCGGACGTGACACCAGGGGACATGGTACTCATCAAGAATCGGATGCCCGGCAGCAAGTTCCGTTTGAGCTTTGAGCCGGAGCCATGGACTGTGGAAGAAGTTAGGGGCACCTGTGTGACGGCCCGACGAAGAGGAGAAAAGATAACGAGGAATGTTTCGTATTTCAAAAAGATTCCTGTTCCTTTTGGACTGGGAGATGGACGTCAAGGCGCACCCTCGAGGCATTCGCAGAGAGTGGAGAGGTTCCTGGAACAAGCTGAACTGATGGACACTGCAAGTGGAGGGACTAACTCCCAGGTTCGGAGTATGGGCTCGCAACCTGTCCCACAGCCAGATGCGTCACTGCCAGGAGAACTCGAGGCCCCCGATGTCGGAGGTGAGGTCGACGGTGACTCTGTGAGTAGGGGCTTGGGTGCTTCACCGAACTGTGGGGAACCGCGATACAATTTGAGACCGCACCCTGAGCCTTCCCGTCGCCTTAAGGACTACGTCAAGTAAGACTGTTTTGATTTAAGTCAATCTGTCATGCCTATGTGGGAGGTGGGCCTGAAGTGAGATGGGTAATTATTTTGGGTCCAAGAAGTGACAATAATGTCTGATGTTTGTTTTCAGTTTTCGTGTGTTGGGGAGGGATGTAATGTCGTGACACTGACGCGATACGCAAAGGCGTACGCGTCAGGTCACGTGATTATTGTGATATAAATAAATCGTCACGCACGCACGTAAGCCAGAATGGCTACGGCTGCGGACAGTGCACCAAGTCTCCGTGTCAGCCCTTCATTGCGCCCCACTAGGCCAACAGCGGCAGCGACCCCCTCACCCCCAAAAACACAACAGCTGCCCATTAATCGCTCAGAAGCCTTCTCTGGAGGGGACGGGCACTGATGGGGGGGGAGGGAACGAGAGAGCAGGGGTGCTGTCATATTTTTTCCCGGTCCTTGCACTCTGTTATTTTCACTTGGGTGGCTCCCTCCCAGCTGCTCGCCTTACGAGCGAGGTGCTTAGAACGAGGATGGCGTGGGAGGGGGGCGCATTAGGCTTCAGTGCCACCCAGTTGGTCCAGCCACACAGCGTCTTTGTGAGGCAAATTCCCACAGAGAGTGGGGAGCTGGTGCCAGCAGGCTATGCACGCACTGTGTGTTTGTGACACTGTGTGTGTGAGACTGTGTGTGTGAAACTGTGTGTGAGACTGTGTGACTGTGTGTTGGAGACTGTGTGAGAGACTGTGTGACTGTCTGTGTGACTGTGTGTGAGAGACTGTGTGTGAGAGACTGTGTGTGAGAGACTGTGTGTTTGAGACTGTGTGTGTGTGAGACTGTGTGTGAGACACCGTTCACTGTGTGTGAGAAACTGTGAGTGTGAGACTGTGTGTGTGTGTGTGTGAGACTGTGTGTGGGACTGTGTGTGGGAGAGACACTGTGTGTGTGAGAGAGACACTGTGTGTGTGTGAGACACTGTGTGTGTGAGACACAGTGTGTGTGTGAGACTGTGTGTGAGACTGTGATACTGTGTGTGAGACTGTCTGTGTGTGAGACTGTGTGTGTGAGACACTGCGTGTGTGAGAGACACTGTGTGTGTGTGAGACACTGTGTGTGTGAGACAGTGATACTGTGTGTGTGTGAGACTGTGACACTGTGTGTGTTTGAGACTGTGTGTGCGTGAGACTGTGTGTGACACTGTGTGTGAGACTGTGTGTGTGAGACTGTGTGTGAGACTGTGTGTGTGAGAGACTGTGTGTGTGTGAGACTGTGTGTGAGACTGTGTGTGAGGCTGTGTGTGACTGTGTGAAAGACTGTGTGTGACTGTGTGTGACTGTGTGTGTGAGACTGTGTGTGTGTGTGAGACTGTGTGTGTGAGAGAGACTGTGTGTGTGAGACTGTGTATGTGTGTGAGACTGTGTGTGTGAGAGAGACTGTGTGTGTGAGACTGTGTATGTGTGTGAGACTGTGTGTATGTGTGAGACTGTGTGTTTGTGAGAGAGACTGTGTGTGTGAGAGAGAGACTCTGTGCGTGTGAGAGAGACTGTGTGTTTGTGAGAATGTGTGGGTGTGTGACACTGTGTGTGAGACACTGTGTGTGTGACTGTGTGTGTAACTGTGTGTGTGTGTGACACTGTGTGTATGTGACACGGTGTGTGACACTGTATGTGTGTGAGACACTGTGTGTGTGTGTGACACTGTGTGTGAGACACTGTGTGTGTGAGACACTGTCACTCTCTACTACTCTCTACTACTCTCTACTCACTCTCTACTACTCTCTACTACTCTTTATTACTCACTCTCTACTACTCTCTACCCACTCTACTACTCTCTACTACTCGCTCTCTACTACTCTCTACCTCTTACCTCTCTCTACATCTCACACTACCTCTCGCGCTACCTCTCTCTCTGCCACTCTCTCTACTACTCTCTATTGTCTGCCCCTACCTCTCTACCTCTACCTCTCTTCCTCTACCTCTCTACCTCTCTACGCGCACACATATGCACATATATATATATATATATATATATGAGAAGGTATTCGGTCTCCCAAAACTTCCACTGCGGCGATAAGGAAGACCCGGACACCAAAATGCGTGGCAAAGTAGGTTTGTTTATTCTTCAAGCCGTTATGACGCGTTTCGAGCACCTTCGTGCTCTTGTTCACATACGGAAAACCTTAGTCCCCTTTCACTTTTTATATTTTCAAATACCACCTCCCCGGTCATGTGATGCATCATGTGATGCCTATTGAGATACATAGACATAGAAAAGAATCGTAACTATGTGTACTTTCAATATTCCTTTCCACAACAATCAAAGTGCTGCATGTAAACAATGTTCATTTTGTGGTCACTTTTGATTCAATAAATATATAAATAAATAAATAAATATATAAATATTTGTCTCTACATTTATAAAAAACATACATAGACTCACCCACAATTTGATGGTGACTATTATTTCTGCTTAAATGCATTCGTTTGTATAATAAAATCAGATATGCTAAAATCCAATAAAATTATTATATAAAGCTTGGCCATTCTGTATTTTGTTAAACATCAGGATACTTTGTATGGATACATTTTGCCCATTGCATCTCAATATATCCTATTTGTATGACTGCGTTAATGCTATTAACATACTATAAAGTATCCTGGATTGGCCAGTGCCACATATTTGAACCATATTTGCTAATACATGCTAATAATGCATTTATATATATGTATGTGTATATATATACATACATACATATGTAAACAGATATATACACCTGCATATCTATATAAATACAAATATAAATGCATGCATACATATACATATACATATACATATACATATATGCATACATATGCATGTTATGTACATGAAAGTTTGAAAGACACTAATAAAAGCAAAGCTAAAAAGCCACCTAATTACAAACAGAATTGCTTTAACTTAAACAAGGGCGAGACCTATTGGATTTTCAATGCTTGTTTGTACTTGCTGAAGACTGTAAAAACCTCTTCATTCCCTCCTTACAGTGTCTGTTTCCCGTACTTTATCCTCCACTCTGCTCCCTGAGTTTTCTGTCCTTTGCTCTCTTCTCCTGAATGATCCCGAACTTTGACCCCAGACCATAAACTCCAGTTACCGGTTCGGCTCGGCTCCACGTTCTTTAGCTCTGATTTCCCTCTTGACAGTCTTTATGCTGCACTCTGCACCCAGGTTTTCTCTACTTTTTCTCTCCCTAAGCACTCTTCCCCTTTGTGATCTCAAACTGCCCACCCTCACTCCCCACCATATACTCCATTTACCGGCTCTGCTCCCATTTATTTATCTCATTGCTTTCCCTCTTCACAACCTCTGTTTCCTTCTGTATGCTCCCTTCCTACTCTCCCGGCCCCCTTGCTTTTATCTCTCACAGGCCCCTGCTGACTATTTGAGTTCTGCTTATCAGCCAGATAGCTGTATGCTCCTTAGACTACAGCCAAAGTGTATTTATAGAGCTATATACCAGTATTTATGGTGCCAAACTGTTCTTGTGTTAGTTGTAAAAGTTTGTAAATTTTGTGAATTTTGTGCATTACTGACCACCATTAACAAAACTTTACTGTTGCTAGACCCTATTTTTCCTGACTCCTCCTTTACAGATCTGGGCCGAATTTAATTTATTGCAGAATAATCAGAGACATTTTGTTAATTTTACATTACTTTTTGACGCGTAATTACCAATAATAACGGGATTATGCCAGCTCATGTAACTATGAGTAATTTGAGGGAGAAATCCTACAGCCAGAGCGAATTTATTGAGTGTGAGTGGCTGCTCATGCTGCTGTTTATGTTCTGGTGCATTTATGGCCATTTTCATGGTGTAAAATACATTCTCAAATTCATTTTGGATGTGAGGGTGTATTTTACGCTAAGAAACTAGCACTAAATGCTGGGAGTAATTGGGGTAAAATCCTACCCCAAGTGCACATTTATTGAGCACGAGCAGCTGCTCACACTGATATTCATGTTCTGTTGCATTTAGCTCTATTCTTAACACAAAATGCATCCTCATGTCCATTTTGAATGTGATGGGACATTTTTGCTCTAAGAAAATAGACGTAGTTTTCTCACATAATTCGGTGTAATCCTGTAGAATTTTTGAGTAATTCCGCGTGATTATGCTATACAGAATTATGTGAGTTACGTCCACCCTTACGTTCTCTCACCTCCATATGCCCTTCCTACCTGCTCTCCCAGACACAGCTGGTGGATTAGAAAGCTGAACACACTGCACCTCCCTGTGCACTCATTTGGTGGTTCTTAGTGAACCACTAGGCTGGGCCTGCAGCTGAGTTTAAGAGGCTGAGAGAGGGTCAAGTGTCCTCACCCCCAGCATTTACAAGCACTTCCCTGAGGGCGTCTCTGCCGAGGCAGAGAGGACAAGGTAAATTGCCTTTTTGGTCCAGGAAGGGCCAAGGGCCAGAGATGCTGCCCATTTCCCAATCAGCACACACTCTCCAGAAAACTGCCAGAAATCACAGCCATGCACACAAGGTTAAAACAAACTCAGAGCACTCTCTACCAACAAAGAAGGTTAATCTACCCATTACTCACTACCCACTCATGCATATCCTTTTATCCCTACATCCACACACTCCTATAAAACCAAAACTCGTTACTAGAACACAACCAAAAACCCATTTTGTTTAAATACCAATAACTCACAAAGCACACCCTCAATCTCACAAACACATACCCTTTCCAAACAAAACACTTTCACTACCATCTGCTTACTCCAAGCACTGCCCTTGCCACACCTCTCAACCCTTCCTTCAACTCTGTATCATACAGCTTTAAAAGACAAGTCTCCTCTTATTCTTACAGAAGACCAATGACAACACTCTTTCAACACACCCTTCCATCAGAAAGATAAAAGCATCCATCGGCTCAGCCTACAACGTCTCTCCAAATCCATTTACCCACACTCACACTACAAAGAGGCTCTACTCTCACACCCAAACCAACACCCCTTCTGCATTAACATACCCAACTCACCAATCTTTCACACTCAAATACTACACCTCAAGTCACTACCAAAATACCAGATAATTCTACGGCATAAAATCAAAACCAAAAACATACAAAATTAGTCTGAACAAGATCTCACACATTCAACAAAACCCAACCATCCCAACATAACTACACGCATCCGCTCTGTTGTAAACTCATCTCTACCTCAGTTTCAGCATGCAATAAATACACCAACCGCTTAGTCCACAAACACATGTAATAACTCACTCTCACATCTGTCATCCATTGTTGAATTCAGAGCTGTTAAACATGATCCTCATTCCCCCACCACCACCGCCTGTCCACATACCTTCCACCTTCACCATGCACAAAAGAAAGCAACTCCTCAACACTCATTATAACCTTGCAGCGTCTTGTCTGTCGCACAGTAAGCCTCACTTATGAAGGCAACTCCACAGCTCATCCACCCCAATTTCAACCAGAAACACCACCTCCCACACATGCAGACACCCAAAAAAGTCTTCTACGGCTTTTGGAGGATGATGAACAAAAACAACACTTTCTCTGTCCTGCAACAGTTAACACCACCACCAATAGCACACCATCTACAACTTCAAAGGATAATACTAATTCTCCTGCAGCACAGACCCACACCACCTCCATAGTACATTCTGTCGAGTGCCTACTGATAAATTCTGTTATATTTAGAAAAACAAGTACCACACATTTGACCTATTGATAGCTACAGAACCTAACTTACTTTTCATAACTGAATCATGCCTGGGGGAAAATATGACACTGGTATTGCTTGAAGCAATTCCACCAGCTATCAAACTGTGACACAAAATCACATAGGCAAAAGAGGAGGTGGCTTAGCCATCTTATTTGAAGAAACAACACATTTTACCAAAGCGATAATGTGTCTTTACAACGTTGGGAGGCCCTTCTTGTCATATGCAAAGCTACCCAAACCTTTCCATGTAACTTTCTCCTTTTCTGCAGACTACAACCTAGCAATGCAACATTCCCAGACACAATCTCCAACCTTCTTACAATATACTCAAACTTTTGCATCCTTGGTGATCTGAACGTATAGTTTGACAGACCTACCATACCACACCCCAGAACCATCCTCACTGGCCTATATACACGCAACATACAACAGGTCATTCCAAATCCCGCACACATCATAAGACACAACTTAGATATAATTTTCAGCAACCTGGACCTAGTCACATTCCAAACGATTACTCCAGTCACATGGTCAGATCACTACCTTGTTGTGTTCCAATACAAGACACCACAACTCACCCCAGTTAAACCCATCTTAACCACAACTTCTTATAGACTTTGGAACAAGCTAAAAATTGAGAAACTAGAAAACTTTATTACCTCCAACATAAATCTGGTCACAATACATTTTGTACAAACTCTCTCTGGATCGCACCAGGAAGTTTTTGATCTCTAAATTCCACTTAAAACATCTGCACATAACAATAGAATACATGCCCTTTGAATGAAAGCAGAGTTAAAACAGAACAAAAAACAAACTGCTAAGTTTCAATACAACGGCTCAAAACAAACAACCTTCAAGACAAAATAGACGTATACAAACATAACAGAATATATAAATCAGCAATCAAAAATAAAAATCAAACTATACAAATCCAGCAAAGTACACCAATAAAGATTTTTTTAACAACTCACAGAATTCTGAAAGCCAGAATGCACAGAAGGTACCATTCCCATTTCTCAAAATTTTTGTGACAAACTGGCAATTCCTTACACAGCTAAAGCAAGCATGCTGGATTCAAATTAACCAACAAAACAAATCGAACAACCATAACCCATTTGGAGCTAACACCACCAGGGGAAGGGTAACACGGCATCTACACTTCTTTAAAAACTATCAACTGAATTACTGGATGTTGTCAAATTGAGAAGGTCAACCAGCTGCCTTTCTGTCACTTGTACAGCTCAAATTTTCAAAGACATTCTTTTAACAACTTCAGCTGCCACTTAAGCTCCTTAACCACCGGAGTTTTTCTCAGAAGACTTAAAAAAACCACACCTGTACACCCATTATTAAAGAAAACTAACCTGGACACTCAAGATCCTGGCAACTACAAACCCATAGCTAACAGACCATTCTGGGGCACATTTATAGATAGAACAGCCTTCTACCAGAAGTCACAACTCATTGAAGACAAATGTGTACTTTCTGACTTTCAAACTGGATTCTGTCAGGGAAGAGAAACTGAATCAGCCCTAATCTCAGTCAGAGAGAACCTTAAACACACAGCAGACTAGAAAGACCATAACTGGGTTTATGCCCTTCTTCTCTTGGACCTTTTGATAGCCTTTATCACGGTTGATGATGACACACTAATATAAAGGTCTCAGGAAGCTGGATTAGAGAGCACAGCTCGCTTACACAACATAAGTGATTTAAAAAAATCAACTATTCCTTGTATAACAAGACATTAATGTTTATACATTTCATCCTTCAATATCTCATTGTATATAGAATTGTACTTAGACCCATTTAGATGGGTTTCTGTATTTAGGCTCCTGCACCTGCTAGGATAATACATATATGTTAAGGTAGATTATGTAAATATGCTTATGTAAATATGCTTATAGGGAAAAGTAACTGTAATAGAAGTGTATGAAACTACAATTGAAATCAATTTATGATATAAACATGTATATACAATCTACATACATACACTACATACATAGGTATGTTTAGACATGTAAGTATTATTACATCATTCTACTTATTTGTTAGAACAAATATATAGGGAGGTATTCCTTGCACATCAATATTAATAAGTATATGGTGATAAATAGAAAAAAAAGAAGGTATACCGCTCACTCAACTTGTGCAGAATCACCACATAGTTTATGTCAGCATGTATTTTTATGCTGAAATAAACTATGTGGTGATTCTGCATGAGCTATGTGAGCAGTATACCTTCTTTTTGTCTGAATCTTAATTTACAGTTTGGCTCCATTGAACCTGCTCCACCCCAGTATGGTTGAGTCTGCGAGGAGTGGAGGAGTGCTTTACATGTTTTATATATATATATATAAATATATGTTAACATACCCACATGCATACACACACACACATATATATGATACATTTATGTATTTGGCATTACATACATATATTTGTAATAGTACATAATGAATACATCTTATTTACATAACTTATAAGTGCAGAAGGGTGTTTGTATATGACTTTATGCTTCTTTCTATGAAAAGAGATTTAACAATATGGAAATCTCATCAATCTGATGATAGGGAAGGTGTCCATAAGAGTATTACAATATTTTTAGATATACAAAAAATGAGCTTTGTATTCTTAGCCACAAGATATATGTGTATATTAGGCCATGTACATATTGATGCTTCTGTGTACATATTGGTGTATATATAGAGGGGTTCATGCTTGCTGGTAAAACTTTACTAAGTGATGTGTGTTTGTATGCAAATGCATGCATGCACATCACATCACATTTAGATGTATCAGTAGGTCTCTATACATGTATATGTTAATTTCAGTTATTAATTAAAACAAACTATTATCTTCATCCTTTGTTCTATCACTTCTCTTTCAGATTCATCCAAAACCTTTCTGACTACTGTGAACTCCCAAACACCCTTTTGAAATTAACCCCTCCTTTTTAGACAACCCATAAACTAACATGCAAACTAACATGCCCACAAATCCACTACTCTCAATAACAATTTACAGCTTTCCTATTCTCATCCACTCACATCTTTCTACCCCTACTCAAAACACTACTAAACAAACGAGAATTCAAGAGTACAAATTTAACAAACTTACCACAATTAAACCACAGGGAAAACAAGGAAAACAAGAAATCGTTTATGCAGATATATTGCTTATTTAACTTTAGTCTTAGATTCCGGAGTAGTGTGCTACTCGATGCAAAGCACTTCAACAGCTTGTTGAAGGTAGTGACACTGCGTATTACAATTTACAATTATAATTTGCATGTTTCTCGTGTGATTCTGTTTTCTCAATCTTTGTTGTTTACAGTTTGAATTGGATCCTGATTGCTATTGATTTTTGCCTTGTTCATTCTTATGTTGGAGAGTTTATTTTAATCTTATCCTTTTTTCCTCTCTTCAGGTGCTATGTTCTTCATCTTCACTTTGAAGCCATGGGAACTTCTGGCACCCTAATCTGGATTCACTTTCCTGATACCCTTCCCTTTTTTCAGGTCCCCAGCAGAGTAGCATCCGGAGAAGGTCACCCATATCATCCCTCCAGATTCCAACCAGAGAAGGTAAGGACTAATCTAAGGCTGTTGCATAAAGCTCCCAGCTAGTACATTGTACCCATTCATCATTTGTACCTGCAATCATAGGGGTGCACCAGACTTTTCTGTTACTATAGGGCATGTTGGTGGGTTGATGTCAGTGATGCAGACCATCTCCCACCTTTACTCTTCACACTCATTTGTGCTTAGTTGAATCCTTTATTGAGAAGACTCTAATGATGCCTGCCCTGGATTTACCACTGCTCTGGGTAGAGGTGTGAAAGATAAAAGTGGTTTGATAGGTTGTGTGGCGATTGAGCCTGGTTTAATTCTGCATTAAAGGCCAAAGAAATATGTTATGCTCTCACTAGTCCTTCACACTTGCAGTAACGGCATCCATGGGTAGGACTGTGGCTTTTGCAGTACTGACTGCCCTGATGAAATGACGGGAGCCCAGTGAGCAATGACCAAAAGAGTTGAGAACACGA
This sequence comes from Triturus cristatus, assembly GCF_964204655.1. Lineage (NCBI taxonomy): Eukaryota > Metazoa > Chordata > Amphibia > Caudata > Salamandridae > Triturus > Triturus cristatus. The sequence goes on along the minus strand of NC_140579.1, from coordinate 567,953,673 downwards.
CTATCCACTGGTGACCTAATAAAAATAATAAACCCATGCCTGGTATTCTCAAATGGGATGAGGCTGCAAATTCAACAATAATTACCCCCACCTTCGTATCTGGGGTATCTGCTGTATTGTGACCAGTCTTTCTGGGATCAGTCCCTCTGTGGGCCAGTTTATACCTTTTGAGCAGACTGAAAGGCCATTTTCAGTAGCGTAGCATCCTCTCCAGCCTAGGTAGTCACCAAGAACTATGCCACACATGGAGCTTAGTATAACACGTCTTTATTCTTCTGTGTTGAACTGCAAACTCAACATTCTAAACCTGCATTTACTTCACTACGCTCCGATACTTACGTCACAGTTCTACAGAGTCCAACAGAAGCCACAAGGGTTCCGTCATTACAAAGTCACATGACACTACATCTCCTTCTCTGTTAAATCTTCCCCTTCATTTTTCTCCTTTTGTTACTTTTTTATTTTGCTCTGGATCAAAAGCTAGTTGAGGAAAAATGAGTGCTGGTCCCCAAAAATAAGTGCCAGTGGGCCCCACCTTCAACCACCGGCTCAAATAAGCACTGTATAGTAGTTGCTTTATGATCGGCAGGGAAAATAGGCAAAATGCTTCAGTCCTAAAGGTTACTAGAGTAGCCAACAGATTATTTCGAGCTATGTGAAAGTTAACCACAAGGTACATAAACTTGAGCAGCAATTCGATCTACTGTTTACATAATAAAAGTGTTACTGATGTGCTGATGAACATTGCCAGCAATATAGAACCAAACTGTGTACAGAGTGGAGGCACATTTGTGGTTTAAGAACACAAGTATACTTTTTAGAATCAAAAGTGCATGTACCACTTGATAGAGCAGAGATTATGTCAAACAATTTTTTAAATAAAAACAAAATGATGTATGACAATTTCTGTGTAAACCAGAGAACGTGTGCAATTTACACGTTATAAAAATGACACAAATATATGAGATGTAGTTACTGCATCATAAAAGCATGCAGAGGGAAAGATAGATTTGAGACATATTATTCATTTAATTAATATAGATGTGATTATTAATCATTTATTCATATATGTGTGTTAGAACAATGTAAGAGGAAAAATCTCACGTTATGGATTTTATTGCTAATCAATTTGAGCTTCATATAATGAGTATGAAACTAAGGGGGGGTGTGGCCAGCAGGGACAAGATGGCGGAAATCTCTTAACTCACTCCATTACACATCCATCTTATCCAATCAAATATTGGATCATGGAGCGGCATCTTGAGTCATAAGCTGCAAATTGGCTTGAAGATGTACCGCTTACAAATGTCCTCTATCCACTGGTAACAGGGGGGAATGTTAACCATTTGTCCCTCACAAGGCCCACGTGCTCCTCACCCTTTAGTATTTGGGGAGTTAGTGATTACATGAAATTTGAGAGATAGTTTGGGCTGCCTTTAGCGTTTGTGAGCACCGCTCTTTTGGTATTTTTGTATTTGCATGTTGACACTTAGGTTACAGTCCAGGTTACACAGAGTCAGCTGTACATGCTTCTTGCAAGTCTTCTATTATGACCTCTCTAAGTGCTCCCATGACTGCTCTGACCCTGGGGATGTCGTTTTCCATTATGCAGCTATATCATGACTGATCAACGAATTCAACCCTGGAACGTCCGAGGTGTGCACACACCCTCCCAGAGATATTCGGCATACACTTACCTCAAATGTCACAAGAGCCAAATTGCACTCCTTCAAGAAACAAACTTGATGGTCTCTGAAGAGACTAAATTACAGCGTAGGTGGAGGGGCCAAGTATTCGTCACAAGTTTCTCCTCAGAGGCTCGAGGAGTGCTGATCTGGATCTGCCCGGGAACCCCTTCTCAGTGGAGGAGGTGGATGAAGACAAGGAGGGTAGATATATCTTCATAAAGGGTAGACTGGATGGCTGAAATCTCCTGGTGGGTAGCATATATGCCCCAAATGCAGAACAGGGCAGATCATGCAGTCATTAAGGGGGGTGCTCACTAAGTGGTGTGGTCTGCCATGGCTGATTGGTGGGGACTTTAACAGTGTCATGGACAAAGGCCTGGATCGATCCTTTCTTCCTCTTTGCTGCACAATCGCCTCCACCAATGCGCTTGCACTAAGGGAATGGGTGAAGCAGTGGGGACTAGTAGATAAATGGAGGCAACGAAACCTTATAATGCGTGTGCATTCCTTCTATTCAACCCCACATGAACAACATGTCCGGTTAGATAGAATATTAGGCACATCCAATCTGTTTCCTTCTATTGTAAACACTGATTACTTGGGGCGCACTCACTCAGACCACAACCCACACTACATAACTGTTGTTTGGGATACTGGAACTCACCCGGTCCCCACCTGGCATTTAGAGCCGGCCTTTCCGTGAATCCCTCAGATGTGCTATCACAGATTATTTGACACAAAACGCTATTACAGCTACATCGACCCTGGTAGAATGGGATGCTTCAAAGGTTACATTGCGGGGGCACTGTTTAGAAGAGGGGAGTGGTATGAGGAAGCAAGCGTAGGCTGACCTCTTGAAAGTAGAGCATACCCTATTAGCGCTTGAGACATGCGCTGCCACTGTGTCCTGCCACTTACAGACGCATGTAAATCGCATGCAACACTGACTGAACAACTTAGATGCTTGAACTATACTGCACACTCAGTGAAAACGCATGCGACAGCTGACCGCCCAGGCACCCTTCTTGCTTGCCTGAATAGGCAGGAACAGTTGGTGGGCCCCATCATTGCAGTGTCCTCATCGAACGGCGTGATGCGATGTATTGCAGCACAAAATTCATAGTGAGATGGTCCTCCATTTCACAAATTTTTATAAATCAACACTGGAAGCGTCAAACTCAGACATGGATTCCTTTCTAGACAATCTTACATTACCCACGCTGACCCCAGATTAACGCATGGAAATGGACACCCCCACACAACTAGGCTCGTACCGCCCACTGGCATTATTAAACGCAGATTATAAGATACTGGCTGGCGTACTAGTGGGGAGATTGGCGTCACTGACACCCCAACTGATACATGGAGACCAAAATGGGTTCGTACCAGCACCCAACACCTATCTAAATATATGTAGGCTATTTTGAGTAATGAGATGCGCTCCACAAGCTTGGCCCAGAACAGGGTGCTTTATACTGGATCTGGAAAAAGCATTTGACAGTTGAATGGTCGTTCCTCTTCAATGTACTGCCGAGATATGGGGTGGGACCGTGCTTGCTGCGCCAGGTCAAACCTCTATATAACGAACCATATATACGTGTTCAGAGAGGGAACTTAATCTCAAAGTCCATAAAAGAGCAAAGGGGCACTAGGAAAGGGTTGTCCCCTATCCCCACTTTTTTATTGGTTAGTCATTGAGTCATTGGCAATGGCCCTGTGGTCCTCTGCAGATCAGTAGGGTATTCTACTGGCAGCAGATACCCACGCATCATCACTGTACGAGGATGACATCTTATATTGGATCGATCCGAGATGCCATACCTAATATTCTTAATCTTTTCGCCAATCTATCCTGGTGCGGGTCAACTGGGAGAAGTCATGTCTGTTCCCATTTGTCTCCCAAACACCAGATCCAGTCTTTACTGTGGGTGATACTCTAGTCACATGGCAGCTGACTATGTTCTGAGTAAGCCTAGGCGGAGTTCGCGGAGTTCCGCTTCGTGGAACACCGGGAAGTGCAGAAAAACTCTGCCGCAGTACGAGGAGCGCCGCTAGCGGCGGAGAGCAATAGATAAATGCCGTTCACGGTGATTTACAGTGCTACGTGCTTGTCCCCACTGTGCAATCATCGCGGACGGCACCTTGCACAGTGAAAGCAGGCACTGCTTGCTTTCTGCCGCTCGAGTAGATTTTCATTCAAGCGTCAGCTTTCGCAACGCAAATGGACGATTTCTCAGTGCGAGCCATTGCGAGCATACGCGACCACTCCCAATGAGAAATCTGACCGCCCACACCGAGAAATCTCGCTGGGAGGTTGATTTTCCACGCTCGCGCTCGCCAACTTGATGTTGATGATCACGAACGAGGAAAAATCTCACTGGGAGGTGGATTTTCCTCACTCGCTCTCGCTAACTTGACGTTGGCAAACGTGAGCAAGGAAAAAAACTCCGCCCGCGCAGGAACTCCGCGAGCTCCATGTAACGCTGAGTGCGGGAAACTCCGCAAACTCCGTGAGCGGAACGGAGTGCACCACCCAGACTTAGTTCCGATACTTAGGAACTTGAAGTTTCATACCAATCAAGATCTGGTGGATGTCAAGGGCGATCACCTCCTTGGCATCACAAATAACATTTTGGAAAACACTTGCGCTTTCGGTTGCAGGGAGAGTGGCACTCATTAAAATGGTGGTGCTCCTGTGACCATTATACCATTTTGCTTATTTTACCACTCTATCTACCTCTATCTTTCTTTCGCCCGCACGAACGTACACTTCGTGACTTCATATGGAATACATCCCGATGTAGAGTGGCGCTAGCAAAACTATACTTACCCTCAGCTAAGGGCGGATGTCAGTACCCAACCTAGAACACTATTACTTAGTCTCCCAGATACAGTGGGTTGCCAAATGGGTAGTGTATCTACATCCATCAGATATGGCTGAGAACGGTCCTCCATACACCTTATAAACAGTACTCCATGTCTTCCACCCATGTGTCAAGCCACTCAAGTTGCTCCCATTACTTGTTCAAAGTGGACAGTACCTGCTTCCGTCGCTGCCCGTATCTAACTAAACACATCACACCATATGCCCTTGCACTGCCACTACTGGGAATGCCGAAGGGCAGCCGGAGAGCAACGCCAACTGAACTCATGACATGGCATGAGATGGGTGTCCACACTATAGGTGACCTCTACCATGATTGCATACTTAAGACATATGATACTTTAGTGGAGGAAGAGGATATGCCGCCAGATTTGTTTCTCAGTCACACATCATGGATACGCACAATGCAATGACACTGGGGAGATGTGACACAGGACATACAACACACATCTCATTATGCAATACGTAGTTGTCATGGGGGAAGGGAAACATCTCACTAAGGGCCTCATGTAGGTAAATAAATTTTACCGGTTCTTAAATACCGAGCCGTACCGAATCGGTAAATTAGAATCGGTAAGTTATATGTAGGTAAAAATTCGGTAACAGTTACCGATTCGGTAACATTCGGTAATCACGAATCGGAATTCACCGAATCGGTAAATACCGAGGTGGTATTTACCGAATCGGAAAATACCGAGGTGGTATTTACTGAATCGGAAAATACCGAATCGGTATGTACGGATTCGGTAAATAAAATCACATGACTTGACGAAACAGCTAATCCTGTGCAACGACAGCCCACCCAACCAGGAAGTGCCCACACCCAGGCAGGTGTACATAATTAGCCGAAGTGGCCACACCCAGGCAGGTGTACATAATTAGCCGACCCTGGAGAGGCTTGGAGTGCAGAGGAGAGGCAGGGAGCCGTTGCATGTGCGAGCGGGTAAACGAACAGCATGTCCAGCCAGAGAACACAGAAAGACGGAGGGGAAAGGAGGAGGAAGCTGAAATTTAGCCCCAAGGAACTCAAGGTGCTGGTGGAGGAGGTGGTGAAGCAGCACCAGAAGCTGTTTGGAAGGCAATCCCTGCAAGTGCCTGAGGCGGAAAAGCGCAACATATGGCTGGCCATCCAGGCGCAGGTCAATGCTGTGGGAGTGACCCACAGGGACATTGAGGTCCTCAAAAAGCGCTGGTATGACCTGAGGATTGTAACCAAGAGGAAGATGGGCGACATCCAGAAGGAGGCCAGCCAGACCGGAGGTGGAACCAACAGGGCACCTGCCCTCACCGAACTGGAGGAGCTGGTGGCGGCCACAATCGAGCAAGAGAGCGTCGTGGGTCTTGGGGACGCCGACAGCTCTGCCAGAGCCGCAACACACCAAGGTAAGACGAAAGCACAGCAATGTAGCCCCCCCTACCCCTATCCCACATCCCCCATTGTGAAACGAGAATCACACTGCAGTCCACACGTGTCAGTGCAGACAGGCAATGCATTCCGGGAGATGTAGTCAGGGCAACACTAACCATGACGTAAATGTTACAGGGCAACAAGGCATGTCACGCACTCGAGGCACAAGGAGACAGAGGACATATTGGAATGTGAAATGATTGATTGTGACGCTTGCAATGCAGCCCTTCGGGGACACTGAGCCAATGTTGTATTTCTGTCCACAGATGTGACATCATGCAGGACAGGGCATGCTGCAGGAGAGACGGCACACCGGCCACAAATATCACCTCTAGCCAGCACAAGTTCAGACCAGGGAGCAGGCCCACTGGCAGCCGCACCACCAACACAGCCAGCCTCGCCGCACCCAGAGCCAGCATCACCTCACCGAGAGCCAGCATCACCTCACCGAGAGCCAGCATCACCTCACCGAGAGCCAGCATCACCACAACCAGAGCCAGCATCGCCACTCATGTTCAAATCACCGGCCACATCTCCGCTTGCAGGTGTGAGAATGAGGAGGCGTCCAGCAGCCAGGCTACGAGCCTTAGACACCTCGTCAGACGACAGCATGGGCCCAGAAGACCGCACCGGGCCCCAGGAAGGGAGCCATGCCACTGTGCCCCACACCTCACAGGCAGCACAGACGGGAGCAAGAGGGCGCCGCAGGTCGCGTGTCCAGAGTCCACCAGCACCCACTGACGGCCATGGTGTCTTCTTGGGGCTCGAGGGCCAAATGTTGAAACAACAGCGCCTGCAATCAAAGGCAGTCATGTCAGTCCAGAGGCACATGCGGGTGATGAAGACAACATTAGTCAACATGGACAATAACATTAGCGGCATGGCTGCGGGCATTCGGGACATGTCCCAGTCAATCCAGCAGTTGTGCAGCAAATTAGATGCTGACATCGAAGCACGGCGCCGGGAACGCCAGAGAAGGGACACTACCAGCAGGGCACTCAACCGTCTGGCAACTGCGACTTCTCTACTGTGCCGGCGCTCTGTGACGATGCAGGAGGGCCTAACACAGTGCTGCAGCGACCTGTCTCGGGGGATGGTGCAGGTGACAAGTGCACTAGGGGTGCTATTGACTAGTCAGGCGTCGACAACTGCTGCAGGGGATGCTGCGGAGAGCATCGACACCAGCAGCAGCATCACACCCCCCGTCCCAGAAGCACGCAGGAGCAGCAGGCGGCTTGGGGTTGGCTCTAGTGAGGATGCACAGGCCGTGCAATCCACCACTGCAGCGCGTATGCGCAAACATTGATGTAGCCCTGCTAAGCCACTTCCCATTGGGTGACGTAACCCTGGACATACTCCTTGTATAGATGGTATATTGCCTGATTGGCCTGTTCATGTGTTCATGGCGTGGTGCCACATTAAAACTACGTCAGGACTTCTCACAACTCGCTGTGTCCCCTCACTTACTCAGAAATAGTTGCATGTGATCTCTGCCCGTCTCTCTCTCCCATCGATTGCAGTTGGCACTCTAGCTGCGTTGCCCTCTGGCTGGCCTGACTCATCCTCGTTGTCCTCAAAATATGTTAGTTCCACATCTGTACCTTTTTTCGTGGCAAGGTTGTGCAGCATTGCACAAGTGGCAATAATCTTGCAGCAGGTGATGGGTTTGTACTGGCGTGCGCCTCCGCTCTTGTGCAGGCAGCGGAACCTGCTCTTCAGTAGTCCAAACGTGCGCTCCACCACATTGCGTGTTGTTTTATGTGCCACGTTGTATCGTCTCTCACTCTGGGTTGCTGGGTGTAGGTAGGGAGTGAGGATGAATGACCGGCATGCATATGCACTGTCGCCTGGATGAGTAAAAGGGAACCATCAGTAACATGCCTCTATACACTATGATTTGCAGGTTTCAAGGGGCGTCACTGTTACTTACCTAGCAGGTATCCCTCTCCGAATTCTCCGGCACTCAGTCGTGTGTAGATCCCACTATTCTGGAAGATGTAAGAGTCGTGGGTGCTCCCAGGAAACTTTGCAACAATATCTGTGATGATGTTCCCTGCATCACAGATCACCTGCACATTGATGGAGTGGGTGGACTTCCTGTTCCTGTAGATGTGCTCTGTGTCAGCTGGTGGACAGATTGGGATGTGTGTTCCATCAATACAGCCGATGACATGGGGGAACTGTGCCATGTGATAAAAGTCTGTTTTTGTTTTCTGCAGTGCAGCCTGTGTGTTTGGGAAGCTTATGTAGTGGTGCATTCTCTGCATCATGGCATCCAGGAACTTCCTGAAGAAACGTGACAGGCAACTCTGGGATACCCCACCCACCGCAGCTATCACCACCTGATAACTGCCGGATGCCAACAGATGTAGGCTGCAGAGCACCTGCACATGTGGGGGTATGGCGTGCGCCCTTCTTATTGGATGGTCCAGGAGTGGGTGTAGGTCCCTGATTAAGTCCATGATGGTTTCGGGGTGTAGCCTGTACCTCTCATGTATCTCTGCATCAGTCAGCTGGAATAGTGTGATGCGCTGTCTGTAGATTTGTTCCTCCCGTCGCCACACCCTCAGTCCTGCTGCCTGTAGACGTAGGCGCCTTGCAATGACGTACATGGCGGCCATGTTGTCCACGCTGTTGCATTTTGGGATTGCCTATATGCATTGTTGATGGTTACCACCTGCTTTCAATCCGTGTTAATTAGCGACTCTTATTTACCGATTTTCCTGGATTTCTTAATTACCGAGTGCTCCTACATGTCATTTTAAATTTTACCACTTCATATTTACCACTTCATGTTTACCGAATCGTTAATTATGTATTCGGTAAATCTGATTCGGTATTTTGGAATTCGGTAAATATGAATCGGTATTTACCGCCTCATATTTACCGAAAAGTGGTTTTTGGACTCCTACATCTCACTTGTCTGAATACCGGTCGGTAACGGCATATTTACCGAAAATCGGCCGTTACCGACCGGTATTTGGCTACCCACATGAGGCCCTAAATGGTTTGCTGATGCACTTCGCATACAGATGGCAATAGACCTATCACCCCTGCACACTCACTGGGAAACAGATCTGGCCCACCCATGTACACCCAAGGAGTGGGACATTGTATTAGTGAGCCCCACATTCATCCCTCATAACACAAGATTCCGGTTGATCCAGTATTACATACTGCACAGGTCATATCTTACACCTGACAGAATTAATTGGTACATTCACAGAAACGATGCAAGCTGTCTGTGATGTAATCTTTACAACACTGACATCCTACACATGCTATGGTCATGCTCTTTGCTACACGACTACTGGGAGGGAGTGACACAGGACCTGTCCGAGTGTACTGACAGAAGACTCTCAAATTCAGGGGAGGTCTGTGTACTGGGCATGTTCACAAGGGATAAAAAGTAAAAAGCTACCTCCAGATTTCTGGACCTCGGACTGGTGGTAGCCAAGCGCCTCGTCACACGACGCTGGAAATCTAGCGAATCCCCATCGCTACAAGCCTGGTCCGACTCTATACTTAACTGGGCTAGGGCAGAGGGAATATCTCTCCACAGGGAAGACACTCTGGGCTTGTGTAAATACCCTATCTCCTCCAATTGGGACGCAATACTGATGGCACTACCATTAGCATTGTGCCCTGAAGGGAATATTGGTGATGACGGCTAAGTGTAACACAAAAGCAAAAGAATCCGCACCCATATCCCAGGGTCCCCATAGCTAAGTTGACTTTGAAGATATATATTATAGTACAAGGAGTGCAGCAACCTGGAGAACTAAGGTAATAATTGTTTATAATACATAACGACTGGAAACTGCATGGAGCAACAGCAAACTCTCTTACCTACCCTGTTGTTGGTTATAGTTTTGTTGTTAACTCTGGATTATAAGGTTTGATCTACAATGTCATGATGTAAGGCAAACCACTACTGATTTCTATGAAAATTGTGGCTCCACGATCCACAAGAGAGTTGTAGGATGCTAGTACGTGTCATGCGGCAGTCTCATATGTAATGTTTTGGTTCACTTTAAATATTTGACTTCTCCACATAAAAGGTTTATGAATGAGACGTGCTGTATACCAAATAGTCTTTATTCGGGTATTAAAAAAATATCCATAAAAGATACACATCATAAAACAGTCTTATTTTTGTTAAAAGCTTAAATCATTATACACAATACACGTAAAATCAGTAATGATAAAACCCCGATATACATAGTAGTTAAAAACGGGACAATCAAATACTATAGTCCGTTATGTACAACTTTCTCACAGTAATTAGTATAGACTGAATCTGGGTACAAACATTTTAATCCTATAAACTTGGGAGCGACCCTCATAGTTAGTCCTCTCCTCTAGTGTTTCTTAGTTTAACAGCCAATCGCAGGAAGTGTACAGTGCTAAATAAAACAAAGGGGTCGGCGGAGAGTTTAAGAAATAAAAGAGCCACTTTATCCTGTCTGATTTTGGAGCGTCTTAAAATAGTTTTTAGGAACCGGGACCTTGGGTATGCATAAAAGGGGCAGATTAGGACGAAATGAAGGGTATCTTGCGGAGATCTTAGATCGCAGCCGCAACACCCTTTTGTGCTTGCATCGCTTGCAAAACCAGCTGGGACTGACAGAATGTGGTGCAAAAGATTTAGCCTGAATCTAGTCATCAGGAATCTATCCTGTCCATTGTGTATATTGGACAGGTAAAATTCCATGCCCAGACAAGATTTTGTGAGCTGGTATTGTCTTACAGTGCTTTTCTGCCCTTCCCTTTCCTCTCTAACCCCGGCTGAATACCGTAGGAAGTCTGCCTTTATGACGCCCTTGTCTCTCTTGGCTAGTGTAGAGGGATCATTGAAAAAGTTGGCATGACCCAATCTATTTAGTGTGTCCCTTACATATTTGAGCCAGGGTATTTGCAGCCCCTTGTCCCCCCTCATACAGTCCTCCAAGATTTGTCTACTTAGACTTGCCTCTGGATTTGTCTGTATTTTAACCCAACAAATAATCGGTTTGAGGCAAGCCCTCTCGCTAAGGTAGGAGATACCCAGCTCCTCTTGGACTATAAAAGAAGGGGTACTTTGAGGCACTTGCAGGAGTCTCCTTAAAAACTTGTTTTCCTCCAATTGAATTTTTTCCCCGTCTGTGAAGCCCCACACCTCACTTCCATACAGGGTTTTGGCGCAACAGACAGAGCCATATAGATGCACTATTTCATTAGGTGACCAGCGGCCAAGTCTGCGTGCATAATTCATAATTGACCCCACTGCACTAGGGTGTTGGCTACATTTATGTCTTATGAGGGATTTAAAACTGAGGTCTTTTTCAAATAGGATCCCCATGTAGTTGATGAATGTAACCTTCTCAAGTTTATGTGTTCCTATAGTAAAGACACAATTCTTGGATGGGGTTTTACCCGCTTCCATGATGTACGACTTTGAGAGGTTAGGTACTAGATCAAGGTCTGCCATGAAACTGACAAATCCGCTAATGAGGGCCTGCAAACTCCTTCCTGTACGCGCCAAGAGGACCGCGTCATCTGCATATAGGAGGACAGGTATACTTCTCCTCCCAATGCAGGGACAGTCTGCCTCCAAGGCTCCAAGCGCCTTGTCGAGCCCATTGATATAAAGCGAGAATAGGAAGGGCGCAAGGATGCATCCTTGTCTTACCCCACCACGACACTGGAAGTCCACTGTGACGTCTCCCTCATCAGTAAATCTAACCCGTGCCGTGGTGTTTTGATGAAGCATTCGTAAAACGTGGATCAGTCCTGTGTCCACGCCCATGGTTCCCAAAATTTCCCACAGCTTTCTTCTGTTCACACAGTCAAATGCTGCTGAGAGGTCCATAAATGCCAAATAGACTGTGCCTTCCCTGGCCATAGTATACTTTGCCACCAGATGATAAAGGTTAAGGCATAGGTCAGTTGTGGAACGCCCATTTCGGAAACCATACTGAACATCCGTGAAGATGTTGTTTTCATCGGCCCAGACCATTAAGCAATTTAAAATGACTCTCCCCAAGACTTTCGCCGTAACATCTATAAGGGATATTGGGCGATAACATTGTGGTTCATTTCTGTTGCCCTTCTTAAATATAGGCACAATGACGGCCGTGGACCAAGATCTGGGCATACCTACTTCGAAGGCTGTGTTGAACACCCTAGTTAGTATAGGGGCCCAGAGGTCTGCCTGGCTTTTAAATAAATCGGGAGGTATCCCGTCGGGCCCTGGCGCCTTTCTCATTACCAGACCATCGATACCCAATTTGACCTCAGCTACCATGATGGGTGTCCAGTCGCTGATAGAGAGTCCTAAAACTGGGGTTGACTGTTCCTCAAATTTCCCACGATTGTACAGACTGGTGAAGTGCGCCACCCACGCCTCTGGCAGAATGTGAGATGCCACTTGGGGTTTATTTGTGGATTGGAAACACGGGGCATTTATTACCCTCCAGAAACTGCTCATATCTCTAAGCTCTGCAGCCTCTCTTAGAGAGTCCCAAGCCTCGAGTTGTAAGGAGGTTTTCCGCAACTTGGTCGCTTTTTTGTAGCGAATCCTACAGGCAGCAATCTTTCCTCTGTCCTTTGGGACTGTTGTTAGTGCCGTCTTCAGGTCCCTGTGAGCCCTTGAACAGTTCTTGTCGAACCATCTGGGGCAGAAATCTGCCTGAGTCTTTGGTTTACTCCTTAAAAGGCTATCTATGTGCTGAGCAGTGCCCTCAAATGCTGCAATCAAATCCGTCCCCTCTACATTTAGATCTAAACACCTCCAAGTGTGGTTATCAGCATTGGCGAGGAGAACTCTATGGAGTTCCTCTCCGTCAATGCTGCTCCATTTAATTCTCCTCCCCTGATCCTTTGCCTTATATTCGCCCACAGTGGTCTTTTTGACCACTTTGGTACAGATCGTGTCCACCAGTGACAGTGCCAGGGGGTTGTGGTCACTGAACACACTGGGCACTATCTTGAAGTCGCCTACCCTACTTTATAAGACATTGGATATGAAGATGTAATCAATAATTGAGTTGTTGCCCCTTCCCTTGAAGGAAGGAGTTATAGTGTTAGGCATCCCACACCCAATCCTATCCATCGTGTGGGTTAAAGCAAACTTGCTCAGAATTGTACTCAGCGCCAGACCCTCTCTAGAATGCTCCGGATGCCAACCCTTAATAGAAGGACAGGCGTCCCAAGTGCCACCTTCCCATTTCAGGTAGGGGCACTGATGACAATTAAAGTCCCCCATAAGAATTAACTGGGTGACTGCATCCCTTGTGTCTTGTAGGCTGACCAGCCTCTCCTCCAGCTCAGCCAAATTTGACAGAGATTGTCCCGCATTATAAAAATGTATAAAAATGAGCTTTAAGCCCTTTGTTATGTATCTTACGCCCTGGAGACAGCATGAATCCCACCCCAGGTCTACCCACCTTCCTTGCAATGCCAGTGCCACGTACATAATTAATCCGCCCTTGGCGCGGCCCATAGGTGATTTCCGGGCCGGGACAAAGAACAATTTGTATCCTTCGAGAAATGACGCGTCACTGCTTGTTTCCCATGTTTCCTGGAGACAAATGACATGGTGTTTTTGATGAAATCTAGCCAGTCTAAATTTTGAATCTTGGCTACAAGCCCTGCAATGTTCCAGGAAATCAGCCTCAGTTCTTTATAGTTTGAGTCCATGCCCCTAATCGCTCCTGGAAGCTTTTTTGGGGGAGGGCACGTATTTGGGCAATTTACTAGTGGTGGCGTGGTTTCTACTTCCCTCTCCGGCCCTGCTATGATACAGGCCGCTAAATCCAGGTCAAGTGCCCCTAGTTCCAGATCATGTACCCCTAGTGGGTGAATATCTCCAATAATGCGGTGGGTGTCTCGTTCTGTCTCAGTCTCCACACTCCCTGTTTTCATCAGTCAGTCTTGTTCGTCCAGGGCAGAGGTACTATAGAGAGAGGCAAATCTGTTTGTTTCATTGCTGAGGACATCCTCCCTCCTTTTCTTGACGACCCCAGGCCCCTGCCATCTCTGCCCAAATTCTGGGGCACTATTCCTGTAAAAGAAATGCAGGGGTAGCATCCTGATACAGGACCCATTTCCTCCCTCCTCATGGCGATTATCAAGCAGATCTCTTACTAACTCGGGGTGCCTGAAGTTAACAATGACACAGTCGCCTGCAAATTTTTTCTCATTGTTTCCAATCCAAGCCACCCTCCTGGCCATAAGAATATGCCTATGCTGCAATCTCCTGACAGATGTGTTATTACGTAGCCAGTGCGAGGCTTTATTGATCAGAGTGCTGGTCATTTCTTCACTATCTTTATTGAGACCAGGCACGCCTACTAGCACAATCGAATAGGGGCTAGATGCGGGGGTAAATCCAATGTCTGAAGACCTGGAGTTCTCTGGGCGCAGACATTACTATTATTCTTGTGAGCATTGTCGGGCTCTTTTTGTCCCCGACAAACGTCCTTAGGGTCAGGAAGAATCCGCGTGTTGCCCTGGGCCTTACAGCACGGGATCCCATTACTTGTATTTGCTTGTTCCCCGTGTATTTCCCTGTGGTCTCTATGCCCGGGGTCAGTATTATTCGCGGCCTTATTCCCCCGATCAGCCACTACTGGCTCCTTCTCCCTCCTCTGTGAATTAGTCCCGGATGGCTGTCCACTAACCGGATCTACCAGCCTACTTAATTTCCCAACCAAATTAGAAATTGCTGTCATTACTGGGCCTAAATGTTGGAGTAAAAGCTGTTCCATTTTTTCCCCAAATGCTGTAGTAATTTCGTGCAGCTCCACCGCCCCATTTGTAATTTGACAGGATGGGCATACTCTGCTCTCAGGGTTCGTATTTACTCCTTTACTAGGCTTTGATGGCCCTCTACGGCTGGGCTTACTGGGACGAGTTACTAAAAGCGTCCCACCTCTATCCAGGGGCCCTGTCAATAATTGGGATCTTTTGGAGCGTGTAACAACTTCACTGATGGGGGTCTGAGTGAGGTCTATGTTAGGCGCTGATCGTTGAGCGCTGGGCGCCCCCTTAAGTCTTCTCCTCCCAGTGTGTTATTTACAGTAACCAGCTGAGTGTCGCTAGTGCCGGACATTTGCTTCGATATGTCTTTAGTGGTGAGGTCTGTTACAATTGGGCCTACTGTGTCTGGGTCCCCCTGTGAACTACACTCTGCCACTGTTAATATGTCGCTGGAATCAGGCTGAGTTGGATGGATTTGTTTAGCTTGAGTTAGAGGGGCTCTACCGCCAGGCGTGGGGCAAAAAGCTATATTTCCCCAAGGAGGACCGTTTCTTAGCTATTAGAGAATCCAGTGAGAGCCGCTGCTCAGTCAACTGGATCTCATGGGCTAGCAGTGACTCAGCTCGTATGATAAAGGCGTCAAGGGTACCCTTTACCCCTCCCTCCACCCTGGATTGATGGTTCTTTGACTTGACCATAATCGGAATTTTTTTTTTTTTGCGCTACCCCACTTTTTTTTATAATGCAGCGGGATTAGGGGGTAATATGCCTAGTGAGTACAATATTCACACTAATGCCACTTTATGGACACCTCAGACCCACAATTGACAACTGTTGGTGGAGACAATTTTAAAACAACGAGTAACAAGCATATCACTATGAAATATTAAAAAAAAAATAGACCTGGTGTGGCGGGGTGATAGGGACAGAGTCGACAACCAGGTTAGGTCGATGCAAAGACGGCTTTATTTTCGACAAAGATCTCTTTTGGCGTAATGTCCTTCTAGTAGCTATGGACAACGGAGAGTCAGATGGTTTTTTTCCCGACGCCTCCAGACTTCTGGTGGGGGAACGCTTCTCCGGTTTTCCTTTGTCTCGCTCCACACCCCCTGGATGGATCCGGTGTCCTCGCAGCAGTGACAACGGCAACCGTAAATAAAACAACAAGGAAAACCACGGATTAGGACCACGTCCTGCTCTGTTGGTATTAAGGGACCGGGAGTGAGGGACACCGAGTGCTCAAGTGCTCTTTTACCGGCCAGCGAGTGCAATGGACAGGGTGTCAAGTGAGGGAAGGGGGTTGAGGCTGCACTCAACGGGTACTTTATAGTAACGGCGGCGGCTTCCGTCCCACCCAGCCCGCTACTTTCCCCCGTACCTGCTCAAGCCACGCTCCTCCCGTGGGAACGTGGCGGGGCGACTCGAGGGGTCGGTGGCCTCCTGGCTTGCAGCGGTCTTCTCTGCTCGGCTCTCTGCTCCAGTCGTCCCGTCCTTCGCTTCCTCGATCTCTCTCCGGTCTGCTCGCACTCCTACGC
Organism: Triturus cristatus; assembly: GCF_964204655.1. Classification (NCBI taxonomy): domain Eukaryota; kingdom Metazoa; phylum Chordata; class Amphibia; order Caudata; family Salamandridae; genus Triturus; species Triturus cristatus. The sequence goes on along the minus strand of NC_140579.1, from coordinate 567,937,416 downwards.
TTGGTCTCTCCTTCGTCCTCCTGGGAAACGCCGTCCGTCGTCTTCCGGGTATCCGCAGCGTTTATCCGCCCCTCTACGATGACGTCCTCGGTGGGCGGGGTTTCGTCCAAGTGGAAGGCCGCGTTAAAGGAGCCCTGTCCCTGTTCCAGTGTCCAGTCCTGTGTGGGGAAGGAATACCACTCCGCAGCGCTGTGGTCCGCCGCTGGCTGTAGGGGAAGAGAAGGTGGTGAGTCCCACGGGTATCCTGCTGTTGTGGCGTAACCCTCTTCCCCGTCACACACCTCCCCCCCTGGATTCTCCCGTTCGGGGAGAGGAAAGACCCTGGACAGATAGTCCGCATTCCCATTGTCCTTCCCCTTCCGGTGCATCACTGAAAAGGCATAAGGCTGGAGGGATAGGAACCATCGGAGAATTCTAGGGTTCTGGCTCCGGTTCCGATACATCCATCTAAGAGGGGCGTGGTCTGTGAAAAGAATGAACGGTTTGCCCTCCAGATAGTAATGCAATTTCTCGATGGCCCATTTTATGGCTAGGCATTCCCTCTCTATCGTGGGGTACTTGGATTCCCTAGGAAACAATTTACGACTGATGAATAACACCGGGTGTTCCAGCCCCCCCTGGTCGACTTGTGACAATACCGCCCCTATACCTATGTCTGAGGCATCCGTGGCCAGGACGAATGGTTTCTTGAAATCCGGGGACACCAGCACCGGATGAGTGGTGATGACAGTCTTAAGGTCGTGGAATGCTTTCACTGCCTCCGGACTGGGGTTCTGTAATTCTCGGGGTCTGGACCCTTTTCGTAGAAGGTCCGTGAGGGGAGCCGCTAAATCGGCAAATCTGGGGATGAACCTGCGGTAGTACCCTATCAGACCGAGAAACGCCCTTAATTCTCTTTTGGAAGAGGGAAAGGGGGTTCCCTCAATAGCCCTCACCTTATTGATTTGTGGAGTGATGGACCCGTCTCCCAATACAAAACCCAAATAATTCACTCGGTGATATGCGGCTCGTGACTTCTTTGCGTTAACATGTAAACCTGCCCGTTGTAACGCTGAGAGGATGGTATGCAGGTGAGTCAAGTGATCGGACCACGTTTTGCTGTAGATGACTATGTCATCCAGGTAAGCTGAACTAAACCGTTGGTAGGGCTGTAGTATGGTGTTCATCAGGCGTTGAAATGTTGCTGGAGCCCCATGGAGTCCGAAAGGCAACACCGTAAATTCGAACAGCCCTTCATCCGTTATGAAGGCCGTTTTCTTCCTGTCCTCCTCTCGGAGGGGTACCTGCCAGTACCCCTTTGTTAGGTCCAGTGTGGTTATGTACACCGCTTCCCCCAGTTTCTCGATCAGCTCGTCCACTCTTGGAATAGGATAGGCGTCAAAAGAGGAGATAGCGTTCAGGGCCCGAAAGTCCATACAGAACCGTCTTGACCCATCCGGCTTGGGGACCATTACAATGGGCGATGCCCAATCGCTTTTGGAAGGCCGGATGACTCCTAACCGCAGCATGTCGTCCACTTCTTTTTTTATGGCTTCTCTACGGGCCGCTGGTATTCGGTAAGGCTTTTGTTTTACCCGTTTTCCAGGGTGGGTCTCTATGCTGTGTTCCACCAGCGTCGTTTTTCCGGGTAGATCCGAAAATATCTCATCGTAGGGTACTAGCGTTTTCTCTAGCTCTTCTTTTTGTTGTGGCGTGAGCTCTTCGTTGATAACCAACTTCTTCAAGGTTGACGTTTCTGTGTTTGAGGTGGGAATGAGTAAGTTCACTCTCTGTGGTGGGGGCCCGATCCACTTTTTTAGTAGGTTGATGTGGTACGACTGTACTTTGGTGGGTGTCATCTTCAGGCGGTAAGTCGTGTCTCCTATGACATCTACCACCTCATAAGGTCCCTTCCATTCAGATTTACCTTTACAGGCAATGGGCGGGAGCAGTAGAAGCGCCCAGTCTCCTCTGTTCAATCTGCGAAGTCTGGTCCCTCTATCATAGTATTTCTTCTGTTTTTCTCTTGTTTGTTCTAAATTAGAACACGCCAGACTTTGCAGTTTTCCCAGTTTGGACCGGAGCTGCTGGGTATATTCCAGCATGGACAGCTGTTCTTGCGCCTCTTCTTTCTCCCAGGCCTCTTTCGTGATCTCCAATAAGGATCTTGGATGTCTCCCGTACAACAGCTCGAACGCCGAACAGCCTAAACTGCTCTGTTTCTGGGACCGTAGGACGTAGAGAGCCAGGGGCAACAGCCGATCCCAATCGCCTCCTTCCGTCGAGAGCATCTTCTTCAGAGTGGTTTTCAATGTCTGATTGTACCTCTCCACCAACCCATCGGTTTGGGGGTGGTACACTGACGTACGCAGGTGGTGGATGTTCAGAGTTTTACAGACCTCCCTCATTAGTTTAGACGTGAAGGGTGTCCCCTGGTCGGTTAGAACCTCTTTCGGAAAACCAACTCTGGAACAGAGCTCGACTAATTTTTCGGCTATATGTGCCGTTGTCGGTGTTCTTAGCGGAAAAGCCTCAACAAACCGTGTTGCATAGTCCACGATGACAAGAGCGTATAGGTGGCCTCTCGACGACTTGGGTAACGGTCCGATCAGATCCATACCGACCCTCTCAAAAGGCCGTCCGATGGTTGGTAAGGGTTGCAGCGGTGCCGCAGGCGGCCGGTGTGTGTTCTGTCTTTGACATATGTCACATTTTCTGCAGTACTCTTGTACGTCTCTGTAGATGCCTGGCCAGTAGAAATGCCGCAGAATACTCTCGGTGGTTTTTTCCTTCCCACTATGTCCTGCTGTGAGGTGTGTATGTGCAAAGAAGAGCACTTGCTCCCGGAATGAAACTGGCACTAACAACTGAGAGTCTCCTCCCTCCACTCCTTCCCTATATAGAAGATTGTTGTGGATCCGAAACCTAGGGAACCTCGGGGTTTCCTGATCCTGGGTGACATGGGCACTTTCCCAAGCGTTACCTAGTGTAGGATCACTAGCCTGTGCAAAGCGGAAACTGCGGTCTAATACCCACGGTTCCGCCGAGGTGAGCGCAGCTACAGGCTCGGACTTGCATGAAGGGGGGAGGGACAAAGACCGCTTAAATAGAGCTAGGAACTCTGGATTATCCACCCCCAGTATCACATCCTCTGGAAGGGAATCCACCACCCCCAGTCTTACGGTATAGGGTTCTTTACCTAGGGGGGTCAGGGTCACTTGGGCGAGGGGGTAGGGCTTTATATCCCCGTGTACACATCTTATGTGGACCTTTGCCCCTACTATGTACTGTTTGACAGCACGAGTCTCCTACGTATCACTGATTGTCTGCACCCCGAATCTAATAGGGCCTGTACCGTCAAACCGTTCATCCTTACACTCACATAGTAAGACGCTCCCATTTCTGCTGAGTAGAGTACAGTCCTGGGTAGATACCCGACCTCCATGGGCTCGTCTACTGGTCTTTTCCGAGGACAGAGTCTAGCAATATGGCCCCATTCACCACAGTCGAAGCACTGGGGCCCACGTATTGGGGGTCCCTCCATCCTAGGTCGAAGTCGGGTAGGTTCGGGAGTAGGCTTCCCTCTTCGTTCTGGTTTTGCTGACGGTTGGCCCTTTAAGTTCTTCTCTGTGTCCCACCCTAGGGTTTTCGGTTGGGCTCGTGCATAATTGGCCGCCATTTAGATGGCTTGTTCTGGTGTAAGGCCGGGATGCTGTTTCAGCCATCGCTGGGTAGCATATGGTAGCGCCTCCATGAACTGCTCCAAATATATTCTATTCATGACTTCCTCCTTTGTACTAGAGGCCGGTCGGAGCCATTTGTCTGCTGCCATCTTCAAGCGAAAGAAGAGGGTCTTGGGGTTTTCTCCCGGTATGCCCCGTTCCTTCCTGAACCTCAGTCGATATGCCTCCCCATCTAGCCCTAGATGATCCAATATGACTTCCTTGATCGCCGGGTATGGTGTGACTCCCATGGGGTTAGCCACTTGGTAGGCGAATTGCGCCTCGCCTGATAACAGAGGGGCCAGGAAGAAAGGCCATTTTTCCTCGGGCCAGCCCAAGGCCCTAGCAGCCCTCTCAAAGTTCATGAGGAAGACGTCCGGATCGTCCCCCGCTGCATATTTCTGCAAAGCGATCCCTGACGGGTTTTGAACGTTCAGGGGTCTGTTTTCCAAGGGAGTAGGGGCCACCATGACAGTGCCGGATTTTTGCAGGCTCTCGATTTGTGCTGTAATGGTGGTTTGGAATTGTTCCCGATCGGCTTGGGCCGACGTCATCTGCCTCTGCACCGCCCATTCTAACTTCTCTTGTCCCTTGATGAGATGTTGAATAAGTGCGTCCATCTCAGTGCTACAGACGGACTGTGTTGGCAATCCCACTTCTGACACCAGTTGTGGCGGGGTGATAGGGACAGAGTCGACAACCAGGTTAGGTCGATGCAAAGACGGCTTTATTTTCGACAAAGATCTCTTTTGGCGTAATGTCCTTCTAGTAGCTATGGACAACGGAGAGTCAGATGGTTTTTTTCCCGACGCCTCCAGACTTCTGGTGGGGGAACGCTTCTCCGGTTTTCCTTTGTCTCGCTCCACACCCCCTGGATGGATCCGGTGTCCTCGCAGCAGTGACAACGGCAACCGTAAATAAAACAACAAGGAAAACCACGGATTAGGACCACGTCCTGCTCTGTTGGTATTAAGGGACCGGGAGTGAGGGACACCGAGTGCTCAAGTGCTCTTTTACCGGCCGGCGAGTGCAATGGACAGGGTGTCAAGTGAGGGAAGGGGGTTGAGGCTGCACTCAACGGGTACTTTATAGTAACGGCGGCGGCTTCCGTCCCACCCAGCCCGCTACTTTCCCCCGTACCTGCTCAAGCCACGCTCCTCCCGTGGGAACGTGGCGGGGCGACTCGAGGGGTCGGTGGCCTCCTGGCTTGCAGCGGTCTTCTCTGCTCGGCTCTCTGCTCCAGTCGTCCCGTCCTTCGCTTCCTCGATCTCTCTCCGGTCTGCTCGCACTCCTACGCTTGGTCTCTCCTTCGTCCTCCTGGGAAACGCCGTCCGTCGTCTTCCGGGTATCCGCAGCGTTTATCCGCCCCTCTACGATGACGTCCTCGGTGGGCGGGGTTTCGTCCAAGTGGAAGGCCGCGTTAAAGGAGCCCTGTCCCTGTTCCAGTGTCCAGTCCTGTGTGGGGAAGGAATACCACTCCGCAGCGCTGTGGTCCGCCGCTGGCTGTAGGGGAAGAGAAGGTGGTGAGTCCCACGGGTATCCTGCTGTTGTGGCGTAACCCTCTTCCCCGTCACACCTGGATAGCAGGGCAGGTTACAAGAGTCTCGGAGTCCAATATATGAGGCCAGGGGCACTTCCACGCAAACGGCTCCTAGCGCAGAAGCAAGGAACAGGGCCCGGCCTGGCCTCCTGTGGCATCAGACGGCCCGCCCTTTGCCCAGGCTTAGCCCGGCGCTGCCCGCGCGCGGTCCCGCGACGCGGGGGGTGGAGTTATTTTTAAAGCGCCTCCGGGCGCGAAATGCAGTGTGTCTGCTTCCGGTGGGCTGCAGCGGGAGAGCCTGGGAAGTGTGGTTTACTGCTCCCTCCACACAGCGGTCGCCAATTTCGCCGGTGCGACGGCGGGAGGGAGAAGCAATCTGCGGCAAAAGGGATGTGGCAACCCCAGGAGGCCAAAGAGGACGTCAGGTGAGCACAGCAGGTTTATCCTCACAGCAAAAGCGTTCTGACAACCCCCGCTCTGCCGGGGGTGGAGTTATTTGAAATGCAGTGTGTCTGCTTCCGGTGGGCTGCAGCGGGGGAGCCTGGGAAGTATGGTTTACTGCTCCCTCCACACAGCGGTCGCCAATTTCGCCGGTGCGACGGCGGGAGGGAGAAGCAATCTGCGGCAAAAGGGATGTGGCAACCCCAGGAGGCCAAAGAGGACGTCAGGTAAGCACAGCAAGTTTATCCTCACAGCAAAAGCGTTCTGACAACCCCCGCTCTGCCGGGGATGGAGTTATTTTTAAAGCACCTCCGGGCGCGAAATGCAGTGTGTCTGCTTCCGGTGGGCTGCAGCGGGGGAGCCTGGGAAGTGTGGTTTACTGCTCCCTCCACACAGCGGTCGCCAATTTCGCCGGTGCGACGGCGGGAGGGAGAAGCAATCTGCGGCAAAAGGGATGTGGCAACCCCAGGAGGCCAAAGAGGACGTCAGGTAAGCACAGCAGGTTTATCCTCACAGCAAAAGCGTTCTGACAACCCCCGCTCTGCCGGGGGTGGAGTTATTTTTAAAGCGCCTCCGGGCACGAAATGCAGTGTGTCTGCTTCCGGTGGGCTGCAGCGGGGGAGCCTGGGAAGTGTGGTGTACTGCTCCCTCCACACAGCGGTCGCCAATTTCGCCGGTGCGACGGCTGGAGGGAGAAGCAATCTGCGGCAAAAGGGAGGTGGCAACACCAGGAAGCCAAAGAGGACGTCAGGTAAGCACAGCAGGTTTATCCTCACAGCAAAAGCGTTCTGACAACCCCCCATGTAACGCTGAGTGCGGGAAACTCCGCAAACTCCGTGAGCGGAACGGAGTGCACCACCCAGACTTAGTTCCGATACTTAAGAACTTGAAGTTTCATACCAATCAAGATCTGGTGGATGTCAAGGGCGATCACCTCCTTGGTAACCTCCTAGTTCGCGAAGCAGCACTTCGCGAAGCTACTCAAAATGCAGTTCGCACTACGCGAGCTATGCGTAGCACTTCGCGAACTGCGTAGTACCCTGTTCGCACTGTGCCAGATGTCGTTTTCAATGATTGCACAGTGCGGACAAGCAACCGGCACTGTGCAATCATTGAAAATGGCATCTTGCACAGTGCAAGCTGTAGTTTTCTGCTGCTCGAGCGGCAGCTTTCTCAACGCAAACTGGTAGTTTCTCATCGCGAGCGGTCGCGAGCATACGCGACCACTCGCAATGAGAAACCTGACCTCCTCGCGTTGGGAATCTCGCCAGGAGGTTTATTTTCCATGCTCGCGATCGCCAACTTGATGTTGCTGATCGCGAAAAAGGAAAAAGTGTCGCTTGCTTGCTCGTGGTCGCCAACTTGACGTTGAGGACCGCGAGTAAGCAAAAAATGACCGCAGCACTACGCAACACTACGCTACGCGTGTTCGCACTGTGCTACGTGCAATTCGCGTAGTGCGAAGTAGCGCGAACTTCGCAAACTACGCGAGCGTAGCGTAGTGCTTTGCCCAGGCTTACTCCTTGGCATCACAAATAACATTTTGGAAAACACTTGCGCTTTCGGTTGCAGGGAGAGTGGCACTCATTAAAATGGTGGTGCTCCTGTGACCATTATACCATTTTGCTTATTTTACCACTCTATCTACCTCTATCTTTCTTTCGCCCGCAAGAACGTACACTTCGTGACTTCATATGGAATACATCCCGATGTAGAGTGGCGCTAGCAAAACTATACTTACCCTCAGCTCAGGGCGGATGTCAGTACCCAACCTAGAACACTATTACTTAGTCTCCCAGATACAGTGGGTTGCCAAATGGGTAGTGTATCTACATCTATCAGATATGGCTGAGAACGGTCCTCCATACACCTTATAAACAGTACTCCATGTCTTCCACCCATGTGTCAAGCCACTCAAGTTGCTCCCATTACTTGTACAAAGTGGACAGTACCTGCTTCCGTCGCTGCCCGTATCTAACTAAACACATCACACCATAGGCCCTTGCACTGCCACTACTGGGAATGCCGAAGGGCAGCCGGAGAGCGACGCCAACTAAACTCATGACATGGCATGAGATGGGTGTCCACACTATAGGTGACCTCTACCATGATTGCATACTTAAGACATATGATACTTTAGTGGAGGAAGAGGATATGCCGCCAGATTTGTTTCTCAGTCACACATCATACGCATAATGCAATGACACTGGGGAGATGTTACACAGAACATACAACACACATCTCATTATGCAATACGTAGTTGTCATGGGGGAAGGGAAACATCTCACTAAATGTTTTGCTGATGCACTTCTCATACAGATGGCAATAGACCTGTCGCCCCTGCACACTCACTGGGAAACAGATCTGGCCCTCCCATGTACACCCAAGGAGTGGGACATGATATTAGTGAGCCCCACATTCATCCCTCATAACACAAGATTCCGGTTGATCCAGTATTACATACTGCACAGGTCATATCTTACACCTGACAGAATTAATTGATACATTCACAGAAACGATGCAAGCTGTCTGTGATGTAATCTTTACAACACTGACATCCTACACATGCTATGGTCATGCTCTTTGCTACACGACTACTGGGAGGGAGTGACACAGGACCTGTCCGAGTGTACTGACAGAAGACTCTCAAATTCAGGGGAGGTCTGTGTACTGGGCATGTTCACAAGGGATAAAAAGTAAAAAGCTACCTCCAGATTTCTGGAGGTACTGGTGGTGGTGGTACTGGTGGTAACCAAGCGCCTCATCACACGACGCTGGAAATCTAGCGAATCCCCATCGCTACAAGCCTGGTCCGACTCTATACTTAACTGGGCTAGGGCAGAGGGAATATCTCTCCACAGGGAAGACACTCTGGGCTTGTGTAAATACCCTATCTCCTCCAATTGGGACGCAATACTGATGGCACTACCATTAGCATTGTGCCCTGAAGGGAATATTGGTGATGACGGCTAAGTGTAACACAAAAGCAAAAGAATCTGCACCCATATCCCAGGGTCCCCATAGCGAAGTTGACTTTGAAGATATATATTATAGTACAAGAAGTGCAGCAACCTGGAGAACTAAGGTAATAATTGTTTATATTACATAACGACTGGAAACTGCATGGAGCAACAGCAAACTCTCTCTTCCCTACCCTGTTGTTGGTTATAGTTTTGTTGTTAACTCTGGATTATAGGTTTGATCTACAATGTCATGATGTAAGGCAAACCACTACTGATTTCTATGAAAATTGTGGCTCCACGATCCACAAGAGAGTTGTAGGATGCTAGTACGTGTCATGCGGTAGTCTCATATGTAATGCATTGGTTCACTTTAAACATTTGACTTCTCCACATAAAAAGTTTATAAATGAGACGTGTTGTATACACTATATAGAATGAACACAAAGGGAATGATTGCCTAAGCAGAAAATGCTAACATTAACAAAGTTTATACTGTGCAAATTTCATTAATACCCCTGTACTGCATCAACGTTAAATTACGAGATGATAATGTCATGTGTAAAATTGCTAATAAAAAGATCAAACAAACAAACAAAAGAATTGTATGAAATTAATAATACTCAAAGAACATATTATGATCTAGTTTGGTTTTAATGTGAAAATTAAATATAATCTCAGTTCATGTAATAACGTGTGCACCGAAAATGACCAATGCAACATAGGTGTTACACAATCATACTTAAATGTGCTTTTATGAAATTTCTTTAACATATATTTCATATACGTATTAATAGAATAACACATAACAACAAAGATTAAGTATACATTTTCTTATATGTGCACAATGACATTTAAAAAAAGTTTATGAGTACCCTATACTTACATGTATTAATCACAAACATAGTAAAATGTGTATTAATGCATTAATTATATTTGAATTCATCTGCTAAATGCACCAATTAATGTATGATTCACAAATTTACATGATCTTGTCGTATATTAGCCTAAATTTCATATAGGTCTTATTTCGTTCAGTGAGGTCATAGACTTATATTTCCAAAGAGTATGCAAACTTTTCGCTGTATTTCCAGTTCTTTTTGAAATATTAACTGTTTTCTTTGACATCTCCTGTACTGAGCAGTGTACTTTCTACACATATTGTTCCTCTCTAGAACAGCTGCCTGGGAGAGTGCCCTTTCGAACTCTTATGCCTTCTTTTTCAAATGTCCCATTGTTCAATGTGTTGAATGCTCGGGTAATTGATCCACCTATTTGTCCGGATTTGTGTCTACTTTACTGCCACATCACGCTCCTCTTACATGGATTAACCAATGGACTGAGTGGTCTGAAAAATTGAGGCAATGCGAAGAGGTGTCCCCGGAAACTGATCAAGTATAATTGCTCATTTTAAGAGAACTTGAGGGTGCTTCTGATCTTGACTCAGATTCCCATTCTGCTGTTGTGGAACTTGAACTCATTACTTACTGCTGATGGTGTCCTGATGCAGATCCAGTCCTTACTGTGGTTGATACTCTAGTCACGTGGCAGCTGACTATGTTCCGATTAAGCCTGGGCGGAGTTTGCAAAATCCCGCCATCTGGAACACCGGGAAGTGCGAAATAAAACTCTGCCGCGCTACGAGGAGCTCCGCAAGCAGCAGAGTGCATTAGATAAATGCCGTTCACAGTGATTTATAGTGCTGGGTGCTTGTCCACACTGTGCAATCATTGCGAACGGCACCATGCACAGCGCAAGCGGGCGCTGCTTCCGTTCTGCCGCTCTATTAGATATTTTCTCGAGTGGCAGCTTTCAAAACACAAATGGATGATTTCTCAATTTCGGGTCATGTTGCTGTGGCGCTTGTTGTTACAGTGGCAGACGGCAACATATTACTGTCTTGATGAATTGGAAGGCTACTTTTAACTTTGCTGAACTCTCCTGAGAGTCATTGTCGAAGGCTCACCTAGCTACCAATCCATACTGACATATACGGTGTTAGAAATGGGGTCCTCTAGTTGGCAGAGGTAGATATCTTTGTCCGAATAGGGACCCTTGCTCCTAGTCAGGGTAAGGGGGATACATACTTTAGATAACCCCTGCTCGCCCCCTGGGTAGCTTGGCACGAGCAAACAGACTTTTCCCAAAGGTAATGTGTAAAGTATTTGTACTCAAAACACACAGTAATACAGTGATAACATCACAAATGGACATCACACCAGGTTAGGAAAAATAAAGCATCTTTATCTAAACTTCAACAAGACCAAAACAACAAAAGTCCAACATACATGTAAGAAGAATATGAGTTTTAAAGGTTTCAAGCAACTTGGTCCATAGCAAACTATGGATGCGTGATTTGTCACAAAGTACCTGTAGATGCGTCAAAATTCGCAAGGCCAAACAGCCGCAGAGGTGGGAAGCTTCGAGAAACAAAGAGATGCGTCAGTTCAAGAGACCATGGGGATGCAATTAGACAGTTCTGCTGCATGCAGGAGAAGTGATGCGTCAAATCCAGTCTGTAGGCGGAAGTGATACGTCGACTCCAAGACGATTCTGGTTCGCGGGTGATGTGTCGGGAAAACTTGCCACACAGCTGCGATGCATGGAAATCCATGATGCATCAGCGATCGATGCGGCTGTGTCTAGTGGGGCTGCGTCAGTTCCTTCAGCTGCGATCCCTCGATGCATCGGTTCTTGCAGCTGCAACAGGCGCTGTGTCAGTTACAGCAGCAGCGTGGTGATGCATGAAGATCCTTCTCGCACAGTGGTGCTTAGTCGGAAAAACAGCCGCAAGAAGAGCGATGCGTCGATTCTCTTAGTTCTTCAGGTTTCTTCCAGCTCCCAGCAGCAAGAATAAACTCCAGAGGCCCAGAACTGGAACAGGCACCTCCTGGCAGGTCAGAACTCTCAGTAGCAGTTCAGGGGAGCTGGGAGTGAAGTCTTCGTGCACCTGAGACTTCAGAACAGGAAGCCAGCACACACAGGCCCTTGGAGATCTTCTTCAAGCAGATTCAAAGTTCCAGTCTTTTTCATCTCCTTGACAGAAACAACAACTGCAGGCAAACCCCACACAGCACACATCAAAGGGGTAGTACTCCTCCTCACAGCTCTTCAGCTCTTCTCCTTGGCAAAGGTTTCTATTGAGTCCAGAAGTGATCTAAGGTTCTGGGGTTTTAGGTCTAATACTTATACCCCAAAATGTCTTTGTTCTATTTGTGCAAGGGTCTCTGAGCCACGTCCAAACTAGTTCTGTCCCCACTGGTGCAGTATGACCACAGGGGGTGGAGGCAGTATTGTGCAAGGGAGACAGGCCCTATTCAGGTGCAAGGTAATCTCCTCCAACTACTCTAAATTCAGCCAGGGTCTATTCAGCTCAGCACTTAGTCATCCAAAAAGGGCCAGGTACACATCAACACCCCCTCCCCCCAGTGGCTGTCTACAGTGAATGCACATCCCCAGCCTCTGTCACTCCAAACACAGACAGTCAATAGACAAACAGGCAGAGGCACACAGAATGGTTAAACAATTTAAGAACCATCTTTATTAAATGACGTGTTATTAAATTCAAGTTCAGAGAGCCTAAACTTTATTTCTCTATCTTGTCCCAATGGGAAGTTATACTTGTAATATGTTACAAAGCATTTCCCACTCTATATTATATGACAAGATAGCTTTTCAATAGTGAAATACGAAATTGGCACTATTTCACTATCAGGACATGTTACCCACACCAGTACATGTCCTACCTTTCACATACAATGCACCCTGCCCATGGGGGTACCTTGGGCCTACCATAGGGGTGTCTTACAAGTAAGAAAAGGGAAGGTCAGGGCCTGGCAAGTGGGTGCACTTGCCAAGTTGACATGGCAGTTTAAAACTGAGCATAGACACTGCAGTGGCAGGTCTGAGATACCTTTTCAGGGTTACCCATGTGGGTGGCACAATCAGTGCTTCAGGCCCAGTTGCAACATTTGATTTAGATCAGATAAGATCTATTGAAGGACCACATTGAATGTATGTGTAGTGTAAGGATAATTAATGAAAAACATAGTGAAGGCCCAGTAAACGCTACGCACAATAATTGTCAGATAGTTTGTACTGGCATAGCAGATCCTAGGATGACTCAACCCCAGGAGCTGAACCCCAGAGCTCGAGTTCAATTATCATTGGAAGTCCCAGTAGAATGAGAGGGGGAGAGGATGTGGCCTAACGGCTAGGGCGGTCGACCTCAAATCTGGGGAACCAGATTCGAGTCTCGGCAATGACGCTCAACATCCTGTGATTCTGGGAAAATCACTTAATCTCCCAATGCCTAACAAAAAAAAAAAGATGTGTCCTAGTGTAACGCAACTGGTGCTTATGTAAAGCGCTCTGATACCCAATACCTTTGGGTCAACTTTGTGCTATATAAAACTTTGGGGAAAAATAAATAAATAAATGAGACTACCACTCCCCCCCCCCCCATCTATCCCTACAGAGAATGGCGCTAGAGGAAAAACAGTAAGTTCCTTAGGTGATAATAATAATGCACATCGGCACGGTCCATAGATCTAGCATTTCAGGGAATGTCAACAAGCACACCTCTGAGAGGAAAACACTGCATTACCAGGGTAAAGTACCAATTTACTCACAGGTATACTCTTATCCAAGGGTTCGGAATGAAGGATACACTGAAAGTAAAGAACCAGCACATAATTGAGAGTTGGAGGGCCATTAAACTTCTCCAGGAATAAATCTGATAGGTTTCAGATGAGAAACCAAAATTGCGGTTTTGGGGAAGGAGAAAAGTTTTCTCTGTGGGAAAAAAATATTTTCCCCATCCAGAATGTAATGCCTACATAAAACAAGCATTGGGAATGCAATAGGTCTCACAATTGCTTGAGTTAGAGCTATTGGCATTGTAAATGGCAATGTCCTTTACCTATGTGTTATGGAGTGTATGTGTGCAGTGTGTAGTCGAATTTTGTGGGTTGGATTGGAATTGTTAGTTGTGGGATTGTGTGGCGTGGAATTGTGTGGTATGGAGTGGATTTGTGTAGTGGAATAATGTGGCATGGAATGCAGTGTAATTATGTGGATAGTAATTATGTGGTAGTGTGTGTATTGGAATTATGTGGATTGGGATTGCGTACTATGGAGTTTAATTATATGGATTGGGTTGAGTGGTCTGGATTGGAGTGGGGTGGATTGTATTGTTCTGGGGTGGACTGGGGCGGATTGGTGTTGGGTGAGGTGAAGTGGATGGATTTGGATTGGAGTACACTGTAATAAAGATCACGTATGCGCTGTTACAATTGTACTGCGTCACTGTCGACACCTGGTAGAAACTTATAAAGTGCACAGCTACCCCCAACGGGGGTGTCCCGGCGCTAAGACAGGCGATAGATGTAGGCACCAGTAGAGGCTAAGGGCTGGAAAACAGCCAGGTTTCAGAACACGTCGGAAAATGGTTTCAGATTCAGTCATACGCAGGGACAATGGCAGGTTATTTCAAGTTTTGGCAGTAATCACTGCGAAAGCTCTGCCACCCATTCAGGATCGGCGGAAACGGGGAGTCATCAAGAGGCGTAGATGATTCAATCTAAATGAACAGTTGGACTGAGAGTGCTTAAGTCGAGCTCTAAGGAAGGCAGGACCCCGCCCAAGTCCGTGACACGACTGATGACCACCTCCCCCCCCAGAGAGTCCCCCAAGCCCCGTGTCCGGCACCCCGAAACCCGACCCCAACCTCCCACTCCCCAAACCCTCCTTCACCTCCGAGCCCCACTCCGACGCCTCCCCCTCCTTGCCCACGCGTTCCTCCCCTGCCCGCCCCCAGACACGGCATGAATCCCCCCGCTCCACCAACCCCGGCCGGTCCCATCCTCCCACCACGTGTAAGCAAGAATAACACAGTTACAGACCTGAATATGACAATGTGGACAGCTGGTCAAAGCTTCACGATGGCACCCGGACAGGATGGGATGTCCATGTAACATGGAAATCCCTGAAAATTACCTTTCCATGGCACCCGGACAGGATGGGATGTCCATGTTAACAGGCAAATCCCTGAAAATTCTCCATGTATGCCAAGCGCTGTCTAAATGCGGGGTAAAAGACAAGCGTACATGAGAAGGGCTGCACAAGGGGCTGCTGCCTTTGGAATTACCCCCCCATCCAGACCGGTTGCTATAGAGGAGGTGTGGCTTACAGAGGAGGACTTAAGGCCCTACCTGAACAGAGGTGCAAGGCACCTCGAAAGTGAGGGGGTCTCAGCGCTGGAGAGGGCAGCAAAAGGCGTCGCGTTCTGCTTCCGGCCCTGAGGAGGCTGTGCTGCCAATACGTGCCGCGCACCGGCAGAGGCGTGGCCGCGTGTGCAAGCCGATCACCACGGGAGGCGCTTGCGTGTGTGACCGCGCACATCGGCCCCGCAAAGTACGCCAGGGCGACGCAAAGGTGGTCCGCGACGTCAACGGTACGCTACCCGAGAGCAACAAAAGCAAGAATACTTTTGCTTGTTTGGCCAAATTAAATACAAGATTTACAAAATTAAAACAGAATTAAAAAAAAAAAAATACAAAATTTCCTCACCCTGACTAAACCCCCAGGCCGGCTGCCGTGTCACCCCGCCGAAATGGTGGCTGGTGACCTAAAATGACCGCATACATATCCCCCCAGCCCAAATGTAGCCCAACAAGCCCAAATGTAGCCCAACAAGCCCAAATGTAGCCCAACAAGCCCAATTGGGCTCTGGGCTGCACCACCGACCCAAAATTCCCCGGGGGAGGCAGGCCTCCCGTTGGTCGGCCGCTCCCCCCCAAAGCCCTATTCCATCAGTTCATAATCTCTGTTCCTCGTCCTGGCGTTTTTGAGCCACTCTTTTGCAGGACAAGATGGGGTTGTGAGCATGCGTCCCGCAGATGTGTAAATTAATGTGTGCATTAAGGCTTTGGTGCATGTGTGCACATGAGTGACGTGCTCACGAGAAGCACTTGTTTGCTCTTGTGGGGTGTGGGTATTTCACCTTTCGTTCCTGTGTATTTTAACCCTCCGTCCCGAGGGACACAAGAACCTGGCATCATTAATATGTGACAAAATTAATTCAATCGGTTTCGGCAAGGTTAGAATTCACAGTTTCCTCTGCACATAATAAAACTCTTGCCGTGAGATGGGGTTGTGAGCGCGCATCCCGCAGATGTGTAAATTAATGTGTGCATTAAGGCTTTGGTGCATGCGTGCACACGAGTGACGTGCTCACGAGAAGCACTTGTTTGCTCTTGTGGGGTTTGGGTATTTCGCCTTTCGTTCCTGTGTATTTTAACCATCCGTCCCGAGGGACACAAGAACCTGGCATCATTATTATGTGACAAAATGAATTCAATCGTTTCGGGAAGGTTAGAATTCACAGTTTCCCCTGCACATAATAAAACTCTTGCTGTGCAGTTACACTCCGCTCTCCTCAGTGTGCGCTCTACCCACTGAGTTATCTTACCTGTTCACGGTGTGGAAGGCGCTGCCCATTAATCGCTCAGAAACCTGGCTTCTTTGGAGGGGACGGGCACTGATGGGGGGGAGGGAGGGATCAAGAGAGCAGGGGTGCTGTCATATTTTTCCCTGGTCCTTGTACTCTGTTATTTTCACGTGGGTGGCTCCCTCCCAGCTGCTCGCCTTACGAGCGAGATGCTTAGAACGAGGATGGCGTGGGAGGGGGGCGCATTAGGCTTCAGTGCCACCCGGTTGGTCCAGCCACACAGCGTCTTTGTGAGGCAAATTCCCGCAGAGTGGGGGGCTGGTGCCAGCAGGCTATGCACTGTGTGTGTGTGACACTGTGTGTGTGAGACTGTGTGTGAGACTGTGTGTGTGAGACTGTGTGACTGTGTGTTGGAGACTGTGTAAGAGACTGTGTGACTGTATGTGAGAGACTGTGTGTGAGAGACTGTGTGTGTGAGACTGTGTGTGTGTGAGACTGTGTGTGAGACACTTCACTGTGTGAGAAACTGTGCGTGTGAGACTGTGTGTGTGTGTGTGAGACTGTGTGTGGGACTGTGTGTGTGAGAGACACTGTGTGTGTGAGAGAGACACTGTGTGTGTGTGTGTGTGTGTGAGACACTGTGTGTGTGAGACACTGTGTGTGTGAGACTGTGTGTGTGAGACTGTGATAATGTGTGTGAGACTGTGTGTGTGAGACTGTGTGTGTGAGACACTGTGTGTGTGTGTGTGAGACACTGTGTGTGTGTGAGGCAGGGTGTGTGTGAGACAGTGATACTGTGTGTGTGTGAGACTGTGACACTGTGTGTGTGTGAGACTGTGTGTGTGACACTGTGTGTGACACTGTGTGTGAGACTGTGGGTGTGAGACTGTGTGAGACTGTGTGTGTGAGACTGTGTGTGTGAGACTGTGTGTGAGGCTGTGTGTGACTGTGTGAAAGACTGTGTGTGACTGTGTGTGTGAGACTGTGTGTGTGTGAGACTGTGTGTGAGAGAGACTGTGTGTGTGAGACTGTGTATGTGTGTGAGACTGTGTGTGTGTGTGTGTGTGAGACTGTGTGTGTGAGACTGTGTGTGTGAGAGAGACTGTGTGTGTGAGAGAGAGACTCTGTGCGTGTGAGAGAGACTGTGTGTGTGTGAGAATGTGTGGGTGTGTGACACTGTGTGTGAGACACTGTGTGTGTGACTGTGTGTGTAACTCTGTGTGTGTGTGACACTGTGTGTATGTGACATGGTGTGTGACACTGTGTGTGTGTGAGACACTGTGTGTGTGTGACACTGTGTGTGAGACACTGTGTGTGTGAGACACTGTCACTCTACTATTCTCTACTACTCTCTACTCACTCTCTACTACTCTCTACTACTCTCTATTACTCACTCTCTACTACTCTCTACCCACTCTACTACTCTCTACTACTCACTCTCTAATACTCTCTATTACTCACTCTCTACTACTCTCTACTATTCACTCTCTACTACTCACTCTCTACTACGCTACTCACTCTCTGCTACTCTCTACTACTCACTCTCTACTACGCTCTACTCACTCTCTACTACTCACTCTCTACTACTCTCTACTACTCACTCTCTACTACTCTCTACTACTCACTCTACTCTCTACTACTCACTCTCTACTCTCTACCTCTTACTTCTCTCTACCTCTCACGCTACCTCTCGCTCTACCTCTCTCTCTGCCTCTCTCTCTACTACTCTCTACTGTCTACCCCTACCTCTCTACCTCTACCTCTCTTCCTCTACCTCTCTACGTGCACACATATGCACATATATATATATATATATATATATATATATATATATATATATATATATATATATATATATATATATATATATATATGCATTTATATATATGTATGTGTATATATATATACATACATACATATATAAACATATATATACATCTGCATATCTATATAAATGCATGCATACATATACATATACATATATGCATACATATGCATGTTATGTACATGAAAGTTTGAAAGACACTAATAAAAGCAAAGCTAAAAAACCACCTAATTACAAACAGAATTGCTTTCACTTAAACAAGGGCGAGACCTATTGCATTTTCAATGCTTGTTTGTACTTGCTGAAGACTGTAAAAACCTCTTCATTCCCTCCTTACAGTGTCTGTTTCCCGTACTTTATCCTCCACTCTGCACCCCGATTTTTCTGTCCCTCTGCTCTCTTTTCCTGAATGATCCCAAACTTTGACCCCAGACCATAAACTCCAGTTACCGGCTCGGCTCCGCTCCTCGTTCTTTAGCTCTAATTTCCCTCTTGACACCCAGGTTTTCTCTACTTTTTCTCTCCCTAAGCACTCTTCCCCTTTGTGATTTCAAACTGCCCACCCTCACTCCCCACGTATACTCCATTTACCGGCTCTGCTCCCATTTATTTATCTCATTGCTTTCCCTCTTTACAACCTCTGTTTCCCTCTGTATGCTCCCTTCCTACTCTCCCGGCCCCCTTGCTTTTATCTCTCACAGGCCCCTGCTGACTATTTGAGTTCTGCTGATCAGCCAGATAGCTGTATGCGCCTTAAACTACAGCCAAAGTGTATTTATAAAGCTATATATACCAGTAGTTATGGTGCCAAACTGTTCTTGAGTTAGTTGTAAAAGTTTGTAAATTTTGTGAATATTGTGCATTACTGACCACCATTAACAAAACTTTACTGTTGCTAGACCCTATTTTTCCTGACTCCTCCTTTACAGATCTGGGCAGAATTTATTTTATTGCAGAATAATCAGAGACATTTTGCTAATTTCACATTACTTTTTGACGCGTAATTACCAATAATAACGGGATTATGCCAGCTCATGTAACTATGAGTAATTTGAGGGAGAAACCCTACAGCCAGAGCGAATTTATTGAATGTGAGTGGCTGCTCATGCTGCTGTTTATGTTATGGTGCATTTATGGCCATTTTCATGGTGTAAAATGCATTCTCAAATTCATTTTGGATGTGAGGGTGTATTTTACGCTAAGAAACTAGCACTAAATGCTGGGAGTAATTGGGGGAAAATCCTACCCCAAGTGCACATTTATTGAGCACGAGCAGCTGCTCACACTGATATTCATGTTCTGTTGCATTTAGCTCTATTCTTAACACAAAATGCATCCTCATGTCCATTTTGGATGTGATGGGACATTTTTTCTCTAAGAAAATAGACGTACTTTTCTCACATAATTCGGTGTAATCCTGTAGAATTTTTGAGTAATTCCACGTGATTATGCTATACAGAATTATGTGAGTTACGTCCACCCTTACGTTCTCTCACCTCCATTTGCCCTTCCTACCTGCTCTCCCAGACACAGCTGGTGAATTAGAAAGCTGAACACACTGCACCTCCCTGTGCACTCATTTGGTGGTTCTTAGTGAACCACTAGGCTGGGCCTGCAGCTGAGTTTAAGAGGCTGAGAGAGGGTCAAGTGTCCTCACCCCCAGCATTTACAAGCACTTCCCTGAGGGCGTCTCTGCCGAGGGAGAGACAACAAGGTAAATTGCCTTTTTGGGCCAGGAAGGGCCAAGGGCCAGAGATGCTGCCCATTTCACAATCAGCACACACTCTCCAGAAAACTGCCAGAAATCACAGCCATGCACACAAGGTTACAACAAACTCACAGCACTCTCTACCAACAAAGAAGGTTAATCTACCCATTACTCACTACCCACTCATGCATATCCTTTTATCCCTACATCCACACACTCCTATAAAACCAAAACTCGTTACTAGAACACAACCAAAAACCCATTTTGTTTAAATACCAATAACTCACAAAGCACACCCTCAATCTCACAAACACATACCCTTTCCAAACAAAACACTTTTACTACCATCTGCTTACTCCAAGCAGTGCCCTTGCCACACCTCTCAACCCTTCCTTCAACTCTGTATCATACAGCTTTAAAAGAGAACTCTCCTCTTATTCTTACACAAGACCAATGACAACACTCTTTCAACACACCCTAAAAGCATCCATCGACTCAGCCTACAACGTCTCTCCAAATCCATTTACCCACACTCACACTACAAATAGGCTCTACTCTCACACCCAAACCAACACCCCTTCTGCATTAACATACCCAACTCACCAATCTTTCACACTCAAATCCTACACCTCAAGTCACTACCAAAATACCAGATAATTCTACTGCATAAAATCAAAACCAAAAACATACAAAATTAGTCTGAACAAGATCTCACACATTCAACAAAACCCAACCATCCCAACATAACTACACGCATCCGCTCTGTTCTAAACTCATCTCTACCTCAGTTTCAGCATGCAATAAATACACCAACCGCTCAGTCCACAAACACATGTAATAACTCACTCTCACATCTGTCATCCATTGTTGAATTCAGAGCCGTTAAACATGATCCAGATTCCCCCACCACCACCGCCTGTCCACATACCTTCCACCTTCAACATGCACAAAAGAAAGCAACTCCTCAACACTCATCATAACCTTGCAGCGTCTTGTCTGTCGCACAATAAGCCTCACTTATGAAGGCAACTCCACAGCTCATCCACCCCAATTTCAACCAGAAACACCACCTCCCACACATGCAGACACCCAAAAAAGTCTTCTAAGCCTTTTGGAGGATGATGAACAAAAACACTTTCTCTGTCCTGCAACAGTTGACACCACCACCAATAGCACACCATCTACAACTTCAAAGGATAATACTAATTCTCCTGCAGCACAGACCCACACCACCTCCATAGTACATTCTGTCGAGTGCCTACTGATAAATGCTGTTATATTTAGAAAAACAAGTACCACACATTTGACCTATTGATAGCTACAGAACCTGACTTACTTTTCATAACTGAATCATGCCTGGGGGAAAATATGACACTAGTATTGCTTGAAGCAATTCCACCAGCTATCAAACTGTGACACAAAATCACATAGGGAAAAGAGGAGGTGGCTTAGCCATCTTATTTGAAGAACCAATACATTTTACCAAAGCGATAATGTGTCTTTACAACGTTGGGAGGCCCTTCTTGTCATATGCAAAGCTACCCAAACCTTTCCATGTAACTTTCTCCTTTTCTGCAGACTACTACCTAGCAATGCAACATTCGCAGACACAATCTCCAACCTTCTTACAGTATACTCAAACTTTTGCATCCTTGGTGATCCGAACATATAGTTTGACAGACCTACCATACCACACCCCAGAACCATCCTCACTGGCCTAGATACACGCAACATACAACAGGTCATTCCAAATCCCGCATACATCATAAGACACAACTTAGATATAATTTTCAGCAACCTGGACCTAGTCACATTCCAAACGATTACTCCAGTCACATGGTCAGATCACTACCTTGTTGTGTTCCAATACAAGACATCACAACTCACCCCAGTTAAACTCATCTTAACCACAACTACTTATAGACCTTGGAACAAGCTAAAAATGGAGAGACTAGAAAACTTTCTTACCTCCAACATAAATCTGGTCACAATACATTATGTACAAACTCTTTCTGGATCACTCCAGGAACTTTTTGATCTCTAAATTCCACTTAAAACATCTGCACATAACAATTGAATACATGCCCTTTGAATGAATGCAGAGTTAAAACAGAACAAAAAACAAACTGCTAAGTTTCAATACAACCGGCTCAAAACAAACAACCTTCAAGACAAAATAGACGCATACAAACATAACAGAATATATAAATCAGCAATCAAAAATGAAAATCAAACTATACAAATCCAGCAAAGTACACCAATAAAGATTTTTTTTAACAACTCATAGAATTCTGAAAGCCAGAATGCACAGAAGGTACCATTCACATTTCTCAAGATTTTTGTGACAAACTGGCAATTCCTTACACAGCTAAAGCAAGCATGCTGGATTCAAATTAAACAACAAAACAAATCCAACAACCATAACCCATTTGGAGCTAACCCCACCAGGGGAAGGGTAACACGGCATCTACACTTCTTTAAAAACTATCAGCTGAATTACTGAATGTTGTCAAATTGAGAAGGTCAACCAGCTGCCTTTCTGTCACTTGTACAGCTCAAATTTTCAAAGACATTCTTTTAACAACTTCAGCTGCCACTTAAGCTCCTTAACCACCGAAGTTTTTCTCAGAAGACTTAAAAAAACCACACCTGTACACCCATTATTAAAGAAAACTAACCTGGACACTCAAGATCCTGGCAACTACAAACCCATAGCTAACAGACCATTCTTGGGCACATTTATAGATAGAACAGCCTTCTACCAGAAGTCACAACTCATTGAAGACAAATGTGTACTTTCTGACTTTCAAACTGGATTCTGTCAGGGAAGAGAAACTGAATCAGCCCTAATCTCAGTCAGAGAGAACCTTAAACACACAGCAGACTAGAAAGACCATAACTGGGTTTATGCCATTCTTCTCTTGGACCTTTTGATAGCCTTTATCACGGTTGATGATGACACACTAATATAAAGGTCTCAGGAAGCTGGATTAGAGAGCACAGCTCGCTTACACAAAATAAGTGATTTAAAAAAATCAACTATTCCTTGTATAACAAGACATTAATGTTTATACATTTCATCCTTCAATATCTCATTGTATATAGAATTGTATTTAGACCCATTTAGATGGGTTTCTGTATTTAGGCTCCTGCACCTGCTAGGATAATACATATACGTCAAGGTAGATTATGTAAATATGCTTAGAGGGAAAAGTAACTGTAATAGAAGTGTATGAAACTACAATTGAAATCAATTTACGATATAAACATGTATATACAATCTACATACATACACAACATACATAGGTATGTTTAGACATGTAAGTATTATTACATCATTCTACTTATTTGTTAGAACAAATATATAGGGAGGTGTTGGAAACGGCCCTTTTTGCAGGGTTATCCCCAAACCTTTTGCTTCTTCCTCCTTTATTTTTTCTGACCCATGGTTGTTGGCAATAGGACTCTGGGCACTTTACCACTGCTGATCAGTGCTAAAGTGCATATGCTCTCTGTATAAATTTTTATATTGATTGGTTATCCATGATTGGTATATTTGTTTCACCTGTTAGCCCCTAGTAAAGTGCACTGCGTGTGCCAGGGCTGGTGATTCAAATGCTACTAGTGGGCTGCAGCACTGATTGTGCCACCCACAGGAGTAGCCCTAAAAATGATGTTTTAGGCCTGCTTGCAGTGCCTATGTGCAGTCCAGGACTGCCATGTCGACCTGGCCAGTGCACCCACTGACCAGGCCTTATCCTTCCTTTTCTGTACATGTCAGGCATCCCTATGGTGGCCCTAGGTACCCCCCTGGGCTGGGTGCAGTGTATCTGAAAGGTAGGGCATGTACTGAGGTGTGTAACATGCCCTGGTAGTGAATTACAGCCATTTTCGTTTTTCACTGCTGAGAGGCTATCTTGCCCATAGGATAGAATGGGGAAGGCTGTTTACATGCCTATCTTCCCATAAGGGCAAGATAGAAAATCCAAGTTTGGTATCTCTGTGTTCAGAATTTAATTATACATCTTTTTAGCAAGATGGTTTTTAAATTAACTGTGTGAGAATAGCACTTTTTAGAAAGTAGCTATTTTCCTGTTTAACCTTCCTATGTGCCTGTGTGCTGGTTGGCTGACTGGTGTCATGTGATGGGCCAGGTGGCTCCAGGAGCCTGGATGAGTCAGCAGCAGGGTGAATAGGGAGATCTGCTTTAGATGGGTGGGAGGAGTAGTCCCTGGGTTTGAATAGGGCTGCCCCTGCCAGCACAATGCTGGCTCCACCCCCTGCTGGCCAGGCTGAGGACTCTGTCTCTGCTGGCACAAAGAAGGCTCCACCTCCTGCTGAGCGTCTAACGACCCTGCCCCTCACTCTGAAAGGAACCAGGTGCTCCAGAGCAGAGCACACCCAGGAACCGGTTTGAGCAGGGGAATCCCCCCACTGGAACAAAGAGAGACAAAGGCTTGGAGGGGTATAAGAAGAGGACCCCAGACACCTAAACTTTAGATCACTTTGGAACTAAGAAGAAACCTCTGCCAAGGAGAAAGCTGAAAAGGACTGAAGAGGAGAAGACTGCCTGCTTGCTGTTTTGCTTTGCTGCCAAGGAGAGGGGAAGGACTTTGCTGTGTCCCCTTCTTTTGATTCTGATCTCCAAGGGCCTGAGAAGAGCTGGCTCCCTGTTAAGAAGTCCCAGGAACAAAAGGACTTCACCACCAGCTCCCCTGGAACTCTGCTGAAGGAGTTCTGACCTGCCTTGGAGTGCCTGCCCAGTCTTGGGGCCTCAGGAGGTCGTTTTTGCTGTGTTTGGGAGCTGGGAAGCAGAAGCGTGAAAAAGAGTAACTGGTACCCAACGCATCATCCGATTGCGTGTCGCAAGAACGAGAGTGCGAGGAGAATTTCATCGCGGCGTCATCGCAGCACCCGGAGTCCCCGCATCGCCGAGTGCGTCGAGCATCGTCCCGGTGCGAGAAGATTCCTGACGCTGCGAGGGTCGTCGCAGAACCAGTTTGCGGGCCGCACCACTGCCGGTGCGTGAAAGTATCCAGTCGCTGAGTGTGTTGACGCAGAAGTCCCATCCCGTGACGCATCGAGGGTTGCGGCGCCCGAAGTCAACGCTGCGCCGCGCACCGCGACGCATTGAGGGTTGCGGTGCCAGAAGTCAATGCCGCGCCGCGCATCGCGCCGCACCGAAGATCGTCGCATCGTACCTGTGCGTGAAGCTTCCCCCTAAGAAACCTACGCAACGAAAGCCAAAGTCATCGCATCCTCCCCCTACAGATCGGAGGCGGCGCATCCACCTCTGCTGCGTGAAGCAGGGCTGCTGCAAAGCCTCCCCAGGATCTCAGGAGTATCGCATCGCCTTTGCCATCTTCCTTGTGATAGCTTTTGGGAACCTTATCGCAACTACAGGTACTGTTGGGCACGAGAGTGTCGCATTTTGTGCATTGAGAGTCGCATTGTGCAAGACACTGACTTTTACATCCTGGAGTACTTTCTGCAAACCCTTGAACTATCTTTAAACTAACCTTTTGAATTTTATGTTGGTTTGTCTGTAGTATTTGGTCTTGTGAAGTTTTTAGTAAAGATTCATTATTTTTCTAAAACTGGTGTGGAGTAAATCTGTGGTGTTTTCACTGTGTTACTGTGAGTGTTGGTACAAATACTTTACACATTGCCTTTGATAGCCTGGACTGCTCAGGCCAAGCTACCTAGAGGGTGAGCAGGGGTTATCTTAACAGTGTATCCCCCTTTCCCTGACTAGAAGCAAGGGTCCCTACTTGGACAGTGGTACCTACCCTGCCAACTAGAGACCCCCAGATCTAACATTGGTGGTCAGCGGTGAGGATTGAACTTGTATTTGTACTTGACCCACAGTTATTGGTGTACATCACTAGGAGTGCAGACCAATAGACAACCACATACTGTATTTTTTTATTCTATTTTTGGGTAACTCTTCAAGAGCATCATGTCTCAGGTGGCAACAAGTGAGAGGGCAGAATTGGAGTTTTCCATTGAGGATCTGTATTCGTACGAAGTTGAGGAAGATGATGCAGATGAAGAGAATGGTTTTGTTCCCCCAGATCTGCCCGTGTTCGGACCAGTCTCAAGGGCTGGCAGCTCCCATTCCAGTAAGAGTCTCACTCCAGAGGAGTTGGAGGAGAATCAAAGGGTTAGGGATCATGAGTTCGAAGTCATGAGGCTTGAGTTGAAGCTGATGGAAATAGAAACCCAGAACAAAGTAGAAGAGAGCAAGAAGATGTATGCCTTGGAAGAATTGAAATTGACCTTGGCACATGAATTAAGAATGAGGGAGCTTGATTTGGAGCTCGAGAGGCTTGAGGCCATGAGTGTCTCAGCTGCAGAAGAATGGTTAGCTCAAGAAGTGAGCTTTGCTGAGTTGGAGGTGGAGTCCAGCTCAGATGGTGGCAGCAAGATTGTAATATCCAGTGCTGAGGGAGAGGTACAAACACCCAGAGATGTGGCGCCTAACTTGAGGGAGGGGGTTGACATACACCAGGGGGTTCAGGTTTATGATGTAGTTCCAGTGGAGTGCAGTGTCCCTGAAGTGGATTGGGGAACTGGCACAGGGGACCATATTCCTAGTGGTGGGAGGGACACTCTACTGACCCTAGATGAGAGGTACAGGGAGAGGGGTTCCCCCATGGTAGAAACCTTGGTGTGTGAGTGTGAAGACCGCCCAGAAGAGTGTGAGTTGTGTGACAGAGACAGTCAGGTACTGTCTTGCCAATCTCAGGAGAGTGGTGTGGGGTACTTGTGTGAGGCACTGGAGGGTGAGGCAAACGGTAGCTTGGTTAAAAACTGTGGGGGGCTGTGTGATTCATTTGTTGGAGAGCATATTTTAAGTCCCTGTTTTCCAGAGCTATGCCAACACCCGGTGGAGTGTGAGTTCTCTGGTTCCAGAGAGCTTGCGTTGGAGGCAGACCTTTGGTTGGATGCCAAAAGGTCTGGAGAGGCATTGGGGAGTGATCCCAAAAGGAGTGGCCCAGATATCTTCCAGACCTGTGAGGTGGAAGTGGTTCAGTGTAGCCCGGTTAGGTCCCAGTGTAGTGGGAGGGGTGTAGGGGCTCACGTCCTGTCTCAGTGGAGAAGGGGTGAGTGTGGGACTGTGGGTCCCAAGGTGCCTGAAACCCAGTCTCAGGACCTGGTGGGTTCCTTAATGGAACACCAGGTTGGGGGCCTAGACAGTGCTAGTAGGCCATTTGAGGAGGATCTCCTAGTGTCAGGAGAACCTGGAGCCTGTGTAAACAGAGCTCCAGTGGTTCTGGTGTCTGGTGGTACTGCTCCAGTTGGGAGGGTGCAGAAGTCCAGACTGAGGGGTGAGAGGGGGATGTGTTCCCCAGTGGGAGAACCAGTGGGTCAGGGACCAGCCAGAAGGGCTGAGTCCCCTAGGAGTGACCATGGTGACACCACTTCTGTCCTGGGGGATCTTCGCGCACTGTCAGGTGGACAGGGGCTGGGAGATCTGCGCCAGGCAGACTGTCACGAGACACATGAGTCATGTGTCACCCTCGGGGAGATACTGTGTGAGTCCCCAGAAGTCCTGGCATGCCAGGCAGGTGTGCAACCGCAGGGTTTAGTCCCTGGGTTGGGAGGCCAGGTTCAGGATCTGCCTGACCTGGGGGGAAGGACATCTGTAAGCTGTGTCCTGACCGGTTTGGCTTCCAGGGGTACCCCTCCAGTGTGGAGGGTGCAGCTCTCTGGAAGGGGGTGCAGAGGGAGAGAGTCCTCGCCTCTGACCCCGGTGCAACCTGAGGGTTTAGACCCTAGGTTGGGAGACCAGTTGCTGGAGAGAGGTCCTGAACTGGAGGGAGGGACATCTGTAAGCAGTGTCTCTACCAGTTTGTCTTCGAGGTGTACCGCTCCGAGTAGGAGGGTGCAGAATTCTAGAAGAGGGTGCAGAGGGAGGGAGTCCTCGCCTCTGACCCCGGTTCACCTGGAGGGTTTAGATCCTAGGTTGGAGGGCCAGGTCCGGGGTGTCCCCCCTGACCTGGAATCCCAGTTGCAGGATAGAACCCCTGAACTGGTGGGCGAATGGTGCAGGACACTCGCCACAGGTGCCCTGACTATTCTAGAAGGGGGTACCGCTCCAGGTGGGAGGGTACAGAGCCCCAAGGAAGAGGAGGACTGGGTATGGAAAAGCCTACCCCAGCCTCCTGTCCAGCCACCGGATACAGGCCCGGGGCTGGTGGGTCAGTGCCAGGTTGTCAGACCCGACCTGACAGGAAAGGAAGTGGACAAAGGGTGCCGAGCACCTGGGGCTACTGCCCCCCACCTTCTGACGCCACAGGGGTTTGAGGGCCCTGAGAGGCATAAGGCCTGGGTCTCATCCTTGACCACTGTCACTGGTCACTGCGGCTGGCTGTCTGTCTGTTGGGACACACCTGTGAGCAAGTTAAGGCTAGGTGCTGCACAGGTGGTGTCCACAGGTGAAGAGAAGGGTTCCACATGGGTTGGCTTGGTGGACCCTGAGAGTATGGATGGAGAGATCCAACCGGGTTCAGGAAGGCGTAGAACAGGAATAGTGCCCTGCTGTTTAGGCCAGTTTCCGTGTTCTATCGCCCTAAGCAGGGAATCCCATCGAGGTATCGCTTGGTCTACCCTGGCTTTAGGCTGGAAGACGGTTGTGTTGGAAACGGCCCTTTTTGCAGGGTTATCCCCAAACTTTTTGCTTCTTCCTCCTTTATTTTTTCTGAACCATGGTTGTTGGCAATAGGACTCTGGGCACTTTACCACTGCTGATCAGTGCTAAAGTGCATATGCTCTCTGTATAAATTGTCATATTGATTGGTTATCCATGATTGGTATATTTGTTTCACCTGTTAGCCCCTAATAAAGTGCACTGCGTGTGCCAGGGCTGGTGATTCAAATGCTACTAGTGGGCTGCAGCACTGATTGTGCCACCCACAGGAGTAGCCCTAAAAATGATGTCTTAGGCCTGCTTGCAGTGCCTATGTGCAGTCCAGGACTGCCATGTCGACCTGGCCAGTGCACCCACTGACCAGGCCTTATCCTTCCTTTTCTGTACATGTCAGGCATCCCTATGGTGGCCCTAGGTACCCCCCTGGGCTGGGTGCAGTGTATCTGAAAGGTAGGGCATGTACTGAGGTGTGTAACATGCCCTGGTAGTGAATTACAGCCATTTTCGTTTTTCACTGCTGAGAGGCTATCTTGCCCATAGGATAGAATAGGGAAGGCTGTTTACATGCCTATCTTCCCATAAGGGCAAGATAGAAAATCCAAGTTTGGTATCTCTGTGTTCAGAATTTAATTATACATCTTTTTAGCAAGATGGTTTTTAAATTAACTGTGTGAGAATAGCACTTTTTAGAAAGTAGCTATTCTCCTGTTTAACCTTCCTGTGTGCCTGTGTGCTGGTTGGCTGACTGGTGTCATGTGATGGGCCAGGTGGCTCCAGGAGCCTGGATGAGTCAGCAGCAGGGTGAATAGGGAGATCTGCTTTAGATGGGTGGGAGGAGTAGTCCCTGGGTTTGAATAGGGCTGCCCCTGCCAGCACAATGCTGGCTCCACCCCCTGCTGGCCAGGCTGAGGACTCTGTCTCTGCTGGCACAAAGAAGGCTCCACCTCCTGCTGAGCGTCTAACGACCCTGCCCCTCACTCTGAAAGGAACCAGGTGCTCCAGAGCAGAGCACACCCAGGAACCGGTTTGAGCAGGGGAATCCCCCCACTGGAACAAAGAGAGACAAAGACTTGGAGGGGTATAAGAAGAGGACCCCAGACACCTAAACTTTAGATCACTTTGGAACTAAGAAGAAACCTCTGCCAAGGAGAAAGCTGAAAAGGACTGAAGAGGAGAAGACTGCCTGCTTGCTGTTTTGCTTTGCTGCCAAGGAGAGGGGAAGGACTTTGTTGTGTCCCCTTCTTTTGATTCTGATCTCCAAGGGCCTGAGAAGAGCTGGCTCCCTGTTAAGAAGTCCCTGGAACAAAAGGACTTCACCACCAGCTCCCCTGGAACTCTGCTGAAGGAGTTCTGACCTGCCTTGGAGTGCTTTCCCAGTCTTGGGGCCTCAGGAGGTCGTTTTTGCTGTGTTTGGGAGCTGGGAAGCAGAAGCGTGAAAAAGAGTAACTGGTACCCAACGCATCATCCGATTGCGTGTCGCAAGAACAAGAGTGCGAGGTGAATTTCATCGCGGCGTCATCGCAGCACCCGGAGTCCCCGCATCGCCGAGTGCGTCGAGCATCGTCCCGGTGCGAGAAGAGTCCTGACGCTGCGAGGGTCGTCGCAGAACCAGTTTGCGGGCCGCACCACTGCCGGTGCGTGAAAGTATCCAGTCGCTGCGTGTGTTGACGCAGAAGTCCCATCCCGTGACGCATCGAGGGTTGCGGCGCCCGAAGTCAACGCTGCGCCGCGCACCGCGACACATCGAGTGTTGCGGCGCCAGAAGTCAATGCCGCGCCGCGCATCGCGCCGCACCGAAAATCGTCGCATCGTACCTGTGCGTGAAGCTTCCCCCTAAGAAACCTACGCAACGAAAGCCAAAGTCATCGCATCCTCCCCCTACAGATCGGAGCCGGCGCATCCACCTCTGCTGCGTGAAGCAGGGCTGCTGCAAAGCCTCCCCAGGATCTCAGAAGTATCGCATCGCCTTTGCCATCTTCCTTGTGATAGCTTTTGGGAACCTTATCGCAACTACAGGTACTGTTGGGCACAAGAGTGTCGCATTTTGTGCATTGAGAGTCGCATTGTGCAAGACACTGACTTTTACATCCTGGAGTACTTTCTGCAAACCCTTGAACTATCTTTAAAGTAACCTTTTGAATTATATGTTGGTTTGTCTGTAATATTTGGTCTTGTGAAGTTTTTAGTAAAGATACATTATTTTTCTAAAACTCTAGTGGAGTAAATCTGTGGTGTTTTCACTGTGTTACTGTGAGTGTTGGTACAAATACTTTACACATTGCCTTTGATAGCCTGGACTGCTCAGGCCAAGCTACCTAGAGGGTGAGCAGGGGTTATCTTAACAGTGTATCCCCCTTTCCCTGACTAGAAGCAAGGGTCCCTACTTGGACAGTGGTACCTACCCTGCCAACTAGAGACCCCCAGATCTAACAGGAGGTATTCCTTGCACATCAATATTAATAAGTATATGGTGATATATAGAAAAAAAGAAGGTATACCGCTCACTCAACTTGTGCAGAATCACCACATAGTTTATGTCAGCATGTATTTTTATGCTGAAATAAACTATGTGGTGATTCTGCACGAGCTAAGTGAGCAGTATACCTTCTTTTTGTCTGAATCTTAATTTACAGTTTGGCTCCATTGAACCCGCTCCACCCCAGTATGGTTGAGTCTGCGAGGAGTGGAGGAGTGCTTTACATGTTTTATATATATATATATATATAAATATATATTAACATACACACATGCATGCACACACACACACATATATATGATACATTTATGTATTTGGCATTACATACATATATTTGTAATAGTACATAATAAATACATCTTATTTACATAACATATAAGTGCAGAAGGGTGTTTGTATATGACTTTATGCTTCTTTCTATGAAAAGAGATTTAACAATATGGAAATCTCATCAATCTGATGATAGGGAAGGTGTCCATAAGAGTATTACAATATTTTTAGATATACAAAAAATGAGCTTTGTATTCTTTAGCCACAAGATATATGTGTATATTAGGTAATGTACATATTGATGCTTCTGTGTACATTTTGGTGTATATATAGAGGGGTTCATGCTTGCTGGTAAAACTTTACTAAGTGATGTGTGTTTGTATGCAAATGCATGCATGCACATCACATCACATTTAGATGTATCAGTAGGTCTCTATACATGTATATGTTAATTTCAGTTATTAATTAAAGCAAACTATTATCTTCATCCTTTGTTCTATCACTTCTCTTTCAGATTCATCCAAAACCTTTCTGACTACTGTGAACTCCCAAACACCCTTTTGAAATTAACCCCTCCTTTTTAGACAACCCATAAACTAACATGCAAACTAACATGCCCACAAATCCACTACTCTCAATAACAATTTACAGCTTTCCTATTCTCATCCACTCACATCTTTCTACCCCTACTCAAAACACTACTAAACAAACGAGAATTCAAGAGTACAAATTTAACAAACTTACCACAATTAAACCACAGGGAAAACAAGGAAAACAAGAAATCGTTTATGCAGATATATTGCTTATTTAACTTTAGTCTTAGATTCCGGAGTAGTGTGCTACTCGATGCAAAGCACTTCAACAGCTTGTTGAAGGTAGTGACACTGCGTATTACAATTTACAATTATAATTTGCATGTTTCTCGTGTGATTCTGTTTTCTCAATCTTGTTGTTTACAGTTTGAATTGGATCCTGATTGCTATTGATTTTTGCCTTGTTCATTCTTATGTTGGAGAGTTTATTTTAATCTTATCCTTTTTTCCTCTCTTCAGGTGCTATGTTCTTCATCTTCACTTTGAAGCCATGGGAACTTCTGGCACCCTAATCTGGATTCACTTTCCTGATACCCTTCCCTTTTTTCAGGTCCCCAGCAGAGTAGCATCCGGAGAAGGTCACCCATATCATCCCTCCAGATTCCAACCAGAGAAGGTAAGGACTAATCTAAGGCTGTTGCATAAAGCTCCCAGCTAGTACATTGTACCCATTCATCATTTGTACCTGCAATCATAGGGGTGCACCAGACTTTTCTGTTACTATAGGGCATGTTGGTGGGTTGATGTCAGTGATGCAGACCATCTCCCACCTTTACTCTTCACACTCATTTGTGCTTAGTTGAATCCTTTATTGAGAAGACTCTAATGATGCCTGCCCTGGATTTACCACTGCTCTGGGTAGAGGTGTGAAAGATAAAAGTGGTTTGATAGGTTGTGTGGCGATTGAGCCTGGTTTAATTCTGCATTAAAGGCCAAAGAAATATGTTATGCTCTCACTAGTCCTTCACACTTGCAGTAACGGCATCCATGGGTAGGACTGTGGCTTTTGCAGTACTGACTGCCCTGATGAAATGACGGGAGCCCAGTGAGCAATGACCAAAAGAGTTGAGAACACGACTATCCACTGGTGACCTAATAAAAATAATAAACCCATGCCTGGTGTTCTCAAATGGGATGAGGCTGCAAATTCAACAATAATTACCCCCACCTTCGTATCTGGGGTATCTGCTGTATTGAGACCAGTCTTTCTGGGATCAGTCCCTCTGTGGGCCAGTTTATACCTTTTGAGCAGACTGAAAGGCCATTTTCAGTAGCGTAGCATCCTCTCCAGCCTAGGTACTCACCAAGAACTATGCCACACATGGAGCTTAGTATAACACGTCTTTATTCTTCTGTGTGTAACCGCAAACTCAACATTCTAAACCTGCATTTACTTCACTACGCTCCGATACTTACGTCACAGTTCTACAGAGTCCAACAGAAGCCACAAGGGTTCCGTCATTACAAAGTCACATGACACTACATCTCCTTCTCTGTTAAATCTTCCCCTTCATTTTTCTCCTTTTGTTACTTTTTTATTTTGCTCTGGATCAAAAGCTAGTTGAGGAAAAATGAGTGCTGGTCCCCAAAAATAAGTGCCAGTGGGCCCCACCTTCAACCACCGGCTCAAATAAGCACTGTATAGTAGTTGCTTTATGATCGGCAGGGAAAATAGGCAAAATGCTTCAGTCCTAAAGGTTACTGGAGTAGCCAACAGATTATTTCGAGCTATGTGAAAGTTAACCACAAGGTACATAAACTTGAGCAGCAATTCGATCTACTGTTTACATAATAAAAGTGTTAATGATGTGCTGATGAATATTGCCAGCAATATAGAACCAAACTGTGTACAGAGTGGAGGCACATTTGTGGTTTAAGAGCACAAGTATACTTTTTAGAATCAAAAGTGCATGTACCACTTGATAGAGCAGAGATTACGTCAAACAATTTTTTTAATAAAAACAAAATGATTTATGACAATTTCTGTGTAAACCAGAGAACGTGTGCAATGTTACGCGTTATAAAAATGACACAAATATATGCGATGTAGTTACTGCATCATAAAAGCATGCAGAGGGAAAGATAGATTTGAGACATATTATTCATTTAATTAATATAGATGTGATTATTAATCATTTATTCATTTATTTGTGTTAGAATAATGTAAGAGGAAAAATCTCACGTTATGGATTTTATTGCTAATCGATTTGAGCTTCATACAATGAGTATGAAACTAAGGGGGGGCGTGGCCACCAGGGACAAGATGGCGGAAATCTCTTAACTCACTCCATTACACATCCATCTTATCCAATCAAATATTGGATCATGGAGCGGCATCTTGAGTCATAAGCTGCAAATTGGCTTGAAGATGTACCGCTTACAAATGTCCTCTATCCACTGGTAACAGGGGGGAATGTTAACCATTTGTCCCTCACAAGGCCCACGTGCTCCTCACCCTTTAGTATTTGGGGAGTTAGTGATTACATGAAATTTGAGAGATAGTTTGGGCTGCCTTTAGCGTTTGTGAGCACCGCTCTTTTGGTATTTTTGTATTTGCATGTTGACACTTAGGTTACAGTCCAGGTTACACAGAGTCAGCTGTACATGCTTCTTGCAAGTCTTCTATTATGACCTCTCTAAGTGCTCCCATGACTGCTCTGACCCTGGGGATGTCGTTTTCCATTATGCAGCTATATCATGACTGATCAACGAATTCAACCCTGGAACGTCCGAGGTGTGCACACACCCTCCCAGAGATATTCGGCATACACTTACCTCAAATGTCACAAGAGCCAAATTGCACTCCTTCAAGAAACAAACTTGATGGTCTCTGAAGAGACTAAATTACAGCGTAGGTGGAGGGGCCAAGTATTCGTCACAAGTTTCTCCTCAGAGGCTCGAGGAGTGCTGATCTGGATCTGCCCGGGAACCCCTTCTCAGTGGAGGAGGTGGATGAAGACAAGGAGGGTAGATATATCTTCATAAAGGGTAGACTGGATGGCTGAAATCTCCTGGTGGGTAGCATATATGCCCCAAATGCAGAACAGGGCCAGATCATGCAGTCATTAAGGGGGGTGCTCACTAAGTGGTGTGGTCTGCCATGGCTGATTGGTGGGGACTTTAACAGTGTCATGGACAAAGGCCTGGATCGATCCTTTCTTCCTCTTTGCTGCACAATCGCCTCCACCAATGCGCTTGCACTAAGGGAATGGGTGAAGCAGTGGGGACTAGTAGATAAATGGAGGCAACGAAACCTTATAATGCGTGTGCATTCCTTCTATTCAACCCCACATGAACAACATGTCCGGTTAGATAGAATATTAGGCACATCAAATCTGCTTCCTTCTATTGTAAACACTGATTACTTGGGGCGCACTCACTCAGACCACAACCCATACTACATAACTGTTGTTTGGGATACTGGAACTCACCCGGTCCCCACCTGGCATTTAGAGCCGGCCTTTCCGTGAATCCCTCAGATGTGCTATCACAGATTATTTGACACAAAACGCTATTACAGCTACATCGACCCTGGTAGAATGGGATGCTTCAAATGTTACATTGCGGGGGCACTGTTTAGAAGAGGGGAGTGGTATGAGGAAGCAGGCGTAGGCTGACCTCTTGAAAGTAGAGCATACCCTATTAGCGCTTGAGACATGCGCTGCCACTGTGTCCTGCCACTTACAGACGCATGTAAATCGCATGCAACACTGACTGAACAACTTAGATGCTTGAACTATACTGCACACTCAGTGAAAACGCATGCGACAGCTGACCGCCCAGGCACCCTTCTTGCTTGCCTGAATAGGCAGGAACAGTTGGTGGGCCCCATCATTGCAGTGTCCTCATCGGACGGCGTGATGCGATGTATTGCAGTACAAAATTCATAGTGAGATGGTCCTCCATTTCACAAATTTTTATAAATCAACACTGGAAGCGTCAAACTCGGACATGGATTCCTTTATAGACAATCTTATATTACCCACGCTGACCCCAGATTAACGCATTGGAAATGGACACCCCCACACAACTAGGCTCGTACCGCCAACTGGCATTATTAAATGCAGATTATAAGATACTGGCTGGCATACTAGTGGGGAGATTGGCGTCACTGACACCCCAACTGATACACGGAGACTAAATGGGTTCGTACCAGCACCCAACACCTATCTAAATATATGTAGGCTATTTTGAGTAATAAGATACGCTCCACAAGCTTGTATGGGGTGGGACCGTGCTTGCTGCGCCAGGTCAAACTTCTATATAACGAACCATATATACGTGTTCGGAGAGGGAACTTAATCTCAAAGTCCATAAAAGAGCAAAGGGGCACTAGGAAGGGTTGTCCCCTATCCCCACTTTTTTATTGGTTAGTCATTGAGTCATTGGCAATGGCCCTGCGGTACTCTGCAGATCAGTAGGGTATTCTACTGGCAGCAGATACCCACGCATCATCACTGTACGAGGATGACATCTTATATTGGATCGATCCGAGATGCCATACCTAATATTTTAATCTTTTCGCCAATCCATCCTGGTGCGGGTCAACTGGGGGAAGTCATGTCTGTTCCCATTTGTCTCCCAAACACCAGATCCAGTCTTTACTGTGGGTGATACTCTAGTCACGTGGCAGCTGACTATGTTCTGATTAAGCCTGGGCGGAGTTCGCGGAGTTCCGCTATGTGGAACACCGGGAAGTGCAGAAAAACTCTGCCGCGCTACGAGGAGCTCCGCTAGCGGCGGAGAGCAATAGATAAATGCCGTTCACGGTGATTTACAGTGCCACGTGCTTGTCCCCACTGTGCAATCATCGCGGACGGCACCTTGCACAGTGAAAGTGGGCACTGCTTCCTTTCTGCCGCTCGAGTAGATTTTTATTCAAGTGTCAGCTTTCGCAACGCAAATGGACGATTTCTCAGTGCGAGCCGTTGCGAGCATACGCGACCACTCCCAATGAGAAATCTGACCGCCCGCATTGAGAAATCTCGCTGGGAGGTTGATTTTCCACGCTCGCGCTCGCCAACTTGATGTTGATGATCACGAACGAGGAAAAATCTCACTGGGAGGTGGATTTTCCTCACTCGCGCTCGCCAACTTGACGTTGGCAAACGTGAGCAAGGAAAAAAACTCCGCCCCGCGCAGGAACTCCGCGAGCTCCATGTAACACTGAGTGCGGGAAACTCCGCAAACTCCGTGAGCGGAACGGAGTGCACCACCCAGACTTAGTTCCAATACTTAGGATCTTGAAGTTTCATACCAATCAAGATCTGGTGGATGTCAAGGGCGATCACCTCCTTGGCATCACAAACAACATTTTGGAAAACACTTGCACTTTCGGTTGCAGGGAGAGTGGCACTCATTAAAATGGTGGTGCTCCTGTGACAATTATACCATTTTGCTTATTTTACCACTCTATCTACCTCTATCTTTCTTTCGCCCGCAAGAACGTACACTTCGTGACTTCATATGGAATACATCCCGATGTAGAGTGGCACTAGCAAAACTACTTACACTCAGCTCAGGGCGGATGTCAGTACCCAACCTAGAACACTATTACTTAGTCTCCCAGATACAGTGGGTTGCCAAATGGGTAGTGTATCTACATCTATCTGATATGGCTGAGAACGGTCCTCCATACACCTTATAAACAGTACTCCATGTCTTCCACCCATGTGTCAAGCCACTCAAGTTGCTCCCATTACTTGTACAAAGTGGACAGTACCTGCTTCCGTCGCTGCCCGTATCTAACTAAACACATCACACCATATGCCCTTGCACTGCCACTACTGGGAATGCCGAAGGGCAGCCGGAGAGCGACGCCAACTAAACTCATGACATGGCATGAGATGGGTGTCCACACTATAGGTGACCTCTACCATGATTGCATACTTAAGACATATGATACTTTAGTGGAGGAAGAGGATATGCCGCCAGATTTGTTTCTCAGTCACACA
The DNA here is from genome assembly GCF_964204655.1 of Triturus cristatus. Taxonomy (NCBI): domain Eukaryota; kingdom Metazoa; phylum Chordata; class Amphibia; order Caudata; family Salamandridae; genus Triturus; species Triturus cristatus. The sequence goes on along the minus strand of NC_140579.1, from coordinate 567,899,845 downwards.
TCATACGCATAATGCAATGACACTGGGGAGATGTTACACAGAACATACAACACACATCTCATTATGCAATACGTAGTTGTCATGGGGGAAGGGAAACATCTCACTAAATGGTTTGCTGATGCACTTCTCATACAGATGGCAATAGACCTGTCGCCCCTGCACACTCACTGGGAAACAGATCTGGCCCTCCCATGTACACCCAAGGAGTGGGACATGATATTAGTGAGCCCCACATTCATCCCTCATAACACAAGATTCCGGTTGATCCAGTATTACATACTGCACAGGTCATATCTTACACCTGACAGAATTAATTGATACATTCACAGAAACGATGCAAGCTGTCTGTGATGTAATCTTTACAACACTGACATCCTACACATGCTATGGTCATGCTCTTTGCTACACGACTACTGGGAGGGAGTGACACAGGACCTGTCCGAGTGTACTGACAGAAGACTCTCAAATTCAGGGGAGGTCTGTGTACTGGGCATGTTCACAAGGGATAAAAAGTAAAAAGCTACCTCCAGATTTCTGGAGGTACTGGTGGTGGTGGTACTGGTGGTAACCAAGCGCCTCATCACACGACGCTGGAAATCTAGCGAATCCCCATCGCTACAAGCCTGGTCCGACTCTATACTTAACTGGGCTAGGGCAGAGGGAATATCTCTCCACAGGGAAGACACTCTGGGCTTGTGTAAATACCCTATCTCCTCCAATTGGGACGCAATACTGATGGCACTACCATTAGCATTGTGCCCTGAAGGGAATATTGGTGATGACGGCTAAGTGTAACACAAAAGCAAAAGAATCTGCACCCATATCCCAGGGTCCCCATAGCGAAGTTGACTTTGAAGATATATATTATAGTACAAGAAGTGCAGCAACCTGGAGAACTAAGGTAATAATTGTTTATATTACATAACGACTGGAAACTGCATGGAGCAACAGCAAACTCTCTTCCCTACCCTGTTGTTGGTTATAGTTTTGTTGTTAACTCTGGATTATAGGTTTGATCTACAATGTCATGATGTAAGGCAAACCACTACTGATTTCTATGAAAATTGTGGCTCCACGATCCACAAGAGAGTTGTAGGATGCTAGTACGTGTCATGCGGCGGTCTCATATGTAATGCATTGGTTCACTTTAAACATTTGACTTCTCCACATAAAAAGTTTATAAATGAGACGTGTTGTATACACTATATAGAATGAACACAAAGGGAATGATTGCCTAAGCAGAAAATGCTAACATTAACAAAGTTTATACTGTGCAAATTTCATTAATACCCCTGTACTGCATCAACGTTAAATTACGAGATGATAATGTCATGTGTAAAATTGCTAATAAAAAGATCAAACAAACAAACAAAAGAATTGTATGAAATTAATAATACTAAAAGAACATATTGTGATCTAGTTTGGTTTTAATGTGAAAATTAAATATAATCTCAGTTCATGTAATAACGTGTGCACCGAAAATGACCAATGCAACATAGGTGTTACACAATCATACTTAAATGTGCTTTTATGAAATTTCTTTAACATATATTTCATATACGTATTAATAGAATAACACATAACAACAAAGATTAAGTATACATTTTCTTATATGTGCACAATGACATTTAAAAAAAGTTTATGAGTACCCTATACTTACATGTATTAATCACAAACATAGTAAAATGTGTATTAATGCATTAATTATATTTGAATTCATCTGCTAAATGCACCAATTAATGTATGATTCACAAATTTACATGATCTTGTCGTATATTAGCCTAAATTTCATATAGGTCTTATTTTGTTCAGTGAGGTCATAAACTTATATTTCCAAGAGTATGCAAACTTTTCGCTGTATTTCCAATTCTTTTTGAAATATTAACTGTTTTCTTTGACATCTCCTGTACTGAGCAGTGTACTTTCTACACATATTGTTCCTCTCTAGAACAGCTGCCTGGGAGAGTGCCCTTTCGAACTCTTATGCCTTCTTTTTCAAATGTCCCATTGTTCAATGTGTTGAATGCTCGGGTAATTGATCCACCTATTTTTCCGGATTTGTGTCTACTTTACTGCCACATCACGCTCCTCTTACATGGATTAACCAATGGACTGAGTGGTCTGAAAAATTGAGGCAATGCGAAGAGGTGTCCCCGGAAACTGATCAAGTATAATTGCTCATTTTAAGAGAACTTGAGGGTGCTTCCGATCTTGACTCAGATTCCCATTCTGCTGTTGTGGAACTTGAACTCATTACTTACTGCTGATGGTGTCCTGATGCAGATCCAGTCCTTACTGTGGTTGATACTCTAGTCACGTGGCAGCTGACTATGTTCCGATTAAGCCTGGGCGGAGTTTGCAGAATTCCGCTATGTGGAACACCGGGAAGTGCGAAAAAAAACTCTGCCGCTCTACGAGAGCTCCGCAAGCAGCAGAGTGCATTAGATAAATGCCGTTCACAGTGATTTATAGTGCTGGGTGCTTGTCCACACTGTGCAATCATTGCGAAGGGCACCATGCACAGTGCAAACGGGCGTTGCTTCCTTTCTGCCACTCAATTAGATATTTACTCGAGTGGTAGCTTTCAAAACACAAATGGATGATTTCTCAATTTCGAGTCATGTTGCTGTGGCGCTTGTTGTTACAGTGGCGGACGGCGGCAGATTACTGTCTTGATGAATTGGAAGGCTACTTTTAACTTTGCTGAACTCTCCACGGTGTTAGAAATGGGGGCCTCTAGTTGGCAGAGGTAGATACCTTTGTCCGAATAGGGACCCTTGCTCCTAGTCAGGGTAAGGGGGATACATACCTTAGATAACCCCTGCTCGCCCCCTGGGTAGCTTGGCACGAGCAAACAGACTTATCCCAAAGGTAATGTGTAAAGTATTTGTACTCAAAACACACAGTAATACAGTGATAACATCACAAATGGACATCACACCAGGTTAGGAAAAATAAAGTATCTTTATTTAAACTTCAACAAGACTAAAACAACAAAAGTCCAACATACATGTAAGAAGAATATGAGTTTTAAAGGTTTCAAGCAACTTGGTCCATAGCAAACTATGGATGCGTGATTTGTCACAAAGTACCTGTAGATGCGTCAAAATTCGCAAGGCCAAACAGCCGCAGAGGTGGGAAGCTTCGAGAAACAAAGAGATGCGTCAGTTCAAGAGACCATGGGGATGCAATGTGACAGTTCTGCTGCATGCAGGAGAAGTGATGCGTCAAATCCAGTCTGTAGGCGGAAGTGATACGTCGACTCCAAGACGATTCTGGTTCGCGGGTGATGTGTCGGGAAAACTTGCCACACAGCTGCGATGCATGGAAATCCGTGATGCATCAGCGATCGATGCGGCTGTGTCTAGTGGGACTGCGTCAGTTCCTTCAGCTGCGATCCCTCGATGCATCGGTTCTTGCAGCTGCAACAGGCGCTGTGTCAGTTTCAGCAGCAGCGTGGTGATGGATGAAGATCCTTCTCGCACAGTGGTGCTTAGTCGGAAAAACAGCCGCAAGAAGAGCGATGCGTCGATTCTCTTAGTTCTTCAGGTTTCTTCCAGCTCCCAGCAGCAAGCATAAACTCCAGAGGCCCAGAACTGGAACAGGCACCTCCTGGCAGGTCAGAACTCTCAGCAGCAGAGTTCAGGGGAGCTGGGAGTGAAGTCTTCGTGCCCCTGAGACTTCAGAACAGGAAGCCAGCACACACAGGCCCTTGGAGATCTTCTTCAAGCAGATTCAAAGCAAAGTTCCAGTCTTTTTCATCTCCTTGACAGAAACAGCAACTGCAGGCCAACCCCACACAGCACACATCAAAGGGGTAGTACTCCTCCTCACACCTCTTCAGCTCTTCTCCTTGGCAAAGGTTTCTCTTGAGTCCAGAAGTGATCTAAAGTTCTGGGGTTTTAGGTCTAATACTTATTCCCCAAAATGTTTTTGTTCTGTTTGTGCAAGGGTCTCTGAGCCACGTCCAAACTAGTTTTGTCCCCACTGGTGCAGTATGACCACAGGGGGTGGAGGCAATATTGTGCAAGGGAGACCGGCCCTATTCAGGTGCAAGGTAATCTCCTCCAACTACTCTATATTCAGCCAGGGTCTATTCAGCTCAGCACTTAGTCATCCAAAAAGGGCCAGGCACACATCAACCCCCCCCACCCCCCACCAGTGGCTTTCTACAGTGAATGCACATCTCCAGCCCCTGTCACTCCAAACCCAGACAGTCAATACACAAACAGGCAGAGGCACACAGAATGGTTAAACAATTTAAAAACCATCTTTATTAAATGACGTGTTATTAAATTCAAGTTCAGAGAGCCTAAACTTTATTTCTCTATCTTGTCCCAATGGGAAGTTATACTTGTAAGATGTTTGTGGGAAGTTGGCCTGGTATATGATGCTCACTAGTTAAAGTGATCACCTTGTACCATGCCAAGCAACCCTTATGGTGTGGTTGTAAGTCAACCTTTTCGGACTAGCTGGCCTAGTGGTAGCGTAGGCTAAGCAGTCTTTGAGGCTAAACTCGTGAAGCGTGTTAAGCCAGCTGTTTTACCAAATGCAACCCCCTTTTATACCAATGAAAGGACACCACACAGATATATATTCAAAATATATATGTATTTATTTCTCAAAGTAACCCCTAGTCTCTTTATGAGCACAGGAGCACAAATCGTCAAACAAGATTACAGTAGAATACACAGAAGTTGCACTTTATATGGATAGGCCCTGGTGGCCGCTCGAACCATATACTAAAATAGTGGTATAAGTACCACGAACAGAAAAGGGAAAAGGCCTAGGGCCTCTAGAATCGCTGGGCCTACAAGGAGCTAACTTCAGTTAGTGACCAGGAAGTCCACGGGTGGCGTGTGCAGAGCAAATAGTCACACGCGTGCTCCCATAGGTTTCAATGGGTGCGTAAAAAGTACAAAGTTACTGCAAAGAGGATCTTCCGGATGGACTAGGAACTCAAGATTTGGAACACAGGCACTAGAGATGTAATACTACACTTGGGCACAGGAGTGCCAGCTTTACCTCACCCACAGGAAGCGGGTGCATAGGCCTCGAAGTGCGTCGGGTTTCTTCTATCTGTTCCGTGGAGCCTGTGGACAAAGATGCTGCAGGCGGTCGGTCCGGGAGAGATGCGGTGGATCCAAGAGTGGATCGGAGTTGTAGAAGACCTGTAAGCAGAGGGGACAGTGTTCACAGTCACTAGCCAGTGACCAGCGTGGCACCAGGTGGGTACCAGGCAATGTCGGGTGCAAACAGGAAGAAAGGTGAGGCTTGTCTCTGCAGCCACGTGGTCCCTGGAGGTCGACGACGCCCAGGAGTCGGTTCACGAGCTGTCCCACGCAGGCTCTCGCTGTCGGCGGTGTCGGCGACTTGATCGAAGCAAACAAGCCTTGGCAAAAGCAATTGTTGTAGGAGATGAAATAAGCTGATGGTTCTGACCAGCAAGGTCAGAGGGACTGCTCCTTTGGAGGGGAGCAAGGGCCAGTCTGGAGCAACCAGACCAGCAGTGTATTTTGTGAAGTTCGTTGCCAAGATGGCTACTAGCCAGCGGGCCAGCAACCGGTTAGGCGCGTCGAGTGGCAAAATGCAGAAGGGCCCCACGCAGATCGTGGAGATGCTGGAGGGCTCACCTTTGGTGCAGATGCTGCTCGAGGGTTGGGCTTCTCAGATCCCAAAGCACAACTTGGAGGGAGCCTCGGTTGTTGCACTTGCAGCTTGTCGTCGTCGTTCCAAGATGGCTGGCTCCACGTGTCTCGTTGCCTCCACGGGTCTCCTCTTTTCAGGGACTGTGGATCGGGCGGTGAGAGGTCTGGAGGTCCAGGTCTTGTCAGTCTCTGGGCTCGGGCTCCGGCGGGAGGCGGCGGCAAAGCAGACGTTGATTCGCTGGATGGTGCTTGCGTTAGCAAGGTGGTCACTCCCTGACCACAGGGGAGATTTCCTTCAGTCTTCTGTGCAGCAGAATGTCGAAGTTCCTGTCTTCTTCTTAGTTTCAAGTTGATTCCAGGATGTCTATGAGTCTTAGGACACAGCTCCTACCTTTAAGCGGATTCTAGGGGCCGGACTACCTGCGAGGTCCCTCCCTATGGGTGGGACCAGGAAGGGGGGTGGTTGCACCCCCAATCCTTTGTCCAGCTCGCCCCAGGCCCGGGACTGGTGTGCCCCAGGACCGGTTTGAACTGGCATATGCACCGAGGCTCCTTGTGAGCCACAGGCATGTCTGGTTTCTTTCAAGCCCTACCTGACCAATACACAAAATCCTGTCTGGGGTGGTGCATGCACCTCCCCTGGCAGGAAACCCTTTGTCCACACCTCCCAATCTGGAAGGACTCCCAGCAGCAGGAGGGCAGACTTGTGTCTGTGGTGGCAGCATCCATTTTGTGGAGCTGAGGCTATGTCTGATTTTACCCGGGTTTCAGGTACTGTACATGTCGTGTCCCTCTAGAAGGGTGGAATGCTAACCCCGTCGCCAGAATTGGCGAGGGGTTAGTATTCCAATTCGTATGACACCTTACTCGACATGTTTTGATAAAGCCAAACCAAAGATAGCATTTAACCGCGAGGTTCATAATGCACTTAAGAGTATATGGTATGACGATATCTGGAAACAGTAGAAGGAAGTTGTTCCGACCACTGCAGACAGGCTCAGCTCATGCCAGAGCACCATCTCACATGGAACCAAGCACTCTGCCTTCAGGATTGTTAAGGCCTGCCATAGGAGTGACTTATAAGTTAACATGTGTCCCATTTAAGGTTAGGTATAGGTATACTACACCTAAGTAAGAGGTGATTACACCAACTTACCCCAGCTGAGTGATCAGCCAGTTGTGTCAAATTGTTAGGCCAAGCCTGGGGTGGCATAATACATACTTCAGCCCCTGGCAGGCCTTGGGTACACCAATGCCCTGGGTACCTAGTGTACACTGGTACAGGGGCTGACAGGGTGATCCAACCAATTGGGTATGTACCTAGGGTACATGGAGTCCATTTTAAAGAGAGAACAGCCAGGCTGAGATCCTGAATAGCAGGATCTCAGGCCAACTAAGTCGAAAAAACAGCTAGACACTAGGCAAAAATTTGGGGGTAACCATAGTCAGATATCCACCTTCCTACACAACCCCCCCCCCCCCCCCAAACGAAGGGAGATAAGGCTGACCTTGACCAGGTAAGCCTATATTGCCCAAGTGGCCATATAAGGAGGAACCAGCACTGGCATGGTTACCCCCTGTCTCATGGTCCACTAAGCAATCCCTCACCCTAAGGGTATCAGAGGGTCTCGCACATAGGGAATCTCTACCTTTGGTGTGTCTTGGCAAAGTAAAAGGCTGGTGTTGAGATGGAGTACTGAAGTGAGTGTCCTCAAAGTGAGGCCTCAGCTTCCTCCAATCCCCCTCCACCATGGATGCCTTTCTTTCCTTAACTGAGTTGCACTGTGCTCTCAGGGTCAGCCTCTGGCTACCTAAAGCTGGAGGCTGGGTCCTTTTTGTGGGCTTACTGGAGGGACAGGTCAGGTATGGGGCCCTAAGGTCCCATGGTTGCCTGTACCCAACAGAATCCCTCTGGGGGAGGTCCCTAACTACCTGTAAAGGAGATCCCTCAGGAATGTTTTTACCCATCACCTGACTAGGGCTACTAGCCAGGCAATCCTCATTCTTTTGATGGGGGGGGTTCTTGTGGACAGGGGCCCTCTTGGGGTCCACTGGCCTCCCTGACCTCTGCAGCCCTGGGCTGACTGAGGCAGGGTAGAGAGAGGCAGGCTACCTGCACCAGACTGGGTCCCACCTTGGAAGGGGCCACTGACATCAGAGGCTCTGCCAGGCCAGGCCTGGCTACCTCTGGGGCAGTTCCTTCACAAGGGGTGAGGTCAGCTCCCTGAGGAGGCTGACTTTTTCCTAATGTCTGGGGAGAGGGAGACTTTTCTTCCTCCCCACTACTCTCTGTTTGTGTGGAGTGAACCATAGTTTCAGGCTTCACTACACCTATGTCAGTCTGAGTATAGGCTGAGACCATTACAGCCTTGCCAACCTTTTCAGGGGGGCACTCAGTTTGTGTTTGAGCTGTGACTGTCACAGCTCTGCCAGTCTCTACAGGGAAGTCTGTCTGTGCCTGGGCTGTGGCTACCACTGCCCTTCCAACCTTTCCAGGGAGGAAATCTATTTGGACAGGGGTTGTGAATGGCACAACCCCACTACCCTTTTGTGAAAGGCCTACCATTTTAGAATGGGTGTCTTGTTCAACTCCAGCCCAAGCTGAGAGTTCTAAGTCATTCCCCAGTAAGCAGTCTACAGGCAAGGTTGGGGACACTGCCACCCTTTTAGGGCCAGTGACACCTCCCCAGCTGAGACATACCTCTGCCATGGGATGACTGTTCTGTTTGCCATCAATGTTGGTCACCTGCTGGAAAAACCAGGCAAAAGCTGCTCAGAGGGAACTAGCCAATGGGCCACCATTGTGATGCTAGCTCCAGTGTCTCTGTAGGCCTCAGCTTTTGTACCATTGATGTAGGGCTCCTGTCTGTACCTACCCAAAGTGTTGGGACAGGCAGTGAAGTTGGCAAACCCCATGCCACCATCACAGACAAGAGTATCTGCTGCAGGGAAATTGGCTAAGCCAGGGTCCCCCTGTGTTCCCCAAGTAAACCCACCCAAATTTTTGGGGGCACTCCCACCCCCTGGGGGATTACTGCTGACAGTAATAGGTGGTGTGACAGGAGTAATTGGAGGAACAGTTTTGTTTGTAGCCCTTGGGCAACTGCTGTCAGTTTTCCAATGCCCAGGAGTTTTACACTCATGGCAGTAAGGCTTTTTACCTGTGGTAGAGGAGGGAGCTTGGGACCCACCACCCTGTGTGGAGTTTTGGGGCCCTGAGGAAGATTTCTCTTTTGCTTTATCCCCACCCTTCTCTTGAGGTTTGGTGGTATCTTTCTTTTGGTCACCACCCTGATTCTTAGGCCTGATCCTGGTCCTGACCCATTTATCTGCCCTCTTTCCCAATTCTTGGGGAGAGGTCAAATCTGAGTCTACCAGGTGTTGATGGAGGAGCTGGTTTTGACAGTTACTTAAAATCTGTTCTCTCATCATCAAATTGTACAATCCTGTATAATCAGATACCTTACTTCCCAGCAACCAACCCTCCAAAGCCTTAGTGGCACATTCAACATATTCAGACCAGTCCTGAGTCTGTGTCTTCTGGGTGTCTCTGAACATTAACCTGTACTGTTCAGTGGTTAAGCCTAACCCATCAACTAGGACACTCTTCAGGGCTCTGTAATTTCTGACATCCTCCTCCCTAACAGTGAGGAGTCTGTCTCTGCCTCTTCCTTCAAAGGAGAGCCAGAGGATTGCTGCCCACTGGTCTTCAGGAACCTGCTGTACTTTGCAGGCTCTCTCAAGAGCAGTTATCCATTTGTGGATATCATCCCCACTTTTGTAGGGGGGCACAACCTTAGACAGGTTCCTATTATCAAAGACCCTATCTTTGTCCTTAGGGACAATGCTGCCACCAGTGGGTATAGACCCACTCTCTCTAGGTTGCCTAGCCTTCCTCAGTTTTTCTTCCATCAGGGCTACTTCTAGCTCCTGCTTCCTGATCCTCAGCTGGGCTTCCTGCATTCTGGCCTCATGTTCCCTCCTCTGAGGGGTGGTCATCCTTTTCCTGGAGTGACCTTGAGAACCTCTAGAGGCATGAGAAGCATTGGAGTCACCTGAGCGATTCCTTTGCCTCCCAAGCCCCTGGTTAAGTCCACTGGGGAGATCCAATGGGATGACCCCATTGTCAGTCCCCAATAGCCTTAGTTTAGCTGGGCCAAGTATAACACTTGGCACTGGGCTAGTTCTCCCTTCATCATCACTACTTTCTGTATCCTCCCCACTTTCCTCCTCTGTAGTATGGTTCTCATCTAAGGGATGGCTATTGGAAAGGGGTACTTCTGTAGCATCTTCAGAAGGGGGGCCTCCTGTTCCTGACCCTAAGGGGGCTAACTGGGAAGCTTTCTTGAGCTCTCTCTGATTTTCATCATTTTGCAAGAGTTCTCTGAGCTCAGCAGAGGTAGGGTTCTTGGGCTGTTTAAGGCCTCTAAGAGTTGCCAAATGCCTGAGCTCATTCTGGTTAAGGGTAGCAAAGATGGATGGTGCCCTCTGGGGGTCACTCTCAACAGAGATGGGTACAGTGGACCCCTCTGCCCCAGCCATTACTCTTAAGTGTGGGTGGATGTGTTGCAATCTACCTACACTTGGGTTTACCTACTAAACCTATCTAGTAGTTGTAGTCAGGGTGTGCTACTCCCTTTGCTCTACAACAACTAAGTTCAGTAGAACTTATGTATATCTAATCTTGTTTTATATGTACCTACAGGTACCTATGTGATCTTTCAATTGGTAACCAAGAGATTACAATGGTAAAACACAGCAAGCTCAAATCCAACCGCTGCTCACCAATGTGAGAAGTTGGCCTGGTATATGATGCTCACTAGTTAAAGTGATCACCTTGTACCATGCCAAGCAACCCTTATGGTGTGGTTGTAAGTTAACCTTTTCGGACTAGCTGCCCTAGTGGTAGCGTAGGCTAAGCAGTCTTTGAGGCTAAACTCGTGAAGCGTGTTAAGCCAGCTGTTTTACCAAATGCAACCCCCTTTTATACCAATGAAAGGACACCACACAGATATATATTCAAAATATATATGTATTTATTTCTCAAAGTAACCCCTAGTCTCTTTATGAGCACAGGAGCACAAATCGTCAAACAAGATTACAGTAGAATACACAGAAGTTGCACTTTATATGGATAGGCCCTGGTGGCCGCTCGAACCATATACTAAAATAATGGTATAAGTACCACGAACAGAAAAGGGAAAAGGCCTAGGGCCTCTAGAATCGCTGGGCCTACAAGGAGCTAACTTCAGTTAGTGACCAGGAGGTCCACGGGTGGCGTGTGCAGAGCAAATAGTCACACGCGTGCTCCCATAGGTTTCAATGGGTGCGTAAAAAGTACAAAGTTACTGCAAAGAGGATCTTCCGGATGGACTAGGAACTCAAGATTTGGAACACAGGCACTAGAGATGTAATACTACACTTGGGCACAGGAGTGCCAGCTTTACCTCACCCACAGGAAGCGGGTGCATAGGCCTCGAAGTGCGTCGGGTTTCTTCTATCTGTTCCGTGGAGCCTGTGGACAAAGATGCTGCAGGCGGTCGGTCCGGGAGAGATGCGGTGGATCCAAGAGTGGATCGGAGTTGTAGAAGACCTGTAAGCAGAGGGGACAGTGTTCACAGTCACTAGCCAGTGACCAGCGTGGCACCAGGTGGGTACCAGGCAATGTCGGGTGCAAACAGGAAGAAAGGTGTAGCTTGTCTCTGCAGCCACGTGGTCCCTGGAGGTCGACGACGCCCAGGAGTCGGTTCACGAGCTGTCCCACGCAGGCTCTCGCTGTCGGCGGTGTCGGCGACTTGATCGAAGCAAACAAGCCTTGGTAAAAGCAATTGTTATAGGAGATGAAATAAGCTGATGGTTCTGACCAGCAAGGTCAGAGGGACTGCTCCTTTGGAGGGGAGCAAGGGCCAGTCTGGAGCAACCAGACCAGCGGTGTATTTCGTGAAGTTCGTCGCCAAGATGGCTACTAGCCAGCGGGCCAGCAACCGGTTAGGCGCGTCGAGTGGCAAAATGCAGAAGGGCCCCACGCAGATCGTGGAGATGCTGGAGGGCTCACCTTTGGTGCAGATGCTGCTCGAGGGTTGGGCTTCTCAGATACCAAAGCACAACTTGGAGGGAGCCTCGGTTGTTGCACTTGCAGCTTGTCGTCGTCGTTCCAAGATGGCTGGCTCCACGTGTCTCGTTGCCTCCACGGGTCTCCTCTTTTCAGGGACTGTGGATCGGGCGGTGAGAGGTCTGGAGGTCCAGGTCTTGTCAGTCTCTGGGCTCGGGCTCCGGCGGGAGGCGGCGGCAAAGCAGATGTTGATTCGCTGGATGGTGCTTGCGTTAGCAAGGTGGTCACTCCCTGACCACAGGGGAGATTTCCTTCAGTCTTCTGTGCAGCAGAATGTCGAAGTTCCCGTCTTCTTCTTAGTTTCAAGTTGATTCCAGGATGTCTACGGGTCTTAGGACACAGCTCCTACCTTTAAGCGGATTCTAGGGGCCGGACTACCTGCTAGGTCCCTCCCTATGGGTGGGACCAGGAAGGGGGGGTGGTTACACCCCCAATCCTTTGTCCAGCTCGCCCCAGGCCCGGGACTGGTGTGCCCCAGGACCGGTTTGAACTGGCATATGCACCGAGGCTCCTTGTGAGCCACAGGCATGTCTGGTTTCTTTCAAGCCCTACCTGACCAATACACAAAATCCTGTCTGGGGTGGTGCATGCACCTCCCCTGGCAGGAATCCCTTTATCCACACCTCCCAAGCTGGAAGGACTCCCAGCAGCAGGAGGGCAGACTTGTGTCTGTGGTGGCAGCATCCATTTTGTGGAGCTGAGGCTATGTCTGATTTTACCCGGGTTTCAGGTACTGTACATGTCGTGTCCCTCTAGAAGGGTGGAATGCTAACCCCGTCGCCAGAATTGGCGAGGGGTTAGTATTCCAATTCGTATGACACCTTACTCGACATGTTTTGATAAAGCCAAACCAAAGATAGCATTTAACCGCGAGGTTCATAATGCACTTAAGAGTATATGGTATGACGATATCTGGAAACAGTAGAAGGAAGTTGTTCCGACCACTGCAGACAGGCTCAGCTCATGCCAGAGCACCATCTCACATGGAACCAAGCACTCTGCCTTCAGGATTGTTAAGGCCTGCCATAGGAGTGACTTATAAGTTAACATGTGTCCCATTTAAGGTTAGGTATAGGTATACTACACCTAAGTAAGAGGTGATTACACCAACTTACCCCAGCTGAGTGATCAGCCAGTTGTGTCAAATTGTTAGGCCAAGCCTGGGGTGGCATAATACATGCTTCAGCCCCTGGCAGGCCTTGGGTACACCAATGCCCTGGGTACCTAGTGTACACTGGTACAGGGGCTGACAGGGTGATCCAACCAATTGGGTATGTACCTAGGGTACATGGAGTCTATTTTAAAGAGAGAACAGCCAGGCTGAGATCCTGAATAGCAGGATCTCAGGCCAACTAAGTCGAAAAACCAGCTAGACACTAGGCAAAAATTTGGGGGTAACCATAGTCAGATATCCACCTTCCTACAATGTTACAAAGCATTTCCCACTCTATATTATGGGACAAGATAGCTTTTCAATAGTGAAATACGAAATTGGCAGTATTTCACTATCAGGACATGTCACCCACACCAGTACATGTCCTACCTTACACATACACTGCACCCTGCCCATGGGGGTACCTTGGGCCTACCATAGGGGTGTCTTACAAGTCAGAAAAGGGAAGGTCAGGGCCTGGCAAGTGGGTGCACTTGCCAAGTTGACATGGCAGTTTAAAACTGAGCATAGACACTGCAGTGGCAGGTCTGAGATACCTTTTCAGGGCTACCCATGTGGGTGGCACAATCAGTGCTTCAGGCCCAGTTGCAACATTTGATTTAGATCAGATAAGATCTACTGAAGGACCACATTGAATGTATGTGTAGTGTAAGGATAATTAATGAAAAACATAGTGAAGGCCCAGTAAACGCTACGCACAATAATTGTCAGATAGTTTGTACTGGCATAGCAGATCCTAGGATGACTCAACCCCAGGAGCTAAACCCCAGAGCTCCAGTTCAATTATCATTGGAAGCCCCAGTAGAATGAGAGGGGGAGAGGATGTGGCCTAACGGCAAGGGCGGTCGACCTCAAATCTGGGGAACCAGATTCGAGTCTCGGCAATGACGCTCAACATCCTGTGATTCTGGGAAAATCACTTAATCTCCCAATGCCTGACAAAAAAAAAATGATGTGTCCTTGTGTAACGCAACTGGTGCTTATGTAAAGCGCTCTGATACCCAATACCTTTGGGTCAACTTTGTGCTATATAAAACTTTGGGGGAAAATATATAAATAAATGAGACTACCCCTCTCCCCCCCATCTATCCCTACAGAGAATGGCGCTAGAGGAAAAACAGTAAGTTCCTTAGGTGATAATAATAATGCACATCGGCACGGTCCATAGATCTAGCATTTCAGGGAATGTCAACAAGCACACCTCTGAGAGGAAAACACTGCATTACCAGGGTAAAGTACCAATTTACTCACAGGTATACTCTTATCCAAGGGCTCGGAATGAAGGATACACTGAAAGTAAAGAACTAGCACATAATTGAGAGTTGGAGGGCCATTAAACTTCTCCAGGAATAAATCTGATAGGTTTCAGATGAGAAACCAAAATATGCGGTTTTGGGGAAGGAGAAAAGTTTTCCCATCCAGAATGTAATGCCTACATAAAACAAGCATTGGGAATGCAATAGGTCTCACAATTGCTTGAGTTAGAGCTATTGGCATTGTAAATGGCAATGTCCTTTACCTATGTGTTATGGAGTGTATGTGTGCAGTGTGTAGTCGAATTTTGTAGGTTGGATTGGAATTGTTAGTTGTGGGATTGTGTGGCGTGGAATTGTGTGGTATGGAGTGGATTTGTGTAGTGGAATAATGTGGCATGGTATGCAGTGTAATTATGTGTAATATAGCAGTAAATCTGGTTCCCCACGAGATCCGATACCCGCCAAGATTTTAAAACTACTTGAACTTAGTTCACGTCAAGTGCTAATGCAACTTCTCAACTCTTCATTACTTGAGTCATATGTTCCTCAGGAGTGGAAGCATGCAATGATAATTCCTTTATTAAAAAAGGCCGGAGCGGACATTACCAATCTGTCCAACTTTAGACCTAGTTCATTGCTCCCTATTCTATCAAAGATCCTGGAAAGGCACATTAACACACAGTTGACACATCTTGTGGAGAGCTCTGGCTTTTTACATCCGTCCCAATCAGGCTTTCGAGCGCATCATTCGACTGAAACCACACTCCTACGAGTTACCGAGAGTCTGCGACACAGTGTCGATCGCGGGGAAACATCAGCCTTGATCCTTCTCGATCTAAGTGCGGCGTTCGACACTGTGTCTCATTCCATCCTTCTCGCGACTCTTCGGTCCCTGGGAGTAGAGGGTGCAGCTCTCGGCTGGATAGCCTCTTTCTTAAAAGATCGCACTTTCCAGGTGTTCTCTGCCTCTGCTTCTTCTACAACTTATCCCTCGGCGTATGGTGTTCCCCAGGGTTCGATACTTAGTCCCTTACTATTCAACATTTACGTAAGACCCCTTGCCACTATTGTGGAGGAAGCCGGTCTTACACTGTACTCCTACGCCGACGACTCACAGATCATTTTTCTCTCTCTAATAAAGAGTGCAATAACACCTCTGCTTTGAAAGAAGGTCTGACTCGTGTTTCAAAATGGAGGAAGAGTAATTTTTTGAAACTTAACGGTGACAAAACTGAGGTTGTGATACTAGGCAAGAACAAGGATCTCTGGGGTTCCCAGCATTGGCCTAATGATATAGGACCTACCCCGCTACCTGTAGCTGCAGTTCGCAATCTCGGATTTCTCATTGATGAGAAACTCACAATGAGACAGCAGGCTGTAAAAGTGGCTTCCATTTGTTTTGCCACCCTGAGATGGCTTCAAAAGATTTTGTGGTTGTTACCTCCTTCCTCTCAAAGAACGGTAGTCCAGGCGTTGGTTGTTTCCCGCCTGGACTATGGTAACGTCCTATATCTGGGAGCCGACCAAACAACCATAAAAAAACTTCAGGTTGTACAGAACGCTGCCGCCCGACTGCTCTGCAATGTTCCTAGGAGAACATCAGCCTCGACAGCACTTCGTGACTTTCACTGGCTCAAAATTCCAAACAGAAATAAATTTAAAGCCTTGTGTCACGTCTTTAAAATCAAACACGGCTCAGCCCCAAAATATCTTCAGGATCTTATCCAGGCCTACAAACCTAGTCGAACTCTTAGATCATCAACATATGGTGACTTTTCTGTCCCTAGATTTAGGCTGGCAAAAATGGGAGGGCGTTCTTTTGCCTATTTGGGTCCTAAGTTTTGGAATGCTCTTCCTGTGACCCTAAAGACAGAAACCAACCTCTTTCTCTTTCGCAAAGGACTTAAAACTTGGCTTTTTCAGCAGTAATTGATTGCCTGGTAAATTCAGTGTGCCATTCTTTCTTCCTCTCAGTCTTTCCTTGAGCGCCGGGAAACCCACTGCGGGTAGCTGCGCGCGTTATAAGTTTAAATAAATAAATAAATAAATAAATAGTAATTATGTGGTATTGAGTGTATTGGAATTATGTGGATTGGGATTGCGTACTATGGAGTTTAATTATATGGATTGGGTTGAGTGGTCTGGATTGGAGTGGGGTGGATTGTATTGTTCTGGGGTGGACTGGGGCGGATTGGTGTTGGGTGAGGTGAAATGGATGGATTTGGATTGGAGTACACTGTAATAGAGATCACGTATGCGCTGTTACAATTGTACTGCGTCACTGTCGACACCTGTTAGAAACTTATAAAGTGCACAGCTACCCCCAACGGGGGTGTCCCGGCGCTAAGACAGGCGATAGATGTAGGCACCAGTTGGGGCTAAGGGCTGGAAAACAGCCAGGTTTCAGAACACGTCGGAAAATGGTTTCAGAT
Organism: Triturus cristatus; assembly: GCF_964204655.1. Lineage (NCBI taxonomy): Eukaryota > Metazoa > Chordata > Amphibia > Caudata > Salamandridae > Triturus > Triturus cristatus. The sequence goes on along the minus strand of NC_140579.1, from coordinate 567,883,223 downwards.
TCAGCCATACGCAGGGACAATGGCAGGTTATTCCAAGTTTTGGCAGTAATCACTGCGAAAGCTCTGCCACCCATTCAGGATCGGCGGAAACGGGGAGTCATCAAGAGGCGTAGATGATTCAATTTAAATGAACAGTTGGACTGAGAGTGCTTAAGTCGAAGCTCTAAGGAAGGCAGGACCCCGGCCCTGAATTGCTCTAAAAACAAGAGACTTGAACTGGATACGTTTGATCACTGGAAGCCAGTGGAGCTTCTTTAGGTGGAGTGAGATCAAATGGCGATATAGGATGTTACAAATCAGCCTAGCAGCTGCGTTTTCAACGATGTGCAAGTGTTTGATCAGGTAGGCTGGTGCCCCCGCATACAGACTATTTGCATAGTCGAGATGTGAGGTGATCAGGGCATGAGTGATGGTCCGGCGAGACTCCAGAGGGAGAAAGGGAAGGATTTTGCGGAGCATGTGCAATTTACCAAAATAGGCAGAGGAAACCTGGTTTATTCGGGATTTGCAGGATAACTCATTGTCAAACCGGAACCCAAGATTCCTAGCCGAGTCCACCGGTTTCGGAGGGGGATTCAGCTCAGATGGCTACCAAAGTAGTGGCAGAGGGTTTTTTTTTTAAATTTAAAAACAACACCTCGGTTTTGTCTGAGTTGAGCCTAAGCATGTTTAATGACATCCAGGTGGACATATTACACAGACATCGTCTGAAATCAGAAAATGCTGCCTCAGAGTGATCTTTAAATGAGAACACCAATTGTGTGTCGTCGGCATAAGAGATCACTCTGACTCCGCAGGATTCAGCCAATGTAGCCAGAGGAGAGAGATATACATTAAAGAAGAGTGGGCTCAGAGCAGAGCCCTGGGGAACCCCACAACTCAGGGGTTTCTCCTCAGGGACAAATGGCTGAAGGGAGACTTGTTGAGTGCGGCTGCTAAGGTAGGATCATATCCAGGACAGAGGGATGCCCTGTATGCCGAGACTGTAAAGTCTCTCAAGCAAAATAGCATGAGAGACCGTGTCGAATGCCGCGAATAGGTCGAGAAGCACCAACATCGCAGCTTTGCCTGCATCCACGCATTCCCGAATGGTCTCAGAGACCTCAAGAAGGGCAGTCTCAGTGCTGGAACTTTATCTAAACCTGGACTGAGAATCGTGGAGAAGACGCCGGGATTCAAGATAGCTTGACAGTTGTTCCTGAACTAATTTTTCCAGGACTTTGGCAGGTAACAGTGGGGTAAGTATAAAACCAGAGTCAAGCCCTGCCAATGACAGGAGGGTGCTGCTGCACAACAGTGTGTCCTCTTAAAATTGCAATAAAACAGCTCGTTTAATAGCAACTGCGATACAAAAACGAAAATTCAGACAAAAGCACGTCATGCGCGGACTAGCCTTCACTACTTAATCTGTTGAACGTCGACACAGAAAGGGGAGTTACTTCATTGGCAAAATGTGGGTGTTTTAAGGGGCAAAACATTCCAGATGCAAACTTTCCAAGTGTGCTGTGAAAGCCGGTCCCCCAGCAGCATGGGAGGGAGGCATCTCCTAAAATGTGCAGGGACATGCTCGAATGCCTTCCAGCATGCTCTTGGAAAACAATATGTCCACTGAGCAGCACGTTTCACTCAGGAGTGCATTTCAAACCGAGCGCGGAACCTGATAATGCTTCGCAAAGCAAAGCAGCTTGCGCTGCAGTGCTAGGCGAGACCTAATAAAGGCAACCTCTTGTTTATATTTGCATCGAGTGTGATGCAAAAATAAACACGCCCCGCTATTTCCAAAGCCCTTAATGGGGAAAAAAGTGCTTACATGAGTAAAACAAAGGAGACAGTATCACGCCGCCAGTACACGATCCAGTCCGGGTGGGCGGGGCCAAAAGGGGACAGGTAACCCGGAGGGACTAAGAAGCCTCCTTTACAATGTGAAGCCACCGTTTACCATGCATTATGACGCAAGCCAATATGAATCATGGGCGGGGCTTCAAGTCCTCTTCTGAAAGTGTATCGATCACAATAAGCCTCGCAGAGCGAGGAGCGCAATGCGTGCTCCAGCGCTAGGTCTGCGAGACCTAAAAAAGTATAGTGTCAACAACATGAATATTTGTTGTGCAGAACTTCTTCAGCACAGACATTGTTAGGAATTCATAAAACTTTTCCAGTAGTACTCCTGAAAATCTGCAACTTTCTCAAGCTTTCTCAAGCTTTCCAAATTAGTTTGAGAATTGGGCTTTGCAGTGCGCCTCAAAATTGATCCCATTCTGGACAAATTGCCATATCTCTCAGTGAAATAAATTCTGAATATGTGTAAAGTAAAAAACAAGTGTACGACGTGCTAGATATTCCTATTCCATATATATGTCTATATCTGTCCAATAAGATCCTGATTTTTTTTAACTGCTCTCACCCAGACCCCACTCACAAAGTCACAACAACTCATATTTGAAATGCTTCTGCTTCAATACTGTCTGTAAAGCGGGCTACTGTTTTTGGGAGCTTGATCCACTCAACAAAACCTAAAAAGGTGGATAAAAGACTTCAGTTCTGGTGCTCACCTTCCGGCTAGCCCGTTATGAGTAACGAGAGATCCCGCACAACCCTGCCGGGGCACCTCAGATCAGTCCACCAGCACTGCAGCACCGGAAGTACTCCAACTGTTCAATAGGAGCCTTTATCTTTTGCACCACAATCCGTGATTTACTTACTAGTTAAATACTGGGGCCTCACATGCAGTTCTAATCCGCAACACCAATGCTTCACACTTCTTGCTTGGACATCGCGCGTAGGTTGTCTATGCACATCAATCTGGTTTTAGGTACAGTGTTCCTTCAGTACCTCACGTGGTGCTCCTCTGCCACACATCAGTGTCTCCTTTCTACACCAGTGTGATTGCTCTCCTTGCACAGATCAGGAAGGGTCTCTTTGTCCTTGCATTCAGCCCTCACTCGTCTAAGTATAAGAGCTCTCACACAGGTCTACCAATGCACCTCAGCCTATGCCTGCAGCACACTTATTAAGTCAGACCTAGGAGCTGCCAACAGCTTGGCTAGTGCATCAGTGACTTTACTTTCAGTGTGCCTATTTTACCAGTACTTCAACGAGGCACTTTGGCACCACTGTTAACATTACTGTTGCCCTACAAGAACAGCACATAAGGTTTGCACTTAACTTTGTGTACTGAGAACCCACATCATTCTGTATTGTCTTTTTAACTCCTTAATCTTAACCCTCGACTATCTGGTAGTTCTTAAAGACCAATTGAGTTTTTATCTTCTCTTAGCTGAACAAGGCTGTCCAGATTTACTATGCAAAAGGCAGCGTCAATCAACTGGCCAATGCAACGTAAGTTGTGCATCAAATGGCTTTCATTCTCATATCGCCAAACTCTCACTAAATGCAAAGAAGGAGCAACGAATGGACTAGCACAAGCACCCCTCGAATTTCAAGCAGTTTATCTTTGGGGGTTGAAAAATGCATAGAGATTTTTACTGTGGGGAGGGGAGGCTTGGGACGGGAGTAACAAAATGTAAATGTTACTCTAGACCCCAGTGGCTTGCCTTTGCACCTTAGCACAATGCTTAGAATTGTAGTAAAACACTATTGGGGATATTCTCAAGAACGTGTGATAACTACCTTCTACTTAGCCTAACGCAACTTTGCATATCGCAGTCTATCACGGGAAAACAACGCCGTGTTAACGTGGTATTCCCAACATGGCGGTACCATGTGATAGTCCCACGATAACGCGTCAAATGAACGCGTTAAAACCAACGCGACGCCGCCAAAACGCAAAACATAAATGCGAAAATAGAAGCGATGACGCCAATCGCGATACAAAAATCAGGAAAAACCAGCCACAGGCCTGCAATTCCCACGCGTCATGCGGGAAAATGCACTCTAAAACTTGAAAAAAAACATCCAAACAAAAGCCAAACAAGAGCGAAGCACAATGGAGGTAGCCGGAGCAAGTACAGAGGACAACCAGAACCCCACAAGCCCCCCGGAGGAGCAGCCTGGGACCTCGGAGTCAGGGAAGGGCAAGGACAAGAGTAGGAAGAAGCGATCAGTCCGCAGGAAAACAGGATCCTGATAACGGAGGTGATAGAACACCATCAAATACTGTTCGTCACCTCCACTGTGTCACTGGGAACTAACAATGGAATATGGCAGACCATCGTGGACAAGGTGAATGCAGTTGGAGTGCTGAAGAGGACAATGGAAGAGGTAAAGAGGCGCTGGAGTGATGTCAAGCCGAATAACCAAGCAGAAACTCGCAAACAACCGGAAGGCAGCAATGCAGACTGGAGGTCGGAGTCCAGCGCCACACGAGATGGAGGAAATGGTGTCCACAGTGATTAGTGGGGAGACGGTGGCAGGAGTTGGGGGACCGGACACTGCTCAACATGACCGGACACAACAGCAACAGGGTGAGTAACGACCAGGGACTGAGGGGAAGGTGGAGATGGGTACAATGGCACACATGCACAATTAAGCATAGCACATCTGTGGACAAACCATGCCCCAAACCCCCAACTTCCACCAAGAGACCAATGCACCCAAGTATGCAACATCTCAGCACTGTATAAGCACAGAAGCCAGAGGCACACAGCATGTAAGGGATAAGGGGCAACTGAATCAGAGCTGCAGGGGCGACTCCCCCAAAATGCGGCACATACACATTACATGCAGAGCACATCAACATTGACAACGATGTGGTACAAACAGCAACACGTCCACAACAGAACAGAGGACCCAACTGGTGCCGCATGTGCGTAGAAACTGGCCAATCACAAATGGCACATCAGGAAAATGTGAGATGACGATGTACGAGTACAAACACACATCCGTGATGTTGCCAAAATGTCCACTGCCCCGCATCAAATAGGCAGCTCCCCCCAAACAGTCACAATGTACACTGTCATGCAGTCTGAATGTAAACATGTACAATGCGTCAACATACATGTGAACACAATGTTAAACCGCATCTCCCCTTTACATTGCAGGGGGAAATTCAACACCTCCTGCAGAGCAGTCCGAACCTCTCTTCTCTGATGATGAAGACGACCACCACACCTTTGATTCCGACGCCCTCCAACAGCTCGTGGAGAGTCTCTGCAGCCCACTTCCGGGAGCAGGGCAGCCCAGCTGCTACGAGGAGAACTCACCCCTGCACAGAACACACAACAGGCAGCACCCACCACCATGGCTGCCTTCCAGGACCCCCACGACGAACACATGGCCTTCCAACGCCGTGTGTTGGGGTGCCAGGAGAAGCTGGCTGAACAGGTGCAGGTGGGGTTTGACCGCATGGCAGCCACACTAGACGCCACACGTGGGTGTCTAAGTCCCATCAGGGAACACTCACAATCCCTAACGGACACCCACAGCCCGCTCCATGCTCTCCAATGAACCATGGCTGACATTGCAAGAGTCCTGACTCTGCGACAAGAACGACTGTCCAGTCAGAGTGGCTCCAGCGAACTCGCCCGGGAGTTGGGACACATGCGGAGGATCATGGAGAACATGGAGCATACGGAGGTGGAAAGAGCGGCTGCCACGGCTGTACACCAGTGAGAGGTAGCTGAGTCCCTCAATGCCCTAAAGACCCTCCTCATGGCATTGCTGCCACAAGACCTGGCGCTGATGCATGCTGCTGCTACCACCCCATCCACATCTCCGGCCCCTGATGTGCCAGTGCCACACAGTGCGGCAGACATTCCACCTCCGGCCCCTGAGGTGTCACTGCCACACAGTGCTGGAGACAGAACACCACCACCCACATGTAAGGCACATGCAACAGCAGAGGACGAAGATGCGGATTAATCTGCCTTTGTGGTCAGAAGGAGACAGTAGCATTCATCTCCGCCATGTGGCCTGTTTCTGCTTGGTTCTGCCCTCTGCATCATCACCTTCCACTGTCCCCCGATGCACTCTACGACACTCACCTTGGACCTCAACATGGACTGCCATATGCTGTTTGGTCACCAGTGACACAGCTATCAGACTGCGGACTGAACTCCTCTTCTGATGTACTTGTCATTCCCTAAAGGACACTGGCTGGCCCTTCACGGGCCAACAATGTGAAGTGGGGTTTGAATGACCCTGTACTGCTCAAGCTGCTACACTCCACTGAATGTGCAATAAACATTCATGTCAACACAGATGTGTCATGTCTATGATCTTTCAAGTGTGGAAATATGGATGAATGTACAGTCAGTGATTTCCCCTTACGTCCATGTTGCTCATGTTGTGGGACTTGGGTCACAGAGTGACACATTGCCGATTGCGGTCTGGGTGGCGCCGACACTACAACAGGGACACATCCATTAGTTACTTCCTTGTCCAGCCCAGGACGGAACCATGCCCAGATCCCCGGGGTCATTGTTCACACCCATACGCTGGACTGGCATACGCCAGGACAGCCCACTCCGCTTACGCTCGCAGGGGGGGATGACAAAGCTACATGTCCCAGGTCTTCCCTTTAGGGATCTGCTGCTTACAGGCGTAGTTGTCAGCATGCCACAGCCACTCCCTCACGGCTGGTTTACGCCCACACCAAACCCATCCAGCACAGGCGTCACAGGACATGTGACCCTGCCAATAAAAAGGGCCTGGCGCACGTGCTGGACACCATTTCCACTCTCTGCCTTGGTGTCTCATGTGGTTATCATTCATGCATGAGGGCCTAGGGCCCTGCCACCTCACATTACCCAGTGCCGGGGTGACATGATGGCGTACGCACCAAAGAACTCAATCATAAGGGGTCTATGGCCAGTGGTTCACAGACTTGGCGGCACCGGATACACTGCGGCAGGCACAGGCACACTGCCACGGGACGGTGTCTTTTGGTGCACTGCGGTAGGGGCACCTAAAGTGCTGAGCAGGTGTGCAGCCTGCGATGATGTGCCATCCTGGCGGTCCGGACTGGCAAGGAATACTGTGAGCCCTGCTGGACAGCAGTGTAGGCCTGAGCCAGCAGGCAGTGCAGGCCTCCCGCCACGTGGCGTTGCCTCGCAGTTCACAAAGTTAGCGGCACCTCAAGAGCTGAGCGGGTGTGCAGCCTGCGATGATGCTGTGTGCACTGATATGGTCTCTGCCATTGTGAAATCAAGACCCAGAATTGCAGTCCATCGCGGGGAAAACAACGCCGTGTTAACGTAGTATTCCCAACACGGCGGTACCATGCGATAGTCCCACGATAACGCGTCAAATGAATGTGTTAAAACCAAAGTGACGCCTTCAAAAAACAAAGGCGAAAATAGTGGCGATTGCGTCAATTGAGATACAAAAATCACCGAAAACCAGCCACATGCCTGCAATTCCCACGCGTCATGCGGGAAAATGTACTCTAAAACTAGAAAAAAAAAAAAGCCAAACAACAGCGAAGCATAATGGAGGTAGCCGGAGCAAGTACAGAGGACAACCAGAACCCCACAAGCCCCCCGGAGGACCAGCCTGAGACCTCGGGGTCAGGGAAGGGCAAGGACAAGAAGAGTAGGAAGAAGCGATCAGTCCACAGGAAAACAGGATCCTGATAACGGAGGTGATAGAACACCATCAACTGCTGTTCGTCACCTCCACTGTGTCCCTGGGAACTAAAAATGGAATATGGCAGACCATTGTGGACAAGGTGAATGCAGTCTGAGTGCTGAAGAGGACAATGGAAGAGGTCAAGAGGCGCTGGAATGATATCAAGCCGAAAAACCAAGCAGAAACTCGAAAACAACTGGAAGGGAGCAATGCAGACTGGAGGTGGGAGTCCAGCGCCACAGGATGAGCTGGATGGGATGGAGGAAATGGTGTCCACAGTGATCAGTGGGGAGACGGTGGCGTGAGTTGGGGGACCGGACACTGCTCAACATGACCGGACACAACAGCAACAGGGTGAGTAATGACCAGGGACTAAGGGGACGGGGAGATGGGTACAATGGCACACATGCACAATTAAGCATAGCACATCTGCGGACAAACCATGCCCCAGACCCCCAACTCCCACCAAGAGACCAATGCACCCAAGTATGCAACATCTCAGCAGTGTATAAGCACAGAAGCGAGAGGCACACCGCATGTAAGGGATATGGGGCAACTAAATCAGAGCTACAGGGGCGACTCCCCCAAAATGCGGCACACACACATTACATGCAGAGCACATCAACACTGACAACGATGTGGTAGAAACCACAACAGGTCCACAAAAGAACAGAGGACACAACTGGTGCGGCATGTGCATAGAAACTAGCCAATCACAAATGGCATATCAGGAAAATGTGAGATGACGATGTACAAGTACAAACACACATCCGTGATGTTGCCGAAATGTCCACTGTCCCGCATCAAATAGGCACCTCCCCCAAACAGTCACAATGTACACTGTCATGCAGTCTGAATGTAAACATGTACAATGCGTCAAAATACATGTGAACACAATGTTAAACTGCATCTCCCGTTTACATTGCAGGGGGAAATCCAACACCTCCTGCAGAGCAGTCCGAACCTTTCTTCTCTGACGACGAAGAGGACCACCACACCTTCGACTCCGATGCCCTCCAACAGCTCATGGAGAGCCTCTGCAGCCCACTTCCAGGAGCAGGGCAGCCCAGCTGCTATGAGGAGAACCCACCCCCTGCACAGAACACACAGCAGGCAGCACCCACCACCACGGCTGCCTCCCAGGACCCTCACGACTAACACATGGCCTTCCAATGCCGTGTTTTGGTGTGCCAGGAGAAGCTGGCTGAACAGGTGCAGGTGGGGTTCAACCACATGGCAGCCAAACTAGACGCCAAACGTGGGTGTCTAAGTCCCATCAGGGAACACTCACAGTCCCTAACCGACACCCACAGTCCGCTCCATGCTCTCCAACTAACCATGGCTGACATCGCAAGAGTCCTGACTCGGTGACAAGAATGACTGTCCAGTCAGAGTGGCTCCAGCGAACTCGCCCGGGAGTTGGGACACATGCGGAGGATCATGGAGGACATGGAGCATATGCAGGCAGAAAGAGCGGCTGCCACGGCTGCACACCAGCAAGAGGTAGCTGGGTCCCTCAATTTCCTAAAGACCCTCCTCATGGCATTGCTGCCACAAGGCCTGGCACTGATGCATGCTGCTGCTACCACCCCATCCACATCTCCGGCCCTTGATGTGTCAGTGCCACACAGTGCGGCAGACATTCCACCTCCGGCCCCTGTGGTGTCACTGCCACACAGTGCTGGAGACAGAACACCACCACCCACATGTAAGGCACATGCAACAGCAGAGGACGAAGATGCGGATTAATCTGCCTTTGTGGTTAGAAGGAGACAGTAGCATTCATCTCTGCCATGTGGCCTGTTTCTGCTTGGTTCTGCCCTCTGCATCATCACCTTCCACTGTCCCCCGATGCACTCTACGACACTCACCTTGGACCTCGACATGGACTGCATTATTCTGTTTGGTCACCAGTTAAACAGCTATCAGACTGTGGACTGAACTCCTCCTCTTCTGATGTACTTGTAATTCCCTGAAGGACTATGGCTGGCCCTCCAAGGGCCAACAATGTAAAGTGGGGTTTGCATGGCCCTGTGCTGCTCAAGCTGCTACACTCCACTGAATGTGCAATAAACATTCATGTCATCACAGATGTGTCATGTCTTTGATCTTTCAAGTGTGGAAGTATGGATGAATGTAGGGTCAGTGATTTCCCCTTACGTCCATGTTGCTCATGTTGTGGGACTTGGGTCACAGGGTGACCATTTGCCGAGTGCGGTCAGGGTGGCGCCGACACTACAACAGGGACACATCCATTAGTTAATTCCTTGTCCAGCCCAGGACGGAACCATGCCCAGATCCCCGGGGTCATTGTTCACACCCTTACGCTGGACTGGCATACGCCAGGACAGCCCACTCCGCTTACGCTCGCAGGGGGGGGGCAAAGCTACATGTCCCAGGTCTTCCATGTAGGGATCTGCTGCTCACAGTTCTAGTTGTCAGCATGCCACAGCCACTCCCTCATGGCTGGTTTACACTCACACTACACCCATCCAGCACAGGCGTCACAGGACATGTGACCTTGCCAATAAAAAGGGCCTGGCGCACGTGCTGGACGCCATTTCCACTCTCTGACTTGGTGTCTCGTGTGGTTATCATTCATGCATGAGGGCCTAAGGCCTTGCCACCTCACATTGCCCAGTGCCGGGGTGACATGATGGCGTACGCACCAAGGGACTAAATCATAAGGGGTTCATAGCTAGCTGTGCACAGACTTGGTGGCACCGGATACACTGCGGCAGGCACAGGCGCACTGCCACGAGATGGTGTCTTTCGGTGCACTGAGGTAGGGGCACCTAAAGTCCTGAGCGGGTGCGCAGTCTGCGATGATGCGCCGTCCTGATGGTCCGGACTGGCAAGGATTAGTGTGAGCCCTGCTGGACCGCAGTGTAGGCCTGAGCCAGCGGGCAGTGCAGGCATCCCGCCACGTGGCGTTGCCTCACAGTTCACAGAGTTAGTGGCACCTCAAGAGCTGAGCGAGTGTGCAGCCTGCGATGATGCCGTGTGCACTGATATGGTCTCTGCCATTGTGAAATCAAGACCCAGATTCAAGTGTGTGACCTGGTGGCCGGTGGTGCGGGGCTGCATGATGTGGAGGGTGCCATGGTCCCGAGTCACAGGCTTGGAGCTTACACCGGCACGTGGTGGGTCCTCTTGGAGACACGCTGGTTGCAGAAGGTGAGCAGTGAGGCCTGGTTGCGCCGGGGCGGGCAATCACCGCTGGGCGGCGGGGTGGGGGGCTGGGGTGCAGCAGCCTGGTTATGCAGGGGCCGGCAATTACCGCTGGGCGGCGGGAGGGACTGGGGTGCAGCAGCCTGCTTGGGCAGGGGTGGGCAAGCGATGATGCCGTGTGCAACTGTAAGGACTCTACCATTCATGTCTCAGGAAACTGTTTCAGATGAGGGACCTGAGGGACTGCAGTGTGTGCCAGCACGTGGTTGGAGACCCAACCCGTGGCAGCAGATGAGCAGTGAGGCCTGGGTTCGCAGTGTCGGCACCCTCTCTCCCTCTCTCCCTCTCTCCCTCTCTCTCTCTCTCTCTCTCTCTCTCTCTCTCGCTCTCTCGCCCTCTCTCTCTCTCTCTCTCCCTCTCTTTCTCTTTCACTCTCCCACTCTCTCTTTCTCTCTCTCTTTCTCTCATTCTTTCCCTCTCAGTCTCTCTCCCCTCTTTCTCTCTCCTTATCTCTATCTCTCTCTCTCTTTACTTTGATGAGCGCATGACAAACCTTCTTATGTAGATTTCTGTCTTGCAGGCTGTGACTTACAGAATGTCCTTAGAAGACCCGCCATGCCTATTTGGAATTGTTGTTTTGGGATTAATCTGTAATAAACGTCTTATTTGGATATTATGAGATGAATGTATGATTTCCCTTTTTTGACTACACATGTATGTTAGGTGTTGTGATTGTGCGACTTCAGGCGAATTGTTTGGTTCATGATTTTGTGGAGTTGATGTGCAATGTCTTTGTCAGAAGGGGTGGGGGGGGGGTGCCCAGGGTGGGGACCCGGGGGGGGTGGTGGCGGTGGGTGTTGTTGCCCTATTGGGGCTCCGGGCTGCATGTTCAGTTGCTCCAGGGCATCTGTTGTTCTTCATGTGTGGCTGTGGGCTGTGCTCCCTTGTCTGGTGCCGGCTGTCGTCCGACTTTACACCAGGTAAGAGCAGGTGTTAAAGTCCTTCTGCTAACGCGCCTTATCGCATGTTTTGTGATCTTATCGCCGATCTGGCTGGTCGTTGAGAATGTTGTGGAGTGGTGTTGTCGCGGCTTTTTGCACGGGAACGCCTACTCTGCATCTCATTAGCGATAGTTGCCGGGGTCATCTGGGCGATGTTTTTTGCTATCGCAGGTAAACTGGTGATGTCGGCTGTTTGAACCAGCTTGTGAATGGGGCGATAAATGTATCGTGACTTTGGCTGCGATAAAGTGCCGATAACTCGGTGATAGGTTCTTGAGAATATGCGGCTTGTACTAGTGCGGCCAACAACATGATCGGCGCACTATTCTTTTTTAAATATGTCAATTGTGCAACTCACAACAGCAGAGTTTCACACATTTCTGCTCTGGCTGACGTTCAGCAACCTGGGCATGGGTCAACTGTACATCTCTTCAAGTCTTGAATCTGAATGCAGAAGCCATATATAACACAACTTCGCTAAGACCTAGAATCCCAAAGCAACCTTCTGCTTGTGACCAGCATTAATCCTTGCTATTATATGATTAGCCTTCATGTAGTTCAGCTGTATCCCTTCTGGGATCTGTCACATCTCTTACATTGCACTCCATTCCTTTCCTAGATGCATGATTGCTCTTCTGTACACTATGAGCCTCTGCATATGCACTTAATCCAATATTGCAGATCGTCTTGCTCTATGGTCCTTAAATGCTACACTTGTGTACAACAGCACCAGACATACCAGCAACGACAGGCCACCACATTTTGGTGTTCAAGAGGCAGCATCTTATTATTTTCATCTTCAAGTCATTAAGAATGAAAAAAAAATGTGTGTAAAGATATGGCAGTTGTCAAAGTTTAACAATGCAGGTGACAATCAAAATGTGGGATGCATTAAACACCATCATTAGCAGAGAAATACATAAAGAATGTGAGCGATCAGAAATCATTCGCCAATCTATTCATGGCATTGTTTCAAGAAAAGTAAACAGATCTAAAAACAGATATATACACATGTGAATGGAACACGTCCTTCATTGTAAGTTCTTGAAGCGGTAGGGATGAATGTTGAAAGTGAATGAATGCAGAACCACAGGGTGGATTCTGTGGCTGAGCTCAGCCACGCCCTCTCTCCGTGGCTAGAGCATTACCTCAGATTTGAGCAACCACGGGGTAGGAGTAGAGGCCAAACTACCTTCAGGCCAGCCCAACACTCGTGCCAGCCCTAAACCCACATCGAAGGTTCAGCTGATCTAGATTGAAGATCAAATGGAGTGTTTTTAGGCTTGCCTCTGTGTTATACTCCATACTTCCATATATTACATTATTACTGTGCTTGTTATTGTGTGCTGTGGAATGTTATGTTGCCTAGCTACCAAGGTTAGAATTGTGGTGGGGAGTTGAGCGAGGAGAGCGGTTGGTGTGGAGGTGGCTGATCCTGGCTCTCGTCTGCTGTGCAGTTTACATAATAAATTTGAATTGAACTCAACTCACCCTACGAGTCGATCACTACACCCTGCTAATTAGTTACTACTATTTTACTTCTCTACTTTGTGCCACAGGACATGAGCCGGTTATGGGCAAACAAACCTTCAACATATTAGCTCTTCGTTCACTCACAGCTAAAGATCCTCGGATTGTTTATATAAAGAGGTCATTACCTCTGTCTGACAGATGTAGGCCATCAGAGGCTAAAAGTCCTCATCAACAAATGTAAACGGCCATGTAAGAAGTCTTTAAGAGAGATAAAGATGAACGCATCACTTGAAGAAGTTGTAGCTCCAATGCCCCAGGGACTGGATCTGCTCCAAACCATGACCCACTTTGGCTTTATGGGATTGTGCTTCATCAATCCTAAGGGAATGGGATACAAACTCATCTGTGGGGACCATGAACTGGGGTAATTTTGTTTTGTATACCCTGGAAAACTAGAAATGAGTAAGGGTAGCTCCCCCTCATATACCAGAAAGTTGGGGTGTGAAGTCTCTGGCCAAAGCACTGAAACCCTTTTGGCCAGGTTAACCGGAAATCAGTGGAAACCTGGCTCCGCAGGCATGTGGACCCAACCAGTCTGACCTGCTCTGTCAGTTTTAGACCTTGGGATTTCGACTTATAGATTTGATCCTTTGACTGGATCAGATGAAGCTAATAAGCTCAGGAACACAAAGGCCCCAAATAATCTCCAAAGCATATACTAGACTAAAGAGTAGTGATTGGTACCGAGAATCACCCAAAACACTGCTCAGACTGCTTGTGACTAAGGACGCTGGGACATCTGGGATGGGTGGGATGAGTCTCTCCCACCTGTGAATAGGTTTGGACACTAAAAAGGACTTCTAGATGTCGTATGGGATACACATTCTTCCTTCAGCAGAGCAATAGTAATTGATTCACATTGCAGGCCACGAAATCCTTGATCATTAATTCAGCTTGCCACAAACGTCTATTGTTCACCACTTTCAATATGCGTTAACTTTGCTTCCTTTTCTTGCAATTACTCCAATATGGAAAAGACCAGAACAGCCGATGCATTTTGCTACTAAAGTGGGAACTACTTCAGGGCTGTACAATATAGAGTATCCAATTACAATAACATACAACACAGATTTAAGAAAATGAAAACTTGCATCACCAACATGAATTTTTAAATATTTCAATCCATGCATTGATTAAAATCATAAAAGATTTGACATTTGGACTGATTAGAAAAATAGTGACGGTTTGCCACTCTAAAAAAACATTTATTAGAGTATTGATTTCCATTTTTTTAACATCAAGGTGCCGATTCCGATCCTGTAAAACCCGGGTACAAATGGTCGTAAGGAGCGTTTTCTCCGTCCGACTCGTACCCGTAAAAACACCTTACAAACTCGCAAGTACGATTCGCACAGAAATACCATTTCCGTACGAGTCGTACAAAAGACCGACCGGCAAAAAAATACATACAAATCTGAATCTGGACGGTGCATACGCGACGTCCGGACGGAGTCAGGCAGCGTTATACGGACCAGCAAGTACGATTCGTGCCTACGTCACTCCGCACGTAGCATTTTTTACGGGAGCCAAAAACTGCCGGGAAATTGAGGACGACGCGAAGAAGGAGCACCGGTACGCGACAGACAGCGATGGACCCCAACCTACGCGTCATCCCGGCCCTCATAGCCTACGACCTCGTGTTCAGAAACCGACGCAGACGCCGCAGAAGGTCAGAACAACCCCCAGGGGCAAGGGGGGGGGCAAGGGGCAGGAAACATAACCCACACCCCACAAAAAACAAATATATCCTGCACATTAAATACCTCCATGGTCTGGTCACTTCAGGGGGCGTGTCCACCAATCCCACGTCCCGCCGCAACGGAAGTGGACGTGGATGCGTACCCGTCACCACCACAATGGTGGTACGGCCTGTACCCACGCCCCTCAGAGCGTGGGTACGGTCCGTACCACCATTGCAGTGGTGATGTAGGGGTACGCGTGTACGGACCGTACCCACGCCCCCCAGAGCGTGGGTACGGGCCGTACCACGCGTACCCCTACGGCACCGCCAAAATGGTGGTACGACCCGTACCCACGCCCCCAGAGCATGGGTACTGGCCGTACCACGCGTACCCCTAGGGCACCGCCACAATGGTGGTACGGCCCATACCCACGTCCCCAGAGCATGGGTACGGGCCGTACCACCCGTACCCCTACAGCCCCATTACATGATGGATACAAGGCGTACACACGCCACGGATGTAGGTGTACTGCTTGGTGCAGCACATCATCTGTAAATTGGGGGTGGTGTATGCCCAGGACAGCAGTGTACCACAGCAAGGGCGCAAGTGGGTGGGTGGGTGGGTGCAGAGGAATACCAGCAGTGGACAGAGACATGGGGGTGGGTGCAGAGGACTCCCAGCAGTGGACAGAGACATGGGGGTGTGTGCAGAGGACTCCCAGCAGTGGACAGAGACATGGGGGTGGGTGCAGAGGAATGCCAGCAGTGGACAGGGACATGTGAGGGGTGGGTGCCCATCACTCCCAGCAGTGGACACAGACATGGGGGTGGGTGCAGAGGAATACCAGCAGTGGACACAGACATGGGGGTGGGTGCAGAGGAATACCAGAAGTGGACAGAGACATGGGGGTGGGTGCAGAGGACTCCCAGCAGTGGACAGAGACATGGGGGTGGGTGCAGAGGACTCCCAGCAGTGGACAGAGACATGGGGGTGGGTGCATATCAACTCCAGCAGTGGACAGAG
The DNA here is from genome assembly GCF_964204655.1 of Triturus cristatus. Classification (NCBI taxonomy): domain Eukaryota; kingdom Metazoa; phylum Chordata; class Amphibia; order Caudata; family Salamandridae; genus Triturus; species Triturus cristatus. The sequence goes on along the minus strand of NC_140579.1, from coordinate 567,867,286 downwards.
GCATGGGGGTGGGTGCAGAGGACTCCCATCAGTGGACAGAGACATGGGGGTGGGTGCAGAGGAATACCAGCAGTGGACAGGGACATGTGAGGGGTGGGTGCCCATCACACCCAGCAGTGGACAGAGACATGGGGGTGGGTGCAGAGGAATACCAGCAGTGGACACAGACATGGGGGTGGGTGCAGAGGAATACCAGCAGTGGACAGAGACATGGGGGTGGGTGCAGAGGAATAGCAGCAGTGGACAGAGACATGGGGGTGGGTGCAGAGGAATACCAGCAGTGGACAGGGACATGTATGGGGTGGGTGCCCATCACTCCCAGCAGTGGACAGAGACATGGGGGGGTGTACATCATTATCAGATGAACACAACTCCATGGGTGTATGTACGCATCCCTAACTTTGGACAATGATGATAGTGCCATAACAACACATCACTGACAGCAGTGTCCCACTCCCAGGAGGATGGATGTCTTTCCCCCACTGCATGACACACCACATGTGGGTGTGAGGACAAATAACACATGCATACCCACCCCTGGCAGATGCAGCACAATACACACACTGAGATCATGCCACAAGACTGTATAGTCATGTCACTGACTAATAAACTAAGAGAGCCAAAGAGAACACACACTGTCACGCACATCCCAGGACTGATAGGAATGTTCAGGTGCTGGGCCAGCCACCAAGATGTTCTCTGTCATGGAAGGAATAGGGTGGAGTTCCCACAGATACAATGGCCACAATTGTGAGTCAGGTGTTCAAATACCCAGCAGAACAAGTACCATATGTGTAGTAGGCTGGGATTACACACATGCATTGTGCGGAAAAGGGACAATTTCTCCATGAAGGCATGGCAAAATACTCTATACACAAGTACAGTGAGTACCAAGGATGGCACAGACGATGCAGCCGGAGACATTGCTGAGCAGGCATGGCCAGAGTTGAAGGGATCCATCACCAACAAAGGAAATGTAGACACAGGGCAACACAACAGTTGTGCAACCCTCTGCAGGGAAGATGTCAGGTGCCACAGAGGAAGGAACACTCCTAGGGACAATGTCTCCAAACACAAAGAGCAGACACGACCAAAGATTAGTTGCAGAGACCTTGTGAGGGCACGCAGATACCAGGTTCCACCCCATGAGATGCAGACTACAACATGTCCATGAAACATAACACATTCCCACAACCCCAACTCCTGGAGCCACAGCATCAACATCAATACATGAAATGCAAGACTTTTCAAAACGGAAAACAAAATGCTTTATTCAGGATGAAAAAATAAGATGTAGTAAAGAACACTATGTACAAAGGCCAATGGCCATTCCAGATATGAAGTCCTTGGGGGGGACACATGGCCACGCGTCTCCCCTAGCTTGCCTGCACATACTAAACCTCTGGTTCAGCGACTGGGGGAGGCATCATGTGGGGAAGGACCAGGCACCGCAGGGACAGGAGGGGGAAGGGTAGGTGTGGTGGGTGCAGGGACGGACGACTCCACCACAGGGGGTGGGGCAGCGCCAAAGGTGGAGGTGAGCTCGGCGCTGCACACTTCTGCCACTTCTTCAAGCGTCTCCCCTGTACCCGGAGAAAACCCAGGCCCCAAGGAGGGGGGGGGGTCGGAGGGATGGGTTGCAGCGCTACTGGGGGAGGTGGTGGACAGGCTGGGGGACTTACCTCCTCTACCCGTGTAGTGCCTTGACCGTTTCCGGCCAGGTGAACTAGTGGGGCTGAGGCCCAACCAAGCAAAGTAGGCCTCCTTCTCCGAATCTGGGGCAGGGGAGCCAAGGGGAGTGACATCGGAGGGACTGGGGAGTGAGTCATGTGGACGAGGACTGTGGCTGCGTGCCTGCCTGTGTGCACCAGACCCAGTGGGTGTGCCTGCTTCCCCCTGAGTGTGCGTGTCAGGAGGTGTGCGCATACCCTTACGTGGTGGTGTGCTGCTTGTGTCTGGTGGGGTGCGTGTGTGTGGATGTCTTGGTGTGCTTGGGACAGGCATGGGTGTGGGACTTGTGGATGGGGCAGGGGTAGGGGGGGAGGCAGCGCTGCAGGTGACTCACTACTGTCGTCAGTGATGAGTCCAGGGATCTCAGCAACATCCGTTGGTCAGACATCGCTGATGACATGCCCTCCATGTACGACACCATCTGGGTCAGCAGTCTGATGTGGCCATGGAGGACAGTCAGGATCGATGTCTGCCCAACTTGCAACTGCCGCTGAATGTCCACAGACTCGGCAGTGAGGGCAGCAGGGGGGACAGGGGCAGGGGGTGCGGTGCCTGGCACGAAGGAGACACGGTGTTGCCTAGCACGGACAGAAGGGACCCGAGCAAGTGGGAGGGCGGTGATGGGAATGGAGGGGGCGGCGAGAGATGTACTGCTGCTTTCAGCTGTGGGAGCAGCCTCCGCCCCCTCTGGGAGCTCAGCCTCGGACCCGTCTGCCTCGTAGTCAGTGTTGGTACTGGGCAGGTCCTCCGCCTCACTCCCCTCGCCCTCCGTGCCACTAGATTCCACCGACTCCTCAGCAGTGGTGGCACCACTGCTCGATCCCTCCTCCACGTCCGTGCCGGTGTCTCCCTCGGTGTCCTCCGATGATGCTGTGGGCAAGGTGAAGAGACAGGAAAAAATCAGTCACCTGTATACATCTGACACATGAGTCCAAACTAAATAGGCAAAAGTGCATATCAGGAAAGGCGTCATGAGTAACATCTAGGATACTCCCCACATATGTAAGCCCTGCACTCCCCAGTTGGTTGACCCACCATGCCACTTGGAAACAATGAAAATTAGGACACAACAGCAAATAACTTGAAATCACAAGATCATGAGAAGCTAGTGTCTGGGATCAGTTGAGCACAGCAAGACTATGAAGGCATGCCACCTCTTGTTCACTGTGAACCAAACAGTATTGTCGCACCCAAGGCCAAATACCACATGCCAATGCAGAAGGTGTCCCCACAGTCAGAGACCTGTGAGTACTTTTGACACCCCAAAGAAATACATTGTGACTCCTGGAGAATCACAACCCTTTACACAATGGACATGTCTAGAATGTGTGAATGTGGCACTCTGTGAACACAACACACAGGTGTCTGTATAGCAGAAGTCACACAAGGAGGTGCACACCAAACTACATGTACACAGTCATTGTCTGAGCTGCCAGACTCATTCAAATCAGCCACTGTTAGGTTGAAATGGTGTATCAGTAAGTACATATACATGGCACCACGGTGGTCTGGATGACTTGACACTAGTAAGTTGGTATCAGCAACAACCAAGGACTAACCCAAATGCTACCACACTGTGGGAACATGTATATGTATGAACTCCAAACAAGTTTTGTTCAAACTGTGCCTTACTTTAAAATGTGCCAGCGTGTCCCTGGAAAGTGTAAAGGTGGTGTCTTGTGCACTTCCTTGGGAGACATCTGTCATGCAGGCACATCATTGTCCTTCACAACAAAACAACAAGGTCAAGCATATGAAACATTGAGACATGTTGACAGGTGTAGTGAGTGCCAATGGACATTTTCTCTGAGTAACAACTTGAATAATGTCATTTGTCACATGGCTATCCGTCACCTGATCACACAGTTGGCTACACATATGACCTACTGACTGTCATCTGGAGTGGCACACATGTCCACACCCAGGACAATGCATAAGCTAATGGGCCTGCAATTGTTTAGCAAAAAAGCCTAGCTGTACTGTGGGTTCCCCCTCATGGCAAGCCAGAATGTACCCACAGATGTCAGCACACAAAGTCACAACTGTGCAGCATCTGAACCACACACAGATGCCAAAAATGTACAAGCAGGATACATGATTGTCAAAAACTGACAAAGGCTATGAAGCACGAACATTAAGCACTGGCCAACATCACGGGGGCAATGCACGATGACTTTCTGTACTGCGAATCATCACACACAAGTCAGAACTGGCAATGAAACATCAGGGTTGAACATGTACGCCCCTCCCGCACACACCCACCCATACCTGAGTCAATATGACTGATACCGATCAAGAAGTGACACCTCTTATTCAGGGTTACAATAACTGTGCTTGAAAACTAGCTTCACTAACACAAAATCACCTTGTAGGGCGCCAAAACATATTGCTCACAAACAAACATCAACAGATTGTTGTGAATAGCCACACAGGCACTGGCCAGTGTGAGTATGCACAAGCAAACTGGTGTATCCCTGTCCAGTGGACAAATGTATCACACATGTGAAAAATACTAAAAAGGGCAGGGAACAATGCCACAGAGGCAGAGCCATGCTGAACCCACAGTGAATGTGCACAGTGTTGGATGACACACATGAGTAGGAGGGCAGGCTGTGTCAGGGGACTGTAGTGGGCACACTGCTGCATGGTCCTGGAATGAGCTGACTGTTACAGGAGCAACCGTCCCGGCACTATGCATATATCCCACTCATGCACATCATGTCTGAGGCCACAACATTGGTAATGCATGCAGCAAGTCTGTTCATTTGAAACCTCACACTCCTATGTTGGGACTCAGCATCAGTGGCAACAAATATGCACCCCCTAATGACTGTACAGGACAGGGCACAGGCAGACCACCCCCACACATGATGCTGAAAGCAGTGTGCACCTTGATAAACTGGCAGCCTAGATGACCATGTGCAATAGTGATAACACACAGACCAGGTAACACATGTCAAGGAGGGGAAGGGAGGAAGAACAGCACAGGTTGACTGTGGGGGAACAGGATATGCACTGCACATATATACCCTGGCAGTGTCTCCAGGCGACTGAGCAGGAACAAAAGCTGGCGACACACAACAAACACACATGTACCTACCCCCTTCCTGCTGCTGTAACTCCTGTATCCGCCTATCCAGGTCAGGCAAGACCACCGCCAGGACACGCCGCATCTGGTGGGTCAGGCGCCGGCGCCCGCCATGCTTGCGAGGAGCCTCCTCCTTCAGCATGACCCGGGCGATCCTCCGGGTCCAGCACCGGATGTCCTGCCATCTCTTCCTCACTTGTGGCAGGCGCCGACTGCGACCCTCCGCCGATTGCACGGCCTTGACGGCATCCTTCCAGATCTTCCCCTTGTGGTAGGGGGATACCTGTGTGGATGACAAAGTGGGACAACATCACTACACCTGCACCATGTCACAGAGACACACAGTTGAACATCTTAGATTTGTAAAACAGGGCATAGTATGCTGGCAAGTAATAGCATCTTAGTCATAGGGACTTTTTCCACTGGGGACGCACCAATGCACTACATGGCATAGTAAGTACACAGGTGGCATGAGGGGTGCGAAACAATCCCTGATCATGGCACACACTGTGCATCCCAAGCAACACAAGGCTGATGGACAGCACCGCAAAGCAGTCACATGCCCCAGGCCACTGACGAAACCTCAGCAGAGTACACAGACACACACAGGCACACATCAATCACCTGCCATTGGCAACAGCGGATGCAAAACTCACTCTGCACATGTGCCACTTGCCAGGGGGGGGTCACAGGTGTGGGGCTAGCTCAGCAAGTCAGACACACAGCACGGCTTACTTCACACATCAGATGGATTGAGCAGTTGCCTCCTCCATGCAGCTGTGGTGCAACACTCCACATAGACACTCATCCACATGACAAGAAACATTCACACACATCAATGTCCAGGGGGCGTACACTAAGGGTGGGCGTAGTTCGCGAAGTAGCACTTCGCGAAGCTACGCAAAGTGAAGTTCGCACTACGCGAGTTACGCGTAGCACTTCGCGAACTGCGTAGTAACATGTTCGCACTGTGCAAGATGTTGTTTTCAATGATTGCACAGTGCGGACAAGCAACCGGCACTGTGCAATCATTGAAAATGGCATCTTGCACAGTGCGAGCTGTAGTTTTCTGCTGCTCGAGTAGATTTTTACTCGAGCGGCAGCTTTCTCAACGCGAACTGGTAGTTTCTCATCGCGAGCGGTCGCGAGCACACGCGACCCCTCGCAATGAGAAACCTGACCTCCTCGCGTTGGGAATCTCGCCGGGAGGTTTATTTTCCATGCTCGCAATCGCCAACTTGATGTTGCTGATCGCGAACAAGGAAAAAGTCTCGCCGGGATGTCATTTTGCTTGCTCGCGGTCGCCAACTTGATGTTGAGGACCGCGAGCAAGCAAAAAATGACCGCAGCACTACGCAACACTACGCTACGCGTGTTCGCACTGTGCTACGTGCAGTTCACGTAGTGCGAAGTAGCGCGAACTTCGCAAACTACGCGAGCGTAGTGTAGTGCTTCGCCCAGGCTTAGCGTACACATCATTTGGACACTCTCACCACTCTCACCACAGCTCCACTCAACTCTCACACACATCTGTGGGTGCAGTCACCTGTCACACCGGGGTGACCACTGAATCACCGCAGGACAATAGAACAAGAATGCCCAAGAGGATTAGGCTGGCTGAATGTGCCATGCACTATGCAGTGAATGTCACAGTAAGCACAATGCAAGTGAGGAGTGCACACATGAACTACATCAAGCCCTGCATGAGAGACATAAGCCATCCACCCCCCCCCTGGGACCCACTCCAACCAACATTGCATGTCTGTCACACCTAGACACAATGCCAGAAGTGACAGACACAATAAAGGTGCACAGGCAAAGGTAGTGGAGTCAGCACTCACCTGCTCCCCGGTCGACCATACAGCATGGGGTACCATGGGAGGATCACATCTAGCAGGGCCTCGTTCTCCTCCTGTGTGAAAGGCTGGGCCCTCTCCAGAGTCCTTGACATGGTGCCAGAGGGAGACAATACAGCAGCAGTGGTATCGACTGACATGTTGTGCAGGCAAGTGCCCTCTCATGGGTTCTGCCTGCCTTATATCTGCCTTGCTGGCCTATTTCATTTACAGGAGTACAGAGTGATTGGTCAGACTCATTTGCATCCTACGTTTCCTCCAATCCCTTTAAACATACACCAGTGACAGGCTTAGCATCTTTCGATTTTGCAGCATCATGTCAAGTCAACAACCACTTTGCAACAATGTATAATGTGGCCAACTGCTTTTTCCAGACCACATGATGTTAAACTTTGAACTTGAAACTCGGTATCCATGACAACCAGCATGCTCATAGACCCTAATACTTGTCCCTCATGTGTCCCCATTATAATTCTTAAATCCCCACACAGGTACGGCGCGTTTCCCACGTACCCCTAGGGCACCATCACTACAGTGATACGGGCCATACTCACGCGTGTATGTGCCGTACACGCGTGAGTACGTGCCTATCACTACAGTTGGGGGTACTGTAGGCCCTAGTGATACGGCACGTACTCACTCGTGTACGGCCCGTACACGCGTGAGTACGTGCCTATCACTATAGTTGGGGGTACCGTAGGCCCTAGTGATACGGCACGTACTCACGTGTGTACGGCCCGTACACGCATGAGTACGTGCCTATCACTATAGTTGGGGGTACCGTAGGGCCTAGTGATACGGCACGTACTCACGCGTGTACGGCCCGTACACGCGTGAGTACGTGCCTATCACTATAGTTGGGGGTACCGTAGGGCCTAGTGATACGGCACGTACTCACGCGTGTACGAGCCGTACACGTGTGAGTACGTGCCTATCACTATAGTTGGGGGTACCGTAGGCCCTAGTGATACGGCACGTACTCACGCGTGTACGGCCCGTACACGCGTGAGTACATGCCTATCACTATAGTTGGGGGTACCGTAGGGCTTAGTGATACGGCACGTACTCATGCGTGTACGGGCCGTACACGCGTGAGTACGTGCCTATCACTATAGTTGGGGGTACCATAGGCCCTAGTGAAACGGCACGTACTCACGCATGTACGGCCCGTACACGCGTGAGTTCGTGCCTATGACTATAGTTGGAGGTACCGTAGGGCCTAGTGATACGGCACATACTCACGCGTGTACGGCCCGTACACGCGTGAGTGCGTGCCTATCACTATAGTTGTGGGTACCGTAGGGCCTAGTGATACGGCACGTACTCACGTGTGTACGGCCCGTACACGCGTGAGTACGTGCCTATCACTATAGTTGGGGGTACCGTAGAGCCTAGTGATACGGCACGTACTCACGCGTGTACGGGCCGTACACGCGTGAGTATGTGCCTATCACTATAGTTTGGGGTACCATAGGGCCTAGTGATACGGCAAGTACTCACGCGTGTACGGGCTGTACACGCGTGAGTACGTGCCTATCACTCGGACCTACAGTAACACAACTATAGTGATAGGCACGTACTCACGCGTGTACGGCAGGTACTCACACGTGAGTACGGCCCGTACACATGCCCTCAGAGCGTGTGTACTGCGTTTCACAGCTTACACTGGTGATAGGAGGCGCACACGAAAGGAATGGAGGTGTCAGACTCGCACAAGGCTGGACATCAAGTCATTGTCAGTGCAGTCCTTCATGTGCAGGGCCTAGGTGTGTCAGGCAGTGATGTGGCACATGTCTCCTCATGTTGTGGCACAATAGATGTGTAATGAGCTGTTTACACATGTCATGTGTGATGGGGCACTACGTGGCACACTTCCCCTTCACACTTTGCACATGTGTGCATGTAGGACACACGTGTCAAGCACTGCATCACTGGTATGGAACAGTCAGCAACACCCGCAACTGTCCCCTGATGCCAGGTACACGGATAATTACACCTGACATGTGACTACCAGCGTGCCACGATGTGACTATGTCATGTGTGTGTCATGTGTTCCCATGAGCTTGCCGTTGGTGTTCCGTCAACTCCATCTGCTGTTGCAGCATCCAATATGTGTCTGTGTGCATATGTGCATGACACACATATACGCACACCATGCCACATGTGGACTCACACGTTACATGTGTCATGATGGTTCGAAGATGACTTCCTGACATGAGGCAATATCTGCGTTCTCTCAATGTCTGTGTCATCAGTTTTTGACATGAACCCCTTCATGGACATGTGTGTTATCTGTCCTTTTTCAGATGACATGTGACCTGTGCGTCTAGACTCCCACCAGCTGTCTGTATGAGATGACATCCTTCAAATGCTGATATGTGGATGTCTGTCACTCATGTAATGTGTCTGGCTTGTCACTTACACTGGCCCACAGCTATTTTAATGGCATGTCACGTCAACATTGCTATGCAACTATTGTGGCTGGCTCTTCGTAGGAGTAACACCTGGCTGGCCTACGTGTCCTGGATGTATTGCACAGCCCGGACTCTGTATTAAGCAGATGTGTATTAGCTGTTGAACATGTGCTCACCTCAGTGACATTGGTGTGGTAATGTACTCACTCTTCGTTATTCCTTCCAAATCTCTGCAGGGCACCGCCTCTCCCCAGACGAATGCCAGACCTGGATGCCATGCGTGAACATGACTGCATACGCAGATACCGCTTCTCGCAAGAGTTGATAGAGGACTTGACCCGCCGGCTTGCACCACACCTCCAACCACAACACAGGTAGCCTACATCTCTGACCCCCAAGATGAAGGTGATGGCAGCCCTACATTTTTTTGCCACCGGCACGTTTCAATTGACCATAGCTGATGTTGGTGGTCCCAGACTATGTTCAGCAGTGTCCTGCATGATGTTTTAGAAGCCATGTTGGTTCACCTGGATGAATTAATCCATTTTCCCACTCGTGAGCAGTTGACAGGTGTCAAGGGTGAGTTCTATGCCCTGGGAGGGATGCCTCATGTAATTGGGGCCATTGATGGGACACATGTGGCTCTGGTACCACCACAGGCACAGGAGGTAGCCTATAGAAACAGAAAACATTATCACTCCATTAATGCCCTTGTGGTGTGTCTTGCTAACATGCTGATTCCCCATGTCTGTTCCCGTTTTCCAGGGTCCGCACACGATGCATACATCATGAGGCGTAGCAGGGTGCCAGAAATGATGCTGCAGCTGCACGCGGAACAAGCTTGTCTTGTTGGTGGGTATACTCTGTTAGTCCTGTGTTTAGCGCTATCTTTGTATCTTACGGCATCTCCTGACCCACTTCTTCACATGATGTTTCCATGTAGGGGACTCTGGCTACCCCAACATGCCATGGCTGATGACGCCTCTCCACAACCCCAGAACAGCTGCAGAACACCGGTACAACGACACCCATGGGCAGACGAGGCGCGTGATTGAGAGGACGTTTGGACTCCTGAAGAGCAGATTCCGGTGCCTCCACAAGACCGGTGGCACCCTCCCATATGCCCGGTGAAGGTCTGCAAAATCTTCATTGTGTGCTGCATGCTGCACAACATGGCAGTGGAGAAGGCTGTGCCACTCATCCTTGATCCGGATGAGCAGGATCATCCACCCCTGGAGGATGAAGGGCTTGGGCACGGGGCAAGTGAGGATGAGGACGAGGATGAGGATGAGGACATCTGGAGTCAGCTTATGCGCAACTTCTTCTCATGATGGTGAGTCCCTGTGTCTGAGTGTGCACGCTTTGAGCCTTGTGTGGCATGTGTAGCAATGTGTGTCTCCAGCTGACTGTGTGCTAAGTGACTTGGAGGTGTGTTCTGATGTGTCATTCAAGTGATGATGTCATTCCACACATTTTAGCTGGGACACTACATTTATTAAGAGCATGGAGACAACATCATTCCTGTAGAGTACATGTACATGTCTGCGGATTACTAGCTCTTCGCTGACTTGTTGTGTGTCTGTCCTCCCCAGGTTCTTGCGGCTGTCGTCTGCTCATGTCATCATTGCCCTCCTGCTATTCCTCATGAGTATTGCAACGTGTGCTGGATCAGAGTTACATGCACAGACATGGTGAAAAGTCATTTTGGGTAAGGAGTGCAGCAAGGCATTTTGTGGGTGGTACATGTTTGTGATATGTGGGGACTGCTCCTGTGCATGTTGTGTTACCATGCATACATATCGACTCACCATGGGCCACATGACGTGTTGCATGGCTCCCATGAATTGATAGTCACCCTTCCTGACAGTCATCTGTAATGGTTTGTGGATTCTGATGAAGGCATCAATGTGTGTATAACGTCCCTCAGGAACATACGGGATGCTAATGGTGGACATAGTGTGGGACATCCCCATATGAGGCTCAATGGGGAATTGCAGACTCTCCGTGTGCAGCAAGGGGTGTTAGGCTCAACCCCTTCACTTGTGTGCCAGCTCAGTAGGATTTACAACATCTGTGTGTTGAAGGGGGTGTCCAGTGTAGGTCACACATGGTCAGCCAAATGACCTGTGAGTCTGTTCCAATTGATGCATTTCCCTTAGTGTGAGGCTGAGTAATAAAGGTGTTCGTCACACTCCAAGGTGCCTCATCTCTGTCAATGCAGGTCTCTTGCCACTTTGCATGCGGCATATCTGGCATAGTTGTGGAAGATTATGCATAGGAGTCCATGTGTAGTTTAGCAACATGCATGCAGTTGCTCATGGATTAGGCTCCCTATTGGGCATGAAGTACATGGTCGTGTATGTTTTTTGGCATGTTGGTCCACACAATGGGCCATCAACAGCTGCTGAGGGTGTGTCTGCTGTGCGCAGGTCGGCCTTCAGTTTCCTGATCCGGTGTCATGCTTCTTTGGTGATTGTGCATGCATTGTCTCTGGGTATGCCATGTGACACTGGACACTCCTTACTTTACACACGCGCCTGTTGCAGTTGTCCTTCTGACATCCTAGTCTTTGTGTGCAAATTCTGGCATTTTGCAAGGAGATGCCGCCTGCTGCTGCGGCCCCTGCAGCAAGGGCCCACAGAGTATCCAGATTTGGCAACACACACGCCTCCAAGATGCTCCTCACTTCCTCCCTCCACCCATTCATTTGGCTGTCCTCAGCTTGTCTATGCCACTGTTGCCGCCACGTGGTGCCAAAGGCTGGACTATCAGCACATGCAAGGTGCACATTGCACCACCATCCTGTCCTTGCATAACCCACATCACACTACAGTCTGATGTAGCAGCCACACTCCGAGCTATGTCCATCCGCACATCTAACGCCTGCTGTCAGACATACCCTGGGCACACACACGACACCTTTGCATGCTGAGTGTGTAACTCCAACTGCCTACACTGCGCTGCCCCGCCTTCCAGGCCCTGTCACACCAACCAGGTCACGTCCCTAATACTCCCCACCGGCTCTGTAGCCCAGCAAGGGCATGGGAGTGGGACTCAAGGCTTCAGCATGTAGTATGGTGTCATCGTCTGGGACATGGCACAGGTATCATCTCTCAGCATGTCAATCTACAGAGTGTCCAGGACCCCCCTCTCCACCATCACATGCACACAGCACCTCATCATCAGCTTGTATGCCATTGACAGCCAGGTGCTCCTCGCCCTCAACAAAGACACAGACATTGGCAGTTCCATCATTCAAGTATGCATGAGATCCATTGATGAATGGCTGATCACGAGCCACCTGAGGCTGGACTTGTACAGGACTGAGGTGATCATCTGAGGATTGTCCCCTTCCAGCTGGGTCAAGTGCTTGTGTCCCACCCGCAAGAGCCCTGCACAAGCACCCAGTGGCCACACACACAAGATGGTGTGCATCATGTTTGGCTCGCTCACATTTGCCATGCTAGTCCACAGCATCTGTACCTCATGCTGCAACGCCCTCTGCATTATGCACATGATCCACAGATAGATCCACTCCAAGAAAATACAGACCATCCCCCAGGTCCATGACAACATCCGTGTCAAATACTGCCCTGCCCTCTACGGAGCAAGTACATCCAAACTCCCTGGTAACTTGTCCACATCCAGGGTGCATCTGCACACCTCATCTTCAACACCCTGCGCCCCAGCCACCTCACCGTCCACCATAGATAGCTGCAATGGATCACTGTCTGCTGCAGGATGACCTCCACACTCCCCACCCACACTCAGGAGGCAGTCCACAACCCCGACCCCAAACCAACCTTGTACGTCTGTCATCCTAGATCCCGTTGGGCCATCTCCGTGCATCCAACCTTGCCCTGGCCACCGTTCTTCACATCCACCATACTCCAGCATACAGGACATTGTTCTCCCACCTGGCCACACATACCTGGGACTCCCTCCCCGGGAACCTCCACATGAGCCATGACCTCTACGCCTTGATGATAATCTCCCAAATAGGTCTGTCCGCACAGTTTAGCAAGCACCCCCTCAGCAGCCAGAGGCCATCACAGGTGAGTGTTGTGCTCCATGCCTACATTGAATGATACCTTGTGACCCATGTGTGTCCTGTACCAGACTCTGATCCCAGGGTATGGATGGCTGGAGTTAGTTCAACACTCAGGCATAGTTTGACATTTCCACACACATATGATGTTGAATAATGCAAAATGACAGGAACGCCTCATGACCAAAGTAATATACTTATTTGCGGTGGGGTACGTGTTTTGGTAGATGAAATTAGGTGCTCTACCGGGGGAATAGAATCCAAAGTTCACAGGGGGAGATGGTATCCTTGGCATTGGAAGTCATCAGAGTCCAGGGCACAGTGTTGGTCATCATTGGTCAGACTGTGACCAGCAAGTCCATGTGGCAGAGAATGTCATTGGATGAGGTGCTGCTGTTGCGCCAGAGGGCCAGGTGCCAGGCAAGGTGCCCTGGGAGATGTGGATGGTCCGCTGACTCTCACGGTCTTTTCCGTGGATGACCCACCTTCCTCCGGGGACCCTCAGATGCAGGCCTTGACGATGCTTGGGACGCTCCGTCAGACGAATCCTCCTCCTCCTCCTTCCTCCCTGTGTCTGGTGCTGGTCTACGCCTGGTGGCACAGGGAGGGTTGCCCATGCTTTGGGCGATCTGACGGAGTGATTGGCTCATGTCCCTGTGGACCGCCAGGAGCTCAGCCAGTCTTGCCTCCATCCGTCCTTGGTGTTGTTGATGACTGGCATGATGCTCGACCTGCAGGTTCTTTATCTCATCGAGGGTCCCCTGCATCTCTGAGAGTCTCGACACGACCTGGTTGATGCCTCTGGTGTCATGCCAGTATGAGTCCAGGATGTTGCGTATGTGTGACATACCGGTGTCCTGAGCTGGCTGGTCAGGTTCGCGCCTCCGCCTGCCTCCACTCCCACCACCCCTGCCCACTTGAGCCTGGCCTGCCCTTGTGGACACATCGGGTCTACGGGAACCCTGAGGGATGACATTTGCAGGGTTGCCTGCCTCCTCCTGGGTGCCCGGAGAACCTTGTCCCTCCTGGTCAGACTGGCTCTGTTGTTCAGTTCGATCAGGGCTCCTGGGTGTGTCCTGGGATGTGGCAGGAATGGGGAGGGTGGTTGGCACAGATGTACCTGACGCAGGTGCTGCAGGGGCTTGGGCACCAGAGGGTCTAGGTTGGTCGGGGTCATCCACGGAGTGTTGAGAGTCGTCGCTGCCGGTGGAATCATCTTCACGCGGAGCCTGGGACTGTGATTCTTCCCCCCCAGTGTTGGGGGAGATCGACGACGTTGCCCTGTGTGTGGAGAGAGAGACAATGTTAATGGTGTTTCATGCGACATCTATGTTTCATACATATTCAAGTTGACACAGTTCCTCCAGGTAGTTGGTTGTGCCTAGCATTCCTCTCAATGTCCACTTGGGGATGGGTATGTTGCGGGGGACAGATTGGGATGTTCTCCTGAGTGTTTGACCTGTAGATTGTTGGCTTTGATGCTTATTTGGCTATGGATTGGTCTTGTTGTGTCACATGTCCATTGTGGGAGTGTGTAAATCCGTTGCCTGCCCCGGGGGTGTGTGCTTGTGTTATGGGGGGGGTTGTGACCGGGCCTGCTGTTGTGTGTAGTGTGAGTTGTCATTGGGTCTCCCAGGTGATGTGTCTGTCCCCTCATGGTGCATAATGGCATGACAGTGAGTGTGAGTTCCTGTGCTAGATACCTGTGCTTGTGGAGTTGGTGTTTGAGTGTACAGTGGTCCCAGGAGGGCCTTGTGCTGCATACAGCAGGGCCAAGTGTCAGCTACCTTGTCAGTACTTTGCCTGTCCCTGTGCATTGTGCATGGGTATGTACCTATGCCATATGGGCTGAGGGCATTGGTGCCTGCG
Organism: Triturus cristatus; assembly: GCF_964204655.1. NCBI lineage: Eukaryota > Metazoa > Chordata > Amphibia > Caudata > Salamandridae > Triturus > Triturus cristatus. Next base: position 567,852,280 of record NC_140579.1, on the reverse strand, counting down.
TCTCATTTTCACAATGTGTTGTGTGGGGCCCACCCTCCCAGCGTCCCGGACATCCAGTCTTGTGTTTGTGGTTGTTGTAGCCTTGGACATGGCCTTGCCTTGATTTGTGAAGGGTGCATGGAGACGTTAGTGGCATGAGCGTGGTTTTTGAGTGTGGTTGTGTGCGGTGAGTGCTTGGGGGAAGTTGCGTGCATTTGGTGTATATGTGGTGTGGACCCCATTGCCCCCATGTTACGCAAGTTGTTTGTGTACTCACCAGGCTCTGCGACTCCTTAGACTCTGTGTACTCCCACCGGCGGTAGCAGGGCCATCACCTTCTCCTCCCAGGGATGGTAGTGTACGGGTCTGCGGGGCGGCCCACCTCCAGTGATGTTACTCTGGGCATATTCTTCGTTCATTTTCCTCTTGACCGCCCTGCGCAGATCGTACCACCTGGCTTGGCATTCATGCCTGGTCCTTCGGATGGGCGCAACAGCATTCACCTTATCGACAATCCTCTGCCACATGGCAGATTTTTCAGCTATGCTGGTCTGTCTGACCAATGTTCCAAACAGCTGTGGCTCGACTCTGATGACTTTGTTGACAAGGAGGTCTAGCTCCGCCGTTGTGAACTTTGGATTCTTGTCTGTGGGCATGGTGTGGGGTGTGGGTGTGGGTGTGGATGGTTGTGGGTGTGTGGGTGTGAATGTGACGGTGTGTGTGTGAATGTGAAGAGGGGGATGTTTGTGAAGGAGGTTGTGTGAAGGTGTGTGAGTGAAGCTGTAGTGAAGGTATGAGTAATGTAGAGTTGTTTCTCTGTGGGGTCTGGCAGCAGTGGGTCTGTTGCAAAGCCTCATGGGTTGTGTGTGTGGGCCCTTTTTATTGGTCCATTTTTGGGTGTGTCTGTGTTTGAATTTTGGTGGGTGTGTTATAAGAGGTGGTTGTGATTTAGGGCCTCTGTTTGCCTGTTTGGATGTGCCAGGTCAGTCATTGAAATGTATTTTGTCATGTAGACGTGTTTTGTGGTGTTGTGCGAGTCGAATTGACCCTCCTTGTGCTGTTTTACAGTGTCCTGGTTCTGTAAGAGTCTTTTTCGCGTAGGTACGATCCGACATACGCGATGCCGGGTAAGGGTGCTGGGGTACGGTGTTGGAGTGCGGGGCGTACATGCGGTGGGGGTACGGTGCATACACGTGCGGCCCTGGGGTACGGCGCGTACATGCGGATGTACGGTGCGTACATGGGGGGGTAAGGCGCGTACATGCGGTGGGGGTATGGTGCGTACACGTGCGGGCCTGGGGTATGGCGCATACATGCGGAGGTACGGCGCGTACATGCGGGGGTGGGGTAAGGCGCGTACATGGGGGTATGGCGCGTACACGTGTGGGCCTGGGGTACGGCGCGTACATGTGGAGGTACGGCGCGTACATGCGGGGGTGGGGTAAGGCGCGTACATGGGGGGGTACAGCGCGTACAGGTGCGGGCCTGGGGTACGGCACGTACATGTGGAGGTACGGCACGTACATGCGGGGGTATGGCACATACATGGGGTAAGGCGCGTACATGGGGGGGTACGGCGCGTACAGGTGTGGCTGGGGTACAGTGCGGACAGGGGGGGTAAGGCACGTACATGGGGGGTACGGCGCGTACAGGTGCGGGCCTGGGGTACGGCGCGTACATGCGGAGGTACGGCGCGTACATGTGGGGGTACGGCGCGTACATGGGGGGGTAAGGTGCGTACATGGGGGTGGTACGGCACATACAGGTGCGGGGCTGGGGTACAGTGCGGACAGGGGGGTAAGGCACGTACATGGGGGGTACGGCACGTACATGGGGGTACGGCGCGTACAGTTGCGGGGCTGGGGTACAGTGCGGACAGGGTGGTGTACGATGCTGTCATATTTGGGGGTGGGGGGGCTGTACGGCTCGTACACGGGCATAAGTTTACCCGTGTACATGTGTGCTACTGCGTTGGCTCCGTACGGGCCATTTTACGTGCGATTGTGTATTCGGACGGACGGTCGGGATCGTACTTGCGCTTTCGGACTTGTGTTTTTCGATTTGCACATAAAAATGTCCGGCTCACTCTCGTACACTTTTCCCGACGATATTCGGACGTAAAAACTTTCCGACGCACTCTCGTACACTTTTCCCGACGCTATTCATAGTTATTTTTCACGTACGAATCGTACTTGCCCGTTAGTACGGTACTTGTACGACTCGTATGTAAAAAAATACGGATACGGGTCGTACACAAATTATTTTTAATGGATCGGAATCAGCACCCAAATGGCAGAAGAACAATATCAATATGGTTATTGCAACCTATAGTATCAAATGGTATTCTTGTATGTTATCACAGAAGCAAACTTTCATTTTTATTTTCCATATTTGTCTATTTGGTTTTGCATGGTACTTGAACATACTACTATTTCCTCAGACTTTGCCAAACTTTATCTATATGTTGTGGCTGTTTTGCACTTGGCAGCGACATGCCATTTATTTTGCTTTAAATAACACGTACGCATGAGTAAAAAACACATATTGTCTATGTTGGAAGGCGGACCCCGAGGAGTCGGTGAGACCACCAAGGGGGGGCCCTCTCACTGCACGAAGTAGCCGAGCGCTGCCGAGAAGTCTCCTGAGAGATCCTTCTCCTATCCCGTACTAGCACAGTAACACCACCACACCGGACTCAAGGAGGTTGTTCTCAAGACAAGCAATTCTTTATCATCAATAAAAGGTTACGAGTTCAATATTTACACGAAGGGATCGAGGGATCCACCAAAAGTCTCAATGTCTCTTTGGAAGGGTAGGGGTAGCGGGACAGTCTTTGGCAGGAATGTGGTACGAGGGTACCTGGGGCCCAGTTCTTATCCTCACGCTGGAGGACCTCTGATCTCGGAGGGGTCGAGCCGCGACAGCGTCAGCAGGGCTCTGGCGTACAGTTCGTGGAGAGCCGCGATTCAATCAGCAGGGCTCTCAAGATGGTCTCTGTTCAGCTCGAGCCGCGACGTCGTCAGCAGGGCTCCGAGGAAGGTTCCAGCGAGGTTGGGCCGCGACAGCGTCAGCAGGGCTCCGATGTTCCAGGTGGTTCAGAAAGAGTTCACAAGAGGGAGCCGCGACGCAGTCAGCAGGGCTCGTGATGGTTCCGACAAGAGTTCTTCTCCGTAGGGTCAGCCGCGATTCAATCAGCAGGGCTCTCGACTCCGGGATACAACTGCCGAGCTGTGGTGGGGTTGCCCCAGATATAGGTCTGGAGCCCTTTGATGTCCGGACCTATGCGCCCGAGGGGGCGGAGTGGCCGGGTGGAGGTGGCCAGACGCCCAGCAGGAGAGGCGCCAGGCCCATGGGAGTTGCCGGGCGATCACACCTCGAGAGGGGAGGACAGTTGGGGGTCCCATCGATACTGTCCTCCGCCGGGGGCGATGAATGGTTCCTGCGGCACCCCCTGGCTAGTTCGTGGTGCCTCGATGTCGGGCTTCGCTGGGGTCGAGGCCGGGTTGGTGCACGGGGTGACGTGGATGCCAACAAGATGGCGGAGCCACGAGGAGTATGCGACCACGTGCAGCTCCGGGTGAAGGGCCTTGGTGCAGTTCAGACGGGTGGCCCGTGAAGGCCGGGGCGGGGAACGGGCACAATCCAGGGGGTTAAGGACCACGCCACGAGGCCGGGTCCAACAGGCGTCCCCCCCAGCCGAAGGCATGGAGAGTCACCCATCTCCTTGGGGATTCTCCTCGTCAAGGCGGAAGAAGCGGGACAGGCCGTCGGCGTTGGCGTGGTCATTGCCGGGCCGGTGTTCGACGTCAAAGTCCATCCCTTGTAGCGAGATGGACCACCGCAGCAGCTTGGGGTTCTCGCCCCGCATTTGCATTAACCATTGCAAGGGCCGGTGGTCGGTCTGGACCCGGAAGTGGGTGCCAAAGAGGTAGGGCCGGAGCTTCTTGAGGGCCCACACCACAGCGAAGGCCTCGCGCTCAATAGTGCTCCAGCGTTGCTCTCGGGGCAGTAGTCGTCGGCTGATGAAGGCCACTGGTCGGTCGAGCCCCTTTTCGTCGGCTTGGGATAGGACGGCCCCGATCCCATACTCGGAGGCGTCCGTCTGTACCACGAACTCCTTCTGATAGTCCGGGGCCTGCAGCACCGGGGCAGTACACATGGCTGTCTTTAGGGTGTCGAAGGCTGTTTGGCAGCGGGGTGTCCAGTGTACCTTCTTGGGCTGCTTTTTGGACGTTAACTCTGTGAGGGGGCCAACAATGCTCCCATAGTCCCGGATAAACCGCCGGTAGTATCCGGTGAGACCCAGGAAGGCCCGGACAGCGGTCTGGGTAGTGGGGGGTTCCCAGGTCTGGATGGCATCTATCTTCGCTTGGAGGGGGGCCACCTGCCCGCTCCCCACTTGATGGCCCAGGTAGGTCACGGATCCGTGGCCGATTTGGCATTTGCTGGCCTTGATTGTGAGCCCGGCCCGCTGGAGGGCGGCCAGGACGGCCTCCAGGTGGAGGAGGTGCTCGGCCCAGTGGCTGCTGTACACGGCAATGTCATCTAAGTAGGCCGCGCTGAAGGCCTCAAGCCCGGCCAAAACCTTGTTCACCAGTCTTTGGAAGGTGGCCGGGGCGTTCTTCATTCCGAAGGGCATCACCCGAAAGTGGTAATGCCCATCCGGAGTCGAAAAGGCGGATCTTTCTTGGGCGCCGGGGGTGAGCTGGATTTGCCAGTACCCGGCGGTGAGGTCCAGCGTGCTCAAGTAGCGAGCGGCCCCTAGGCGGTCGATCAGTTCGTCGGCCCGGGGTATCGGGTGTGCGTCCGTCTTTGTTACTCCATTCAGTGCTCGGTAGTCCACGCAGAATCGCAACTCCGGGGGGTGACCGGGAGCTGCGGCCTTGGGCACCAGGACGACAGGGCTGGCCCACGGGCTGTCGGGAGGCTCGATGACCCCCAGGGCCAGCATCTTCGCTACTTCGGCCTGGATGCAGGCCCGCACTCGGTCAGGCACCCGGTAGGCTCTGTGTCGTATGGGGGGGTTCTCCCCGGTGTCGACGTCGTGGACGCACCAGTGGGTCACCCCCGGGGTGAGAGAGAAGAGGGCTGCGTAGTCCCGCAGTAATCGCTGGCAGTCGTTGCGCTGCTCCGGGGTCAGGGACGAGGCGAGTTGGACACCTTCGATCGATCCATCATGGATGTTGGACTGCAAGAGGTCGGGCAAGGGCTCGGAGTCGTCCTCGCTCCCCTCGTCGGTCGCCAGCAGCAGGCTCAGTTCGGTCCGGGCGAAGTGGGGTTTTAGCCTGTTCGCATGTAGGACCCGGAGGGGGTTCCGGGGGGACTCCAGATCGACCAGGTAGGTGATGGGACTTTTCTTCTCCACCACCTTGAAGGGCCCGGTCCACTTGTCCTGGAGGGCGCCGGGTTCGACCGGGGCCATGACCCATACTTTCTGACCTGGCTCGAATTCTACCGTAGAAGTGTTGCGATCGTACCACCGCTTCATGTCCTCCTGGCTGGCCTCGAGGTTGGCTTCGGCTATGGCTCGGAACTTGCGGGTCTGGTTTCGGAGGGTCAGGAGGTATCGGTAGACGTCAGGAGGGGCGCCTCGGGGCTTCATCTCCCAGCCCTCCTTGACCAGGCTGAGTGGTCCGCGGACCGGGTGCCCATACAATAGTTCAAACGGGCTGAACCCCAGGGACTTCTGCGGGACCTCCCGATAGGCAAACAGGAGGCAGGGCAGCAGGACATCCCATTTCCGCCTGAGGGGTTCTTCCAGGCCCTGGATCATCCCTTTCAATGTTCGGTTGAACCGCTCAACCAGCCCGTTCCCCTGAGGGTGATATGGGGTCGTGAACTTGTATGTGACCCCGCATTGTTGCCACAGGGACCGCATGTACCTGGAGATAAAGTTCGTGCCACGGTCGCTCACCACTTCGCTGGGGAATCCCACTCGGGAGAAGATCCCCATCAAGGCCCGGCCTACCACAGGGGCCGTTATAGTTCTGAGCGGGACCGCCTCCGGGTACCTGGTGGCGTGGTCCACGAGGACCAGGATGAAGCGGTGGCCCAGGGCGGTTTGGGGGTCCAGGGGTCCCACAATGTCGATTCCGACTCGTTCAAACGGGGTGCTGACGGCGGGAAAGGGCTGGAGGGGGGCCTTGACCCGACCCCCCGTCTTTCCGCTGGCTTGGCAGGTCTGGCAGGACCGGCAGTGGTTGTCCACATCTCTCCGCATCCGAGGCCAGTAGAAGTGGGTCACCAGACGACTGTACGTTTTGTCTTGCCCCAAGTGTCCGGCGAGGGGCACATCATGGGCCAGGTTGAGAAGGAACTCCCGGAAGCGGAGGGGGACCACCAACACGCGGCCGGCCCCGAGTTCTGCCACTTTCTGTTCACTGTACAACAGGCCCTCGGCCCAGTAGATCCAGTGGGTGCCGGTCTGGTCACCGTTGGCTTGCGCGGTCGCCTGCTGTCGGACCCCTTCGAGAGAGGGACAGGACTGTTGCTCTTGCTGGAACTGCTCTCGGGTGGGGCCCCCTTCATGTTGCCATTGCGTCAGTTCTGGTAGGGCGCTCGGAGAAGCCATCTCTTCGGGGGAGGATTCGCTGGGCCCGGGGTCGGTGTCCGCCTCCTCCTCGCTGCTGGCGGGAGGGGGTGTGAGCCCCTCGGGTCGGGCCGTCCCGGAGGTCGAGGAGGAGCGGGGGGCCTGGGCGGTCATGGACCGGGTGATGGCGCAGGCCCAATCAGCCAGTCCCAACATTCGGAGGTGCTCTCGTCGTTCTACTTGAGCCCAGGGGGAACTCTCCAAGTCGTTCCCCAGGAGGCAGTCGACCGGGGCGTCGTCGCGCACCGTCACCTTCAGCAGGCCCGTCACCCCTCCCCACTCGAAGGGGACCAGGGCCATCTGGCATAGGCTTTCACTGTTGTCGGCCGTCCGCACAGGGCACAGCACATTCGGTAGAATCTGTTCAGGGGTCACCAGGTGGCAGCGGACAGCGGTGATACTGGCGCCGGTGTCGCGAAGGGCTTCGGCCCGTTGTCCGTTGACCGTGACCTGCTGCCGGTACTTCTGGGTGTTGGTTGGGATGGGGGTGCAGGGTACCATCTCTCGGCTACCCAGGCAGACCAGGGACATGGCTGCCGGCTCCCACTCAGTGTTTTCTCGGTCGAGGGCCTCTTCTTCCTCCTCTCCCCCCAAGGCGGCGGCTGTCAGCTGCCGGGGCGGGGGCCCGCCGGCCCCGTTTCTTCGGTTCAGGGGGCAGGCCGGGTCGCTGGCAAAGTGTCCGGTTTGTTGGCAGCCACAGCAGGTCACTGGTGGCCGTGGTCCGGGTCGGGCCGGGCCCACCCTTCGCGCTAGGCTCGGGGAGAGATGTGGCTGCGGTGGCCCTCGAGGGGGGCTCCTGGGGACCCAGCGGGAGGGTCTCGGTTCCTGTTCGGCCCTCCCCCCCCACCGCGCTGGCGTGGGGGTCCGTTGGGGTTCCTCTGGTACTCCCCCATTGAGCTCCGGGGGACCCGGGAGTTGACCCATCGATCGGCCTCGACGGCAAGTTTGCGCGGGTCGGTCATTTTGCTGTCGAGGAGGTGCTGTCTCAGTTCCACGAAGCAATTATTGGAAAGGTGTTCCCAGACGATGAGGTCGACCAGTTGTCCGTAGGTGGTTACTTTGCTGCCTTTGATCCACCCTTCTAGGGCCCGACTGAAAAAGTCCACATATTCCACCCATGTGGTACCCGGGATTTTCTTGCAGTCTCGGAACCGCTGGCGGTACATCTCCGCTGTTAGTCCGTATCGGGTGAGCAGGGCCTCCTTCATGTGATCGTAGGAGGTCATCACCTCCTCCGGTAGCTGGAGCAGCGTGTCCCGCCCTTCACTCAGGAATCGCCCCCACAGGCCTGCGCCCCAGTCTTTTCGGGGCACCCGATGGGAGGTCATGGCCACCTCGTAGGCCTTGAACCATTGTTGGATATCGTCATTCTTGTAATACTCCTTGACGACCTCCTTCGGGATATGCACCTTGGCCTCGGGGGGCGGTAGAGTGTCTCTAGTACTGGGGGTGTCGGTCCCTCCGTTCTTGGCCTTGATCTCGAGCTCCTTGAGACTGAGCTCGTGCTCAAGAGTTATTTTCTTTTCCTCCAACTCCCGGTGTCGTCTCTTCTCTTCTATTTCTTCTTGAAGGCGTAGCTGCTCGAGGGCCAGTTTCTTTTCTGCCAGCTGGAGTTCGCCGTCCAGCCGCAGTCGGGCGAGCTCTAGTTCGTGGCTCCGGACCTTTTCCCGCTCTCGTATTTCTTCCTCGGAGAGGCCGGTTTCTAGGCTCTTTCTTCCTCCGGTTGCCGGGGTCAGTGCGGTTGCTGTGGTCTCCGTCAGGGGCAAGGGCCCTTCTTCCTGGGAGGGGCCTGCCCCAGCCTCCAACCATGCCCTCAGAGCTTTCTGCATCTCTTCCTTGGTACCGAGGCTGGTGGTTGCAATGCCTTTGTCTCTGCAGAACTGTTTTAATTCTTTGTGCGTATATTCCTCCAGCCGTTCGGGCTGGAACTCCATTGTCGCGTTGTTTTCCTGGTTGCTCATGATGCTATTTGTTTGGATGGGTAGCTAGTGGGTACTGGCTGGTACGTACTGCGTTCGGCTCGGATCCCGTCGCTGGCCACCAAATGTTGGAAGGCGGACCCCGAGGAGTCGGTGAGACCACCAAGGGGGGGCCCTCTCACTGCACGAAGTAGCCGAGCGCTGCCGAGAAGTCTCCTGAGAGATCCTTCTCCTATCCCGTACTAGCACAGTAACACCACCACACCGGACTCAAGGAGGTTGTTCTCAAGACAAGCAATTCTTTATCATCAATAAAAGGTTACGAGTTCAATATTTACACGAAGGGATCGAGGGATCCACCAAAAGTCTCAATGTCTCTTTGGAAGGGTAGGGGTAGCGGGACAGTCTTTGGCAGGAATGTGGTACGAGGGTACCTGGGGCCCAGTTCTTATCCTCACGCTGGAGGACCTCTGATCTCGGAGGGGTCGAGCCGCGACGGCGTCAGCAGGGCTCTGGCGTACAGTTCGTGGAGAGCCGCGATTCAATCAGCAGGGCTCTCAAGATGGTCTCTGTTCAGCTCGAGCCGCGACGTCGTCAGCAGGGCTCCGAGGAAGGTTCCAGCGAGGTTGGGCCGCGACAGCGTCAGCAGGGCTCCGATGTTCCAGGTGGTTCAGAAAGAGTTCACAAGAGGGAGCCGCGACGCAGTCAGCAGGGCTCGTGATGGTTCCGACAAGAGTTCTTCTCCGTAGGGTCAGCCGCGATTCAATCAGCAGGGCTCTCGACTCCGGGATACAACTGCCGAGCTGTGGTGGGGTTGCCCCAGATATAGGTCTGGAGCCCTTTGATGTCCGGACCTATGCGCCCGAGGGGGCGGAGTGGCCGGGTGGAGGTGGCCAGACGCCCAGCAGGAGAGGCGCCAGGCCCATGGGAGTTGCCGGGCGATCACACCTCGAGAGGGGAGGACAGTTGGGGGTCCCATCGATACTGTCCTCCGCCGGGGGCGATGAATGGTTCCTGCGGCACCCCCTGGCTAGTTCGTGGTGCCTCGATGTCGGGCTTCGCTGGGGTCGAGGCCGGGTTGGTGCACGGGGTGACGTGGATGCCAACAAGATGGCGGAGCCACGAGGAGTATGCGACCACGTGCAGCTCCGGGTGAAGGGCCTTGGTGCAGTTCAGACGGGTGGCCCGTGAAGGCCGGGGCGGGGAACGGGCACAATCCAGGGGGTTAAGGACCACGCCACGAGGCCGGGTCCAACAGTCTATTATTCGGATATCCAATGTCCCTCATTCTATAAGCAATTAATAGTTATATCCCCGTATGAATGGTACATCTACCAACTAAGTCCAGTCAACGGAGAGTTTCTTAACTAAAGTAAATCATTCATTGACTTGATATATAGTAACGTTCTTCGTTTAGTCTGTTTCTTTTGTTGGGACACGAAAATAAGCTTTCTAGTCCCACGTGACCATAGAATACTTCTATGTGGATCAACCTCTGTGTTGTTATTATTTTCTATTTAGAACAAATGCAGGAAAGTAGGTATAGTTATTATGCATTATTTAATAACAATGCTAATAGAGTTTGTAACCTTTCCCAGGATTTGTAGGTGTCTATTAATTCACCATTACTTAACCACTCAAATGTATTTCCAAATATATTATCACACTATCAAATGACTTCATCTACCATCCTGCATGTGGCATTGAGCAAGTGGCAACAAATGCTACTCAGTACCACTCCATGTACTCCTCTACTTCTCCCCGGCTTCCTAAATCCCAGCACTTCACATGGGAAACATATATTCTTCCAATCAAATAAAGGTGGAACCAAATGGCCCTTATGCTGAATCATATATCACATATATACATATAATAGATCGTAGCCAACGGTTCATGTGTCTGATGTTTATGAATTTATTTAACTTCGGTTTTGCTTTTGCCACTTCAGAGATTTAGAATTCCTTGGGCACAGCATGCCTTGGAGTGCTTTGTATTATCCCCTTAATCAGCATGCATGAGACAGTGTAGAGCTGCATCAATACCAAAATAATAGCGTTATTCAGAGAATGCAAACTGTGGCAACAGCCAGAGTGAGCTTTGTGCATCCGAGTAGAAGTGAAGTACTGCAATAAGCGCTAGAATGGGAGACCATCGCGCGCGTTACACTCTCCTTTTTTATAGAAACATATACAAATTAAGGGGAAGAAAAGCCCACTTTGGACTCTTCCCCTTCCCAGAAACCGTGCTCAGGTCAGTCCCGCATCATTGTACAATACGTTGTGATGCTCCCTTGAAACTCACAAAACTGAGTCGACTGCCAGTGCCTTTGTGATGGTCACCCATGCAGAGGTCAGAAATGGGCAGTTGCTAGACAATTGTTTCCGGATCTGTGATCTTTATCATCGCTGTTAATCACAAAGTCCAGTGTCTCTCAGGGAGGCTGGAAGCGGCGGCCATGAACCGCTGAGCAGTCTTGTTGAGACGCCGCCGTCAGGGCACTCGCAGACGCAGCAGCACTTACAGGGACTTCACCTTCCTCCCATCCAGACGGCAATCCATCTCGTGAAATTGATTCCCTGTCTTCCTGCTCCCACCGGGATGTTGCTCTTTACAGTTTATTGCTATGTGTTTCACCTTCTTCTGCCCTTTTGCAAGGAGTCACCCACCATGCACTGTAAATTCAAGGTCTGGGCAATCTAATTTTGTAAGCTAGTAATGCTATTTTTAGTCTCGTGTCTATTGCTGTTACCTTGCTGTGGCTAGCACAGATTGCCTTACTGAGCATCGTCCATCTAAGGAAAAGCAACTTTACATAGTTATGAATATATCATTTGGTTAAAAAAAACAATAGTGAGACCTCGCTGAAAAGGCCAATGAACACCTAAAGCAAGTAGTACTTTAAAAAAAAAAACAGCGCATAAAACCTGGAAAGCGTAGCATCTTAAGCCAACATGCTAACTATAATAGCTGAAGGAGGGAAATAGTCTGAAGAAGACGAAGGTGACCTATTAGAGGGAGAAAGCAGGAAAATGTTGGTGTTTTGATGCTTTGAATGCTTTTGAACCTTAACAGAGGGAAGATTTCATAATCCTTGTGCAATGTATTAGCTTACAGTGGGTGGGAAAGTGTTCTTTATAGAGATAGTGGGAATTCATTATTATTATTAAAAGATTTAAATAGCGCAACAGCTACTCCAAGAGTGACAACGTCTGGACCCAATAAGTATAGGCATTAAAAGGCAGACTCAAGCCTTGAGAGATTTTTTAAAAAGCAGAATGTCCTCTGTGGCCCATAGTTGTAGTGGAAGAGCATTATACTCCTTGGCAGCCAAATAGGAATGAGTGGTCACTCCATTTTTTCCTTCTAAACGGAGGAATACCACCAACAGAGAATGGGAAGACTGAAATGATCCAACCGGTTGATACAGAATAAATCTGTTGGACAGGTACTGAGGGCCTTTACAATAGAAAGCTCTATGAATAAGAACTGAGCCTTTGAATCTGATGTGTTCTTTCACAGGTAACCAGTGTTGATGTTTTAAGGCTGGCTGAATGTCAGCTCTCCTTGGAAGATGCATCAAAAGTCGTGGTGCAGCATTCTGCACTAGCTGCAATCTACTCAGGAGGTACGTAGGTAACTCCCAGTAAAGTGAGTTGGCATAGTTCAGCCTAGAGATTATCAAAGCCTGGATCACTGTTTTTTGCTGCATGAGAGGAAGTAAAGAATTTGTTTTTAAGCTTTTGTAGTAGACCAAAGCAGGTACCTACTACTGCTGCCAACTGGGGCTCAAAAGACTCAGTATTATCAAACTTCATCCTCAAATTGCGTGTTCCCATTGCTGGGGGCGGGCACATGCTGTGTCCATAGTTCTTTGTCCCAGGTAAGGAGGGAACCCAAAAAGTAAGATTTTCACATTGCTGGAGTTACATTGGAAGCTGCTATCCTGTATCCATGGGAAAACGGCAGTCATAAATACCTTAAAGTTGCTCATAGCATTGGATGTTTTATGGTCTAATGTGAGAAGAAGTTGCATATTTTCAGTGTACAAGACAATGTGTAACAGTGGTAAGTAAAATATGAAGTCAACAACCCTATATTGAGAGACATACATCAAGGCTTCTTGTAGCATAAGTTGGTAGTGAACGGCTTTCTTGCTCAAATCTGGTGTTCCGCCAAATACTCTTTTGTAGTCTTTGACTACCCTTTTGTTCAGTTTTCAGCCTTCAATTACTCTTAGTTGGTTTTGGCAAATCTTTCTAATGGTCACTCACTTTCAAACCTATTATTCTCAGGTGGAGAGGTGTGGCTCACTGGTTAGAGGTGGCAGATCCGTAAGCAGAGAATCGGCCAGAGACCAGGGTTCAATTCCCAACGCGGCAGGGTCGTGGACCAGGGTCAAAACGGACTCGATAATTCTCGCCTCGGTACCTACTCTAAAACAGGAACACACTCGGCAACTCTGGGCATTAAGCTTGCCTCATCTCTACAACGGCCCCCCACAGACGCCGGGGATGCCTGGTTTCACCTTGGAGATACCCAGAAAGGGACCATCTCACAGGGATAGCCAGGACGGGTTCCCCAGCGGTCTACAGCGCCGGGACGCCCCGTTGCTGGGGCAGCTGTGCGCTTTACAAGTCTACAACATTTACATTTACATTTACTATTTGGCTCCATTTGTTTCAGCCTTCAGATACAGATAGTAGTGAGTCTAGAACACACCAGTGTTGGCTGTGGCTCTTTGGGGGGGGGGGGTGTAATTACACCTACCCGCCCTGAGAGCCTGCCTTTTGGGAAGTTACTAACCGAATTTGCCTTTTGGGAAGTTACTAACCGAATTTCCGACCCTCTCAGTAGAAGACTTTGGCAAGGTGACGTTAGGGGTTATGTCAAGTTCATCTTTGGACCCTTTGCCACCGAGAGTTTGGAAGGAATTTGAAGTGGAGCTATTTTCCATACTTCGGTTGATTTGTAATCAGTCTCTCTCCAGTGGTGTGGTTCCATCGCAGTGGAAGCAGGCACTTGTGACGCCTCTGCTGAAGAAGTCTACATTGGACCCTGCGAGCCCTAGTAAATATAGACCTATCTCTCTTTTGCCGTTTCCGGCTAAAATTGTAGAAAGAGTGGTGGGGAACCACCTTTCAAAACATCTTCAGAATAATAATATCTTGGAGGAGGTACAATTTGGTTTTCGGCCTGCACATGGCACGGAGACGGCTTTGGTGACCGTTCTGGACGAGCTTCGAGTGCAGGCAGACAGTGGTCGGGCAGTAGCTCTTGTTCTGCTTGACCTGTCTGCCGCATTCGACACGGTCAACCATGCGATTTTGTTGAGGAGGCTGGAAGAGGTTGGGGTGACTGGTCGTGCCCTTTGTTGGTTTCAATCCTTTCTTTCAGGGAGGAGTCAAGCAGTGGCCTTGCCTCCATATCAATCTTCCTTCTCTAAGATCATGCATGGTGTCCCTGAGTCGACCTCCTTGGAGGCGTTTCATGGTTGTTTGAGGGCTATGTCTCACTGGCTGAAAGGAAACTCCCTACAATTTAATGCTGGAAAAACCGAGGTTCTTTATTTTTCTGCAGGGAAGGCCTCCCCGATGCTGCCGGAGAATTTTTTGGCCTTCGGATCTCCCTAAGGTCCTACGCCCAGTGGAGAAGGTTCGGAACCTGGGTGTTATGTTTAACAACAAGTTAACGCTGGAAGCTCAGGTTAACCAATTAGTAGGAAGCTGTTTTGCTATGATACGAACTTTGCGAAAGATTCTTCCGCTAATGCCTTCTCAGGCACGAGTTTTAGTGGTACAGGGCACTATATTGAGTAGATTGGACTACTGTAATGCGCTGCTTCTGGGTTCTCTGAACTATCTATTAGATAGATTGCAGCGCATCCAGTCTACAGCGGCCAAGCTAGTACTTGGTTGGCCGAGTTATGCATCATCTTCCCGGGCTTTGTCGGAGTTGCATTGGCTCCCTATTAGACAGAGAATCCAGTTCAAATCTCTCTGCTTGGTGTTCAAGGCCTTGCACGAGATTGGTCCTGTCGCGATGCAGAGAAAATTTGTTTGGTATACTCCAGGGAGATGTTTGCATTCTGCAGCTGCTAGACTGGTGAAAGTACAGAGATTTAAGAAAGTTAGATCTGGTGGTATAGCCTTCAGTGTGATAGCTGCCAGACTTTGGAATGCGCTCCCGCTGGAGTTAAGAATGGTGAGTGACCTCCTCCTGTTTAGGAGGAGATTAAAGACCTGGCTATTCCCCAGCCCCTAAATAATGCTGACTGCTCTGGTGATTCTGCCCACACTAATAGTCCTTGTGTTGTTTAGCGCCAGGATGCCTGCAAGGTGATAGTGCGCTGTATAAGTATTAATTAATAATAATAATACTCTTGTTCTTGGACATTAAGAATTGCTGCAGACATCTTTAGCATCTGAAAGACCTCATGTCATTGGTTCTTTACAAAAAGAACAATAAAGACTGCAGGAGAGAGAGATTGCTTTATGTCAGCTTCATGCAGATACTGCTTTCCAGGTATTTTCCATGGTCTAATATTGCTTGGAAGGATGTGCATTATGGCCATGGGATTTCATGGATGGTTATACTGTCCAATTATGTTTTGCCAATGGGACTTGAGTTGTCCTTTTACTGAACTAGTGCCATCATGTGCTCTTTCATTTACATACTTTGCTGACATTTTGCTAGCTTGGTTTTGACTTTTTTAGGACGTTCTTAGTGTTTGGATGCCTTAGCCTGTCACAACGACAGTGCTATTTTACTGATACTAATTGCCTTTGAGCAGACTTTTTTAAATTTTACTTTCATTGTAATATATTGAATTTACAGTTTTTTGCTCACAAAGTAAAGACACACATGCACGCAAGCTTTCTTAAAGATGAAACAAAAATACCGGCCCTTTGTCAAACGTATCTGCCATGCATTATTTTGCTGTGTATGTCTTATACATTAACCACTTTTCATAACATTCTTTTCTTTCTGCGGGCAAGACGCACAAAGTTACCCAATTATTACTGGCACATCTTCAAATAAAAGCCGGACCTATTGCTTTGTCAAGTCTTGCTTTTCAGTTTCAATCCTATCAGTCTATGATTGATCTATTTTTCTTACTCGTCCTTGACTGCTATCATCTTGGTTGATGCTTAACTCCTTTCTTAATTGTTACCACTGTGCGCATATAATAACTTATTCTTAGTTGTTGATAGAGATTTCTTGTTATCATTCAGTCTTTGTTTATTCTCTTTTTTCTGTGGGTCTTTAGCTACACTCATATTTTTGGTCAGTCATCAGAAATTCTTATTCTAATTCATAGTGTATAAAAGAAAAACCATTCCATGATGCCCTGCAGGTATGGTGGCTATCTTTTAATGTCTAGTTGCAGCATATGCGCATGCTGAGTTGTGGCCATCGACTTCAATCAATCAATCAGTGCTTGTTAAGCGCGGCTACTCGCCTGTGAGGGTCTCAAGCCGCTGGTGGGGAGGGTTGCAGGTTCGACTGGGTGCTGTGGTTCATTCGAAGAGCCAATTCTTGAGATCCTTCCTGAATTGCATTAGAGACGGGTGAGAGCCTGAAGTGAAGAGGCATGGTGTACCAGGATTTGGTGGCAAGGTAGGAGAAGAATCTTCCTTCCGTCCTGGTCTTGTGGATCTGAGGGACGGTGGCAAGGGCCATTTGAGCAGAGTGGAGGTGTCTGGTGGGTGCGTGGAATGAGAGGCGGTCATTCAGGTATGCAGGTCCGGCGTCGTGAAGGGCTTTGTAGGCATTTGTGAGGAGCTTGAAGGGGACTCTTTTGTTGACGTGGATTTGGCAAAGTCAGTGGGTGTTAAAGGTGAAACCTATTGGCTTTGTCAATGGTTATTTATTTATTGATGTAAGTACACTGTATAGCTTATACACAGTACCCTTCCTTTATGTGGATACTATTTAAAATAATTGGCCTATTACTATTACCCCACTGTGTTTTTCTGTTAGAAAGTCATTTTAAATGTGCTCATTTAGTAACCTATTTATTTACATCATCTGTATTTTGTGTCATGTTTTGATCATTCAAGTGATCTGTGGAAGACTTATGTGTTTTCACAGGAAAGCGTGGTGCTCTCCTGCAATCACATGACCATAGCCTCACTCCCTGACTAAATATCATGAAATGGCTGATAGCACATCTGTACTTACTGCAAACTTTGTGCGCTTTTCAATCCTTGTTGGAATGAGTGGCTATGTCAAAGGTAGTTTGACTGAATCTTAGACTAATTTCAATGCCTTCATCCAGAACCAAGATAATTTGAAAGGTTGTCTGCCTTCAGTTCAGTACAAAAAATGATTGTCTGATTTGATACTTAAGACCCTTTATTGTGCTTATAGTGTTGGCCTCTCACCCTGCAATTCTGGTTTGAATCCTCTGTCCCAGTGTTGGTCATGGCGATCCTCAACCTTCTAAAACCCATCAAGGTGATTAACATAAAATCGCTTGAGTGGTATTTTATGATATCTGTTCATTCTAAAATACTGACCGCTATGCTAAGATCTCTCCCCACCATTTTGCAAACTATGGTTGTCATGTAGTGTTTTGCAGAGGACAATTGCTGTAAACCGTTGATTTCAATAGATCGCCATAGCCAAGGTTCCCATGCCTTATACTGAGATAGGAAACCAGTAGCTTTCCATGCAGACCCCGTGGCATTGCCATGGGAATCCTCCACCAGGTACCCATCCATGAATGTGTGCCAGCGCCAGAGAGTCAAAAGGCCCACCTTCTCTAGGAGTGGCCTTCTGGTGCTGTTTTACCTCTATCTGTCTGCCACGACAGACATGATGCACAGGAAAATGAAACAATTGTCTTGTGTTGTAAAATAAACATTCTCTTTGGGCGCTTGTTTCTGAAGATCAAAAGATGATGATGCCCTGGGTCATTTCAATTTTGCTGAAATGAACAGGTATCATGCTTTTACTGTAGTAAGCAATTCATAGCAGCTTAGGAATCCAAACATCCACTTAAACATAGGCAGATGTCTCTATTTCCCGTTGACTCATCATTGCAAAATGTTGCAGTCCAGTCATTGAGTTGGAACTATTTTCGTACAGGTGTTCGAAATTACACGGGCACAAAATTAGTACATGTTGCAGTGGCATCATAGTATCTGGGCTGAATCTAAGGGCCAGATGTACAACCCTTTCATTTAGCGCCTCGCAATTTGCGACACATTGTGAGTCGCAAATTGTGAGGCGGTAAATAAAATGTACAACAGTGTGTTTACACTGTTTTGCGGTTCCCAATGGGGTCGCAAATTGTGAGGCTCATTAATAGTATTGAGCCTCTCGCAATTTGCGAGCCCATTGTGAATGGCAGCCCTCCCAGGATGGTGGCCTGCTGGGTTTCATGTCTGGGACTACTTTTTAATAAAGCAGCTTTTTTTTTATAAATGTCCCCCATTTTCCTAAAGGAAACGGGATGCATTTAAGAAAAATAAAAATGAAACGTTTTCGTTTCATTCTTTAAGGGCAGGCATTGGTCCCTGGGACCACTGCCTGCCCTTAAAAAACTTATTTTGCATGAATTTGCAAAGGGGAAAGGGGTCCCCTGGGGACCCCTTTCCCCTTTGCAAATGCATTTCCACCTACTTGAAGTAGGTGGTAATTGTGAGTGTTTTGTGACCACAATTGCAGTCGCAAAACCTTAGTACATTGTTTTGAGACTCGCTGGAACGCGCCTTTCAAATAGCGAGTCGCAAAATCTATTTAGCGAGTGGCAAAAAAATTGCGACTTGCTAAATAGGCTATGTACCTGGCCCAATATGTTTTTGCATGAACAAACAGGTTCGCAAACCTGTTTGCGCATGCAAAAACGGGTCGTACATCTGGCCCTAAGTGCTTTATTTTCAGAATACAAAAAGGAACACGATGGCTAGACCCGTAATAGTGGTCTTTGCTTTCGTCAGCAGACTGGGAGTGAAACCTGTGCATGCTCTTCTTAAGATCTAGCATTCCAAATGCATCTCGTTGGCCAGATATGGGAGTGATATCTGCGGTTATAAGAAGGCAAATGAGCTACTGAAAGTTGTAAATAAATTTTTGAGACAGCCGTGGTTGGTTCCACAATATACAGCTTCTTTATAATTCACGAAGAGTTATTATTATTATGGTGGATTAGGATGAGGATTAGCCCTGATCTAGAACTAAACCAAGATTTTCAATCATAAAAGACTGTCTATCTCTGGAGAGGGTCCATAGTATCCCATGGATTAGCTACATCAAATCTTTAGTGGGAAAGCTAGGACACCCTGAGTAAAATTGATCCCCCTATAAAGTAACAAAAAAAGACCTGGGCTGGGTTAAGCAACATTTTTCTCTGTGTACAAACAGAGGGGGAAACTATAGAGCTTTGCAAACCATCAGATCGAGCATATGTTTTATTAAAGTCTTACCCCTTCATAGAGCTTTACCTCTTAATAGCCATAATTCCCTATCATGATTTCCTCCTAACGAGATTTAGGTTTAGATTTTAGCTTATTGCATTGGTTGCTTGTAGAACAGCAAGTGTACAATAATGTTGTAAATTTGGGCTCCTGCTGTTTATCATATTTTGTGATTATTATTGTTTGTTGCAACAGCAATACATCTTCCTCTGCTAAGAGACAAACACTTTTTGCAAGTAGGACCTGCCCTATTATACATACAGAGGTTGTCGAGTGCTTTTGTATGTTTTTAAGTATTTAGCTTTTTAGTAGGGGCTGTCAGAAACAGACAACTTGCACCAGCTTCAGGTTCTTGGATAATTTAATACCAGGTGATTTTAGTTCTGTAAGTTTATGTATTGACACATAAAGGGATTTTTTTGTTGATATCAATCTTTTATCATGATTTTTATGTGTCTATATCAAATGTTAGACCAAAATGTTTATGAATGCATTTTGATTGATGTATTGGAATCGGTTTGGGATTATTCCAGGATGTGATCTAAATTTTGATATTGTTTGTATCTTTTATGGTTTTAATTAACTGAATAAAGAATATATTTGATTTGATTTTCAGAATGAGTCACTGTTAATCACTTTGTCCTTATTAGGAGAATAGCTATGATTTAGAAGGCAGCTTCCAAGCAAACTATCAGCGCCATAACATCCTAGGGCAAATACTTACTGAAATCACTTCTGAAATAAAACTAAATATGCAAATTCAATGTCTACTCAACCTTTTAAGAAATAGGCAGCAGCCTCATCGTCTCTCGCAGAAGAAAGAGTTCATCCTAGGAGAAGTTGAAGGTTTGAAATGTCTTCTTTCTCAGAAAATGCATGGGAGATTTGGCTAATCAGAAGGAGGCGAAGAAACACTAAAGTATCATCAACTCTTCCGCAGACTGAAGAGAGGACATATAGCATTTTCATCCTATGTTTAAGTAGAGGGCAATCATGGAAAGTATAGAGGATTGGGAGGTGGAAAATAGTATGACAGCTAACTATCTTCACTTCTTAGTTACAGGTAGGACATCTTAGACAAGACTGGTAGAGCTGCTACATATAACCCACATAGACTATGACAAGATTGTTGGCAACCTTTCCCACCTCTGTTACTCTTTCCGCTTATGCTCAGTTTTCACCAGTTATTGTATTCATACACTTTATTTTCCCTCCTTCTCAGTTTCCTATGCTGTTATTCCCTTGCTCGTATATTTTCTTCTTCTTCTTCCTCCTCCCTCATCTACTGCATCTGTATTCAGTCTTATCTTTATTCATTGCACTCTCCAAGAACCGATGGCTCAGTGTCACCATTTCCATTTTGGTTGCATGTCACTACTCTCCTTGTCATACACAGCTCTAGGAATATATGCTAGTAAACCAGGGCTAGTCATGGTATACTTCTGTCAAGTTAGAGGTAAGACATATACCATTATTGCGAAACATAAGATAGTGCC
Source organism: Triturus cristatus (assembly GCF_964204655.1). NCBI lineage: Eukaryota > Metazoa > Chordata > Amphibia > Caudata > Salamandridae > Triturus > Triturus cristatus. Next base: position 567,831,876 of record NC_140579.1, on the reverse strand, counting down.
AACTTGTTTAACAGAGTCCATAAGGTGTGGCTTTGTAAAGGTTACCGAGCAGTGGGTCTGAAACTATCTTGGCTGCTGTGTGCACTATTTTGAAATAGAGTCTCCAGTGTCTTATGCCTTGCCCTATTTTATCTGGGTTCCTAATCAAAGTGCAAAGCATTTGTCCTGAGCACTCGGAGTCAAGAAGAATTAAATGTCCAATACGGAGTCGTGAGGTGTTCGTAGTCATTAATCCGATTCACCTATTATTTTCTTGACACTTTAGTTTCTGTACACACATATGAATACATCTGTAAAGCACTTTACACAGCCAACACACATGTTTCGCTGTGTTGCTAATTAGTCTCCGACTTAATCATTGTTGAAATAAGGCAAAAAAATAATCTGGTTCCTTATGAGGCGTTATTTTAAATTCATTGAACCTGCAGAATTCATATCAAGTACTGAGTCATCCAAACAACATGTGCCATTCTCGGAGAGTGCTCCTTTTTCGTGAATTTTCATCGTGGATCAAAGTGTTCACATTTAATACTTCAGTTGGAACAGGTGGACAAATGGGATTATCAACTGTATCATTTGGGGAGCATTAATCTAGAATCATTAATTGACATTCCCTGCTATCACCAAATCAAAAGAGGTACAACCAAAGTTGCCTTTCGTTCAGTCAATTGATTGTTTACGTCCACTTCCGGATTACTAATCCCTGCTAAGTGATCAGGAGACACCACGCATTTGCTTTGCATGGTTTCAGAGGCAGACTATTTGTTCTGAGCCAGAGGCATTGCCACTCCCAGCCAAGGATGTGTACTCCAGCTCTGGAGATGTAATGAGTGGCAGAACTGGCTTAAAGCCAGGTCTGGCTCAGGCAGCTCTATCAACATTTTGCCAAGTGACTTTTTCAAACATCCGATTTCACCATCAAATCAGGTTTTATAAATTAATTAAGAAGTAATTTTCAAGTTTTTCCAAGTATTTCTCCAAGCGGAGAGATGAAATAAATATTCTTATCCCATCTACGCCTGTCTGGAAAAATACTAGCAAGTCCAACTAAGTGAAATTGTTTTTGGGTTCTATTTCACTGGGAGAGTGCACTAACCCCAATATGCAATGTGCCTTTAAAAAAATATATTAGCACTCTGCCCTGTGGACTTACAAAACACACTTTGGAAGTGATTTACGAGTATATATAAATAGGCTTTTCCTACATGGCAACAGTGCTTTTCCCTGCCATATGTAAATGCAGTGCATTTAAACTGTAGCCAGCCAGAATGCAGTAGTGTTCCTATCTGATATATATTTTTGTCCCATATGTGCGTGGTGTAAATATACTCTACAGCCCACAAATGGGATTTACCTTCCATGCCACAAGTGCACTTTCTGCAGATGCTATAGTGGTCTTACAAGACATTTTGAAACAGCAGGGGTCGTGTTCTGGCCCAGGAACTACCAGGACCTGTATCCGTAGAGCCAGAGGAGGCGCCGGCATCTGCAAAGGCCAAGCCCACTGCTACCAGCACTTAAGAGCACATCTGCTCTCCCGCAGTGCAGGACATTTGGAAACAGCAGGGGTCGTGTTTTGGCCCAGGGACTACCAGGACCAGTATCCTTAGCACCACAGAAGGTACTGACACTGCCAGGGCAAGCTCACTGCTAGTGGCACTTAAGAGGGTGTCTGCTCTCCCGCAGAGCGGTATGTGTGCGGGGTGCAGTGCAGGGAAAAAGCTCAGGCCAAGGGCAGACCCGTACATGCTCGTCAGAGCCTGGAGGAGGTTTATATTAAGGTATTGACTGGCCCTTGTACCTTTGTTGTTAGACGTGGTGGGCTTTACGTCTTTGTTTTATGTATGTTTTTATGTCTAAGAGTCATTAAAGTATTCCATAAATTAATCTACGTGGTAGGCTTGGGTTTACTTTATTGGGTGGTTATAATTTGCGAAAGATGGTGTGTAAGGTTTTCATGTTTTTTCCCTCTATTGCTCACGCCTCTGTGGGATATTGCAGTTCTTTTTACTGAGTGATAAAAACATTTTAACCCGGGCAAAAGGAAAATGCTGGAAGGTGCATTATGCTCCGGCTAGGCTAAAAACAAAATCACTGAAAACGGCAGGTGATAATTGTGTTGTGGATAGGATTGACAACCTGCTGGTTGAATGTAATGGTGAAAGGTACATCCCTCAAATATTTGGGAGAAAAATAACAATGGGTGCTGTCCCTAAAGCACATATTGGAAACGGTCAGAAACCTCCCATCTATGTCCCCGGCCCTGGGGTTCCCTCGACAGAGCAAGTTAGTTCAGCAGTTGAATGCCTCAATCACTACACTGCCCTATATATAAACCAAGTTTCCAAGGAGGGGAGGGGTACGAATGATAACTTGGGGGGTATTCAAGACCTACAGAAGAATTAGGAAGGCTATTGGTTTCTATTTGTCACCTGAGGGAGAAAGTTATTGTCCTAAAAAATGTTGAAGGTCTGGAAACCAAGGTCGAGGAAGAATTGGAACAGAATGTCAATAGACATCAAGAGAGGTCATTGGAAGGAAGATACGGGACTGTGTGACAGATTGAGAAGGACATTTTGGTTTAAAGGCCCTAGAGTATCCCACCTAATGACCCAATCCATGCTTGTATTACAAAAGCCACCCACTTTGAACCAAGCCTTGCACAATGTACTTGAAGGGCCAATAGGGGAAAGAGAGCACCGCATAAAGCCCATGACAGGACTTCCACGAGGAGATTAGCACAAGAGGATGAGGGTTATAGGGGGCTGAATAAGAGAAGGTTTGTCCCGGTGAGCCCGTATCTACGTCTCTCTCAACTCCCTGGCATTAGGTGGGTGGGTCATGAAAGGATCTATTCCCATACACCAATGAATACAAAACATGCTATAGTCCACCTAAACCAGTTCCCAAAGCTGACAGCGAGTGCAAGAGAAGATCAAGACTCTTTAAAAAATAAAATTATATACTGGTTGCGTAAGGTTAGGCACTGCTACTCTATCATAAGGAGTGATATCATACGTGTTGAGAGAATTGTATCTGCAGGAGGGCCCCTTGATGTGGTGTAGGTTATCCTTATCCACAAAGATCTTGTGAAAGGCCTTCTGGCTAATGATGCTTGGTCAATCAGTTGTGTGAATATCAATTATGTGTAGATTACATGCTAATCCAGAATTCCCAGAAAAGAAAAAGAGGGTGAAAGAAGGGTTCTACAGCACTCAGTTGGGAGTTTCCATATGGTGTTATGACAATTAAGTAGGTACGGTGCACACAATGGATGAATGTTCACCCAACATTCATAGATTAGAGCCCCAATCTGAGTTTCTATGTACATCTATACTTAGTCATCCGGCACACATAAGGAAATTAGATATTGCAATTGTATAGCAATAATGTAGTCTTCAATCGTAGTTTCGTCAATCTTGATCTTAACAAGTTGTTTATTGTAATATTCACAATAGCCTTCACAGTAGCCGTAGACAACACGTGTTTCGTCGTTATCGCGACTTCATCAGGGCTACAAATATTAAAAACGATAACAGTAAAGAATTGTCTAATCTCAAACATAATTTTTTATATAAAAAGGCTCTGATAACCACCACCAGTGACTTTAGAGTGTAACCTTTCTTAGAAAGCACACACAGTGAGTTTTGTGAGGGCAGGTCATGTCACCATACCTAGGGTAAAGAAATATAATGAAAGATATACTGACCTAGGGTAACGAAACACAATGAAAAAAATGCAAAATAACAGCAAGTGTAACAAGGATCACAGAAAATCTCGAGACCATCTTCCAGAATGAGGTATAACATAAAGTAAAAGTAAAATAATCATAATGCCGTTATTAGTTAAATGCAAATATCACGAGATCAGAGCGCATATCATATGTTAGCTAGAACCCGCATGCAGGTGAAGTACTATAAGGTAGAGTGATATGTACTTCCATATAATAGATACCCCAATTAAGCACTGTTCCTTGCAGGGGTAATAGCCGTCACTCCATTTGGGGAGATAATATGTGGCGAATAGAAATCTGTAGTATAGATTGAAAAGTGGAAGTTGTTTTGTGCATAAATATAGAGTGCATCAGTAAACCCAGAATTCCCACTAAATTGAGCAAATGAACCCCCCAGGAATGAGCAGGGAAACTTGACCCCAGGGGCATCAAATGGAACAAACTGACTTGGAAGATTGAACCCATCTACAATTAGAACATTGGAATGTTAGAATCTCCATAGAAGACAATGGAGTGTGCCCAGCTTCTAATGCCTGGTAAAAGCCTGGAGCTCAAACATTCCAATGCTTGTCGTTCGCAGTTGTTGCTGTGAACAAAGGCCTCATGGAGCCCGAGGGAATTTAAATCCCCTCTGGCTCCCTGAGGCCTTTCTCTTATCTGTTAGAGCATTCTGACCTCTAGCGGCGGAATGTTCTAATAGTCTTATAGCCCACCCTAGCTGGACTATACTGACCATTAAAGTCTCGCTACCTTGTTAAAGGCCCACACCTTCGGCGCGAGCCTTTAACGCTGGAGAGGGCCTTTAATGTTCAGTATAGCCCACTAGGGTGTGTTATAAGGCTATATTAATGCGGGAGAAATAAATTCTGAGAGGTTTTGTCAGCTTTAGAGTACAGGGTTCCCAATGTGACAACTATCCTACTCAGTGGAGAATTGTTGAATACAATAGAATGTAGAATTTGTAATCCTGTCTCTAGGAGCATAGAATGGGCAAGTGAATGGGAACAAAAGTCAGAAGCCACTGGTAGCGGTAGTTCATCAGGAACTCTTAATATATGCAGTATTGGAAGACGCTGTATTAAGCACCCAACAGAATGAATGCCTACAAAAATCAAGAGTGGTCACCGACCGAATTTGTGGAAAACGTTCCTCATTTAAGTGAACAATTAGATGAAATGAGCCAGTTTCACCTTTGAACACTGTGGAAAATATGAAATGAACTTAGCAGTGCAGAGTAGAGTGTACTACTGAAGAAGTGCCACCTCATAATTCCCCGATCTCTTTGCCACAAACTGGCATATGTATCACATCAAAGGCACCAAGGTATAGCAAACACCAAAGACTAGCTAGGAGATAAAGTCTGGTTCCCTGAAATGGCTGCTTTGGTGGACCAGGTGGAAAGAGAATGTCAATGGTGTCAATGGTCAGGAGCGCCACAATATCTGGATCCTGTCATCATTAAGAAAGGTGCACTGAACCCTATCAATAAATCAGTGTGAATTTTGGAATACTCCCTGACGTAAAGTACCTCCTAGTTGTGACTGAGGAATTGACCATTTTCCTGGTGGCCGACGAGGTGCTCTTAACTGCACCAAACTAAAAAAAAATACTAGCTACATTTGGGCTATCAAAGACCATCCAGACTAATAATGGTCTGCCCTTTTAAGGAAAAAAATGTCACTAGTAGATCCAGTCGCTCAGAACACACCACCAGAAAAGTAACTCCTAGGTGGCCCTAGGCAAAAGAGGAAATAGGGCACGTGATGAAAACTCTCAATAAAATAATCAGTATATGCCTAGAACAGCCAGGGGGCATGGAATTGGTGAGTTAAACATTTCTTGCATACATGTTGCAATAGACCACATTGTACAACATGCAGCACTCCAGCAACAATGTTGTGTGAGTGACCAATAAGATACACAATATCAGGGTAACTAACTCAGTCCCCAAAGTCACTGAAGCATGATCTAGGCTAATGGAGATGGCAAAGAAACAATGAGATGGCCAGTCGTACTAGGGGAGTCTGACATAGTGACATTCAATCATGGTATAAGGTATTGACAAAAACATGTCACTCTGGAGGGACATTCAGGATGCCATTTGAGCATGAGCCATAGACTGTATATGGGAGGAAATTAAAAATGGTCTTGGCCCAACGATGAAATGAGGTAGTGGCACAAAATATTTATTCAAGACAAGGCAGCATCTAGGAAGTCATACTTCTTAAACACATTCCCGAGCTGGAAGCAGACAAATGGAAGGATGGCCTGACACACACCAACCAACCTGCCCGTCAATCCCTAACGAAACAATGGGGAGCCTCTTTTGTCCACTGGACTGTCAAGAACCTATACAAGCAAATTTCCCTGTAAGGGTTCCATCCAATATCATCTACAGTTGAACCAGCAGCCATCACGAAACCATGTGACTATGCTTGATGTCCAACATTGTGGACTTGTGGGCAGAAAGACTCTTGTTTCATAAGGCAGGTTGTTCCCAAATCATGTTGGGGAGGAATTTAATGTTCCACCCAGCAAAGGTAACACTGAACATGCACCCAACCACCAGACATGGCAACAGGTTATAAATAAATTATCGAAGGAGTGCACAGGCTCAGATGAGAAGATTACAAATACAGAACTGGCAATTAAAAAAATTCACCGTGTGAGGAACTGGCAAGTGCCTCGTGCTTGATGTACCAAGGAGGCACTTTTGCCCCACCAATCCCGAGCTCCAAAACAAAAAAAGCTTGCTGAGACTAGTGCCAATGTCATGGGCTGTTTTCACACCCCTTAACATTAATCGGAGCATATTTCAAGCCCATATCGCCACAGGAACGTCACTTTTAGTGACATTCCTGTGGAGATGTGCTTCGCCTTACTTACAAGGCAGTATTAAGCCACTTAACATGGCTTAACCCTGCCTTGTAAATAAGGCCCCCTTTCACGCTATACCGAGCGTGAGAGGGTGGGCAATGGATGTTATGCTGGGCGTTCCACCGCAACACCCATTGATTTTGATGCTGCCCCATATGTACAAGGGCGGTGTAAATATGGGGCAGCGTCAAAATTAAGACCAGTTAAAACCTGGTCTTAAACAGGCACAATGGAGAGAAATGTTTAATTTCTCCTCATTTTTGCTGTTTCCATGTGTTCTGCGTTGTGCAGCACACATAGAAATAGCAAAAATACTTTGTTTGAGGTGTCCCTTCCTGCACATAAACAATCAATACAAAAAAAATATGTTTTGCAACTTCTATGTGTGCTGCATTAAGAAGCACACACAGAAGTTTCAAATAACCATTTAAAGATGTTATGTTATTGTAGGAGAGTAGGGTCTGCTATCCTATGGTCACCCCAAATTTTTGCTTTTTGCTTCACTGGTTTTTGACATATTGAGGCTGTGGGCCTGCCAATCAGACCCCCAGCCTGCTGTTCTCTCTACTAAATTAAAACTATGCACCCTAGGTGCATAACCAATTGGAAGTGGATCACCCTGTAAGCCCCTGTACCAGTGTACACTAGGTACCCAGGGCATTGGTGTACCCAAGGCCTGCCAGGGGCTGAAGCATGTATTATGCCACCCCAGGCTTGGCCTAACAATTTGACACAACTGGCTGATCACTCAGCTGGGGTAAGTTGGTGTAACCACCTCTTACTTAGGTGTAGTATACCTATACCTAACCTTAAATGGGACACATGGTAACCTATAAGTCACTCCTATGGCAGGCCTTAACAATCCTGAAGGCAGAGTGCTTGGCTCCATGTGAGATGGTGCTCTGGCATGAGCTGAGCCTGTCTGCAGTGGTCGGAACAACTTCCTTCTACTGTTTCCAGATATCGTCATACCATATACTCTTAAGTGCATTATGAACCTCGCGGTTAAATGCTATCTTTGGTTTGGCTTTATCAAAACATGTCGAGTAAGGTGTCATACGAATTGGAATACTAACCCCTCGCCAATTCTGGCGACGGGGTTAGCATTCCACCCTTCTAGAGGGACACGACATGTACAGTACCTGAAACCCGGGTAAAATCAGACATAGCCTCAGCTCCACAAAATGGATGCTGCCACCACAGACACAAGTCTGCCCTCCTGCTGCTGGGAGTCCTTCCAGCTTGGGAGGTGTGGACAAAGGGTTTCCTGCCAGGGGAGGTGCGTGCACCACCCCAGACAGGATTTTGTGTATTGGTCAGGTAGGGCTTGAAAGAAACCAGACATGCCTGTGGCTCACAAGGAGCCTCGGTGCATATGCCAGTTCAAACCGGTCCTGGGGCACACCAGTCCCGGGCCTGGGGCGAGCTGGACAAAGGATTGGGGGTGTAACCACCCCCCTTCCTGGTCCCACCCATAGGGAGGGACCTAGCAGGTAGTCCGGCCCCTAGAATCCGCTTAAAGGTAGGAGCTGTGTCCTAAGACTTCAGACATCCTGGAATCAACTTAACACTAAGAAGAAGACGGGAACTTCGATGCTCTGCTGCACAGAGGACTGAAGCCAATCTCCCCTGTGGTCAGGGAGTGACCACCTTGCTAACGCAAGCACCATCCAGCGAATCAACGTCTGCTTTGCCGCCGCCTCCCGCCGGAGCCCGAGCCCAGAGACTGACAAGACCTGGACCTCCAGACCTCTCACCGCCCGATCCACAGTCCCTGAAAAGAGGAGACCCGTGGAGGCACCGAGACACGTGGAGCCAGCCATCTTGAAACGACCACGACAAGCTGACAAGTGCAACAACCGAGGCTCCCTCCAAGTTGTGCTTTAGGATCTGAGAAGCCCAACCCTCGAGCAGCATCTGCACCAAAGGTGAGCCCTCCAGCATCTCCACGATCTGCGTGGGGCCCTTCTGCATTTTGCCACTCGACGCGCCTAACCGGTTGCTGGCCCGCTGGCTAGTAGCCATCTTGGCGACGAACTTTACAAAATACACCGCTGGTCTGGTTGCTCCAGACTGGCCCTTGCTCCCCTCCAAAGGAGCAGTCCTTCTGACCTTGCTGGTCAGAACCATCAGCTTATTTCATCTCCTACAACAATTGCTTTTGCCAAGGCTTGTTTGCTTTGATCAAGTCGCCGACACCGCCGACAGCGAGAGCCTGCGTGGGACAGCTCGTGAACCGACTCCTGGACGTCGTCGACCTCCAGGGACCACGTGGCTGCAGAGACAAGCTACACCTTTCTTCCTGTTTGCACCCGACATCGCCTGGTACCCACCTGGTGCCACGCCGGTCACTGGCTAGTGACTGTGAACACTGTCCCCTCTGCTTACAGGTCTTCAACATCCCCGATCCACTCTTGGATCCACTGCATCTCTCCCGGACCGACCGCCTGCAGCATCTTTGTCTTCAGGCTCCACGGAACAGATAGAAGAAACCCGACGCACTTCGAGGCCTATGCACCCGCTTCCTGTGGGTGAGGTAAAGCTGGCACACCTGTGCCCAAGTGTAGTATTACATCTCTAGTGCCTGTGTTCCAAATCTTGAGTTCCTAGTCCATCCGGAAGATCCTCTTTGCAGTAACTTTGTACTTTTTACGCACCCATTGAAACCTATGGGAGCACGCGTGTGACTATTTGCTCTGCACACGCCACCCGTGGACCTCCTGGTCACTAACTGAAGTTAGCTCCTTGTAGGCCCAGCGATTCTAGAGGCCCTAGGCCTTTTCCCTTTTCTGTTCGTGGTACTTATACCACTATTTTAGTATATGGTTTGAGCTGCCACCAGGGCCTATCCATATAAAGTGCAACTTCTGTGTATTCTACTGTAATCTTGTTTGACGATTTGTGCTCCTGTGCTCATAAAGAGACTAGGGGTTACTTTGAGAAATAAATACATATATATTATGAATATATATCTGTGTGGTGTCCTTTCATTGGTATAAAAGGGGGTTACATTTGGTAAAACAGCTGGCTTAACACGCTTCACGAGTTTAGCCTCAAAGACTGCTTAGCCTACGCTACCACTAGGGCAGCTAGTCCGAAAAGGTTGACTTACAACCACACCATAAGGGTTGCTTGGCATGGTACAAGGTGATCACTTTAACTAGTGAGCATCATATACCAGGCCAACTTCTCACAGTTATGTTATGTTATATCAGCTTATAGAGCGCACTAACAGGTGTCCGAAGGTGTCCTGGCGCTATAGCAGAATGTCTGGAGAGGAAATGAACATAACTCATGGCCAGGAGCGAATCCGTACCTAGACTGGGGGTATGATTCCTTCATGTTTGACACCAAACACGATATGGTTCTGTGTAGCCATTCTCAAGTTATCGCGATGACGCGATTCACTTATAATGCGGTTTAGAGTATATGGTATGGCTACACTACAAACAACCCAGTAACGGTTTTACGAAGGTTGCAGAGAGGTCCTACTCACGTAGGGGTCCCCCCTCACACATACCTCAGCACCCAGCCCTGTAGGATTACCAGGGCCTGCCATAGGGGTGACCTATGAGAGTATATGTGTTGTAATGGTATGGGACATAGGGTACCTACATCCCTGTAAGGGGTGCTAGCACCACCTTACCCAGGCTACAGTAGTGGCCTGGTGGTGTCAGTTTGGTTGGCTGTCCCAGGGTGGCACAATAAGTGCTGCAGCCCTGGTAGGCCTACTGGGGGACCCATGCCCTGGGTACCTAGGGTACCATCTACAAGGGACTGGTAGGGCATGCCCAGCATCCAATTATGTTTGTACCTAGAGTACTCACAACAGTTTTAGGGAGAAAGCAGATAGGCTGGGGTCCTGGATAGCAGGATCCCAGCCAGACTAGTCAAAAACCACTTAAATACCAGGCAAAAAGTTGGGGGCAACCATTAGTCAGATTCCACTCTCCTACATAACCCCCCCCCCAAACGAAAGGAGTGGCCATATAAGGAAGAACCTGTACTAACATGGTTGCTCCCTGTGTCATGGTCCACTTGGGAAATCCTACCCCAAGGGGTTCTAGAGTTTCTCCAAAGTCTAGGGAAATTACCTGTATTGGTTGTTGGGTCAGAGGTGGGCTGGTGGGGTGTCTGAGTCTGGAAGTGAGACCCTACTTGGGTTGGTCTCAACCTCCTCAGATCACTGGCCACTATGGAAGCCTTTCTGCCCATGACTGTGTCATATCTGGCCCTAAGGGTCAACCTCTGGCTGCCTACAGCTGGGGGTTGGATCCCTTTGGCTGGAATAGTGGAGGGCACTGGAAGGTTTGGGGCAGCTAGGCCCCAGGTTTCCCTGTGCTCAACAACATCCATTTGAGGGGTGCCTATACCTAGGGGTAAGGGGGATCCCTCAGTTTGTAGAGGAATATTCACCTGGCTGAAACTACTCTGCTGGGTGTCCCTAATCTGTTGATGAGGGGGTTCCTCTGGGCAGGGGCCCAATAAGGGTCCACTGACCTCCCTGACCTCTGCAGCCCTGGGCTGGCTGAGGCAGGGTAGAGAGGGGCAGGATACCTGCTCCAGACTGGGTACCACCTTGGAAGGGTCCCCTGCCATCAGAGAGGTGGGCAGGCCAGGCCTGTCCACTTCTGGGGCAGTTACTTCCCAAGGGGCAGGATCAGTTCCCTGAGAAACTTGACCCTTACCTTTAGTCTGGTGGGGAGAGGACTGTTCCTCTTCCCCTATGCTCTCTGGGTAGAGTGATCCATAGTTTCAGGCTTCACTCTTTGTTCTTTCTCCTGGGGTGGAGATGAGGCCCTCAGGGTCTCATCCACTCTCTCACGGATTCCTACCATTTTCAAATGGGCCTTGTGGTCAACCTCAGCCCAAGCTGAGATTTCCAGATCATTCCCCAGTAGACAATCTACAGGCAAGTGTGGGGACACTGCCACTCTCTTTGGGCCAGTGACCCCTCCCCAGCTGAGATTTACCACTGCCATGGGACGGTCTATCCTAATTCCATCTATATTGGTCACCTGATAGCTAAACCCAGGTAAAAGCTGTTCTAGGGGCACTAGTCTCTTGGTCACCATGGTGACACTGGCCCCTGTGTCCTTGTAGGCCACAGCCTTCTGACCATTGATCATGGGCTCTTGTCTGTACCTGCCCAGGATACTGGGGCTCATGGTAAAGTTGGCAAACCCCATGCCACCATCACAGACTAGAGTTGCTTGTGCAGGGGACCTGGTTAGGCCAGAGTCCACCTGAGTTCCCCAAGAAAACCCAACTAAGTTTTTGGGTGCACTCCCACCACCTGGGGGATTACTACTAGTAGCAACAGGAGGTGTTGGAGCTGCAACTGGAGGAACATTTTCTTTATTGCCATTCTTTGGACAACTGGAGTCAGTTTTCCAGTGGCCAGGCTTCTGACACACATGGCAATATGGTTTCTTTTTTGAAGAGGAAGGATTTTGGGACCCAGCCCCAGCACTGGGCTTTTGTGGCTCTTCAGGGAACTTTTGTGCTTTATTATCCCCACCTTTCTCTTTGGGTTTGGTAGAATCTTTCTTCTGGTCACCACCTTGGTTCTTGGGCCTGATCCTGGTTCTGACCCATTTGTCTGCCTTCTTTCCCAATTCTTGGGGAGAGGTCAGATCAGAGTCCACCAGGTGCTGGTGTAAGAGTTGGTTATGACAATTATTAAGAATCTGCTCCCTCATTATGAGATTATACAATCCTTTATAATCATTAACTTTACTTCCATTTAACCAACCTTCCAATGCCTTGGTAGCACAATCAACAAAGTCTACCCAATCCTGATCCTGTGCTTTTTGGGTGTCTCTGAACTTAAGTCTGTATTGATCAGTGGTTAAGCCAAACCCATCTATTAAAGCATCTCTCAAGATATAGTAATCATCAGCATCCTCTTCTCTTACAGAGAGGAGCTTGTCTCTTGCTTTGTCTGCAAAGGAGAGCCACAGGATTGCTGCCCACTGCTCTACTGGGACCCTCTGTACCTTACAGGCCCTCTCAAGAGCAGTTATCCATTTGTGGATGTCATCCCCTGTCTGATAGGGGGGCACAATCTTGTGGAGGTTCCTATTGTCAGGGACTTTCTCTCTAACTCTAGGGGTTTCATTACTGCCACCAGGGGTCTCTAGACCCCATTTTCTTGAAGCTATCTGAAGCTCCAGGGATTCCCTGTCCAATGCTAACTGTTCTCTCTTAAGCTATAGCTTAGCCTGCTCAAATTTGATCAGTCTGCATTTCCTCTCATGAGAGGATTCTCTTCTCTGAGAAGAGGCAGAGGTCCCTTTGGATCTCCCAGAATGGTTGGATCCCACTGAGGGGGATCTGTTCCTTCTTGGATCCACCACTCTCCCTTTAGGGATGGAGGGAGTGCCTCCTGGGCCATCACCTCCATGTTGTGAGTGGTTTGTTTCTTCCAGGTCAGGATTCTCATCCTCTTCCTGGTCCTCATCAGAGTCCTCTATTGGAGGGTCCTCTTCTGATGGATGCCCACCCAACCTGTCTACCCCACTAGACCCTATAGTCTGCATAAAGTCTGCTATGGGCAGGATTTCCCTGAGACGTTGGGTATTGGCAACTTTGTTTGTCTTAAGTTTCCTAATGGTGCACATCTCCCTGAGCTCAGCAAAGGAGAGATGATCATACTTGTCGACTGGGACCCTTTGGGGTCCTTCCAGAGCCTTATGGGCACCTGAACCTAAAGACATTTTCTAGTGTAGTGATAGTGGTGTATCTACCTACACTAAGTGTGGCCTACTGAACCCTCTCTTGAGTTGTAGTCAAGGTGTGCTAAACCCTCTACACACAACTCTAAGTTCAGTAGAACTTATTGTATTCTAGCTTGAATTTATATGTACCTTTGGTACCAAGTGGCTTTCACTTTAGAAATTCAATTTGTTATCTGGTAAAACAATGGCAAGCTTGAATCCAACCGCTGCACACCAATGTGAGAAGTTGGCCTGGCATACGCTGTTCCTAGTTATAGGGACACCTTGCACCAGTCCAATTCGACTCTTATTGATGATAGGTTTCAGACAACCTTTAAAGAAAGCTATCCTAGTGGTAGCTGTGGAGAGCAGCCTTCAGGCTAAGTCTTGAAGGAGTGTTAAGCTTATTGTTTCACCATAATAACCTCTTGAATAACCAAATGAAAGAGTAGCCCACACAGGTATATATATAAAATATATGTATTTATTCTAGACAGAATCCCACAGTCACTTTATGTGACTAGTGGCAAAGTTACACTTCAAACAAGCATTTATAAACACAATAAATAGCACAGAAATCAATGGGCCCCAGGGGGGGACCAAACCATATACTAAAATAGTGGTATAAGAACCACTACAATTCTACAGGCAATGCCTAGGGCATTCAGGATCGCTTGCCCCTTCAGAATCCACCCACAGTTATGAGGAAGGGGACCCACGGGAGACGCGTGCAGTGCAAAGAGCTGCTATCGAGATCGCAATGTTAGCCTATGGAGAATGTCGCGGTTTGAAATAAACAGATTAAAAATACTTCTAGCAGGAGTACAAAGTTAAAACTTTAGACTTAAGCTTTTGAGATGCCCACAACCCCGAGAGTACCGAGGTACCACTGTTACCTGCCCCAGGCAAGCCGGGTGCATAGGTCGTTTCTGCTGTCGGGTCGCGGGCTGATTTTCAATGGGAAAATAGTCAAAAGTTCTGCTAGCCAAAAGCGTCGATGATGCCGTGAAGATCAAAGATGTGAAGAATGTAGAGAAGAACCTGAAAGCAGAGGGGACAGAGTCTGGGTCTCGGCAAAGTGACCAGGAGGCTCAAAGCAAGGAGCCCTTCGATGTCGGGTGCTTCAGGTGAGAGGTGCTGTTGCTTGGATCTGCAGCCACGGGCTCCGGGAGGCTTCAAGGAAAGCCAGCTTCTGGAGGGCGACTGTCCCACGTCGGATGAGGGTTGCTGCGGTGTTAGTGTCCGGATTGGATCCACTAAGCCTTGGCAACCGCAACCCACGAAGAATAAACAAATCAGCTACAGTGCAAACCCACGAGGTCTGGGAGAGGTCTCCTTCAAGTAAACTGTAGAGCAGGCTTGGAGCAACCAGGAGAACTCTTGTTTTCAAAGATAGACCTCCGCTAGGGCCCACAAGTCGAGAGACAAGGGACCGCAGGAGGCAGCAATTTGGAGTGCGTAAAAGGGCACCCACGGGCCACCGGAGGGGGCTAGGGTGCTGGTCTTTGGCACAATTGCTGTAGAGTGGTTGGCTCGTAAACGGGCCAAAGCACAATTTCCCCACGGGTCAGGGTCGTGTGCTATGCAAGAAGAAACCGGGGTCTCAGGGTATTGGGGATCTCGGCACCCACGCGGTCCACGGTGCCCAAACTCGTTGAGCACACTCACTGGCCTCTGGGATGCGCTGGAAACCCACCTCAAGGGTTCTGGACGTCGTTGAAGTTCGTGAGAGCAGCGAAGTTCCAACCGGGTCACTTGCAGTGTTTCAGGTGCCTGCCAAGCAGGGGGATAACTCCTTTATCCCAAGGGATATTTCTTCCGTCAGCTGGGCAGCAGCTCATCGAAGGTCGGTTCTGTAAAGTTCCAAATTAATCTGAGGCTCTGGGGCCACGTTATTCACCTTTATCCCCAAGATTAGGGGAGTGTCCAGAGTAGTGTCCACCAATGGCTGGTGAGGCGGGAAAGGGTGGCTACACCCTCTCCCCTTTGTGTTTTTCCCGACTGGGCGAGGGGCAGGATGCCCCTGAACCGGTTCCAAGCGGTGTATACAGAATTAGGTCTCTGCAGCTGCCTACGTGCAACTCTAAAAGGACATTTGGTGCACCCACCTTGTTCCAATCCACATTATCCTGTCTGGGGAGATGCTAACACCTCCCTGTCACAGGAGCCCTATTGTCCAGCTGGCGAGGCTGGGGTTTTCCCCAGCAACAGCCAGCCAGGGTCGTGTAGGTGGCGGGCAGTAGCCATTTTGTGTAACTTGTGCACTTTTAAATTGGTGTCTAAATTCTACTGCTTTTCCCATATCGCCCTTCTAGCAAGGGGGAATTGTACCCTCATGCCCATGGCTGGACTGGGGGTATGATTCCTACATGTTTGACACCAAACACGATATGGTTCTGTGTAGCCATTCTCAAGTTATCGCGATATCGCAATAGACTTATAATGCGGCTAAGAGTATATGATATGGCTACACTACAAACAACCCAGTAACGATTTTACGAAGGTTGCAGAGAGGCCCTACTGAGGTAGGGGTCCCCCCTCACACATACCTCAGCACCCTGCCCTGTAGGATTACCAGGGCCTGCTATAGGGTTGACCTATGAGAGTATATGTGTTGTAATGGGGTGGGATATAGGGTACCTATATCCCTGTAAGGGGTGCTAGCACCACCTTACCCAGACTACAGTAGTGGTCTGGTGGTGTCAGTTTGCATGGCTGTCCCAGGGTGGCACAATAAGTGCTGCAGCCCTGGTAGGCCTACTGAGGGACCCATGCCCTGGGTACCTAGGGTACCATCTACAAGGGACTGGCAGGGCACCCTCAGCATCCAATTGGTTGGTACCTAGGGTACTCACATCAGTTTTAGGGAGAAAGCAGATAGGCTGGGGTCCTGGATAGCAGGATCCCAGCCAGACTAGTCAAAAACCACTCAAATACCAGGCAAAAAGTTGGGGGCAACCATTAGTCAGATTCCACTCTCCTACAGGGTTAGAAAGCAAGTAGATTTCACTTTATTTACCTGATACTCAAAGGAGAGCCTGTTATCAACCATCACCCCCAAGTTTTTTACTTTGGCAGCTAGGGGGGAA
The DNA here is from genome assembly GCF_964204655.1 of Triturus cristatus. Taxonomy (NCBI): domain Eukaryota; kingdom Metazoa; phylum Chordata; class Amphibia; order Caudata; family Salamandridae; genus Triturus; species Triturus cristatus. The sequence goes on along the minus strand of NC_140579.1, from coordinate 567,815,458 downwards.
GGGGGGCCCATTTCACTAGGCCACCAGGCCGGGGACCAGAGACAAGGATTATTCCCGAACATGATCACCTCTGTTTTGCCAGCGTTAAGTTTCAGACAGTTAGCAGCCATCCACCTGGTGATGGCGGCCATACAATCTTGGCAGATAGAGGATTTAGTTGCATCAATCCCTTTTTTTTAGGGATATCACTATCTGGGTATCATCGGCATAGGAGGTTAACTGAAGGCCATATGATCGTATGAGAGGTGCAAGAGGTTTCACGTAGACATTAAAAAGCGTAGGGCTTAATGAAGACCCCTGTGGAACTCCACAGGGGAGAACAAATGACTTGGAGGAGTACGTTCCCATGTCCACCTTTTGAGTTCTATTGGTCAAAAAGGACTTCAGGAGGGCCAAGGCAGAGCCCTGTATCCCGGCCTTTGAAAGTCGTCCCAGTAGAACATCATGGTGTACCGTATCAAAGGCCGCCGACAGGTCCAGCAAGATCAAAATAGCTGAGCCTCCTTGGTCGACGGCTTCCCGGATCTCTTCAGTGGCTTTTAACAGGACCGATTCGGTGCTGTGCCCGGCCCGGAATCCGTATTGAGAGTGGTCCAGCAGGTTGTTTGTGTCCAAAAAAAGGCTGAGTTGCGTATTCATCGCCTTCTCCAGAATTTTAGCAGGTAATGGAAGACGGGAAATGGGCCTGTAGTTATTGGGATCTTTAGGATCGAGTTTTTTATTTTTATGAGCGGTAGAATGGAAGCAGTTTTCCAGGACAGGGGGTAATGCCCTGACACCATTATCTGATTGAGTAATGGAGTAAGAGTATTAGAGATGATATCAGGGGACAGTTTGATTATTGAGGCAGGACAGGGATCTTTAGGAGAACCGGATCTACAGCCCAGCAAAAGATTGGCCACCTCCTGAGTGCACAATGGCGTGAGATTATCAAAAGTGGGGGTATTGTTGGAGGGCATTAAATCAGGGCTTATATCAGAGGGGAAGCCTGGTTTAATGGTTATCCCTTCCTGCACATAAAAAATCTTCCCCTCAATGCAGGCACCCCTGCACTATGGTGCAAGAGGGCGTACGTTGGTGCTAGTCTGCTAAATTTAGCACCAGCGCAGGGGAAAATGCAGGGCTGCATCATATTGTTGTAAATATGGAGCAGCCCTGTGTTTCAGAAGTGGTGGAGCGTGGCGTTAAGCCGAGGAGGCTAACGCTACGCTCCACCGCTTCTCTAGTAAATATGCCCCATCCTCTCTTGAAAGCATAAAAAAAGAGCTGAAAATCCAACCTTCTAGTCTCCTCAGCTGTGTGAAAGACGCTACCATGTGACACACGGTGACACCGTGTGAGTTGCCAGGTCTGCAAGTATATGTGTCAGTGTCCTCCATTGCAAAGGCCATTGTCACTAAACCCCCTACAAGTTGATGCTCTGAAAGAACACAAAGTGAATTTGCTTCTGCACGTGCCCAGAAGCTGGCAAATTGCACCGGTTCAAAGTCAGCACATATCACTGGAGTCAGCCGGTGTCCAAGCCAAAAATAGCAGTTTTCCTCTTTCCCTTTATTGTTTTCTCTCTCCAAGCTCTTTCTCTGGCAACCACCGCCCCTTTTCACAGCTGGCTCTCTTTGGCCATTGATAGTTCTTGTTTTTTAAACTACTCGACTGAAAAGAGAAATTATTAATGACTTGAGCTGGCCTCAGGGAGCAAGGTTCAGGCTGCCCGGTAATTGTCTGGATGCAGAACGGCTGCTCAGAGAAGTCAGCCAGCTAGCAATGAACCGGAGCATATGCCTTCATGTCACTGACAGACAGCTGGGCAGCGTTGCAGGGCCAGTAGCAATCCCAGGTCTGCTCTGTAACTGCACGGTTTTTACCATGTCACTAAGACAGGGTGTCAAGCTGCCTAAGAAAAAGAGGGAGAGAGAGAGAGAGAGAGAGAGAGAGATGGAGATGGGATGCACTATTAGTATACTATTTGTACTCTGCATGGATATCCTGAGCGTATGTGGGTAATTTTAGCTATAGGTGCGTTTTTACGTTGTGTTTTAAGATGATGGTTTCGATTGTCTAGATATACTATTTGCATTATATGTTTATACCGTGTTCATAAATATATTGGCGGTTGAAAATAGCAGGATTGGTGACTTAGGGCCATATGTAGATAAATTATATTTACCGATTCATAAATACCGAATTTTACCGATTCGGTATTTATGAATAGGTAAATAGTATGTAGGTAAACAATCTGTAATTATTACTCATTCGGTAAAGATCGGTATTTATGAATAGGTATTTACCGAATCGGTAATAATGCATCCCTTCCCATTCATTCCTATGGGCCTGGAGGCCCATAGGAATGAATGGGAAGCCATTTACTATTACCGATTCGGTAAATACCGAATCGGTAATAGGGGAAGCATATTCATGGGTGGCAGGGTGTCACATTGACTCCCTGTTGCACCCCTGATTCGTGCATGTGTGCACATGTGGCGCACATACATGCCCTAAGGGCATGTATGTCTGCCACATGGCACTTTTAAATCAGCGAAATATAGCTTTTTGAAAGGTATTCGTTATTTATCATCAACCTGTAGTCGGTGGTAAATACCGAATCCTTACTACTGAAATTCACTCACTTGAGTGCTCCCTACATATGATTTAAGGATTCGGTAATTTACCGAATCTGTATTTTACCAATTCGGTATTTTACCGATCCCTTACCGATTCGGTAAATTACCGAATCCTTAAATCATGCCTCCTATATCTCAAATGCCTAAATACCGGTCGGTAATGGGATATTTACCGATTTTCGTCCGTTGCCGACCGGTATTTAGCTACCTACATATGGCCCTTAGTGTTGATATGATGTCGGTGTGTTATTTTGGTTGCATTTTTCGAGTAAACAATTTGGTGTATGGCAGGATTTTTGATGTAGAATGAATTGCTATGAAGTCAGTGTTTGTAAAGGTATCTGTGTGTTTTAGTGTGTGTGACTATCTGGAAAATGTATATGTGCATTTGTAAGACGGGGTTTATTATTTTGTTTTGTGAGTAGGGCGTGTGGCTGTGTGTTGGAGTGTGTGAGGTATCTAACTTGTCAGTTATGTGTGCATTTGTAATAGAACGATGATGTTTTATTATACTGTGTGTGTGCATGTTTACAGGGGTGGCATGGGTGTGCGTTTCACTGTAGTTCTGCACTAAGATGCAAATGGCGGCTCAGCCATGTTTGGAATGTGTACATGTTTGTATGTTGCTATTTCCTGTGTGGTGAGTTTGTTGTGCATGCGATTAAACATGGTTTGTGTGCTGCAATGGTAGTGAAGGCTTACATGTCCGTGTTATAGCATGGCTTGTGTTTGGTTATGGTGGATGTGCATGACGCTACCTTTGAGCATGTACATGTATTGTTTAGAAATTGTATGCATTCCTATTGAATGACTAAAACCTAAAAGTCTTTCGAATTCAGGAACATTAAACAATGTGAAAGTAGTGCCGTATATCGAATTCAATGAATACCATTAAACATATAGGTCCCGGGTACAATTTCAAGCCAATCATGTTCACACAGAAATGCCTTGAAATTCCATCATTGGGTGCCTAGCTCCATTCTTTGCAATTATCAAAGGTGATTATAGGCAGCCAGCAGACTGAATGGTATCTTGAAATTACAATAAAATATTGAAATCAGGAGTCTGCAGCAACTCATGCCTTTAATCACTTCTTGAACTGTGCACCCACATAAAGTGCTATGTGACTAGTGGTGGGTAAAACTGCCCATTTTTTACAGCAAGATTTATGGGTTTGGTGCAAAATACATCCGGGGCAAATCGAGAATAACGTATGAGATGTAGAATTACCACACTTGTATTCACATATAATTAGACCTGTCAGCCTTATGGCAGTCTTCCCCCAAACCTTTTGGGTTACTCCCCCACATTTTTCTGATCTTGTTTTTGTTGGCTTTAGGAATCTTTAGCACTGGTTAGCAATGGTAAAGTGCATAGCGTGTGTGCTAACTCCTTCAAACTTGGTAACTTTGGCATGTCCCCAGTTGGCATATTTAATGTACTTAAAGTTTCCTAGTAGAGTGCGTCTACATGTATCCAGGGCCAGTACATTAAATGGCACTAGTGTGCCTGCAGCACGTATTGTGCCACTCACTTAAGTAGCCCTTTAAACAAGTCTCAGGCCTGCCATAGCAGCTTGGATGCACACTTTTAAACTGCTGTTTCGACCTTGCACAATAAACATTTTGCCAGGATCAAACCTGCCTTTTTAATGCATATAAGTCACCCCTATGGTAGGCCCTAAACCGCCCACAGGGCAGGGTGCGAAGTGTTTAAAAAATAGAACACATCATTTTAAGTTTTACATGTCCTGCTAGTGAAAATTCTTAAATTAATTGTATACTAATGTAAGGCCTACCTCTTCTATAGGATAACATTGGAGCCACTGTGTTACATTTAATAAGCTTTAACTTCCAAATGGGAACAGGTTAACATTTCATGTTTGGTGTCTTTGGAATAGCAACAACAAATCCTCTTTTATGCTGAAGTCAGATTTAATATTACAATTTTGAAAATGCCACAATTAGAAATTTGCGGTACAAAAGGGGGTGGTGATGGACGGAGCATCAGAACCAATCAAACACTCACACCCAGTCAACAGATCTGGGTTTGATCCATCACCGTTCTTTAGCCCACTCTGCCACCCCAGTTCAGACATGGCCATATGCAAATCAGTCTGACCCTGTGCCTCATGGGAACAGTCCAGCCCGAACTGCCAATCCATGTCTTCCCTGGACCGGAAACAAGCTTCCTAGGACCGGTTTCTGGCATTTCAGCCGTCCATCACCACCCCCTTTTGTACCGCTTTGTTTGCCATAAGTTGGCAGGGTATGCTCAGACGTGAGTCCCTTGCTCACTTTGTCACTGGATTCAAGCAAGCCTGGCTGAAGACGGCTGAAATGCCAGAAACCGGCCCTAGGAAGCTTGTTTCCAGTCCAGGGAAGGCATGGCTTGGCAGTTCGGGCTGGACTGTTCCCACGAGGCACAGGGTCAGACTGATTTGCATATGGCCATGTCTGAACTGGGGTGGCAGAGTGGGCTAAAGAACGGTGATGGATCAAACCCAGATCTGTTGACTGGGTGTGAGTGTTTGATTGGTTCTGATGCTCCGTCCATCACCACCCCCTTTTGTACCGCTTTGTTCGCCATAAGTTGGCAGGGTATGTTCAGACGTGAGTCCCTTGCTCACTTTGTCACTGGATTCAAGCAAGCCTGGCTGAAGACGGCTGAAATGCCAGAAACCGGTCCTAGGAAGCTTGTTTCCGGTCCAGGGGAGGCATGGCTTGGCAGTTCGGGCTGGACTGTTCCCACGAGGCACAGGGTCAAACTGATTTGCATATGGCCATGTCTGAACTGGGGTGGCAGAGTGGGCTAAAGAACGGTGATGGATCAAACCCAGATCTGTTGACTGGGTGTGAGTGTTTGATTGGTTCTGATGCTACGTCCATCACCACCCCCTTTTGTAACAATTAGAAATTTGGCATTTTCCTGCCTTAGCCAATTAGTGCCTGCAACCAGTCTCTGGGTTAACTCACTGGGTCTAGTTGACAGTTGGTCTTTGTGTACATCTACTAGACTGCCACACACCATACTGAGCTTAGATGTGGCTGGATGGGCATTCACTAGCAGACTGGGAGGTCAGAGTTAGTGACATCCGCACTAACACCTGAATAGGAAGTGTCCTGCCTTCACACAAAGGATTGCGTACCCCTGTGTAGTTAGTCTGGAGCCAGGGCAGGGGAGGCGGGAAACGTGCACTTCAAAGGGAAACCTGTAGGAGCTTCTCCCACTTCAAAAGTGGCAACCGGTATAAATATTGAACCTCACACATCAACACTTCTATAAACTTCTGGACCTTTGGAACACTTTGTCCGAAAGAAGGACTTCTGTGCTGCTGAAAGGACTGCCACTCTGCTACACTACTGCCCAGAAGGACTGCTGCCGGTTGCTTGGGTGAGAGGGTCTGGACCTGCAACCAGTACACAGGACCACCAGAGTGACTCCAAGGGCTAGTCCTTTGTAAACAGCATCTGGACTATTCAACTGTGAGTTCTATCCTGCCAAGTTATGCCACCCCAGGCCTGGACCCTTGAAAGTGAGCCTGAAGGTGCTCTGCCAGCCCATCTGTGGGTCCAGGAGAAAAGACACAGCTGTTCTGCTGCATGGAGCGACCCTGAGCAGAACTGATGCACTACCTCTGCTGTAAGGATTGTTCCAGAGCAAGGACTCCACATCAACCTTGCAACCTGCAGCCTCATCCGAACGGCAACTGCGTAACGCATCCCTAACACAGGCCCTCGCATTGCAAGCCTTCCGTCGACGGCAGCCTGAATCACGACAAAGCAGGACTTTGCCTCAAAATCCCTGCAGTCTCTTCAGGACCAGCCATTGAGCAACGCATCCTGGATGCTGGACTTAACATAGCAAGCTTCCTTCATCAACTGCCTCCTCGACGACAACCTGATATCATGGCCTTGCAGCTCCCAGGAACTTACACTGACACATCTCCAACCCAGACCTCACATTGCCTCAGCTGCGCGACGCCTTCTCGACGCGGGACCTCAAAACTCTCCACAACCAGGATTTAGGGTACTCTTGTTTAGAGGGCTTAAATGGCTCCCTGCATCTCGCCTGAGCTCCATAGTGGTAGGCCCGAACTTGTGACTTTGTCCCGGTCTGACCAGATAACAACAGGTTTCGCTTTAAGCTTTTAGGCGCTATTTTCCCTGAAATCTTTAAAACTGCACATCTAATGTTCTACTAATTGGATTCTTGTTGTTCTGGTCTTGTTTTATTTATTAAAATTTACTTTATAGTTCTAACCTGATGTGGGATCCTTTTTGTGGTGTTTTTTCACTTTGTTACTGTTAGAAATGGGGGTCTCTAGTTGGCAGATGTAGTTGCCTTTGTCTAAATAGGGGCCCTTGCTTCTAGTCAGGGTAAGGGGGATACACTCATAAGATAACCCCTGCTCAACCCCTTGGTAGCTTGGCACGAGCAGACAGGCTTATCTCAGAGGCAGTGCGTAAAGCATTTGTGAACACATACAGTAATAAAGGGAAACACTACAAATGGACACCACACCAGTTTAGAAAAATAAATATCAAAAAGATAAAAGGGGGAGTGAAGAGGTAGTGCTCCAAGAGCATAAGAGGTGGATACGTCCTCCTCCAGTCAGAATATATTAAACAAAGGGATCCACCCTTATGAGAAAGCGAGAAAAGTGTCCTTCCAAGAGTCGTGTGTCTCCTACGTTCAAAGAAAGCACACAGCTTTGTTAAAATACCCCTCACCCACCAAAAGGGCCCTTGGTGGCATGCTTCATCATCGGGGTCTTCCCGCCCCGCTGCGGGACAGGGCGTGATGCGACCTGCGACTCTGCGGGAGCAGTGATTTAGACAATACTATGCGGGGTGTAGGAGTGAATGGAAGGGTCAGCAGTGAATAAGTGATAGATAGTTAAAAAATACCTTGCTCGGTGGAAAAATAAACTTTATTGTTCCTATAAACTGGTATTGTTAAACGTGGGGGATAGCAGAGGTACTATGCTTTAATGGGCTGTACTTCCTTTGTCGACAAGTTTTGAAGCCCTCCCCTGGCTTCTCATCAGGACCTAGACAGATCCCTTCAACACTCTAAATGCTGGTGATTGAAGATGAATCCTATATTCAAAAATCATTAATTATAGCACATTATATTAAACATGCGCTCCAATACTATACCCTACTAGGTATTGTTTTCTTGTTATGGGTATTTATTATTCCCATCAATTGCTCCATGAGCCAGTAGAACGGGAGGGGCACCTGTAGTCAAACAGTCGTCAAGGTTACTCACTCTCCTGGGAATTACCTCACCGCGGCTCAGTGGAACCAAAAATAAATAACCTTTATCCAAAGCAAAACAAGACCAAACAACATAAATCCACAATACAGTTAGCAAGATAACCTAAAAATAGGTTATTCACTCAAATAAAGCTTGTAGCAACAAATAACCCCACCTGGAGTCATAATAACGTTGTGACAGATGAAAATCCCAAAGTACGGCGCAGACCGCGAAGTGCGCGGCATCGGGCCCACAAAGAAAAGTACCTTGGAAACGATGAAAGCAAAGATGGAGCACGGCGTCAGAGAGGTGATGCTTCGTTGGCGCCAAGAGGCATCGGTAACTTACGACCCCTGGGGAGGTGAGGCATCTTTTCCTTACTGTGTCGGGGAGGCTACGTCACAAAGGCGGCGAGGCGTCTGTTCCTTGGGACGGTGCGACGTTGATGGATTCGGGAGTCACCCACGTTGAGGATCGGCTCCTCTTTGATAAAGCACCAGCATCGGTGAAGTTGGGGCTACAGTGCGGGTCGGTGAGTCACGAGCGGCGTCCTTGCCTCCGGTGTAGGCAGCGGCCTCGATGTCGGCTTCAGAGTCGATGCGGCACAGCATCAGCAGACGTTGGGCCTACTGTGCAAGTCGGGGTAATGCGTCGTGTTCTTCACGAGTGACACCCGCGGCTTCAGTGCATGTTAGGGCATCGCTCGCCGGCATCTGGGTTGCAATTTCATTCTGTGGCAGCTGCAACGGCAGTTGCAGATGCAGAGAGACAGAAGGGGTGAAGTCTTTGTGTCCCTGAGACTTTAGAACAGGAGGCAAGTTCAGTTTCAAGCCCTTGGAGATCTTTTCCTCAACCAGGTGACAAAGCAAACAGCAAAGTCCTTTTTCTCCTTTCCTTGGCAGCAAGCAGCCACTGTAGGCCAACCCCAGACAGCAAACAGCACAGGGGCAGTATTCCTCCTCAGCTTCTCCGGTGATTCTACTTGGCAAAGGCTCCTCTTGATTTCCTAGAAGTGATCTAAAAGTCTGGGGACTGGACCCCTCTTTTTATCCACCAAAATCAATTGTTCTCTGAAGGCAGAGAGTGTCTGTACCTGGCCAAAACCAGTTCTGTCCTCAGTGTTGCAGCTTCCTGGCAGGAGGTGGATACAGCATTGTTGAAGACAGAACCGGCCCATTCAGGTGAAAAGGAAATCTCCTCCCCTACTCTAAATGCAGCCCAGGTCCATTCAGCCCAGCCCTGACTCATCAGACGTCTGGAGCCACGGCCCCTCTCCAGCCCCTGTCATCCAAAAGCCAGACATGCACTACACAAACCTAGCAGAGGCACACTGGATGGTTAGGCAAGAAAATACCTTCTTTCTAAAAATTGTATTTTCAAACACAGAATGAAAAAGTCACCCTCACTAAAAGATGCACTTTAACATTCTGAGTTCAGGCATACTAAACTTTATTTTTCTACCTTGTTCTTGGGCCAATTCTGTTTATAAGATGTTATAAACAAACTCCCCATTCTGTCCTATGGAAACAGGTAGCCTTGCAATAGTGAAAAACGAAATTGGCAGTCTTTCACTATCAGGACATGCCACACACACCTACATTTTACATACATTGCACCCTGCCCACAGGGGTACCTTGGGCCTACCTCAGGGGTGGCTAACATGTAGAAAAGGGAAGGTTTAGGAACTGGCAAGAGTGTGCACTTGCCTTGTTACATTTTACAGGCTTCTTCTGTGAGTGGCACAGTCAGTGCTGCAGTCCACTAGCAGCATTTGATTTACAGGCCCTGGGCACACACAGTGCACTATAGTAGGGGCTGAATAGTAAATCAAATAGCCAATCATGGAAACACCAATCCATAACAGTAATTTACAAAGGGAGCACTTGTACTTGGGCACTCAACAACTGTGGCAAAGTGCCCAAAGCATCTATACCAGCAAAACGGAGTCCAACACACAGCAAAAACACCGGAGGCAACAGAAAAAATGGAAGGGAGACCCACGCCAATGGTGCCAGGTCTAACAGTTACTGTTTGAAGTGTTGCACAAATATTTTACACATTGTCCCCGAGTTAAGCTGGACTTCTCAGTGCCAAGCTACCAGAGGGTTAATTTAGGGTTTGCTTGTGACCTCACCCTGACAAGAATTGTGGCTCCTGCTTGAATAGGCTTTCACCCACTCAACCAGTAATCCAGTTTCTGATGTGTTTTCCTTAATTACGTGAACATTTTCCACTGCTGTCCCAAGGTGGAACTGTGTCCAGATTTTACTGCAGTACTACCCTACTCCACAAACAGAAAGTAAGGACTATTTTTACTGAAATATAGAGGCCGTCAATAGTAGTGCTGTATCACATCTATTAGGTCTTTCAGCACACTGGGCTTACAGCTCGCCCATTGCTTACCATTGGCTGACTTAAGTGTCACTTTCATTTGCTTGCTCTTTATCTGATGGCTTGCTATTCACCTCTTGTGTCTTCTGCCCCGGGACGATAACCTAATTACAATCAATTTAGTTGGTTGAATGTATCTGTCCGCTGTTCACATTTTGGATTTATTTTTATTTCTCACTCCACACTGCAGAAGAGTGCATGTGTTTGGTAGCTCTTGCGCTACTTCACCCCTCAAATTTTTTTTTCTGGGGTGTGGCTGAAAAACAGACTTGAAGGGTTTCTTTTGCTTTTATCTCCTGCATTCCACATACTGCATGAAATCATAAGATTTCCAACACAAAAGCTTTCATGGCACTTGGCAAGGGCTATCTGCTGCATTCACTCTAAGGCAAAAGGTATATTCTGCATGACTCTTCTCCTGGCGGCCCATAAATCTGCTCCCTGGATTAGTGCAGAGGAGCAAATGGCTGAATCATATGGAAAGTAAATTAGGCCTAGCCAAGGGTTTCCATTTACATTCTGAAACTTTGTTATTCGTTCTAAGTTTTGTTTCAAGTTTAATGAGTAAAAAGAATTTGACAAATAAACCATGACATTTATATTAACTGAAAACATTGAATTCCAGGTATGGTTTTAAGATAACATAAGAAACATGTTAGCTTTCCATTCAGAATGTTTAAAAAAACTTTTTTTGCTGTTTTTAAACAATGCTGTACAGCCAAAACATTGGCAAAGGCAACAGTTCAGCACTATATTCATTATAAACGCGGCTGTGCCAATACTTATTATTCCAGGGGTTGTGCATGTTCCATGGAGGGCGGTGATATATCACAGGAGTGGCACTTTCTCCAGCAAATGGTGATATTACCAGTGGCTGGTGGAGTTCCTAAAGGTTGTGCGATATTATGATATTACTTATTTTACACTGCTGTCATCGACATGTGTAGCACCACAATATTGTAGAAAATACACTGTGCTACAAACATGTCTTACCCTAACTAATAATTACCAAGATATCATCAGAGAAGTATATCAGGGTAACTATGGGTTTACTATACTTAACCCCACTTACATGTACCGCAACAATATATATACATATCTTCAATGTACGCAGATTTGGAGTTAAGCATGGTAGGTCTATAGTCACTTGTATATACACATTGACAATATATCGGTAGACAGTGCTTTGGTTATGATATTTCTGTAGCACAATATTTATGTCCACAGTATTCTTACATACAACAATCCTACATTTTCCTACTTTACTTCCTTCTTGATTTCTTTCTAATCAATCAATAACTACCGTATCCACAGTAGTACCTTTTGCTGTACTTTACTCATTCTCCCTACTGCTTCATCAATCATGGATATATTTCACTACTATTCAGTTAAGAAATGTACTCCTATGATTTTTATACCAATTGTTCCCCTGTTAACTGACGTTGTAAACGACTTTCAGCATTCTATGTAAGCTGAAGTCCATTTTCTCAAAGATATATGTACAGTAAATTGATATTCTCAGGTTGAGTGTGCTATATAAGAATATATACATAGTTGAATTCCAGGAGCGGTGACATTTCCTGGGGTGAGGATGCTTTCCAGATGGTCATATTTTCAGGGATGGTGATTTTTACAGGTACTGCTTATATGTCCAGGGACAGGTTTCATTTCTGAAAGATGCAGATATCTCAGGGATATTACATGGATATCTTTCCAGTAATATTCCAGTGAAATTGGCTTGAGAGACAGTATTCTTGGAGTAGTATTTTTCCTGAAAGGGATGGATATATTTGTAGGGGAAGGTCATATTTCTCAGGAATGGTCTTAATTCCAGAGGATGATGGTGTTTTCTGATTTAATATTTCAATGGAGTGCTATTATGTATTGAAAGTTATGATATTTTAAGGGGATGGTAATATTTCAATGGGCTAATTATGTTTCTCTGGCAAGGTGATATTTCCGGTTGCTAATGTTCCTTATGAGTGTTGGTAATTCCTATTGATGGAGCTAATTTCATGCGGTGGTGATATTTCCCTAGGGGATGATGCTTTCTGGAGAGGGTAGTATTTCCAGGGAACTGTGGGGCATATTAGCAAGAAGAGGCAATAATTATCGCTAACCCTGGTTAGCGGCATTTTTTTAATCGCCTTTGATCCCTGATTGTTATCGCCATGTTAGCGACGTATTACTAACACGTCGCCAACAGACGATAGCTTCAGGGATCAGCGGCGAAAACTGCCGCTAACCGCAGAGAGATGGCGATAGGGAAATAGGCAATAGCGAGAGGAACCTAGCGATGAAACCAATCAGCGATAAAAAACAAGCACGCTGGATGCCTCGCTGGACCTGCGTCTGGTGCCTGGATGCCTCGCTGGACCTGCGTCTGGTGCCTGGATGCCTCGCTGGACCTGCGTCTGGTGCCTGGATGCCTCGCTGGACCTGTGTCTGGTGCCTGGAGACCTTGCTGGACTTGTGTCTGGTGCCTGGGTGCCTCGCTGGACTCGTGTCTGATGCCTGGATGCCTCACAGGACCTGCGTATGGTGCCTGGAGGCCTTGCTGGATTTGCGTCTGGTGCCTGGATGACTCTCTGGACTTGCGTCTGGTGCCTGGATGCCTCGCTGGACCTGTCTATGGTGCCTGGATGCCGTGCTGGACCTGCGTCTGGTGCCTGCATGCCTCGCTGGACCTGCGTCTGGTGCCTGGATGCCTTGCTGGAGCTGCGTCTGGTGCCTGGAGTGGGATGTGGAGGAGCCATGGAGTCGAAGAGCTGTGGCTGGAGACGAAGTCTGGCAGGTCGCATGGAGACACGTTGCTGAGCTGTGTGAGAAGTCCGCCTTGTTCACCTTGGAGCTGTTAATGGTAGAGGCACCCATGCGCACCAACGTAGTGGGGTCCACATCGAATACTGCAATCCACCACTACACCAGGGTGCACGGAGGGGATCACCAATGGTGGGTGCCATCTCCCTGCATCACAGGACGGATGATGTTGGGCCGGCTGGATGCTCTGGAGGGTGAAGCCTCTGTGCCACACCACACTTTGTGGTCTGAGCACTGCAACTACACGCCTAAGGGAGCCCTGCTGCATCAACTGCATTGGGTGGTCCACCACCGGACAACGCGGTGACTGCTGTTCCCAGCTCAGTGAAAGCACACCTGGCTCAGGCTCCTGCTGGCTGAGTCACAAATTTGGAGAGAGTGCAGTGGACAGCGCCACGGGGTCAATGTAAAGGTAAGGAGAAGGTGGGACACGTAGCGCAGGAGGGACGGGGGGAATTGCTCATGCCTATCACATGTAGATGATGCACCCCCAATGGCGATACTGTTATGTTGGAAGAGCGTTGCCCCACCACCTCAAGCAGTGCAGAAGAGGAACAATCATCACATGATGATAACACAATCATAAATTCACTCAGGGGATTTGTAAGGGCGCTACTCACCCTTGAGGTTCTCAAGGCACTGAGTTGGGGTGCCGCTTATCTGTTAGCTGAAGAGCCAGGTCTTGAGGGTCTTCATGAAGGTGTACAGGGAGGGGGCACCTCTGATGTCTGCCGGTAGCTCATTCCCGGTATTGGATGCAATGTGGGAGAAGGATCTCCCGCCTGCTCTGGGTTTGTGGATGTGCGGGGTTTCGAACAGTGCGAGGTTGGAAGATCAGATGTCTCATTTGTGTACGTGGAATTTGATTCTGTTCTTGAGGTATTTGTTTGCGTTGATGTGTAGTCATTTGTACGCGTGAGTGATGATTTTGAAGGTCACTCTTTACACCAAGGGGTGACAGTGGAGTCTACGTAGGCGTTGGCTGATGTGTCAGTGCCGGCGAATGCCGAGGACGAGTCATGGTGGCGGTGTACTGTAATGTTGGCACTCTGCCGAGTAGGGACTTGTAAATGGTGGCATAGAGTGCATGTCCATAGTCCACTCTGCTGGTGATAAGTGCATGGGTGATTGTCTTCGTTGACTCTGGGGGTATCCCTTTGAAGGGCTTGCGGAGGATGCGGAAGGTGTTGAAAAGCAGCCGGAGGTTACAGCGTAGACCTGTCTGCTCATGGTGAGGGATGGGTTGAGTAGGATGCCGAGGTTTCTGGCATGGTCCGAGTGGGTAGGTGCACTTACGAGGGCGAAGGCCACCAGGTGTAGTCCCATGCTGAAGGGGTGGTTCCAAGGACAAGGACTTCTGTCTTCACGGCGTTGAGCTTCAGGCAGCTGTTGGTCATCCAGACTGTGACGTCCTGCATTCCTTCCTGGAAGGTGAGTCTGGCGGCGGTGGGGTCTTTGGTGAAGGAGAGGATGAGCTGGGTGTCATCAGCGTAGGATGCGATGTTGGGGCCGTGTTGTCGGATGGTGGCAGCGAAGGGGGCCATGTAGATGTCAAATAGGGTCAGGCTCAGAGATGACCCATGTGGGAGTCCGCATGTGATTTACGTGGGATAGGAGAGGAAGGGTGGCAGTCGGATCCTTTGGCTTCTTCCGGGGAAGAATGATCGGATCCAGTCTAGGGCTGTACCTTGTATGCCGGCGTCGTGAATTCTTGCGGCAGGTGTGAGGTGGGATACGGTGTAGAAGGCCGCTGAAAGCTCATGGGGGATGAGGTCTGCGGAGTGGCATTGGTCCAAGAGGATGCGGATGTCATCTGTGGTGGAGAGTAGGATGGCCTCGTTGTTGTGGTTGGTTCGCAGTCTGAATTGTGACGGGTCGAGGATGGCGTTGCCATCAATGAATCGTGTCAGTTCCCTGTTGACTGTTCACTTTGCAACTTTGTGCACGAATGGGAGGTGCGAAATGGGTGGGTATTTCTTGAGGTCGGTGGGGTCAGCTGTGTTGGAGTCCGGGGTGGTGATTACTCTCTGGCGGCAATGGAGGCAGGATAACTGGCCGTGGGTTGTGTTAGCCGAGGCCTGTTGCCAGTCTCTGACTTTTCCAGGGTTGAGTGCATGGAGGGTGGTTGTGCTGTTGCAGTGGGTGGCCAGTGATCCAGGGTCTCTGGCGCTGGTCGTGGTTGTGTTGCGGACGGGCGCAGACGGGCTTGTATTCATCAGCGGCGCATGTCCACTGCGCAATCGTGCAGCGTCCGCCATGTATGAGGGGAGGGTGAAGGATCGATCAGCTGGGAGGCTGGAATTGGCGAGGACAGGGATGCAGGGCTGCAGGGGCAGCAGCTGCGGGAAGCAGGATGTGCAGGCTCAGAGAAGCCAAAAAATCATTTATAAAAGGTGAACACAAGGGTTAACTAACTGATGTAATCATGCTATGTATCCTCGGGGGGAGGGTGGTTAGGACTGCTCCAAACACAGAGAAGGTCATGGGCAGATTGGCATGCCCACTCAAGTGCGCAATGACTGTTTGTTCGGCCCACTCAGGCTGCCCAATGCAGTCATGCACACTTCCCTGTTTGCAATGCAGGCTGCATTACAACCTGCATGGAGAACATGCCCACCCCTCCGGTCCCAGGCTGCATGACTTGTTCTGTTGCCAATTACCAATCCCACCACTGCATTGCAGCGTTGTGATAGACTCCGGGGAGGGGGCCTGGCTGGCTACTTCCTATTCCTGGAAGCAGACGCAGGAGAGCAGGGGCTAAGAAGACACGGGACCCAGCATGGAGGTAAGACTTCCCTCGATAAATTTTCTCAACACCTGCTCACACACATATCCCCACGTCCATGCACCATCCAGTGTTCTTTCCGGCGTTTATCACCCCACAACTGTCCAGACACCCCTGCACTTCTCACAGTTGTCCGCCGTGCGCCCATGCACTGCGGGCATACCACTTGTGTGTCAAAGGCACATACATAGTTGTGACGCATGCCATGACCTTGCATTCCATTCCAATGCATACTAATACTAGGCACATTGCAAAAGTAGGGTAGGTGTTGCATGGCGGAGACATCAAGATCACTGTTCTCACTTCAGTGAGTGCAACCCAACACTAACCTTTGCACAAAAAAACCTAACATGAACCCTTGAATCCCATTTTAGAACCCCCAGAACACACTGGAAAATCACATTTGAGACAAATGCACACCCCATTTTTCATATTTCAACCCACAACACATGTTTCATATTTTACCCCAAATACACCCCAAATTTCATATTTTACACCAATACACCCCTAATTTTCATACTTTACCCCCAAATGCACCCCAAATTTCATATTTTACCCCGAAAGCACACCCCATTCTTCAAATATGACCCCCAGAAAACATCAATTTTCATTTCTGACATCTAAAACACATTCACACATGGAAAAGTTAAAATTACCCCACAACTGACCTCACAATGCGTTGCAATCGAATGCGATGTTAAGGAACCCGCGTTGTCGGAGTTGTGTTGTTAATGATGTACGGCCTGCATTGTAATGGTTGTCTCCCGTACCTAAGGCACATAGGTTACGCCGTTTGCGCCAGTCAGCCCCTGGACCACGCTCAGCACAAAGGACCATTCCTCTTGGCCACTCCACCGCTACGACGCCTGCACTCTCTTCGCCATCAACCCTGGACTCCAGCTCGCCTGCCAGGACCTACTTCTGCTTTATACCAGACTTCACCTTCGCCATCACAGACGGCTGCAGTATCACCCGCAAGGAGCACCCCGACAGTCAAGGAAGAGGCATTGCCGTCACCTAAAGGGGCACACTCTGAGTGATTACGCACTCAAATGTGCCAAGGGGGACCATGGACCACGTCAACTCCAAAATCCGGACCAAGCCCAAGACCATTCTCTGCGGCACCCTCATGTGCAAGTCCCCCGGGATGTGGCCCCCCATTCCTCAATCCCATTTAGGACCTCATTGCACCCCAGGGTCTCCCATCCACCAGCGACATCCAATTCGGTGCACTCAAGTTCCACCTGGGCAACCCCAGTGACCAGAGCACCACCCCCTCCTGTGGAAGGTCACCGACATCAGACGCAAGCAGCAAGTCACCTCAACAGGCCACATAGCAGGACACACGGTCGGGCGCGTCACCTCCGCCAGTGGCTAGTTCAACTATAGCCACAACACCGGACTCTCCTGCACTACCATCATTGGATTAATGACGTCTTCACCTTGCCCACCGGACGCCAGCGCCAACATCGTACCCCGTTGCAGCTGGATCCAGGCCTCCGCAGAAAGTCTCGTCAACTCCCTCCGCACCAACACTCCACCAGTGCTTCCAGACGATGACACCACCGATGGATCTCCAACATCGCAGACATTCGGGCACCTCTCATGAACGGCACTGCGTCAGTACCTTCCGCCTGCCTGATGGCAGGCATGAGGGTGATGCTGTGCCACAGGGATGGGCTGGCCCCCATGCATTGCTGGAGTTGTGTCATGGTTGTGACACGACTGCAGCAATGCATGACTTTAGCGTAGACAAATACGTCAGGACTACTGACGTTTCTGTCGTTACTTGCGTCAGGGAGGGCTGTCCAGTGAGTACAGCGCATCCATGCTGTTGCAAGGAGGGCGTGATGAGAATTGTTGGAACGCTGTATTGTCGCAGCGCATAAACACTTTTCATGAGTGGGGCATAGGAATGTGCACTATCTTAATGATGATGTGCATTCCTGCACTATGGTGCTGATTTACAATAACTGGTGCATTCCTGCAGATCAGCAGGGATGCGTCAGTTATTTTGCGTGACGTTAGGACCCACTTGCGCCACCATGGATGCACTGCATTTACAATGCAGGGCACCGTGGCACAAGGAGAGACAGATGCGTGACGCATCTGTCAGCGTATAGGTGACGCAGTGCTGGAGTCGTGTCGCAAGCGCGACGCTACTCCAGCACTGCTTAGGGGCATCCTATACTTGCAATGCTGTTTCCCTCCATAAGCCTGCTACAAGTAGACGTAAGGTTTTGATGCAGCGGGTACGTAAAAGTGGCTCAGTGAAATCTTGTAGATTTCACTGCGTCTCTTTTATGGGGCTTCCTGGCGGCGGAACGCCCACCCTGTACACATCATACCTGATGCAGGTAGAATGTAGCGCAGGGCTATACAACTTGACGCATTTCACTAGATGCATCACGTTGTACATCTGTCGCATAGTGGTGCTTTTTTTGCGATGCTGCTGCGTCACATAAGTGGTGCAATGGTGTCGTAAAGATGTCGCAAGGGGATTGTAAACCGGTCAATATATGTTTATATATAACATTGCTTGCAGCGCAGTCCAGCACCAAAAACATGCATGAGTGTGGGCCCCAAGTCTTATCCACATTTTTAAGACCTGCTTTTTTCTGGTCTTAAATTCCTGCAGCTAACAGGCCTTAGCAACACTTTTTTGATCACTTCTTGGGTCCAGGCCATCCTTGCTAATAGAGCGAAGTGTGGTTAGCGGGCGTTTTTGAGAAGTTTAGAAACAGAACGCCTACCTTGCATGCCATTAGCGATAAATATCGCTGACATGCAAGGTGATAATAAAACCATCCGCTATCGCCAGTAAGTTGTCGCTAAAGGTTGTTAGCGACAACTTGCTAATAGGGCGATAAAAATATGCCGCTTTAGGGGCAAAAAAGTGCCGCTAAAGCGGCGATGGGCCCTTGATAATATGCCCCTGTGATACTTCCAGCAAATGTATATACCTTCTGAAAAAGATGATATTTTTAGGGATGCAAAGGTTTCTTGGGATGTTGATATGTCTATGGAAGAATGTTATTTCCTGGAGATGGTCGTATTTTCAAGAGGACGTTATTTCTTTTTTATGGAGACAATTTTACTTCTAAAAGATTTTGATATTTCCTGATGGTGGTGATATTTTATTTTCCGAGGGTGGTGATATGTCCTCAAGGTGGTGATGTTTAATTGCCTGAGGCTGGTGATATTTCCTGAGGGTGGTGATGTTTAATTGCCTGAAGCTGGTGATATTTCCTGAGGGTGGTGATATTTTATTTCCTGAGAGTGGCAATATATTTTATTTACTGAGGGTGGTGATATTTATTTTCCGAGGGTGGTGTTATGTCCTCAAGGTGGTGATGTTTAATTGCCTAAGGCTGAAGATATTTCCTGAGGGTGGTGATATTTATTTTCCAAGGGTGGTGATATGTCCTCAAGGTGGTGATGTTTAATTGCCTGAGGCTGATGATATTTCCTGCGGGTGGTGATCTTTACTGGCAGTGGTGATATTTAATTGCCTGTGGGTGGTGATATTTTATTTCCTGAGAGTGGCGATATTTTATTTCCTGAGGGTGGTATTTATTTTCCGAGGGTGGTGATATTTCCTCAAGTTGTTGATGTTTAATTGCCTGAGGCTGATGATATTTTCTGAGGGCAGTGATCTTTCCTGGCGGTGGTGATATTTAATTGCCTGTGGGTGGTGATATCAGGCGCGTAGCTAGGGGGTGGGTGGTGGGGGCGTACCACCCCAGGCGGCACTATTTTTGGGGCGTCCGCTCGGCACTGGTGGCCCGTTGCGGCTGCGGCGGCTTTTATAATTTATTTAGGGACACAGTGTCACTAAATAAATTATAAAGTCCGCCGCAACGGGTCACCAGTGCCCCGCTCGGCCGGGTGGCCCAGTTTAAAAGTGAAAGCAGCGCACTGCGCGCACCTGACCTACTTGTTTGTAGTGCTGAGTGCGCCAGTGCGTCAGCGCCTGCTGCAGTGCTGCAAAATTGCCACCATGACGTTCTGCCCGCGTATACGTTGTTGCTTGAAGCCTTGACTGTTGTTGGTCCCAGCCTCCAGGGCCATCAATCTTGTAGCGCGTGCCAGCGCTACCAATGACGGCCCTGGGCTACATTTTTGCCAGGCCCTCGCGATGAGAACGTAGTGGTGATGTGTCACGCGCTTCACCACTACGCGCTCTCGTGAGGACTCAATTGTGGCCTGGGGCAGTCAGTGGCAGTGCTGCTCTGGGCTATTTGCTAATTGCTGGCTGTGGAGTTTGGCTGCTTCAGTGCAGCAAAGCAGAAGTGATTAAGGCGGCAAGTGAACAAAGTTCGACCCAACCACCCCCTGGAGCGAGTGAGGTAAGAGAAGAGCAGCAGGAGCTAGCTGCTTTAACGTTTTCAGAGGGGTGGGTGGCTGAGTGGCTCATCACCTACGCCACAAATCCACTTTCATTTTACGTTCAAAACGGTGTTCATATGAAGCACTGCATTAACTTATCACCAGGCACACGTAATAATGGCAGATAATAAATTAATAATGTTTACTGATCCAGCCCTAGAGCTCCATTTATGTGACGAGGCCCCAGGGTTGCATCACAGAATTGTTTTGACTGGCCATATGTCCTTGGGGGAACTTAAAGCAATTCTTGATGCTTAGACTCTTCCCACTGTATCACAAAAGCATGATTCTGGAGGTGTTAATGTGTGGCAAGAATATTTGTGCATGTTTGTTGTGTGGCATTGTTCTGTGTTGGTGACTGTTTTTAAGCTTCCTGATCTGGAGGCATCAGACTGGGCCTCAGAGGGTTTATCCTGCTGGCTACGATGCATGCTACTAATTTACAATGAACATTTATGTGTGATGGGGATAGTGATATGTATAGTAAGTGTTGAATGGTCACACAGTGTTAAAGATCCTCAACCCTTTACGTTCAAAGAATGGGTGAGCACAGCTCTAAACGGTTTGAAGCTGAAAGCATGGCTCTCCACAGAGAAGAGGCATGGGGCTTCAGAAAGCATTCCATAAGCGATCAATGACTGGGTGTATAATAATGTTAACAGACAAATCTTGTAGTGCCAGCATCTGAGCAGTACTTCCAAAATAAAGACCCATTACACACATTAAAATCCCACTCCACATTGAGGAAGAATGTAACAGCTTGGACCCAGGGGCTTAGTTGATCCTCGACCATTTACATTCAAACAATGGATGTCTGAAGCTGACGGCATGGCACTCCACAGAGCAGCCCTGCCCTGGCACTGCCTCCCAGCCTGTGTCTCTCTCGGCAGTGGCTCCCTTCCCGTGCCCTGGGTAGACTTGGGGGTAGGTTACAGGCTCAGCCCACAGGACAGGCGGCTCTCAGCTTCCCACCATTGGCTGCACTTTCAGCCCATTAGGAAAATGAAGCCCTCTATCCGGTTGCCCGAGCGGCTAATGCCGTTTTCTGGAAACCCTCCTCATTCTCTTCCTCACTCCCTGGCCTCTCTCCCTCACACCTCCTCATTCTCTTTATCACTCCCTGGCCTCTCTCCCTCACAGCCTCCTCATTCTCTTCATCACTCCCTTGCCTCTCTCCCTCAAACTGGCCCTCCTCATTCTCTTCCTGTCTCGCCTGTTGGTCGCCCCCCTAAGTATGTGCATCCACAGTCCCTCTACCAATTTGCCTGCCTCTACTCCTTCATTACCTACCGCTGCTCTCTGACACAAGCCTGACCATGTTATTGCACATTCTTTTTTCTTCCTGCATCGCGTCCTCTTCCATGAGGTCTCCTCCCTGTCCGGAGTGTGTCTTGCTGTGCATTGCCCTCCCAGGTTCTTTTGTGTCCTCCGTCTCCAGACGTGAACCAACCCCTGCCATAGAGACCCTGGCTCTGGCTGCCACCACTGTGGAGTGCTGCTGGAGGCTGAGTGAGGTAAGAGGGGATATTTAGTGAGTGGCAGAGTGGCAGCATAGCTGCCAAGGTTTCAGATGTGTGACATTTTCTCATAACTTCAGTGTAATTATGATTGACATTTCAACGATTATGAGCATAGCTGCCAAGGTTTCAAATTGCTATGTGTGACATTTTCATAATTCAATTGTAATTGTGAGTGACATTTCAACGACTATGAGTGACACTTTCTTGCGAGCAAAACTCAAGCAATGAAGACGAAGGAAACATATATATATTTATATGTCAGTAATTACACCCATTTGAACAATGAGAAACTCTAAGAAGACTAAAACTGGTGCAAATGTCTGCGGCGGCGGACTCATAATTGCAATAAAATTATGAAAATATCACACCTAGCAATCTGAAAGCTTGGCAGCTATGCACTTTGAGGCTGCTCTCTACCAACTGACGTTGGAACTACTCAAAACAACAATGTACAGTAGAACTCTTCTTACTGTGTATCATCTGTGACTTGCCCATGCACATCAAGGGTTGAATCTCTTTGGCAGTACCCCCATATAAGTCATGTAGATTGCACAATTTTCTTCTCTAATGTATAATTCAGATGTAGCTTACTCAAATTATTTTAACTTATGTTGGTAATAGATTTTAATGGGCACATCTAACAGGGGGTCACAGTAGTATAGCACAATACAGCCCATCCCATAATCTCCATGATTATCTCATGTACATCCAGGGTTCGATTCCCTGGCTTTACATCCCTTAATTTTCAGTTTGATTGTTATTGTCTTCTTTAATTTAGCCATAATGTGTGGTATTAGTTTGGCAATATATTTAAATAGACACACCTAACAGCATCTCATGTAAGTTTAGCATAATGCCGCCTACCTGGTATGCTCAAGACTCACCTATGTACATCTACTTCCTTTAATCTAGATGTATTTCACTTGTATTTTAGCAGCTGACAATCACACTTAACGTGCTTGATGTCGTCTTTGTCTTGTATCTATTTATTTGCCCTGCACATTTCTTTATTTCGAAACATTGACCATGCTTGGCCCACATCGCTTCACCGCCTACGAACCAATAATGCCTAGGGCTTGATTCTCAGGTAGCATCTTTCAACATTCCATTGCATTGTTTGCTTTCTTTTATTGTAATTAATTTTCGAATTACATTTGTGACGGTTAACCTTTAACGTTGCGCCAAATCTCTGTATTTCCACCAGATGACTTTACATTACATACACATTATGCAGCAACAGTGTTTTGTGCAAGTGTGTTAATGCGTCTCACATGAGTGTTGCAAACAATCATCTAACTGGCCTCCTCCAGGCCACAAACTATCTTATGCTGAGTGCAGTCTATTTTATACTGTGTCTAATACAATATTTAAATTAATTGCATACATACTCTGCTTTCTGTCACATGCCGTGCCCTCATAGCAGCATAAATACAAGTCACTATTCTGTGCGCCAACAAGGATTCAAATCAGTGATCCTCCGGCTACAGACTTAGACATCTGAAGTAATCAAATCAACCAACTGAGTTTTCTGGCAGCGCAAAACATTCCCCGTTGAGCTAAGGTTAGGGAGCCTTTTAGCCATATGAAGGTCCTTATTTTCATTTCTTTACAGTCTCCTGCTGAACTTCCATCTATCGTACCCTAACCCAACCCTCTTTCACTTCTATACAGTTTCTCCTCTCAACAATTCATTGTCTTTCTTTGACCTGCACCTCTTACCTACTGTTCCATTTTCCTTTTCACATAATCCCAAGCCTCTTTTGACTCTGTTTTTATCTTACATTCACCACTCTTTCCCTCACATCTATCTTTTTGAGTTTCCTTTCACCTTAAAATCTTCCCCTTTGCACCAGTTTCCCATTCCGGTGTGTCCTATACCTCACTCTTTCATTCTCTAAGAGAATTTTACTCCGTTACAGCTCAGATGCTCACCTTCCTATCTTCTACCGTCACCTTCATGCTTCACAGTGCTCTACTCCATTCAACATTAAGTCAAACTCTTAATCTCTTCTTGCCTATATCTCAAATGCATCTTTATGAGTCTAATTTTCTCACTTCCATCTCCTTTGGTTTTACCTCTTGAGTGCAACTAGAACTTGCATTCTATCACATTGCTGTTTTCCTCTCGCTTCCACCTCTTATTTTCTCACATTTGCTGTTTTCTAGACACCCTCTCGTCCCTAGTACCCCTTCACTCCTCTAATTGCTTTCTCTTTGTTCTCTTCTCATCTCCAGTTGTGTCTCGTATCGTATTATAGGACAATGTGTTTCTTGTGCGAGAAAGAATACGCACAATACCAGGCAGAGCTGTTCTGGACCACCAGATTTAGGTAGTGCGAGTATCACTGTGAAAGACCTATTTATTAATCTCCTGACATCTTCTTGATTTGTTGCCTTTCTGTAGCAGGCTCTCGTGGCCTCTTGTGTGCTTGTTTGGTAATTTAATGCCCGCCAGTCAGCTATTATGATCACACACATTTGTTTTTATTAGGTATATCATGAGTGCATTTAAGTCCATTATGAGATTTAACAAATTTGATTTTGCTTTGGGGTTGTGCTAAAAAAGTGGCGCAATCCCAATGCAAATTCTGGGCCTCATTTAATTGTACATTTTTTTTAAAACCCTGCCACAAAGAAATTGGCAACAAGGAGAAGCATGTTAGTCGATCTTGTATGCTTAATTGATTACAAAGTCTGCATTTTCTAATATTTTTTTAGGGTTAAGGCATCTGCTGCAGAGGTGCCCAGTAACTATCAGGGAATAATAATTGGTGAGAACCCTGGAGGTTAAAGTATTTCTTGGAGAAATTTCTGTTTTGTGTAGTCCCAGATCTGACTCAAAGTAGTATAGAAGGTTAATGTGCCTGCAAAGCACATCATGTAATATGCAGATGACAGATTTGTTTTAATGTAGCTAGGTAAGGTTACTGCTTTGAACACAGATCTTCTTGGTACTTGCAGTTCATAAATAGTAAGCCTTTTAATATAGCACAGTTAGCTTTGTAGGATATGTGACTGCTACAACTTTTAACCCTCACTGACTCATGCAACACATCTTGTACACTGATTTACACGCTTGCATGATTTATTTTCAATCTGTATGTTATGTAAATCGCTCTGAAACCCTGCATTGGGAAGTGTAGCGTTATAAAAGAAAGTAAAATAGTGCTATTTAAATTGCGTTTAAATACTGGCCAGACCAACACATCTGAAATACTTACAGTTCATGCGCTTACATAAAGGGGCCAAACAAAGTCAAAAGCATGCCTCTCTTAAGTGCCTGTGAAGAGATAACCAGCTGTGTGCTTTTGTTTCCCTCCGTTGTATTTACTCTGGGGGCCCAGCAGGAGCTAAATTATATCTATGCCCGCAAGCACTGCACTTCTCACAAAATGTACCTCGCCGGCGAGTTGCCGCGCTATGACAGCTGGGACGTGATGTGACGCTCCCCTCCGTATGGTAATCAATGTACAGAATGGTCAGATAACAAGACAGTGAGGGTTACAAGGTGTAGGAGTCGCATGCCCATCTTAGCTCACTGTATTTTATTGCAATTTAAACAGAGCAGACTACAAGCTAACATTTTAAAATGGATGTATTTATCCGTTATTCTTTTTATTATGAATATCTTTCTTTTTCTTATTCTTTCAAGCTTAGTTAAGATGAAGCGAATAAAACAAAGTGGTACAGCCTTTAGAAAAAAGTAAAAGGCTGGAGAGGAAGAATTAAAAAAGTATGAAGGTGCACTACTGAAATTCCTCAGTCGCGAAACAGAAACTACTAGTACTACTACTACTGTTACTGAAGCAATTTCAGATTCTGAATTCAAACCATCATCAAAGTCAAGTGATCCTTCAACTTCAACAAGTGATAAGGGGTGTAACCAACAAGAAATTCCAGCTGTTGACTTAAAAGATGTTGGTCTTTGGCCAAGTAAGATTAAAGATGACACACGTATCTTACTGGTAGGACAAGGGGCGTCTGTGGTTCAACATCTAGATTTTGATTTTGGTGAAGTCATTCGTGAGGGTGCTTTAATCAAAGGACGAACCAGAAAACTTACACGCGAGTGGTTTTTTCAAACTCTGCCAAATAATGAAAAAATGTTGAGATCGTGGTTGGTGTACTCTCCTTCCAAGAAAGCTCTTTACTGCTTTTGTTGCAGACTATTTGCAGATAGAAGTCATTCAAATTTTGATTCTACAGATGGATTCAACACGTGGTGGAAACTCAATCCTAAAATTTTCGATCATGAATCTAGTGTGGCCCATGTTCGATGTTTCACAAAATGGAAGGAGTTGGAAATTAGAATCCGATGTGGAGCAACAATTGATAAAAAGGCACAAGAACAAGTTGAAAACGAAGTAAAGAAGTGGAGGGAGATACTTTCAAGATTGTTGGATATCATTAGATTCCTAGCTAAACAAAATTTGACTTTACAGGGTCACCGAGAAGGAATTCATTGCAAGACTGATGATGAACCTGAATCAACAGGAAATAGAGGAAATTGTCTAGAATTAGTTCATTTGTTGGCGAAATACGATCCAGTGCTACGTGAGCATACTGTAAGAATTAAGCTGGGAAAAAAGTATGCTAAATCCTATATGTCGCCTACTATCCAGAATGAGTTTATAGAACTTTTGGGGTAAAAAGTAAGAAGCAAAGTTATCGAGCAAGTGAAAGAAGCAAAGTATTTTTCTATGATATTCGACAGCACCCCTGATATTTCTCATAAGGATCAGACGAGCCAAGTTTTACGCTACGTTATGATCAATGGAAATAAAGTGATGGTTGTGGAATCATTTGTCGATTTCATTGAAACAAAAGGTAAAACTGCTGAGAATATTTCAACTATGATTTTGCAGAATTTAGAAAGCAACGGAATTGATATTCAAAATTGTAGAGGACAAACATATGATAATGCTGCTGTGATGGCTGGTCAACATACTGGCGTTCAAAGACGCATCAGGGAAATTAATGGAAAAGCAGAATTTGTCGCATGTACAAATCACTCGCTGAATTTGGCTGGTTTACATGCAGCTTCTGTTGCTTTGAATTCTGTTACCTTTTTTGGAACTGTGGAGAGTTTGTTCGTATTTTTTTCTTCCTCGACCCATCGCTGGGATATTCTGACTTCAGTCACTGGCCAAAGTGTCAAGCGTGTAATAGAAACTCGGTGGAGTGCACGGGGAGATGCTGTGAGTGGTGTAAAAAAAAATTACTCAAAAATCTTAAGTGCTGTAGAACGTTTAACTGGTGGAGAAGAAAATAGAGTTACCAGGTCAGGTGTTGGTGTGCTGCTTGTTGCTTTACAATCTTTTTCCTTCCTGTGCTTTCTTGGCCTGTGGGAATCCGTCCTTGTAGAAATTAACGACACTCAGGTCTACCTCCAAACCAAAGGATTGAATATACAACAACGTGACATAAAACTCAATGCTTTAAAAGCATTTCTAACTGAAAATAGGTGTGAATTAGTTAACAATTCAGTAGCTTACGCCAAAGAAATTTGTGATGATCTTGGGATAGTCATGGATCGTCGGTGTAGAAAGAAGAAACAAATGGCAGGTGAAGAATCACTAGATGCTGAATTGTCATACGAAACTGAGTTGAGGAGAGAAATGTTTTCTTCACTGGACAGAGTGATCCAAGAAATCACCACAAGATTTTAACAACTTCATGTTCTTGCTGAAAAATATGCTTTCCTTACTCCATCGAATCTTTTGAATGATAAATACGAATGTCAACTAAATCATTATCATGATGACATTAATGAGGAAGAGTTCCTCGTTGAGAGAAAAAGACTTCAGAGTTTTATTTCTGTTGCTGCTACGCAACACGAAACAGCGACCTGGAAGGACAGTCCCCTTGAACTTTTGCAGTTTATTCTAAAATACAGTCTTGAGAACTCTGTTCCAAATATTGTAATACTACTGCAAATTTTCCTCACAATTGCTGTAAGTGTTGCTGGTTGTGAGAGGAGTTTTTCTAAATTGAAATTGATTAGGAATTACCTAAGATCTACAATGAGTGCCTTACGTTTAAGAAATCTTGCCATACTGTCTATAGAACAGAAACTGAGTGATGAAGTAGACTTCGACGATGTCATCGATGATTTTGCCAATAGAAAAGCAAGAAAAATAACATTTTAGAATGTTGGATTTAAGTTTTACTTGAAAAATAAACATAGTGTTTTCATTTACTTTCCTATACATCATTTTGAATTTTTGTTGTATTTTTGGTGTGTATTAAGAGGGGCTGCTAATTAAATAATATTTTTTTATATTATTACAAGACCTAATAATAAAGTCATGTTAACCTTAGTGTTGTTTTCAGTGAATTTACTATAATGAATTCATGTCTGTCACCCCCCCCCCCTCACCCTTCTTGTGCAGGGGGCCCTCCCACCATGTTTGGGGTACAGATTCTGAGGTGGGCATGCGGGACCCCAGGCCTCTCATCTGGGAAGAGGCCAGAGCGGTCTTTGGCACCGAACAACAGGTTATTGATAAAGATCTGATTGACTGTCCTAATCCTCTGCAGTTAACCGGTCGATGGCCCCTCCACTCCCCTCCCTTCACACACCAGGGGCTGATGGTGAACCCCACCCGGCAGTGTGCAAGCCTTGCCATTCCGTACTTGACACATTATTATGATTTTACTGTTCTTGTAGACTTTTAACACTGTTGGTTACCATGAAAGTAATGTGGAAACAAAATCACAGAAAAATGTAATGTTTCTTGTTTCTTCTGAATATTCAAGGAGTGCCGCAGCGCCGGAACAGTTTGTCCCGGGTCTTGGATAGAGTTGAACAAGTTCCCATGGCCCCCACAACTGTGTTTAAGGATTGTGATCATAATGTGTCGTCCCACCCTGTATTTTAGCTTTGGGCCCCCATGCAGGCTATTCACCATGTGTGTGCTGAGGCTGCTGTGAAGGAGAGATGCACTATTACAAGCTGGTTTTGGGTACCAAGAGCACACGTCTTTTCATTCCCAGGGAGTTGGTTGCTGCTGCTTGGAAGTAATGACAGGGAGCGACCCCTGGTTGTTGCCTTTGGGCCACTAGAGTGGGCTTTGTATCCGGTCTGTGTTGGCAAGGTGGAGCTGACTGACCCCTTTGTGCTGTGTTTAGTTTTAAGGGCACACAGTGAGTCATCCCCTGTGAATAATTAATTTGCTGTTTTTGAAAGATAAAGAATCACAGGCTTTGACACTGTTAAGTTGGTTTTGGGTCCCCAGAGCACATCACGTTTGTGCAGGTCCCCACTGCTTTAATGGGGGGATCATGATGTATGGTCATTTAATGTCAGCTGTAGATGAAGGTTACCTGAACAGTGTCATGTATGTGCATGTTTGCATTGTGTTGAGGGGATTACCAGGTAATTGTTCACGCAGCTCTCTGATGGATGTCACATGCGTTTTTTCTGAGTCCCCAGATAGATCATGCAGTCTGTGTGTTCTCTTTTGTACTGCCAGTCACCGGTGTATTCAACTGTGTAGCCTTGGACCGTGTCATGTATGTGCATGTAACTTGCATGGTCAAGGTAACTATTAGCGGCGATACTACGTGTCTCTCGGACCTCTTTCAAGTGCATGCCCTCCCCCCCCCGGGGGGGGGCGGCAATCTGAGGGATAGGCCCGGGTGCCACAAGCTCTAGCTACGCCACTGGCAAAATCGCTCCAATCAGCAAGGATTAATGCAAATACACCAGGCCTGTGCATGAGAGGTCTAGGAACGCAGCACTGAGAGGAATACAGAAATACACATAACAGTGCGTCACAGTGCGTTACAACGCGGGCGTCTCTCTTAGAAAAAAATGATGTGTGGACTTATTGAATTAATTTCAGCCACTAGTAATTTTTTACTCGTGCCACATTCTAGACTTTCGCTTTTGCACCCATTATGCCCAACACATAATCAGCCATTTAAAAAGTAAAACTTGGTCTTGCTCCAAAAAGCACCTTCCTCTCCAGAATTGTCACCCAGACCCCCACCCAGATGGGAACACCCACACCCCGCAGCCACTTCTAGTGGAACTCGTCAGCTCTCAGTATCAGGCGGTTCAGCTTGAGTTCAATGGGACATGGATAGGCAAATCCAGCACACTGGTGAAAATAGTGCGCCTTCCCTCTGGTCAGGCGGCGTGCATAATGACTAAGCCTGGGCAAAGCCCTACGCTACGCTCACGTAGTTTGCGAAGTTTGCGCTACTTCGCACTACGCGAATTGCACGTAGCACAGTGCAAACACGCGTAGCGTAGTTCAGCGGTCATTTTTTGCTTGCTCGCGGTCCTCAACGTCAAGTTGGCGACCGCGAGCAAGCAAAATGACATCCCGGCGAGACTTTTTCCTCGTTCGCGATCAGCAACATCAAGTTGGCGATCGCGAGCGTGGAAAATAAACCTCCCGGCGAGATTCTCAACGCGGGGAGGTCAGGTTTGTCATTGCGAGTGGTCATGTATGCTCGCGACCGCTCGCGATGAGAAACTACCAGTCCGCGTTGAGAAAGCTGCCGCTCGAGTAAAAATCTACTTGAGCGGCAGAAAACTACAGCTCGCACTGTGCAAAATGATGTTTTCAATGATTGCACAGTGCCGGATGCTTGTCCGCACTGTGCAATCATTGAAAACGGCATCTTGCACAGTGCGAACAGGGTACTACGCAGTTTGCGAAGTGCTACGCATAGCTCGTGTAGTGCGAAGTGCACTTTGCGTAGCTACGCGTAGCGCTACTTCACGAACTACGCCCAGGGTTAATAATGACCCTGTGGTCTTTTTATGCACAACGTGAACCTAGATAATGTGTCCGCTTATTAAAATATACTATTTCCGTACTAATTTACGGGAGAGTGGCACTGGAGAGAACTACAATCTTTCACCAGCTGGCATGTTTCTGTAACTTTGTTGCTGTAGGCAAATGCAGACTGAAATTGGATGACCACAGTAATTACATACATAATTACTGTCTAATATATTACATACATAAATTCATAATTTTAAAATGTGGCAATGATTCATTTACCAATTGCAAAGCATATGTAATTTGCATTGAAATTCAAGAATATAATAGTGATCATTAACATGATGTATAAAAGTTAAGGCAACTTTTAGGGAATGGCCAGCAGCTTCTTAGGCTTCCCTGTCCATTCTTCAGTCGGACAAAGCAGGTACAGTCCACTGCAAGTAGTTCCCCAAAGAATTCAAGAAAACGGGTTCACTGTTCCATATTTTAGATTTATTCACCCGTAATGGTTCAGACAAGTGTCCGCCTCAGACGCGTTTCGATCGCCTCCGCGATCTTGTTCATATATATACACTTGGTTGTGTACAGTTGGAAGATAACACGATGAATAGCACTAATTAGTATATATATTTCCTTTTGTTTTTTTCAAAAATAAAAATAGGAATAATAGGTAACAGGTAACAAAGGTTGCACATAAAGTGGAAAGATGTCACAGCTATATTAAATTAAGTAGTTGTGCAGACTAGGATGATCTAATTGGCTAAAACAATAGGGACCCTATAGACTGTCAGGTATTTAAACAAGGACGCAAGCCAGTTGTAAATATGGGAAATGCATATTTTTATATGAAGATTGAATTTATTTATAATACAGCGGATATATTTATGTGTATATTTAATTATTTACATATTTATATGTTTAATGCTTTTTCATCTATATATGTGCATACTCTTTTTACGCTAATATTTATGTATTTATATATTTATCTACATATTTATCTATAAAATCTGCTGACTTTATGTGAAAGCATTTATGCAGGTACCAACGTTGTTTGATTATGTGAACACATTTTTTACTTTACCTGTTATCTAGTTCTAAGTTGCACTGTCACTTTAAGATGCTAGTCACATGGTGTAAAATATATAAACAAACTTAAGAGTATTTAAACAACTGACATGGCCGATAGCGCGTCATGTGATCAAGTCCCCTGTGAGGGACGAAATGCGTCATGGCTGCTGCACTTCTTGGAGAGTTTGAATAAAATTACAGCTGACGAGCCACGGTGGTCCACGCTCTTTCTTTGAGCCCTGTGAAGACTGGCTGAATGGGAAGGAGTCTATTTGTATATATATATATATATATATAATCTACTGGCGGTCGCCAGTAGATAGTTATAGTTAGGACCGTGTTTCCATAGGAAATCCGCAACATTCTATTTGGAATAACTTTGGCGCCGGTTGACGAATCCTCGCGAAATGTTCAAAATAGGTGGGGCGCTCCATGAAGAGCAACAGTGAGACTGTTATGGCATACACACAGCCCATGGAGGGAAGGTGGGAGGGGTTCAGGGGCAGCTAACTGACCACACAGGGAAGGTGGGAGGGGCCATGGCAGCACAGAAATCCATGCATGGCAAGTGGGAGGGTTAGTGGTAGCACAATGGCTATGATGGGCAAGAAGGAGGGTGCAGGGGCATGCACAAAGGACGATGGAGGATAGAAGGGAGGGTCAGGACCTGTGCACAGACAAGAAAGTTCAGGGGAAGGGGCCTCACAACAGACCGCACGGGGCAGGCAGGAGGAGCAGTTGCAGCACAACAGACCAGGGAGGGCAGAAGGGTGTGGCAGTACAATGGACCATGTAGGACAGGAGGAAGAGGATAGGGGCATGGCATGTGGACAGGCAGGGTGGAGGTGGCAGGGACAGGTTACAGTCATCTGACAATGCTAGGCAGGTGGGAGGGGAGTGGCAGCTCAACAGAACACTCAGAGTAGATAGGAGTGGCAGGTCCATGGAACATGGTGGGCAAAAAGGATGGAGCAGGGGCATACACAAAGACATCGGAGGGCAGGGGGAGGGAGAATAGGGGCAGCAAGCTAAGCACAGAGTTTAAGCAGGAGGTCAATGATGGGGCATAGAATTGGGCAATGGAGGGCAGGAGGAGTGGACTGGTACATCATACTAAATTGAGGGCAGTGGCAGCACATCAGACCATGCATGGCAGGAGGGTGGAGGCTAGTCCATGGATTCACACAACAGAGGATAGGGAGTAGGGGTATGGGGCAGCAAGCTAACTGTTCAGAGAAGGCGGGTATTAGGAACTTTATTGTTTTTAAAACGTGTGTCTGTGCGAACTACTTAAAATATGAACAAGTATGCAGCATAATCTCACTTTTATTCAGGAAGAAGAGGACGTTTGTGACTGTGACTCCGGGCTCACTTGGCAGAAACACCCCCTGACCCTCCACCCCCTATCGCAAAATGTAATGCCCGTGAAAAGGGTAGGTGAACAAGGTGTTATATAGAACATAGTCCTGAGAGCACGATTGAAAATGAAAACTAGATATAGTGTATGGTGTAAACTATGCACCAAAAAGTGTGATATAAGATGAACCGGGCATGAAATATAATATGCAATACATTGGGCGCAATGACAGATTCATTGGAGAGCGCGAGATAGCACAGGCACTAGCGCATGCTATGCGATATGCGCCTTGGAGTGTAATATGCCCAGGGCAGTGTTGTGTAACCTAACTAGTCTCTAAAGTTGTAATATAAAATATGTGCTGGGGAGTGTAACGTTGCATATGCACTGTGACAAAGATATGGATCCCAGATTGTAATATGTATGGCATAGCACTGTGCGTTATAACATAGGCATCGAGGAAGGCACGTTAGATGGGGCAATATAACCCATGCGAAGACAAGTGTGGCATGACATATTCACGGGGTGGTGTTACAGTGCACATGGGCTAGAGAGTGTCATAGCATATGCACTAGCTAGTGGAATACAACACAGAGGTGTGTGGCACTCAGCAGGCAATAGTGGGTGTAACACAGCATTGGGCTCTGCCAGGAGCACGCTGTGACTCTCAAGTGATGTTCGTCCCCTTTCCAGAGAGTAAAATAAAAAGTATTACACATCCGGCAGTGGATGTGTGTTTTATTAACCGTGAGGGGGGTTTCTTGCATAGTTTTGGTCGAATTTTTGTCGAATCCCCTTTGAATGGCTTGGTGTGCATGTGAATTAAATGTGCCCGTCAATAGCTACCCATGTTTGTATAAATAAACAACGAGGGTGTCTACCGGGATTAGGCACGGTAGGGCATCAGACATGTCAGAGCTTCACTAGTAGTGTAAATACATTCCACGTGGATTCATTGTATGCATAGTCACCTTTTAATGAATATCACGCAAATCGTCATGGTGATAGGTACGTACGGTTTGTCCAGCATGTCGTAGGTGTGTCTATAAATATATATTTTTTAAAAATAATAAAAAACAGTGGCCGGCCCTGGGGATTGGGGTCAAAAAAATATAATTAGGAGACAGGCCCTGGGGAATGGGGTCATCAGGGCCAATAAATTAGAATAAGAAGGGGACCCACACAGCCCCCTTCTTAAAAAATTTAAAAAAATAAAAGACTGGCATCGTGCCGGAGGCCACACCCCCTCCTTGCAGCACTCTGCAAACACGCACCCGGGCGAGTTGTAAGTTGGGGAATTAATTCCTCTTCAATACTGAGGGTCCCTGAGGGCCAACTAGCCCAACAGGCATCTCCAGTATGCACCAGGGAGCTGCGCTGCAGCCAGGTGTTCTGAGGCCAAGCCCCTTTTTACACCTCTCTGCAACGCAGCTCTGTGGCGCTTACTGGAGGTACCTAGTGGTCTAGTTTGACCCTAGGGACCCTTAGGATTCAAGGGGACTTAATCTCTCAACTTAGAACAGCCACAGGGCGCGTTTACACAGTGGTGAAGGGAGGGGACGGGGCCTGAGGTGACGTGTGAAAACACTCACTATGGCACGTTTTAAATTGGGGATATAATTTTCCTTCAATACTGAGGGCCCCTGGGGGCTAACTAGCCCACCAAGTGCTTCCAGTAAGCGCCACTGAGCTGCATTGCAGAGAGGTGGTCCAGGCCGTCCCATTTTTAACACCTCTCTGCAACGCAGCTCTGTGGCACTTACTGGAGGTACCTAGTGGGCTAGTTGGACCCAAGGGACCCTCAGGATTCAAATGAACTTAATCTCCCAACTAAAAACGGACACAGGGCGTGTTTACAGAGTGGTGAAGGGAGGGGACGGGGCCTGAGTTAACGTGTGCAAAAACGCCCTGTGGCCTGTTTTAAGATGTAGTTTTAATCCCCCTGCCCTAATATATACTAGGGGCTTACAGAGGAGGTCATGCTAATCACAGGGGACCCCAACGCATAATGTTCCCTAGTGTATGTAGGTATTTTCACTGTATTCTAAGTGTCTTTTAACATAGCACTGGCTCTAGGACTGGTTATTCAGACTCAGTTACCACCAGTATCCGTCTGAAAAGTTGAGGGTACAGGATGATTTTGCAACAAGGCTTCTTTCTGCTCTTCTTTTTGTTCTTTCTGCACGTTATCCTTCTTCCTGCACTTTTCTTCGTCTTTGAGGACTTCTGTTGCTTCTTTCTGCACTTCTTTTTTTTCTTTCTGTGCATTTTTTCTTCTTTCTTCACATGTCCTATCTCTGTAGGCATAGTTAGAAATTAGCATTTAAAAAACCTTTGAAATTCACAGAAAAAACCATAGGTTTCAGGCACGTTATAGTTAGGAATTAGCATTTAAAAAACCTCAGAAATTCACTGAAAAGACCATAGGTTTCAGGGGTGTTATAGTTAGCTGGACTTTTCACTTGGACAAAACCATTGAAATTCCCCCGTTATAGTTAGTTCAGCTAACTATAACTCGCGCGCCCGCAATGCACTGCTAATGACGTCACATATTACATCACTCATGACATGGTCAGTGACATCACTCATGGCATCACTGATGACATCTCAAATGACATCACTGATGACATCACTGATGACATCATCCTTGTGATAGAGTGGCAGACCTCCTCTCACCCTAATATAACCTTTGATACACACATTCAAAAATAGAGACTAAACTTTTC
Source organism: Triturus cristatus (assembly GCF_964204655.1). Classification (NCBI taxonomy): domain Eukaryota; kingdom Metazoa; phylum Chordata; class Amphibia; order Caudata; family Salamandridae; genus Triturus; species Triturus cristatus. The sequence continues at coordinate 567,779,778 of NC_140579.1, read as the reverse complement.
AAAACAATTGACATACCAATACCAGTTACAACAACCTCTTCAGTAATTCTAAGATCCACATACACATCCACTCATTCACCAACAGTCCTATACAGTCACTCATACATGTATTCACTCATCATATGTTCTCATACACCTATACATCCTGTTACACAATGCCACTCATCCATAGAGTTACTCACACACATAGTCACTCATGCTAATAAAGAATCAAACATACATTTATTTGCATACATAGTTATACACACACCACCACACTTACTTCTACGGAAACTTACACACACTTAGTCTTTTAAACAATCACTTATAGAAACACATACTTATTCATACAGGAACTCTTTCAATCTCTCACTCTCACATATACTCACTTATATACACCAATAGTCACATATACTAGTTTAAAACATATGTAGTTACTCATAAAGACACTATTGAGACAGTCATTCACTCACTAACACACCCATACACACACTCATCCACCCATACAGTCCTGCACACATGCTGTCTTCAACACATACAAAGAGTGAGTCACTCATTCATGCACCTATGCACTACGTAATACCCCCCACCGAACCATGCAGACACTCAGACTGATACTCAAAAAACCAACTAATAACCTATATAGACACCCATGTAGCTACTCACCAACCCATGCAGCAACTTATACACAAAGTGAGAGACTGATACAGATATTTACATATTTAAACATTACTCACTAAGCCATGTATTCACTATGATACACTTAATCAGTCAGTTACACAATCAATTTTTCAAAAACAAATCATCCATTTAGACACTTATATACCCATTTATTCTTCCATCGACCTTGAGATATACATATATAAAACATATTTAATTTTCAGAAAAACACACATTCACTGGATGATGTCATCAGTGATGTCATTTGAGATGTCATCAGTGATGTCATGAGTGATGTCACTGACCATGTCATGAGTGATGTAATATGTGACGTCATCAGCAGTGCATTGCGGGCGCGCGAGTTATAGTTAGCTGAACTAACTATAACGGGGGAATTTCAATGGTTTTGTACAAGTGAAAAGTCCAGCTAACTATAACACCCCTGAAACATATGGTTTTTTCAGTGAATTTCTGAGGTTTTTTAAATGCTAATTCCTAACTATGACGTGCCTGAAACCTATGGTTTTTTCTGTGAAAATATATATATATATATATATATATATATATATATATATATATATATATATATATATTATCTACTGGCAGTCGCCAGTAGATAGTTATAGTTAGGACCGTGTTTCCATAGGAAATCCGCAACATTCTATTTGGAATAACTTTGGCACCGGTTGACGAATCCTCGTGAAATTTTCAAAATAGGTGGGGCGCTCCACTCCGCTCCTACCCTGAATGTCTCGGGGGGATTCGTCAAGCGGGGGCTGAGAAAAAAGGGGGGTCCCAAAACGCGTTTTCCCTATGCAATTTTCCATAGGGACCTTTAGTCCAAGGTACAGCCCGAACGGCTGAACAGAATTACTTGAAATTTGGCAGAGAGGTAGTCCTCAGGTCAGGGATGTGCCTTTTGCAGGTCTGGTGTCAATCTGTTCAGTAGTTCCTGAGAAAATCAAAAGTAAAATCATATATATATGTGGGCGGAGCCTAACCACACATCTCATCCTGAGATCTGATTGGCTGTCAGCACTTCATCCAAGAAGTGTTGGCAGCCATCTTGGGACCAATATACATGATAGCACCTCATTAAAAAGTATTGCAGTTAATAGAAGGTTTTAAGACTTTAGTTACATTATAAATCATTTGTTGATGGTACCATACTCATTTTAGGAATTGTGGTATGTTCTAAGGTGATTTCACCATGTGAAAAAGCCTTCTGCTGGGATATCATGATTGAGTGAAAAATATTTTCTCATGCTTTACCCACAGAGGTTTGGAAGGTGATCTATAAGCTAAACTGAGAGCTTATTTTCTGTAAATTCACATTATCTTTCTCAGTCATGTGAGAATGAAGTCTGACATTCTCAGTAAAACATGTACATCCAACAAGGGCAGAGACTGTCAGTTGATTCCTTTGTGTTCTACTGCAGCTTCCCAGAGTGTTCCAAAGAACAACTAGAGCGCTAACAGTCCTACTTATGATAAACGTATGGCACACCTGAAGCCATCTTGCTTGGATTAAAGTGGTAACTCTTAAAACATTTAATTTAAAAAGGAACAAAATGAGGGGGTTCATTTTTCCATAAAAAGTATGATTAGTGCTGCAGAAAGAAAAATTAGGGCACATTTTGGGTGACTTCTCAAATCCTCTTCTATTTCAATAAAAAATTCTGACATGCAGACTGAAACATGCACTTTCAATACCAGCAGCAGTTTTCCCTGGTGAGCAGTAGCTTTACTACAGTGATCTAATGAGCAAAAAGAGTGCTAACATTCTGAATTTATGGCAAATGTGTGACACATCTGAATGCCTTTGGAATCAAAGTAAAAAACTGAAAGCATTTCCTACTGAGGAGACTGCAGTACATGAGGAAATTAGGAAACTTCATAACAAATAAATCTCCCAAGATGGCCACCGGAGACAAAAGAGCCCAAATGTAGCCCAAAATCACCCAGATGTAGCCCAAATATAGCCCAATGACAGAAGTGTGCAAAACACTTATTATTTTGTGTTTTTGCAGTGTTATATAGTGCAGACTTGTCAGGTATTGGAGTGCTTTACATGAGCATTGGTTACATCACACAAGAACAAATTCATTTTGGTTGTAGACATGGGGAGACTAAGTGATTTGACCAGAATCACAGAATGTCGAGCTGAAGCAGAAACTCCAACCTGGTTCCCCAGTTGCAAAGTCTGCAGTTCTGGAAGTAACACCACATCCTCTCCCCTAAGTGCAATATTTAATCAAGTGGTCAACTGGATAAAAAAACATAAAGGGTAACAAATAATTTAAAAGTGCTTTCTCGCTATTTGAAAACTTAGAAAATATGTCCTTATTTTAGTCTTTTAGAGCACTAACCATAATTTTGATGCCAATAAGACACTCTCATATATGTAATTTCTAAAGGAAATGCTCTAGGTATTACAGTTTTGATTACATCAAGATGACGTCAGGCGTTCCACACTTTTGTAATAAATATAGAATGTTAGCAATCTAGTTGTTCATTAGGATACTGTTGAGAGGCAGAGGCCAGGGGCACGGAATCTGAAAATTGATGGCAGGTAGGAGGGTGCAAAGGCAACAATTTAACCACACTGAGCAGGCAGGAAGGGCCGTGGCAGCACAACAGACTATGGAGGGCAGTGGAAAGGGGGGCAGGGGCAACAAACCAACAATACAGGACTTGCAAGAGAGGCTGTGGCAATGTAATAGACCATTGTGGGCAGAAGGAAGAGGCAATGGTAGTACAACCATACATGCCAACAGACCCGATTCAGCCAGGAAACGTCCAATGTTTTTAAGCTCAAATGGGCTTTATTTTATCTGTCTCCTGTCTACAATATCCTCTTTTTCAATGTAACTCAAAGGGGAAAATCAATACCCCAGTTTTTTTTCAAAATCTCCCTCTTACCAAGTTCAAAATGTTCGCAAGTATGGTACATTGGATCATGGAAGGAAATGGGGTAGGGACATGGACTTGGATAACAGAGGACAGGAGGGACATGGAGAGGTGCACCAAACTGACCCTGCAGGGCAGGCATCAGGGTTTGCAGCAGCACAATACACCACACAGGGCATGCGGGACGGGAGTGCAGCACAACAATCCATAGAAAGCAAGAGGGAGGGGACAGGACCATGCACATGGACAACAGAGAACAGAGGGGCAAGAGGCAGGAACATAATGGACAGACAGGAGAGAAAGCTGCAGCATAACAGACCATAAAGGGCAGGAGGGATGGATCAGGGGCATTACAATGGAACAGACAAGCCAGGAGGGAGGGAGTAGGGGTCTGCACATGTAAACAGAGGGCTGGGGGCAAGGGGGCAGGGCAGGAGCAGCAAGATAGCCATGGAGTTCAGGCAGGATGGGCACTAGAAGCAAGACACACCATGAAGAGCAACAGTGAGACTGTGATGGCATACACACTGACCATGGAGGGAAGGTGGGAGGGGTTCAGGGGCAGCTAAGTGACCACACAGGGAAGGTGGGAGGGGCCATGGCAGCACAGAAGACCATGCATGGCAAGTGGGAGGGTTAGTGGTAGCACAATGGCTATGATGGGCAAGAAGGAGGGTGCAGGGGCATGCACAAAGGATGATGGAGGATAGAAGGGAGGGTCAGGACCTGTGCACAGACAAGAAAGTTCAGGGGAAGGGGCCTCACAACAGACCGCACGGGGCAGGCAGGAGGAGCAGTTGCAGCACAACAGACCAGGGAGGGCAGAAGGGTGTGGCAGTACAATGGACCATGTAGGACAGGAGGAAGAGGATAGGGGCATGGCATGTGGACAGGCAGGGTGGAGGTGGCAGGGAAAGGTTACAGTCATCTGACAATGCTAGGCAGGTGGGAGGGGAGTGGCAGCTCAACAGAACACTCAGAGTAGATAGGAGTGGCAGGTCCATGGAACATGGTGGGCAAAAAGGATGGAGCAGGGGCATGCACAAAGACATCAGAGGGCAGGGGGAAGGAGAATAGGGGCAGCAAGCTAAGCACAGAGTTTAAGCAGGAGGTCAATGATGGGGCATAGAATTGGGCAATGGAGGGCAGGAGGAGTGGACTGGTACATCATACTAAATTGAGGGCAGTGGCAGCACATCAGACCATGCATGGCAGGAGGGAGGAGGCTAGTCCATGGATTCACACAACAGAGGATAGGGAGGAGGGGGATGGGGCAGCAAGCTAACTGTTCAGAGAAGGCGGGTATTAGGAACTTTATTGTTTTTAAAACGTGTGTCTGTGCGAACTACTTAAAATATGAACAAGTATGCAGCATAATCTCACTTTTGTTCAGGAAGAAGAGGACGTTTGTGACTGTGACTCAGGGCTCACTTGGCAGAAACACCCCCTGACCCTCCACCCCCTATCGCAAAATGTAATGCCCGTGAAAAGGGTAGGTGAACACAGTGTTATGTAGAACATAGTCCTGAGAGCACGATTGAAAATGAAAACTAGATATAGTGTATGGTATAAACTATGCACCAAAAAGTGTGATATAAGATGAACCGGGCGTGAAATATAATATGCAATACATTGTGCGCAATGACAGATTCATTGGAGAGCGCGAGATAGCACAGGCACTAGCGCGTGCTATGCGATATGCGCCTTGGAGTGTAATATGCACAGGGCAGTGTTGTGTAACCTAACTAGTCTCTAAAGTTGTAATATAAAATATGTGCTGGGGAGTGTACGGTTGCATATGCACTGTGACAAAGATATGGATCCCAGATTGTAATATGTATGGCATAGCACTGTGCGTTATAACATAGGCATTGAGGAAGGCACGTTTGATGGGGCAATATAACCCGTGCGAAGACAAGTATGGCATGATATATTCACGGGGTGGTGTTACAGTGCACATGGGCTAGATAGTGTCATAGCATATGCACTAGCTAGTGGAATACAACACAGAGGTGTGTGGCACTCAGCAGGCAATGGTGGGTGTAACACAGCATTGGGCTCTGCCAGGAGCGCGCTGTGAGTCTCAAGTGATGTTCGTCCCCTTTCCAGAGAGTAAAATAAAAAGTATTACACATCCGGCAGTGGATGTGTGTTTTATAAACCGTGAGGGGGTTTCTTGCATAGTTTTGGTCGAATTTTTGTCGAATCCCCTTTGAATGGCTTGGTGTGCATGTGTATTAAATGTGCCCGTCAATAGCTACCCATGTTTGTATAAATAAACGACAAGGGTGTCTACCGGGATTAGGCACGGTAGGGCATCAGACATGTCAGAGCTTCCCTAGTGGTGTAAATACATTCCACGTGGATTCATTGTATGCATAGTCGCCTTTTAATGAATATCACGCAAATCGTCATGGTGTTCTGAGGCCAAGCCCCTTTTTACACCTCTCTGCAACGCAGCTCTGTGGCGCTTACTGGAGGTACCTAGTGGTCTAGTTTGACCCTAGGGACCCTTAGGATTCAAGGGGACTTAATCTCTCAACTTAGAACAGCCACAGGGCGCGTTTACACAGTGGTGAAGGGAGGGGACGGGGCCTGAGGTGACGTGTGCAAACACGCACTATGGCACGTTTTAAATTGGGGATATAATTTTCCTTCAATACTGAGGGCCCCTGGTGGCTAACTAGCCCACCAAGTGCTTCCAGTAAGCGCCACTGAGCTGCATTGCAGAGAGGTGGTCCAGGCCGTGCCACTTTTTACACCTCTCTGCAACGCAGCTCTGTGGCACTTACTGGAGGTACCTAGTGGGCTAGTTGGACCCTAGGGACCCTCAGGATTCAAATGAACTTAATCTCCCAACTAAAAACGGACACAGGGCGTGTTTACACAGTGGTGAAGGGAGGGGACGGGGCCTGAGTTAACGTGTGCAAAAACGCCCTGTGGCCTGTTTTAAGAGGTAGTTTTAATCCCCTTGCCCTATTATATACTAGGGGCTTACAGAGGAGGTCATGCTAATCACAGGGGGACCCCAACGCATAATGTTCCCTAGTGTATGTAGGTATTTTCACTGTATTCTAAGTGTCTTTTAACATAGCACTGGCTCTAGGACTGGTTAGTCAGACTCAGTTACCACCAGTATCCGTCTGAAAAAGTTGAGGGTACAGGATGATTTTGCAACAAGGCTTCTTTCTGCTCTTCTTTTTGTTCTTTCTGCACGTTATCCTTCTTCCTGCACTTTTCTTCGTCTTTGAGGACTTCTGTTGCTTCTTTCTGCACTTCTTTTTTTTCTTTCTGTACATTTTTTCTTCTTTCTTCACATGTCCTATCTCTGTAGGCATAGTTAGAAATTAGCTTTTAAAAAACCTTTGAAATTCACAGAAAAAAACATAGGTTTCAGGCACGTTATAGTTAGGAATTAGCATTTAAAAAACCTCAGAAATTCACTGAAAAAACCATAGGTTTCAGGGGTGTTATAGTTAGCTGGACTTTTCACTTGTACAAAACCATTCAAATTCCCCCGTTATAGTTAGTTCAGCTAACTATAACTCGCGCGCCCGCAATGCACTGCTGATGACGTCACATATTACATCACTCATGACATGGTCAGTGACATCACTCATGACATCACTGATGACATCTCAAATGACATCACTGATGACATCACTGATGACATCATCCTTGTGATAGAGTGGCAGACCTCCTCTCACCCTAATATAACCTTTGATACACACATTCAAAAATAGAGACTAAACTTTTCAAAACAATGGACATACCAATACCAGTTACAACAACCTCTTCAGTAATTCTAAGATCCACATACACATCCACTCATTCACCAACAGTCCTATACAGTCACTCATACATGTATTCACTCATCATATGTACTCATACACCTATACATCCTGTTACACAATGCCACTCATCCATAGAGTTACTCACACACATAGTCACTCATGCTAATAAAGAACCAAACATACATTTATTTGCATATACAGTTATACACACACCACCACACTTACTTCTACAGAAACTTACACATACTTAGTCTTTTAAACAATCACTTATAGAAACACATACTTATTCATACAGGAACTCTTTCAATCTCTCACTCTCACATATACTCACTTATATACACCAATAGTCACATATACTAGTTTAAAACATATGTAGTTACTCATAAAGACACTATTGAGACAGTCATTCACTCACTAACACACCCATACACTCACTCATCCACCCATACAGTCCTGCACACATGCTGTCTTCAACACATACAAAGAGTGAGTCACTCATTCATGCACCTATGCACTATGTAATACCCCCCACCGAACCATGCAGACACTCAGACTGATACTCAAAAAACCAACTAATAACCTATATAGACACCCATGTAGCTACTCACCAACCCATGCAGCCACTTATACACAAAGTGAGAGACTGATACAGATACTTACATATTTAAACATTACTCACTAAGCCATGTATTCACTATGATACACTTAATCAGTCAGTTACACAATCAATTTTTCAAAAACAAATCATCCATTTAGACACTTATATACCCATTTATTCTTCCATCGACCTTGAGATATACATATATAAAACATATTTAATTTTCAGAAAAACACACATTTACTGGATGATGTCATCAGTGATATCATTTGAGATGTCATCAGTGATGTCATGAGTGATGTCACTGACCATGTCATGAGTGATGTAATATGTGACGTCATCAGCAGTGCATTGCGGGCGCGCGAGTTATAGTTAGCTGAACTAACTATAACAGGGGAATTTGAATGGTTTTGTACAAGTGAAAAGTCCAGCTAACTATAACACCCCTGAAACCTATGTTTTTTTCAGTGAATATATATATATATATATATATATATTCACTTAAAAAACCATAGGGTTCACACATGTTATAGTTAGCTGGACATTTCACTCGTAAAAAACCATTGAGATTCCCCTGTTATAGTTAGTTCAGATAACTATAACTCGCGCGCCCGCAATCCACTGCTCATGACGTCACATATTACATCACTCATGACATGGTCAGTGGCATCACTCATGACATCACTGATGACATCATCCTTGTGATAGAGTGGTGGTCGCGCGAGTAATGGTTATCTGAACTAACTATAACGGGGGAATTTCAATGGTTTTTTACGAGTGAAATGTCCAGCTAACTATAACATGTGTGAAACCTATGGTCTTTCAAGTGAATTTGCAAGGTTTTTTAAATGCTAATTCCTAACTATAACGTGTGTGAAACCTATGGTTTTTTAAGTGAATATATATATATATATATATATATATATATATATATATATATATATATTCACTTAAAAAACCATAGGTTTCACACATGTTATAGTTAGCTGGACATTTCACTCGTAAAAAACCATTGAGATTCCCCCGTTATAGTTAGTTCAGATAACTATAACTCGCGCGCCCGCAATCCACTGCTCATGACGTCACATATTACATCACTCATGACATGGTCAGTGGCATCACTCATGACATCACTGATGACATCATCCTTGTGATAGAGTGGTGGTCGCGCGAGTAATAGTTATCTGAACTAACTTTAACGGGGAATTTCAATGGTTTTTTACGAGTGAAATGTCCAGCTAACTATAACATGTGTGAAACCTATGGTTTTTTAAGTGAATTTGCAAGGTTTTTTAAATGCTAATTCCTAACTATAACGTGTGTGAAACCTATGGTTTTTTAAGTGAATTTGTGAGGTTTTTTAACTGCTAAGTTATGTATGTTTTATTAAATTTTTTATATATTTATTTTACAATAAGCTACCTATGTATATAGTTATAGATTGACTGTATCCTGTAATATGGAATGGCTCGTTTAAATTTGTTTTTTTTTTTTTTAAGGTTTTCGCACCCCGCGATTTTTTGAAAAAAAAATAAAAAAAGATTTTCACCCTTCGGGGTCCTTCAGGGACCCCCTGACAAAGGCTAGGGGGTCAGGAACTCTCTACCCTGCCCCCTTTTTACGTTCTCCACCTTTCTTTTTCACTGTCACACACAAAACACACAAAATGGCGGCCGACACTTCCTGATTTTGACCGATTCGAATGTTGACTGACATGTAACCACCAATCAGAATTACGCTCGCGCACGTTATGGTGCGCGGACGGTGCACGCACGGTGCGCGCTTATAGATATTTATGTACTTTTAACTGCAATTTTCTCAGGAACTACTGAACAGATTGACACCATATATGCAAAAGGCACATGCCTGACCTGAGAACTACCTCTGTGCCAAATTTCAAGTAATTCTGTTCAGCCGTTCGGGCTGTACCTTCGACTAAAGGTCCTAGGGGAAAATGCATGGGGAAAACGCGTTTTGGGACCCCCCTTTTTCCTCAGCCCCCACTTGATGAATCACCCCGAGAATTTCAGGGTAGGAGCTGAGCGGAGCGCCCCATTAGTTTTAAAAATTTCGCGAGTATTCGTCAACCGGCGCCAAAGTTATTCAAAATAGAATTTTCAGACTTCCTAAGGAAACTCGGTCCTAACTATAACTATCTACTGGCGACCACCAGTAGATAATATATATATATATATATATATATATATATATATATATATATATATATATTCACTTAAAAAACCATAGGTTTCACACATGTTATAGTTAGCTGTACATTTCACTCGTAAAAAAACAATGAAATTCCACGTTATAGTTAGATCAGGTAACTATAACTTGCGCGCCCACAATAAACTGCTGATGACGTCACATATTACATCACTCATGACATGGTCAGTGACATCACTCATCACATCAATGATGACATCTGAAATGTCACATTGTGGATTGCGGTCGCGCAAGTTATAGTTACCTGGTCTAACTATAACGTGGAATTTCATTGGTTTTTTTTACGAGTGAAATGTACAGCTAACTATAACATGTGTGAAACCTATGGTTTTTTAAGTGAATTTGCAAGGTTTTTTAAATGCTAATTCCTAACTATAACGTGTGTGAAACCTATGGTTTTTTTCAGTGAATTTGTACGGTTTTTTAAATGCTAAGTTATGTATTTATTTTTTATTTATTTTTCTGATTTTTCACTGTGCGCACACCCTGCGCGCACCGTGCGCTTCGCGCACCGAGCGCCCACGTTGCGCAGTTCGTACCGTGCGCGCCTCGCCTTTTTTTACACAGTAACAATTTTTTTTTCTCCCTTGCGGGTCCTTCAATTTATTTAATAAATGTGATTGTTATTTCGTTTTTTTTTTTTTTGCCGTGCGCATACGGTAAGCTTACCGTACGCGCACTCCGTGATTTTTTTTAAAAATTATTAAATGTATTTTTTGTACTTTTTGGTCCTTCGTGGACCCCCTGACAAACGCTAGGGGGTCTGCAACTCTCTTCGTTGCCCCCTTTTCACGTTATCCACCTTTGTTTTGCAGTGCGAGAGACAGAAAATGGCGGCCGACACTTACTGATTTCGACCGATTCGAATGTTTACAGTCATGTAACCACCAATCAGAATTGAGCTCGCGCACGGCACCGCACGCGTACGGTAAGCTTACCGTAAGCGCACGGAGCGCGCTTACAGATATATATATATTGATTTAAATGCTATTTTCTCAGGACCTACTGAACAGATTTACACCAGACCTGCAAAAGGCACATCTCTGACCTGAGGACTACCTCTCTGCCAAATTTCAAGTAATTCTGTTCAGCCGTTCGGGCTGTAGCTCGGACTAAAGGTCCTATGGGAAAATGCATGGGGAAAACGCGTTTTGGGACCCCCTTTTTTCTCAGCCCCCGCTTGACGAATCCCCCCGAGACTTTCAGGGTAGGAGCAGAGCGGAGCGCCCCACCTATTTTGAAAATTTCGCGAGGATTCGTCAACCGGCGCCAAAGTTATTCCAAATAGAATGTTGCGGATTTCCTATGGAAACACGATCCTAACTATAACTATCTACTGGCGACCGCCAGTAGATAATATATATATATTATCTACTGGCGGTTGACAGTAGGTAGTTATAGTTAGGACCTTGTTTCTATTCAAAAAGTGTTTTTCCCAATAACTTTGGCGCCGGTTGACGAATCTTCGCGAAATTTTATATAAATATATATATATATATATATATTATCTACTGGCGGTTGACAGTATGTAGTTATAGTTAGGACCTTGTTTCTATTCAAAAAGTGTTTTTCCCAATAACTTTGGCGCCGGTTGACGAATCTTCGCGAAATTTTCCAAACGTTGGTCCCGCTCCGATCAGCCCCTATCCTAAAAGTATCGGGGTGATTCGCCAAACGAGGGTCGAGAAAAAAGGGGGGTCGCAAAACGCGTTTTATCCATGTCATTTCCCATAGGAAATTTTAGATACGAATACAGCCCGAACTGCTGAACGGAATTACACCAAATTTGGCAAAAAGGTAGCCCTTGGTTCAGAAAGAGACCTTTTTTAGGTCTCGCTGAGTCAGCACGCATGCGCTGCTCGGAGAGACATTTTGTATGTGAGATTTCAAAGTGCTGCTGGCTGGCCTAGCGCTTGCGTGCATGTGAGCGTGCACGTGCGCAGCCGTCATGCGCAGCCGCCATGTATCTTTCCTCCATGTAATCACTTCTTCACTTTCGCGTGCCCGCACACAACTCCCGGTCGCGGCCACACGTCTTGCTTGTTACTTTCACTTCTTCACTTTCGCGTGCGCGCACACAACTCCCGGTCGCGGCCGCACGTCTTGCTTGTTATTTTCACTTCTTCACTTTCACGTGCGTGCACACAACTCCCGGTCGTGGCCGCACGTCTTGCTTGTCTCTACTTCTGACTCTGTCTCTGTCTTTCGATGAACCCGAACAGGAGCGGCCAAAATCTGCCTTAAATTCTTCAGATGTCACTGTAAAAGCTACATCAGTAGCACCAGCACCAGCCATGTGACATTTAAACATTTAAGAAATATGAAATTGCGCACACACTGCAGCAAGTGCAGTAGGTGCAGTGGCATGACGACCCACTGCACACCAAATAAGTTGCACTAACTAACCAAAAAAGATGAAAGGGTGGCTCATTTTCATTATTTGCTCCGGGTCAAATGTCATACTTGCGGGGGCACAAAATAACTTTTCTTTTATAAAAAAAAAATACGTTTGAGCAATGTTTTCAAACCAAGGTTTATAGTGGCACGTGTCTTCTTTAAAAATGCAGAGGCTTTTTATTGGTCTAACAGAAATAAATAAATTGTCCAGGCCGTGCTGCTGAATGAGTGTTCGAAGTCCCACAAACGCCTTCTTGGGTTTCTGAGCAGTGCTTCGGCAGTGGTGCAATAAGTTTACGTCCATCGGCCATGATGTGCTCCCTCAGGAATTCAGAGGGTAGTGCCCAGTGATTTTGAGTTTAGAAGGCTATTAATAGGCGTGAGTAATAAACTTCGATGGCGACTCCATGCACTTGATGTACTTTGACATTACGTTTTTGTCACCTTCCTGATAAAGTCAAGGTTCCCTAATGTAGGCACGTTTGGAAAATGTTGTTCATACTTTCTCCACAGACGCAAAGGACATAATTGAGAACATGACGGGTTAGACTAGTCATCGTCCAGAGAAAACAGTCAAGGATGGAATGCGAGAGACCTGAAAAAATGCAGTTGTCATTTTGAAAGTAATAGAGATCTAAAAAAAATCTGTTACTGAAGATCAGCCATAGTTGCCTAAGAAATCAACTATCTCAAAGGGGAAGAACCGATCCAGACGCCAGGACATCGCAGACTGGAAACAAGCATTGGCAAAGTCTCCCCTTTGAGACCTATTGGTTTTTACAGTGATGGATAGCATCCCTAATGCTGTACAACATGGCTAAAAAAAGAAATGGCGCTCTGATGCAATGGACGTGCCAGTTTGTATGTCTGTATATCACTCATGCACACTACAAAATGTCACAAAGCTTTTTTTTAACTCGCTCCACCTCTCCACAATCATTGCTGCGCGATGTCATTTTTTTTTAATCCTCTCCCTTACACCCTCCCTTCTCCGACTCCCTCCCTCAATAGGAAACCGCAGCACTCATGATGACGGCCGCATCCATTCCCACATTGTGTAATGCTGTGCTGTGTTGCTGGCACGAATTACATTGTTATGGACCCCGAGTAATCTGTCAGTCATGTAGCTCCTCTTAGCCCATATTCACTATTATTCTGGTTTATTGCGCGTGTTTGCGTGCATTTGTGTTTGTGTGCTTTACGTTCTCTTTGTCATTGAGCCTGCGCATATGCACACGCGTGAGTTGTATCATTTGACACTGTATTGTAAGCGGGGCCGGGTTACGGTAGTGGAAATACTGCCCAGAGAACCCGTGTAAATCTCCACCATTACAGTCAATGTATTTTCGTTGTTTTTGCAGTTTTTATATAGCGCGAACTCGACCCGAAGGTTTCGGAGCGCTTTAGATGAGCACCAGTTACATTACTCAAGGACGCATTCGTTTTTAGTAGGCACAGGGACATTAAGGGATTTGTCCCGAATCACGGGATGTTGAGCCCACCCGAGACTCGAACCAGGTTCCCCAGCTCCAAAGTCGGCAACTCTGGCAGTTAGGCCACATCGACGTAAACTGTGTGTGCTGTTACAAGGTCCTCATTAAACAAGGGAAACAAAGCACATTATGTTAGGGTTTCGTTTTTAGTTAATTAGAATGTGCAGGTTGGCAGCATACATCCTTTTGTGGGTGCTTCGGGTTCATTGTCGCTTCTTTCGTGGGGTTCTTAGGACCAGCGATGCAGGGAGCAGGACAGCTCAAGGATGTGCATATGGCCTTCATTACTGTCAATTACAAGGCCAGCCTAGCGCGCGCCCTAGTGCAACACACAATGGCATTTACCTTTTTGAAGAATTTATGTCAATTTATATCCAAGGATTCTGAGAATGCAGAACGGGTATTATTGTGTTTAAAAAGAGGCCTGGGTGAGGTATTTCCTCTCCCCTACACCCTCCCTTCTCCGACTCTCTCCCTCAATAAGACACCGCAGCGCTCATGATGACGGCCTCATACTCCCACTTGTAAAAGCGATAATACAATAATAAATTGACACTTCCAATCCACTCAGTATTTTAGAAGTCATAACGGCGAGCATCAATTAGGTCTTTTTGTTGAGTTCATTCGGCGGGTTTTTCTGACGAATGTGTGCAAATAAAAACAAAATACTTAACTGGTGAAAGTCAGTCTCGTGTTTCAGTTTTTGGCGGACGTTATTGAAACTTTTCTTATCACACCAATGACAGCTCTGATTTTATTTTGGTTATGGTTAAAGATCATTCAAACGCTAAAGTTTTGAAATGAATAAACCTGTTAATTGAAGCAAATGCAATAACTTGGCCCTCGGCACTGACACACTTTTCATTTCCTTACGACTTTAATAATGAGCACCTCCTCTCCACCGGACCTGAAATTAATGTACAGGAGGCCGGTGTCCCCCTCGCGCCCCCGTCCCGTCACACCCTGGACTCTACTCGTAGGGCCTCCTAATGACCAACGCTCGCAAAAATCTAGAACCACTTTCCCTACAGTCTGTGCAACTCTACTGATAAAAGAGGGAGCTGGAGGGAAGCGGAAATACCTTAAACCACACTTTACCATCCCAAACTAGATACATACCTTGGTTCGCTTTAGATCAGCAGTGTTTTTACGTTTCTGTTGCGGAGATTTATGCGGAACATGCGGCTTCATTGTGACTGCCCTGCTGAAGAAACGTGTCAAGGAGTGCATGTAAGCTGGATAACATGTGTAAACACAATAACATGTGGGCGGGTTTGTAAATGACCTGTGTGAATGAATATCAGATCAGAGACAGCCAGCCTTTGCCGGCATCTGTGAAGGTATACGGTGCTGTGCGCGCACCCTGTGACACACCGAAGCAGACACCTCCTATATACTTGAACTGATTACCATCTCGAACAAACATATTTATTTTACAAAAATACATACATAGACCTTGAGCTCGCATTTGTGTTGGAAGGGCTGGAAAACAGAGTTGGTTTAAAGGCTCCACCAGTGCTTCATTTCATGTTCTTCCTTCTCTTCCCTCTCTTGCGTACTACTTCCCTTCACTCCTCTCTGTCCATCTTTCGATCGGTCTTTCTTTTCGCTCAACTGTCTCTTGAGCTGCCCGCTCCCCCGCTCAGCCCCTCCACTCTCTTGCCACCCCATGCCACCTTTTCATTTCCTTTCCCCCTTGTTGTTGCTTTTCCCCATTCCTCGTTCCCTTGAAATACTCCGCCTCTTCCACTGTTTACTGCCTCGCCCCCTCCCTCCTCCACAGTCACACACTTCACGTCCTACACTGTGTCTCATGTGACGTCATGCACCCACACCCAGCAACAAGAGGACATGTTACACAGACTTCTCACATCGACCAAACGCAGTGCAGGAAGGAAACTTACACCACTCACTTACCACCATGCTGGGCACCCTGCAAGCCAGACATCCCAGATACCCCATATGCACATCTGGAGACCCCAGGCCACACCCAGAAAAACAAGCATTGGCACAGCCAATAGGTCTCGCCTTTGGGACCTTATAAGTATTTAGTTATGCAGCACAATATCCTTACTGCAACAACATTAACTGTTGCATGGCTAAACACTTATAAGGTCCTAAAGGCGAGACCTATTGGCTATGCCAATGCTTGTTTTAAATGGTGTAAATCCATTCAGTAGTTTGAGATATTAAAGGAAAAATATCTTTATATATCTGGGCGGGACCTAACTACACAAGCACGAGCTTGGCCCTAATTAGCTACCAACACTTCAATCCAGGAAGTGTTGGCAGCCATCTTGGTGCAATGCGTTTTAGGTCTCGCCTAGCGACACAGCGCATGCGCTGAACACTACACAAACACATCTGCACTGCCCTAAACCCTAAAACACTACCCCGGCACGAGCCCCTACACTGCACGAACACCACTGCACTGCCCTAAACCCTGAAACACTACCCCAGCACGACTCCCTACACTCTCCGAACACCACTGCACTGCCCTAAACCCTGAAACACCACCCCCAGCACGACCCCCTACACTGCCCGAACAACACTGCACTGCCCTAAGCCCTGAAACACCACCCGCAGCACGACCCCCTACACTGCACGAACACCACTGCACTGCCGTAAACCAAGAAACACGACCCCCAGCATGACCCCTACTCTGCCCGAACACCACTGCTCTGCCCTAAACCCTGAAACACCATCCCCAGCACGACCCCCTACACTGCCCGAACACCACTGCACTGCCCTAAACCCTGAAACACCACCCCCAGCATGACCCCTTACACTGCCTGAACACCAATACACTGCCCTAAACCCTGAAACATCACCTCCAGCAACACCCCATACACTGCCTGAACACCACTGCCCTAAACCCTGAAACACCACCCCCAGCAAGACCCCCTACACTGCCTAAACACCACTGCACTGCCCTAAACCCTGAAACACCACCCCAAGTACGACCCCTACACTGCTCGAACACCACTGCTCTGCCCAAAACCCTGAAACACCAGCCCCAGTACGACCCCCTACCCTGCCCGAACACCACTGCACTGCCCTAAACCCTAAAACACCAGCCCCAGCATGACCCCCTACAATGCCCAAACACCACTACACTGCCCTAAACCCTGAAACACCAGCCAGCACGACCCCCTACACTGCCGGAACACCACTGCACTGCCCTATACCCTGAAAAACCAGCCCCAGGACGACCCCCTACACTGCCCGAACACCACTGCACTGTCCTAAACCCTGAAACACCAGCCCCCGCACGACCCTCTACACTGCCCGAACACCACTGCACTGCCCTAAACCCTGAAACACCAGCCCCCGCATGACCACCTACACTGCCCGAACACCACTGCACTGTCCTAAACCCTAAAACACCAGCCCCAGCATGACCCCCTTCAATGCCCAAACACCACTGCACTGCCCTAAACCCTGAAACACCAGCCAGCACGACCCCCTACACTGCCGGAACACCACTGTACTGCCCTATACCCTGAAACACCACACCCTGCATGACCCCCTACACTGCCCGAACACCACTGCACTGTCCTAAACCCTGAAACACCAGCCCCCACATGACCCCCTACACTACCCGAACACCAATGCACTGCCCTAAACCCTGAAACACCAGCCCCCACATGACCCCCTACACTGCCCGAACACACGACCCCCTACACTGCCCAAACACCACTGCACTGCCCTAAACCCTGAAACACCAGCCCCAGCACGACCCCCTACACTGCCCGAACACCATGCACTGCCCTAAACCCTGAAAGACCAGCCCCAGGACGACCCCCCCAAACACCACTGCACTGCCCTAAACCCTGAAGCACCATCCCGAGCAAGACCCCTACACTGCCCGAACACCAGTGCCCTAAAACCTGAAACACCACCCCCAGCACGACCCCTGCTCTGTCCGAACACCACTGCACTGCCCTAAACGCTGAAACACCAGCCCCAGCACGACACCCTACACTGCCGGAACACCACTGCACTGCACTAAACCCTGAAACACCAGCCCTAGCACGACCCCCTACACTGCCCGAACACCACTGCACTGCCGTAAACCCTGAAACACCAGTCCCCGTACGACCCCCTACACTGTCTGTACACCAATGCACTGCCCTAAACCCTGAAACATCAGCCCCCGCATGACCCCCTACGCTGCTTGAACACCAATGCACTGCCCTGAAACACCAGCCCCCACATGACCCCGTACACTGCCCTAACACCACTGCACTGCCCTAAACCCTGAAACACCAGCCCCCACACGACCCCCTATACTGCACGAACACCACTGCACTACGCTGAACCCTGAAACACCACCCTCAGCAAGACCCCCTACACTGCCCGAACACCACTGCCCTAAACCCAGAAACACAACCCCCAGCAAGACCCCCTACACTGCCCGAATACCATTGCCCTAAACCCTGAAACACCACCCCCTGCTAGACCCCCTACACTACCCGAACACCACTGCACCACTGCCCTAAACCCTGAAACACAACCCCCAGCAAGACACCCTACTCTGCCCGGATACCACTTCCCTAAACCCTGAAACACCACCCCCTGCAAGACCCCCTACACTGCCCGAACACCACTGCACTGCCGTAAACCCTGAAACACCAGTCCCCGCACGACCCCCTACACTGCCCGAACACCACTGCACTGCCCTAAACCCTGAAACACCACCCCAGCACGACCCCTTACACTGCCTGAACACCACTACAATGGCCTAAACCCTGAAACACTACCCCCAGCAAGACCCCCTACAATGCCCGAACACTACTGCACTGCCCTAAACCCTGAAACATCACCTCAAGCAACACCCCATACACTGCCTGAACACCACTGCCCTAAACCCTGAAACACCACCCCCAGCAAGACCCCCTACACTGCCCGAACACCACTGCTCTGCACCAAAACCCTGAAACACCAGCCCCAGTACGACCCCCTACTCTGCCCGAACACCACTGCACTGCCCTAAACACTAAAACACCAGCCCCAGCATGACCCCCTACAATGCCCAAACACCACGGCACTGCCCTAAACCCTGAAACACCAGCCAGCACGACCCCCTACACTGCCAGAACACCACTGCACTGCCCTATACCCTGAAACACCAGCCCCATGACGACCCCCTACACTGCCCAAACACCACTGCCCTAATCCCTGAAACACCACATCCTGCATGACCCCCTACACTGCCCGAACACCACTGCACTGTCCTAAACCCTGAAACACCAGCCCCCGCATGACCCCCTACACTGCCCAAACACCAATGCACTGCCCTAAACCCTGAAACTCCAGCCCCCACATGACCCCCTACACTGCCCGAACACCACTGCACAGCCCTGAAACACCAGCCCCCACATGACCCCCTACACTGCCCGAACACCACTGCACTGTCCTAAACCCTGAAACACCAGCCCCCGCATGACCCCGTACACTGCCGGAACACCAATGCACTACCCTGAAACACCAGCCCCTGCATGACCCCCTACACTGCCCGAACACCACTGCACAGCCCTGAAACACCAGCCCCCACACAACCCCCTACACTGCCCAAACACCATTGCACTGCCCTAAACACTGAAAGACCAGCCCCAGGATGACCCCCTACACTGCCCGAACATCACTGCCCTAAACCCTGAAGCACCACCCCCAGCAAGACCCCTACACTGCCCGAACACCAGTGCCCTAAAACCTGAAACACCACCCCCAGCACGACCCCTACTCTGTCCGAACACCACTGCACTGCCCTAAACCCTGAAACACCAGCCCCAGCACGACCCCCTACACTGCCCGAACACCACTGCACTGCCCTAAACCCTGAAACACCAGCCCTAGCATGACCCCCTACACTGCCCGAACACCACTGCACTGCCGTAAACCCTGAAACACCAGTCCCCGCACGACCCCCTACACTGTCCGTACACCAATGCACTGCCCTAAACCCTGAAACATCAGCCCCCGAATGACCCCCTGCGCTGCCAGAACACCAATGCACTGCCCTGAAACACCAGCCCCCACACGACCCCCTACACTGCCCAAACACCACTGCACTGCCCTAAACACTGAAACACCAGCCCCCACACGACCCCCTATACTGCACGAACACCACTGCACTGTCCTAAACCCTGAAACACCAGCCCCCGCATGACCCCGTACACTGCCGGAACACCAATGCACTACCCTGAAACACCAGCCCCCACATGACCCCCTACACTGCCAGAAAACCAATGCACAGCCCTGAAACACCAGCCCCCACACGACCCCCTACACTGCCCAAACACCACTGCACTGCCCTAAACACTGAAACACCAGCCCCCACACGACCCCCTATACTGCACGAACACCACTGCACTGCCCTAAATCCTGAAACACCAGCCCCCGCACGACCCCCTACACTGCCCGAACACCAATGCACTACCCTGAACCCTGAAACACCAGCCCCAGCATGACCCCCTACTCTGTCCGAACACCACTGCACTGCCCTAAACCCTGAAACACCAGCTCCAGCACGACCCCCTACACTGCCCGAACACCACTGCACTGCCCTAAACCCTGAAGCACCACACCCAGCAAGACCCCTACACTGCCCGAACACCAGTGCCCTAAAACCTGAAACACCAGCCCCAGCATGACCCCCTACTCTGTCCGAACACCACTGCACTGCCCTAAACCCTGAAACACCAGCCCCAGCAAGACCCCCTACACTGCCTGAACACCACTGCACTGCCCTAAACCCTGAAACACCAGCCCTAGCATGACCCCCTACACTGCCCGAACACCACTGCACTACCGTAAACACTGAAACACCAGTCCCCGCATGACCCCCTACACTGCCCATACACCAATGCACTGCCCTAAACCCTGAAACATCAGCCCCCACACGACCCCCTATACTGCACGAACACCACTGCACTGCCCTAAATCCTGAAACACCATCCCCCGCACGACCCCCTACACTGCCCGAACACCAATGGACTACCCTGAACCCTGAAACACCACCCACAGCAAGACCCCCTACACTGCCCGAACACGACTGCCACAAACCCTGAAACACCACCCCCAGCAAGACCCCCTACACTGCCCGAATACCAATGCACTGCCCTGAAACACCAGCCCCCACACGACCCCCTACACTGCCCAAACACCACTGCACTGCCCTAAACACTGAAACACCAGCCCCCACATGACCCCCTATACTGCACGAACACCACTGCACTGCCCTAAATCCTGAAACACCAGCCCCCGCACGACCCCCTACACTGCCCGAACACCAATGCACTACCCTGAACCCTGAAACACCACCCACAGCAAGACCCCCTACACTGCCCGAACACGACTGCCCTAAACCCTGAAACACCACCCCCTGCTAGACCCCCTACACTACCCAAACACCACTGCACCACTGCCCTAAACCCTGAAACACCACCCCCAGCAAGTCACTCTACTCTGCCCGAACACCACTTCCCTAAACCCTGAAACAACACCCCTTGCAAGACCCCCTACACTGCCCGAACACCACTGCACTGCTTAATACCCTGAAACACCACCCCTAGCACGACCCCCTACTCTGTCCGAACACCACTGCACTGCTCTAAACCCTGAAACACCAACCCTAAACCCTGAAACACCAGCCCTAGAATGACCCCCTAGACTGCCCGAACACCACTGTACTGCTGTAAACCCTGAAACACCAGTCCCTGCACGACCCCCTACACTGCCCCAACACCAATGCACCGCCCTAAACCCTGAAACACCAGCCCCCGCATGACCCCCTACGCTGCCCTAACACCAATGCACTGCCCTGAAACACCAGCCCCCACACGACCCCCTACACTGTCCGAACACCACTGCACTGCTCTAAACCCTGAAACACCAGCCCTCGCACGACCCCCTATACTGCCCGAACACCACTGCACTGCCGTAAACCCTGAAACACTAGCCCCCGCACAACCCTCTACACTGCCCAAACACCAATGCACTGCCCTAAACCCTGAAACACCACCCTCAGCAAGACCCCCTACACTGCCCGAACACCACTGCCCTAAACCCTGAAACACCACCCACAGGAAGACCCCCTACACTGCCCGAATACCATTGCCCTAAACCCTGAAACACCACCCCCTGCTAGACCCCCAACACTACCTGAACACCACTGCACCACTGCCCTAAACCCTGAAACACCACCCCCAGCAAGACCCCCTACTCTACCCGAACACCACTTCCCTAAACCCTGAAACACCACCCCCTGCACGACCCCCTACACTGCACGAACACCACTGCACTGCCCTAAACCCTGAAACACCACCCCAGCACAACCCTCTACACTGCCCGAACACCACTGCACTGCCCTAACACCTGAAACACCAGCCCCAGCACGACCCCCTACACTGCCCGAACACCACTGTTCTGCCCTAAACCCTGAAACACCAGCCCCAGCATGACCCCTACACTGCCCGAACACCACTTCACTGCCCTAACCCCTGAAACACTAGCCCCAGCACGACCCCCTACACTGCCCGAACACCACTGCATTGTCCTAAACCCTGAAACACCAACCCCAGCATGACCCCCTACACTGCCCGACCACCACTGCACTGCCCTAAACCCTGAAACACCAGCCCCAGCACGACCCTATACACTGTCCGAACACCACTGCAATGCCCTAAACTCTGAAACACAAGCCCCAGCACGACCCCGTACACTGCCCAAACACCACTGCCCTCAACCCTGAAACACCACCCCCAGCAAGAACCCCTATGCTGCCCAATCACCACTGCCCTAAACCCTGAAACACCACCACCAGCACGACCCCCTATACTGTCCGAACACCACTGCTCTGCCCAAAACCCTAAAACACCAGCCCCAGCACGACCCCCTAAATTGTCCGAACACCACTGCACTGCCCTAAACCCTGAAACACCAGCCCCAGCATGACCCCCTACACTGCCCGAGCACCACTGCTCTGCCCTAAACCTTGAAACACCACCCCCAGCATGACCCCATCTCTGTCTGAACACCACTGCACTGCCTTAAACCCTGAAACACCAGCCCCAGCATGACCCCCTACACTGCCCGAACACCACTGCACTGCCCTAATCCCTGAAACACCACCCCCAGCAAGACCCCCTACGCTGCCCAATCACCACTGCCCTAAACCCTGAAACACCACCACCAGCACGACCCCCTACACTGTCCGAACACCACTGCTCTGCCCAAAACCCTAAAACACCAGCCCCAGCACGACCCCCTAAATTGCCCGAACACCACTGCACTGCCCTAAACCCTGAAACACCAGCCCCAGCACGACCCCCTACATTGCCCGAACACCACTGCACTGCCGTAAACCCTGAAACACCAGCCCCCGGACTACCCCCTACACTCCCCGAATACCACTGCACTGCCCTAAACACCAGCCCCCGGTTGACCCCCTACACTGCCCGAACACCACTGCACTGCCCTAAATCCTGAAACATCACCCCCGGCACAACCTCCTACACTGCCCGAACACCACTGCTCTGCCCTAAACCTTGAAACACCACCCCCAGCATGACCCCATCTCTGTCTGAACACCACTGCACTGCCTTAAACCCTGAAACACCAGCCCCAGCACGACCCCTACTCTGTCCGAACACCACTGCACTGCCCTAAACCCTGAAACACCAGCCCCAGCACGACCCCCTACACTGCCCGAACACCACTGCACTGCCCTAAACCCTGAAACACCAGCCCTAGCATGACCCCCTAGACTGCCCGAACACCACTGCACTGCCGTAAACCCTGAAACACCAGTCCCCGCACGACCCCCTACACTGTCCGTACACCAATGCACTGCCCTAAACCCTGAAACATCAGCCCCCGCATGACCCCCTGCGCTGCCCGAACACCAATGCACTGCCCTGAAACACCAGCCCCCACATGACCTCCTACACTGCCAGAACACCAATGCACAGCCCTGAAACACCAGCCCCCACACGACCCCCTACACTGCCCAAACACCACTGCACTGCCCTAAACCCTGAAACACCAGCCCCAGCATGACCCCCTACTCTGTCCGAACACCACTGCACTGCCCTAAACCCTGAAACACCAGCTCCAGCACGACCCCCTACACTGCCCGAACACCACTGCACTGCCCTAAACCCTGAAGCACCACACCCAGCAAGACCCCTACACTGCCCGAACACCAGTGCCCTAAAACCTGAAACACCAGCCCCAGCATGACCCCCTACTCTGTCCGAACACCACTGCACTGCCCTAAACCCTAAAACACCAGCCCCAGCACGACCCCCTACACTGCCCGAACACCACTGCACTGCCCTAAACCCTGAAACACCAGCCCTAGCATGACCCCCTACACTGCCCATACACCAATGCACTGCCCTAAACCCTGAAACATCAGCCCCCGCATGACCCCCTATGCTGCCAGAACACCAATGCACTGCCCTGAAACACCAGCCCCCACACGACCCCCTACACTGCCCAAACACCATTGCACTGCCCTAAACACTGAAACACCAGCCCCCACACGACCCCCTATACTGCACGAACACCACTGCACTGCCCTAAACCCTGAAACACCAGCCCCCGCACGACCCCCTACACTGCCCGAACACCAATGCACTACCCTGAACCCTGAAACACCACCCACAGCAAGACCCCCTATACTGCCCGAACACGACTGCCACAAACCCTGAAACACCACCCCCAGCAAGACCCCCTACACTGCCCGAATACCATTGCCCTAAACCCTGAAACACCACCCCCTGCTAGACCCCCTACACTACCCAAACACCACTGCACCACTGCCCTAAACCCTGAAACACCACCCCCAGCAAGTCACCCAACTCTGCCCGAACACCACTTCCCTAAACCCTGAAACAACACCCCTTGCAAGACCCCCTACACTGCCCGAACACCACTGCACTGCTTAATACCCTGAAACACCACCCCCAGCACGACCCCCTACTCTGTCCGAACACCACTGCACTGCTCTAAACCCTGAAACACCAGCCCTGAACCCTGAAACACCAGCCCTAGCATGACCCCCTACACTGCCCGAACACCACTGCACTGCCGTAATCCCTGAAACACCAGTCCCTGCACGAACCCCTACACTACCCGAACACCAATGCACCGCCCTAAACCCTGAAACACCAGCCCCCGCATGACCCCCTACGCTGCCCTAACACCAATGCACTGCCCTGAAACACCAGCCCCCACACGACCCCCTACACTGTCCGAACACCACTGCACTGCTCTAAACCCTGAAACACCAGCCCTCGCACGAACCCCTATACTGCACGAACACCACTGCATTGCTGTAAACCCTGAAACACTAGCCCCCGCACAACCCTCTACACTGCCCGAACACCTATGCACTGCCCTAAACCCTGAAACACCACCCTCAGCAAGACCCCCTACACTGCCCGAATACCATTGCCCTAAACCCTGAAACACCACCCCCTGCTAGACCCCCAACACTACCCGAACACCACTGCACCACTGCCCTAAACCCTGAAACACCACCCCCAGCAAGACCCCCTACTCTACCCGAACACCACTTCCCTAAACCCTGAAACACCACCCCCTGCACGACCCCCTACACTGCACAAACACCACTGCACTGCCCTAAACCCTGAAACACCACCCCCAGCACAACCCTCTACACTTCCCGAACACCACTGCACTGCCCTAACACCTGAAACACTAGCCCCAGCACGACCCCCTACACTGCCCGAACACCACTGTTCTGCCCTAAACCCTGAAACACCAGCCCCAGCACAACCCCTACACTGCCCGAACACCACTTCACTGCCCTAAACCCTGAAACACTAGCCCCAGCATGACCCCCTACACTGCCCGAACACCACTGCATTGTCCTAAACCCTGAAACACCAGCCCCAGCATGACCCCCTACACTGCCCGACCACCACTGCACTGCCCTAAACCCTGAAACACCAGCCCCAGCACGACCCCCTACACTGTCCGAACACCACTGCACTGCCCTAAACTCTGAAACACAAGCCCCAGCACGACCCCGTACACTGCCCAAACACCACTGCCCTCAACCCTGAAACACCACCCCCAGCAAGAACCCCTATGCTGCCCAATCACCACTGCCCTAAACCCTGAAACACCACCACCAGCACGACCCCCTACACTGTCCGAACACCACTGCTCTGCCCAAAACCCTAAAACACCAGCCCCAGCACGACCCCCTAAATTGCCCGAACACCACTGCACTGCCCTAAACCCTGAAACACCAGCCCCAGCACGACCCCCTACATTGCCCGAACACCACTGCACTGCCGTAATCCCTGAAACACCAGCCCCCGGACTACCCCCTACACTCCCCGAATACCACTGCACTGTCCTAAACCCTGAAACACCAGCCCCCAGCAAGACCCCCTACACTGCCCAATGACCACTGCCCTAAACTCTGAAACACCACACCCAGCACGACCCCCTACTCTGCCCGAACACCACTGCTCTGCCCTAAACCTTGAAACACCACCCCCAGCATGACCCCATCTCTGTCTGAACACCACTGCACTGCCTTAAACCCTGAAACACCAGCCCCAGCATGACCCCCTACACTGCCCAAACACCACTGCACTGCCCTAATCCCAGAAACACCAGCCCTACCACGACCCCCTACACTGCCCGAACACCACTGCACTGTGTTAAACCCTGAAACACCAGCCCCTGCACGACCCCCTACTCTGCCCGAACATCACTCTACTGCCCTAAACCCTGAAACACCATCCCCCGCATGACCCCCTACACTGGCCCAACCCCACTGCACTGTCCTAAACCCTGAAACACCAGCCCACGCATGACCCCCTACACTGCCCGAACACCACTGCACTGCCCTAAACCCTGAAACACCAGCCACCGCATGACCCCCAACACTGCCCGAACACCACTGCACTGCCCTAATCCCTGAAACACCAGCCCCGCATGACCCCCTACACTGCCCAAACACCACTGCATGCCCTAAACCCTGAAACACCAGCCCCCCATGAACCCCTACACTGCCCGAACACTACTGCACTGCCCTAAACCCTGAAACACCAGCCCCAGCACGACCCCTTACACTGCCCGAACACAACTGCACTGCCCTAAACCCTGAAACCCCAGCACGACCCCCTACACTGCCCGAACACAACTGCACTGTCCTAAACCCTGAAATACCAGCACCAGCATGACACCCGACAATGCCAGAACACCACTGAACTGCCCTAAACCCTGAAAGACCAGCCCCAGCACAACCCTCTACACTGCCAGAACACCACTGCACTGCCCTAAACCCTGAAACAACACCACCAGCATGACCCCATACTCTCTCCAAACACCACTGCTCTGTCCTAAACTCTAAAACACCAGCCTCAGGACGACCCCTCACACTGCCTGAACACCACTGCACTGCCCTAAACACTTTAACACCACCCCCAGCATGACCCCTACACTGCCCGAACACCACTGCACTGCCCTAAAACCTGAAACACTAACCCCAGCACGACCCACTACTCTGCCCGAACACCACTGCACTGCCCTAAACCCTGAAACACCATCCCCAGCATGACCCACTACACTGCCCGAACACCACTGCACTGCCCTAAACCCTGAAACACTACCCCCAGCAACACCCCCTACACTGCCCAAATATCACTGCACTGTCCTAACCCCTGAAACATCACCTCCAGCAAGAGCCCCTACACTGCCTGAACATCCCTGCCCTAAACCCTGAATCACCAGCCCAGCAAGACACCCTACACTGCCCGAACACCACTGCACTGCCCTAAACCCTGAAACACCAGCCCCAGCATGACCCCCTACACTGCCTGAACACCACTGCACTGCCCTAAACCCAGAAACACCAGCCCCAGCACGACCCCCTACACTGCCCTAACACCACTGCACTGCCCTAAACCCTGAAACACCAGCCCCAGCATGACTCCCTACACTGCCCGTACACCACTGCCCTAAACCCTGAAAAACCACCACCAGCAAGACCCCCTACACCGCCCAATCACCACTGCCCTAAACCCTGAAACACCACCCCCAGCACGACCCCCTACTCTGCCCGAACACCACTGCACTGACCTAAACCCTGAAACACCATCCCTACACTGCCTGAACACCACTGCACTGCCCTAAACCCTGAAACACCACCCCCGGCATGACCTCCTACACTGCCTGAACACCACTGCTCTGCCATAAACCTTGAAACAACACCCCCAGCACGACCCCATACTCTGTCCGAACACCACTGCTCTGTCCTAAACTCTAAAACACCAGCCTCAGGACGACCCCTCACACTGCCTGAACACCACTGCACTGCCCTAAACCCTAAAACACTACCCCCAGCAAGACCCCGTACATTGCCCTAACACTACCACACTGCCCTAATCCCTTAATCATCACGTGTATCAATATCCCCTACACTGCCCGAAAACCACTGCTCTGCCCAAAACCCTGAAACACCAGCACCAGAACGACCCCCACACTTCCCGAATACAACTGCACTGCCCTAAACCCTGAAACACCAGCCCCCTCACGATCCCCTACACTGCCCAAACACCACTGCACTGCCCTAAACCCTGAAAGACCAGCCCCAGCACGACCCCGTACACTGCCAGAACACCACTGCACTGCCCTAAACCCTGAAACAACACCCCCAGCACGACCCCATACTCTGTCCGAACACCACTGCTCTGTCCTAAACTCTAAAACACCAGCCTCAGGACGACCCCTCACACTGCCTGAACACCACTGCACTGCCCTAAACACTTTAACACCACCCCCAGCACGACCCCCTATACTGCCGGAACACCACTGCACTGCCCTAAAACCTGAAACATTAACTTCAGCACGACCCCCTATACTGCCGGAACACCACTGCACTGCCCTAAAACCTGAAACACTAACTTCAGCACGACCCCCTATACTGCCGGAACACCACTGCACTGCCCTAAAACCTGAAACACTAACTTCAGCACGACCCACTATACTGCCCGAACACCACTGCACTGCTCTAAACCCTGAAACACCATCCCCAGCACGACCCACTACACTGCCCGAACAACACTGCACTGCCCTAAACCCTGAAACACCACCCCCAGCACGACCCCCTACTCTGCCCGAACACCACTGCACTGCCCTAAACCCTGAAACACCACCCCCGGCATGACCTCCTACACTGCCTGAACACCACTGCTCTGCCATAAACCCTGAGAGACCAGACCCAGCACGACCCCGTACACTGCCAGAACACCACTTCACTGCCCTAAACCCTGAAACAACACCCCCAGCACGACCCCATACTCTGTCCGAACACCACTGCTCTGTCCTAAACTCTAAAACACCAGCCTCAGGACGACCCCTCACACTGCCTGAACACCACTGCACTGCCCTAAACCCTAAAACACTACCCCCAGCAAGACCCCCTACATTGCCCTAACACTACCACACTGCCCTAATCCCTTAATCATCACGTGTATCAATACCCCCTACACTGCCTGAAAACCACTGCTCTGCCCAAAACCCTGAAACACCAGCACCAGAACGACCCCCACACTGCCCGAACACAACTGCACTGCCCTAAACCCTGAAACACCAGCCCCCTCACGATCCCCTACACTGCCCAAACACCACTGCACTGCCCTAAACCCTGAAAGACCAGCCCCAGCACGACCCCGTACTGCCAGAACACCACTGCACTGCCCTAAACCCTGAAACAACACCCCCAGCACGACCCCATACTCTGTCCGAACACCACTGCTCTGTCCTAAACTCTAAAACACCAGCCTCAGGACGACCCCTCACACTGCCTGAACACCACTGCACTGCCCTAAACACTTTAACACCACCCCCAGCACGACCCCCTATACTGCCGGAACACCACTGCACTGCCCTAAAACCTGAAACACTAACTTCAGCACGACCCCCTATAATGCCGGAACACCACTGCACTGCCCTAAAACCTGAAGCACTAACTTCAGCACGACCCACTATACTGCCCGAACACCACTGCACTGCCCTAAAACCTGAAACACTAACTTCAGCACGACCCCCTATACTGCCGGAACACCACTGCACTGCCCTAAAACCTGAAACACTAACTTCAGCACAACCCACTATACTGCCCGAACATCCCTGCCCTAAACCCTGAAACACCAGCCCAGCAAGACACCCTACACTGCCAGAACACCAATGCACTGCCCTAAACCCTGAAACACCAGCTCCAGCACGCCCCCCTATACTGACCGAACACCACTGCACTGCCCTAAACCCTGAAACACCAGCCCCAGCACAACCCCCTACACTGCCCTAACACCACTGCACTGCCCTAAACACTGAAACACCAGCCCAAGCATGACCCCGTACACTGCCCTGTACACCACTGCCCTAAACCCTGAAACACCACCACCAGCAAGACCCCCTACACTGCCCAATGACCACTGCCCTAAACTCTGAAACACCACACCCAGCACGACCCCCTACTCTGCCCGAACACCACTGCACTGACCTAAACCCTGAAACACCATTCCTACACTGCCCGAACACCACTGCACTGCCCTAAACCCTGAAACACCACCCCCATCATGCCCCTCTACACTGCCCGAACACCACTGCAATGCCCTAAATCCTGAAACACCAGCCCCCGCATGACCCCTACACTGCCCAAACACCACTGCACTGCCCTAAACCCTGAAACACCAGACCCCTCACGATCCCCTACACTGCCCGAACACCACTGCACTGCCCTAAACCCTGAAACACCACCCCCAGCACTACTTCCTATACTACTCGAACACCACTGCACTGCCCTAAACCCTGAAACACCACCCCCAGCAAGACCCCCTACACTGTCAAGATGCCAATGCCCAAAACCCTGAAACACCAGCCCCCGCATGACCCCTACACTGCCCAAACACCATTGCACTACCCTAAACCCTGAAACACCACCCCCAGCACTACTTCCTATACTACTCGAACACCACTGCACTGCCCTAAACCCTGAAACACCACCCCCATCAAGACCCCTACACTGCCCGAACTTCACTGCATGCCCTAAACCCTGAAACACCGCCCCCTGCACGACCCCCTACACTGCCCGAACACAACTGCTCTGCCCAAAGCCCTGAAACACCAGCCCCAATACGACCCCCTACACTGCCCAAACACCAGTACACCGCCCTAAACCCTGAAACACCATCCCCAGCATGACCCCCTACAATGCCCGAACACCACTGCCCTAAACCCTGAAACACCACCCCCTGCAAGACCCCCTACACGGCCCGACCTCCACTGCATGCCCTAAACCCTGAAACACCACCCACTGCATGACCCCCTTGTTAGACGGACCGGGAGGGTCGGCCGAGGACAAGGGGAGAGGTCTCCGGGGAGAGCCGTCCCCAGCGATCGTACAGACGAATAACTTCCCCCCCACAGAGGTACACCACACAATGATAAGGTTTAACGTTCTTTATAAGCAATCTTTAGGTACGATAGAATGGTACAAGGAGGTCAGGACTCAGGGGTCCCCTCGATTCTAGTCTCTTGGTTGGGAAAGGGGGTAGCGGGACAGTCTTGTTACCAATCAGGTAGATGCGATGATATGATGGATAGCTCACAATCCTCGAGCTCGGCGTTCGAGATGGACGGACCGCGGCAGCGCCAGCAGGTCCCGGTGAAGGTGGTAGTTACAACGGTCCGTGGCAGCGCCAGCAGGTCCCGGCGAGGATGGTAGTTACAACGGTCCGCGGCAGCGCCAGCAGGTCCCGACGAGGATGGTAGTTACAATGGTCCGCGGCAGCGCCAGCAGGTCCCGACGAGGATGGTAGTTACAACGGTCCGCGGCAGCGCCAGCAGGTCCCGACGAGGATGGTAGTTACAACGGTCCGCGGCAGCGCCAGCAGGTCCCGACGAGGATGAAGGATGCAGAAGGTTGCGGCAGCGCCAGCAGGCAGGATGATAGTTCACAAGGCAGGACTACGGCAGCGCCAGTAGTCCGTCAAGGATGAGTTCTTCACGGTGTCTCTCGACTCCAGGATACAACTGCCTTCCTGCTCTGGAGCTGCCCCAGTTATAGGTCTGGCGCCCTTTGATGTCCGGACCCTCGCACTTGGAGGTCGGGAGGTCCGGGATGAGGGAGTCCAGACACCCAGCAGGGGGGTGGAGCCAGCGCCCGGGGGAGCTGGGGGCGATCGGCACCTGGCGGGGGAGAGCCATCGACACTTCTTTCTCCCATTGACCTGCCAAGTGGTCCGTTCACCTCCTGGGTGGATGGTGGTGCCGGAATGTCGGGGCCTGGCCAGGCCCAGGGTTAGGGTCGAGCTGAGGCCATGCGGCCTCGTGGTGCAGTGTCCAAGATGGCGGCCGGGCCGGGCCGGGTGAGGGAGCCGGTAGTGGTTCGGCCCCATGATACAGAGATGTCCGGGGGCAGGAATCCCGTCTTGGGACGGGGTGCGGGTTGCTTCTGTGGGTAACACCTGGGGGGCCGGGGCTCGGGCCCTGTCATGCGGGGAGGGAGCAAGCCCTTCATGTGGCCTGTCCAACATGCGTCCCCCCCAGCTGAAGGCGGGGAGAGTCACCCATCCTCTTGGGGACTCTCCTCGTCGAGGCGGAAAAAGCGTGACAGGCCATCCGCGTTGGCGTGGTCTTGGCCCGGTCGGTGTTCCACAGTGAAGTCCATCCCCTGCAGGGAGATGGACCGACGCAATAGTTTGGGGTTTTCCCCCCGCATCTGCATTAGCCACTGCAGGGGCCGATGATCTGTTTGCACCCGGAAGTGGGTACCGAAGAGATAGGGCCGGAGCTTTTTGAGGGCCCACACCACTGCAAAGGCCTCCCTCTCGATGGTGCTCCAGCGCTGTTCTCGGGCCAGGAGGCGTCTGCTGATGAAGGCCACTGGTTGGTCAAGTCCCTCGGAGTTCAACTGGGAGAGGACCGCCCCGATGCCATGGTCGGAGGCATCTGTTTGTACGATGAATTCCCGACTGTAGTCGGGGGCCTGGAGCACAGGGGCAGTGCACATGGCGGCTTTCAGCTTCTCGAAGGCCGCTTGACAGTCTGGGGTCCAGTTGACCTTCTTCGGGTGGTTTTTGGATGTGAGTCCCGTGAGGGGCCCCACAATGCTGCCATAGTCTCTCACGAACCGCCGGTAGTAGCCGGTGAGCCCCAAGAAGGCTCGGACCTCGGTCTGCGTGACTGGAGGCTGCCAGGACTGGATGGCAGCGATCTTGAGTTGTAGAGGGGCCACCAGACCGCTTCCCACCTAGTGTCCGAGATAGGTCACGGACCCCTGACCAATTTGGCACTTGCCGGCCTTGATTGTAAGGCCGGCTCGTTGGAGGGCCTGCAGGACCTCTCGGAGGTGGTGGAGGTGGTCGGACCAGTGGCGGCTGTACACAGCGATATCGTCCAGGTAGGCGGCGCTGAACTCCTCGAGTCCCGCCAAGACCTGGTTCACTAGTCGCTGAAAAGTAGCTGGGGCATTCTTCATGCCGAATGGCATGACTTTGAAGTGGTAGTGGCCATCGGGGGTAAAAAAGGCGGATCGTTCTTGGGCCCGGGGTGTGAGACCGATCTGCCAGTAGCCCGCTGTCAGGTCGAAGATGCTGAGGTAGCGGGCAGCCCCCATGCGGTCGATCAGTTCATCCGCTCGGGGGATGGGATGAGCGTCGGTTCTGGTGACAGCATTCAAGCCCCGATAGTCGACGCAGAATCGGAGCTCAGGAGTGGTGCCGGGGGCAGCAGCTTTGGGGACCAGCACGACCGGGCTGGCCCAGGGGCTGTCCGAGGGCTCGATGACCCCGAGCGTGAGCATCTTTGATACCTCCTCTTGGATGCAGGCCCGTACCCGATCTGGTACGCGGTACGCCCGGTGTCTGATAGGGGGACTGTCCCCAGTGTCCACGTCGTGCAAGCACCAGGGGGTGACCCCTGGGGTGAGGGAAAACAAGGTCGCAAACTGCAGCAGGAGGTCCCGGCAGCCTTGGCGCTGTTCCGGGGTGAGGGCATCTGAGAGTCGGACCCCGTC
Organism: Triturus cristatus; assembly: GCF_964204655.1. Lineage (NCBI taxonomy): Eukaryota > Metazoa > Chordata > Amphibia > Caudata > Salamandridae > Triturus > Triturus cristatus. Next base: position 567,745,650 of record NC_140579.1, on the reverse strand, counting down.
CACGGAACCATCTTTCTCACGAGTCTTCAGGAGATCAGGGAGAGGCTCGGAGTCTTCTTCCGCTCCACTGTCTGTAGCCATCAGGAGGCTGAGCTCCGAGCGCACAAAGTGGGGTTTGAGTCTGTTGGTGTGGAGGACCCGGAGGGGGGTCCATGGAGATTCCACATCGATGAGATAGGTGACGGGGCTTTTGCGCTCGACCACTTTGAAGGGCCCCGTCCACTTGTCCTGCAAGGCACATGGCTCGGTGGGGGACATCACCCACACTTGTTGGCCAGGTTCGAATTCGATGGAGGAGGCATTTTGATCGTACCATTTTTTCATGTCCTCCTGACTGGCCTCAAGGTTCGCTTTCGCCTTTTCTCTGAATCGCCTGATTGCGTAGGGTCAGGAGGTACTTGAAGACGTCTGGAGGGGTCTTTAGGGGGGCCATCTCCCAACCTTCTTTGACTAGGCTGAGGGGCCCTCGCACAGGGTGCCCGTACAAGAGTTCGAAAGGGCTAAAGCCGAGGGACTTCTGGGGGACTTCTCGATATGCGAAGAGGAGGCACGGAAGTAGCACATCCCACTGGCGACGGAGGGGCTCTTCCAACCCCCCAATCATTCCCTTGAGCGTGCGGTTGAACCGCTCGACTAGTCCGTTTCCTTGAGGGTGATAGGGGGTCGTGAATCGGTAGGTGACCCCGCACTGTTGCCAGAGGGACTTCATATATTTCGAAATAAAGTTTGTGCCTCTGTCGCTGACGACTTCTCGGGGGAAGCCCACCCGGGAGAAGATCCCCATTAAGGCCCGGCCGACCACCGGGGCTGTTACAGTTCGCAGGGGCACAGCCTCGGGGTAGCGGGTGGCGTGGTCCACCAGTACCAGGATGAACCGATGTCCTTGTGCGGTACGGGGGTCCAGGGGCCCCACAATGTCTATTCCCACCCTCTCGAACGGGGTGGTGACAACTGGGAAGGGTTGCAGAGGTGCTTTGAGTTTGCGGCCGCTCTTCCCGCTGGCCTGGCACGTGGGGCAGGACCGGCAGTGGTTGAGGACGTCGTTTCTCATCTTTGGCCAGAAAAAGTGGGTCACCAGGCGACTGTAGGTTTTGTCCTGGCCCAGGTGTCCAGCCAGAGGGACATCGTGGGCCAAATTTAACAGGAAGTCTCTAAAACGGAGGGGCACCACCAGCACTCGACTGGCCCCTAACTCTGCGATTCTCTGTTCACTGTACAATAGGTCGTTGTCCCAATAGATCCAATGGGCTCCGGTGGTGTCACCTGCGCTCTGGGCGAGGGCTTGCTGGCGGAGTCCCTCGAGGGAGGGACAGGTCTTCTGTTCTTGACGGAACTGTTCCTGGGTGGGCCCCCCTTCTTGACGCCACTGAGCCAGGTCGGGAAGGTCCTGGGGCTGAGCGAGCCCTTCCAGGGGTTTGCTCTGGGGGGTCGGTATGGTCGGTGTCCTCTACTGGAGCGATCGGGGGAGGAGGTGCTGGCCATTCTGGTTCTTCTGATCGGGGGATGGCCCGGGCGGCCATGGACCGGGTGGTTACGCACGCCCAGTCCGGGAGGCCCAACATCCCCAGGTGCTCTCTTCTTTCTACGGCGGCCCACGGGGAACTCTCAAGATCATTCCCCAGGAGACAGTCCACGGGGGCATCATCTCGGACCGTCACCTTCAACATGCCGGAGACTCCTCCCCATTCAAAGGGGACGCAGGCCATCCGACATAGACTCTCCGAGTTGTCGGCTGAACGGACGGGGCAGAGAATGTTCGGCAGGATCTGCTCTGGTTTTACCAGGTGACAGCGGACGGCCGTCACACTGGCCCCCGTGTCACGTAGTGCTTCGGCCCGGCGTCCATTAATGTTCACCCACTGACTATACTTTCTGGTGTTGGCGGGTAGGGGAGCCCGCGGGACCATGTCTCTTCCCCCTAGGCACGCTAGAACCATGGCGGCCGGTTCCCACTCTTGTCGTTCCTGTTCGCATTCTTCCTGTTCTTCGGAGATTTGTTCTCCCCCCAGGGCGGCGGCAGCTACCTGGCGGGGTCTCGGAGTTTGGTTCTGTGGACAGTTCGGGTCATTGGCGTAGTGGCCGACTCGCTGGCATCGGTGACACGTGACATTGGCTCGGAACCCCGGGCGCATCGGGGGGTTGCCCCGGCTGGCCGGGGGCGGGGTGCTGGCAGCGGGAGCGGCCGGGACGGTGTCTCTTCCTCGTCCCTGACCTCCTCCTCCTCCTCGGGGACGGTGCTGACCTTGATTGTTCCGGTTCTATTCGTGCGGCCCTCTCCGGCCTACTCGGGTGCTTTCCCACCGGTCAGCTTCGGCGGCGAGTTGCCGTGGGTCAGTAAATTTACTGTTGAGGAGGTGCTGCCTGAGCTCGACGAAGCAGTTGTTAGAGAGGTGCTCCCACACCATGAGATTAAAAAGTTGCTCGTAGGTCGTTACGTGGCTTCCCTTGATCCAACCCTCGAAGGCTCGGCTGAAATAGTTGACATATTCCACCCAAGTTGTACCCGGGATCCGGGTGCAGTCTCGGAACCTCTGGCGGTACATTTCGGGTGTGAGCCCATATCGGGTGAGGAGGGCAGCCTTCATGTGATCATAGGATGACATCAGATGGTCTGGGAGCTGTAACAGGGCATTGCGGCCTTCATTGACGAACCTCCCCCATAGACCGGCTCCCCAGTCACTTCGATCGATCCGGTGGGAGGTCATGGCGATCTCGGAGGCCTTGAACCACTGTTGTATGTCGTCCTCTCGGACATACTCTCGAACGACATCCTTGGGGATGTGGACTTTCTTTTCTGTCGCTCCTGGGGTGCGCGGTTGCTCGGGCCTCTCCAGTTCTTTGTTCTGCTTCCGTAGGTCTATTTCTGCCAGTTTGCGCTCGTGCTCGTACGCTAATCTCTTTTCTTCGAGCTCTCTCTGCCTCAGTTTTTCTTCCCGTTCTTCTCGGAGCCGCAGATGTTCTAGGTTCAGTTTTTGTTCGGCTAATTTTAGTTCACCGTCCATTTTGAGCCGTGCCATTTCTAACTCATGTAGTCTGTTTTTCTCTCTCTCTTGGATCTCTTTCTGCGAGAGGCCCGTTCTTCGCTCCTCGGGAGCCGTGGTGTTCCTCTCTGATGCTGCAATGTTTTGGTCCGGGGGTCTGGCGGCCCCGGTTTCTGCCCATGACTCAATGGCGTGCTTGAAATCGTCCTTAGTACTCAGACCGGTGGTAGCAATGCCTAGTTCAATGCAGAATTGTTTCAACTCACGATGGCTGTACTCTTCCAATTTCTCCATTTGGAATTTCTCGGTGGATCCGCTCTCTTTGGTTGTCATTGTGGTTTCGTCGTGGGGTGAGTTACTCTCTGTACGATTACGCGTTGATTCGGATCGCGCCGCTGGCCACCAATGTTAGACGGACCGGGAGGGTCGGCCGAGGACAAGGGGAGAGGTCTCCGGGGAGAGCCGTCCCCAGCGATCGTACAGACGAATAACTTCCCCCCCACAGAGGTACACCACACAATGATAAGGTTTAACGTTCTTTATAAGCAATCTTTAGGTACGATAGAATGGTACAAGGAGGTCAGGACTCAGGGGTCCCCTCGATTCTAGTCTCTTGGTTGGGAAAGAGGGTAGCGGGACAGTCTTGTTACCAATCAGGTAGATGCGATGATATGATGGATAGCTCACAATCCTCGAGCTCGGCGTTGGAGATGGACGGACCGCGGCAGCGCCAGCAGGTCCCGGTGAAGGTGGTAGTTACAACGGTCCGCGGCAGCGCCAGCAGGTCCCGGCGAGGATGGTAGTTACAACGGTCCGCGGCAGCGCCAGCAGGTCCCGACGAGGATGGTAGTTACAACGGTCCACGGCAGCGCCAGCAGGTCCCGACGAGGATGGTAGTTACAACGGTCCGCGGCAGCGCCAGCAGGTCCCGACGAGGATGGTAGTTACAACGGTCCGCGGCAGCGCCAGCAGGTCCCGACGAGGATGAAGGATGCAGAAGGTTGCGGCAGCGCCAGCAGGCAGGATGATAGTTCACAAGGCAGGACTACGGCAGCGCCAGTAGTCCGTCAAGGATGAGTTCTTCACGGTGTCTCTCGACTCCAGGATACAACTGCCTTCCTGCTCTGGAGCTGCCCCAGTTATAGGTCTGGCGCCCTTTGATGTCCGGACCCTCGCACTTGGAGGTCGGGAGGTCCGGGATGAGGGAGTCCAGACACCCAGCAGGGGGGTGGAGCCAGCGCCCGGGGGAGCTGGGGGCGATCGGCAGCTGGCGGGGGAGAGCCATCGACACTTCTTTCTCCCATTGACCTGCCAAGTGGTCCGTTCACCTCCTGGGTGGATGGTGGTGCCGGGATGTCGGGGCCTGGCCAGGCCCAGGGTTAGGGTCGAGCTGAGGCCATGCGGCCTCGTGGTGCAGTGTCCAAGATGGCGGCCGGGCCGGGCGAGGGAGCCGGTAGTGGTTCGGCCCCATGATACAGAGATGTCCGGGGGCAGGAATCCCGTCTTGGGACGGGGTGCGGGTTGCTTCTGTGGGTAACACCTGGGGGGCCGGGGCTCGGGCCCTGTCATGCGGGGAGGGAGCAAGCCCTTCATGTGGCCTGTCCAACACCCCTACACTGCCCGAACACCACTGCTCTACACAAAACCCTGTGACACCAGCCCCAGAACGACCCGTACACTGCCCGAACACCACTGCACTGCCCTAAACCCTGGAACACCAGCCCCAGTACAACCCCGTACACTGCTCGAACACCACTGCACTGCCCTAAACCCTGAAACACCAGCCGCAACATGACCTCTACACTGGCCGAATACCACTGCACTGCCCTAAACCCTGAAAGACCAGCCCCAGGACGACCCTCTACACTGCCCGAACCCCACTGCCCTTAACCCTGAAAGACAACCACCAGCAAGACCCCCTACACTGCCCGAACACCACTGCCCTAAACCCTGAAACACCACCCCGAGCACGACCCCCTACTGTGACCGAACACCACTGCACTGCCCTAAACCCTAAAACACTACCCCCAGCAAGACCCCCTACACTGCCCTAACACTACTGCACTGCCCTAATCCCTTAATCATCACGTCTATCAATACCCCCTACACTGCCTACACTGCCCGAAAACCACTGCTCTGCCCAAAACCCTGAAACACCAGCACCAGAACGACTCCCTACACTGCCCGAACACAACTGCACTGCTCTAAACCCTGAAACACCAGCCCCAGAACGACTCCCTTCACTGCCCGAACACAACTGCACTGCCCTAAACCCTGAAACACCAGCCCCCTCACGATCCTCTACACTGCCCAAACACCACTGCACTGCCCTAAACCCTGAAAGACCAGCCCCAGCACGACCCCCTACACTGCCAGAACACCACTGCACTGCCCTCAACCCTGAAAAAACACCCCCAGCCCGACCCCATACTCTGTCCGAACACCACTGCTCTGTCCTAAACTCTAAAACACCAGCCTCAGAATGACCCCTCACACTGCCCGAACACCACTGCACTGCTCTAAACCCTGAGACACCATCCCCAGCACGACCCACTACACTGCCCGAACACGACTGCACTGCCCTAAACACTGAAACACTACCCCCAGCAACACCCCTACACTGCCCGAACATCACTGCACTGCCCTAACCCCTGAAACATCACCTCCAGCAAGAAACCCTACACTGCCCGAACATCCCTACCCTTAACCCTGAAACACCAGCCCAGCAAGACACCCTACACTGCCCGAACACCACTGCACTGCCCTAAACCCTGAAACACCAGCCCCAGCACGCCCCCTACACTGCCCGAACACCACTGCACTGCCCTAAAACCTGAAACACCAGCCCAGCACGACCCCCTACACTGCCCTAACACCACTGCACTGCCCTAAACACTGAAACACCAGCCCCAGCATGACCCCCTACACTGCCCGTACACCACTGCCCTAAACCCTGAAACACCACCACCAGCAAGACCCCCTACACTGTCCAATCACCACTGCCCTAAACCCTGAAACACCACACCCAGCACGACCCCCTACTCTGTCCCAACACCACTGCACTGCCCTAAATCCTGAAACAACAGCCCCAGCATGACCCCCTACACTGCCCGAACACCACTGCATTGCCTTAAACCCTGAAACACCAGCCCCAGCACGACCCCTACACTGCCCGAATACCAATTCTCTGTCCTAAACCCTGAAACACCAGCCCCAGCACGACCCCATACACTGCCCGAACTCCACTGCCCTAAACCCTGAAACACCACCCTCAGCAAGACCCCCTACACTGCACAAACACCACTGACGTAAACCCTGAAACACCACCCCCAGCACGACCCCCTATTCTGCCCAAACACCACTGCACTGCCCTAAACCCTGAAACACCACCCCCAGCACGACCCCCTATACTGCTAGAACACCACTGCACTGCCCTAAACTCTGAAACACCCCCCAGGAAAAACCACTACACTGCCCGAACACCACTGCCCTAAACCCTGAAACACCACCCCCTGCAAGACCCTCTACACTGCCCGATCTCCACTGCATGCCCTAAACCCTGAAACACCACCTCCTGCACGGCACCCTACACTGCCCGAACACCACTGCTCTGCCCAAAACCCTGAGACACCAGCCACAGCACGACCCCCTACCATGCCTGAACACCACTGCACTGCCCTAAACCCTGAAACACCAACAAGCATGATACCCTACACTGCCCAAACACCACTGCACTACCCTATACCCTGAAACACCAACCCCAGCATGACCCCCTACACTCCACGAACACCACTGCACTATTCTAAACCCTGAAACACCAGCCCCTGCATTACCCCGTACACTGACCGAACACCACTGCACTGCCCTAAACCCTGAAACACCAGCCCCAGCACGACCCCCTACACTGCCTGAACACCACTGCACTGCCCTAAACCCTGAAACACCAGCCCCAGCATGACACCCTACAATGCCTGAACACCACTGCACTGCCCTAAACCCTGAAACACCAGCCAGCATGACCCCCTACACTGCCCGAACACCACTGCACTGCCCTACACCCTGAAAGACCATCCCTAGCATGACCCCCTACAATGCCCAAACACCACTGCACTGCCTTAAACCCTGAAACACCAGCCCCAGCACGACCCCTCCACTGCCCGAACACCACTGCACTGTCCTAAACCCTGAAACACCAGTCCCAGCAAGACCCCCTACACTGCCCAATCACCACTGCCCTAAACCCTGAAACACCACCCCCAGCACAACCCCCTACTCTGCCCGAACACCACTGCACTGCCCTAAACTCTGAAACACCAGCCCCAGCACGACCCCCTACACTGCCAGAACACCACTGCACTACCCTAAACCCTGAAACACCAGCCCTAGCACGACCCCCTACACTGCCCGAACACCACTGCCCCAATCCCTGAAACACCACACCCTGCATGACCCCTACACTGCCCGAACACCACTGCACTGTCCTAAACCCTGAAACACCAGCCCCCGCATGACCCCCTACACTGCCCGAACACCACTGCACTGCCCTAAACCCTGAAACACCAGCCCCCGCATGACCCCCTACACTGCCCGAACACCAATGCACTGCCCTAAACCCTGAAACACCAGTCCCCACATGACCCCCTACACTGCCAAAACACCAATGCACAGCACTGAAACACCAGCCCCAGCATGACCTCTACACTGGCCGATTACCACTGCACTGCCCTAAACCCTGAAAGACCAGCCCCAGGACCACCCTCTACACTACCCGAACACCACTGCCCTTAACCCTGAAAGACAACCACCAGCAAGACCCCCTACACTGCCCGAACACCACTGCCCTAAACCCTGAAACACCACCCCAGCGCGACCCCCTACTGTGCCCGAACACCACTGCACTGCCCTAAACCCTAAAACACTACCCCCAGCAAGACCCCCTACACTGCCCTAACACCACTGCACTGCCCTAACCCCTTAATCATCACCTCTATCAATACCCCCTACTCTGACCGAAAACCACTGCCCTGAACCTTGAAACACCACCCCCAGCAAGACCCCCTACACTGCCCGAAAACCACTGCACTGCCCTAAACCCTGAAACACCATGCCAGTATGACCCTCTACACTGCGCGAAAACCACTGCTCTGCCCAAAACCCTGAAACACCAGCCCCAGAACGACCCCCTACACTGCCCGAACACAACTGCACTGCCCTAAACCCTGAAAAACCAGCCCCCTCACGATCCCCTACACTGCCCGAACACCACTGCACTGCCCTAAACCCTGAAAGACCAGCCCCAGCACAACCCCCTACACTGCCAGAACACCACTGCACTGCCCTAAACCCTGAAACAACACCCCCAGCACGACCCCATACTCTGTCCGAACACCACTGCTCTGTCCTAAACTCTAAAACACCAGCCTCAGGATGACCCCTCACACTGCCTGAACACCACTGCACTGCCCTAAACACTTTAACATCACCCCCAGCATGACCCCCTACACTGCCCTAACACCACTGCACTGCCCTAAAACCTGAAACACTAACCCCAGCACGACCCACTACTCTGCCCGAACACCACTGCACTGCCCTAAACCCTGAAACACCATCCCCAGCATGACCCACTATACTGCCCGAACACCACTGCACTGCCCTAAACCCTGAAACACTACCCCCAGCAACACCCCCTACACTGCCCGAATATCACTGCACTGCCCTAACCCCTGAAACATCACCTCCAGCAAGAACCCCTACACTGCCCGAACAGCCCTGCCCTAAACCCTGAATCACCAGCCCAGCAAGACACCCTACACTGCCCGAACACCACTGCACTGCCCTAAACCCTGAAACACCAGCCCCAGCACGACCCCCTACACTGCCTGAACACCACTGCACTGCCCTAAACCCTGAAACACCATCCCCAGCACGACCCCCTACACTGCCCTAACACCACTGCACTGCCCTAAACCCTGAAACACCAGCCCCAGCATAACTCCCTACACTGCCCGTACACTACTGCCCTAAACCCTGAAACACCACCACCAGCAAGACCCCCTACACCGCCCAATCACCACTGCCCCAAACCCTGAAACACCACCCCCAGCATGACCCCCTACTCTGCCCGAACACCACTGCACTGCCCTAAACCCTGAAACACCAGCCCCCGCATGACCCCCTACACTGCCCGAACACCAATGCACTGCCCTAAACCCTGAAACACCAGTCCCCACATGACCCCCTACACTGCCAAAACACCAATGCACAGCACTGAAACACCAGCCCCAGCATGACCTCTACACTGGCCGATTACCACTGCACTGCCCTAAACCCTGAAAGACCAGCCCCAGGACCACCCTCTACACTACCCGAACACCACTGCCCTTAACCCTGAAAGACAACCACCAGCAAGACCCCCTACACTGCCCGAACACCACTGCCCTAAACCCTGAAACACCACCCCAGCGCGACCCCCTACTGTGCCCGAACACCACTGCACTGCCCTAAACCCTAAAACACTACCCCCAGCAAGACCCCCTACACTGCCCTAACACCACTGCACTGCCCTAACCCCTTAATCATCACCTCTATCAATACCCCCTACTCTGACCGAAAACCACTGCCCTGAACCTTGAAACACCACCCCCAGCAAGACCCCCTACACTGCCCGAAAACCACTGCACTGCCCTAAACCCTGAAACACCATGCCAGTACGACCCTCTACACTACGCGAAAACCACTGCTCTGCCCAAAACCCTGAAACACCAGCCCCAGAACGACCCCCTACACTGCCCGAACACAACTGCACTGCCCTAAACCCTGAAAAACCAGCCCCCTCACGATCCCCTACACTGCCCGAACACCACTGCACTGCCCTAAACCCTGAAAGACCAGCCCCAGCACAACCCCCTACACTGCCAGAACACCACTGCACTGCCCTAAACCCTGAAACAACACCCCCAGCACGACCCCATACTCTGTCCGAACACCACTGCTCTGTCCTAAACTCTAAAACACCAGCCTCAGGATGACCCCTCACACTGCCTGAACACCACTGCACTGCCCTAAACACTTTAACATCACCCCCAGCATGACCCCCTACACTGCCCTAACACCACTGCACTGCCCTAAAACCTGAAACACTAACCCCAGCACGACCCACTACTCTGCCCGAACACCACTGCACTGCCCTAAACCCTGAAACACCATCCCCAGCATGACCCACTATACTGCCCGAACACCACTGCACTGCCCTAAACCCTGAAACACTACCCCCAGCAACACCCCCTACACTGCCCGAATATCACTGCACTGCCCTAACCCCTGAAACATCACCTCCAGCAAGAACCCCTACACTGCCCGAACAGCCCTGCCCTAAACCCTGAATCACCAGCCCAGCAAGACACCCTACACTGCCCGAACACCACTGCACTGCCCTAAACCCTGAAACACCAGCCCCAGCACGACCCCCTACACTGCCTGAACACCACTGCACTGCCCTAAACCCTGAAACACCATCCCCAGCACGACCCCCTACACTGCCCTAACACCACTGCACTGCCCTAAACCCTGAAACACCAGCCCCAGCATAACTCCCTACACTGCCCGTACACTACTGCCCTAAACCCTGAAACACCACCACCAGCAAGACCCCCTACACCGCCCAATCACCACTGCCCCAAACCCTGAAACACCACCCCCAGCATGACCCCCTACTCTGCCCGAACACCACTGCACTGCCCTAAACCCTGAAACACCAGCCCCCGCATGACCCCCTACACTGCCCGAACACCAATGCACTGCCCTAAACCCTGAAACACCAGTCCCCACATGACCCCCTACACTGCCAAAACACCAATGCACAGCACTGAAACACCAGCCCCAGCATGACCTCTACACTGGCCGATTACCACTGCACTGCCCTAAACCCTGAAAGACCAGCCCCAGGACCACCCTCTACACTACCCGAACACCACTGCCCTTAACCCTGAAAGACAACCACCAGCAAGACCCCCTACACTGCCCGAACACCACTGCCCTAAACCCTGAAACACCACCCCAGCGCGACCCCCTACTGTGCCCGAACACCACTGCACTGCCCTAAACCCTAAAACACTACCCCCAGCAAGACCCCCTACACTGCCCTAACACCACTGCACTGCCCTAACCCCTTAATCATCACCTCTATCAATACCCCCTACTCTGACCGAAAACCACTGCCCTGAACCTTGAAACACCACCCCCAGCAAGACCCCCTACACTGCCCGAAAACCACTGCACTGCCCTAAACCCTGAAACACCATGCCAGTACGACCCTCTACACTACGCGAAAACCACTGCTCTGCCCAAAACCCTGAAACACCAGCCCCAGAACGACCCCCTACACTGCCCGAACACAACTGCACTGCCCTAAACCCTGAAAAACCAGCCCCCTCACGATCCCCTACACTGCCCGAACACCACTGCACTGCCCTAAACCCTGAAAGACCAGCCCCAGCACAACCCCCTACACTGCCAGAACACCACTGCACTGCCCTAAACCCTGAAACAACACCCCCAGCACGACCCCATACTCTGTCCGAACACCACTGCTCTGTCCTAAACTCTAAAACACCAGCCTCAGGATGACCCCTCACACTGCCTGAACACCACTGCACTGCCCTAAACACTTTAACATCACCCCCAGCATGACCCCCTACACTGCCCTAACACCACTGCACTGCCCTAAAACCTGAAACACTAACCCCAGCACGACCCACTACTCTGCCCGAACACCACTGCACTGCCCTAAACCCTGAAACACCATCCCCAGCATGACCCACTATACTGCCCGAACACCACTGCACTGCCCTAAACCCTGAAACACTACCCCCAGCAACACCCCCTACACTGCCCGAATATCACTGCACTGCCCTAACCCCTGAAACATCACCTCCAGCAAGAACCCCTACACTGCCCGAACAGCCCTGCCCTAAACCCTGAATCACCAGCCCAGCAAGACACCCTACACTGCCCGAACACCACTGCACTGCCCTAAACCCTGAAACACCAGCCCCAGCACGACCCCCTACACTGCCTGAACACCACTGCACTGCCCTAAACCCTGAAACACCATCCCCAGCACGACCCCCTACACTGCCCTAACACCACTGCACTGCCCTAAACCCTGAAACACCAGCCCCAGCATAACTCCCTACACTGCCCGTACACTACTGCCCTAAACCCTGAAACACCACCACCAGCAAGACCCCCTACACCGCCCAATCACCACTGCCCCAAACCCTGAAACACCACCCCCAGCATGACCCCCTACTCTGCCCGAACACCACTGCACTGACCTAAACCCTGAAACAACATCCCTACACTGCCTGAACACCACTGCACTGCCCTAAACCCTGAAACACCACCCCCGGCATGACCTCCTACACTGCCTGAACACCACTGCTCTGCCATAAACCTTGAAACACCACCCCCAGCACGACCCTCTACTCTGTGAGAACACCACTGCGCTGCCCTAAACCCTGAAACACCACCCCCATCATGACCCCCTACACTGCCCGAACACCACTGCACTGCCCTAAATCCTGAAACACCATCCCCCGCACGACCCTCTACACTGCCCGATCACCACTGCACTGCCCAAAACCCTGATACACCAACCCCGCATGACCCCCTACACTGCCCAAACACCACTGCACTGCCCTAAACTCTGAAACACCAGCCCCCTCACAATCCCCTACATTGCCCGAACACCACTGCTCTGCCCTAAACCCTGAAACACCACCCCCAGCATTACTTCCTATGGTACTCGAACACCACTGCACTGCCCTAAACCCTGAAATACCATCCCCAGCAAGACCCCCTACACTGTCCGAATGCCAATGCCCAAAACCCTGAAACACAAGCACCCGCATGACCCCCTACACTGCCCCAACACCACTGCACTGCCCTAAACCCTGAAACGCCATACCCAGCACTACTTCCTATACTACTCGAACACCACTGCACTGCCCTAAACCCTGAAACACCACCCCCAGCAAGACCCCTACACTGCCCGAACTCCACTGCATGCCCTAAACCCTGAAACACCACCCCCTGCATGACCCCCTACACTGCCCGAACACCACTGCACTGCCCTACACCCTGAAACACCAGCCCCAGCATGACTCCCTACACTGCCCGTACACCACTGCCCTAAACCCTGAAACACCACCACCAGCAAGACCCCCTACACCGCCCAATCACCACTGCACTGCCCTACACCCTGAAACACCACCCCCAGCACGACCCCCTACTCTGCCCGAACACCACTGCACTGACCTAAACCCTGAAACACCATCCCTACACTGCCTGAACACCACTGCACTGCCCTAAACCCTGAAACACCACCCCCGGCATGACCTCCTACACTGCCTGAACACCACTGCTCTGCCATAAACCTTGAAACACCACCCCCAGCACGACCCTCTACTTTGTGAGAACACCACTGCGCTGCCCTAAATCCTGAAACACCACCCCCATCATGACCCCCTACACTGCCCGAACACCACTGCACTGCCCTAAATCCTGAAACACCATCCCCCGCATGACCCTCTACACTGCCCGATCACCACTGCACTGCCCAAAACCCTGATACACCAGCCCCCGCATGACCCCCTACACTGCCCAAACACCACTGCACTGCCCTAAACTCTGAAACACCAGCCCCCTCACAATCCCCTACACTGCCCGAACACCACTGCACTGCCCTAAACCCTGAAACACCACCCCCAGCATTACTTCCTATGGTACTCGAACACCACTGCACTGCCCTAAACCCTGAAACACCATCCCCAGCAAGACCCCCTACACTGTCCGAATGCAATGCCCAAAACCCTGAAACACAAGCACCCGCATGACCCCCTACACTGCCCCAACACCACTGCACTGCCCTAAACCCTGAAACGCCATACCCAGCACTACTTCCTATACTACTCGAACACCACTGCACTGCCCTAAACCCTGAAACACCACCCCCAGCAAGACCCCTACACTGCCCGAACTCCACTGCATGCCCTAAACCCTGAAACACCACCCCCTGCATGACCCCCTACACTGCCCGAACACCACTGCACTGCCCTAAACCCTGAAACACCAGCCCCAGAATGACTCCCTACACTGCCCGTACACCACTGCCCTAAACCCTGAAACACCACCACCAGCAAGACCCCCTACACCGCCCAATCACCACTGCCCTAAACCCTGAAACACCACCCCCAGCACGACCCCGTACTCTGCCCGAATACCACTGCACTGACCTAAACCCTGAAACACCATCCCTACACTGCCTGAACACCACTGCACTGCCCTAAACCCTGAAACACCACCCCCGGCATGACCTCCTACACTGCCTGAACACCACTGCTCTGCCATAAACCTTGAAACACCACCCCCAGCACGGCCCTCTACTCTGTGAGAACACCACTGCGCTGCCCTAAACCCTGAAACACCACCCCCATCATGACCCCTTACACTGCCCGAACACCACTGCACTGCCCTAAATCCTGAAACACCATCCCCCGCACGACCCTCTACACTGCCCGATCACCACTGCACTGCCCAAAACCCTGATACACCAGCCCCCGCATGACCCCCTACACTGCCCAAACACCACTGCACTGCCCTAAACTCTGAAACACCAGCCCCCTCACAATCCCCTACACTGCCCGAACACCACTGCACTGCCCTAAACCCTGAAACACCACCCCCAGCATTACTTCCTATGGTACTCGAACACCACTGCACTGCCCTAAACCCTGAAACACCATCCCCAGCAAGACCCCCTACACTGTCCAAATGCCAATGCCCAAAACCCTGAAACACAAGCACCCGCATGACCCCCTACACTGCCCCAACACCACTGCACTGCCCTAAACCCTGAAACGCCATACCCAGCACTACTTCCTATACTACTCGAACACCACTGCACTGCCCTAAACCCTGAAACACCACCCCCAGCAAGACCCCTACACTGCCCGAACTCCACTGCATGCCCTAAACCCTGAAACACCACCCCCTGCATGACCCCCTACACTTCCCGAACACCACTGCTCTGCCCAAAACACTGAAACACCAGCCCCAGCACGGCCCCCTACACTGCCCAAACACCAGTACACCGCCCTAAACCCTGAAACACCATCCCCAGCAAGACCCCCTACAATGCCCGAACACCACTGCCCTAAACCCTGAAACACCACCCCCTGCAAGGCCCCCTACATGGCCCGAACTCCACTGCATGCCCTAAACCCTGAAACACCACCCACTGCATGACCCCCTACACTACCCGAACACCACTGCTCTACACAAAACCCTGTGACACCAGCCCCAGAACGACCCCCTACACAGCCCGAACACCACTACACCGCACTAACCCCTGAAACACCAGCCCTAGCTTGACACCCTACAATGCCCGAACACCACTGCACTGCCCTAAACCCTGAAACACCAGTCAGCATGACCCCCTACACTGCCCGAACACCACTGCATTGCCTTAAACGCTGAAACACCAGCCCCAGCCCGACCCCTACACTGCCCGAACACCACTTCTCTGTCCTAAACCCTGAAACACCAGCCCCACCATGACCCCCTACACTGCCCGAAAACCACTGCATTGCCTTAAACGCTGAAACACCAGCCCCAGCCCGACCCCTACACTGCCCGAACACCACTTCTCTGTCCTAAACCCTGAAACACCAGCCCCAGCACGACCCCATACACTGCCTGAACACCACTGCACTGCCCTAAAACCTGAAATACCAGCCCGAGCACGTCTCCTACACTGCCCGAACACTACTGCACTGTCCTGAACCCTGAAACACCAGCCCCAGCATGACACCGTACACTGCCCGAACACCACTGCCCTGCCCTAAACCCTGAAACACCAGCCCCAGCACGAACCCCTACACAGCCTGAACACCACTGCACTGCCCTAAACCCTGAAACACCAACCCCAGCATGACACCCTACAATGCCCGAACACCACTGCACTGCCCTAAACCCTGAAACACCAGCCAGCATGACCCCCTACACTGCCCGAACACCACTGCCCTAAACCCTGAAACAAAACCCCCAGCAAGACCCCCTACACTGTCCGAATACCACTGGCCAAACCCTGAAACACCAGCCCCCGCACGACCCCCTACACTGTCCGATTACCACTTCACTGCCCTAAACCCTGAAACACCACCCCCAGCACGACCCCCTATACTGCTCCAACACCACTGCACTGCCCTAAACCCTGAAACACCACCCCCAGCAAAACCCCCTACACTGCCCGAACACCACTGCCCTGAACCCTGAAACACCACCCCCTGCAAGACCCTCTACACTGCCGATCTCCACTGCATGCCCTAAACCCTGATACACCACCCCCTGCACGACACCCTACACTGCCCGAACACCACTGCTCTCCCCAAAACCCTGAAACACCAGCCCCAGCATGACCCCTTACCCTGCCCGAAAACCACTACACTGCCCTAAACCCTGAAACACCAGCCACAGCATGACCCCCTACAATGCCCGAACACCACTGCACTGCCCTAAACCCTGAAACACCAACAAGCATGACCCCCTACACTGCCCAAACACCACTGCACTGCCCTATACCCTGAAACACCAGTCGCAGCACGAACCCCTACACTGCCCGAACAACAGCACACCGCCCTTAACCCTGAAACACCTGCCCCTGCCTGACCCCCTACAAGGCCCGAACACCACTGCCCTAAACCCTGAAACACCACCCCCTGCAAGACCCCCTACACTGCCAGAACTCCACTGCATGCCCTAAACCCTGAAACACCACCCCCTGCACAACCCCCCTACACTGCCAGAACACCACTGCTCTGCCCAAAACCTTGAAACACCAGCCCCAGCACGACCCCTACACTGCCCGAACACCACTACACCGCCCTAAATCCTGAAACACTAGCCCCAGCACGACCCCCTACACAGCCTGAACACCACTGCACTGCCTTAAACCCTGAAACACCAGCCCCAGCATGACACCCTACAATGCCCGAACACCACTGCACTGCCCTAAACCCTGAAACACCAGCCAGCACGACCCCCTACACTGCCCGAACACCACTGACCTAAACCCTGAAACAAAACGCCCAGCAAGACCCCCTACACTGTCCGAATACCACTGGCCAAACCCTGAAACACCAGCCCCCGCACGACCCCCTACACTGCCCGATCACCACTTCACTGCCCTAAACCCTGAAACACCACCCCCAGCACGACCCCCTATACTGCTCCAACACCACTGCACTGCCCTAAACCCTGAAACACCACCCCCAGCAAAACCCCCTACACTGCCCGAACACCACTGCCCTGAACACTGAAACACCACCCCCTGCAAGACCCTCTACACTGCCGATCTCCACTGCATGTCCTAAACCTTGATACACCACCCCCTGCATGAATCCCTACACTGCCCGAACACCACTGCTCTCCCCAAAACCCTGAAACACCAGCCCCAGCATGACCCCTTACACTGCCCGATAACCACTACACTGCCCTTAACCCTGAAACACCAGCCAAAGCATGACCCCCTACAATGCCCGAAACCCACTGCACTGCCCTAAACCCTGAAACACCAGCCCCAGCATGACCCCCTACACTGTCCGAACACCACTGCATTGCCCTAAACCATGAAACACCAACCCCAGCACGACCCCCTACACTGCCCGAACACCACTGCACTGTCCTAAACCCTGAAACACCAGCCCCAGCATGACCCCGTACACTGCCCGAACACCACTGCACTGCCCTAAACCCTGAATTACCAGCCCCAACATGACCCCCTACACTGCCTGAACACCACTGCACTGCCCTAAACCCTGAAACACCAGTCCCAGCATGACACCCTACAATGCCCGAACACCACTGCACTGCCTTAAACCCTGAAACACCAGCCGTCACGACCCCCTACACTGCCCAAACACCACTGCACTGCCCTAAACCCTGAAAGACCAGCCCCAGCATGACCCCCTACAATGCCGAACACCACTGCACTGCCCTAAACCCTGAAACACCAGCCCCTGTATGACCCCTACACTGCCCGAACACCATTGCACTGTCCTAAACCCTGAAACACCAGCCCCAGCATGAACCCTACACTGCCCGAACACCACTGCCCTAAACCCTGAAACACCACCCTCAGCAAGACCCCCTACACTGCCCAATCACCACTTCCCTAAACCCTGAAACACCACGCCCAGCACAACCCACTACTCTGCCTGAACACCACTGCACTGCCCTAAACCCTGAAACACCACCCCTACACTGCCCGAACACCACTGCTCTGCCCTAAACCTTGAAACACCACCCCCAGCATGATCCCCTACACTGCCCGAACAACACTGCACTGCCCTAGACCCTGAAACACCAGCCCCACCACGACCCCATACACTGCCCGAACACCACTGCACTGTCCTAAACCCTGAAACACCAGCTCCAGCATGACCCCGTTCACTGCCCGAACACCACTGCACTGCCCTAAACCCTGAAACACCACCACCAGCATGACCCCCTACACTGCCCGAAAAACCACTGCACTGCCCTATACCCTGAAAGACCAGCCCCAGCATGACCCTCTACAATGCCTGGACACCAATGCACTGCCCTAAACCCTGAAACACCACCTCCTGCACAACCCCCTACACTGCCTGAACACCACACTGTCCTAAACCCTGAAACACCAGCCCCAGCATGACCCCCTACACTGCCCGAACACCACTGCCCTAAACCCTGAAACACCACTCTTAGCAAGACCCCCTACACTGCCCAATCACCACTGCCCTAAACCCTGAAACACCACGCCCAGCACAACCCCCTACTCTGCCTGAACACCACTGCACTGCCCTAAACCCTGAAACACCACCCCGACACTGCCCGAACACCACTGCACTGCCCTAAACCCTGAAACACTACCGCCGGCACGACCTCCTACACTGCCCGAACACCACTGCTCTGCCCTAAACCTTGAAACACCACCGCCAGCATGACCCTCAACTCTGTGCAAACACCATTGCACTGCCCTAAACCCTGAAACACCACCCCCAGCATGATCCCCTATACCTCTCGAACAACACTGCACTGCCCTAAACCCTGAAACACCAGCCCCACCACGACCACCTACACTGCCCGAACACCACTGCACTTCCCTAAACCCTGAAACACCAGCCCCCGCACGACCCCCTACACTGCCCGAACACCAATGCACTGCCTTAAACCCTGAAACACCAGCCCCCGTATGACCCCCTACACTGGCCAAATACCACTGCACTGCCCTAAACCTCAAACACCAGCCCCCGCATGACCCCCTACACTGCCCGAACACAACTGCACTGCCCTAAACCCAAAAACACCAGCCCCCGCACGATCCTCTACATTGCCCGAACAACACTGCACTGCCCTAAACCCTGAAACACCACCCCCAGCACTTCTTCCTATACTACTCGAACACCACTGCACTGCCCTAAACTCTGAAACACCACCCCAGCAAGACCCCCTACACTGTCCAAATACCACTGCCCAAAACCCTGATACCCAAGGCCCCTCAAGACCCCCTACACTGCCCAAACAACATTGCACTATCCTAAATCCTGAAATACCACCCCCAGCATGACTTCCTATACTGTTCGAACACCACTGCACTGCCCTAAACCCTGAAACACCACCCCCAGCAAGAACCCTTACACTGCCTGAACACCACTGCCCTAAATCCTGAAACACCACCCCCAGCAAGACCCCCTACACGGTCTGAATACCACTGGTCAAAACCCTGAAACACCAGCCCCCGCACGACCCCCTACACTGCCCGAACACCACTGCACTGCCCTAAACCGTGAAACACCACCCCCAGCACGACCCCCTATACTGCTCGAACACCACTGCACTGCCCTAAACACTGAAACACCACCTCAACCAAAACCCCCTACACTGCCCGAACACCACTGCCCTAAACCCTGAAACACCACCCCCAGCATGACCCCCTGCAATGCCCGAACACCACTGCACTGCCCTAAACCCTGAAACACCAGCCAGCATGACCCCCTACACTGCCCGAACCCACTGCACTGCCCTAAACCCTGAAACACCAGCCCCAGCATGACCCCCTACACTGCCCAAACACCACTGCATTTCCCTAAACCCTGAAACACCAGCCCCAGCACGACCCCTACACTGCCCGAACACCACTTTCTGTCCTAAACCCTGAAACACCAGCCCCAGCACGACCCCGTACACTGCCCGAACACTACTGCACTGCCCTAAACCCTGAAACACCACCCAGCAAGACCCCCTACACTGCCCAAACACCACTGACCTAAACCCTGAAACACCACCCCCAGCACGACCCCCTATTCTGCCCGAACACAACTGCACTGCTCTAAACCCTGAAACACGATACCCAGTATGACCTGCTATACTGCTCGAACACCACTGCACAGCCCTAAACCCTGAAACACCACCCCCAGCAAGACCCCTTACACTGCCCGAACACCACTGCCCTAAATCCTGAAACACCACCCCCAGCAAGACCCCCTACACTGCCCGAACACCACTGCACTGCCCTAAACCCTGAAACACCACCCACAGCACAACCCCCTATACTGCTTGAACACCACTGCACTGCCCTAAACACTGAAACACCACCTCCAGCAAAACCCCCTACACTGCCCGAACACCACTGCCCTAAACCCTGAAACACCACCCCCTGCAAGACCTCCTACACTGCCCGAACTCCACTGCATGCCCTAAACCCTGAAACACCACCCCCTGCAAGACCCCCTACACAGCCCGAACACCACTGCACTGCCCTAAACCGTGAAACCCCAGCCCCAGCATGACTCGCTACACCGCCCAAGCACCACTGCATTGCCCTAAACCCTGAAACTCAAGCCCCAGCACGACACCCTACACTGCCTGAACACTACTGCACTGTCCTAAACCCTAAAACACCAGCCCCAGCATGACCTCGTACACTTCTCGAACACCACTGCAGTGCCCTAAACCCTGAAACACCAGCAACAGCACGACCCCCTACACTGCCTGACCACCACTGCACTGCCCTAAACCCTGAAACACCAGCCCCAGCATGACACCCTACAATGCCCGAACACCACTGCACTGCCCTAAACCCAGAAACACCAGCCAGCACGACCCCCTACACTGCCCGAACACCACTGCACTATCCTAAACCCTGAAATACCAGCCCCAGCATGACCCCTATACTGCACGAACACCACTGTAATGCCCTAAACCCTGAAACACTAGGCCCAGCACGACCCCCTACACTGCCCGAACATCGCTGCACTGTCCTAATCCCTGAAACACCAGCCCCAGCACGACCCTGTACACTGCCCGAACACCACTGCAATACCCTAAACCCTGAAACACAAGCCCCAGCACAACCCCCTACACTGCCCGAACACCACTGCACTGCCCTAAACCCTGAAACACCACCCCCAGCACGACCACCTACACTGCCCGAACACCACGGCACTACCGTAAACCCTGCAACACCACCCCCAGCACGACCCCCTACACAGCTTGAACACCACTGCCCTGCCCTAAACCCTGAAACACCACCCCCAGCACGACCCACTGCTCTGCCCGAACACCACTGCTCTGCCCTAATCCCTAAAACACCAGCCCCAGCATGACCCCTCATACTGCCCGAACACCACTGCACTGCCCTTAACCCTGAAACACCACCCCCAGCAGGACCCCCTACACTGCCCGAACACCAATGCACTGCTCTGAAACCTAAAACACTACCCCCAGCACGACACCCTACACTGCCCGAACACCACTACACTGCCATAAACCCTGAAACACCACCCTTAGCACGACCCCCTACACTGCCCGAACACTATTGCACTGCCCTAAACCCTGAAACACTACCCCCGCAAGACTTCCTACACTGCTCGAACACTACTGCACTGCCCTAACCCCTGAAACATCACCTACAGAAATATCCCCTCCACTGCCCGAACACCACTGCCCTAAATCCTGAAACACCACCCCCAGCAAGACCTCCTACTCTGCCCGAACACCACTGCATTGCCCTAAACACTGAAAAACCACCCCCAGCATGACCCTCTACACTGCCCGAACAACACTGCTCTGCCCGAAACCCTGAAACAGCAGCCCCAGCACGCCCCCCTACTCTGCCTAAACACCACTGCACTGCCCAAAACCCTGACACACCAGCCCCAGCATGACCCCCTACACTGCGCGAACAGCACTGCACTGCACTGCCCCAAACCCTGAAACACCACCCCCAGCACGAACCCCTACACTGCCCGAACACCACTGCACTGCTCTAAACCCTGAAACAACACCCCCAGCACAACCCCCTACTCTGCCCGAACACAACTGCTCTGCCCTAAACCCTAAAACACCAGCCTCAGCACGACCCCTTACACTGCCCGAACACCACTGTACTGCCTAAAAACCCTGAAACACCAACCCCAGGAAGACCCCTACACTGCCCGAACACCACTGCACTGCCCTAAACCCTGAAACACCACCCCCAGCACGACCCTCTACACTGCCCGAACACCACAGCTCTGCCCGAAACCCGGAAACACCAGCCCCAGCACGACCCCCTACACTGCCCGAACACTACTGCACTGTCCTAAACCCTAAAACACTACCCTCAGCAAGACCCCCTACACTGCCCTAACACTACTGCACTGCCCTAAACCCTGAAACAACACCCCAGCACGACTCTCTACACTGCGCGAACACCACTGCTCTGCCCAAAACCCTGAAACACCAGCCCCAGAACGACCCCCTTCACTGCCCGAACACAACTGCACTGCCCTAAACCCTGAAAGACCAGCCCCAGCACGACCCCCTACACTGCCAGAACACCACTGCACTGCCCTAAACCCTGAAACACCATCCCAGCACGACCCACCACACTGCCCGAACACCACTGCACTGCCCTAAACCCTGAAACACTACCCCCAGCATCACCCCCTACACTACCCGAACATCACTGCACTGCCCTAACCCCTGAAACATCACCTCCAGCAAGAACCCCTACACTGCCCGAACATCCCTGCCCTAAACCCTGAAACACCAGCCTTGCAAGATGCCCTACACTGCCCAAACACCACTGCACTGCCCTAAACCCTGAAACACCAGCCCCAGCATGACCCCCGACACTGCCCGAACACCACTGCACTGCCCTAAACCCTGAAAAACCAGCCCCAGCACGACCCACTACACTGCCCTAACACCACTGCACTGCCCTAAACCCTGAAACACCAGACCCCGCATGACCCCCGACCCTGCCCAAACACCACTGCACTGCCCTAAACCCTGAAACACCAGCCCCCTCACGATCCCCTACACTGCCCGAACACCACTGCACTGCCCTAAACCCTGAAACACTAACCCCAGCACGACCCACTACACTGCCCGAACACCACTGCCCTAAATCCTGAAACACCACCCCCAGCAAGACCTCCTACTCTGCCCGAACACCACTGCATTGCCCTAAACACTGAAACACCACCCCCAGCATGACCCTCTACACTGCCCGAACAACACTGCTCTGCCCGAAACCCTGAAACAGCAGCCCCAGCACGCCCCCCTACTCTGCCTGAACACCACTGCACTGCCCAAAACCCTGACACACCAGCCCCAGCATGACCCCCTACACTGCGCGAACAGCACTGCACTGCCCCAAACCCTGAAACACCACCCCCAGCACGAACCCCTACACTGCCCGAACACCACTGCACTGCTCTAAACCCTGAAACAACACCCCCAGCACAACCCCCTACTCTGCCCGAACACAACTGCTCTGCCCTAAACCCTAAAACACCAGCCTCAGCACGACCCCTTACACTGCCCGAACACCACTGTACTGCCTAAAAACCCTGAAACACCAACCCCAGGAAGACCCCTACACTGCCCGAACACCACTGCACTGCCCTAAACCCTGAAACACCACCCCCAGCACGACCCTCTACACTGCCCGAACACCACAGCTCTGCCCGAAACCCGGAAACACCATCCCCAGCACAACCCCCTACACTGCCCGAACACTACTGCACTGTCCTAAACCCTAAAACACTACCCTCAGCAAGACCCCCTACACTGCCCTAACACTACTGCACTGCCCTAACCCCTTAATCATCACCTCTATCAATACCCCCTACACTGCCCGAAAACCACTGCCCTAAACCCTGAAACACCACCCCCAGCAAGACCCTCTACACTGCCCGAAAACCACTGCACTGCCCTAAACCCTGAAACAACACCCCAGCACGACTCTCTACACTGCGCGAACACCACTGCTCTGCCCAAAACCCTGAAACACCAGCCCCAGAACGACCCCCTTCACTGCCCGAACACAACTGCACTGCCCTAAACCCTGAAAGACCAGCCCCAGCACGACCCCCTACACTGCCAGAACACCACTGCACTGCCCTAAACCCTGAAACACCATCCCAGCACGGCCCACTACACTGCCCGAACACCACTGCACTGCCCTAAACCCTGAAACACTACCCCCAGTATCACCCCCTACACTACCCGAACATCACTGCACTGCCCTAACCCCTGAAACATCACCTCCAGCAAGAACCCCTACACTGCCCGAACATCCCTGCCCTAAACCCTGAAACACCAGCCTTGCAAGACGCCCTACACTGCCCAAACACCACTGCACTGCACTAAACCCTGAAACACCAGCCCCAGCACGACCCCCGACACTGCCCGAACACCACTGCACTGCCCTAAACCCTCAAAAACCAGCCCCAGCATGACCCACTACACTGCCCTAACACCACTGCACTGCCCTAAACCCTGAAACACCAGACCCCGCATGACCCCCGACCCTGCCCGAACACCACTGCACTGCCCTAAACCCTGAAACACTAACCCCAGCACGACCCACTACACTGCCCGAACACCACTGCACTGCCCTAAACCCTGAAACACCAGCCAGCATGACCCCCTACACTGCCCGAACACCACTGCACTGCCCTAAACCGTGAAACCCCAGCCCCAGCACGACTCCCTACACTGCCCAAGCACCACTGCATTGCCCTAAACCCTGAAACTCCAGCCCCAGCACGACACCCTACACTGCCTGAACACTACTGCACTGTCCTAAACCCTAAAACACCAGCCCCAGCATGACTTTGTACACTTCTCGAACACCACTGCAGTGCCCTAAACCCTGAAACACCAGCAACAGCACGACCCCCTACACTGCCTGACCACCACTGCACTGCCCTAAACCCTGAAACACCAGCCCCAGCATGACACCCTACAATGCCCGAACACCACTGCACTGCCCTAAACCCAGAAACACCAGCCAGTACGACCCCCTACACTGCCCGAACACCACTGCACTATCCTAAACCCTGAAATACCAGCCCCAGCATGACCCCTATACTGCACGAACACCACTGTACTGCCCTAAACCCTGAAACACCAGGCCCAGCACGACCCCCTACACTGCCCGAGCATCGCTGCACTGTCCTAATCCCTGAAACACCAGCCCCAGCACGACCCTGTACACTGCCCGAACACCACTGCAATACCCTAAACCCTGAAACACAAGCCCCAGCACAACCCCCTACACTGCCCGAACACCACTGCACTGCCCTAAACCCTGAAACACCACCCCCAGCACGACCACCTACACTGCCCGAACACCACGGCACTACCGTAAACCCTGCAACACCACCCCCAGCACGACCCCCTACACAGCTTGAACACCACTGCCCTGCCCTAAACCCTGAAACACCACCCCCAGCACGACCCACTGCTCTGCCCGAACACCACTGCTCTGCCCTAATCCCTAAAACACCAGCCCCAGCATGACCCCTCACACTGCCCGAACACCACTGCACTGCCCTTAACCCTGAAACACCACCCCCAGCAGGACCCCCTACACTGCCCGAACACCAATGCACTGCTCTGAAACCTAAAACACTACCCCCAGCACGACACCCTACACTGCCCGAACACCACTGCACTGCCATAAACCCTGAAACACCACCCTTAGCACGACCCCCTACACTGCCCGAACACTATTGCACTGCCCTAAACCCTGAAACACTACCCCCCGCAAGACTTCCTACACTGCTCGAACACTACTGCACTGCCCTAACCCCTGAAACATCACCTACAGAAATATCCCCTCCACTGCCCGAACACCACTGCCCTAAATCCTGAAACACCACCCCCAGCAAGACCTCCTACTCTGCCCGAACACCACTGCATTGCCCTAAACACTGAAACACCACCCCCAGCATGACCCTCTACACTGCCCGAACAACACTGCTCTGCCCGAAACCCTGAAACAGCAGCCCCAGCACGCCCCCTACTCTGCCTGAACACCACTGCACTGCCCAAAACCCTGACACACCAGCCCCAGCATGACCCCCTACACTGCGCGAACAGCACTGCACTGCCCGCAACCCTGAAACACCACCCCCAGCACGACCCCCTACACTGCCCGAACACCACTGCACTGCCCTAAACCCTGAAACACTACCCCCAGCATCACCCCCTACACTACCTGAACATCACTGCACTGCCCTAACCCCTGAAACATCACCTCCAGCAAGAACCCCTACACTGCCTGAACATCCCTGCCCTAAACCCTGAAACACCAGCCTTGCAAGACGCCCTACACTGCCCAAACACCACTGCACTGCCCTAAACCCTGAAACACCAGCCCCAGCATGACCCCCGACACTGCCCGAACACCACTGCACTGCCCTAAACCCTGAAAAACCAGCCCCCGCACGACCCACTACACTGCCCTAACACCACTGCACTGCCCTAAACCCTGAAACACCAGACCACGCATGACCCCCGACCCTGCCCAAACACCACTGCACTGCCCTAAACCCTGAAACACCAGCCCCCTCACGATCCCCTACACTGCCCGAACACCACTGCACTGCCCTAAACCCTGAAACACTAACCCCAGCACGACCCACTACACTGCCCGAACACCACTGCCCTAAATCCTGAAACACCACCCCCAGCAAGACCTCCTACTCTGCCCGAACACCACTGCATTGCCCTAAACACTGAAACACAACCCCCAGCATGACCCTCTACACTGCCCGAACAACACTGCTCTGCCCGAAACCCTGAAACAGCAGCCCCAGCACGCCCCCCTACTCTGCCTGAACACCACTGCACTGCCCAAAACCCTGACACACCAGCCCCAGCATGACCCCCTACACTGCGCGAACAGCACTGCACTGCCCCAAACCCTGAAACACCACCCCCAGCACGAACCCCTACACTGCCCGAACACCACTGCACTGCTCTAAACCCTGAAACAACACCCCCAGCACAACCCCCTACTCTGCCCGAACACAACTGCTCTGCCCTAAACCCTAAAACACCAGCCTCAGCACGACCCCTTACACTGCCCGAACACCACTGTACTGCCTAAAAACCCTGAAACACCAACCCCAGGAAGACCCCTACACTGCCCGAACACCACTGCACTGCCCTAAACCCTGAAACACCACCCCCAGCACGACCCTCTACACTGCCCGAACACCACAGCTCTGCCCGAAACCCGGAAACACCATCCCCAGCACAACCCCCTACACTGCCCGAACACTACTGCACTGTCCTAAACCCTAAAACACTACCCTCAGCAAGACCCCCTACACTGCCCTAACACTACTGCACTGCCCTAACCCCTTAATCATCACCTCTATCAATACCCCCTACACTGCCCGAAAACCACTGCCCTAAACCCTGAAACACCACCCCCAGCAAGACCCTCTACACTGCCCGAAAACCACTGCACTGCCCTAAACCCTGAAACAACACCCCAGCACGACTCTCTACACTGCGCGAACACCACTGCTCTGCCCAAAACCCTGAAACACCAGCCCCAGAACGACCCCCTTCACTGCCCGAACACAACTGCACTGCCCTAAACCCTGAAAGACCAGCCCCAGCACGACCCCCTACACTGCCAGAACACCACTGCACTGCCCTAAACCCTGAAACACCATCCCAGCACGGCCCACTACACTGCCCGAACAACACTGCACTGCCCTAAACCCTGAAACACTACCCCCAGTATCACCCCCTACACTACCCGAACATCACTGCACTGCCCTAACCCCTGAAACATCACCTCCAGCAAGAACCCCTACACTGCCCGAACATCCCTGCCCTAAACCCTGAAACACCAGCCTTGCAAGACGCCCTACACTGCCCAAACACCACTGCACTGCACTAAACCCTGAAACACCAGCCCCAGCACGACCCCCGACACTGCCCGAACACCACTGCACTGCCCTAAACCCTCAAAAACCAGCCCCAGCATGACCCACTACACTGCCCTAACACCACTGCACTGCACTAAACCCTGAAACACCAGACCCCGCATGACCCCCGACCCTGCCCGAACACCACTGCACTGCCCTAAACCCTGAAACACTAACCCCAGCACGACCCACTACACTGCCCGAACACCACTGCACTGCCCTAAACCCTGAAACACCAGCCAGCATGACCCCCTACACTGCCCGAACACCACTGCACTGCCCTAAACCGTGAAACCCCAGCCCCAGCACGACTCCCTACACTGCCCAAGCACCACTGCATTGCCCTAAACCCTGAAACTCCAGCCCCAGCACGACACCCTACACTGCCTGAACACTACTGCACTGTCCTAAACCCTAAAACACCAGCCCCAGCATGACTTCGTACACTTCTCGAACACCACTGCAGTGCCCTAAACCCTGAAACACCAGCAACAGCACGACCCCCTACACTGCCTGACCACCACTGCACTGCCCTAAACCCTGAAACACCAGCCCCAGCATGACACCCTACAATGCCCGAACACCACTGCACTGCCCTAAACCCAGAAACACCAGCCAGTACGACCCCCTACACTGCCCGAACACCACTGCACTATCCTAAACCCTGAAATACCAGCCCCAGCATGACCCCTATACTGCACGAACACCACTGTACTGCCCTAAACCCTGAAACACCAGGCCCAGCACGACCCCCTACACTGCCCGAGCATCGCTGCACTGTCCTAATCCCTGAAACACCAGCCCCAGCACGACCCTGTACACTGCCCGAACACCACTGCAATACCCTAAACCCTGAAACACAAGCCCCAGCACAACCCCCTACACTGCCCGAACACCACTGCACTGCCCTAAACCCTGAAACACCACCCCCAGCACGACCACCTACACTGCCCGAACACCACGGCACTACCGTAAACCCTGCAACACCACCCCCAGCACGACCCCCTACACAGCTTGAACACCACTGCCCTGCCCTAAACCCTGAAACACCACCCCCAGCACGACCCACTGCTCTGCCCGAACACCACTGCTCTGCCCTAATCCCTAAAACACCAGCCCCAGCATGACCCCTCACACTGCCCGAACACCACTGCACTGCCCTTAACCCTGAAACACCACCCCCAGCAGGACCCCCTACACTGCCCGAACACCAATGCACTGCTCTGAAACCTAAAACACTACCCCCAGCACGACACCCTACACTGCCCGAACACCACTGCACTGCCATAAACCCTGAAACACCACCCTTAGCACGACCCCCTAC
Organism: Triturus cristatus; assembly: GCF_964204655.1. NCBI lineage: Eukaryota > Metazoa > Chordata > Amphibia > Caudata > Salamandridae > Triturus > Triturus cristatus. Next base: position 567,716,023 of record NC_140579.1, on the reverse strand, counting down.
ACTGCCCGAACACTATTGCACTGCCCTAAACCCTGAAACACTACCCCCCGCAAGACTTCCTACACTGCTCGAACACTACTGCACTGCCCTAACCCCTGAAACATCACCTACAGAAATATCCCCTCCACTGCCCGAACACCACTGCCCTAAATCCTGAAACACCACCCCCAGCAAGACCTCCTACTCTGCCCGAACACCACTGCATTGCCCTAAACACTGAAACACCACCCCCAGCATGACCCTCTACACTGCCCGAACAACACTGCTCTGCCCGAAACCCTGAAACAGCAGCCCCAGCACGCCCCCTACTCTGCCTGAACACCACTGCACTGCCCAAAACCCTGACACACCAGCCCCAGCATGACTCCCTACACTGCGCGAACAGCACTGCACTGCCCGCAACCCTGAAACACCACCCCCAGCACGACCCCCTACACTGCCCGAACACCACTGCACTGCCCTAAACCCTGAAACACTACCCCCAGCATCACCCCCTACACTACCTGAACATCACTGCACTGCCCTAACCCCTGAAACATCACCTCCAGCAAGAACCCCTACACTGCCTGAACATCCCTGCCCTAAACCCTGAAACACCAGCCTTGCAAGACGCCCTACACTGCCCAAACACCACTGCACTGCCCTAAACCCTGAAACACCAGCCCCAGCATGACCCCCGACACTGCCCGAACACCACTGCACTGCCCTAAACCCTGAAAAACCAGCCCCCGCACGACCCACTACACTGCCCTAACACCACTGCACTGCCCTAAACCCTGAAACACCAGACCACGCATGACCCCCGACCCTGCCCAAACACCACTGCACTGCCCTAAACCCTGAAACACCAGCCCCCTCACGATCCCCTACACTGCCCGAACACCACTGCACTGCCCTAAACCCTGAAACACTAACCCCAGCACGACCCACTACACTGCCCGAACACCACTGCACTGCCCTAAACCCTGAAACACCACCCCCAGCATGACCCTCTACACTGCCCGAACAACACTGCTCTGCCCAAAACCCTGAAACAGCAGCCCCAGCACGCCCCCTACTCTGCCTGAACACCACTGGACTGCCCAAAACCCTGACACACCAGCCCCAGCATGACCCCCTACACTGCGCGAACAGCACTGCACTGCCCGCAACCCTGAAACACCACCCCCAGCACGACCCCCTACACTGCCCGAACACCACTGCACTGCTCTAAACCCTGAAACAACACCCCCAGCACAACCCCCTACTCTGCCCGAACACAACTGCTCTGCCCTAAACCCTAAAACACCAGCCTCAGCACGACCCCTTACACTGCCCGAACACCACTGTACTGCCTAAAAACCCTGAAACACCAACCCCAGGAAGACCTCTACACTGCCCGAACACCACTGCACTGCCCTAAACCCTGAAACACCACCCCCAGCATGACCCTCTACACTGCCCAAACACCACAGCTCTGCCCGAAACCCGGAAACACCAGCCCCAGCACGACCCCCTACACTGCCCGAACACTACTGCACTATCCTAAACACTAAAACACTACCCTCAGCAAGACCCCCTACACTGCCCTAACACTAATGCACTGCCCTAACCCCTTAATCATCACCTCTATCAATACCCCCTACACTGCCCGAAAACCACTGCCCTAAACCCTGAAACACCACCCCCAGCAAGACCCTCTACACTGCCCGAAAACCACTGCACTGCCCTAAACCCTGAAAAAACACCCAAGCACGACTCTCTACACTGCGCGAACACCACTGCTCTGCCCAAAACCCTGAAACACCAGCCCCAGAAGGACCCCCTTCACTGCCCGAACACAACTGCACTGCCCTAAACCCTGAAAGACCAGCCCCAGCACGACCCCCTACACTGCCAGAACACCACTGCACTGCCCTAAACCCTGAAACACCATCCCAGCACGACCCACTACACTGCCCGAACACCACTGCACTGCCCTAAACCCTGAAACACTACCCCCAGCATCACCCCCTACACTACCCGAACATCACTGCACTGCCCTAACCCCTGAAACATCACCTCCAGCAAGAACCCCTACACTGCCCGAACATCCCTGCCCTAAACCCTGAAACACCAGCCTTGCAAGACGCCCTACACTGCCCAAACACCACTGCACTGCCCTAAACCCTGAAACACCAGCCCCAGCACGACCCCCGACACTGCCCGAACACCACTGCACTGCCCTAAACCCTGAAAAACCAGCCCCCGCACGACCCACTACACTGCCCTAACACCACTGCACTGCCCTAAACCCTGAAACACCAGACCACGCATGACCCCCGACCCTGCCCAAACACCACTGCACTGCCCTAAACCCTGAAACACCAGCCCCCTCACGATCCCCTACACTGCCCGAACACCACTGCATTGCCCTAAACCCTGAAACACTAACCCCAGCACGACCCACTACACTGCCCGAACACCACTGCACTGCCCTAAACCCTGAAACACTAGCCCCAGCATGACACCCTACAATGCCTGAACACCACTGCACTGCCCTAAACCATGAAACACAACCCCCAGCATGAACCCCTACACTGCCCGTACACCACTGCCCTAAACCCTGAAACACCACCACCAGCAAGACCCCCTACACTGCCCAATCACCACTGCCCTAAACCCTGAAACACCTCCCCCAGCAAGACCCCCTACTCTGCCCGAACACCACTGCACTGACCTAAACCCTGAAACACCATCCCTACACTGCCCGAACACCACTGCACTGCCCTAAACCCTGAAACACCATCCCCGGCACGACCTCCTACACTGCCTGAACACAACTGCTCGGCCATAACCTTGAAACACCACCCCCAGCATGACCCTCTACTCTGTGCGAACACCACTGTGCTGCCCTAAACCCTGAAACACCACCCCCATCATCACCCCCTACACTGCCCGAACACCACGGCACTGCCGTAAATCCTGAAACACCATTACCCTCACGACCCTCTACACTGCCCGATCACCACTGCACTGCCCGAAACCCTGAAACACCAGCCCCCGCATGACCCCCTACACTGCCCAAACAACTCTGCACTGCCCTAAACCCTGAAACACCACCCCCAGCACTATGTCCTATACTACTCAAACACCACTGCACTGCCCTAAACCCTGAAACACCACCCCCAGCAAGACCCCTACACTGCCTGAACTCCACTGCATGCCCTAAACCCTGAAACGCCACCCCCTGCTCGACCCCCTACACTGCCCGAAAACCACTGCTCTGCCCAAAACCCTGAAACACCTGTCCCAGCACGACCCCCTACACTACCCGAACACCACTGCCCTAAACAATGAAACATCACCCTCAGCACAACCCCCTACTCTGCCCGAACACCACTGCACTGCCCTAAACCCTGAAACACCACCCCTACACTGCCCGAACACCACTGCACTGCCCTAAACCCTGAAACACTACCCCCGGTATGACCTCCTACACTGCCCGAACACCACTGCACTGCCCTAAACCCTGAAACACCACCCCCAGCATGACCCCCTACCCTGCCCGAACAACACTGCACTGCCCTAAACCCTGAAACACCAGCCCCAGCGTGACCCCCTACACTGTCCGAACACCACTGCACTGCCCTAAACCCTGAAACACCAGCCCCCGCACGACCCCCTATACTGCCCGAACACCAATGCACTGCCTTAAACCCTGAAAGACCAGCCCCCGTACGAACCCCTACACTGGCCAAACACAACTGCACTGCCCTAAACCCTGAAACACCAGCCCCCGCATGACCCCCTACACTGCCCAAACACAACTGCACTGCCCTAAACCCTGAAACACCAGCTCCCGCACGATCCCCTACATTGCCCGAACACCATTGCACTGCCCTAAACCCTGAAACACCACCCCCAGCACTACTTCCTATACTACTTGAACACCACTGCACTACACTAAACTCTGAAACACCACCCCCAGCAAGACCCCCTACACTGTCCGAATACCACTGCCCAAAACCCTGAAACACAAGCCCTCGCACGACCCCCTACAATGCCCGAACACCACTGCACTCTCCTAAATCCTGAAATACCACCCCCAGCATGACTTCCTATACTGCTCGAACACTACTGCACTGCTCTAAACCCTGAAACACTACCCCAGCAAGACCCCCTACACTGCCTGAACACTACTGCTCTTCCCAAAACCCTGAAACACCAGCCCCAGAACGACCCCCTACACTGCCCGAACACCAGTACACCGCCCTAAACCCTGAAACACCAGCCCCAGCAAGACGCCCTGCAATGCCCAAACACCACTGCACTGCCCTAAACCCTGAAACACCAGCCAGCATGACCCCCTACACTGCCCGAACACCACTGCCCTAAATCCTGAAACACCACCCCCTGCAAGACCCCCTACACTGCCTGAACTCCACTGCATGCCCTAAACCCTGAAACACCACCCCCTGCACAACCCCCTACACTGCCAGAACACCACTGCTCTGCCCAAAACCCTGAAACACCAGCCCCAGCACGATAACTACACTGCCCGAACACCACTACACCGCCCTAAACCCTGAAACACCAGCCCCAGCATGACCCCCTACACTGCCCGAACACCACTGCATTGCCCTAAACCCTGAAAGACCAGCCCCAGCATGACCCACTATACTGCTCGAACACCACTGCACAGCCCTAAACCCTGAAACACCACCCCCAGCAAGACCCCCTACACTGTCCGAATACCACTGGCCAAAACCCTGAAACACCAGCCCCCGCACAACCCCCTACACTGCCCGAACACCACTGCACTGCGCTAAAACCCTGAAACACCACCCCCAGCACGACCCCCTATACTGCTCTAACACCTCTTCACTGCCTTAAACCCTGAAAGACCAGCCCCCGTACGAACCCCCCTTCACTGGCCAAACACAACTGCACTGCCCTAAACCCTGAAACACCAGCCCCCGCACGACCCCCTACACTGCCCAAACATAACTGCACTGCCCTAAACCCTGAAACACCAACCAGCATGACCCCCTACACTGCCCGAACTTCAATGCATGCCCTAAACCCTGAAACACCACCCCCTGCACGACACCCTATACTGCCGGAAAACCACTACACTGCCCTAAACTCTGAAACACCAGCCACAGCATGACCCCCTACAATGCCCGAACACCACTGCACTGCCCTAAACCCTGAAATACCAGCCCCAGCACGACCCCCTACACTGCCTCAACACCACTGCACTGCCCTAAACCCTGAAACACCAGCCCCAGCATGACACCCTACAATGCCCGAACACCACTGCACTGCCCTAAACCCTGAAACACCAACCAGCATGACCCCCTACACTACCCGAACACCACTGCACTGCCCTAAACCCTGAAAGACCATCCCCAGCATGACCCCCTCCAATGCCCAAACACCACTGCACTGCCGTAAATCCTGAAACACCAGCCCCAGCACAACCCCTCCACTGCCCGAACACCACTGCACTGTCCTAAACCCTGAAACACCTGTCCCAGCACGACCCCCTACACTACCCGAACACCACTGCCCTAAACCCTGAAACATCACCCTCAGCACAACCCCCTACTCTGCCCGAACACCACTGCACTGCCGTAAACCCTGAAACACCACCCCTACACTGCCCGAACACCACTGCACTGCCCTAAACCCTGAAACACTACCTCCGGTACGACCTCCTACACTGCTCGAACACCACTGCACTGCCCTAAACCCTGAAACACCACCCCCAGCATGACCCCCTACCCTGCCCGAACAACACTGCACTGCCCTAAACCCTGAAACACCAGCCCCAACGTGACCCCCTACACTGTCCGAACACCACTGCACTGCCCTAAACCCTGAAACACCAGCCCACGCACGACCCCCTATACTGCCCGAACACCAATGCACTGCCTTAAACCCTGAAAGACCAGCCCCCGTACGACCCCCTACACTGGCCAAACACAACTGCACTGCCCTAAACCCTGAAACACCAGCCCCCGCATGACCCCCTACACTGCCCAAACACAACTGCACTGCCCTAAACCCTGAAACACCAGCTCCCACACGATCCCCTACATTGCCCGAACACCATTGCACTGCCCTAAACCCTGAAACACCACCCCCAGCACTACTTCCTATACTACTCGAACACCACTGCACTACACTAAACTCTGAAACACCACCCCCAGCAAGACCCCCTACACTGTCCGAATACCACTGCCCAAAACCCTGAAACACAAGCCCTCGCACGACCCCCTACAATGCCCGAACAGCACTGCACTCTCCTAAATCCTGAAATACCACCCCCAGCATGACTTCCTATACTGCTCGAACACCACTGCACTGCCCTAAACCCTGAAATACTACCCCAGCAAGACCCCCTACACTGCCTGAACACTACTGCTCTTCCAAAAAACCCTGAAACACCAGCCCCAGAACGACCCCCTACACTGCCCGAACACCAGTACACCGCCCTAAACCCTAAAACACCAGCCCCAGCAAGACCCCCTGCAATGCCCAAACACCACTGCACTGCCCTAAACCCTGAAACACCAGCCAGCATGACCCCCTAAACTGCCCGAACACCACTGCCCTAAATCCTGAAACACCACCCCCTGCAAGACCCCCTACACTGCCTGAAATCCACTGCATGCCCTAAACCCTGAAACACCACCCCCTGCACAACCCCCTACACTGCCAGAACACCACTGCTCTGCCCAAAACCCTGAAACACCAGCCCCAGCACGACCCCTACACTGCCCGAACACCAATACACCGCCCTAAACCCTGAAACACCAGCCCCAGCATGACCCCCTGCAATGCCCAAACACCACTGCACTGCCCTAAACCCTGAAACACCACCCAGCATGACCCCCTATACTGCCCGAACACCACAGCACTGCCCTAAACCCTGAAACACCAGCCCCAGCATGACCCACTATACTGCTCGAACACCACTGCACAGCCCTAAACCCTGAAACACCACCCCCAGCAAGACCCCCTACACTGCCGGAACACCACTGCCTTAATACTGAAACACCACCCCCAACAAGACCCCCTACACTGTCCGAATACCACTGGCCAAAACCCTGAAACACCAGCCCCCGCACAACCCCCTACACTGCCCGAACACCACTGCACTGCGCTAAAACCCTGAAACACCACCCCCAGCACGACCCCCTATACTGCTCGAACACCTCTTCACTGCCCTAAACGCTGAAACACCACCCCCAGCAAAACCCCCTACACTGCCTAAACACTACTGCCCTAAACCCTGAAACACCACCCCCTGCAAGACCCCCTACACTGCCCGAACTCCACTGCATGCCCTAAACCCTGAAACACCACCCCCTGCACGACACCCTATACTGCCGGAAAACCACTACACTGCCCTAAACTCTGAAACACCAGCCACAGCATGACCCCCTACAATGCCCGAACACCACTGCACTGCCCTAAACCCTGAAATACCAGCCCCAGCACGACCCCCTACACTGCCTCAACACTACTGCACTGCCCTAAACCCTGAAACACCAGCCCCAGCATGACACCGTACAATGCCCGATTATCACTGCACTGCCCTAAACCCTGAAACACCAGCCAGCATGACCCCCTACACTACCCGAACACCACTGCATTGCCCTAAACCCTGAAACTCAACCCCAGCACGACCCCCTACACTCCCCAAACACAACTGCACTGTTCTAAACCCTGAAACACCAGCCCCAGCATTACCCCGAACACTTCCCAAACACCACTGCACTGCCCTAAACCCTGAAACACCAGCCCCAGCACGACCCCCTACACTCCCTGAACACCACTGCACAGCCCTAAACCCTGAAACACCAGCCCCAGCATGACACCTTACAATGCCCGAACACCACTGCACTGCCCTAAACCCTGAAACACCAACTAGCATGACCCCCTACACTGCCCGAACACCACTGCACTGCCCTAAACCCTGAAAGACCATCCCCAGCATGACCCCCTACAATGCCCAAACACCACTGCACTGCCGTAAACCCTGAAACACCAGCCCCAGCACAACCCCTCCACTGCCCGAACACCACTGCACTGTCCTAAACCCTGAAACACCAGTCCCAGCATGACCCCCTACACTACCCGAACACCACTGCCCTAAACCCTGAAACACCACCCTCAGCAAGACCCCCTACACTGCCCAATGACCACTGCCCTAAACCCTGAAACATCACCCCCAGCACAACCCCCTACTCTGCCCGAACACCACTGTACTGCCCTAAACCCTGAAACACCACCCCTACACTGCCCAAACACCACTGCACTGCCCTAAACCCTGAAACACTACCCCCGGTACGACCTCCTACACTGCCCGAACACCACTGCACTGCCCTAAACCCTGAAACACCACCCCCAGCATGACCACCTACCCTGCCTGAACAACACTGCACTGCCCTAAACCCTGAAACACCAGCCCCAGCGTGACCCCCTACACTGTCGGAACACCACTGCACTGCCCTAAACCCTGAAACACCAGCCCCCGCACGACCCCCTATACTGCCCGAACACCAGTGCACTGCCTTAAACCCTGAAAGACCAGCCCCGTACGACCCCCTACACTGGCCAAACTCCACTGCACTGCCCTAAACCCTGAAACACCAGCCCCCGCACGACCCCCTACACTGCCCAAACACAACTGCACTGCCCTAAACCCTGAAACACCAGCCCCCGCACGATCCCCTACATTGCCCGAACACCATTGCACTGCCCTAACTCTGATACACCACCCCCAGCACTACTTCCTATACTACTCGAACACCACTGCACTACACTAAACTTTGAAACACCACCCCAGCAAGACCCCCTACACTGTCTGAATACCACTGCCCAAAACCCTGAAACACAAGCCCTCGCACAACCCCCTACAATGCCCGAAAACCACTGCACTCTCCTAAATCCTGAAATACCACCCCCAGCATGACTTCGTATACTGCTCGAACACCACTGCACTGCCCTAAACCCTGAAACACTACCCCAGCAAGACCCCCTACACTGCCTGAACACTACTGCTCTTCCCAAAACCCTGAAAAACCAGCCCCAGAACGACCCCCTACACTGCCCGAACACTAGTACACCGCCCTAAACCCTGAAACACCAGCCCCAGCAAGACCCCCTGCAATGCCCAAACACCACTGCACTGCCCTAAACCCTGAAACACCAGCCAGCATGACCCCCTACACTGCCCAAATACCACTGGCCTAAACCCTGAAACACCACCCCCTGCAAGACCCCCTACACTGCCTGAACTCCACTGCATGCCCTAAACCCTGAAACACCACCCCCTGCACTACCCCCTACACTGCCAGAACACCAATGCTCTGCCCAAAACCCTGAAACACCATCCCCAGCACGACCCCTACACTGCCCGAACACCACTACACCGCCCTGAACCCTGAAACACCAGCCCCAGCATGACCCCCTGCAATGCCCAAACAACACTGCACTGCCCTAAACCCTGAAACACCAGCCAGCATGACCCCTACACTGCCCGAACACTACTGCACTGCCCTAAACCCTGAAACACCAGCACCAGCATGACCCCCTACACTGCCCAAACACCACTGCACTGCCCTAAACCCTGAAACACTACCCCCGGTACGACCTCCTACACTGCCCGAACACCACTGCACTGCCCTAAACCCTGAAACACCACCCCCAGCATGACCACCTACCCTGCCTGAACAACACTGCACTGCCCTAAACCCTGAAACACCAGCCCCAGCGTGACCCCCTACACTGTCGGAACACCACTGCACTGCCCTAAACCCTGAAACACCAGCCCCCGCACGACCCCCTATACTGCCCGAACACCAGTGCACTGCCTTAAACCCTGAAAGACCAGCCCCGTACGACCCCCTACACTGGCCAAACTCCACTGCACTGCCCTAAACCCTGAAACACCAGCCCCCGCACGACCCCCTACACTGCCCAAACACAACTGCACTGCCCTAAACCCTGAAACACCAGCCCCCGCACGATCCCCTACATTGCCCGAACACCATTGCACTGCCCTAACTCTGATACACCACCCCCAGCACTACTTCCTATACTACTCGAACACCACTGCACTACACTAAACTTTGAAACACCACCCCCAGCAAGACCCCCTACACTGTCTGAATACCACTGCCCAAAACCCTGAAACACAAGCCCTCGCACAACCCCCTACAATGCCCGAACACCACTGCACTCTCCTAAATCCTGAAATACCACCCCCAGCATGACTTCGTATACTGCTCGAACACCACTGCACTGCCCTAAACCCTGAAACACTACCCCAGCAAGACCCCCTACACTGCCTGAACACTACTGCTCTTCCCAAAACCCTGAAAAACCAGCCCCAGAACGACCCCCTACACTGCCCGAACACTAGTACACCGCCCTAAACCCTGAAACACCAGCCCCAGCAAGACCCCCTGCAATGCCCAAACACCACTGCACTGCCCTAAACCCTGAAACACCAGCCAGCATGACCCCCTACACTGCCCAAATACCACTGGCCTAAACCCTGAAACACCACCCCCTGCAAGACCCCCTACACTGCCTGAACTCCACTGCATGCCCTAAACCCTGAAACACCACCCCCTGCACTACCCCCTACACTGCCAGAACACCAATGCTCTGCCCAAAACCCTGAAACACCATCCCCAGCACGACCCCTACACTGCCCGAACACCACTACACCGCCCTGAACCCTGAAACACCAGCCCCAGCATGACCCCCTGCAATGCCCAAACAACACTGCACTGCCCTAAACCCTGAAACACCAGCCAGCATGACCCCTACACTGCCCGAACACTACTGCACTGCCCTAAACCCTGAAACACCAGCACCAGCATGACCCCCTACACTGCCCGAACACCACTGCATTGCCCTAAACCCTGAAACACCACCCCCAGCAAGACCCCCTACACTACCCAAACACCACTGACCTAAACCCTGAAACACCACCCCCAGCACGACCCCCTATTTTGCCCGAAAACCACTGCACTGCTCTAAACCCTGAAACATCACCCCCAGCATGACCCACTATACTGCTCGAACACCACTGCACAGCCCTAAACCCTGAAACACCACCCCCAGCAAGACCCCCTACACTGCCCGAACAACACTGCCCTAAATCCTGAAACACCACCCCCAGCAAGACCCCCTACACTGTCCGAATACCACTGGCCAAAGCCCTGAAACACCAGCCCCTGCACAACCCACTACACTGCCAGAACACCACTGCACTGCGCTAAAACCATGAAACACCACCCCCAGCACGACCCCCTATACTGCTCGAACACCTCTTCACTGCCCTAAACACTGAAACACCACCCCAGCAAAAACCCCTACACTGCCTGAACACCACTGCCCTAAACTCTGAAACACCACCCCCTGCAAGACCCCCTACACTGCCCGAACTCCACTGCATGCCCTAAACCCTGAAACACTACCCCAGGAAGACCCCCTATACTGCCCGAACACCACTGCTCTGCCAAAACCCTGAAACACCAGGCCCAGCACGACCCCCTACACTGCCCGAACACCAGTACACCGCCCTAAACCCTGAAACACCAGCCCCAGCATGACCCCCTTTAATGCCCTAACACCACTGCCCTAAACCCTGAAACACCACCTCCTGTAAGACCCCCTACAGTGCCAGAACTCCACTGCATGCCCTAAACCCTGAAACACCACCCCCTGCACAACCCCCTACACTGCCAGAACACCACTGCTCTGCCCAAAACCCTGAAACACCAGCTCCAGCCGACCCCCTACACTGCCTGAACACCACTACACCGCCCTAAACCCTGAAACACCAGTCCCAGCATGACCCCCTGCAATGCCCGAACACCACTGCACTGCCCTAATCCCTGAAACACCAGCCAGCATGACCCCCTACACTGCCCGAACCCACTGCACTGCCCCAAACCCTGAAACACCAGCCCCAGCATGACCCCCTACACTGCCCGAACACCACTGCATTGCCCTAAAGCCTGAAACACCAGCCCCAGCCACAGCATGACCCCTACACTGCCGTAACACCACTTTCTGTCCTAAACCCTGAAACACCAGCCCCAGCACGACCCCGTACACTGCCCGAACACCACTGCACTGCCCCAAACCCTGAAACACCACCCCCAGTAAGACCCACTACACTGCCCAAACATCACTGACCTAAACCCTGAAACACCACCCCCAGCAAGACCCCCTACACTGCCCGAACACCACTGCCCTAAATCCTGAAACACCACCCCCAGCAAGACCCCCTACACTGTCCGAATACCACTGGCCAAAGCCCTGAAACACCAGCCCCTGCACAACCCCCTACACTGCCAGAACACCACTGCACTGCGCTAAAACCATGAAACACCACCCCCAGCACGACCCCCTATACTGCTCGAACACCTCTTCACTGCCCTAAACACTGAAACACCACCCCAGCAAAAATCCCTACACTGCCTGAACACCACTGCCCTAAACTCTGAAACACCACCCCCTGCAAGACCCCCTACACTGCCCGAACTCCACTGCATGCCCTAAACCCTGAAACACCACCCCCTGCATGACACCCTATACTGCCGGAAAACCACTACACTGCCCTAAACTCTGAAACACCAGCCACAGCATGACCCCCTACAATGCCCGAACACCACTGCACTGCCCTAAACCCTGAAATACCATCCCAACACGAACCCCTACACTGCCTCAACACCACTGCACTGCCCTAAACCCTGAAACACCAGCCCCAGCATGACACCCTACAATGCCCGAACACCACTGCACTGCCCTAAACCCTGAAACACTAACCAGCATGACCCCCTACACTGCCCGAACACCACTGCACTGCCCTAAACCCTGAAAGACCATCCCCAGCATGACCCCCTACAATGCCCAAACACCACTGCACTGCCATAAACCCTGAAACACCAGCCCCAGCACAACCCCTCCACTGCCCCAACACCACTGCACTGTCCTAAACCCTGAAACACCTGTCCCAGCACGAACCCCTACACTACCCGAACACCACTGCCCTAAACCCTGAAACATCATCCCCAGCACAACCCCCTACTCTGCCTGAACACCACTGCACTGCCCTAAACCCTGAAACACCACCCCTACACTGCCCGAACACCACTGCACTGCCCTAAACCCTGAAACACTACCCCCTGTACGACCTCCTACACTGCCCGAACACCACTGCACTGCCCTAAACCCTGAAACACCACCCCCAGCATGACCCCCTACCCTGCCCGAACACCAATGCACTGCCTTAAACCCTGAAAGACCAGCCCCCGTACGACCCCCTACACTGGCCAAACACAACTGCACTGCCCTAAACCCTGAAACACCAGCCCCTGCATGACCCCCTACACTGCCCAAACACAACTGCACTGCCCTAAACCCTGAAACACCAGCTCCCACACGATCCCCTACATTGCCCGAACACCATTGCACTGCCCTAAACCCTGAAACACCACCCCCAGCACTACTTCCTATACTACTCGAACACCACTGCACTACACTAAACTCTGAAACACCACCACCAGCAAGACCCCCTACACTGTCCGAATACCACTGCCCAAAACCCTGAAACACAAGCCCTCGCACGACCCCCTACAATGCCCGAACAGCACTGCACTCTCCTAAATCCTGAAATACCACCCCCAGCATGACTTCCTATACTGCTCGAACACCACTGCACTGCCCTAAACCCTGAAACACTACCCCAGCAAGACCCCCTACACTGCCTGAACACTACTGCTCTTCCAAAAAACCCTGAAACACCAGCCCCAGAACGACCCCCTACACTGCCCGAACACCAGTACACCGCCCTAAACCCTAAAACACCAGCCCCAGCAAGACCCCCTGCAATGCCCAAACACCACTGCACTGCCCTAAACCCTGAAACACCAGCCAGCATGACCCCCTAAACTGCCCGAACACCACTGCCCTAAATCCTGAAACACCACCCCCTGCAAGACCCCCTACACTGCCTGAAATCCACTGCATGCCCTAAACCCTGAAACACCACCCCCTGCACAACCCCCTACACTGCCAGAACACCACTGCTCTGCCCAAAACCCTGAAACACCAGCCCCAGCACGACCCCTACACTGCCCGAACACCAATACACCGCCCTAAACCCTGAAACACCAGCCCCAGCATGACCCCCTGCAATGCCCAAACACCACTGCACTGCCCTAAACCCTGAAACACCACCCAGCATGACCCCCTATACTGCCCGAACACCACAGCACTGCCCTAAACCCTGAAACACCAGCTCCAGCATGACCCACTATACTGCTCGAACACCACTGCACAGCCCTAAACCCTGAAACACCACCCCCAGCAAGACCCCCTACACTGCCGGAACACCACTGCCCTAAATACTGAAACACCACCCCCAACAAGACCCCCTACACTGTCCGAATACCACTGGCCAAAACCCTGAAACACCAGCCCCTGCACAACCCCCTACACTGCCCGAACACCACTGCACTGCGCTAAAACCCTGAAACACCACCCCCAGCACGACCCCCTATACTGCTCGAACACCTCTTCACTGCCCTAAACACTGAAACACCACCCCCAGCAAAACCCCCTACACTGCCTAAACACTACTGCCCTAAACCCTGAAACACCACCCCCTGCAAGACCCCCTACACTGCCCGAACTCCACTGCATGCCCTAAACCCTGAAACACCACCCCCTGCACGACACCCTATACTGCCGGAAAACCACTACACTGCCCTAAACTCTGAAACACCAGCCACAGCATGACCCCCTACAATGCCCGAACACCACTGCACTGCCCTAAACCCTGAAATACCAGCCCCAGCACGACCCCCTACACTGCCTCAACACTACTGCACTGCCCTAAACCCTGAAACACCAGCCCCAGTATGACACCGTACAATGCCCGAACATCACTGCACTGCCCTAAACCCTGAAACACCAGCCAGCATGACCCCCTACACTACCCGAACACCACTGCATTGCCCTAAACCCTGAAACTCAACCCCAGCACGACCCCCTACACTCCCCAAACACAACTGCACTGTTCTAAACCCTGAAACACCAGCCCCAGCATTACCCCGAACACTTCCCAAACACCACTGCACTGCCCTAAACCCTGAAACACCAGCCCCAGCACGACCCCCTACACTACCTGAACACCACTGCACAGCCCTAAACCCTGAAACACCAGCCCCAGCATGACACCTTACAATGCCCGAACACCACTGCACTGCCCTAAACCCTGAAACACCAACTAGCACGACCCCCTACACTGCCCGAACACCACTGCACTGCCCTAAACCCTGAAAGACCATCCCCAGCATGACCCCCTACAATGCCCAAACACCACTGCACTGCCGTAAACCCTGAAACACCAGCCCCAGCACAACCCCTCCACTGCCCGAACACCACTGCACTGTCCTAAACCCTGAAACACCAGTCCCAGCATGACCCCCTACACTACCCGAACACCACTGCCCTAAACCCTGAAACACCACCCTCAGCAAGACCCCCTACACTGCCCAATGACCACTGCCCTAAACCCTGAAACATCACCCCCAGCACAACCCCCTACTCTGCCCGAACACCACTGTACTGCCCTAAACCCTGAAACACCACCCCTACACTGCCCAAACACCACTGCACTGCCCTAAACCCTGAAACACTACCCCCGGTACGACCTCCTACACTGCCCGAACACCACTGCACTGCCCTAAACCCTGAAACACCACCCCCAGCATGACCACCTACCCTGCCTGAACAACACTGCACTGCCCTAAACCCTGAAACACCAGCCCCAGCGTGACCCCCTACACTGTCGGAACACCACTGCACTGCCCTAAACCCTGAAACACCAGCCCCCGCACGACCCCCTATACTGCCCGAACACCAGTGCACTGCCTTAAACCCTGAAAGACCAGCCCCGTACGACCCCCTACACTGGCCAAACTCCACTGCACTGCCCTAAACCCTGAAACACCAGCCCCCGCACGACCCCCTACACTGCCCAAACACAACTGCACTGCCCTAAACCCTGAAACACCAGCCCCCGCACGATCCCCTACATTGCCCGAACACCATTGCACTGCCCTAACTCTGATACACCACCCCCAGCACTACTTCCTATACTACTCGAACACCACTGCACTACACTAAACTTTGAAACACCACCCCCAGCAAGACCCCCTACACTGTCTGAATACCACTGCCCAAAACCCTGAAACACAAGCCCTCGCACGACCCCTACAATGCCCGAACACCACTGCACTCTCCTAAATCCTGAAATACCACCCCCAGCATGACTTCGTATACTGCTCGAACACCACTGCACTGCCCTAAACCCTGAAACACTACCCCAGCAAGACCCCCTACACTGCCTGAACACTACTGCTCTTCCCAAAACCCTGAAAAACCAGCCCCAGAACGACCCCCTACACTGCCCGAACACTAGTACACCGCCCTAAACCCTGAAACACCAGCCCCAGCAAGACCCCCTGCAATGCCCAAACACCACTGCACTGCCCTAAACCCTGAAACACCAGCCAGCATGACCCCCTACACTGCCCAAATACCACTGGCCTAAACCCTGAAACACCACCCCCTGCAAGACCCCCTACACTGCCTGAACTCCACTGCATGCCCTAAACCCTGAAACACCACCCCCTGCACTACCCCCTACACTGCCAGAACACCAATGCTCTGCCCAAAACCCTGAAACACCATCCCCAGCACGACCCCTACACTGCCCGAACACCACTACACCGCCCTGAACCCTGAAACACCAGCCCCAGCATGACCCCCTGCAATGCCCAAACACCACTGCACTGCCCTAAACCCTGAAACACCAGCCAGCATGACCCCTACACTGCCCGAACACTACTGCACTGCCCTAAACCCTGAAACACCAGCACCAGCATGACCCCCTACACTGCCCGAACACCACTGCATTGCCCTAAACCCTGAAACACCAGCCCCAGCACAACCCCTACACTGCCCAAACACCACTTTCTGTCCTAAACCCTGAAACACCACCCCCAGCAAGACCCCCTACACTACCCAAACACCACTGACCTAAACCCTGAAACACCACCCCCAGCACGACCCCCTATTTTGCCCGAACACCACTGCACTGCTCTAAACCCTGAAACATCACCCCCAGCATGACCCACTATACTGCTCGAACACCACTGCACAGCCCTAAACCCTGAAACACCACCCCCAGCAAGACCCCCTACACTGCCCGAACACCACTGCCCTAAATCCTGAAACACCACCCCCAGCAAGACCCCCTACACTGTCCGAATACCACTGGCCAAAGCCCTGAAACACCAGCCCCTGCACAACCCACTACACTGCCAGAACACCACTGCACTGCGCTAAAACCATGAAACACCACCCCCAGCACGACCCCCTATACTGCTCGAACACCTCTTCACTGCCCTAAACACTGAAACACCACCCCAGCAAAAACCCCTACACTGCCTGAACACCACTGCCCTAAACTCTGAAACACCACCCCCTGCAAGACCCCCTACACTGCCCGAACTCCACTGCATGCCCTAAACCCTAAAACACTACCCCAGGAAGACCCCCTATACTGCCCGAACACCACTGCTCCGCCAAAACCCTGAAACACCAGGCCCAGCACGACCCCCTACACTGCCCGAACACCAGTACACCGCCCTAAACCCTGAAACACCAGCCCCAGCATGACCCCCTTTAATGCCCTAACACCACTGCCCTAAACCCTGAAACACCACCTCCTGTAAGACCCCCTACAGTGCCAGAACTCCACTGCATGCCCTAAACCCTGAAACACCACCCCCTGCACAACCCCCTACACTGCCAGAACACCACTGCTCTGCCCAAAACCCTGAAACACCAGCTCCAGC
This sequence comes from Triturus cristatus, assembly GCF_964204655.1. NCBI lineage: Eukaryota > Metazoa > Chordata > Amphibia > Caudata > Salamandridae > Triturus > Triturus cristatus. The sequence continues at coordinate 567,698,099 of NC_140579.1, read as the reverse complement.
CGACCCCCTACACTGCCTGAACACCACTACACCGCCCTAAACCCTGAAACACCAGTCTCAGCATGACCCCCTGCAATGCCCGAACACCACTGCACTGCCCTAATCCCTGAAACACCAGCCAGCATGACCCCCTACACTGCCCGAACCCACTGCACTGCCCCAAACCCTGAAACACCAGCCCCAGCATGACCCCCTACACTGCCCGAACACCACTGCATTGCCCTAAAGCCTGAAACACCAGCCCCAGCCACAGCATGACCCCTACACTGCCGGAACACCACTTTCTGTCCTAAACCCTGAAACACCAGCCCCAGCACGACCCCGTACACTGCCCGAACACCACTGCACTGCCCCAAACCCTGAAACACCACCCCCAGTAACACCCACTACACTGCCCAAACATCACTGACCTAAACCCTGAAACACCACCCCCAGCAAGACCCCCTACACTGCCCGAACACCACTGCCCTAAATCCTGAAACACCACCCCCAGCAAGACCCCCTACACTGTCCGAATACCACTGGCCAAAGCCCTGAAACACCAGCCCCTGCACAACCCCCTACACTGCCAGAACACCACTGCACTGCGCTAAAACCATGAAACACCACCCCCAGCACGACCCCCTATACTGCTCGAACACCTCTTCACTGCCCTAAACACTGAAACACCACCCCAGCAAAAACCCCTACACTGCCTGAACACCACTGCCCTAAACTCTGAAACACCACCCCCTGCAAGACCCCCTACACTGCCCGAACTCCACTGCATGCCCTAAACCCTGAAACACCACCCCCTGCATGACACCCTATACTGCCGGAAAACCACTACACTGCCCTAAACTCTGAAACACCAGCCACAGCATGACCCCCTACAATGCCCGAACACCACTGCACTGCCCTAAACCCTGAAATACCATCCCCAGCACGAACCCCTACACTGCCTCAACACCACTGCACTGCCCTAAACCCTGAAACACCAGCCCCAGCATGACACCCTACAATGCCCGAACACCACTGCACTGCCCTAAACCCTGAAACACTAACCAGCATGACCCCCTACACTGCCCGAACACCACTGCACTGCCCTAAACCCTGAAAGACCATCCCCAGCATGACCCCCTACAATGCCCAAACACCACTGCACTGCCATAAACCCTGAAACACCAGCCCCAGCACAACCCCTCCACTGCCCCAACACCACTGCACTGTCCTAAACCCTGAAACACCTGTCCCAGCACGAACCCCTACACTACCCGAACACCACTGCCCTAAACCCTGAAACATCATCCCCAGCACAACCCCCTACTCTGCCTGAACACCACTGCACTGCCCTAAACCCTGAAACACCACCCCTACACTGCCCGAACACCACTGCACTGCCCTAAACCCTGAAACACTACCCCCTGTACGACCTCCTACACTGCCCGAACACCACTGCACTGCCCTAAACCCTGAAACACCACCCCCAGCATGACCCCCTACCCTGCCCGAACAAGACTGCACTGCCCTAAACCCTGAAACACCAGCCCCCGCACGACCCCCTATACTGCCCGAACACCAATGCACTGCCTTAAACCCTGAAAGACCAGCCCCGTACGACCCCCTACACTGGCCAAACACCACTGCACTGCCCTAAACCCTGAAACACCAGCCCCCGCACGACCCCCTACATTGCCCAAACACAACTGCACTGCCCTAAACCCTGAAACACCAGCCCCCGCACGATCCCCTACATTGCCCGAACACCACTACACTGCCCTAAACTCTGAAACACAAGCCACAGCATGACCCCCTACAATGCCCGAACACCACTGCACTGCCCTAAACCCTGAAATACCAGCCCCAGCACGACCCCCTACACTGCCTCAACACTACTGCACTGCCCTAAACCCTGAAACACCAGCCCCAGCATGACACCGTACAATGCCCGAACATCACTGCACTGCCCTAAACCCTGAAACACCAGCCCCAGTATTACCCCGAACACTTCCCAAACACCACTGCACTGCCCTAAACCCTGAAACACCAGCCCCAGCACGACCCCCTACACTACCTGAACACCACTGCACAGCCCTAAACCCTGAAACACCAGCCCCCGCACGACCCCCTATACTGCCCGAACACCAATGCACTGCCTTAAACCCTGAAAGACCAGCCCCGTACGACCCCCTACACTGGCCAAACACCACTGCACTGCCCTAAACCCTGAAACACCAGCCCCCGCACGACCCCCTACATTGCCCAAACACAACTGCACTGCCCTAAACCCTGAAACACCAGCCCCCGCACGATCCCCTACATTGCCCGAACACCACTACACTGCCCTAAACTCTGAAACACAAGCCACAGCATGACCCCCTACAATGCCCGAACACCACTGCACTGCCCTAAACCCTGAAATACCAGCCCCAGCACGACCCCCTACACTGCCTCAACACTACTGCACTGCCCTAAACCCTGAAACACCAGCCCCAGCATGACACCGTACAATGCCCGAACATCACTGCACTGCCCTAAACCCTGAAACGCCAGCCCTAGCATTACCCCGAACACTTCCCAAACACCACTGCACTGCCCTAAACCCTGAAACACCAGCCCCAGCACGACCCCCTACACTACCTGAACACCACTGCACAGCCCTAAACCCTGAAACACCAGCCCCAGCATGACACCTTACAATGCCCGAACACCACTGCACTGCCCTAAACCCTGAAACACCAACTAGCACGACCCCCTACACTGCCCGAACACCACTGCACTGCCCTAAACCCTGAAAGACCATCCCAGCATGACCCCCTACAATGCCCAAACACCACTGCACTGCCGTAAACCCTGAAACACCAGCCCCAGCACAACCCCTCCACTGCCCGAACATCACTGCACTGTCCTAAACCCTGAAACACCAGTCCCAGCAAGACCCCCTACACTGCCCAATGACCACTGCCCTAAACCCTGAAACATCACCCCCAGCACAACCCCCTACTCTGCCCGAACACCACTGTACTGCCCTAAACCCTGAAACACCACCCCTACACTGCCCAAACACCACTGCACTGCCCTAAACCCTGAAACACTACCCCCGGTACGACCTCCTACACTGCCCGAACACCACTGCTCTGCCCTAAACCCTGAAACACCACCCCCAGCATGACCCCCTACCCTGCCTGAACAACACTGCACTGCCCTAAACCCTGAAACACCAGCCCCAGCGTGACCCCCTACACTGTCGGAACACCACTGCACTGCCCTAAACCCTGAAACACCAGCCCCCGCACGACCCCCTATACTGCCCGAACACCAGTGCACTGCCTTAAACCCTGAAAGACCAGCCCCGTACGACCCCCTACACTGGCCAAACTCCACTGCACTGCCCTAAACCCTGAAACACCAGCCCCGCACGACCCCCTATACTGCTCGAACACCTCTTCACTGCCCTAAACACTGAAACACCACCCCCAGCAAAACCCCCTACACTGCCTAAACACTACTGCCCTAAACCCTGAAACACCACCCCCTGCAAGACCCCCTACACTGCCCGAACTCCACTGCATGCCCTAAACCCTGAAACACCACCCCCTGCACGACACCCTATACTGCCGGAAAACCACTACACTGCCCTAAACTCTGAAACACCAGCCACAGCATGACCCCCTACAATGCCCGAACACCACTGCACTGCCCTAAACCCTGAAATACCAGCCCCAGCACGACCCCCTACACTGCCTCAACACTACTGCACTGCCCTAAACCCTGAAACACCAGCCCCAGCATGACACCGTACAATGCCCGAACATCACTGCACTGCCCTAAACCCTGAAACACCAGCCAGCATGACCCCCTACACTACCCGAACACCACTGCATTGCCCTAAACCCTGAAACTCAACCCCAGCACGACCCCCTACACTCCCCAAACACAACTGCACTGTTCTAAACCCTGAAACACCAGCCCCAGCATTACCCCGAACACTTCCCAAACACCACTGCACTGCCCTAAACCCTGAAACACCAGCCCCAGCACGACCCCCTACACTACCTGAACACCACTGCACAGCCCTAAACCCTGAAACACCAGCCCCAGCATGACACCTTACAATGCCCGAACACCACTGCACTGCCCTAAACCCTGAAACACCAACTAGCACGACCCCCTACACTGCCCGAACACCACTGCACTGCCCTAAACCCTGAAAGACCATCCCCAGCATGACCCCCTACAATGCCCAAACACCACTGCACTGCCGTAAACCCTGAAACACCAGCCCCAGCACAACCCCTCCACTGCCTGAACACCACTGCACTGTCCTAAACCCTGAAACACCAGTCCCAGCATGACCCCCTACACTACCCGAACACCACTGCCCTAAACCCTGAAACACCACCCTCAGCAAGACCCCCTACACTGCCCAATGACCACTGCCCTAAACCCTGAAACATCACCCCCAGCACAACCCCCTACTCTGCCCGAACACCACTGTACTGCCCTAAACCCTGAAACACCACCCCTACACTGCCCAAACACCACTGCACTGCCCTAAACCCTGAAACACTACCCCCGGTACGACCTCCTACACTGCCCGAACACCACTGCACTGCCCTAAACCCTGAAACACCACCCCCAGCATGACCACCTACCCTGCCTGAACAACACTGCACTGCCCTAAACCCTGAAACACCAGCCCCAGCGTGACCCCCTACACTGTCGGAACACCACTGCACTGCCCTAAACCCTGAAACACCAGCCCCCGCACGACCCCCTATACTGCCCGAACACCAGTGCACTGCCTTAAACCCTGAAAGACCAGCCCCGTACGACCCCCTACACTGGCCAAACTCCACTGCACTGCCCTAAACCCTGAAACACCAGCCCCCGCACGACCCCCTACACTGCCCAAACACAACTGCACTGCCCTAAACCCTGAAACACCAGCCCCCGCACGATCCCCTACATTGCCCGAACACCATTGCACTGCCCTAACTCTGATACACCACCCCCAGCACTACTTCCTATACTACTCGAACACCACTGCACTACACTAAACTTTGAAACACCACCCCCAGCAAGACCCCCTACACTGTCTGAATACCACTGCCCAAAACCCTGAAACACAAGCCCTCGCACGACCCCTACAATGCCCGAACACCACTGCACTCTCCTAAATCCTGAAATACCACCCCCAGCATGACTTCGTATACTGCTCGAACACCACTGCACTGCCCTAAACCCTGAAACACTACCCCAGCAAGACCCCCTACACTGCCTGAACACTACTGCTCTTCCCAAAACCCTGAAAAACCAGCCCCAGAACGACCCCCTACACTGCCCGAACACTAGAAAACACCGCCCTAACCCCTGAAACACCAGCCCCAGCAAGACCCCCTGCAATGCCCAAACACCACTGCACTGCCCTAAACCCTGAAACACCAGCCAGCATGACCCCCTACACTGCCCAAATACCACTGGCCTAAACCCTGAAACACCACCCCCTGCAAGACCCCCTACACTGCCTGAACTCCACTGCATGCCCTAAACCCTGAAACACCACCCCCTGCACTACCCCCTACACTGCCAGAACACCAATGCTCTGCCCAAAACCCTGAAACACCATCCCCAGCACGACCCCTACACTGCCCGAACACCACTACACCGCCCTGAACCCTGAAACACCAGCCCCAGCATGACCCCCTGCAATGCCCAAACACCACTGCACTGCCCTAAACCCTGAAACACCAGCCAGCATGACCCCTACACTGCCCGAACACTACTGCACTGCCCTAAACCCTGAAACACCAGCACCAGCATGACCCCCTACACTGCCCGAACACCACTGCATTGCCCTAAACCCTGAAACACCAGCCCCAGCACAACCCCTACACTGCCCAAACACCACTTTCTGTCCTAAACCCTGAAACACCACCCCCAGCAAGACCCCCTACACTACCCAAACACCACTGACCTAAACCCTGAAACACCACCCCCAGCACGACCCCCTATTTTGCCCGAACACCACTGCACTGCTCTAAACCCTGAAACATCACCCCCAGCATGACCCACTATACTGCTCGAACACCACTGCACAGCCCTAAACCCTGAAACACCACCCCCAGCAAGACCCCCTACACTGCCCGAACACCACTGCCCTAAATCCTGAAACACCAGCCCCGCACGACCCCCTACACTGCCCAAACACAACTGCACTGCCCTAAACCCTGAAACACCAGCCCCCGCACGATCCCCTACATTGCCCGAACACCATTGCACTGCCCTAACTCTGATACACCACCCCCAGCACTACTTCCTATACTACTCGAACACCACTGCACTACACTAAACTTTGAAACACCACCCCCAGCAAGACCCCCTACACTGTCTGAATACCACTGCCCAAAACCCTGAAACACAAGCCCTCGCACGACCCCCTACAATGCCCGAACACCACTGCACTCTCCTAAATCCTGAAATACCACCCCCAGCATGACTTCGTATACTGCTCGAACACCACTGCACTGCCCTAAACCCTGAAACACTACCCCAGCAAGACCCCCTACACTGCCTGAACACTACTGCTCTTCCCAAAACCCTGAAAAACCAGCCCCAGAACGACCCCCTACACTGCCCGAACACTAGTACACCGCCCTAAACCCTGAAACACCAGCCCCAGCAAGACCCCCTGCAATGCCCAAACACCACTGCACTGCCCTAAACCCTGAAACACCAGCCAGCATGACCCCCTACACTGCCCAAATACCACTGGCCTAAACCCTGAAACACCACCCCCTGCAAGACCCCCTACACGGCCTGAACTCCACTGCATGCCCTAAACCCTGAAACACCACCCCCTGCACTACCCCCTACACTGCCAGAACACCAATGCTCTGCCCAAAACCCTGAAACACCATCCCCAGCACGACCCCCACACTGCCCGAACACCACTACACCGCCCTGAACCCTGAAACACCAGCCCCAGCATGACCCCCTGCAATGCCCAAACACCACTGCACTGCCCTAAACCCTGAAACACCAGCCAGCATGACCCCTACACTGCCCGAACACTACTGCACTGCCCTAAACCCTGAAACACCAGCACCAGCATGACCCCCTACACTGCCCGAACACCACTGCATTGCCCTAAACCCTGAAACACCAGCCCCAGCACAACCCCTACACTACCCAAACACCACTGACCTAAACTCTGAAACACCACCCCCAGCACGACCCCCTATTTTGCCCGAACACCACTGCACTGCTCTAAACCCTGAAACATCACCCCCAGCATGACCCACTATACTGCTCGAACACCACTGCACAGCCCTAAACCCTGAAATACCACCCCCAGCAAGACCCCCTACACTGCCCGAACACCACTGCCCTAAATCCTGAAACACCACCCCCAGCAAGACCCCCTACACTGTCCGAATACCACTGGCCAAAGCCCTGAAACACCAGCCCCTGCACAACCCCCTACACTGCCAGAACACCACTGCACTGCGCTAAAACCATGAAACACCACCCCCAGCACGACCCCCTAAACTGCTCGAACACCTCTTCACTGCCCTAAACACTGAAACACCACCGCAGCAAAAACCCCTACACTGCCTGAACACCACTGCCCTAAACTCTGAAACACCACCCCCTGCAAGACCCCCTACACTGCCCGAACTCCACTGCATGCCCTAAACCCTGAAACACCACCCCCTGCATGACACCCTATACTGCCGGAAAACCACTACACTGCCCTAAACTCTGAAACACCAGCCACAGCATGACCCCCTACAATGCCCGAACACCACTGCACTGCCCTAAACCCTGAAATACCATCCCCAGCACGAACCCCTACACTGCCTCAACACCACTGCACTGCCCTAAACCCTGAAACACCAGCCCCAGCATGACACCCTACAATGCCCGAACACCACTGCACTGCCCTAAACCCTGAAACACTAACCAGCATGACCCCCTACACTGCCCGAACACCACTGCACTGCCCTAAACCCTGAAAGACCATCCCCAGCATGACCCCCTACAATGCCCAAACACCACTGCACTGCCATAAACCCTGAAACACCAGCCCCAGCACAACCCCTCCACTGCCCCAACACCACTGCACTGTCCTAAACCCTGAAACACCTGTCCCAGCACAAACCCCTACACTACCCGAACACCACTGCCCTAAACCCTGAAACATCATCCCCAGCACAACCCCCTACTCTGCCTGAACACCACTGCACTGCCCTAAACCCTGAAACACCACCCCTACACTGCCCGAACACCACTGCACTGCCCTAAACCCTGAAACACAACCCCTGTACGACCTCCTACACTGCCCGAACACCACTGCACTGCCCTAAACCCTGAAACACCACCCCCAGCATGACCCCCTACCCTGCCCGAACAACACTGCACTGCCCTAAACCCTGAAACACCAGCCCCAGCGTGACCCCCTACACTGTCTGAACACCACTGCACTGCCCTAAACCCTGAAACACCAGCCCCCGCACGACCCCCTATACTGCCCGAACACCAATGCACTGCCTTAAACCATGAAAGACCAGCCCCGTACGACCCCCTACACTGGCCAAACACCACTGCACTGCCCTAAACCCTGAAACACCAGCCCCCGCACGACCCCCTACATTGCCCAAACACAACTGCACTGCCCTAAACCCTGAAACACCAGCCCCCGCACGATCCCCTACATTGCCCGAACACCATTGCACTGCCCTAAACCCTGAAACACCACCCCCAGCACTACTTCCTATACTACTCAAACACCACTGCACTGCCCTAAACTCTGAAACACCACCCCCAGCAAGACCCCCTACACTGTCCGAATACCACTGCCCAAAACCCTGTAACATAAGCCCCCTCACGACCCCCTACACTGCCCAAACACCATTACACTCTCCTAAATCCTGAAATACCACCCCAGCATTACTTCCTATACTGCTCGAACACCACTGCACTGCCCTAAACCCTGAAACACTACCCCAGGAAGACCCCCTATACTGCCCGAACACCACTGCTCTGCCAAAACCCTGAAACACCAGGCCCAGCACGACCCCCTACACTGCCCGAACACCAGTACACCGCCCTAAACCCTGAAACACCAGCCCCAGCATGACCCCCTTCAATGCCCTAACACCACTGCCCTAAACCCTGAAACACCACCTCCTGTAAGACCCCCTACAGTGCCAGAACTCCACTGCATGCCCTAAACCCTGAAACACCACCCCCTGCACAACCCCCTACACTGCCAGAACACCACTGCTCTGCCCAAAACCCTGAAACACCAGCTCCAGCCGACCCCCTACACTGCCTGAACACCACTACACCGCCCTAAACCCTGAAACACCAGTCCCAGCATGACCCCCTGCAATGCCCGAACACCACTGCACTGCCCTAATCCCTGAAACACCAGCCAGCATGCCCCCTACACTGCCCGAACCCACTGCACTGCCCCAAACCCTGAAACACCAGCCCCAGCATGACCCCCTACACTGCCCGAACACCACTGCATTGCCCTAAAGCCTGAAACACCAGCCCCAGCCACAGCATGACCCCTACACTGCCGGAACACCACTTTCTGTCCTAAACCCTGAAACACCAGCCCCAGCACGACCCCGTACACTGCCCGAACACCACTGCACTGCCCCAAACCCTGAAACACCACCCCCAGTAAGACCCACTACACTGCCCAAACATCACTGACCTAAACCCTGAAACACCACCCCCAGCAAGACCCCTACACTGCCCGAACACCACTGCCCTAAATCCTGAAACACCACCCCCAGCAAGACCCCCTACACTGTCCGAATACCACTGGCCAAAGCCCTGAAACACCAGCCCCTGCACAACCCCCTACACTGCCAGAACACCACTGCACTGCGCTAAAACCATGAAACACCACCCCCAGCACGACCCCCTATACTGCTCGAACACCTCTTCACTGCCCTAAACACTGAAACACCACCCCAGCAAAAACCCCTACACTGCCTGAACACCACTGCCCTAAACTCTGAAACACCACCCCCTGCAAGACCCCCTACACTGCCCGAACTCCACAGCATGCCCTAAACCCTGAAACACCACCTCCTGCATGACACCCTATACTGCCGGAAAACCACTACACTGCCCTAAACTCTGAAACACCAGCCACAGCATGACCCCCTACAATGCCCGAACACCACTGCACTGCCCTAAACCCTGAAATACCATCCCCAGCACGAACCCCTACACTGCCTCAACACCACTGCACTGCCCTAAACCCTGAAACACCAGCCCCAGCATGACACCCTACAATGCCCGAACACCACTGCACTGCCCTAAACCCTGAAACACTAACCAGCATGACCCCCTACACTGCCCGAACACCACTGCACTGCCCTAAACCCTGAAAGACCATCCCCAGCATGACCCCCTACAATGCCCAAACACCACTGCACTGCCATAAACCCTGAAACACCTGTCCCAGCACGAACCCCTACACTGCCCGAACACCACTGCCCTAAACCCTGAAACATCATCCCCAGCACAACCCCCTACTCTGCCTGAACACCACTGCACTGCCCTAAACCCTGAAACACCACCCCTACACTGCCCGAACACCACTGCACTGCCCTAAACCCTGAAACACTACCCCCTGTACGACCTCCTACACTGCCCGAACACCACTGCACTGCCCTAAACCCTGAAACACCACCCCCAGCATGACCCCCTACCCTGCCCGAACAACACTGCACTGCCCTAAACCCTGAAACACCAGCCCCAGCGTGACCCCCTACACTGTCCGAACACCACTGCACTGCCCTAAACCCTGAAACACCAGCCCCCGCACGACCCCCTATACTGCCCGAACACCAATGCACTGCCTTAAACCCTGAAAGACCAGCCCCGTACGACCCCCTACACTGGCCAAACACCACTGCACTGCCCTAAACCCTGAAACACCAGCCCCCGCACGACCCCCTACATTGCCCAAACACAACTGCACTGCCCTAAACCCTGAAACACCAGCCCCCGCACGATCCCCTACATTGCCCGAACACCACTACACTGCCCTAAACTCTGAAACACCAGCCACAGCATGACCCCCTACAATGCCCGAACACCACTGCACTGCCCTAAACCCTGAAATACCAGCCCCAGCACGACCCCCTACACTGCCTCAACACTACTGCACTGCCCTAAACCCTGAAACATCAGCCCCAGCATTACACCGTACAATGCCCGAACATCACTGCACTGCCCTAAACCCTGAAACACCAGCCAGCATGACCCCCTACACTACCCAACACCACTGCATTGCCCTAAACCCTGAAACTCAACCCCAGCACGACCCCCTACACTCCCCAAACACAACTGCACTGTTCTACACCCTGAAACACCAGCCCCAGCATTACCCCGAACACTTCCCAAACACCACTGCACTGCCCTAAACCCTGAAACACCAACTAGCACGACCCCCTACACTGCCCGAACACCACTGCACTGCCCTAAACCCTGAAAGACCATCCCCAGCATGACCCCCTACAATGCCCAAACACCACTGCACTGCCGTAAACCCTGAAACACCAGCCCCAGCACGACCCCCTACACTACCTGAACACCACTGCACAGCCCTGAACCCTGAAACACCAGCCCCAGCATGACACCTTACAATGCCCGAACACCACTGCACTGCCCTAAACCCTGAAACACCAACTAGCACGACCCCCTACACTGCCCGAACACCACTGCACTGCCGTAAACCCTGAAACACCAGCCCCAGCACAACCCCTCCACTGCCCGAACACCACTGCACTGTCCTAAACCCTGAAACACCAGTCCCAGCATGACCCCCTACACTACCCGAACACCACTGCCCTAAACCCTGAAACACCACCCTCAGCAAGACCCCCTACACTGCCCAATGACCACTGCCCTAAACCCTGAAACATCACCCCCAGCACAACCCCCTACTCTGCCCGAACACCACTGTACTGCCCTAAACCCTGAAACACCACCCCTACACTGCCCAAACACCACTGCACTGCCCTAAACCCTGAAACACTACCCCCGGTACGACCTCCTACACTGCCCGAACACCACTGCACTGCCCTAAACCCTGAAACACCAGCCCCAGCGTGACCCCCTACCCTGCCTGAACAACACTGCACTGCCGTAAACCCTGAAACACCAGCCCCAGCGTGACCCCCTACACTGTCGGAACACCACTGCACTGCCCTAAAGCCTGAAACACCAGCCCCCGCACGACCCCCTATACTGCCCGAACACCAGTGCACTGCCTTAAACCCTGAAAGACCAGCCCCGTACGACCCCCTACACTGGCCAAACTCCACTGCACTGCCCTAAACCCTGAAACACCAGCCCCCGCACGACCCCCTACACTGCCCAAACACAACTGCACTGCCCTAAACCCTGAAACACCAGCCCCCGCACGATCCCCTACATTGCCCGAACACCATTGCACTGCCCTAACTCTGATACACCACCCCCAGCACTACTTCCTATACTACTCGAACACCACTGCACTACACTAAACTTTGAAACACCACCCCCAGCAAGACCCCCTACACTGTCTGAATACCACTGCCCAAAACCCTGAAACACAAGCCCTCGCACGACCCCCTACAATGCCCGAACACCACTGCACTCTCCTAAATCCTGAAATACCACCCCCAGCAGGACTTCGTATACTGCTCGAACACCACTGCACTGCCCTAAACCCTGAAACACTACCCCAGCAAGACCCCCTACACTGCCTGAACACTACTGCTCTTCCCAAAACCCTGAAAAACCAGCCCCAGAACGACCCCCTACACTGCCCGAACACTAGTACACCGCCCTAAACCCTGAAACACCAGCCCCAGCAAGACCCCCTGCAATGCCCAAACACCACTGCACTGCCCTAAACCCTGAAACACCAGCCAGCATGACCCCCTACACTGCCCAAATACCACTGGCCTAAACCCTGAAACACCACCCCCTGCAAGACCCCCTACACTGCCTGAACTCCACTGCATGCCCTAAACCCTGAAACACCACCCCCTGCACTACCCCCTACACTGCCAGAACACCAATGCTCTGCCCAAAACCCTGAAACACCATCCCCAGCACGACCCCTACACTGCCCGAACACCACTACACCGCCCTGAACCCTGAAACACCAGCCCCAGCATGACCCCCTGCAATGCCCAAACACCACTGCACTGCCCTAAACCCTGAAACACCAGCCAGCATGACCCCTACACTGCCCGAACACTACTGCACTGCCCTAAACCCTGAAACACCAGCACCAGCATGACCCCCTACACTGCCCGAACACCACTGCAGTGCCCTAAACCCTGAAACACCAGCCCCAGCACAACCCCTACACTGCCCAAACACCACTTTCTGTCCTAAACCCTGAAACACCACCCCCAGCAAGACCCCCTACACTACCCAAACACCACTGACCTAAACCCTGAAACACCACCCCCAGCACGACCCCCTATTTTGCCCGAACACCACTGCACTGCTCTAAACCCTGAAACATCACCCCCAGCATGACCCACTATACTGCTCGAACACCACTGCACAGCCCTAAACCCTGAAACACCACCCCCAGCAAGAACCCCTACACTGCCCGAACACCACTGCCCTAAATCCTGAAACACCACCCCCAGCAAGACCCCCTACACTGTCCGAATACCACTGGCCAAAGCCCTGAAACACCAGCCCCTGCACAACCCCCTACACTGCCAGAACACCACTGCACTGCGCTAAAACCATGAAACACCACCCCCAGCACGACCCCCTAAACTGCTCGAACACCTCTTCACTGCCCTAAACACTGAAACACCACCCCAGCAAAAACCCCTACACTGCCTGAACACCACTGCCCTAAACTCTGAAACACCACCCCCTGCAAGACCCCCTACACTGCCCGAACTCCACTGCATGCCCTAAACCCTGAAACACCACCCCCTGCATGACACCCTATACTGCCGGAAAACCACTACACTGCCCTAAACTCTGAAACACCAGCCACAGCATGACCCCCTACAATGCCCGAACACCACTGCACTGCCCTAAACCCTGAAATACCATCCCCAGCACGAACCCCTACACTGCCTCAACACCACTGCACTGCCCTAAACCCTGAAACACCAGCCCCTGCATGACACCCTACAATGCCCGAACACCACTGCACTGCCCTAAACCCTGAAACACTAACCAGCATGACCCCCTACACTGCCCGAACACCACTGCACTGCCCTAAACCCTGAAAGACCATCCCCAGCATGACCCCCTACAATGCCCAAACACCACTGCACTGCCATAAACCCTGAAACACCAGCCCCAGCACAACCCCTCCACTGCCCCAACACCACTGCACTGTCCTAAACCCTGAAACACCTGTCCCAGCACAAACCCCTACACTACCCGAACACCACTGCCCTAAACCCTGAAACATCATCCCCAGCACAACCCCCTACTCTGCCTGAACACCACTGCACTGCCCTAAACCCTGAAACACCACCCCTACACTGCCCGAACACCACTGCACTGCCCTAAACCCTGAAACACTACCCCCTGTACGACCTCCTACACTGCCCAAACACCACTGCACTGCCCTAAACCCTGAAACACCACCCCCAGCATGACCCCCTACCCTGCCCGAACAACACTGCACTGCCCTAAACCCTGAAACACCAGCCCCAGCGTGACCCCCTACACTGTCCGAACACCACTGCACTTCCCTAAACCCTGAAACACCAGCCCCCGCACGACCCCCTATACTGCCCGAACACCAATGCACTGCCTTAAACCATGAAAGACCAGCCCCGTACGACCCCCTACACTGGCCAAACACCACTGCACTGCCCTAAACCCTGAAACACCAGCCCCCGCACGACCCCCTACATTGCCCAAACACAACTGCACTGCCCTAAACCCTGAAACACCAGCCCCCGCACGATCCCCTACATTGCCCGAACACCATTGCACTGCCCTAAACCCTGAAACACCACCCCCAGCACTACTTCCTATACTACTCAAACACCACTGCACTGCCCTAAACTCTGAAACACCACCCCCAGCAAGACCCGCTACACTGTCCGAATACCACTGCCCAAAACCCTGTAACATAAGCCCCCTCACGACCCCCTACACTGCCCAAACACCATTGCACTCTCCTAAATCCTGAAATACCACCCCAGCATTACTTCCTATACTGCTCGAACACCACTGCACTGCCCTAAACCCTGAAACACTACCCCAGGAAGACCCCCTATACTGCCCGAACACCACTGCTCTGCCAAAACCCTGAAACACCAGGCCCAGCACGACCCCCTACACTGCCCGAACACCAGTACACCGCCCTAAACCCTGAAACACCAGCCCCAGCATGACCCCCTTCAATGCCCTAACACCACTGCCCTAAACCCTGAAACACCACCTCCTGTAAGACCCCCTACAGTGCCAGAACTCCACTGCATGCCCTAAACCCTGAAACACCACCCCCTGCACAACCCCCTACACTGCCAGAACACCACTGCTCTGCCCAAAACCCTGAAACACCAGCTCCAGCCAACCCCCTACACTGCCTGAACACCACTACACCGCCCTAAACCCTGAAACACCAGTCCCAGCATGACCCCCTGCAATGCCCGAACACCACTGCACTGCCCTAATCCCTGAAACACCAGCCAGCATGACCCCCTACACTGCCCGAACCCACTGCACTGCCCCAAACCCTGAAACACCAGCCCCAGCATGACCCCCTACACTGCCCGAACACCACTGCATTGCCCTAAAGCCTGAAACACCAGCCCCAGCCACAGCATGACCCCTACACTGCCGGAACACCACTTTCTGTCCTAAACCCTGAAACACCAGCCCCAGCACGACCCCGTACACTGCCCGAACACCACTGCACTGCCCCAATCCCTGAAACACCACCCCCAGTAAGACCCACTACACTGCCCAAACATCACTGACCTAAACCCTGAAACACCACCCCCAGCAAGACCCCCTACACTGCCCGAACACCACTGCCCTAAATCCTGAAACACCACCCCCAGCAAGACCCCCTACACTGTCCGAATACCACTGGCCAAAGCCCTGAAACACCAGCCCCTGCACAACCCCCTACACTGCCAGAACACCACTGCACTGCGCTAAAACCATGAAACACCACCCCCAGCACGACCCCCTATACTGCTCGAACACCTCTTCACTGCCCTAAACACTGAAACACCACCCCAGCAAAAACCCCTACACTGCCTGAACACCACTGCCCTAAACTCTGAAACACCACCCCCTGCAAGACCCCCTACACTGCCCGAACTCCACTGCATGCCCTAAACCCTGAAACACCACCCCCTGCATGACACCCTATACTGCCGGAAAACCACTACACTGCCCTAAACTCTGAAACACCAGCCACAGCATGACCCCCTACAATGCCCGAACACCACTGCACTGCCCTAAACCCTGAAATACCATCCCCAGCACGAACCCCTACACTGCCTCAACACCACTGCACTGCCCTAAACCCTGAAACACCAGCCCCAGCATGACACCCTACAATGCCCGAACACCACTGCACTGCCCTAAACCCTGAAACACTAACCAGCATGACCCCCTACACTGCCCGAACACCACTGCACTGCCCTAAACCCTGAAAGACCATCCCCAGCATGACCCCCTACAATGCCCAAACACCACTGCACTGCCATAAACCCTGAAACACCAGCCCCAGCACAACCCCTCCACTGCCCCAACACCACTGCACTGTCCTAAACCCTGAAACACCTGTCCCAGCACGAACCCCTACACTACCCGAACACCACTGCCCTAAACCCTGAAACATCATCCCCAGCACAACCCCCTACTCTGCCTGAACACCACTGCACTGCCCTAAACCCTGAAACACCACCCCTACACTGCCCGAACACCACTGCACTGCCCTAAACCCTGAAACACTACCCCCTGTACGACCTCCTACACTGCCCGAACACCACTGCACTGCCCTAAACCCTGAAACACCACCCCCAGCATGACCCCCTACCCTGCCCGAACAACACTGCACTGCCCTAAACCCTGAAACACCAGCCCCAGCGTGACCCCCTACACTGTCCGAACACCACTGCACTGCCCTAAACCCTGAAACACCAGCCCCCGCACGACCCCCTATACTGCCCGAACACCAATGCACTGCCTTAAACCCTGAAAGACCAGCCCCGTACGACCCCCTACACTGGCCAAACACCACTGCACTTTCCTAAACCCTGAAACACCAGCCCCCGCACGACCCCCTACATTGCCCAAACACAACTGCACTGCCCTAAACCCTGAAACACCAGCCCCCGCACGATCCCCTACATTGCCCGAACACCACTACACTGCCCTAAACTCTGAAACACCAGCCACAGCATGACCCCCTACAATGCCCGAACACCACTGCACTGCCCTAAACCCTGAAATACCAGCCCCAGCACGACCCCCTACACTGCCTCAACACTACTGCACTGCCCTAAACCCTGAAACACCAGCCCCAGCATGACACCGTACAATGCCCGAACATCACTGCACTGCCCTAAACCCTGAAACACCAGCCAGCATGACCCCCTACACTACCCGAACACCACTGCATTGCCCTAAACCCTGAAACTCAACCCCAGCACGACCCCCTACACTCCCCAAACACAACTGCACTGTTCTACACCCTGAAACACCAGCCCCAGCATTACCCCGAACACTTCCCAAAAACCACTGCACTGCCCTAAACCCTGAAACACCAGCCCCAGCACGACCCCCTACACTACCTGAACACCACTGCACAGCCCTGAACCCTGAAACACCAGCCCCAGCATGACACCTTACAATGCCCGAACACCACTGCACTGCCCTAAACCCTGAAACACCAACTAGCACGACCCCCTACACTGCCCGAACACCACTGCACTGCCCTAAACCCTGAAAGACCATCCCCAGCATGACCCCCTACAATGCCCAAACACCACTGCACTGCCGTAAACCCTGAAACACCAGCCCCAGCACAACCCCTCCACTGCCCGAACACCACTGCACTGTCCTAAACCCTGAAACACCAGTCCCAGCATGACCCCCTACACTACCCGAACACCACTGCCCTAAACCCTGAAACACCACCCTCAGCAAGACCCCCTACACTGCCCAATGACCACTGCCCTAAACCCTGAAACATCACCCCCAGCACAACCCCCTACTCTGCCTGAACACCACTGTACTGCCCTAAACCCTAAAACACCACCCCTACACTGCCCAAACACCACTGCACTGCCCTAAACCCTGAAACACTACCCCCGGTACGACCTCCTACACTGCCCGAACACTGCCCTAAACCCTGAAACACCACCCCCAGCATGACCCCCTACCCTGCCTGAACAACACTGCACTGCCGTAAACCCTGAAACACCAGCCCCAGCGTGACCCCCTACACTGTCGGAACACCACTGCACTGCCCTAAAGCCTGAAACACCAGCCCCCGCACGACCCCCTATACTGCCCGAACACCAGTGCACTGCCTTAAACCCTGAAAGACCAGCCCCGTACGACCCCCTACACTGGCCAAACTCCACTGCACTGCCCTAAACCCTGAAACACCAGCCCCCGCACGACCCCCTACACTGCCCAAACACAACTGCACTGCCCTAAACCCTGAAACACCAGCCCCCGCACGATCCCCTACATTGCCCGAACACCATTGCACTGCCCTAACTCTGATACACCACCCCAGCACTACTTCCTATAATACTCGAACACCACTGCACTACACTAAACTTTGAAACACCACCCCCAGCAAGACCCCCTACACTGTCTGAATACCACTGCCCAAAACCCTGAAACACAAGCCCTCGCACGACCCCCTACAATGCCCGAACACCACTGCACTCTCCTAAATCCTGAAATACCACCCCCAGCAGGACTTCGTATACTGCTCGAACACCACTGCACTGCCCTAAACCCTGAAACACTACCCCAGCAAGACCCCCTACACTGCCTGAACACTACTGCTCTTCCCAAAACCCTGAAAAACCAGCCCCAGAACGACCCCCTACACTGCCCGAACACTAGTACACCGCCCTAAACCCTGAAACACCAGCCCCAGCAAGACCCCCTGCAATGCCCAAACACCACTGCACTGCCCTAAACCCTGAAACACCAGCCAGCATGACCCCCTACACTGCCCAAATACCACTGGCCTAAACCCTGAAACACCACCCCCTGCAAGACCCCCTACACTGCCTGAACTCCACTGCATGCCCTAAACCCTGAAACACCACCCCCTGCACTACCCCCAATACTGCCAGAACACCAATGCTCTGCCCAAAACCCTGAAACACCATCCCCAGCACGACCCCTACACTGCCCGAACACCACTACACCGCCCTGAACCCTGAAACACCAGCCCCAGCATGACCCCCTGCAATGCCCAAACACCACTGCACTGCCCTAAACCCTGAAACACCAGCCAGCATGACCCCTACACTGCCCGAACACTACTGCACTGCCCTAAACCCTGAAACACCAGTACCAGCATGACCCCCTACACTGCCCGAACACCACTGCATTGCCCTAAACCCTGAAACACCAGCCCCAGCACAACCCCTACACTGCCAAAAACACCACTTTCTGTCCTAAACCCTGAAACACCACCCCCAGCAAGACCCCCTACACTACCCAAACACCACTGACCTAAACCCTGAAACACCACCCCCAGCACGACCCCCTATTTTGCCCGAACACTACTGCACTGCTCTAAACCCTGAAACATTACCCCCAGCATGACCCACTATACTGCTCGAACACCACTGCACAGCCCTAAACCCTGAAATACCACCCCCAGCAAGACCCCCTACACTGCCCGAACACCACTGCCCTAAATCCTGAAACACCACCCCCAGCAAGACCCCCTACACTGTCCGAATACCACTGGCCAAAGCCCTGAAACACCAGCCCCTGCACAACCCCCTACACTGCCAGAACACCACTGCACTGCGCTAAAACCATGAAATACCACCCCCAGCACGACCCCCTATACTGCTCGAACACCTCTTCACTGCCCTAAACACTGAAACACCACCCCAGCAAAAACCCCTACACTGCCTGAACACCACTGCCCTAAACTCTGAAACACCACCCCCTGCAAGACCCCCTACACTGCCCGAACTCCACTGCATGCCCTAAACCCTGAAACACCACCCCCTGCATGACACCCTATACTGCCGGAAAACCACTACACTTCCCTAAACTCTGAAACACCAGCCACAGCATGACCCCCTACAATGCCCGAACACCACTGCACTGCCCTAAACCCTGAAATACCATCCCCAGCACGAACCCCTACACTGCCTCAACACCACTGCACTGCCCTAAACCCTGAAACACCAGCCCCAGCATGACACCCTACAATGCCCGAACACCACTGCACTGCCCTAAACCCTGAAACACTAACCAGCATGACCCCCTACACTGCCCGAACACCACTGCACTGCCCTAAACCCTGAAAGACCATCCCCAGCATGACCCCCTACAATGCCCAAACACCACTGCACTGCCATAAACCCTGAAACACCAGCCCCAGCACAACCCCTCCACTGCCCCAACAGCACTGCACTGTCCTAAACCCTGAAACACCTGTCCCAGCACGAACCCCTACACTACCCGAACACCACTGCCCTAAACCCTGAAACATCATCCCCAGCACAACCCCCTACTCTGCCTGAACACCACTGCACTGCCCTAAACCCTGAAACACCACCCCTACACTGCCCGAACACCACTGCACTGCCCTAAACCCTGAAACACTCCCCCCTGTACGACGTCCTACACTGCCCGAACACCACTGCACTGCCCTAAACCCTGAAACACCACCCCCAGCATGACCCCCTACCCTGCCCGAACAACACTGCACTGCCCTAAACCCTGAAACACCAGCCCCAGCGTGACCCCCTACACTGTCCGAACACCACTGCACTGCCCTAAACCCTGAAACACCAGCCCCCGCACGACCCCCTATACTGCCCGAACACCAATGCACTGCCTTAAACCCTGAAAGACCAGCCCCGTACGACCCCCTACACTGGCCAAACACCACTGCACTTTCCTAAACCCTGAAACACCAGCCCCCGCACGACCCCCTGCAATGCCCAAACACCACTGCACTGCCCTAAACCCTGAAACACCAGCCAGCATGACCCCTACACTGCCCGAACACTACTGCACTGCCCTAAACCCTGAAACACCAGCACCAGCATGACCCCCTACACTGCCCGAACACCACTGCATTGCCCTAAACCCTGAAACACCAGCCCCAGCACAACCCCTACACTGCCCAAACACCACTTTCTGTCCTAAACCCTGAAACACCACCCCCAGCAAGACCCCCTACACTACCCAAACACCACTGACCTAAACCCTGAAACACCACCCCCAGCACGACCCCCTATTTTGCCCGAACACTACTGCACTGCTCTAAACCCTGAAACATTACCCCCAGCATGACCCACTATACTGCTCGAACACCACTGCACAGCCCTAAACCCTGAAATACCACCCCCAGCAAGACCCCCTACACTGCCCGAACACCACTGCCCTAAATCCTGAAACACCACCCCCAGCAAGACCCCCTACACTGTCCGAATACCACTGGCCAAAGCCCTGAAACACCAGCCCCTGCACAACCCCCTACACTGCCAGAACACCACTGCACTGCGCTAAAACCATGAAATACCACCCCCAGCACGACCCCCTATACTGCTCGAACACCTCTTCACTGCCCTAAACACTGAAACACCACCCCAGCAAAAACCCCTACACTGCCTGAACACCACTGCCCTAAACTCTGAAACACCACCCCCTGCAAGACCCCCTACACTGCCCGAACTCCACTGCATGCCCTAAACCCTGAAACACCACCCCCTGCATGACACCCTATACTGCCGGAAAACCACTACACTGCCCTAAACTCTGAAACACCAGCCACAGCATGACCCCCTACAATGCCCGAACACCACTGCACTGCCCTAAACCCTGAAATACCATCCCCAGCACGAACCCCTACACTGCCTCAACACCACTGCACTGCCCTAAACCCTGAAACACCAGCCCCAGCATGACACCCTACAATGCCCGAACACCACTGCACTGCCCTAAACCCTGAAACACTAACCAGCATGACCCCCTACACTGCCCGAACACCACTGCACTGCCCTAAACCCTGAAAGACCATCCCCAGCATGACCCCCTACAATGCCCAAACACCACTGCACTGCCATAAACCCTGAAACACCAGCCCCAGCACAACCCCTCCACTGCCCCAACAGCACTGCACTGTCCTAAACCCTGAAACACCTGTCCCAGCACGAACCCCTACACTACCCGAACACCACTGCCCTAAACCCTGAAACATCATCCCCAGCACAACCCCCTACTCTGCCTGAACACCACTGCACTGCCCTAAACCCTGAAACACTCCCCCCTGTACGACCTCCTACACTGCCCGAACACCACTGCACTGCCCTAAACCCTGAAACACCACCCCCAGCATGACCCCCTACCCTGCCCGAACAACACTGCACTGCCCTAAACCCTGAAACACCAGCCCCAGCGTGACCCCCTACACTGTCCGAACACCACTGCACTGCCCTAAACCCTGAAACACCAGCCCCCGCACGACCCCCTATACTGCCCGAACACCAATGCACTGCCTTAAACCCTGAAAGACCAGCCCCGTACGACCCCCTACACTGGCCAAACACCACTGCACTGCCCTAAACCCTGAAACACCAGCCCCCGCACGACCCCCTACATTGCCCAAACACAACTGCACTGCCCTAAACCCTGAAACACCAGCCCCCGCACGATCCCCTACATTGCCCGAACACCATTGCACTGCCCTAAACCCTGAAACACCACCCCCAGCACTACTTCCTATACTACTCAAACACCACTGCACTGCCCTAAACTCTGAAACACCACCCCCAGCAAGACCCCCTACACTGTCCGAATACCACTGCCCAAAACCCTGTAACATAAGCCCCCTCACGACCCCCTACACTGCCCAAACACCATTGCACTCTCCTAAATCCTGAAATACCACCCCAGCATTACTTCCTATACTGCTCGAACACCACTGCACTGCCCTAAACCCTGAAACACTACCCCAGGAAGACCCCCTATACTGCCCGAACACCACTGCTCTGCCAAAACCCTGAAACACCAGGCCCAGCACGACCCCCTACACTGCCCGAACACCAGTACACCGCCCTAAACCCTGAAACACCAGCCCCAGCATGACCCCCTTCAATGCCCTAACACCACTGCCCTAAACCCTGAAACACCACCTCCTGTAAGACCCCCTACAGTGCCAGAACTCCACTGCTTGCCCTAAACCCTGAAACACCACCCCCTGCACAACCCCCTACACTGCCAGAACACCACTGCTCTGCCCAAAACCCTGAAACACCAGCTCCAGCCGACCCCCTACACTGCCTGAACACCACTACACCGCCCTAAACCCTGAAACACCAGTCCCAGCATGACCCCCTGCAATGCCCGAACACCACTGCACTGCCCTAATCCCTGAAACACCAGCCAGCATGACCCCCTACACTGCCCGAACCCACTGCACTGCCCCAAACCCTGAAACACCAGCCCCAGCATGACCCCCTACACTGCCCGAACACCACTGCATTGCCCTAAAGCCTGAAACACCAGCCCCAGCCACAGCATGACCCCTACACTGCCGGAACACCACTTTCTGTCCTAAACCCTGAAACACCAGCCCCAGCATGACCCCGTACACTGCCCGAACACCACTGCACTGCCCCAAACCCTGAAACACCACCCCCAGTAAGACCCACTACACTGCCCAAACATCACTGACCTAAACCCTGAAACACCACCCCTACACTGCCCGAACCCACTGCACTGCCCTAAACCCTGAAACACCAGCTCCAGCATGACCCTCTACACTGCCCGAACACCACTGCATTGCCCTAAACCCTGAAACACCAGCCCCAGCACGACCCCTACACTGCCCGAACACCACTTTCTGTCCTAAACCCTGAACACCAGCCCCAGCACGACCCCGTACACTGTCCGAACACCACTGCACTGCCCTAAACCCTGAAACACCACACCCAGCAAGACCCCTTACACTGCCTGAACACCACTGCCCTAAATCTTGAAACACCACCCCCAGCAAGACCCCCTACACTGTCCGAATACCACTGGCCAAAACCCTGAAACACCAGCCCCCGCACGACCCCCTACACTGCCCGAACACCACTGCACTGCCCTAAACCCTAAAACACCACCCCCAGCACGACCCCTATACTGCTCGAACACCACTGCACTGCCCTAAACACAGAGACACCACCTCCAGCAAAACCCCCTACACTGCCCGAACACCACTGCCCTAAACCCTGAAACACCACCCCCTGCAAGACCCCCTACACTGCATGAACTCCACTGCATGCCCTAATCCCTGAAACACCACCCCCTGCAAGAACCCCTACAGTGCCAGAACTCCACTGCATGCCCTAAACCCTGAAACACCACCCCCTGCACAACCCCCTACACTGCCAGAACACCACTGCTCTGCCCAAAACCCTGAAACACCAGCCCCAGCACAACCCCCTACACTGCCTGAACACCATTACACCCCCCTAAACCCTGAAACACCAGCCCCAGCATGACCCCCTGCAATGCCTGAACACCACTGCACTGCCCTAAACCCTGAAACACCAGCCAGCATGACCCCCTACACTGCCCGAACCCACTACACTGCCCTAAACCCTGAAACATCTGCCCCAGCATCACCCCCTACACTGCCCAAACACCACTGCATTGCCCTAAACCCTGAAACACCAGCCCCAGCACGACCCCTACACTGGCCGAACACCACTTTCTGTCCTAAACCCTGAAACACCAGCCCCAGCACGACCCCGTGCACTGCCCGGACACTACTGCACTGCCCTAAACCCTGAAACACCACCCCAGTAAGACCCCCTACACTGCCCAAACACCACTGACCTAAATTCTGAAACATCACTGTAATAATCAAGGATGTCTCGTAGACAGGTTACGTAGAACAGATTGTAGGTTTATTGGTTAGCCATAAAGTCCATGTAAATCTCATGTAAGGCCTCAGCTAGGCCCCAGAAAAGCCCCTGTAAAGCCCCACCAGGAGCAGCCTCCCTGCTGCTCAGCCCATCTCCACCAACTGCCAACTCCTCCAGTCCCCCACACTCAACATTCCAAGTGACATCACTCATGGCTGAGCAGCAAGGAACAGGACAGCAATGAGGAAGATGTACAACAACAACAATAGATTATAGCACATCTCCCTTCCTTAGAAAAACAAGCAAAAGATATGCATTGAATCAAGATAGCACAAAATAACTTCGCTTGCATAAACAAAAATACACATCTTGAAAGACTTCATAAAGAGATACAACAAGCAATTGAAAATACATAAAGCACCCAAATTAGAAAATACTCGCAAGAAAATACAATGAGCCCCATCCCCCTCCCTAGGGAAACTAATTAGATGGGTACTCACCACCAACAAATTAACAATAATAGGGTAAACACACCTCCCCACAGAGGAATACCCCTCCCTAAGACATACAGAACATTGTAATAGGGAAACGCACCTCCCTATGACTCCAAAACTTAGTAATAGGGAAAAAAAAAACACCTCCCTATAGGGGAAAACACCTCCCAAAGACTCAATGAACTTGTAATAGGGAAAATACACCTCCCTATGATACTCTGACCACTATAATAGGGAAAAGACACCTCCCTATGATACTCTGAACACTGTAATAGGGAAAAAACACCTCCCCATGATACCCTGAACACTGTAATAGGGGAAAAACACCTCCCTATGATACCCTGAACACTGTAATAGGGGAAAAACACCTCCCTATGATACCCTGAACACTGTAATAGGGGAAAAACACCTCCCTATAGGGGAAAACACCTCCCAAAGACTCACTGAACTTGTAATAGGGAAAATACACCTCCCTATGATACTCTGGCCACTGTAATAGGGGAAATACACCTCCCTATGATACTCTGAAAATTGTAATAGGGGAAAAACACCTCCCTATAGGGGAAAACACCTCCCTTAGATACATAGAACATAGAAATAGGGAAACGCACCTCCCTATGAAACTCCAAATACTGTAATAGGGGAAAACACCTCCCTATAGGGGAAAACACCTCCCTTAGACTCTGCGAACACTGTAATAGGGAAAAACTTTCCCTATGATACACCAAGATACCAGATCTTGTAACAGGGGAAAAACACCTCCCTAAAACTGAGAAATAGGGGAACAACCCCCTATGATCCAAAACCGGGCAATTAGCCCCAAAATTGAACACATCGCTCCACCCAGCTCCACAACCCTACCAAAATGATGGGTACACACCAGTCACTAACATGACACAACACCCATGAACAAGAATGGAAACACACACCAACCCCACAGGATAGGGGCACTCACACACACCCCCACAAAACAATATTGCAGTAATGAAAATAAAGAAATAAGAAATCTCATACACCGGTGAGCGATCTCTCACCCGAAATTGTCACCAGCAGGAAACTTTTCGTTATAAGTTCTATGCAGCTCTAGGGAAGTTGTCCAAGTTCCTTCTAAAATCCAGTAGATGGCACTCTTGTAAAAAGATTCACATCTAAAAAAACGATGGTCTTCTCGTAAAGAGATTAACATATTCAAATCAACTCCCATGTGACACTTAAACTAACAACTAGTCTTTGTGCTGGGCCATTTAGAAAGTAATGTGGCACAAAATTGCTGAAACTGTGTGAAAAGCCCAAAATCACACTTGTAATCACATCCATGAACACACGGCCTGAAACGGAACTGACAGTGCATGAATAGAATATAGCACGTGCATTCTCTCACCTATTGACAACAGAGTGTTTACTTTGACCCTTGGTGAGATACCAAGGAACTTCCGCGTTACGAAGTGTGTCGAAAGTCCCATTACTATGGGAACGAAGAACGTTAAACGCTAAGCTGCGTGCTTGACGTCGCGCTAAAAGAACTTCAGTGACCATAGAGTGGAGAGGAGAATACCAAACATTCCACAAGTGACGAACACGCTGCCTCTCCGCTAGCACCAACCGAAAGTTCTACAACGTCATCAGAGCACAGATGGCAGCGCCACCGAAGCATCACTCGGCTGACTAACGGTAATTCGACACCACTGGGACTCGATCCATGCCCCCGACAAACAGCTGAAGGATCCTGAGCAGACAGGAGACCCCGCGAGCAGCCCGAAGCGTCAGAGAGAACACTGGAAATTCAGGAAAACCAGGTAAGCTGCGCGCGCTGAATGAATGCCACAAGGACTGCTAACAATTCAACTGCCAACCTTGCACAGTGAATCCCTAGATTAGCACAGCCCATTTTACCTTATGGTAGCCGATTTTACCATAATGCCAGTCTGTGAGGTTGCACTTCGTCGCAAGTAATCAGTGCTCGATCACTAGCTCCACGGTAAATCGTCTCAGACAGCGGTTTTCTTTTAACGGTTAATCACCAGATAGCGCTGCCATAACCACAACAAACATTACGCCGAGGCTCGACACTTGCCCCCGATAAACAGCTGAATCTGACGGACCGGTCACCACACATTGGGATAGTATCACAGCACATGTAGACAGCCGCAGTCAAATAGTAATTGGTGTCCGATTCCTTTTTTCCTCTTTAAACACAGTCTCATTTCTGAAGCTTATCCCAGAAGAAACTGACACTCACATTGTAGGGCGACCGATGGATAGGTCACTGGTGGGGCTCTTGAGTGTCAGCTTACCAAATTTTACTTGTAATCAACAGTTTCCTTCAGCAAAAACCTAGCAAATTCCACTTTACTCACAGTTTCAGTACCGCAACCAGCTTGAAAGTTCTCTAGAAAGTTTTCCTTTTCTCTTGAAAATCCTTTAAGCAACAGAAACCATAGTCCATTGAAGTAGCACGCGTAAGTTCTTTCCAGTCGTCGCCAGTGTAATAATCAAGGATGTCTCGTAGACAGGTTACGTAGAACAGATTGTAGGTTTATTGGTTAGCCATAAAGTCCATGTAAATCTCATGTAAGGCCTCAGCTAGGCCCCAGAAAAGCCCCTGTAAAGCCCCACCAGGAGCAGCCTCCCTGCTGCTCAGCCCATCTCCACCAACTGCCAACTCCTCCAGTCCCCCACACTCAACATTCCAAGTGACATCACTCATGGCTGAGCAGCAAGGAACAGGACAGCAATGAGGAAGATGTACAACAACAACAATAGATTATAGCAACCACCCCCAGCACGACCCCCTATTCTGCCCGAACACCACTGCACAGCCCTAAACCCTGAAACACCACCCCCAGCAAGACCCCTTACACTGCCCGAACACCACTGCCCTAAATCCTGAAACACCACCCCCAGCAAGACCTCCTACACTGTCCGAACTCCACTGCATGCCCTAAACTCTGAAACACCACCCCCTGCACGACACCCTACACTGCCCGAACACCACTACACTGCCCTAAACTGTGAAACACCAGCCACAGAATGACCCCCTACAATGCCTGAACACCACTGCACTGCCCTAAACCCTGAAACACCAGCCAGCATGACCCCCTACACAGCCCGAACACCACTGCACTGCCATAAACCGTGAAACACCAGTCCCAGCATGACTCCCTATACTGCCCAAACACCACCGCATTGCCCTAAACCCTGAAACACCAGCCCCAGCACGACCCCCTACACTGCCTGACCACCAATGCACTGCCCTAAACCCTGAAACACCAGCCCCAACATGACACCCTACAATGCCCGAACACCACTGCACTGCCCTAAACCCAGAAACACGAGCCAGCACGACCCCCTACACTGCCCGAACACCACTGCACTGTCCTAAACCCTGAAACACCAGCCCCAGCATGACCCCCTACACTGCCCGAACACCACTGCACTGCCCTAAACCCTGAAACACCAGCCCCAGCACGACCCCCTACACTGCCCAAACACCACTGCACTGTCCTAATCCATGAAATACCAGCCCCAGCACGACCCTGTACACTGCCCGAACACCACTGCACTGCCCTAAACCCTGAAACACCACCCCCAGCACGACCACCTACAGTGCCCGAACACCACTGCACTACCCTAAACCCTGAAACACCACCCCCAGCATGACCCCTACACAGCTTGAACACTACTGCCCTGCCCTAAATCTGAAACACCACCCCCAGCATGACCCCCTGCTCTGCCCGAACACCACTGCTCTGCCCTAAACCCTAAAACACCAGCCCCAGCACGACACCTCACACTGCCCGAACACCACTGCACTGCCCTTAACCCTGAAACACCACCCCCAGCAGGACCCCCTACACTGCCCGAACACCAATGCACTGCTCTGAAACCTAAAACACTACCCCCGGCACGACACCCTACACTGCCCGAACACCACTGCACTGCCATAAACCCTGAAACACCACCCTTAGCATGACCCCCTACACTGCCCGAACACTACTGCACTTCCCTAAACCCTGAAACACCAACCCCAGCACGACCCCCTACACTGCCCGAACACCACTCCACTGCCCTAAACCCTGAAACACTACCCCCCGCAAGACCCCCTACACTGCCCGAACACTACTGCACTGCCCTAACCCCTGAAACAACACCTACAGCAATATCCCCTCCACTGCCCGAACACCACTGCCCTAAATCCTGAAACACCATGACCCTCTACACTGCCCGAACAACACTGCTCTGCCCAAAACCCTTAAACAGCAGCCCCAGCATGCCCCCTTACTCTGCCTGAACACCACTGCACTGCCCTAAACCCAGAAACACGAGCCAGCACAACCCCCTACACTGCCCGAACACCACTGCACTGTCCTAAACCCTGAAACACCAGCCCCAGCATGACCCCCTACACTGCCCGAACACCACGGCACTGCCCAAAACCCTGAAACACCAGCCCCAGCACGACCCCCTACACTGCCCGAACACCACTGCACTGTCCTAATCCCTGAAACACCAGCCCCAGCACGACCCTGTACACTGCCTGAACACCACTGTAATGCCCTAAACCCTGAAACACAAGCCCCAGCACAACCCCCTACACTGCCTGAACACCACTGCACTGCCCTAAACCCTGAAACACCACCCCCAGCACGACCCCCTGCTCTGCCCGAACACCACTGCTTTGCCCTAAACCCTAAAACACCAGCCCCAGCATGACACCTCACACTGCCCGAACACCACTGCACTGCCCTTAACCCTGAAACACCACCCCCAGCAGGACCCCCTACACTGCCCGAACACCAATGCACTGCTCTAAAACCTAAAACACTACCCCCAGCACGACACCCTACACTGCCCGAACACCACTGCACTGCCATAAACCCTGAAACAACACCCTTAGCATGACCCCCTACACTGCCCGAACACTTCTGCACTGCCCTAAACCCTGAAACACCAACCCCAGAACGACCCCCTACACTGCCCGAACACCACTCCACTGCCCTAAACCCTGAAACACTACCCCCCGCAAGACCCCCTACACTGCCCGAACACTACTGCACTGCCCTAACCCCTGAAACAACACCTACATCAATATCCCCTCCACTGCCCAAACACCACTGCCCTAAATCCTGAAACACCAACACCCTCTACACTGCCCGAACAACACTGCTCTGCCCGAAACCCTTAAACAGCAGCCCCAGCATGCCCCCCTACTCTGCCTGAACACCACTGCACTGCCCAAAAGCCTGACACACCAGCCCCAGCATGCCCCCCTACACTGCCCGAACAGCACTGCACTGCCCTAAACCCTGAAACACCACCCCCAGCACGACCCCTTACACTGCCCGAAAACCACTAAACTGCCCTAAACCCTGAAACACCAGCCACAGCATGACCCCCTACAATACTCGAACACCACTGCACAGCCCTAAACCCTGAAACACCCTCCAGCATGACCCCCTACACTGCCCGAACACCACTGCACTGCCATAATCCCTGAAACACCAGCCCCAGAACGACCCCCTACACTGCCCGAACACCCCTGCATTGCCCTAAACCCTGAAACACCAGCCACAGCACAACCCTCTACACTGCCCTAACACCACTGCAATGCCCTAAACCCTGAAACACCAGCCCCAGCATGACCCCCTACACTGCCCGTACACCACTGCCCTAAACCCTGAAACACCACCACCAGCAAGACCCCCTACACTGCCCAATCACCACTGCCCTAAACCCTGAAACACCACCCCCAGCACGACCCCATACCCTGCCGAACACCACTGCACTGACCTAAACCCTGAAACACCATCCCTACACTGCCCGAACACCACTGCACTGCCCTAAACCCTGAAACACCACCCCCGGCACGACCTCCTACACTGCCTGAACACCACTGCTCTGCCATAAACCTTGAAACACCACCCCCAGCACGACCCTCTACTCTGTGCGAACACCACTGCACTGCCCTAAACCCTGAAACACCACCACCATCATGACCCCCTACACTGCCCGAACACCACTGCACTGCCCTAAATCCTGAAACACCAGCCCCCGCATGACCCTCTACACTGTCCGATCACTACTGCACTGCCCTAAACCCTGAAACAGAATCCCCCACATGACCCCCGACACTGTCCAAACACCACTGCACTGCCCTAAACCCTGAAACACAACCC
The DNA here is from genome assembly GCF_964204655.1 of Triturus cristatus. NCBI lineage: Eukaryota > Metazoa > Chordata > Amphibia > Caudata > Salamandridae > Triturus > Triturus cristatus. The sequence goes on along the minus strand of NC_140579.1, from coordinate 567,666,335 downwards.
CCAGCATGACCCCCTACACTGCCCGTACACCACTGCCCTAAACCCTGAAATACCACCACCAGCAAGACCCCCTACACTGCCCAATTAGCACTTCTCTAAACCCTGAAACACCACCCCCAGCACGACCCCCTACTCTGCCCGAACACCACTGCACTGACCTAAATCCTGAAACACCATCCCTATACTGCCCGAACACCACTGCACTGACCTAAACCCTGAAACAAAAGCCCCAGCATGACCCCCTACACTGCCCGAACAACACTGCATTGCCTTAAACCCTGAAATACCAGCCCCAGCACGACCCCTACACTGCCCGAACACCACTTCTCTGTCCTAAACCCTGAAACACCAGCCCCAGCACGACCCCATACACTGCCCGAACACCACTGCACTGCCCTAAACCCTGAAACACCATCCTCAGCAAGACCCCCTACACTGCCCAAACACCACTGACGTAAACCCTGAAACTCCACCCCCAGCACGACTCCCTATTCTGCCCGAACACCACTGCACTGCTCTAAACCCTGAAACACCACCCCCTGCACGACCCCCTACACTGCCCTAACACCACTGCAATGCCCTAAACCCTGAAACACCAGCCCCAGCATGACCCCCTACACTGCCCGTACACCACTGCCCTAAACCCTGAAACACCACCACCAGCAAGACCCCCTACACTGCCCAATCACCACTGCCCTAAACCCTGAAACACCACCCCCAGCACGACCCCATACCCTGCCGAACACCACTGCACTGACCTAAACCCTGAAACACCATCCCTACACTGCCCGAACACCACTGCACTGCCCTAAACCCTGAAACACCACCCCCGGCACGACCTCCTACACTGCCTGAACACCACTGCTCTGCCATAAACCTTGAAACACCACCCCCAGCACGACCCTCTACTCTGTGCGAACACCACTGCACTGCCCTAAACCCTGAAACACCACCACCATCATGACCCCCTACACTGCCCGAACACCACTGCACTGCCCTAAATCCTGAAACACCAGCCCCCGCATGACCCTCTACACTGTCCGATCACTACTGCACTGCCCTAAACCCTGAAACAGAAGCCCCCACATGACCCCCGACACTGTCCAAACACCACTGCACTGCCCTAAACCCTGAAACACAACCCCCAGCATGACCCCCTACACTGCCCGTACACCACTGCCCTGAACCCTGAAATACCACCACCAGCAAGACCCCCTACACTGCCCAATTAGCACTTCTCTAAACCCTGAAACACCACCCCCAGCACGACCCCCTACTCTGCCCGAACACCACTGCACTGACCTAAATCCTGAAACACCATCCCTATACTGCCCGAACACCACTGCACTGACCTAAACCCTGAAACAAAAGCCCCAGCATGACCCCCTACACTGCCCGAACAACACTGCATTGCCTTAAACCCTGAAATACCAGCCCCAGCACGACCCCTACACTGCCCGAACACCACTTCTCTGTCCTAAACCCTGAAACACCAGCCCCAGCACGACCCCATACACTGCCCGAACACCACTGCACTGCTCTAAACCCTGAAACACCATCCTCAGCAAGACCCCCTACACTGCCCAAACACCACTGACGTAAACCCTGAAACTCCACCCCCAGCACGACTCCCTATTCTGCCCGAACACCACTGCACTGCTCTAAACCCTGAAACACCACCCCCTGCACGACCCCCTACACTGCCCAAACACCACTGCACCTCCCTAAACCCTGAAACATCACTCCAAGCACGACCACCTACACTGCCCGAACACCACCGCTCTGCCCTAAACCCTGAAACTCCACCCCAGGAATGACCCGCTATACTGCTCGAACACCACTGCACAGCCCTAAACCCTGAAACACCACCTCCAGCAAGACCCCATACACTGCCAGAACACCACTGCCCTAAACCCTGAAACAAAACCCCCAGCAAGACCCCCTACACTGTCCGAATACCACTGGCCAAACCCTGAAACACCAACCCCTGCACGACCCCCTACACTGCCCGAACACCACTGCACTGCCCTAAACCCTGAAACACCACCCCCAGCACAACCCCCTATACTGCTAGAACACCACTGCACTGCCCTAAACTCTGAAACACCACCCCCAGCAAAACCCCCTACACTGCCCGAACACCACTGCCCTAAACCCTGAAACACCACCCCCTGCAAGATCCTCTGCACTGCTCGATCTCCACTGCATGCCCTAAACCCTGAAACACCACCTCCTGCACAACACCCTACACTGCCCGAACACCACTGCTCTGCCCAAAACCCTGAAACACCAGCCACAGCACAACCCCCTGCCATGCCCGAACACCACTGCACTGCCCTAAACCCTGAAACACCAACAAGCATGACCCCCTACACTGCCCAAACACCACTGCACTACCCTATATCCTGAAACACCAGCCCCACATGACCCCCTATACTTCCTGAACACCACTGCATTGACCTAAACCCTGAAACACCAACCCCAGCACGACCCCCTACACTCCCCAAACACCACTGCACTGTTCTAAACCCTGAAACACCAAACCCAGCATTACCCCGTACACTGCCCAAACACCACTGCACTGCCCTAAGCCCTGAAACACCAGCCCCAGCACGACCCCCTACACTGCCTGAACACCACTGCACTGCCCTAAACCCGAAAACACCATCCCCAGCATGACCCCCTACAATGCCCAAACACCACTGCTCTGCCGTAAACCCTGAAACACCAGCCCCCGCACAACCCCTCCACTGCCCGAACACCACTGCACTGTCCTAAACCCTGAAACACCATTCCAAGCACGACCCCCTACACTACCCGAACACCACTGCCCTAAACCCTGAAACACCACCCTCAGCAAGACCCCCTACACTGCCCAATCACCACTGCCCTAAACCCTGAAACACCACCCCCAGCACAACCCCCTACTCTGCCCGAACACCACTGCACTGCCCTAAACCCTGAAACAACACCCCTACACTGCCCGAACACCACTGCACTGCCCTAAACCCTGAAACACTATCCCCGGTACTACCTCCTAAACTACCCGAACACCACTGCACTGCCCTAAACCCTGAAACACCACCCCCAGCATGACCCCATAGCTTACCCGAACAACACTGCACTGCCCTAATCCCTGAAACACCAGCCCCAGCACGAACCCCTATACTGCCCGAACACCAATGCACTGCCTTAAACCCTGAAACACCAGCCCCGTACGACCCCCTACTCTGGCCGAACACCACTGCACTGCCCTAAACCCTGAAACACCAGCCCCAGCACGACCCCGTACACTGCCCGAACACCACTGCACTGCCCTAAACCCTGAAACACCACCCCCAGCACTACTTCCTATACTACTCGAACACCACTGCACTGCACTAAACTCTGAAACACCACCCCCAGCAAGACCCCCTACACTGTCTGAATACCACTGCCCAAAACCCTGAAACACAAGCCCTCGCACGACCCCATACAATGCCCGAACACCACTGCACTCTCCTAAATCCTGAAATACCACCCCCAGCATGACTTCCTATACTGCTCGAACACCACTGCACTGCCCTAAACCCTGAAACACTACCCCAGCAAGACCCCCTACACTGCCTGAACACCACTGCTCTTCCCAAAACCCTGAAACACCAGCCCCAGCACGACCCCCTACACTGCCCGAACACCAGTACACCGCCCTAAACCCTGAAACACTAGCCCCAGCAAGACCCTCTGCAATGCCCAAACACCACTGCACTGCCCTAAACCCTGAAACACCAGCCAGCATGACCCCCTACACTGCCCGAACACCACTGCCCTAAACCCTGAAACACCACCCCCTGCAAGACCCCCTACACTGCCTGAACTCCACTGCATGCCCTAAACCCTGAAACACCACCCCCTGCACAACCCCCTACACTGCCAGAACAGCACTGCTCTGCCCAAAATCCTGAAACACCAGCCCCAGCACGACCCCCTACACTGCCCGAACACCACTACACCGCCCTAAACCCTGAAACACCAGCCCCAGCATGACCCCCTGCAATGCCCAAACACTACTGCACTGCCCTAAACCCTGAAACACCAGCCAGCATGACCCCCTACACTGCCCGAAAACCACTGCACTGCCCTAAACCCTGAAACACCAGCCCCAGCATGACCCCCTACCCTGCCCGAACACCACTTTCTGTCCTAAACCCTGAAACACCACCCCCAGCAAGACCCCCTACACTACCCAAACACCACTGACCAAAACCCTGAAACACCACCCCCAGCACGAACCCCTATTCTGCCCGAACACCACTGCACTGCTCTAAACCCTGAAACATCACCCCTAGCATGACCCGCTATACTGCTCGAACACCACTGCACAGCCCTAAACCCTGAAACACCACCCCCAGCAAGACCCCCTACACTGCCCGAACACCACTGCCCTAAATACTGAAACACCACCCCCAGCAAGACCCCCTACACTGTCTGAATACCACTGGCCAAAACCCTGAAACACCAGCCCCCACACAACCCCCTACACTGCCCGAACACCACTGCACTGCCCTAAACCCTGAAACACCACCCCCAGCACGACCCCCTATACTGCTCGAACACCTCTTCACTGCCCTAAACACTGAAACACCACCCCCAGCAAAACCCCCTACACTGCCTGAACACCACTGCCCTAAACCCTGAAACACCACCCCCTGCAAGACCCCCTACACTGCCCGAACTCCACTGCATGCCCTAAACCCTGAAACACCACCCCATGCACGACACCCTACACTGCCCGAAAACCAGTACACTGCCCTAAACTCTGAAACACCAGCCACAGCATGACCCCCTACAATGCCCGAACATGACTGCACTGCCCTCAACCTTGAAACACCAGCCAGCATGACCCCCTACACTGCCCGAACACCACTGCACTGCCAAAAACCGTGAAACACCAGCCCCAGCATGAACCCCTACACTGCCCAAACACCACTGCTTTGCCCTAAACCCTGAAACACCAGCCCCAGCATGACCCCCTACACTGCCCAAACACTACTGCACTGTCCCAAACCCTGAAACACCAGCCCCAGCATGACCCCATACACTGCCCGAACATCACTGCCCTGCCCTAAACCCTGAAACACCATCCCCAGCACGACCCCCTACACAGCCTGAACACCATTGCATTGCCCTAAACCCTGAAAGACCATCCCCAGCATGACCCCCTACAATGCCCAAACACCACTGCACTGCTGTAAACCCTGAAACACCAGCCCCAGCACAAACCCTCCACTGCCCGAACACCACTGCACTGTCCTAAACCCTGAAACACCAGCCCCAGCATGACACCCTACAATGCCCGAACACCACTGCAGTGCCCTAAACCCTGAAACACCAGCCAGCACGGCCCCCTACACTGCCCAAACACCACTGCCCTAAACCCTGAAACAAAACCCCCAGCAAGACCCCCTACACTGTCCGAATACCACTGGCCAAACCCTGAAACACCAGCCCCCGCACGACCCCCTACACTGCCCGATCACCACTTCACTGCCCTAAACCCTGAAACACCACCCCCAGCACGACCCCCTATACTGCTCCAACAACACTGCACTGCCCTAAACCCTGAAACACCACCCCCAGCACGACCACCTACACTGCCCGAACACCACTGCACTACCCTAAACCCTGAAACACCACCCCCAGCACGACACCTACACAGCTTGAACACCACTACCCTGCCCTAAACCCTAAAACACCAGCCACAGCATGACACCTCACACTGCCCGAACACCACTGCACTGCCCTTAACCCTGAAACACCACCCCCAGCAGGACCCCCTACACTGCCCGAACACCAATGCACTGCTCTAAAACCTAAAACACTACCCCCAGCACAACACCCTACACTGCCCGAACACCACTGCACTGCCATAACCCTGAAACACCACCCTTAGCATGACCCCCTACACTGCCCGAACACTACTGCACTGCCCTAAACCCTGAAACAAAAACCCCAGCACGACCCCCTACACTGCCCGAACACCACTCCACTACCCTAAACCCTGAAATACTACCCCCGGCAAGACCCCCTACACTGCCCGAACACTACTGCACTGCCCTAACCCCTGAAACAACACCTACAGCAATATCCCCTCCACTGCCCGAACACCACTGCCCTAAATCCTGAAACACCATGACCCTCTACACTGCCCGAACAACACTGCTCTGCCCGAAACCCTTAAACAGCAGCCCCAGCATGCCCCCCTACTCTGCCTGAACACCACTGCACTGCCCAAAACCCTGACACACCAGCCCCAGCATGACCCCCTACACTGCCCGAACAGCACTGCACTGCCCTAAACCCTGAAACACCACCCCCAGCACGACCCCTTACACTGCCCGAAAACCACTAAACTGCCCTAAACCCTGAAACACCAGCCACAGCATGACCCGCTACAATGCTCGAACACCACTGCACTGCCCTAAACCCTGAAACACCATCCAGCATGACCCCCTACACTGCCCGAACACCACTGCACTGCCATAATCCCTGAAACACCAGCCCCAGAACGACCCCCTACACTCCCCGAACACCACTGCATTGCCCTAAACCCTGAAACACCAGCCACAGCACAACCCTCTACACTGCCCTAACACCACTGCAATGCCCTAAACCCTGAAACACCAGCCCCAGCATGACCCCCTACACTGCCCGTACACCACTGCCCTAAACCCTGAAACACCACCACCAGCAAGACCCCCTACACTGCCCAATCACCACTGCTCTAAACCCTGAAACACCACCCCCAGCAAGACCCCCTACACTGTCCGAATACCACTGCCCAAAACCCTGAAACACAAGCCCTCGCACGACCCCATACAATGCCCGAACACCACTGCACTCTCCTAAATCCTGAAATACCACCCCCAGCATGACTTCCTATACTGCTCGAACACCACTGCACTGCCCTAAACCCTGAAACACTACCCCAGCAAGACCCCCTACACTGCCTGAACACCACTGCTCTTCCCAAAACCCTGAAACACCAGCCCCAGCACGACCCCCTACACTGCCCGAACACCAGAACACCGCCCTAAACCCTGAAACACCAGCCAGCATGACCCCCTACACTGCCCGAACACCACTGCCCTAAACCCTGAAACATCCCCCCCCGGCAAGACCCCCTACACTGCCTGAACTCCACTGCATGCCCTAAACCCTGAAACACCACCCCCTGCACAACCCCCTACACTGCCAGAACAGCACTGCTCTGCCCAAAATCCTGAAACACCAGCCCCAGCACGACCCCCTACACTGCCCGAACACCACTACACCGCCATAAACCCTGAAACAGCAGCCCCAGCATGACCCCCTGCAATGCCCAAACACCACTGCACTGCCCTAAACCCTGAAACACCAGCCAGCATGACCCCCTACACTGCCCAAACACCCCTGCACTGCCCTAAACCCTGAAACACCAGCCCCAGCATGACCCCCTACCCTGCCCGAACACCACTGCATTGCCCTAAACCCTGAAACACCTGCCCCAGCATGACCCCATACACTGCCCGAACATCACTGCCCTGCCCTAAACCCTGAAACACCATCCCCAGCACGACCCCCTACACAGCCTGAACACCATTGCATTGCCCTAAACCCTGAAAGACCATCCCCAGCATGACCCCCTACAATGCCCAAACACCACTGCACTGCTGTAAACCCTGAAACACCAGCCCCAGCACAAACCCTCCACTGCCCGAACACCACTGCACTGTCCTAAACCCTGAAACACCAGCCCCAGCATGACACCCTACAATGCCCGAACACCACTGCAGTGCCCTAAACCCTGAAACACCAGCCCTACAAAGACCCCCTACACTACCCAAACACCACTGACCTAAACCCTGAAACACCACCCCCAGCACAACCCCCTATTCTGCCCGAACACCACTGCACTGCTCTAAACCCTGAAACATCACCCCTAGCATGACCCGCTATACTGCTCGAACACCACTGCACAGCCCTAAACCCTGAAACACCACCCCCAGCAAGACCCCCTACACTGCCCGAACACCACTGCCCTAAATCCTGAAACACCACCCCCAGCAAGACCCCCTACACTGTCTGAATACCACTGGCCAAAACCCTGAAACACCAGCCCCCACACAACCCCCTACACTGCCCGAACACCACTGCACTGCCCTAAACCCTGAAACACCACCCCCAGCACGACCCCCTATACTGCTCGAACACCTCTTCACTGCCCTAAACACTGAAACACCACCCCCAGCAAAACCCCCTACACTGCCTGAACACCACTGCCCTAAACCCTGAAACACCACCCCCTGCAAGACCCCCTACACTGCCCGAACTCCACTGCATGGCCTAAATCCTGAAACACCACCCCATGCACGACACCCTACACTGCCCGAAAACCAGTACACTGCCCTAAACTCTGAAACACCAGCCACAGCATGACCCCCTACAATGCCCGAACATGACTGCACTGCCCTCAACCTTGAAACACCAGCCAGCATGACCCCCTACACTGCCCGAACACAACTGCACTGCCAAAAACCCTGAAACAAAAGCCCCAGCATGAACCCCTACACTGCCCAAACACCACTGCTTTGCCCTAAACCCTGAAACACCAGCCCCAGCACGACCCCCTACACTGCCCAAACACTACTGCACTGTCCTAAACCCTGAAACACCAGCCCCAGCATGACCCCATACACTGCCCAAACACCACTGCCCTGCCCTAAACCCTGAAACACCATCCCCAGCACGACCCCCTACACAGCCTGAACACCATTGCATTGCCCTAAACCCTGAAAGACCATCCCCAGCATGACCCCCTACAATGCCCAAACACTACTGCACTGCTGTAAACCCTGAAACACCAGCCCCAGCACAAACCCTCCACTGCCCGAACACCACTGCACTGTCCTAAACCCTGAAACACCAACCCCAGCATGACACCCTACAATGCCCGAACACCACTGCAGTGCCCTAAACCCTGAAACACAAGCCAGCACGACCCCCTACACTGCCCAAACACCACTGCTCTTCCCAAAACCCTGAAACACCAGCCCCAGCACGACCCCCTACACTGCCCGAACACCAGAACACCGCCCTAAACCCTGAAACACCAGCCAGCATGACCCCCTACACTGCCCGAACACCACTGCCCTAAACCCTGAAACATCCCCCCCCGGCAAGACCCCCTACACTGCCTGAACTCCACTGCATGCCCTAAACCCTGAAACACCACCCCCTGCACAACCCCCTACACTGCCAGAACGGCACTGCTCTGCCCAAAATCCTGAAACACCAGCCCCAGCACGACCCCCTACACTGCCCGAACACCACTACACCGCCATAAACCCTGAAACACCAGCCCCAGCATGACCCCCTGCAATGCCCAAACACCACTGCACTGCCCTAAACCCTGAAACACCAGCCAGCATGACCCCCTACACTGCCCAAACACCCCTGCACTGCCCTAAACCCTGAAACACCAGCCCCAGCATGACCCCCTACCCTGCCCGAACACCACTGCATTGCCCTAAACCCTGAAACACCTGCCCCAGCACGACCCCTACACTGCCCGAACACCACTTTCTGTCCTAAACCCTGAAACACCACCCCCAGCAAGACCCCCTACACTACCCAAACACCACTGACCTAAACCCTGAAACACCACCCCCAGCACAACCCCCTATTCTGCCCGAACACCACTGCACTGCTCTAAACCCTGAAACATCACCCCTAGCATGACCCGCTATACTGCTCGAACACCACTGCACAGCCCTAAACCCTGAAACACCACCCCCAGCAAGACCCCCTACACTGCCCGAACACCACTGCCCTAAATCCTGAAACACCACCCCCAGCAAGACCCCCTACACTGTCTGAATACCACTGGCCAAAACCCTGAAACACCAGCCCCCACACAACCCCCTACACTGCCCGAACACCACTGCACTGCCCTAAACCCTGAAACACCACCCCCAGCACGACCCCCTATACTGCTCGAACACCTCTTCACTGCCCTAAACACTGAAACACCACCCCCAGCAAAACCCCCTACACTGCCTGAACACCACTGCCCTAAACCCTGAAACACCATCCCCTGCAAGACCCCCTACACTGCCTGAACTCCACTGCATGCCCTAAACCCTGAAACACCACCCCATGCACGACACCCTACACTGCCCGAAAACCAGTACACTGCCCTAAACTCTGAAACACCAGCCACAGCATGACCCCCTACAATGCCCGAACATGACTGCACTGCCCTCAACCTTGAAACACCAGCCAGCATGACCCCCTACACTGCCCGAACACAACTGCACTGCCAAAAACCCTGAAACAAAAGCCCCAGCATGAACCCCTACACTGCCCAAACACCACTGCTTTGCCCTAAACCCTGAAACACCAGCCCCAGCACGACCCCCTACACTGCCCAAACACTACTGCACTGTCCTAAACCCTGAAACACCAGCCCCAGCATGACCCCATACACTGCCCAAACACCACTGCCCTGCCCTAAACCCTGAAACACCATCCCCAGCACGACCCCCTACACAGCCTGAACACCATTGCACTGCTGTAAACCCTGAAACACCAGCCCCAGCACAAACCCTCCACTGCCCGAACACCACTGCACTGTCCTAAACCCTGAAACACCAACCCCAGCATGACACCCTACAATGCCCGAACACCACTGCAGTGCCCTAAACCCTGAAACACCAGCCAGCACGACCCCCTACACTGCCCAAACACCACTGCCCTAAACCCTGAAACAAAACCCCCAGCAAGACCCCCTACACTGTCCGAATACCACTGGCCAAACCCTGAAACACCAGCCCCCGCACGACCCCCTACACTGCCCGATCACCACTTCACTGCCCTAAACCCTGAAACACCACCCCCAGCACGACCCCCTATACTGCTCCAACACCACTGCACTGCCCTAAACCCTGAAACACCACCCCCAGCACAACCACCTACACTGCCCGAACACCACTGCACTACCCTAAACCCTGAAACACCACCCCAGCACGACACCTACACAGCTTGAACACCACTACCCTGCCCTAAACCCTGAAACACCACCCCCAGCACGACCCCCTGCTCTGCCCGAACACCACTGCTCTGCCCTAAACCCTAAAACACCTGCCCCAGCATGACACCTCACACTGCCCGAACACCACTGCACTGCCCTTAACCCTGAAACACCACCCCCAGCAGGACCCCCTACACTGCCCGAACACCAATGCACTGCTCTAAAACCTAAAACATTACCCCCAGCACGACACCCTACACTGCCCGAACACCACTGCACTGCCATAAACCCTGAAACACCACCCTTAGCATGACCCCCTACACAGCCCGAACACTACTGCACTGCCCTAAACCCTGAAACACCAACCCCAGCACGACCCCCTACACTGCCCGAACACCACTCCACTGCCCTAAACCCTGAAACACTACCCCCCGCAAGACCCCCTACACTGCCCGAACACTACTGCACTGCCCTAACCCCTGAAACAACACCTACAGCAATATCCCCTCCACTGCCCGAACACCACTGCCCTAAATCCTGAAACACCATGACCCTCTACACTGCCCGAACAACACTGCTCTGCCCGAAACCCTTAAACAGCAGCCCCAGCATGCCCCCCTACTCTGCCTGAACACCACTGCACTGCCCAAAACCCTGACACACCAGCCCCAGCATGACCCCCTACACTGCCCGAACAGCACTGCACTGCCCTAAACCCTGAAACACCACCCCAGCACGACCCCTTACACTGCCCGAAAACCACTAAACTGCCCTAAACCCTGAAACACCAGCCACAGCATGACCCCCTACAATGCTCAAACACCACTGCACTGCCCTAAACCCTGAAACACCATCCAGCATGACCCCCTACACTACCCGAACATCACTGCACTGCCATAATCCCTGAAACACCAGCCCCAGAACGACCCCCTACACTCCCCGAACACCACTGCATTGCCCTAAACCCTGAAACACCTGCCACAGCACAACCCTCTACACTGCCCTAACACCACTGCAATGCCCTAAACCCTGAAACACCAGCCCCAGCATGACCCCCTACACTTCCCGTACACCACTGCCCTAAACCCTGAAACACCACCACCAGCAAGACCCCCTAGACTGCCCAATCACCACTGCTCTAAACCCTGAAACACCACCCCCAGCACGACCCCATACCCTGCCGAACACCACTGCACTGACCTAAACCCTGAAACACCATCCCTACACTGCCCGAACACCACTGCACTGCCCTAAACCCTGAAACACCACCCCCGGCACGACCTCCTACACTGCCTGAACACCACTGCTCTGCCATAAACCTTGAAACACCACCCCCAGCACGACACTCTACTCTGTGTGAACACCACTGCACTGCCCTAAACCCTGAAACACCACCCCCATCATGACCCCCTACACTGCCCGAACACCACTGCACTGCCCTAAATCCTGAAACACCAGCCCTCGCACGACCCTCTACACTGTCCGATCACTACTGCACTGCCCTAAACCCTGAAACAGAAGCCCCCACATGACCCCCGACACTGTCCAAACACCACTGCACTGCCCTAAACCCTGAAACACAACCCCCAGCATGACCCCCTACACTGCCCGTACACCACTGCCCTAAACCCTGAAATACCACCACCAGCAAGACCCCCTACACTGCCCAATCAGCACTTCCCTAAACCCTGAAACACCACCCCCAGCACGACCCCCTACTCTGCCCAAACACCACTGCACTGACCTAAATCCTGAAACACCATCCCTATACTGCCCGAACACCACTGCACTGACCTAAACACTGAAACACCATCCCTATACTGCCCGAACACCACTGCACTGCCCTAAACCCTGAAACAAAAGCCCCAGCATGACCCCCTACACTGCCCGAACACCACTGCATTGCCTTAAACCCTGAAATACCAGCCCCAGCACGACCCCTACACTGCCCGAACACCACTTCTCTGCCCTAAACCCTGAAACACCAGCCCCAGCATGACCCCATACACTGCCCGAACACCACTGCACTGCCCTAAACCCTGAAACACCACCCTCAGCAAGACCCCCTACACTGCCCAAACACCACTGACGTAAACCCTGAAACTCCACCCCCAGCACGACTCCCTATTCTGCCCGAACACCACTGCACTGCTCTAAACCCTGAACCACCACCCCCTGCACGACCCCCTACACTGCCCAAACACCACTGCACCTCCCTAAACCCTGAAACATCACTCCAAGCACGAGCACCTACACTGCCCGAACACCACCGCTCTACCCTAAACCCTGAAACTCCACCCCCAGCATGACCTGCTATACTGCTCGAACACCACTGCACAGCCCTAAACCCTGAAACACCACCTCCAGCAAGACCCCATACACTGCCAGAACACCACTGCCCTAAACCCTGAAACAAAACCCCCAGCAAGACCCCCTACACTGTCCGAATACCACTGGCCAAACCTTGAAACACCAACCCCCGCATGACCCCCTACACTGCCCGAACACCACTGCACTGCCCTAAACCCTGAAACACCACCCCCAGCACAACCCCCTATACTGCCTGAACAACACTGCACTGCCCTAAACTCTGAAACACCACCCCCAGCAAAACCCCCTACACTGCCCGAACACCACTGCCCTAAACCCTGAAACACCACCCCCTGCAAGATCCTCTACACTGCCCGATCTCCACTGCATGCCCTAAACCCTGAAACACCACCTCCTGCACAACACCCTACACTGCCCGAACACCACTGCTCTGCCCAAAACCCTGAAACACCAGCCACAGCACGACCCCCTACCATGCCCGAACACCACTGCACTGCCCTAAACCCTGACACACCAACAAGCACGACCCCTACACTGCCCAAACACCACTGCACTACCCTATACTCTGAAACACCAGCCCCAGCATGACCCCCTATACTGCCCGAACACCACTGCATTGACCTAAACCCTGAAACACCAACCCCAGCACGACCCCCTACACTCCCAAAACACCACTGCACTGTTCTAAACCCTGAAACACCAGCCCCAGCATTACCCCGTAAACTGCCCAAACACCACTGCACTGCCCTAAGCCCTGAAACACCAGCCCCAGCACGACCCCCTACACTGCCTGAACACCACTGCACTGCCATAAACCCTAAAACACATCCCCAGCATGACCCCCTACAATGCCCAAACACCACTGCTCTGCCGTAAACCCTGAAACACCAGCCCCCGCACAACCCCTCCACTGCCCGAACACCACTGCACTGTCCTAAACCCTGAAACACCAGTCCCAGCACGACCCCCTACACTACCCGAACACCACTGCCCTAAACCCTGAAACACCACCCTCAGCAAGACCCCCTACACTGCCCAATCACCACTGCCCTAAACCCTGAAACACCACCCCCAGCACAACCCCCTACTCTGCCCGAACACCACTGCACTGCCCTAAACCCTGAAACAACACCCCTACACTGCCCGAATACCACTGCACTGCCCTAAACCCTGAAACACTATCCCCGGTATGACCTCCTACACTACCCAAACACCACTGCACTGCCCTAAACCCTGAAACACCACACCCAGCATGACCCCATACCTTACCCGAACAACACTGCACTGCCCTAAACCCTGAAACACCAGCCCCAGCACGAACCCCTATGCTGCCCGAACACCAATGCACTGCCTTAAACCCTGAAACACCAGCCCCCGTACGACCCCCTACACTGGCCGAACACCACTGCACTGCCCTAAACCCTGAAACACTAGCCCCAGCACGACCCCGTACACTGCCCGAACACCACTGCACGGCCCTAAACCCTGAAACACCAACCCCAGCACTACTTCCTATACTACTCGAACACCACTGCACTGCACTAAACTCTGAAACACCACCCCCAGCAAGACCCCCTACACTGTCCGAATACCACTGCCCAAAACCCTGAAACACAAGCCCTCGCACGACCCCATACAATGCCCGAACACCACTGCACTCTCCTAAATCCTGAAATACCACCCCCAGCATGACTTCCTATACTGCTCGAACACCACTGCACTGCCCTAAACCCTGAAACACTACCCCAGCAAGACCCCCTACACTGTCTGAACACCACTGCTCTTCCCAAAACCCTGAAACACCAGCCCCAGCACGACCCCCTACCCTGCCCGAACACCAGTACACCGCCCTAAACCCTGAAACACTAGCCCCAGCAAGACCCCCTGCAATGCCCAAACACCACTGCACTGCCCTAAACCCTGAAACACCAGCCAGCATGACCCCCTACACTGCCCGAACACCACTGCCCTAAACCCTGAAACACCACCCCCTGCAAGACCCCCTACACTGCCTGAACTCCACTGCATGCCCTAAACCCTGAAACACAACCCCCTGCACAACCCGCTACACTGCCAGAACAGCACTGCTCTGCCCAAAATCCTAAAACACCAGCCCCAGCACGACCCCCTACACTGCCCGAACACCACTACACCGCCCTAAACCCTGAAACACCAGCCCCAGCATGACCCCCTGCAATGCCCAAACACCACTGCACTGCCCTAAACCCTGAAACACCAGCCAGCATGACCCCCTACACTGCCAGAACACCACTGCACTGCCCTAAACCCTGAAACACCAGCCCCAGCATGACCCCCTACCCTGCCCGAACACCACTGCATTGCCCTAAACCCTGAAACACCTGCCCCAGCACGACCCCTACACTGCCCGAACACCACTTTCTGTCCTAAACCCTGAGACACCACCCCCAGCAAGACCCCCTACACTACCCAAACACCACTGACCTAAACCCTGAAACACCACCCCCAGCACGACCCCCTATTCTGCCCGAACACCACTGCCCTAAATCCTTAAACACCACCCCCAGCAAGACCCCCTACACTGTCTGAATACCACTGGCCAAAACCCTGAAACACCAGCCCCCACACAACCCCCTACACTGCCCGAACACCACTGCACTGCCCTAAACCCTGAAACATCACCCCTAGCATGACCCGCTATACTGCTCGAACACCACTGCACAGCCCTAAACCCTGAAACACCACCCCCAGCAAGACCCCCTACACTGCCCGAACACCACTGCCCTAAATCCTTAAACACCACCCCCAGCAAGACCCCCTACACTGTCTGAATACCACTGGCCAAAACCCTGAAACACCAGCCCCCACACAACCCCCTACACTGCCCGAACACCACTGCACTGCCCTAAACCCTGAAACACCACCCCCAGCACGATCCCCTATACTGCTCGAACACCTCTTCACTGCCCTAAACACTGAAACACCACCCCCAGCAAAACCCCGTACACTGCCTGAACACCACTGCCCTAAACCCTGAAACACCACCCCCTGCAAGACCCCCTACACTGCCCGAACTCCACTGCATGCCCTAAACCCTGAAACACCACCCCATGCACGACACCCTACACTGCCCGAAAACGACTACACTGCCCTAAACTCTGAAACACCAGCCACAGCATGACCCCCTACAATGCCCGAACATGACTGCACTGCCCTCAACCCTGAAATACCAGCCAGCATGACCCCCTACACTGCCCAAACACCACTGCACTGCCAAAAACCGTGAAACATCAGCCCCAGCATGGACCCCTACACTGCCCAAACACCACTGCTTTGCCCTAAACCCTGAAACACCAGCCCCAGCACGACCCCCTACACTGCCCAAACACTACTGCACTGTCCTAAACCCTGAAACACCAGCCCCAGCATGACCCCATACACTGCCCGAACACCACTGCCCTGCCCTAAAACCTGAAACACCATCCCCAGCACGACCCCCTACACAGCCTGAACACCACTGCATTGCCCTAAACCCTGAAAGACCATCCCCAGCATGACCCCCTACAATGCCCAAACACCACTGCACTGCCGTAAACCCTGAAACACCAGCCCCAGCACAAACCCTCCACTGCCCGAACACCACTGCACTGTCCTAAACCCTGAAACACCAGCCCCAGCATGACACCCTACAATGCCCGAACACCACTGCAGTGCCCTAAACCCTGAAAGACCAGCCAGCACGACCCCCTACACTGCCCAAACACCACTGCCCTAAACCCTGAAACAAAACCCCCAGCAAGACCCCCTACACTGTCCGAATACCACTGGCCAAACCCTGAAACACCAGCCCCCGCACGACCCCTTACACTGCCCGATCACCACTTCACTGCCCTAAACCCTGAAACACCACCCCCAGCACGACCCCCTATACTGCTCCAACACCACTGCACTGCCTTAAACCCTGAAACACCACCCCCAGCAAAACCCACTACACTGCCCGAACACCACTGCCCTGAACCCTGAAACACCACCCCCTGCAAGACCCTCTACACTGCCCGATCTCCACTGCATGCCCTAAACCCTGATACACCACCCCCTGCACGACACCCTACACTGCCCGAACACCACTGCTCTCCCCAAAACCCTGAAACACCAGTCCCAGCATGACCCCTTACACTGCCCAAAAACCACTACACTGCCCTCAACCCTGAAACACCAGTCACAGCATGACCCCCTACAATGCCCGAAAACCACTGCACTGCCCTAAACACTGAAACACCAATAAGCATGAACCTCTACAATGCCCAAACACCACTGCACTGTCCTATACCCTGAAACACCAGCCCCAGCATGACCCCCTACACTGTCCGAACACCACTGCATTGCCCTAAACCATGAAACACCAACCCCAGCACGACCCCCTACACTGCCCGAACACCACTGCACTGTCCTAAACCCTGAAACACCAGCCCCCGCATGACCCCGTACACTGCCTGAACACCACTGCACTGCCCTAAACCCTGAAAGACCAGCCCCAGCATGACCCCCTACAATGCCCGAACACCACTGCACTACCCTAAACCCTGAAACACCAGCCCCAGTATGACCCCTACACTGCCCGAACACCACTACACTGTCCTGAACCGTGAAACACCAGCCCCAGTACAACCCCCTACACTGCCCGAACACCACTGCCCTAAACCCTGAAACACCACCCTCAGCAAGACCCCCTACACTGCCCAATCAACACTGCCCTAAACCCTGAAACACCACGCCCAGCACAACCCCCTACTCTGCCGGAACACCACTGCACTGCCCTAAACCCTTAAACATCACCCCTACACTGCCCGAACACCACTGCACTGCCCTAAACCCTGAAACACTACCCCGTCACGACCTCCTACACTGCCCGAACACCTCTTCTCTGCCCTAAACCTTGAAACACCAGCCCCAGCACGACCCTCTACTCTTTGCAAACACCACTGCACTGCCCTAAACCCTGAAACACCACCCCCAGCATGACCCCCTACACTGCCCGAACAACACTGCACTGCCCTAATCCCTGAAATACCAGCCCCAGTATGACCCCCTACACTGCCCGAACACCACTGCACTGTCCTAAACCCTGAAACACCAGCCCCCGCACGACCCCCTGCACTGCCCGAACACAACTGCAATGCCCTACACCCTGAAACACCAGCCCCCGCACGATCCCCTACATTGCCCGAACACCACTGCCCTAAACCCTGAAACACCACCCCTGCATTACTTCCTATACTACTCGAACACCACTGCACTGCCCTAAACTCTGAAACACCACCCCCAGCAAGACCCCCTACACTGTCCGAATACCACTGCCCAAAGCCCTGAAACACAAGCCCCCGCACGACCCCCTACACTGCCCAAGCACCATTGCACTCTCCTAAATCCTGAAATACCACCCCCAGCATGACATCCTATACTGCTCGAACACCACTGCACTGCCCTAAACCCTGGAACACTAACCCAGCAAGACCCCCTATACTGCCCGAACACCACTGCTCTGCCCAAAACCCCGAAACACCAGCCCTAGCACGACCCCCTACACTGCCCGAACACCAGTACACCACCCTAAACCCTGAAACACCAGCCCCAGCATGACCCCCTACAATGCCCGAACACCACTGCCCTAAACCCTGAAACACCACTCCCTGCAAGACCCCCTACAATGCCAGAACTCCACTGCATGCCCTAAACCCTGAAACACCACCCCCTGCAAAACCCCCTATACTGCCAGAACACCACTGCTCTGCCCAAAGCCCTGAAACACCAGCCCCAGCAAGACCCCCTACACTGCCTGAACACAACTACACCGACCTAAACCCTGAAACACCAGCCCCAGCATGACCCCCTGCAATGCCCGAACACCACTGCACTGCTCTAAACCCTGAAACACCAGCCAGCATGACCCCTACAATGCCCGAACACCACTGCACTCTCCTAAATCCTGAAATACCACCCCCAGCATGACTTCCTATACTGCTCGAACACCACTGCACTGCCCTAAACCCTGAAACACTACCCCAGCAAGACCCCCTACACTGCCTGAACACCACTGCTCTTCCCAAAACCCTGAAACACCAGCCCCAGCACGACCCCCTACCCTGCCCGAACTCCAGTACACCGCCCTAAACCCTGAAACACTAGCCCCAGCAAGACCCCCTGCAATGCCCAAACACCACTGCACTGCCCTAAACCTGAAACACCAGCCAGCATGACCCCCTACACTGCCCGAACACCACTGCCCTAAACCCTGAAACACCACCCCCTGCAAGACCCCCTACACTGCCTGAACTCCACTTCATGCCCTAAACCCTGAAACACAACCCCCTGCACAACCCCCTACACTGCCAGAACAGCACTGCTCTGCCCAAAACCCTGAAACACCAGCCCCAGCACGACCCCCTACACTGCCCGAACACCACTACACCGCCCTAAACCCTGAAACTCCAGCCCCAGCATGACCCCCTGCAATGCCCAAACACCACTGCACTGCCCTAAACCCTGAAACACCAGCCAGCATGACCCCCTACACTGCCCGAACACCACTGCACTGCCCTAAACCCTGAAACACCAGCCCCAGCATGACCCCCTACCCTGCCCGAACACCACTGCATTGCCCTAAACCCTGAAACACCACCCCCAGCACGACCCCCTATTCTGCCCGAACACCACTGCACTGCTCTAAACCCTGAAACATCACCCCTAGCATGACCCGCTATACTGCTCGAACACCACTGCACAGCCCTAAACCCTGAAACACCACCCCCAGCAAGACCCCCTACACTGCCCGAACACCACTGCCCTAAATCCTGAAACACCACCCCCAGCAAGACCCCCTACACTGTCTGAATACCACTGGCCAAAACCCTGAAACACCAGCCCCCACACAACCCCCTACACTGCCCGAACACCACTGCACTGCCCTAAACCCTGAAACACCACCCCCAGCACGACCCCCTATACTGCTCGAACACCTCTTCACTGCCCTAAACACTGAAACACCACCCCCAGCAAAACCCCCTACACTGCCTGAACACCACTGCCCTAAACCCTGAAACACCACCCCCTGCAAGACCCCCTACACTGCCCGAACTCCACTGCATGGCCTAAATCCTGAAACACCACCCCATGCACGACACCCTACACTGCCCGAACACCACTGCTCTCCCCAAAACCCTGAAACACCAGCCCCAGCATGACCCCTTACACTGCCCAAAAACCACTGCACTCCCCTAAACCCTGAAACACCAGCCACAGCATGACCCCCTACACTGCCCAAACACCACTGCACTGCCCTATACCCTGAAACACCAGCCCCAGCATGACCCCCTACACTGGCCGAACACAACTGCATTGCCCTATACCATGAAACACCGACCCAAGCACGACCACCTACACTGCCCGAACACCACTGCGCTGTCCTAAACCCTGAAACACCAGCCCCAGCATGACCCTGCACACTGCCCGAACACCACTGCATGCCCTAAACCCTGAAACACCACCCCCTGCACAACCCCCTACACTGCCAGAACACCACTTCTCTGCCCAAAACCCTGAAACACCAGCTGCAGCACAACCCCCTACACTGCGTGAACACCACTACACCGCCCTAAACCCTGAAACACCAGCCCCAGCATGACCCCATACACTGCCCGAACACCACTGCATGCCCTAAACCCTGAAACACCACCCCCTGCACAACCCCCTACACTGCCAGAACAGCACTGCTCTGCCCAAAACCCTGAAACACCAGCCCCAGCACGACCCCCTACACTGCCCGAACACCACTACACCGCCCTAAACCCTGAAACTCCAGCCCCAGCATGACCCCCTGCAATGCCCAAACACCACTGCACTGCCCTAAACCCTGAAACACCAGCCAGCATGACCCCCTACACTGCCCGAACACCACTGCACTGCCCTAAACCCTGAAACACCAGCCCAAGCATGACCCCCTACACTGCCCGAACACCACTGCATTGCCCTAAACCCTGAAACACCAGCCCCAGCACGACCCCGTATACTGCTCGAACACCACTTTCTGTCCTAAACCCTGAAACACCACCCCCAGCAAGACCCCCTACACTACCCAAACACCACTGACCTAAACCCTGAAACAACACCGCCAGCACGACCCCCTATTCTGCCCGAACACCACTGCACTGCTCTAAACCCTGAAACATCACCCCTAGCATGACCCGCTATACTGCTTGAACACCACTGCACAGCCCTAAACCCTGAAACACCACCCCCAGCAAGACCCCCTACACTGCCCGAACACCACTGCCCTAAATCCTGAAACACCACCCCCAGCAAGACCCCCTACACTGTCTGAATACCGCTGGCCAAAACCCTGAAACACCAGCCCCCACACAACCCCCTACACTGCCCGAACACCACTGCACTGCCCTAAACCCTGAAACACCACCACCAGCACGACCCCCTATACTGCTCGAACACCTCTTCACTGCCCTAAACACTGAAACACCACCCCCAGCACGACCCCCTATACTGCTCCAACACCACTGCACTGCCCTAAACCCTGAAACACCACCCCCAGCATGACCCCCTACCCTGCCCGAACAACCCTGCAGTGCCCTAAACCCTGAAACACCAGCACCCGCACGACCCCCTACACTGCCCGAACACCACTGCACTGTCCTAAACCCTGAAACACCAGCCCCAGCATGACCCCCTACACTGTCCAAACACCACTGCATTGCCCTAAACCATGAAACACCAACCCCAGCATGACCCCCTACACTGCCCGAACACCACTGCACTGCCCTAAACCCTGAAACACCACCCCCAGCACAACCCCCTATACTGCTAGAACACCACTGCACTGCCCTAAACCCTGAAACACCACCTCCAGCAAAACCCCCTACGCTGCCTGAACACCACTGCCCTAAACCCTGAAACACCACCCCCTGCAAGACCCCCTACACTGCCCGAACTCCACTGCATGCCCTAAACCCTGAAACACCACCCCATGCACGACACGCTACACTGCCCGAAAACCACTACACTGCCCTAAACTCTGAAACACCAGCCACAGCATGACCCCCTACAATGCCCGAACACGACTGCACTGCCCTCAACCCTGAAACACCAGCCAGCATGAACCCCTACACTGCCCGAACACCACTGCACTGCCAAAAACCGTGAAACACCAGCCCCAGCATGAACCCCTACACTGCCCAAATACCACTGCTTTGCCCTAAACCCTGAAACACCAGCCCCAGCACGACCCCCTACACTGCCCAAACACTACTGCACTGTCCTAAACCCTGAAACACCAGCCCCAGCATAACCCCATACACTGCCCGAACACCACTGCCCTGCCCTAAACCCTGAAACACCATCCCCAGCACGACCCCCTACACAGCCTGAACACCACTGCATTGCCCTAAACCCTGAAACACCAGCCCCAGCATGACACCCTACAATGCCCGAACACCACTGCACTGCCCTAATCCCTGGAACACCAACCCCAGCACAACCCCTACACTGCCCAAACACCACTTTCTGTCCTAAACCCTGAAACACCACCCCCAGCAAGACCCCCTACACTACCCAAACACCACTGACCTAAACCCTGAAACACCAGCCCCAGCACGACCCCCTATTCTGCCCGAACACCACTGCACTGCTCTAAACTCTGAAACATCACCCCTAGCATGACCCGCTATACTGCTCGAACACCACTGCACAGCCCTAAACCCTGAAACACCACCCCCAGCAAGACCCCCTACACTGCCCGAACACCACTGCCCTAAATCCTGAAACACCACCCCCAGCAGGACCCCCTACACTGTCTGAATACCACTGGCCAAAACCCTGAAACACCAGCCCCCACACAACCCCCTACACTGCCCGAACACCACTGCATTGCCCTAAACCCTGAAACACCACCCCCTGCAAGACCCCCTACACTGCCTGAACTCCACTTCATGCCCTAAACCCTGAAACACAACCCCCTGCACAACCCCCTACACTGCCAGAACAGCACTGCTCTGCCCAAAATCTTGAAACACCAGCCCCAGCACGACCCCCTACACTGCCCGAACACCACTACACCGCCCTAAACCCTGAAACACCAGCCCCAGCATGACCCCCTGCAATGCCCAGACACCACTGCACTGCCCTAAACCCTGAAACACCAGCCAGCATGACCCCCTACACTGCCCGAACACCACTGCACTGCCCTAAACCCTGAAACACCAGCCCCAGCATGACCCCCTACCCTGCCCGAACACCACTGCATTGCCCTAAACCCTGAAACACCACCCCCAGCACGACCCCCTATTCTGCCCGAACACCACTGCACTGCTCTAAACCTTGAAACATCACCCCTAGCATGACCCGCTATACTGCTCGAACACCACTGCACAGCCCTAAACCCTGAAACACCACCCCCAGCAAGACCCCCTACACTGCCCGAACACCACTGCCCTAAATCCTGAAACACCACCCCCAGCAAGACCCCCTACACTGTCTGAATACCACTGGCCAAAACCCTGAAACACCAGCCCCCACACAACCCCCTACACTGCCCGAACACCACTGCACTGCCCTAAACCCTGAAACACCACCCCCAGCACGACCCCCTATACTGCTCGAACACCTCTTCACTGCCCTAAACACTGAAACACCACCCCCAGCAAAACCCCCTACACTGCCTGAACACCACTGCCCTAAACCCTGAAACACCACCCCCTGCAAGACCCCCTACACTGCCCGAACTCCACTGCATGGCCTAAATCCTGAAACACCACCCCATGCACGACACCCTACACTGCCCGAACACCACTGCTCTCTCCAAAACCCTGAAACACCAGCCCCAGCATGACCCCTTACACTGCCCAAAAACCACTGCACTGCCCTAAACCCTGAAACACCAGCCACAGTATGACCCCCTACACTGCCAAAACACCACTGCACTGCCCTATACCCTGAAACACCAGCCCCAGCATGACCCCCTACACTGGCCGAACACAACTGCATTGCCCTATACCATGAAACACCAACCCAAGCACGACCACCTACACTGCCCGAACACCACTGCGCTGTCCTAAACCCTGAAACACCAGCCCCAGCATGACCCTGCACACTGCCCGAACACCACTGCATGCCCTAAACCCTGAAACACCACCCCCTGCACAACCCCCTACACTGCCAGAACACCACTTCTCTGCCCAAAACCCTGAAACACCAGCTGCAGCACAACCCCCTACACTGCGTGAACACCACTACACCGCCCTAAACCCTGAAACACCAGCCCCAGCATGACCCCCTGCAAAACCCGAACACCACTGCACTGCCCTAAACCCTGAAACACCAGCCCCAGCATGACCCCATACACTGCCCGAACACCACTGCATGCCCTAAACCCTGAAACACCACCCCCTGCACAACCCCCTACACTGCCAGAACAGCACTGCTCTGCCCAAAACCCTGAAACACCAGCCCCAGCACGACCCCCTACACTGCCCGAACACCACTACACCGCCCTAAACCCTGAAACTCCAGCCCCAGCATGACCCCCTGCAATGCCCAAACACCACTGCACTGCCCTAAACCCTGAAACACCAGCCAGCATGACCCCCTACACTGCCCGAACACCACTGCACTGCCCTAAACCCTGAAACACCAGCCCAAGCATGACCCCCTACACTGCCCGAACACCACTGCATTGCCCTAAACCCTGAAACACCAGCCCCAGCACGACCCCGTATACTGCTCGAACACCACTTTCTGTCCTAAACCCTGAAACACCACCCCCAGCAAGACCCCCTACACTACCCAAACACCACTGACCTAAACCCTGAAACAACACCGCCAGCACGACCCCCTATTCTGCCCGAACACCACTGCACTGCTCTAAACCCTGAAACATCACCCCTAGCATGACCCGCTATACTGCTTGAACACCACTGCACAGCCCTAAACCCTGAAACACCACCCCCAGCAAGACCCCCTACACTGCCCGAACACCACTGCCCTAAATCCTGAAACACCACCCCCAGCAAGAACCCCTACACTGTCTGAATACCGCTGGCCAAAACCCTGAAACACCAGCCCCCACACAACCCCCTACACTGCCCGAACACCACTGCACTGCCCTAAACCCTGAAACACCACCCCCAGCACGACCCCCTATACTGCTCGAACACCTCTTCACTGCCCTAAACACTGAAACACCACCCCCAGCACGACCCCCTATACTGCTCCAACACCACTGCACTGCCCTAAACCCTGAAACACCACCCCCAGCATGACCCCCTACCCTGCCCGAACAACCCTGCAGTGCCCTAAACCCTGAAACACCAGCACCCGCACGACCCCCTACACTGCCCGAACACCACTGCACTGTCCTAAACCCTGAAACACCAGCCCCAGCATGACCCCCTACACTGTCCAAACACCACTGCATTGCCCTAAACCATGAAACACCAACCCCAGCATGACCCCCTACACTGCCCGAACACCACTGCACTGCCCTAAACCCTGAAACACCACCCCCAGCACAACCCCCTATACTGCTAGAACACCACTGCACTGCCCTAAACCCTGAAACACCACCTCCAGCAAAACCCCCTACGCTGCCTGAACACCACTGCCCTAAACCCTGAAACACCACCCCCTGCAAGACCCCCTACACTGCCCGAACTCCACTGCATGCCCTAAACCCTGAAACACCACCCCATGCACGACACGCTACACTGCCCGAAAACCACTACACTGCCCTAAACTCTGAAACACCAGCCACAGCATGACCCCCTACAATGCCCGAACACGACTGCACTGCCCTCAACCCTGAAACACCAGCCAGCATGAACCCCTACACTGCCCGAACACCACTGCACTGCCAAAAACCGTGAAACACCAGCCCCAGCATGAACCCCTACACTGCCCAAATACCACTGCTTTGCCCTAAACCCTGAAACACCAGCCCCAGCACGACCCCCTACACTGCCCAAACACTACTGCACTGTCCTAAACTCTGAAACACCAGCCCCAGCATAACCCCATACACTGCCCGAACACCACTGCCCTGCCCTAAACCCTGAAACACCATCCCCAGCACGACCCCCACACAGCCTGAACACCACTGCATTGCCCTAAACCCTGAAACACCAGCCCCAGCATGACACCCTACAATGCCCGAACACCACTGCACTGCCCTAATCCCTGGAACACCAACCCCAGCACAACCCCTACACTGCCCAAACACCACTTTCTGTCCTAAACCCTGAAACACCACCCCCAGCAAGACCCCCTACACTACCCAAACACCACTGACCTAAACCCTGAAACACCAGCCCCAGCACGACCCCCTATTCTGCCCGAACACCACTGCACTGCTCTAAACTCTGAAACATCACCCCTAGCATGACCCGCTATACTGCTCGAACACCACTGCACAGCCCTAAACCCTGAAACACCACCCCCAGCAAGACCCCCTACACTGCCCGAACACCACTGCCCTAAATCCTGAAACACCACCCCCAGCAGGACCCCCTACACTGTCTGAATACCACTGGCCAAAACCCTGAAACACCAGCCCCCACACAACCCCCTACACTGCCCGAACACCACTGCATTGCCCTAAACCCTGAAACACCACCCCCTGCAAGACCCCCTACACTGCCTGAACTCCACTTCATGCCCTAAACCCTGAAACACAATCCCCTGCACAACCCCCTACACTGCCAGAACAGCACTGCTCTGCCCAAAATCTTGAAACACCAGCCCCAGCACGACCCCCTACACTGCCCGAACACCACTACACCGCCCTAAACCCTGAAACACCAGCCCCAGCATGACCCCCTGCAATGCCCAAACACCACTGCACTGCCCTAAACCCTGAAACACCAGCCAGCATGACCCCCTACACTGCCCGAACACCACTGCACTGCCCTAAACCCTGAAACACCAGCCCCAGCATGACCCCCTACCCTGCCCGAACACCACTGCATTGCCCTAAACCCTGAAACACCACCCCCAGCACGACCCCCTATTCTGCCCGAACACCACTGCACTGCTCTAAACCCTGAAACATCACCCCTAGCATGACCCGCTATACTGCTCGAACACCACTGCACAGCCCTAAACCCTGAAACACCACCCCCAGCAAGACCCCCTACACTGCCCGAACACCACTGCCCTAAATCCTGAAACACCACCCCCAGCAAGACCCCCCTACACTGTCTGAATACCACTGGCCAAAACCCTGAAACACCAGCCCCCACACAACCCCCTACACTGCCCGAACACCACTGCACTGCCCTAAACCCTGAAACACCACCCCCAGCACGACCCCCTATACTGCTCGAACACCTCTTCACTGCCCTAAACACTGAAACACCACCCCCAGCAAAACCCCCTACACTGCCTGAACACCACTGCCCTAAACCCTGAAACACCACCCCCTGCAAGACCCCCTACACTGCCCGAACTCCACTGCATGGCCTAAATCCTGAAACACCACCCCATGCACGACACCCTACACTGCCCGAACACCACTGCTCTCCCCAAAATCCTGAAACACCAGCCCCAGCATGACCCCTTACACTGCCCAAAAACCACTGCACTGCCCTAAACCCTGAAACACCAGCCACAGCATGACCCCCTACACTGCCCAAACACCACTGCACTGCCCTATACCCTGAAACACCAGCCCCAGCATGACCCCCTACACTGGCCGAACACAACTGCATTGCCCTATACCATGAAACACCAACCCAAGCACGACCACCTACACTGCCCGAACACCACTGCGCTGTCCTAAACCCTGAAACACCAGCCCCAGCATGACCCTGCACACTGCCCGAACACCACTGCATGCCCTAAACCCTGAAACACCACCCCCTGCACAACCCCCTACACTGCCAGAACACCACTTCTCTGCCCAAAACCCTGAAACACCAGCTGCAGCACAACCCCCTACACTGCGCGAACAACACTACACTGCCCTAAACCCTGAAACACCAGCCCCAGCATGACCCCCTGCAAAACCCGAACACCACTGCACTGCCCTAAACCCTGAAACACCAGCCCCAGCATGACCCCATACACTGCCCGAACACCACTGCATGCCCTAAACCCTGAAACACCACCCCCTGCACAACCCCCTACACTGCCAGAACAGCACTGCTCTGCCCAAAACCCTGAAACACCAGCCCCAGCACGACTCCCTACACTGCCCGAACACCACTACACCGCCCTAAACCCTGAAACTCCAGCCCCAGCATGACCCCCTGCAATGCCCAAACACCACTGCACTGCCCTAAACCCTGAAACACCAGCCAGCATGACCCCCTACACTGCCCGAACACCACTGCACTGCCCTAAACCCTGAAACACCAGCCCAAGCATGACCCCCTACACTGCCCGAACACCACTGCATTGCCCTAAACCCTGAAACACCAGCCCCAGCACGACCCCGTATACTGCTCGAACACCACTTTCTGTCCTAAACCCTGAAACACCACCCCCAGCAAGACCCCCTACACTACCCAAACACCACTGACCTAAACCCTGAAACAACACCGCCAGCACGACCCCCTATTCTGCCCGAACACCACTGCACTGCTCTAAACCCTGAAACATCACCCCTAGCATGACCCGCTATACTGCTTGAACACCACTGCACAGCCCTAAACCCTGAAACACCACCCCCAGCAAGACCCCCTACACTGCCCGAACAGCGAACACCACTGCCCTAAATCCTGAAACACCACCCCCAGCAAGACCCCCTACACTGTCTGAATACCGCTGGCCAAAACCCTGAAACACCAGCCCCCACACAACCCC
Organism: Triturus cristatus; assembly: GCF_964204655.1. Lineage (NCBI taxonomy): Eukaryota > Metazoa > Chordata > Amphibia > Caudata > Salamandridae > Triturus > Triturus cristatus. The sequence goes on along the minus strand of NC_140579.1, from coordinate 567,637,114 downwards.
CTACACTGCCCGAACACCACTGCACTGCCCTAAACCCTGAAACACCACCCCCAGCACGACCCCCTATACTGCTCGAACACCTCTTCACTGCCCTAAACACTGAAACACCACCCCCAGCACGACCCCCTATACTGCTCCAACACCACTGCACTGCCCTAAACCCTGAAACACCACCCCCAGCATGACCCCCTACCCTGCCCGAACAACCCTGCAGTGCCCTAAACCCTGAAACACCAGCACCCGCACGACCCCCTACACTGCCCGAACACCACTGCACTGTCCTAAACCCTGAAACACCAGCCCCAGCATGACCCCCTACACTGTCCAAACACCACTGCATTGCCCTAAACCATGAAACACCAACCCCAGCATGACCCCCTACACTGCCCGAACACCACTGCACTGCCCTAAACCCTGAAACACCACCACCAGCACAACCCCCTATACTGCTAGAACACCACTGCACTGCCCTAAACCCTGAAACACCACCTCCAGCAAAACCCCCTACGCTGCCTGAACACCACTGCCCTAAACCCTGAAACACCACCCCCTGCAAGACCCCCTACACTGCCCGAACTCCACTGCATGCCCTAAACCCTGAAACACCACCCCATGCACGACACGCTACACTGCCCGAAAACCACTACACTGCCCTAAACTCTGAAACACCAGCCACAGCATGACCCCCTACAATGCCCGAACACGACTGCACTGCCCTCAACCCTGAAACACCAGCCAGCATGAACCCCTACACTGCCCGAACACCACTGCACTGCCAAAAACCGTGAAACACCAGCCCCAGCATGAACCCCTACACTGCCCAAATACCACTGCTTTGCCCTAAACCCTGAAACACCAGCCCCAGCACGACCCCCTACACTGCCCAAACACTACTGCACTGTCCTAAACCCTGAAACACCAGCCCCAGCATAACCCCATACACTGCCCGAACACCACTGCCCTGCCCTAAACCCTGAAACACCATCCCCAGCACGACCCCCTACACAGCCTGAACACCACTGCATTGCCCTAAACCCTGAAACACCAGCCCCAGCCTGACACCCTACAATGCCCGAACACCACTGCACTGCCCTAATCCCTGGAACACCAACCCCAGCACAACCCCTACACTGCCCAAACACCACTTTCTGTCCTAAACCCTGAAACACCACCCCCAGCAAGACCCCCTACACTACCCAAACACCACTGACCTAAACCCTGAAACACCAGCCCCAGCACGACCCCCTATTCTGCCCGAACACCACTGCACTGCTCTAAACTCTGAAACATCACCCCTAGCATGACCCGCTATACTGCTCGAACACCACTGCACAGCCCTAAACCCTGAAACACCACCCCCAGCAAGACCCCCTACACTGCCCGAACACCACTGCCCTAAATCCTGAAACACCACCCCCAGCAGGACCCCCTACACTGTCTGAATACCACTGGCCAAAACCCTGAAACACCAGCCCCCACACAACCCCCTACACTGCCCGAACACCACTGCATTGCCCTAAACCCTGAAACACCACCCCCAGCACGACCCCCTATACTGCTCGAACACCTCTTCACTGCCCTAAACACTGAAACAACACCCCTAGCAAAAACCCCTACACTGTCTGAACACCACTGCCCTAAACCCTGAACACCACCCCCTGCAAGACCCCCTACACTGCCCGAACTCCACTGCATGCCCTAAACCCTGAAACACCACCCCATGCATGACACCCCACACTGCCCGAAAACCGCTACACTGCCCTAAACTCTGAAACACCAGCCACAGCATGACCCCGTACAATGCCCGAACACGACTGCACTGCCCTCAACCCTGAAACACCAGCCAGCATGACCCCCTACACTGCCCGAACACCACTGCACTGCCAAAAACCGTGAAACGCCAGCCCCAGCATGAACCCCTACACTGCCCAAACACCACTGCTTTGCCCTAAACCCTGAAACACCAGCCCCAGCCCGACCCCCTACACTGCCCAAACACTACTGCACTGTCCTAAACCCTGAAACACCAGCCCCAGCATGACCCCATACACTGCCCGAACACCACTGCCCTGCCCTAAACCCTGAAACACCATCCCTAGCACGACCCCCTACACAGCCTGAACACCACTGCATTGCCCTAAACCCTGAAACACCAGCCCCAGCATGACACCCTACAATGCCCGAACACCACTGCAGTGCCCTAAACCCTGAAACACCAGCCAGCACGACCCCCTACACTGCCCAAACACCACTGCCCTAAACCCTGAAACAAAACCCCCAGCAAGACCCCCTACACTGTCCGAATACCACTGGCCAAATTCTGAAACACCAGCCCCCGCACGACCCCCTACACTGCCCGATCACCACTTCACTGCCCTAAACCCTGAAACACCACCCCCAGCACGACCCCCTATACTGCTCCAACACCACTGCACTGCCCTAAACCCTGAAACACCACCCCCAGCAAAACCCCCTACACTGCCCGAACACCACTGCCCTGAACCCTGAAACACCACCCCCTGCAAGACCCTCTACACTGCCCGATCTCCACTGCATGCCCTAAACCCTGATACACCACCCCCTGCACGACACCCTACACTGCCCGAACACCACTGCTCTCCCCAAAACCCTGAAACACCAGCCCCAGCATGACCCCTTAAACTGCCCAAAAACCACTACACTGCCCTAAACCCTGAAACACCAGCCACAGCATGACCCCCTACAATGCCCGAACACCACTGCACTGCCCTAAACACTGAAACACCAACAAGCATGACCCTCTACACTGCCCAAACACCACTGCGCTGTCCTATACCCTGAAACACCAGCGCCAGCATGACCCCCTACACTGTCCGAACACCACTGCATTGCCCTAAACCATGAAACACCAACCCCAGCACGACCCCCTACACTGCCTGAACACCACTGCACTGTCCTAAACCCTGAAACACCAGCCCCCGCATGACCCCGTATGAAGTACTGGGAATTTTAAGCCCAGCGGTGCAGGGGAACACACCCTATGACTTCGGGTTCTTTCTGTTTCAGACCTACAGAAACACAGAGTCTTCTGGGTGAAGTCAAAGATCAGTTTATTGGCTGCAGACCAATTACAGGTATCCTAGAAGTACAACAGCGTGTATGTTCTCAGGAGACTGCTAAAAATTACAGAAACGGGCTTCTCCTTAAATACAAAATATCATGCTTCAGGCACACATTCCTTGGTTTATGGCATGGTCATTCATATGTATACATTTCAAACGAAAAGGCAGAGTCATGATGACCATCCCACATTCCAGTTAAGCCAGCCCACAATTATTTACCCAGCAATTCTCAGATCCCACATCAGATATCGATAGGCCCCAATAAACACGAGCATCTCCTGTTTGGAAAACAAGCCATAAAGCAGGAACAGTCAGGTGTGAAAGAGATTAGCTGGAGGCTCGTGTGGGATGAAAAGGTTTTATGGTGTGTCAAGCCCTGATGCAAATCACAGGTGGCCGTAGGACGGGGAGCTCGTGGGACCGGACTGACCTGGGGCAGCGGAGCCAAGCTGCCCAGGTCATAGAGAAGTCAAAGGAAGGCACATGTGCTCTAAAAGGCCCGTATTTGCTTCAAGATATGTAGCCTATGTGAGGGCAACCATAAGATGGCCACCGCTCTAAGATGGAACCCACGTAGTGATGTACAATATCGTATTCACAGTGCTTTCATAGCTAGAACGTTACACAAAGCACTTGTACATACCGCATTGACCATTCGCGGTTCGCTAATACCGGGATAGACAGGGGTAGGGCCCTGCCTCCTACGCGGTCCCAAATTCTAAAGTACGACAGACCCTCCTTTTGCCCTTACATAGGCAATAACTATGCTCACATCAATCCGAGTCCAGGTCAATATTCACGAAGTCATGGAGATGTTGCTGTAGCATCATCCTATTACTTAGCTCGTCCCTCGATACAGGTTTCCTTACACATAATGTAGCACAGAGACCACATATCGCAGGAGCACACTGTATGCACAGACAAAACAGGAAAAGGATGGCTAAGATCATTCCAATGACCATCAGAATCTTCCAACCCCAGGCAGATATCAGTTCCCAGAACCACCCCACCAGTGACCAATCTCCTTTATCCACGTGTATGGACTCAGATATTTTATGTAGTTTGGAGATGGCTTGATAAACTGTTGGAGCGTTGTCTGGTATGAAAATGCAACAACTAGATTGGATAACCTTACATACCCCACCGCGGTCTGCAAGTATAACGTCTAGAACCATGCGGTTCTGCAAAGTTATGAGGCGATCCGCTTGGAGCTCAGCTGTCAAATTACCAAGGGCACCAGCCGTAACATTAACAGTGGATTCAACCACACGAGTCAGCTGTCTCAGGTTCCTACTATTGACCATAGGTCCCCAAAACGGCAGGAAACCCAAAAAGAAGTCTCCCGCTTCCTGACCGGCAGTATCCTCCTTACTAATCACGCCTCTCACAACTCTGGTCTTGTGATAGTCAGAGGCAGCAGTAAATGTTGGCGGTAGCAGATTTGCAATATAACATGTGCCCGAGAAATCAGGGGGCAACCATGTATACGCTCGGTCATTGCAGACAAAATATGTACCCTTGGCAGCCAAAAACGCAGGGGAAAACTGTGACGGAAAAGTGTACTTTTCAGTACAGTCACTTCTCCCCAGTTGAGCTCTTGGATTCTGACCATTACCTTGTAAACAGAACCGACCTATGTGGGGTACGACCCAAATTGGGGATGAGATCTTTCGCTGTCTTTCACCCAAACTAATACTATATCCCGTCGCGTTCCACCCTACATAGGCTCTCAATTCTTCTTTGGGAATAGATGAGTATGCGTCGATATCTCTGCTCATATCAGCAACTCCTTTCATTAAAGCTTTATTATTTGTGCTAGGTCTGATGGAACGCGGTTGTCGCGGGGAGTAGGCGTCTAATGCAAAGAGAAACATGGTCTGGAATGCCCATGACGATCCATTGTTACTAAATGGCAGCACTAGATAAGGAATACCCTTATTAATGGTATGTGGCATTAAACCACACACCCAGCAATTGGTTGTATTCATGACTAGTTGGTGCTGGTGCAGGAGCTGAATAAACGAGTTGTTTACAAACTCTGATCGTCTAGCTTGTTCATGTTCAGGCAGAGGGTGAAAAGAGTGTGAGGAGATAGTAGGAGGAGGTATAGGCTGTACAGTGGATGCAATGGGCTCTTGAGAGGAGAAGAATACAAATCCTACAGTAAACACTACCATACTACATAATACAAACAGACATAAAAATACAAAACGTTTGCTCTTCATTATTTTACACATTCTTGCTTTAAAGTTCATTTCCTCAGCGGGTCTCTCCATCTTGAAAAACTCCATCCTCTAATCGTGCCGCTCGCGGCGGGTGAGTTTCTTCTGCTAAGGAGTACGCCTGTCAGTCCAGGGAACGCCCTAGACCAACCAGAACCGTTGACCTAACGTCTTCAGCCTGTACTCCAAAGTCTTGGCACCGCGACCCTGCGGCTGAACCCGGATGGTGGTTCGAAAAACAAAAATCAAGAAAGTCCTTCAGATGGGAGAGCTATGATATCAAAAAACAAAAAGGTAAGGAAAAGAATATTTATTTGTCCATAGGCCTTGGTCTTAAGTTATAGTGGAGACGGCCAGGTACTGTCTGATCTTGAAACAAGAGTTCAGGCTCTGTAGTGTCCAATCGAATTGACGGTGGCACAGCTTCTTGCAAAATATCGTCACTTTCTTGTGTTGAAGCTGTGCCTCTTATGCGTGCATCACTGAACGGCACGAAACGAGGTACAGTGTCTGTTTCAGAGTCAGCGATACCCTCCTGGACCCACTGGTCATACGGCAGAGGCAAAGGGATCCTTTTGACGTGGGCGCCGTGGATCCAGTTCTTCTTCCCCTTTACTCGAACAGCTGATCTTGTAGACAGAAGTACGAGATGATGGCCGATCCAACGAGGCTCATCGTTGCTTTTGTGCTGGAAATTTTTGACAAGCACCCATGTGCCAGGGTCGATAGGGTGTCCTGGAGCTTCAGAGGCCTGGGGAAGAGTATTGTGCACCTGTTGGTGTAAAACACGCAATTTAGCCGTCAATTCGTACAAGTAATCAAGCAGTACTGGATGTTCGATTTCACTGAATTTCGCCGGTCTTGGCACACCCCATACATTGGCCGGGGGCCAAAAACAACCTCGTATGGGCTAAGTCCGACTCGTGAGTGTACGGTCATTCTGGTGGACAGGAGTGCTAGAGGCAGAGCGTCAGGCCATTTAAGACCTGAGTTCGCCTGGATTTTGGCCAGTTTGAGTTTTAGAGCGCCATTGTAGCGCTCTACTAATCCAGCTGATTGGGGGTGATTTGCAGCGTGGAACTTCTGCTTTATCCCCAACCCCTCACACACATTCTTCATCACTTGACCCACAAATTCACTCCCTTTATCACTCCACACCATTCTTGGCATTCCAAACCTAGGAAAAAATTCCTTCACAAGGGCTTTGGCTGTGGACAGAGCAGTGTTGTCCTTTAGGGGATAGGCTTCTATCCATTTTGAAAAAAGCGCAAACAACCACCAATACATATTTCAGGTTGTTGCACCTTTCCATGTGGATAAAATCTAGCTGCAAAACTTCAAATGGATATGATGGAGGCGCAAAATGACCAGCCGGAGTTGGGGTTCCCCTACCATGGTTGTATTTCAAGCATACCATACAATTCTTGACCACATTCTCTGCACACTTGGGAATTCCAGCATTCTGCCATACTGGAGCCAACAACTTACAGATTCCTTTCATACTGATATGTGCCATTCCATGTGCCATAGTAACCACTGGAAGCACATATGCATCAGGTAACAACCATCGCCTTTGTTCTGACAGATCAATCCAACAACCATTCTCATCCAACTTACCCATACTTTCTCTCCACTTGCTCAACTCTTTCTCTGTGGCTTCAGCTTGAAGGGACTTCACACTCTCTATTGTGTTTTCACACATTCCAACATCACCAACCCATCTTGCAGGGCCTGCAACATACATTCGAGTCTTTACATCTTTTGCTGTTTCTTTCGCGACTTCATCAGCAAACGCATTACCACGACCAACATCATCAGTGATTTTCTTGTGCGCACTGCATTTCATAATCGCAACTTGTAACGGTAGGGTCAGCGACTCAAGGAGATCATTCACCAACTTGCCATTCTGAATCTTAACTCCATGCGAAGTCAGGAACCCACGTTCTTTCCACAATCGCCCAAAACTATGAGCCACGCCAAAGGCGTACTGGCTATCCGTATATATGTTGACTCTCATTCCTTCAGACAGTACGCATGCTCTCGTAAGGGCAATCAATTCTGCTGCTTGAGCCGAATTTTGTGGCACACGTGCAGTTTCCACAATTGTGTGCAAAGTCGTGATAGCATATGCAGCAGTCGTATCACCATTCGGAAGCTTGAAACACGAACCATCCACCCATAAAGTACCATCACACTCAGTCAGGGGAGTATCTTTAAGATCTACTCTCCCTTTCGTCTCTTCTTCTGTTCTGAACAAACAATCATGTTGCTCAATCTCATCTAGGTCTGCTGGAATTGGTAATAGTGTAGCTGGATTCAACGTGTTGCATCTCTTTATGTGTATATGGTTTGCTAACAGTGTCAGCTCATATCCAGATAATCGCGCACTAGTTAAGTGTTGTGTCTTGGTCCTGTTTAACAATGTGTCCACAGCATGTGGAACCATAACAATCAATGTATTATCCATTACTAGGCCAGCAGACTGTCGAATAGACATAGCTGCGGCGGCTGTGGCTCTCAGACAACTTGGCAATGCCCTCGCTACCGGGTCCAAGGTTGACGAAAAATATGCGCATGGACGCGGTCTGTCGCCAAAAGGCTGTGTTAACACTGATAATGCGCAACCATCTTTTTCATGAACATACACTGTAAAAGGCTTGCTGTAGTCAGGGGTACCCAACACAGGAGCTGAACACAATGCATTACGCAATTCCCAAAAACTTTTCTGACACTCTTCAGACCATGGGATAGGATTCGGTGTATCTTTACATGTTAATGCTAACAAAGGTTTTGCCAACAAGGAAAAATTAGGAATCCAATGCCTACAGTATGAAGTAATGCCCAAGAAAGCACGCACTTCTCTCTGTGTTCTTGGCACACTTAACTGTGAAATGGCCTGAATTCTTTCTGGGGTCAGTTTCCTTCCCTCCTTCGATAAGAGATGACCTAAGTAGGTCACTTCTTGTCGACAATATTGCAGCTTTGAGAGAGACACTTTGTGATGAAAGGCAGACAAATGACACAACAATGACAAGGTAGCGTTTTTGCAAATCTTTTCCGTATCCGCGGCGATTAGTAAATCGTCAACGTACTGAATGAGGATAGCGCCACTTGGTAAAACAAGTGCATCAAGCTGCGCTTTTAAAGCCTGACTGTATATTGATGGACTTTCACAGTAGCCCTGTGGAGCGCGTTTAAAGCGGAAGCTGCGACCTCCTAAACTAAAGCCAAAAATGTCTCTGCTCTCCTCTGCAATTGGGATGCTAAAGAAAGCATTCTTTAGATCGATCACTGAGAACCATGCAGCGGAGGCTGGAATCATGGTTAACAAGGCAGTTATATCAGGGACAACTGGAAACTGTGGCACAACAATCTTATTAACCTATCTAAGATCAATCACAAATCTGTAAACAGGTGGCTGTGAAGGGTCCGCTCGTTTTAAGACAGGTAAAACAGGACTATTGCAAACGTTGCCTCTTGTCTCTTCAATTACACCCTTTTTAATCAAATCACTGACAATTGCTAACAATGCTTTCTGACCTTCATTGGAGATCTTGTACTGGGGAATACGTGGCAATCTGACATTGGCTTTTAAAGTGACCACATATGGCGGTATTTCCAAAAGACCCACATCATTGGGACCAGTAGCCCAAAGGACATCCGGAAGGGATGAAAATTCAGGTGGCATTGCATTTTTAGACAAATACATCGGGGAAATCACTTTCTTGCCTAATGTAAGTTGTACTCCTGAGGGAGAACAATATAGTGTTGCATGCAATCTTTTTAGCAAATCTAATCCTAGCAAATTTTCACCGCAACCTGTCGTTAGGATGAGGGGTGCTTTTAGCTCACAAGGTCCAACAGAAAGCGACATAGGACTAGAAATCGGGTTCCTAACTGGGGCGCCAGAAAAACCTACTAAGACATTCATTTCGCCAGACAAAGGCGCGCCAGGGAGTTTTGAATGCATGATTGAACTCTTTGCAGCACCAGTATCCAGCAGAAAGGGCTCCGTTACATTTGCTGTAGTTACTTTAACATATGGTCCACTCTGATCCACTGGCACTGAAACAACTCCCTCTCTCTGTCTACGGCTGTCCTAGTAATCGTTATCTTCTACATTGTCGTCTTCTGCATAATAATCATTATTGTATTACTGAGCTGTATTACCAGTCGCGTTGGCTTGCTGATCAAAGCTATTTATGGTATTTTGAGGCGGAAGAGGACGCGCGTTCTGGGGAGTATTTCCACGCCCTCTACCTCTAGGAGCTTGCTGACCACCTCTACCTCTTGTGCCATACGCATTACTGTTACGCTGCATTAATTTAGGGCAACTATATTTAAAATGACCTTCCTCTTTGCAATATGAACATTGGTTGGGACCTACAGGGATTCGTGGTTGATAATACCCATTCATTTGCTGGTTATTCTGAAATTGTTGGTGCTGCTGATAGATACCTTGTGTTTGCCTATAATTATTCTGTCCCCCACGTGGTAGATAAGCCTGCTGCAAGAGGACCTTTGTTTTCAGTTCTTTCGTTTTCTTATCTGTTCTATCCTTCTCATCTTTATCTCTATTTTCATAATACTGTGCAGTAGCCAGCATTTGCGCTGAAGAGGAAACAGCCCAGGAACTTTCTGAGTATTTTAATTTCTTACACAACTCGGGAAGTAGATTCTGCACAAATTTATCAACAAATAACCGTTGGCCACCTTCAGTGCTCATGTCTTGACCACTGTGGTCGATAAACGTTTCTTCAAACCTGGTGAAGAAATCGGGAACTGTCTCATCTTTCTTCTGCTTACATGCGGATAGTTTATCCCAATTTACGCGCATCGCGGGCATTAAAGTTTTCATATATGTAATAATTCTGCCAGGGAGTTCTGCTACCAGAGGCTCAGGTTTTGCACCACCAACTTGTCTAGTGTCTGCGGCAATAATATTAGCCCATGTAGCACCTAGTTCTGCATCGTGATCTACATTACGAATTGACCCCCACAAAGGCTGTGGAACAACATTTCCAAACAACATATCAATGTCAGCTAGATTCATGATACATGATCCTGCAGTTTGTGATAACTCCTTATAATATCCTGCAGGGTTTTTACGGGGGTCAGGCAATGTCTGTTTAAGCGCTATTACTTCAGATCATTTCCAAGGGATATGCACTCAAACACGCTGAAAATGAGCTGGCATAGCAGCAATACCATTAGCGGCATTAGCCGCAACAGCTTCCTTCCATACCGGAGGGACTTCTCTCATAGGGTATTGTTGCGCTTTTCCCTTTCTCCCCACAGGGAAATCTTGTTCAAACAACGACTGTTGACAATCATCATTCCTCAAGGATAATAAGATCGCAACTGCTCTATTTACATCGGGGCCCACAATCGTACCTTTTCCAAAATCGAATCTCACTCGACACAACTCCTGCGGGTTTGGATCTCTACCATGATCATCCAATTCCTCACAGAGGATTTCACACATTTTCTCGAACACATACCTCTGTTTCGGGGCATCCCATTGGTGAAAAACGTCAACAACTGACTCCACATCATAGAGTGAAGAAAAAATAATCCACCTACGCGCCATATGATCTAATGTCTTTTTCTCTTCAGGATCAGGCAGCTGACTGCACAATTGCTTACGCTGTAAGCCAGGAGTCGCACTAGATGATCCAAAGAGAGGCGACATTAAACTAGTAACTACATTAGCTAGTCGTTGTCATGCTGAAGGAGAAGTTGAGGCGAAAACAGGGGGATAGACAGAGGGAAGAAAAACAGATTCAGATACAGGTACCTGGGTAGTGTAAGAAGGAGCGCCAGGGGAAGCCGCTGATGTGCTAGGCAAAGTCGCAGGAAGCGCGGGGGCAACAGGTAGCAAAACTGGCGGCCCTTGAGAGGGCTGCACTGCAGGGATAGGAGCCAGCTGAAGAGGAGCTGACGGCTGCGGGAAGGCTTGCGGCATATTCACTGGGGGCTGCACATTTACGAGCTGTGGGGGTGCGGTGGCATTTTGCGCATACGGGGGTGGCGAACTTAACAAATGGGACATTAGGGAATCTTTCTCATTCTCTTTTGTCTCATCTTGCACAAGGGGTGACAAAACAGGGTAACATTTATCGATCCCTAGTTTGCGCTGTCTATGTAATTGCTCATTTATTTGTTCCTCCTCATTATCTTTAAATTGCACAGCTGCTTGCATCACTGACATACCTCTTTCTCTCTTATTTCTTTTCGCTAGCTTAATTTCCTTCTGTTTGGCTTCCTTCCGCCATAGGCGGAAAGAATCAAACATCGCCGGCCGGGCTTTCTTTTTAAACAATTTCACTTCCAAATTATCTTAGATATCTGTATCGAAACTACCATTTTGGGGCCATTTTAAAACACCGTCCTTTCTGGTGTATCGGATCCATACTTCATTATATGCAATGGGGCCCACGCCATGTTTTACATAAAGCTCATAAGTCGGAGTTCCAATTGGAGGAACCGGACATGAATCCTCTAACTAGAAATCCCTTCTACAACTCAAACAAAATAATCTTCCAAATACACTAGCACCAGGCATCTTTGCTCACTAGTCTAGTTCCAAACTTCAAAGGATTATCGATTACGATAGTCTCGTGAATACACGAGTCCTCTGGCTTTGGCGTTAGCAAACTCCAAATCAAAATAATCCCGAAGGATACCAAATTCAAACTGGGAGACGCTCCACTTATACTTAACTGAATATCGATGATCAATGGCGTCACCAGAAGACTCTCTCGATTGTTTCGCTCTACAAAAATCGTCAAGGGTCCAAAACAGGGCGATTAATCAGGGCAGCAGTCCTCCGTAGCCGTCGGGACGCGGAGAACCTCGCAGAAAAGACTTTCGGACCACGTCGACATGCAGGGGTCGATGAAGTGGCGGCCTTCCTCCAGAATTTCCACACGAAGCTCCTCACGAACCTCTGGCTTGGACCGGTACCGCTGAAATCGCGCCGAGTTGGGCGCCAACTGAAGTACTGGGAATTTTAAGCCCAGCGGTGCAGGGGAACACACCCTATGACTTCAGGTTCTTCCAGTTTCAGACCTACAGAAACACAGAGTCTTCTGGGTGAAGTCAAAGATCAGTTTATTGGCTGCAGACCAATTACAGGTATCCTAGAAGTACAACAGCGTGCATGTTCTCAGGAGACTGCTAAAAATTACAGAAACGGGCTTCTCCTTAAATACAAAATATCATGCTTCAGGCACACATTCCTTGGTTTATGGCATGGTCATTCATATGTATACATTTCAAACGAAAAGGCAGAGTCATGATGACCATCCCACATTCCAGTTAAGCCAGCCCACAATTATTTACCCAGCAAGTCTCAGATCCCACATCAGATATCGATAGGCCCCAATAAACACGAGCATCTCCTGTTTGGAAAACAAGCCATAAAGCAGGAACAGTCAGGTGTGAAAGAGATTAGCTGGAGGCTCGTGTGGGATGAAAAGGTTTTATGGTGTGTCAAGCCCTGATGCTAATCACAGGTGGCCGTAGGACGGGGAGCTCGTGGGACCGGACTGACCTGGGGCAGCGGAGCCAAGCTGCCCAGGTCATAGAGAAGTCAAAGGAAGGCACATGTGCTCTAAAAGGCCCGTATTTGCTTCAAGATATGTAGCCTATGTGAGGGCAACCATAAGATGGCCACCGTTCTAAGATGGAACCCACGTAGTGATGTATAATATCGTATACACAGTGCTTTCATAGCTAGAACGTTACACAAAGCACTTGTACATACCGCATTGACCATTCGCGGTTCGCTAATACCGGGATAGACAGGGGTAGGGCCCTGCCTCCTACGCGGTCCCAAATTCTAAAGTACGACACGTACACTGCCTGAACACCACTGCACTGCCCTAAACCCTGAAACACCAGCCCCAGCATGACCCCCTACACTGCCCGAACACCACTGCACTGCCCTAAACCCTGAAAGACCAGCCCCAGCATGACCCCCTACAATGCCCGAACACCACTGCACTGCCCTAAACCCTGAAACACCAGCCCCAGTACGACCCCTACACTGCCCGAACACCACTGCCCTAAATCCTGAAACACCACCCTCAGCAAGACCCCCTACACTGCCCAATCAACACTGCCCTAAACCCTAAAACACCACGCCCAGCACAACCCCCTACTCTGCCGGAACACCACTGCACTTCCCTAAACCCTTAAACACCACCCCTACACTGCCCGAACACCACTGCACTGCCCTAAACCCTGAAACACTACCCCCGGCACGACCTCCTACACTGCCCGAACACCACTTCTCTGCCCTAAACCTTGAAACACCAGCCCCAGCACGACCCTCTACTCTTTGCAAACACCACTGCACTGCCCTAAACCCTGAAACACCACCCCCAGCATGACCCCCTACACTGCCCGAACAACACTGCACTGCCCTAAACCCTGAAACACCAGCCCCAGCATGACCCCCTACACTGCCCGAACACCACTGCACTGTCCTAAACCCTAAAACAACAGCCACCGCACGACCCCCTACACTGCCCGAACACCAATGCACTGCCTTAAACCCAGAAACACCAGGCCACGTACTACCCCCTACTCTGGCCGAACACCACTGCACTGCCCTAAACCTCGAACAAGAGCCCCCGCATGACCCCATACACTGCCCGAACACAACTGCAATGCCCTAAACCCTGAAACACCAGCCCCACACGATCCCCTACATTGCCCGAACACCACTGCCCTAAACCCTGAAACACCACCCCAGCATTACTTCCTATACTACTCGAACACCACTGCACTGCCCTAAACTCTGAAACACAAGCCCCCGCACGACCCCCTACACTGCCCAAGCACCATTGCACTCTCCTAAATCCTGAAATACCACCCCCAGCATGACTTCCTATACTGCTCGAACACCACTGCACTGCCCTAAACCCTGGAACACTACCCCAGCAAGACCCCTTATACTGCCCGGACACCACTGCTCTGCCCAAAACCCCGAAACACCAGCCCTAGCATGACCCCCTACACTGCCCGAACACCAGTACACCACCCTAAACCCTGAAACACCAGCCCCAGCATGACCCCCTACACTGCCCGAACACCACTGCACTGCCCTAAACCCTGAAACACCAGTCCCAGCATGACACCCTACAATGCCCGAACACCACTGCACTGCCCTAAACACTGAAACACCAGCCCCAGTACGACCCCTACACTGCCCGGACACCACTGCCCTAAACCCTGAAACACCACCCTCAGCAAGACCCCCTACACTGCCCAATCAACACTGCCCTAAACCCTGAAACACCACGCTCAGTACAACCCCCTACTCTGCCGGAACACCACTGCACTGCCCTAAACCCTTAAACACCACCCCTACACTGCCCGAACACCACTGCACTGCCCTAAACCCTGAAACACTACACCCGGCACGACCTCCTACACTGCCCGAACACCACTTCTCTGCCCTAAACCTTGAAACACCAGCCCCAGCACGACCCTCTACTCTTTGCAAACACTACTGCACTGCCCTAAACCCTGAAACACCACCCCCAGCATGAATCCCTACACTGCACTGCCCTAAACCCTGAAACACCAGCCCCACCACGACCCCCTACACTGCCCGAACACCAATGCACTGCCTTAAACCCTGAAACACCAGCCCCCGTACGACCCCCTACTCTGGCCGAACACCACTGCACTGCCCTAAACCTCAAACAAGAGCCCCCGCATGACCCCATACACTGCCCTAACACAACTGCAATGCCCTAAACCCTGAAACAGCAGCCCCCGCACGATCCCCTACATTGCCCGAACACCACTGCCCTAAACCCTGAAACACCACCCCAGCATTACTTCCTATACTACTCGAACACCACTGCACTGCCCTAAACTCTGAAACACAAGCCCCCGCACGACCCCCTACACTGCCCAAGCACCATTGCACTCTCCTAAATCCTGAAATACCACCCCCATCATGACTTCCTATACTGCTCGAACACCACTGCACTGCCCTAAACCCTGGAACACTACCCCAGCAAGACCCCTTATACTGCCCGGACACCACTGCTCTGCCCAAAACCCCGAAACACCAGCCCTAGCACGACCCCCTACACTGCCCGAACACCAGTACACCACCCTAAACCCTGAAACACCAGCCCCAGCATGACCCCCTACACTGCCCGAACACCACTGCACTGCCCTAAACCCTGAAACACCAGTCCCAGCATGACACCCTACAATGCCCGAACACCACTGCACTGCCCTAAACACTGAAACACCAGCCCCAGTACGACCCCTACACTGCCCGGACACCACTGCCCTAAACCCTGAAACACCACCCTCAGCAAGACCCCCTACACTGCCCAATCAACACTGCCCTAAACCCTGAAACACCACGCTCAGCACAACCCCCTACTCTGCCGGAACACCACTGCACTGCCCTAAACCCTTAAACACCACCCCTACACTGCCCGAACACCACTGCACTGCCCTAAACCCTGAAACACTACCCCCGGCGCGACCTCCTACACTGCCCGAACACCACTTCTCTGCCCTAAACCTTGAAACACCAGCCCCAGCACGACCCTCTACTCTTTGCAAACACTACTGCACTGCCCTAAACCCTGAAACACCACCCCCAGCATGACTCCCTACACTGCACTGCCCTAAACCCTGAAACACCAGCCCCACCACGACCCCCTACACTGCCCGAACACCAATGCACTGCCTTAAACCCTGAAACACCAGCCCCCGTACGACCCCCTACTCTGGCCGAACACCACTGCACTGCCCTAAACCTCAAACAAGAGCCCCCGCATGACCCCATACACTGCCCTAACACAACTGCAATGCCCTAAACCCTGAAACACCAGCCCCCGCACGATCCCCTACATTGCCCGAACACCACTGCCCTAAACCCTGAAACACCACCCCAGCATTACTTCCTATACTACTCGAACACCACTGCACTGCCCTTATCTCTGAAACACCACCCCCAGCAAGACCACCTACACTGTCCGAATACCACTGCCCAAAGCCCTGAAACACAAGCCCCCGCACGACCCCCTACACTGCCCAAGAACCATTGCACTCTCCTAAATCCTGAAATACCACCCCCAGCATGACTTCCTATACTGCTCGAACACCACTGCACTGCCCTAAACCCTGGAACACTACCCCAGCAAGACCCCCTATACTGCCCGAACACCACTGCTCTGCCCAAAACCCTGAAACACCAGCCCTAGCACGACCCCCTACACTGCCCGAACACCAGTACACCACCCTAAGCCCTGAAACACCAGCCCCAGCATGACCCCCTACAATGCCCGAACACCACTGCCCTAAACCCTGAAACACCACTCCCTGCAAAACCCCCTAAAGTGCCAGAACTCCACTGCATGCCCTAAACCCTGAAACACCACCCCCTGCACAACCCCCTATACTGCCAGAACACCACTACTCTGCCCAAAGCCCTGAAACACCAGCCCCAGCAAGACCCCCTACACTGCCTGAACACCACCACACCGCCCTAAACCCTGAAACACCAGCCCCAGCATGACCCCCTGCAATGGCCGAACCCACTGCACTGCCCTAAACCCTGAAACACCAGCCCCAGCATGACCCCCTACACTTACCGAACACCACTGCTTTGCCCTAAACCCTGAAACTCCAGCCCCAGCACGACCCCTACACTGCCCGAACACCACTTTCTTTCCTAAACCCTGAAACACCCGCCCCAGCACGACCCCGTATACTGCCCGAACACCACTGCACTGCCCTAATCCCTGAAACACCACCCCCAGCAATACCCACTACACTGCCTTAACACCACTGACCTAAACCCTGAAACACCACCCCTAGCACGACCCCCTATTCTGTCCGAACACCACTGCACTGCTCTAAAACCTGAAACACCACACACAGCATGACCCACTATACTGCTCGAACACCACTGCACAGCCCTAAACCCTGAAACAACCCCCAGCAAGACCCCTTACACTGCCCGAACACCACTGCCCTTAATCCTGAAACACCACCCCCAGCAAGACCCCCTACACTGTCCGAATACCACTGGCTAAAACCCTGAAACACCAGCCCCCGCACGACCCCCTACACTGCCCGAACACCACTGCACTGCCCTAAACCCTGAAACACCACCCCCAGCACGAACCCCTATACTGCTCAACCACCACTGCACTGCCCTAAACACTGAAATACCACCCCCAGCATGACTTCCTATACTGCTCGAACACACCTGCACTGCCCTAAACCCTGAAACACTACCCCAGCAAGACCCCCTACACTGCCCGAACACCACTGCTCTGCCCAATAAACCCTGAAACACCAGCCCCAGCACGACCCCCTACACTGCCCGAACACCAGTACACAGCCCTAAGCCCTGAAACACCTGCCCCAGCATGACCACCTACAATGCCCAAGCACCACTGCCGTAAACCCTGAAACACCACACCCCGCAAGACCCCTTACAGTGCCAGAACTCCACTGCATGCCCTAAACCCTGAAACACCACCCCCTGCACAACCCCCTACACTGCCAGAACACCACTGCTCTGCCCAAAACCCTGAAACACCAGCCCCAGCATGACCCCCTACACTGCCTGAACACCACTACACCGCCCTAAACCCTGAAACACCAGCCCCAGCATGACCCCCCGCAATACCCGAACACCACTGCACTGCCCTAAACCCTGAAACACCAGCCAGCATGACCACCTACACTGCCCGAACCCACTGCACTGCCCTACACCCTGAAACACCAGCCCAAGCATGACCCCCTACACTGCCCGAACACCACTTTCTGTCCTAAACCCTGAAACACCAGCCCAGCACGATCCGTACACTGCTCGAACACTGCCCGAACACCACTGCACTGCCCTAAACCCTGAAACACCACCCCCAGCAAGACCCCCTACACTGCCCAAACACCACTGACCTAAACTCTGAAACACCACCCCAGCACGACCCCCTATTCTGCCCGAACACCACTGCACTGCTGTAAACCCTGAAACACCACACCCAGCATGACCCGCTATACTGCTCAAACACCACTGCACAGCCCTAAACCCTGAAACACCACCCCCAGCAAGACCCCTTACACTGCCTGAACACCACTGCCCTAAATCCTGAAAGACCACCCCCAGCAAGACCCCCTACACTGTCCGAATACCACTGGCCAAAACCCTGAAACACCAGCCCCTGCACGACCCCCTAAACTGCCCGAACACCACTGCACTGCCCTAAACCCTGAAACACCACCCCCAGCACGACCCGCTATACTGCTCGAACACCACTGCACTGCCCTAAACACTGAAACACCACCTCCAGCAAAACCCCCTACACTGCCCGAACACCACTGCCCTAAACCCTGAAACACCACCCCCTGCAAGACCCCCTACATTGCCCGAACTCCACTGCATGCCCTAAAACCTGAAACACCACCCCCTGCACAACACCCTACTCTGCCCGAACACCACTGCTCTGCCAAAACCCTGAAACACCAGCCTCAGCACGACAATTTACACTGTCGGAAACCCACTACACTGCCCTAAACTGTGAAACACCAGCCACAGAATGACCCCCTACAATGCCCGAACACCACTGCACTGCCCTAAACCATGAAACACCAGCCAGCATGACCCCCTACACAGCGCGAACACCACTGCACTGCCCTAAACCATTAAACACCAGCCCCAGCATGATCCCCTACACTGCCGAAACACCAATGCATTGCCCTGAACCCTGAAACACCAGCCCCAGCAGGACCCCCTATACTGCCCGAACACTACTGCACTGTGCTAAACCCTGAAACACCAGCCCCAGCATGACCCCGTACACGGCTCGAACACCACTGCAGTGCCCTAAACCCTGAAACACCAGCCCCAGCATGATCCTCTACACTGCCTGAACACCACTGCACTGCCCTAAACCCTGAAACACCAGCCCCAGCATGACACCCTACAATGCCCGAACACCACTGCACTGCCCTAAACCCAGAAACACCAGCCAGCACAACCCCCTATACTGCCCGAACACCACTGCCCTTAACCCTGAAACAAAACCCCCAGAAAGACCCCCTACACTGTCCGAATACCACTGGCCAAACCCTGAAACACCAGCCCCCGCACGACCCCCTACACTGCCTGATCACCACTTCACTGCCCTCAACCCTGAAACACCACCCCCAGCACGACCCCCTATACTGCTCCAACACCACTGCACTGCCCTAAACCCTGAAACATCACCCCCAGCAAAACCCCCTACACTGCCCGAACACCACTGCCCTGAACCCTGAAATACCACCCCCTGCAAGACCCTCTACACTGCCCGATCTCCACTGCATGCCCTAAACCCTGATACACCACCCCCTGCACAACCCCTTACACTGCCAGAACACCACTTCTCTGCCCAAATCCCTGAAACACCAGCCCCAGCACGACCGCCTACACTGCCTGAACACCACTACACCACCCTAAACCCTGAAACACGATCCCCAGCATGACCCCCTGCAATACCCGAACACCACTGCACTGCCCTAAACCCTGAAACACCAGCCCCAGCATTACCCCGTACACTGCCCGAACACCACTGCATGCCCTAAACCCTGAAACACCACCCCCTGCACAACCCCCTACACTGCCCGAACACCACTGCATTGCCCTAAACCCCGAAACACGAGCCCCAGCACGACCCCTACACTGCCCGAACACCACTTTCTGTCCTGAACCCTGAAACACCAGCCCAGCACGACCCGTACACTGCCCGAACACCACTGCACTGCCCTAAACCCTGAAACACCACCCCCAGCAAGACCCCCTACACTGCCCAAACACCACTGACCTAAACTCTGAAACACCACCCCCTGCACGACCCCCTATTTTGCCCGAACACCACTGCACTGCTCTAAACCCTGAAACACCACACCCAGCATGACCCGCTATACTGCTTGAACACCACTGCACAGCCCTAAACCCTGAAACACCACCCCCAGCAAGACCCCTTACACTGCCCGAACACCACTGCCCTAAATCCTGAAACACCACCCCCAGCAAGACCCCCTACACTGTCCGAATACCACTGGCCAAAACCCTGAAACACCAGCCCCTGCACGACCCCCTAAACTGCCCGAACACCACTGCACTGCCCTAAACCCTGAAACACCACCCCCAGCACGACCCCCTATACTGCTCGAACACCACTGCACTGCCCTAAACACTGAAACACCACCTCCAGCAAAACCCCCTACACTGCCCGAACACCACTGCCCTAAACCCTGAAACACCACCCCCTGCAAGACCCCCTACACTGCCCGAACTCCACTGCATGCCCTAAAACCTGAAACACCACCCCCTGCACAACACCCTACTCTGCCCGAACACCACTGCTCTGCCCAAAACCCTGAAACACCAGCCTCAGCACGAAAATTTACACTGTCGGAAAACCACTACACTGCCCTAAACTGTGAAACACCAGCCACAGAATGACCCCCTACAATGCCCGAACACCACTGCACTGCCCTAAACCCTGAAACACCAGCCAGCATGACCCCCTACACAGCCCGAACACCACTGCACTGCCCTAAACCGTGAAACACCAGCCCCAGCATGACCCCCTATACTGCCAAAACACCACTGCATTGCCCTAAACCCTGAAACACCAGCCCCAGCACGACCCCCTATACTGCCCGAACACTACTGCACTGTCCTAAACCCTGAAACACCAGCCCCAGCATGACCCCGTACACTGCTCGAACACCACTGCAGTGCCCTAAACCCTGAAACACCAGCCAGCATGACCCCCTACACAGCCCGAACACCACTGCATTGCCCTAAACCGTGAAACACCAACCCCAGCATGACCCCCTACACTGCCGAAACACCACTGCATTGCCCTAAACCCTGAAACACCAGCCCCAGCACGACCCCCTATACCGCCCGAACACTACTGCACTGCCCTAAACCCTGAAACACCAGCCCCAGCATGACACCCTACAATGCCCGAACACCACTGCACTGCCCTAAACCCAGAAACACCAGCCAGCACAACCCCCTACACTGCCAGAACACCACTGCACTGTCCTAAACCCTGAAACACCAGCCCCAGCATGACCCCCTACACTGCCCGAACACCACTGCACTGTCCTAAACCCTGAAACACCAGCCCCAGCACGACCCCCTACACTGCCCGAACACCACTGCACTGTCCTAATTTTCTGAAACACCAGCACCAGCATGACCCTGTACACTGCTCGAACACCACTGCAATGCCCTAAACCCTGAAACTCCAGCCCCAGCACAACCCCTTACACTGCCCGAACACCACTGCACTGCCCAAAGCCCTGAAACACCAGCCCCAGCATGACCCCCTACACTGCCCCAACACCACTGCATTGCCCTAAACCCTGAAACACCAGCCCCAGCACGACCCCCTACACTGCCCAAACACTACTGCACTGTCCTAAACCCTGGAACACCAGCCCCAGCATGACCCCGTACACTGCTTGAACACCACTTCCCTGCCCTAAACCCTGAAACACCATCCCCAGCACGACCCCCTACACAGCCTGAACACCACTGCACTGCCCTAAACCCTGAAACACCAGCCCCAGCATGACCCCCTACACTGCCCGAACACCACTGCACTGCCCTAAACCCTGAAACACCAGCCCCAGCACGACCCCCTACACTGCCCGAACACCACTGCACTGTCCTAATTCTCTGAAACACCAGCACCAGCATGACCCTGTACACTGCTCGAACACCACTGCAATGCCCTAAACCCTGAAACTCCAGCCCCAGCACAACCCCCTACACTGCCCGAACACCACTGAACTGCCCAAAGCCCTGAAACACCAGCCCCAGCATGACCCCCTACACTGCCCCAACACCACTGCATTGCCCTAAACCCTGAAACACCAGCCCCAGCACGACCCCCTACACTGCCCAAACACTACTGCACTGTCCTAAACCCTGGAACACCAGCCCCAGCATGACCCCGTACACTGCCCGAACACCACTTCCCTGCCCTAAACCCTGAAACACCATCCCCAGCACGACTCCCTACACAGCCTGAACACCACTGCACTGCCCTAAACCCTGAAACACCAGCCCCAGCATGACACCCTACAATGCCCGAACACCACTGCACTGCCCTAAACCCTGAAGCACCAGCCAGCACGACCCCCTACTTTGCCCGAACACCACTGCCCTTAACCCTGAAACAATACCCCCAGAAAGACCCCCTACACTGTCCGAATACCACTGGCCAAACCCTGAAACACCAGCCCCCGCACGACCCCCTACACTGCCTGATCACCACTTCACTGCCCTCAACCCTGAAACACCACCCCCAGCACGACCCCCTATACTGCTCCAACACCACTGCACTGCCCTAAACCCTGAAACACCACCCCCAGCAAAACCCCCTACACTGCCCGAACACCACTGCCCTGAACCCTGAAATACCACCCCCTGCAAGACCCTCTACACTGCCTGATCTCCACTGCATGCCCTAAACCCTGATACACCACCCCCTGCTAGACACCCTACACTGCCCGAACACCACTTCCCTGCCCTAAACCCTGAAACACCATCCCCAGCACGACCCCCTACACAGCCTGAACACCACTGCACTGCCCTAAACCCTGAAACACCAGCCCCAGCATGACACCCTACAATGCCCGAACACCACTGCACTGCCCTAAACCCTGAAGCACCAGCCAGCACGACCCCCTACTTTGCCCGAACACCACTGCCCTTAACCCTGAAACAATACCCCCAGAAAGACCCCCTACACTGTCCGAATACCACTGGCCAAACCCTGAAACACCAGCCCCCGCACAACCCCCTACACTGCCTGATCACCACTTCACTGCCCTCAACCCTGAAACACCACCCCCAGCACGACCCCCTATACTGCTCCAACACCACTGCACTGCCCTAAACCCTGAAACACCACCCCCAGCACGAACCCCTACACTGCCCGAACACCACTGCACTGTCCTAATTTTCTGAAACACCAGCACCAGCATGACCCTGTACACTGCTCGAACACCACTGCAATGCCCTAAACCCTGAAACTCCAGCCCCAGCACAACCCCTTACACTGCCCGAACACCACTGCACTGCCCAAAGCCCTGAAACACCAGCCCCAGCATGACCCCCTACACTGCCCCAACACCACTGCATTGCCCTAAACCCTGAAACACCAGCCCCAGCACGACCCCCTACACTGCCCAAACACTACTGCACTGTCCTAAACCCTGGAACACCAGCCCCAGCATGACGCCGTACACTGCTTGAACACCACTTCCCTGCCCTAAACCCTGAAACACCATCCCCAGCACGACCCCCTACACAGCCTGAACACCACTGCACTGCCCTAAACCCTGAAACACCAGCCCCAGCATGACCCCCTACACTGCCCGAACACCACTGCACTGCCCTAAACCCTGAAACACCAGCCCCAGCACGACCCCCTACACTGCCTGAACACCACTGCACTGTCCTAATTCTCTGAAACACCAGCACCAGCATGACCCTGTACACTGCTCGAACACCACTGCAATGCCCTAAACCCTGAAACTCCAGCCCCAGCACAACCCCCTACACTGCCCGAACACCACTGCACTGCCCAAAGCCCTGAAACACCAGCCCCAGCATGACCCCCTACACTGCCCCAACACCACTGCATTGCCCTAAACCCTGAAACACCAGCCCCAGCACGACCCCCTACACTGCCCAAACACTACTGCACTGTCCTAAACCCTGGAACACCAGCCCCAGCATGACCCCGTACACTGCCCGAACACCACTTCCCTGCCCTAAACCCTGAAACACCATCCCCAGCACGACCCCCTACACAGCCTGAACACCACTGCACTGCCCTAAACCCTGAAACACCAGCCCCAGCATGACACCCTACAATGCCCGAACACCACTGCACTGCCCTAAACCCTGAAGCACCAGCCAGCACGACCCCCTACTTTGCCCGAACACCACTGCCCTTAACCCTGAAACAATACCCCCAGAAAGACCCCCTACACTGTCCGAATACCACTGGCCAAACCCTGAAACACCAGCCCCCGCACGACCCCCTACACTGCCTGATCACCACTTCACTGCCCTCAACCCTGAAACACCACCCCCAGCACGACCCCCTATACTGCTCCAACACCACTGCACTGCCCTAAACCCAGAAACACCACCCCCAGCAAAACCCCCTACACTGCCCGAACACCACTGCCCTGAACCCTGAAATACCACCCCCTGCAAGACCCTCTACACTGCCCGATCTCCACTGCATGCCCTAAACCCTGATACACCACCCCCTGCACGACACCCTACACTGCCCGAACACCACTGCTCTCCCCAAAACCCTGAAACACCAGCCCCAGCATGACCCCTTACACTGCCCAAAAACCACTGCACTGCCCTAAACCCTGAAACACCAGCCACAGCATGACCCCTACACTGCCCAAACACCACTGCACTGCCCTATACCCTGAAACACCAGCCCCAGCATGACCCCCTACACTGGCCGAACACCACTGCATTGCCCTAAACCATGAAACACCAACCCCAGCATGACCCCCTACACTGCCCGAACACCACTGCGCTGTCCTAAACCCTGAAACACCAGCCCCAGCATGACCCTGCACACTGCCCGAACACCACTGCATGCCCTAAACCCTGAAACACCACCCCCTGCACAACCCCTTACACTGCCAGAACACCACTTCTCTGCCCAAAACCCTGAAACACCAGCCCCAGCACGACCCCCTACACTGCCTGAACACCACTACACCGCCCTAAACCCTGAAACTCGAGCCCCAGCATGACCCCCTGCAATACCCGAACACCACTGCACTGCCCTAAACCCTGAAACACCAGCCCCAGCATTACCCCGTACACTGCCCGAACACCACTGCATGCCCTAAACCCTGAAACACCACCCCCTGCACAACCCCCTACACTGCCCGAACACCACTGCATTGCCCTAAACCCTGAAACACGAGCCCCAGCACGACCCCTACACTGCCCAAACACCACTTTCTGTCCTAAACCCTGAAACACCAGCCCAGCACGGCCCGTACACTGCCCGAACACCACTGCACTGCCCTAAACCCTGAAACACCACCCCCAGCAAGACCCCCTACACTGCCCAAACACCACTGACCTAAACTCTGAAACACCACCCCCAGCACGACCCCCTATTCTGCCCGAACACCACTGCACTGCTCTAAACCCTGAAGCACCACACCCAGCATGACCCGCTATACTGCTTGAACACCACTGCACAGCCCTAAACCCTGAAACACCACCCCCAGCAAGACCCCTTACACTGCCCGAACACCACTGCCCTAAATCCTGAAACACCACCCCCAGCAAGACCCCCTACACTGTACGAATACCACTGGCCAAAACCCTGAAACACCAGCCCCTGCACGACCCCCTAAACTGCCCGAACACCACTGCACTGCCCTAAACCCTGAAACACCACCCCAAGCACGACCCCCTATACTGCTCGAACACCACTGCACTGCCCTAAACACTGAAACACCACCTCCAGCAAAACCCCCTACACTGCCCGAACACCACTGCACTAAACCCTGAAACACCACCCCCTGCAAGACCCCCTACACTGCCCAAACTCCACTGCATGCCCTAAAACCTGAAACACCACCCCCTGCACAACCCCTTACACTGCCAGAACACCACTTCTCTGCCCAAAACCCTGAAACACCAGCCCCAGCACGACCCCCTACACTGCCTGAACACCACTACACCGCCCTAAACACTGAAACTCGAGCCCCAGCATGACCCCCTGCAATACCCGAACACCACTGCACTGCCCTAAACCCTGAAACACCAGCCCCAGCATTACCCCGTACACTGCCCGAACACCACTGCATGCCCTAAACCCTGAAACACCACCCCCTGCACAACCCCCTACACTGCCCGAACACCACTGCATTGCCCTAAACCCTGAAACACGAGCCCCAGCACGACCCCTACACTGCCCAAACACCACTTTCTGTCCTAAACCCTGAAACACCAGCCCAGCACGGCCCGTACACTGCCCGAACACCACTGCACTGCCCTAAACCCTGAAACACCACCCCCAGCAAGACCCCCTACACTGCCCAAACACCACTGACCTAAACTCTGAAACACCACCCCCAGCACGACCCCCTATTCTGCCCGAACACCACTGCACTGCTCTAAACCCTGAAGCACCACACCCAGCATGACCCGCTATACTGCTTGAACACCACTGCACAGCCCTAAACCCTGAAACACCACCCCCAGCAAGACCCCTTACACTGCCCGAACACCACTGCCCTAAATCCTGAAACACCACCCCCAGCAAGACCCCCTACACTGTACGAATACCACTGGCCAAAACCCTGAAACACCAGCCCCTGCACGACCCCCTAAACTGCCCGAACACCACTGCACTGCCCTAAACCCTGAAACACCACCCCAAGCACGACCCCCTATACTGCTCGAACACCACTGCACTGCCCTAAACACTGAAACACCACCTCCAGCAAAACCCCCTACACTGCCCGAACACCACTGCCCTAAACCCTGAAACACCACCCCCTGCAAGACCCCCTACACTGCCCAAACTCCACTGCATGCCCTAAAACCTGAAACACCACCCCCTGCACAACACCCTACTCTTCCCGAACACCACTGCTCTGCCCAAAACCCTGAAACACCAGCCCCAGCATGACCCCTTACACTGCCCAAAAACCACTGCACTGCCCTAAACCCTGAAACACCAGCCACAGCATGACCCCCTACACTGCCCAAACACCACTGCACTGCCCTATACCCTGAAACACCAGCCCCAGCATTACCCCCTACACTGGCCGAACACCACTGTATTGCCCTAAACCATGAAACACCAACCCCAGCACGACCCCCTACACTGCCCGAACACCACTGCGCTGTCCTAAACCCTGAAACACCAGCCCCAGCATGACCCTGCACACTGCCCGAACACCACTGCATGCCCTAAACCCTGAAACACCACCCCCTGCACAACCCCCTACACTGCCAGAACACCACTTCTCTGCCCAAAACCCTGAAACACCAGCCCCAGCACGACCCCCTACACTGCCTGAACACCACTACACCGCCCTAAACCCTGAAACACCAGCCCCAGCATGACCCCCTGCAATACCTGAACACCACTGCACTGCCCTAAACCCTGAAACACCAGCCCCAGCATTACCCTGTACACTGCCCGAACACCACTGCATGCCCTAAACCCTGAAACACCACCCCCAGCAAGACCCCCTACACTGTCCGAATACCACTGGCCAAAACCCTGAAACACCAGCCCCTGCACGTCCCCCTAAACTGCCCGAACACCACTGCACTGCCCTAAACCCTGAAACACCACCCCCAGCACGACCCCCTATACTGCTCGAACACCACTGCACTGCCCTAAACACTGAAACACCACCTCCAGCAAAACCCCCTACACTGCCCGAACACCACTGCCCTAAACCCTGAAACCCCACCCCCTGCAAGACCCCCTACACTGCCTGAACACCACTACACCGCCCTAAACCCTGAAACACCAGCCCCAGCATGACCCCCTGCAATACCCGAACACCACTGCACTGCCCTAAACCCTGAAACACCAGCCCCAGCATTACCCCGTACACTGCCCGAACACCACTGCATGCCCTAAACCCTGAAACACCACCCCCAGCAAGACCCCCTACACTGTCCGAATACCACTGGCCAAAACCCTGAAACACCAGCCCCTGCACGACCCCCTAAACTGCCCGAACACCACTGCACTGCCCTAAACCCTGAAACACCACCCCCAGCACGACCCCCTATACTGCTCGAACACCACTGCACTGCCCTAAACACTGAAACACCACCCCCTGCAAGAACCTCTACACTGCCCGATCTCCACTGCATGGCCTAAACCCTGATACACCACCCCCTGCACGACACCCTACACTGCCCTAACACCACTGCTCTCCCCAAAACCCTGAAACACCAGCCCAGCATGGCCCGTACACTGCCCGAACACCACTGCAATGCCCTAAACCCTGAAACACCACCCCCAGCAAGACCCCCTACACTGCCCAAACACCACTGACCTAAACTCTGAAACACCAACCCCAGCACGACCCCCTATTCTGCCCGAACACCACTGCACTGCTCTAAACCCTGAAACACCACACCCAGCATGACCCGCTATACTGCTCCAACACCACTGCACTGCCCTAAACCCTGAAACACCACCCCCAGCAAAACTCCCTACACTGCCCGAACACCACTGCCCTGAACCCTGAAACACCGCCCCCTGCAAGACCCGCTACACTGCCCGATCTCCACTGCATGCCCTAACCCTGATACACCACCCCCTGCACGACACCCTACACTGCCCGAACACCACTGCTCTCCCCAAAACCCTGAAACACCAGCCCCATCATGACCCCTTACACTGCCCAAAAACCACAGCACTGCCCTAAACCCTGAAACACCAGCCACAGCATGACCCCCTACACTGCCCAAACACCACTGCACTGCCCTATACCCTGAAACACCAGCCCCAGCATGACCCCCTACACTGGCCGAACACCACTGCATTGCCCTAAACCATGAAACACCAACCCTAGCACGACCCCCTACCCTGCCCGAACACCACTGCGCTGTCCCAAACCCTGAAACACCAGCCCCAGCATGACCCTGCACACTGCCCGAACACCACTGCATGCCCTAAACCCTGAAACACCACCCCCTGCACAACCCCCTACACTGCCAGAACACCACTTCTCTGCCCAAAACCCTGAAACACCAGCCCCAGCACGACCCCCTACACTGCCTGAACACCACTACACCGCCCTAAACCCTGAAACACCAGCCCCAGCATGACCCCCTGCAATACCCGAACACCACTGCACTGCCCTAAACCCTGAAACACCAGCCCCAGCACGACCCCCTAAACTGCCCGAACTCCACTGCACTGCCCTAAACCCTGAAACACCACCCCCAGCACGACCCCCTATACTGCTCGAACACCACTGCACTGCCCTAAACACTGAAACACCACCTCCAGCAAAACCCCCTACACTGCCCGAACACCACTGCCCTAAACCCTGAAACACCACCCCCTGCAAGACCCCCTACACTGCCCGAACTCCACTGCATGCCCTAAAACCTGAAACACCACCCCCTGCACAACACCCTACTCTTCCCGAACACCACTGCTCTGCCCAAAACCCTGAAACACCAGCCTCAGCACGACAATTTACACTGTCGAAAAACCCCTACACTGCCCTAAACTGTGAAACACCAGCCACAGAATGACCCCCTACAATGCCCGAACACCACTGCACTGCCCTAAACCCTGAAACACCAGCCAGCATACCCCCTACACAGCCCGAACACCACTGCACTGCCCTAAACCGTGAAACACCAGCCCCAGCATGACCCCCTACACTGCCGAAACACCACTGCATTGCCCTAAACCCTGAAACACCAGCCCCAGCACGACCCCCTATACTGCCCGAACACTACTGCACTGTCCTAAACCCTGAAACACCAGCCCCAGCATGACCCCGTACACTGCTCGAACACCACTGCAGTGCCCTAAACCCTGAAACACCAGCCCCAGCACGATCCTCTACACTGCCTGAACACCACTGCACTGCCCTAAACTCTGGAAAACCAGCCCCAGCATGACACCCTACAATGCCCGAACACCACTGCACTGCCCTAAACCCAGAAACACCAGCCAGCACAACCCCCTACACTGCCAGAACACCACTGCACTGTCCTAAACCCTGAAACACCAGCCCCAGCATGACCCCCTACACTGCTTGAACACCACTGCACTGCCCTAAACCCTGAAACACCAGCCCCAGCACGACCCCCTACACTGCCCGAACACCACTGCACTGTCCTAATTTTCTGAAACACCAGCACCAGCATGACCCTGTACACTGCTCGAACACCACTGCAATGCCCTAAACCCTGAAACTCCAGCCCCAGCACAACCCCCTACACTGCCCGAACACCACTGCACTGCCCAAAGCCCTGAAACACCAGCCCCAGCATGACCCCCTACACTGCTCAAACACTACTGCACTGTCCTAAACCCTGGAACACCAGCCCCAGCATGACCCCGTACACTGCCCGAACACCACTTCCCTGCCCTAAACCCTGAAACACCATCCCCAGCACGACCCCCTACACAGGCTGAACACCAGAGCACTGCCCTAAACCCTGAAACACCAGCCCCAGCATGACACCCTACAATGCCCGAACACCACTGCACTGCCCTAAACCCTGAAGCACCAGCCAGCACGACCCCCTACACTGCCCGAACACCACTGCCCTTAACCCTGAAACAAAACCCCCAGAAAGACCCCCTACACTGTCCGAATACCACTTCACTGCCCAAAACCCTGAAACACCAGCCCCAGCACGACCCCCTACACTGCCTGAACACCACTACACCGCCCTAAACCCTGAAACACCAGCCCCAGCATGACCCCCTGCAATACCCGAACACCACTGCACTGCCCTAAACCCTGAAACACCAGCCCCAGCATTACCCCGTACACTGCCCGAACACCACTGCATGCCCTAAACCCTGAAACACCACCCCCAGCAAGACCCCCTACACTGTCCGAATACCACTGGCCAAAACCCTGAAACACCAGCCCCTGCACGACCCCCTAAACTGCCCGAACTCCACTGCACTGCCCTAAACCCTGAAACACCACCCCCAGCACGACCCCCTATACTGCTCGAACACCACTGCACTGCCCTAAACACTGAAACACCAGCTCCAGCAAAACCCCCTACACTGCCCGAACACCACTGCCCTAAACCCTGAAACACCACCCCCTGCAAGACCCCCTACACTGCCCGAACTCCACTGCATGCCCTAAAACCTGAAACACCACCCCCTGCACGACACCCTACTCTGCCCGAACACCACTGCTCTGCCCAAAACCCTGAAACACCAGCCTCAGCACGACAATTTACACTGTCGGAAAACCACTACACTGCCCTAAACTGTGAAACACCAACCACAGAATGACCCCCTACAATGCCCGAACACCACTGCACTGCCCTAAACCCTGAAACACCAGCCCCAGCACGACCCCCTGTACTGCCCGAACACTACTGCACTGTCCTAAACCCAGAAACACCAGCCCCAGCATGACCCCGTACACTGCTCGAACACCACTGCAGTGCCCTAAACTCTGGAAAACCAGCCCCAGCATGACACCCTACAATGCCCGAACACCACTGCACTGCCCTAAACCCAGAAACACCAGCCAGCACAACCCCCTACACTGCCAGAACACCACTGCACTGTCCTAAACCCTGAAACACCAGCCCCAGCATGACCCCCTACACTGCTTGAACACCACTGCACTGCCCTAAACCCTGAAACACCAAAACCAGCAAAACCCCCTACACTGCCCGAACACCACTGCCCTAAACCCTGAAACACCACCCCCTGCAAGACCCCCTACACTGCCCGAACTCCACTGCATGCCCTAAAACCTGAAACACCACCCCCTGCACAACACCCTACTCTTCCCGAACACCACTGCTCTGCCCAAAACCCTGAAACACCAGCCTCAGCACGACAATTTACACTGTCGAAAAACCCCTACACTGCCCTAAACTGTGAAACACCAGCCACAGAATGACCCCCTACAATGCCCGAACACCACTGCACTGCCCTAAACCCTGAAACACCAGCCAGCATACCCCCTACACAGCCCGAACACCACTGCACTGCCCTAAACCGTGAAACACCAGCCCCAGCATGACCCCCTACACTGCCGAAACACCACTGCATTGCCCTAAACCCTGAAACACCAGCCCCAGCACGACCCCCTATACTGCCCGAACACTACTGCACTGTCCTAAACCCTGAAACACCAGCACGATCCTCTACACTGCCTGAACACCACTGCACTGCCCAAAGCCCTGAAACACCAGCCCCAGCATGACCTCCTACACTGCCCCAACACCACTGCATTGCCCTAAACCCTGAAACACCAGACCCAGCACGACCCCCTACACTGCCCAAACACTACTGCACTGTCCTAAACCCTGGAACACCAGCCCCAGCATGACCCCGTTTACTGCCCGAACACCACTTCCCTGCCCTAAACCCTGAAACACCATCCCCAGCACGACCCCCTACACAGCCTGAACACCACTGCACTGCCCTAAACCCTGAAACACCAGCCCCAGCATGACACCCTACAATGCCCGAACACCACTGCACTGCCCTAAACCCTGAAGCACCAGCCAGCACGACCCCCTACACTGCCCGAACACCACTGCCCTTAACCCTGAAACAAAACCCCCAGAAAGACCCCCTACACTGTCCGAATACCACTTCACTGCCCTCAACCCTGAAACACCACCCCCAGCACGACCCCCTATACTGCTCCAACACCACTGCACTGCCCTAAACCCTGAAACACCAGCCCCCGCACGACCCCCTACACTGCCTGATCACCACTTCACTGCCCTCAACCCTGAAACACCACCCCCAGCTCGACCCCCTATACTGCTCCAACACCACTGCACTGCCCTAAACCCTGAAACACCACCCCCAGCAAAACTCCCTACACTGCCCGAACACCACTGCCCTGAACCCTGAAACACCACCCCCTGCAAGACCCTCTACACTGGCCGATCTCCACTGCATGCCCTAAACCCTGATACACCACCCCCTGCACGACACCCTACACTGCCCGAACACCACTGCTCTCCCCAAAACCCTGAAACACCAGCCCCAGCATGACCTCTTACACTGCCCAAAAACCACTGCACTGCCCTAAACCCGGAAACACCAGCCACAGCAAGACCCCCTACACTGCCCAAACATCACTGCACTGCCCTATACCCTGAAACACCAGCCCCAGCATGACCCCCTACACTGGCCGAACACCACTGCGCTGTCCTAAACCCTGAAACACCAGCCCCAGCATGACCCTGCACACTGCCCGAACACCACTGCATGCCCTAAACCCTGAAACACCACCCCCTGCACAACCCCCTACACTGCCAGAACACCACTTCTCTGCCCAAAACCCTGAAACACCAGCCCCAGCACGACCCCCTACACTGCCTGAACACCACTACACCGCCCTAAACCCTGAAACACCAGCCCCAGCATGACCCCCTGCAATACCCGAACACCACTGGACTGCCCTAAACCCTGAAACACCAGCCCCAGCATTACCCTGTACACTGCCCGAACACCACTGCATGCCCTAAACCCTGAAACACCACCCCCAGCAAGACCCCCTACACTGTCCGAATACCACTGGCCAAAACCCTGAAACACCAGCCCCTGCACGACCCCCTAAACTGCCCGAACACCACTGCACTGCCCTAAACCCTGAAACACCACCCCCAGCACGACCCCCTATACTGCTCGAACACCACTGCACTGCCCTAAACACTGAAACACCACCTCCAGCAAAACCCCCTACACTGACCAAACACCACTGCCCTAAACCCTGAAACACCACCCCCTGCAAGACCCCCTACACTGCCTGAACACCACTACACCACCCTAAACCCTGAAACACCAGCCCCAGCATGACCCCCTGCAATACCCGAACACCACTGCACTGCCCTAAACCCTGAAACACCAGCCCCAGCATTACCCCGTACACTGCCCGAACACCACTGCATGCCCTAAACCCTGAAACACCACCCCCAGCAAGACCCCCTACACTGTCCGAATACCACTGGCCAAAACCCTGAAACACCAGCCCCTGCACGACCCCCTAAACTGCCCGAACACCACTGCACTGCCCTAAACCCTGAAACACCAACCCCAGCACGACCCCCTATACTGCTCGAACACCACTGCACTGCCCTAAACGCTCAAACACCACCCCCTGCAAGACCCTCTACACTGCCCGATCTCCACTGCATGCCCTAAACCCTGATACACCACCCCCTGCACTACACCCTACACTGCCCAAACACCACTGCTCTCCCCAAAACCCTGAAACACCAGCCCCAGCATGACCCCTTACACTGCCCAAAAACCACTGCACTGCCCTAAACCCTGAAACACCAGCCACAGCATGACCCCCTACACTGCCCAAACACCACTGCACTGCCCTATACCCTGAAACACCAGCCCCAGCATGACCCCCTACACTGGCCGAACACCACTGCATTGCCCTAAACCATGAAACACCAACCCCAACACGACCCCCTCCACTGCCCGAACACCACTGCGCTGTCCTAAATCCTGAAACACCAGCCCCAGCATGACCCTGCACACTGCCCGAACACCACTGCATGCCCTAAACCCTGAAACACCACCCCCTGCACAACCCCTTACACTGCCAGAACACCACTTCTCTGCCCAAAACCCTGAAACACCAGCCCCAGCAGGACCCCCTACACTGCCTGAACACCACTACACCGCCCTAAACCCTGAAACACCAGCCCCAGCATGACCCCCTGCAATACCCGAACACCACTGCACTGCCCTAAACCCTGAAACACCAGCCCCAGCATTACCCCGTACACTGCCCGAACACCACTGCATGCCCTAAACCCTGAAACACCACCCCCTGCACAACCCCCTACACTGCCCGAACACCACTGCATTGCCCTCAACCCTGAAACACAAGCCCCAGCACGACCCCTACACTGCCCGAACACCACTTTCTGTCCTAAACCCTGAAACACCAGCCCAGCACGGCCCGTACACTGCCCGAACACCACTGCACTGCCCTAAACCCTGAAACACCACCCCCACCAAGACCCCCTACACTGCCCAAACACCACTGACCTAAACTCTGAAACACCAACCCCAGCACGACCCCCTATTCTGCCCGAACACCACTGCACTGCCCTAAACCCTGAAACACCACCCCCAGCAAAACTCCCTACACTGCCCGAACACCACTGCCCTGAACCCTGAAACACCACCCCCTGCAAGACCCTCTACACTGCCCGATCTCCACTGCATGCCCTAAACCCTGATACACCACCCCCTGCACGACACCCTACACTGCCCGAACACCACTGCTCTCCCCAAAACCCTGAAACACCAGCCCCAGCATGACCCCTTACACTGCCCAAAAACCACTGCACTGCCCTAAACCCTGAAACACCAGCCACAGCATGACCCCCTACACTGCCCAAACACCACTGCACTGCCCTATACCCTGAAACACCAGCCCCAGCATGACCCCCTACACTGGCCGAACACCACTGTATTGCCCTAAACCATGAAACACCAACCCCAGCACGACCCCCTACACTGCCCGAACACCACTGCGCTGTCCTAAACCCTGAAACACCAGCCCCAGCATGACCCTGCACACTGCCCGAACACCACTGCATGCCCTAAACCCTGAAACACCACCCCCTGCACAACCCCCTACACTGCCAGAACACCACTTCTCTGCCCAAAACCCTGAAACACCAGCCCCAGCACGACCCCCTACACTGCCTGAACACCACTACACCGACCTAAACCCTGAAACACCAGCCCCAGCATGACCCCCTGCAATACCTGAACACCACTGCACTGCCCTAAACCCTGAAACACCAGCCCCAGCATTACCCTGTACACTGCCCGAACACCACTGCATGCCCTAAACCCTGAAACACCACCCCCAGCAAGACCCCCTACACTGTCCGAATACCACTGGCCAAAACCCTGAAACACCAGCCCCTGCACGTCCCCCTAAACTGCCCGAACACCACTGCACTGCCCTAAACCCTGAAACACCACCCCCAGCACGACCCCCTATACTGCTCGAACACCACTGCACTGCCCTAAACACTGAAACACCACCTCCAGCAAAACCCCCTACACTGCCCGAACACCACTGCCCTAAACCCTGAAACCCCACCCCCTGCAAGACCCCCTACACTGCCTGAACACCACTACACCGCCCTAAACCCTGAAACACCAGCCCCAGCATGACCCCCTGCAATACCCGAACACCACTGCACTGCCCTAAACCCTGAAACACCAGCCCCAGCATTACCCCGTACACTGCCCGAACACCACTGCATGCCCTAAACCCTGAAACACCACCCCTAGCAAGACCCCCTACACTGTCCGAATACCACTGGCCAAAACCCTGAAACACCAGCCCCTGCACGACCCCCTAAACTGCCCGAACACCACTGCACTGCCCTAAACCCTGAAACACCACCCCCAGCACGACCCCCTATACTGCTCGAACACCACTGCACTGCCCTAAACACTGAAACACCACCCCCTGCAAGAACCTCTACACTGCCCGATCTCCACTGCATGGCCTAAACCCTGATACACCACCCCCTGCACGACACCCTACACTGCCCTAACACCACTGCTCTCCCCAAAACCCTGAAACACCAGCCCAGCATGGCCCGTACACTGCCCGAACACCACTGCAATGCCCTAAACCCTGAAACACCACCCCCAGCAAGACCCCCTACACTGCCCAAACACCACTGACCTAAACTCTGAAACACCAACCCCAGCACGACCCCCTATTCTGCCCGAACACCACTGCACTGCTCTAAACCCTGAAACACCACACCCAGCATGACCCGCTATACTGCTCCAACACCACTGCACTGCCCTAAACCCTGAAACACCACCCCCAGCAAAACTCCCTACACTGCCCGAACACCACTGCCCTGAACCCTGAAACACCGCCCCCTGCAAGACCCGCTACACTGCCCGATCTCCACTGCATGCCCTAACCCTGATACACCACCCCCTGCACGACACCCTACACTGCCCGAACACCACTGCTCTCCCCAAAACCCTGAAACACCAGCCCCATCATGACCCCTTACACTGCCCAAAAACCACAGCACTGCCCTAAACCCTGAAACACCAGCCACAGCATGACCCCCTACACTGCCCAAACACCACTGCACTGCCCTATACCCTGAAACACCAGCCCCAGCATGACCCCCTACACTGGCCGAACACCACTGCATTGCCCTAAACCATGAAACACCAACCCCAGCACGACCCCCTACACTGCCCGAACACCACTGCGCTGTCCCAAACCCTGAAACACCAGCCCCAGCATGACCCTGCACACTGCCCGAACACCACTGCATGCCCTAAACCCTGAAACACCACCCCCTGCACAACCCCCTACACTGCCAGAACACCACTTCTCTGCCCAAAACCCTGAAACACCAGCCCCAGCACGACCCCCTACACTGCCTGAACACCACTACACCGCCCTAAACCCTGAAACACCAGCCCCAGCATGACCCCCTGCAATACCCGAACACCACTGCACTGCCCTAAACCCTGAAACACCAGCCCCAGCACGACCCCCTAAACTGCCCGAACTCCACTGCACTGCCCTAAACCCTGAAACACCACCCCCAGCACGACCCCCTATACTGCTCGAACACCACTGCACTGCCCTAAACACTGAAACACCACCTCCAGCAAAACCCCCTACACTGCCCGAACACCACTGCCCTAAACCCTGAAACACCACCCCCTGCAAGACCCCCTACACTGCCCGAACTCCACTGCATGCCCTAAAACCTGAAACACCACCCCCTGCACAACACCCTACTCTTCCCGAACACCACTGCTCTGCCCAAAACCCTGAAACACCAGCCTCAGCATGACAATTTACACTGTCGAAAAACCCCTACACTGCCCTAAACTGTGAAACACCAGCCACAGAATGACCCCCTACAATGCCCGAACACCACTGCACTGCCCTAAACCCTGAAACACCAGCCAGCATACCCCCTACACAGCCCGAACACCACTGCACTGCCCTAAACCGTGAAACACCAGCCCCAGCATGACCCCCTACACTGCCGAAACACCACTGCATTGCCCTAAACCCTGAAACACCAGCCCCAGCACGACCCCCTATACTGCCCGAACACTACTGCACTGTCCTAAACCCTGAAACACCAGCCCCAGCATGACCCCGTACACTGCTCGAACACCACTGCAGTGCCCTAAACCCTGAAACACCAGCCCCAGCACGATCCTCTACACTGCCTGAACACCACTGCACTGCCCTAAACTCTGGAAAACCAGCCCCAGCATGACACCCTACAATGCCCGAACACCACTGCACTGCCCTAAACCCAGAAACACCAGCCAGCACAACCCCCTACACTGCCAGAACACCACTGCACTGTCCTAAACCCTGAAACACCAGCCCCAGCATGACCCCCTACACTGCTTGAACACCACTGCACTGCCCTAAACCCTGAAACACCAGCCCCAGCACGACCCCCTACACTGCCCGAACACCACTGCACTGTCCTAATTTTCTGAAACACCAGCACCAGCATGACCCTGTACACTGCTCGAACACCACTGCAATGCCCTAAACCCTGAAACTCCAGCCCCAGCACAACCCCCTACACTGCCCGAACACCACTGCACTGCCCAAAGCCCTGAAACACCAGCCCCAGCATGACCCCCTACACTGCTCAAACACTACTGCACTGTCCTAAACCCTGGAACACCAGCCCCAGCATGACCCCGTACACTGCCCGAACACCACTTCCCTGCCCTAAACCCTGAAACACCATCCCCAGCACGACCCCCTACACAGGCTGAACACCAGAGCACTGCCCTAAACCCTGAAACACCAGCCCCAGCATGACACCCTACAATGCCCGAACACCACTGCACTGCCCTAAACCCTGAAGCACCAGCCAGCACGACCCCCTACACTGCCCGAACACCACTGCCCTTAACCCTGAAACAAAACCCCCAGAAAGACCCCCTACACTGTCCGAATACCACTTCACTGCCCAAAACCCTGAAACACCAGCCCCAGCACGACCCCCTACACTGCCTGAACACCACTACACCGCCCTAAACCCTGAAACACCAGCCCCAGCATGACCCCCTGCAATACCCGAACACCACTGCACTGCCCTAAACCCTGAAACACCAGCCCCAGCATTACCCCGTACACTGCCCGAACACCACTGCATGCCCTAAACCCTGAAACACCACCCCCAGCAAGACCCCCTACACTGTCCGAATACCACTGGCCAAAACCCTGAAACACCAGCCCCTGCACGACCCCCTAAACTGCCCGAACTCCACTGCACTGCCCTAAACCCTGAAACACCACCCCCAGCACGACCCCCTATACTGCTCGAACACCACTGCACTGCCCTAAACACTGAAACACCACCTCCAGCAAAACCCCCTACACTGCCCGAACACCACTGCCCTAAAGCCTGAAACACCACCCCCTGCAAGACCCCCTACACTGCCCGAACTCCACTGCATGCCCTAAAACCTGAAACACCACCCCCTGCACAACACCCTACTCTGCCCGAACACCACTGCTCTGCCCAAAACCCTGAAACACCAGCCTCAGCACGACAATTTACACTGTCGGAAAACCACTACACTGCCCTAAACTGTGAAACACCAGCCACAGAATGACCCCCTACAATGCCCGAACACCACTGCACTGCCCTAAACCCTGAAACACCAGCCCCAGCACGACCCCCTGTACTGCCCGAACACTACTGCACTGTCCTAAACCCAGAAACACCAGCCCCAGCATGACCCCGTACACTGCTCGAACACCACTGCAGTGCCCTAAACCCTGAAACACCAGCCCCAGCACGATCCTCTACACTGCCTGAACACCACTGCACTGCCCTAAACTCTGGAAAACCAGCCCCAGCATGACACCCTACAATGCCCGAACACCACTGCACTGCCCTAAACCCAGAAACACCAGCCAGCACAACCCCCTACACTGCCAGAACACCACTGCACTGTCCTAAACCCTGAAACACCAGCCCCAGCATGACCCCCTACACTGCTTGAACACCACTGCACTGCCCTAAACCCTGAAACACCACCTCCAGCAAAACCCCCTACACTGCCCGAACACCACTGCCCTAAACCCTGAAACACCACCCCCTGCAAGACCCCCTACACTGCCCGAACTCCACTGCATGCCCTAAAACCTGAAACACCACCCCCTGCACAACACCCTACTCTTCCCGAACACCACTGCTCTGCCCAAAACCCTGAAACACCAGCCTCAGCACGACAATTTACACTGTCGAAAAACCCCTACACTGCCCTAAACTGTGAAACACCAGCCACAGAATGACCCCCTACAATGCCCGAACACCACTGCACTGCCCTAAACCCTGAAACACCAGCCAGCATACCCCCTACACAGCCCGAACACCACTGCACTGCCCTAAACCGTGAAACACCAGCCCCAGCATGACCCCCTACACTGCCGAAACACCACTGCATTGCCCTAAACCCTGAAACACCAGCCCCAGCACGACCCCCTATACTGCCCGAACACTACTGCACTGTCCTAAACCCTGAAACACCAGCCCCAGCATGACCCCGTACACTGCTCGAACACCACTGCAGTGCCCTAAACCCTGAAACACCAGCACGATCCTCTACACTGCCTGAACACCACTGCACTGCCCTAAACTCTGGAAAACCAGCCCCAGCATGACACCCTACAATGCCCGAACACCACTGCACTGCCCTAAACCCAGAAACACCAGCCAGCACAACCCCCTACACTGCCAGAACACCACTGCACTGTCCTAAACCCTGAAACACCAGCCCCAGCATGACCCCCTACACTGCTTGAACACCACTGCACTGCCCTAAACCCTGAAACACCAGCCCCAGCACGACCCCCTACACTGCCCGAACACCACTGCACTGTCCTAATTTTCTGAAACACCAGCACCAGCATGACCCTGTACACTGCTCGAACACCACTGCAATGCCCTAAACCCTGAAACTCCAGCCCCAGCACAACCCCCTACACTGCCCGAACACCACTGCACTGCCCAAAGCCCTGAAACACCAGCCCCAGCATGACCCCCTACACTGCTCAAACACTACTGCACTGTCCTAAACCCTGGAACACCAGCCCCAGCATGACCCCGTACACTGCCCGAACACCACTTCCCTGCCCTAAACCCTGAAACACCATCCCCAGCACGACCCCCTACACAGGCTGAACACCAGAGCACTGCCCTAAACCCTGAAACACCAGCCCCAGCATGACACCCTACAATGCCCGAACACCACTGCACTGCCCTAAACCCTGAAGCACCAGCCAGCACGACCCCCTACACTGCCCGAACACCACTGCCCTTAACCCTGAAACAAAACCCCCAGAAAGACCCCCTACACTGTCCGAATACCACTTCACTGCCCAAAACCCTGAAACACCAGCCCCAGCACGACCCCCTACACTGCCTGAACACCACTACACCGCCCTAAACCCTGAAACACCAGCCCCAGCATGACCCCCTGCAATACCCGAACACCACTGCACTGCCCTAAACCCTGAAACACCAGCCCCAGCATTACCCCGTACACTGCCCGAACACCACTGCATGCCCTAAACCCTGAAACACCACCCCCAGCAAGACCCCCTACACTGTCCGAATACCACTGGCCAAAACCCTGAAACACCAGCCCCTGCACGACCCCCTAAACTGCCCGAACTCCACTGCACTGCCCTAAACCCTGAAACACCACCCCCAGCACGACCCCCTATACTGCTCGAACACCACTGCACTGCCCTAAACACTGAAACACCACCTCCAGCAAAACCCCCTACACTGCCCGAACACCACTGCCCTAAACCCTGAAACACCACCCCCTGCAAGACCCCCTACACTGCCCGAACTCCACTGCATGCCCTAAAACCTGAAACACCACCCCCTGCACAACACCCTACTCTGCCCGAACACCACTGCTCTGCCCAAAACCCTGAAACACCAGCCTCAGCACGACAATTTACACTGTCGGAAAACCACTACACTGCCCTAAACTGTGAAACACCAGCCACAGAATGACCCCCTACAATGCCCGAACACCACTGCACTGCCCTAAACCCTGAAACACCAGCCCCAGCACGACCCCCTATACTGCCCGAACACTACTGCACTGTCCTAAACCCAGAAACACCAGCCCCAGCATGACCCCGTACACTGCTCGAACACCACTGCAGTGCCCTAAACCCTGAAACACCAGCCCCAGCACGATCCTCTACACTGCCTGAACACCACTGCACTGCCCTAAACTCTGGAAAACCAGCCCCAGCATGACACCCTACAATGCCCGAACACCACTGCACTGCCCTAAACCCAGAAACACCAGCCAGCACAACCCCCTACACTGCCAGAACACCACTGCACTGTCCTAAACCCTGAAACACCAGCCCCAGCATGACCCCCTACACTGCTTGAACACCACTGCACTGCCCTAAACCCTGAAACACCAGCCCCAGAACGACCCCCTACACTGCCCGAACACCACTGCACTGTCCTAATTTTCTGAAACACCGGCATGACCCTGTACACTGCTCGAACACCACTGCAATGCCCTAAATCCTGAAACTCCAGCCCCAGCACAACCCCCTACACTGCCCGAACACCACTGCACTGCCCAAAGCCCTGAAACACCAGCCCCAGCATGACCCCCTACACTGCCCAAACACTACTGCACTGTCCTAAACCCTGGAACACCAGCCCCAGCATGACCCCGTACACTGCCCGAACACCACTTCCCTGCCCTAAACCCTAAAACACCATCCCCAGCACGACCCCCTACACAGGCTGAACACCAGAGCACTGCCCTAAACCCTGAAACACCAGCCCCAGCATGACACCCTACAATGCCCGAACACCACTGCACTGCCCTAAACCCTGAAGCACCAGCCAGCACGACCCCCTACACTGCCCGAACACCACTGCCCTTAACCCTGAAACAAAACCCCCAGAAAGACCCCCTACACTGTCCGAATACCACTTCACTGCCCTCAACCCTGAAACACCACCCCCAGCACGACCCCCTATACTGCTCCAACACCACTGCACTGCCCTAAACCCTGAAACACCAGCCCCCGCACGACCCCCTACACTGCCTGATCACCACTTCACTGCCCTCAACCCTGAAACACCACCCCCAGCACGACCCCCTATACTGCTCCAACACCACTGCACTGCCCTAAACCCTGAAACACCACCCCCAGCAAAACTCC
The DNA here is from genome assembly GCF_964204655.1 of Triturus cristatus. Taxonomy (NCBI): domain Eukaryota; kingdom Metazoa; phylum Chordata; class Amphibia; order Caudata; family Salamandridae; genus Triturus; species Triturus cristatus. Next base: position 567,593,703 of record NC_140579.1, on the reverse strand, counting down.
CTACACTGCCCGAACACCACTGCCCTGAACCCTGAAACACCACCCCTGCAAGACCCTCTACACTGCCCGATCTCCACTGCATGCCCTAAACCCTGATACACCACCCCCTGCACGACACCCTACACTGCCCGAACACCACTGCTCTCCCCAAAACCCTGAAACACCAGCCCCAGCATGACCCCTTACACTGCCCAAAAACCACTGCACTGCCCTAAACCCTGAAACACCAGCCACAGCATGACCCCCTACACTGCCCAAACACCACTGCACTGCCCTATACCCTGAAACACCAGCCCCAGCATGACCCCCTACACTGGCCGAACACCACTGCATTGCCCTAAACCATGAAACACCAACCTCAGCACGACCCCCTACACTGCCCGAACACCACTGCGCTGTCCTAAACCCTGAAACACCAGCCCCAGCATGACCCTGCACACTGCCCGAACACCACTGCATGCCCTTAACCCTGAAACACCACCCCCTGCACAACCCCCTACACTGCCAGAACACCACTTCTCTGCCCAAAACCCTGAAACACCAGCCCCAGCACGACCCCCTACACTGCCTGAACACCACTACACTGCCCTAAACCCTGAAACACCAGCCCCAGCCTGACCCCCTGCAATACCCGAACACCACTGCACTGCCCTAAACCCTGAAACACCAGCCCCAGCATGACCCCTTACACTGCCCAAAAACCACTGCACTGCCCTAAACCCTGAAACACCAGCCACAGCATGACCCCCTACACTGCCCAAACACCACTGCACTGCCCTATACCCTGAAACACCAGCCCCAGCATGACCCCCTACACTGGCCGAACACCACTGCATTGCCCTAAACCATGAAACACCAACCCCAGCATGACCCCCTACACTGCCCGAACACCACTGCGCTGTCCTAAACCCTGAAACACCAGCCCCAGCATGACCCTGCACACTGCCCGAACACCACTTTCTATCCTAAACCCTGAAACACCAGCCCCAGCACGACCCTGTACACCGCCCGAACACCACTGCACTGCCCTAAACCCTGAAACACCACCCCCAGCAAGACCCCCTACACTGCCCAAACACCACTGACCTAAACTCTGAAACACCACCCCCAGTACGACCCCTATTCTGCCCGAACACCACTGCACTGCTCTAAACCCTGAAACACCACACCCAGCATGACCCGCTATACTGCTCGAACACCACTGCACAGCCCTAAACCCTGAAACACCACCCCCAGCAAGACCCCTTACACTGCCCAAACACCACTGCCCTAAATCCTGAAACACCACCCCCAGCAAGACCCCCTACACTGTGCGAATACCACTGGCCAAAACCCTGAAACACCAGCCCCTGCACGACCCCCTAAACTGCCCGAACACCACTGCACTGCCCTAAACACTGAAACATCACGTCCAGCAATACCCCCTCCACTGCCCGAACACCAATGCCCTAAACCCTGAAACACCACCCCCTGCAAGACCCCCTACACTGCCCGAACTCCACTGCATGCCCTAAAACCTGAAACACCTCCCCCTGCACGACACCCTACTCTGCCCGAACACCACTGCACTGCCCTAAACCCTGAAACACCACCCCCAGCACGACCCCCTATACTGCTCGAACACCACTGCACTGCCCTAAACACTGAAACACCAGCTCCAGCAAAACCCCCTACACTGCCCGAACACCACTGCCCTAAACCCTGAAACACCACCCCCTGCAAGACCCCCTACACTGCCCGAACTCCACTGCATGCCCTAAAACCTGAAACACCACCCCCTGCACGACACCCTACTCTGCCCGAACACCACTGCTCTGCCCAAAACCCTGAAACACCAGCCTCAGCACGACAATTTACACTGTCGGAAAACCACTACACTGCCCTAAACTGTGAAACACCAGACACAGAATGAACCCCTACAATGCCCGAACACCACTACACTGCCCTAAACCCTGAAACACCAGCCAGCATGACCCCCTACACAGCCCGAACACCACTGCACTGCCCTAAACCGTGAAACACCAGCCCCAGCATGACCCCCTACACTGCCGAAACACCACTGCATTGCCCTAAACCCTGAAACACCAGCCCCAGCACGACCTCCTATACTGCCCGAACACTACTGCACTGTCCTAAACTCTGAAACACCAGCCCCAGCATGACCCCGTACACTGCTCGAACACCACTGCAGTGCCCTCAACCCTGAAACACCAGCCCCAGCACGATCCCCTACACTGTCTGAACACCACTGCACTGCCCTAAACCCTGAAACACCAGTCCCAGTATGACACCCTACAATGCCCAAACACCACTGCACTGCCCTAAACCCTGAAACACCAGCCAGCACGACCCCCTTCACTAACTGAACACCACTGCACTGCCCTAAACACTGAAAGATCAGCCCCGGCATGACCCCCTACAATGCCCGAACACCACTGCACTGCCCTAAACCCTGAAACACCATCCCCAGTACGACCCCTACACTGCCCGAACACCACTGCACTGTCCTAAACCCTGAAACACCAGCCCCAGTACGACCCCCTACACTGCCCAATCACCACTGCCCTAAACCCTGAAACACCACGTCAAGCACAACCCCCTACTCTGCCTGAACACCACTGCACTGTCCTAAACCCTGAAAAACCACCCCTACACTGCCCGAACACCACTGCACTGCCCTAAACCCTGAAACACCACCCCTACACTGCCCGAACACCACCGCACTGCCCTAAACCCTGAAACACTACCAACGGTACTACCTCCTACACTGCCAGAACACCACTGCTCTGCCCTAAACCTTGAAACACCAGCCCCAGCACGACCCTCTACTCTGTGCAAACACCACTGCACTGCCCTAAACCCTGAAACACCACCCCCAGCATGACCCCCTACACTGCCCAAACAACACTGCACTGTCCTAAACCCTGAAACACCAGCCCCAGTACGACCCCCTACACTGCCCAATCACCACTGCCCTAAACCCTGAAGCACCACGTCCAGCACAACCCCCTACTCTGCCTGAACACCACTGCACTGTCCTAAACCCTGAAACACCACCCCTACACTGCCCGAACACCACTGCACTGCCCTAAACCCTGAAACACTACCAACGGTACGACCTCCTACACTGCCAGAACACCACTGCTCTGCCCTAAACCTTGAAACACCAGCCCCAGCACGACCCTCTACTCTGTGCAAACACCACTGCACTGCCCTAAACCCTGAAACACCACCCCCAGCATGACCCCCTACACTGCCCGAACAATACTGCACTGCCCGAAACCCTGAAACACCAGCCCCAGCACGACCCACTACACTGCCCGAACACCACTGCACTGCCCTAAACCCTGAAACACCAGCCCCCGCACGACCCCCTACACTGCCCGAACACCAATGCACTGCCTTAAACCCTGAAACACCAGCCCCTGTACGACCGCCTACACTGGCCGAACACCACTGCACTGCCCTAAACCTCGAACACGAGCCCCCGCATGACCCCCTACACTGCCCGAACACAACTGCACTGCCCTAAACCCTGAAACACCAGCCCTCGCACGATCCCCTACATTGCCCGAACACCACTGCACTGCCCTAAACCCTGAAACACCACCCCCAGCATTACTTCCTATACTACTCGAATACCACTGCATGCCCTAAACCCTGAAACACCAACCCCTGCACAAAACCCGATACTGCCACAACACCACTGCTCTACCCAAAACCCTGAAACACCAGCCCCAGCACGACCCCCTACACTGCCTGAACACGACTACACCGCTCTAAACCCTGAAACACCAGCCCCAGCATGACCTTCTGCAATGCCCGAACACCACTGCACTGCTCTAAACCCTGAAACACCAGCCAGCATCACCCCTACACTGCCCGAACCCACTGCACTGCCCTAAACCCTGAAACACCAGCTCCAGCATGACCCCCTACACTGCCCGAACACCACTGCTTTGCCCTAAACCCTGAAACACCAGCCCCAGCACGACCCCTACACTCCCCGAACACCACTTTCTGTCCTAAACACTGAAACACCAGCCCCAGCACGACCCCGTATACTGCCCGAACACCACTGCACTGCCCTAAACCCTGAAACTCCACCCCCAGCAATACCCACTACACTGCCCAAACACCACTGACCTAAACCCTGAAACACCACGTCCAGCACAACCCCCTACTCTGCCTGAACACCACTGCACTGTCCTAAACCCTGAAACACCACCCCTACACTGCCCGAACACCACTGCACTGCCCTAAACCCTGAAACACCACCCCTACACTGCCCGAACACCACTGCACTGCCCTAAACCCTGAAACACTACCAACGGTACTACCTCCTACACTGCCAGAACACCACTGCTCTGCCCTAAACCTTGAAACAACAGCCCCAGCACGACACTCTACTCTGTGCAAACACCACTGCACTGCCCTAAACCCTGAAACACCACCCCCAGCATGACCCCCTACACTGCCCGAACAACACTGCACTGTCCTAAACCCTGAAACACCAGCCCCAGTACGACCCCCTTCACTGCCCAATCACCACTGCCCTAAACTCTAAAACACCACGTCCAGCACAACCCCCTACTCTGCCTGAACACCACTGCACTGTCCTAAACCCTGAAACACCACCCCTACACTGCCCGAACACCACTGCACTGCCCTAAACCCTGAAACACTACCAACGGTACGACCTCCTACACTGCCAGAACACCAGTGCTCTGCCCTAAACCTTGAAACACCAGCCCCAGCACGACCCTCTACTCTGTGCAAACACCACTGCACTGCCCTAAACCCTGAAACACCACCCCCAGCATGACCCCCTACACTGCCCGAACAACACTGCACTGCCCGAAACCCTGAAACACCAGCCCCAGCACGACCCACTACACTGCCCGAACACCACTGCACTGCCCTAAACCCTGAAACACCAGCCCCCGCACGACCCCCTACACTGCCCGAACACCAATGCACTGCCTTAAACCCTGAAACACCAGCCCCCGTACGACCGCCTACACTGGCCGAACATCACTGCACTGCCCTAAACCTCGAACACGAGCCCCCGCATGACCCCCTACACTGCCCGAACACAACTGCACTGCCCTAAACCCTGAAACACAAGCCCTCGCACGATCCCCTACATTGCCCGAACACCACTGCACTGCCCTAAACCCTGAAACACCACCCCCAGCATTACTTCCTATACTACTCGAATACCACTGCATGCCGTAAACCCTGAAACACCAACTCCTGCACAACCCCCGATACTGCCACAACACCACTGCTCTACCCAAAAACCTGAAACACCAGCCCCAGCATGACCCCCTACACTGCCTGAACATGACTACACCGCCCTAATCCCTGAAACACCAGCCCCAGCATGACCTTCTACAATTTCCGAACACCACTGCACTGCTCTAAACCCTGAAACACCAGCCAGCATCACCCCCTACACTGCCCGAACCCACTGCACTGCCCTAAACCCTGAAACACCAGCTCCAGCATGACCCCCTACACTGCCCGAACACCACTGCTTTGCCCTAAACCCTGAAACACCAGCCCCAGCACGACCCCTTCACTGCCCGAACACCACTTTCTGTCCTAAACCCTGAAACACCAGCCCCAGCACGACCCCATATACTGCCTGAACACCACTGCACTGCCCTAAACCCTGAAACACCACCCCCAGCAATACCCACTACACTGCCCAAACACCACTGACCTAAACCCTGAAACACCACCCCCAGAAGGACCCCCTATTCTGCCAGAACACCACTGAACTGCTCTAAAACCTGAAACACCACACCCAGCATGACCCGCTATACTGCTTGAACACCACTGCACAGCCCTAAACCCTGAAACACCACCCCCAGCAAGACCCCTTACACTGCTGGAACACCACTGCCCTTAATCCTGAAACACCACCCCCAGCAAGACCCCCTACACTGTCCGAAAAGCACTGGCTAAAACCCTGAAACACCAGCCCCCGCACGACCCCCTACACTGCCCGAACACCACTGCACTGCCCTAAACACTGAAACACCACCCCCAGCACGACCCCCTATACTGCTCGACCACCACTGCACTGCCCTAAACACTGAAATACTACCCCAGCAAGACCCCCTACACTGCCCGAACACCACTGCTCTGCCCAAAAAACCCTGAAACACCAGCCCCAGCACGACCCCCTACACTGCCCGAACACCAGTACACAGTCCTAAACCCTGAAACACCTGTCCCAGCATGACCCCATACAATGCCCGAGCACCACTGCCCTAAACCCTGAAACACCACCCCCTGCAAGACCCCCTACAGTGCCAGAACTCCAGTGCATGCCCTAAACCCTGAAACACCACCCCCTGCACAACCCCCTACACTGCCAGAACACCACTGCTCTGCCCAAAACCCTGAAACACCAGCCCCAGCACGACCCCCTTCACTGCCTGAACACCACTACACCGCCCTAAACCCTGAAACACCAGCCCCAGCATGACCCCCTGCAATGCCTGAACACCACTGCACTGCCCTAAACCATGAAACACCAGCCAGCATGACCCCCTACACTGCCCGAAACCACTGCACTGCCCTAAACCCTGAAACACCAGCCCCAGCATGACCACCTACACTGCCCGAACACCACTGCATTGCCCTAAATCCTGAAACACCAGCCCCAGTATGACCCCTACACTTCCCCAACACCACTTTCTGTCCTAAACCCTGAAACACCAGCCCCAGCACGACCCCGTACACTGCCCGAACACCACTGCATTGCCCTAAACCCTGAAACACCACCCCCAGCCAGACCCCCTACACTGCCCAAACACCACTGACCTAAACTCTGTAACACCACCCCCAGCACGACCCCCTATTCTGCCCGAACACCACTTCACTGCTCTAAACCCTGAAACACCACACCCAGCATGACCCGCTATTCTGCTCGAACACCACTGCACAGCCCTAAACCCTGAAACACCACCCCCAGCAAGACCCCTTACACTGCCCGAACACCACTGCCCTAAATCCTGAAACACCACACCCAGCAAGACCCCCTACACTGTCTGAATACCACTGGCCAAAACCCTGAAACACCAGCCCCCGCACGACCCCCTACACTGCCCGAACACCACTGCACTGCCCTAAACCCTGAAACACCACCCCCAGCACGACCCCCTATACTGCTCGAACACCACTGCACTGCCCTAAACACTGAAACACCAGCTCCAGCAAAACCCCCTACACTGCCCGAACACCACTGCATTGCCCTAAACCCTTAAACACCAGCCCCAGTACGACCCCTACACTGCCCGAACACCACTTTCTGTCCTAAACCCTGAAACACCAGCCCCAGCACGACCCCGTAAACTGCCCGAACACCACTGCATTGCCCTAAACCCTGAAACACCACCCCCAGCAAGACCCCCTACACTGCCCAAACACCACTGACCTAAACTCTGAAACACCACCCCCAGCAAGACCCCTTACACTGCCCGAACACCACTGCCCTAAATCCTGAAACACCACACCCAGCAAGACCCCCTACACTGTCCGAATACCACTGGCCAAAACCCCGAAACACCAGCCACTGTCCTAAACCCTGAAACACCAGCCCCAGCATGACAACGTACACTGCACGAACACCACTGCATTGCCCTAAACCCTGAAACACCAGCCCCAGCACGACCTCCTATACTGCCCGAACACTACTGCACTGTCCTAAACCCTGAAACACCAGCCCCAGCATGACACCGTACACTGCTCGAACGCCACTGCAGTGCCCTAAACCCTGAAACACCACCCCCAGCAAGACCCCCTACACTGCCCAAACACCACTGACCTAAACTCTGAAACACCACCCCCAGCAAGACCCCTTACACTGCCCGAACACCACTGCCCTAAATCCTGAAACACCACACCCAGCAAGACCCCCTACACTGTCCGAATACCACTGGCCAAAACCCCGAAACACCAGCCACTGTCCTAAACCCTGAAACACCAGCCCCAGCATGACAACGTACACTGCACAAACACCACTGCATTGCCCTAAACCCTGAAACACCAGCTCCAGCACGACCCCCTACACTGCCTGAACACCACTGCACTGCCCTAAACCCTGAAACACCAGCCCCAGCATGACACTCTACAATGCCCGAACACCACTGCACTGCCCTAAACCCAGAAAAACCAGCCAGCACAACCCCCTACACTGCCCGAACACCACTGCACTGTCCTAAACCCTGAAACACCATCCCCAGCATGACCCCCTACACTGCCCAAACACCACTGCACTGCCCTAAACCCTGAAACACCAGCCCCAGCATGACCCCCTACACTGCCCAAACACCACTGCATTGCCCTAAACCCTGAAACACAAGCCCCAGCATGACCCCTACACTGCCCGAACACCACTTTCTGTCCTAAACCCTGAAACACCAGCCCCAGCATGACCCCGTACACTGCCCGAACACCACTGCACTGCCCTAAACCCTGAAACACCACCCCAGCAAGACACCTTACACTGCCCAAACACCACTGACCTCAACCCTGAAACACCACCCCCAGCACGACCCCCTATTCTGCTCGAACACCACTGCACTGCCCTAAACCCTGAAACACCACCCCCAGCAAGACCCCTTACACTGCCCGAACACCCCTGCCCTAAATCCTGAAACACCACTCCCAGCAAGACCCCCTACACTGTCCGAATTCCACTGGCCAAAACCCTGAAACACCAGCCCCCGCACAACCCCCTACACTGCCCGAACACCACTGCACTGCCCTAAACCCTGAAACACCATCCCCAGCACGACCCCCTATACTGGTCGAACAACACTGCACTGCCCTAAACACTGAAACACCACTTCCAGCAAAACCCCCTACATTGCCCAAACACAACTGCCCTAAACCCTGAAACACCACCCCCTGCAAGAGCCCCTACACTGCCAGAACTCCACTGCATGCTCTAAACCCTGAAATACCACCTCCTGCACGACACCCTACACTGCCCGAACACCAGTGCTCTGCCCTAAACCCTGAAACACCAGCCTCAGCATGACACCCTACAATGCCCGAACTTCACTGCACTGCCCTAAGCCCAGAAACACCAGCCAGCACAACCCCCTACACTGCCCGAACACCACTGCACTGCCCTAAACCCTGAAACACCAGCCCCAGCATGAACCCCTACACTGCCCGAACACCACTGCACTGCCCTAAACCCTGAAACACCAGCCCCAGCATGATCCCCTACACTGCCCGAACACCACTGCACTGTCCTAATCCCTGAAACACCAGCCCCAGCACGACCCTGTACACTGCCCGAACACCACTGCACTGCCCTAGACCCTGAAACACCACCCCCAGCATGACCACCTACACTGCCCGAACACCACTGCACTACCCTAAACCCTGAAACACCACCCCCAGCACAACCCCCTACACCGCTTGAACACCACTTCCCTGCCCTGGACCCTGAAACAACACCCCCAGCACGATCCCCTGCTCTGCCCGAACACCACTACTCTGCCCTAAACCCTAAATCAACAGCCCCAGCAGGACCCTCTTCACTGCCCGAACACCAATGCACTGCTCTGAAACCTAAAACACTACCCCCAGCACGACACCCTACACTGCCCGAACACCACTGCACTGCCATGAACCCTGAAACACCACCCTTAGCATGACCCCCTACACTGCCTGAACACTACTGCACTGCCCTAAACCCTAAAACACCAACCCCTGCACGACCCCCTACACTGCCCGAACACCACTCCACTGCCCTAAACCCTGAAACACTACCCCAGCAAGACCCCCTACACTGCCCGAACACTACTGCACTGCCCTAACCCCTGAAACATCTCCTCCAGCAATACCACCTCCACTGCCCAAACACCACTGCCCTAAATCCTGAAACACCACCCCCAGCAAGACCTCCCACCTCCTACTCTGCCCGAACACCACTGCACTGCCCTAAACCCTGAAACGTCACCCCCAGCATGACACTCTACACTGCCCGACCAACACTGCTCTGCTCGAATCCCTGAAACAGCAGCCCCAGCACGACCCCCTACTCTGCCCGAACACCACTGCACTGCCCGAAACCCTGACACACCATCCCCAGCATGACCCCCTACACTGCCCGAACAGCAATGCACTGCCCTAAACCCTGAAACACCACCCCCAGCACGACTCCCTACACTGTCCGAACAACACTGCACTGCTCTAAACCCTGAAACAACACCCCCAGCACGACCCCCACTCTGCCCGAACACAACTGCTCTTCCCTAAACCCTAAAACACCAGCCTCAGCACGACCCCTTACACAGCCCGAACACCACTGCATTGCCCTAAACCCTGAACCACCAGCCACAGCACGACCCCTTACACTGCCCGAAAACCACTACACTGCCCTAAACCCTGAAACACCAGCCATAGCATGACCTCCTACAATGCTCGAACACCAGTGCACTGCCCTAAACCCTGAAACACCAGCCAGCATGACCCCCTACACTGCCCGAACACCACTGCACTGCCATAATCCCTGAAACACGAGCCCCAGCATGACCCCCTACACTGCCCGAACACCACTGCATTGCCCTAAACCCTGAAACACCAGTCCCAGCATGACCCCCTACACTGCCCAAACACTACTGCACTGTCCTAAACCCTGGAACACCAGCCCCAGCATGACCCCCTACAATGCCCGAACACCACCGCACTGTCCTAATTCTCTGAAACACCAGCACCAGCATGACCCTGTACACTGCCCGAACACCACTGCACTGCCCTAAGCCCTGAAACACCAGCCCCAGCACGACCCCCTACAATGCCCCAACACCACTGCATTGCCCTAAACCCTGAAACACCAGTCCCAGCACGACCCCCTACACTGCCCAAACACTACTGCACTGTCCTAAACCCTGAAACACCATCCCCTGCACAACCCCCTACACAGCCTGAACACCACTGCACTGCCCTAAACCCTGAAACACCAGCCCCAGCATGACACCCTACAATGCCCGAACACCACTGCACTGCCCTAAACCCTGAAACACCAGCCAGCATGACCCCCTACACTGCCGGACGAACACCACTGCCCTAAACCCTGAAACAAAACCCCCAGCAAGACCCCCTACACTGTCCGAATACCACTGGCCAAACCCTGAAACACCAGCCCCCGCACGACCCCCTACACTGCCCGATCACCACTTCACTGCCCTAAACCCTGAAACACCACCCCCAGCACGACCCCCTATACTGCTCCAACACCACTGCACTGCCCTAAACCCTGAAAAACCACCCCCAGCAAAACCCCCTACACTCCCCGAACACCACTGCCCTGAACCCTCAAACACCACCCCCTGCAAGACCCTCTACACTGCCCGATCTCCACTGCATGCCCTAAACCCTGATACACCACCCCCTGCACGACACCCTACACTGCCCGAACACCACTGCTCTCCCCAAAACCCTGAAACACCAGCCCCAGCATGACCCCTTACACTGCCCAAAAACCACTGCACTGCCCTAAACCCTGAAACACCAGCCACAGCATGACCCCCTACACTGCCCAAACACCACTGCACTGCCCTATACCCTGAAACACCACCCCCAGCATGACCCCCTACACTGACCGAATACCACTGCATTGCCCTAAACCATGAAACACCAACCCCAGCACGACCCCCTACACTGCGCGAACACCACTGCACTGTCCTAAACCCTGAAACACCAGCCCCAGCATGACCCCGTACACTGCCCGAACACCACTGCACTGCCCTAAACCCTGAAACACCAGCCCCAGCATGACCCCCTACACTGCCTGAACACCACTGCACTGCCCTAAACCCTGAAACACCAGTCCCAGTATGACACCCTACAATGCCCAAACACCACTGCACTGCCCTAAACCCTGAAACACCAGCCAGCATGACCCCCTTCACTAACCGAACACCACTGCACTGCCCTAAACCCTGAAAGATCAGCCCCGGCATGACCCCCTACAATGCCCGAACACCACTGCACTGCCCTAAACCCTGAAACACCAGCCCCAGTACGACCCCTACACTGCCCGATCACCACTGCACTGTCCTAAACCCTGAAACACCAGCCCCAGTACGACCCCCTACACTGCCCGAACACCACTGCCCTAAACCCTGAAACACCACCCTCAGCAAGACCCCCTACACTGCCCAATCACCACTGCCCTAAACCCTGAAACACCACGTCCAGCACAACCCCCTACTCTGCCTGAACACCACTGCACTGCCCTAAACCCTGAAAAACCACCCCTACACTGCCCGAACACCACTGCACTGCCCTAAACCCTGAAACACCACCCCTACACTGCCCGAACACCACTGCACTGCCCTAAACCCTGAAACACTACCAACGGCACAACCTCCTACACTGCCAGAACACCACTGCTCTGCCCTAAACCTTGAAACACCAGCCCCAGCACGACCCTCTACTCTGTGCAAACACCACTGCACTGCCCTAAACCCTGAAACACCACCCCCAGCATGACCCCCTACACTGCCCGAACAACACTGCACTGCCCTAAACCCTGAAACACCAGCCCCAGCACGACCCACTACACTGCCCGAACACCACTGCACTGCCCTAAACCCTGAAACACCAGCCCCCGCACGACCCCCACACTGCCCGAACACCAATGCACTGCCTTAAACCCTGAAACACCAGCCCCCGTACGACCCCCTACACTGGCCGAACACCACTGCACTGCCCTAAACCTCGAACACGAGCCTTCGCATGACCCCCTACACTGCCCGAACACAACTGCACTGCCCTAAACCCTGAAACACCAGCCCTCGCACGATCCCCTACATTGCCCGAACACCACTGCACTGCCCTAAACCCTGAAACACCACCCCCAGCATTACTTCCTATACTACTCGAATACCACTGCATGCCCTAAACCCTGAAACACCAACCCCTGCACAACCCCCGATACTGCCACAACACCACTGCTCTACCCAAAACCCTGAAAAACCAGCCCCAGCACGACCCCCTACACTGCCTGAACATGACTACACCGCCCTAAACCCTGAAACACCAGCCCCAGCATGACCTTCTGCAATGCCCGAACACCACTGCACTGCTCTAAACCCTGAAACACCAGCCAGCATGACCCCCTACACTGCCCGAACCCACTGCACTGCCCTAAACCCTGAAACACCAGCTCCAGCATGACCCCCTACACTGCCCGAACACCACTGCTTTGCCCTAAACCCTGAAACACCAGCCCCAGCACGACCCCTACACTGCCCGAACACCACTTTCTGTCCTAAACCCTGAAACACCAGCCCCAGCACGGCCCCGTATACTGCCCAAACACCACTGCACTGCCCTAAACCCTGAAACACCACCCCCAGCAATACCCACTACACTGCCCAAACACCACTGACCTAAACCCTGAAACACCACCCCCAGCACGACCCCCTATTCTGCCCGAACACCACTGCACTGCTCTAAAACCTGAAACACCACACCCAGCATGACCCGCTATACTGCTTGAACACCACTGCCCAGCCCTAAACCCTGAAACACCACCCCCAGCAAGACCCCTTACACTGCCCGAACCCCACTGCCCTTAATCCTGAAACACCACCCCAGCAAGACCCCCTACACTGTCTGAAAACCACTGGCTAAAACCCTGAAACACCAGCCCCCGCACGACCCCCTACACTGCCCGAACACCACTGCACTGCCCTAAACACTGAAACACTACCCCAGCACGACCCCCTATACTGCTTGACCACCACTGCACTGCCCTAAACACTGAAATACCACCCCCAGCATGACTTCCTATACTGCTCGAACACCACTGCACTGCCCTAAACCCTGAAACACTACCCCAGCAAGACCCCCTACACTGCCCGAACACCACTGCTTTGCCCAAAAAACCCTGAAACACCAGCCCCAGCACGACCCCCTACACTGCCCGAACACCAGTACACAGTCCTAAACCCTGAAACACCTGCCCCAGCATGACCCCCTACAATGCCCGAGCACCACTGCCCTAAACCCTGAAACACCACCCCCTGCAAGACCCCCTACAGTGCCAGAACTCCACTGCATGCCCTAAACCCTGAAACACCACCCCTGCACGACCCCTTACGCTGCCAGAACACCACTGCTCTGCCCAAAACCCTGAAACACCAGCCCCAGCACGACCCCCTACACTGCCTTAACACCACTACACCGCCCTAAACCCTGAAACACCAGCCCCAGCATGACCCCCTGCAATGCCCGAACACCACTGCACTGCCCTAAACTATGAAACACCAGCCAGCATGACCCCCTACACTGCCCGAACCCACTGCACTGCCCTAAACCCTGAAACACCAGCCCCAGCATGACCACCTACACTGCCCGAACACCACTGCATTGCCCTAAACCCTGAAACACCAGCCCCAGTACGACCCCTACACTGCCCGAACACCACTTTCTGTCCTAAACCCTGAAACTCCAGCCCCAGCACGACCCCGTACACTGCCCGAACACCACTGCATTGCCCTAAACCCTGAAACACCACCCCCAGCCAGACCCCCTACACTGCCCAAACACCACTGACCTAAACTCTGTAACACCACCCCCAGCACGACCCCCTATTCTGCCCGTACACCACTTCACTGCTCGAAACCCTGAAACACCACACCCAGCATGACCCGCTATACTGCTCGAACACCACTGCACAGCCCTAAACCCTGAAACACCACCCCCAGCAAGACCCCTTACACTGCCCGAACACCACTGCCCTAAATCCTGAAACACCACCCCCAGCAAGACCCTCTACACTGTCCGAATACCACTGGCCAAAACCCTGAAACACCAGCCCCCGCACGACCCCCTACACTGCCCGAACACCACTGCACTGCCCTAAACCCTGAAACACCACCCCCAGCATGACCCCCTATACTGCTCGAACACCACTGCACTGCCCTAAACACTGAAACACCAGCTCCAGCAAAACCCCTTACAGTGCCCGAACACCACTGCCCTAAACCCTGAAACACCACCCCCTGCAAGATCCCCTACACTGCTTGAACTCCACTGCATGCCCTAAACCCTGAAACACCACCCCCTGCACGACACCCTACACTGCCCGAACACCACTGCTCTGCCCAAAACCCTGAAACACCAGCCTCAGCACGACAATTTACACTGTTGGAAAACCACTACACTGCCCTAAACTGTGAAACACCAGCCACAGAATGACTCCCTACAATGCCCGAAAAACCACTGCACTGCCCTAAACCCTGAAACACCAGCCAGCATGACCCCCTACACTGCCCGAACCCCACTGCCCTTAATCCTGAAACACCACCCCAGCAAGACCCCCTACACTGTCTGAAAACCACTGGCTAAAACCCTGAAACACCAGCCCCCGCACGACCCCCTACACTGCCCGAACACCACTGCACTGCCCTAAACACTGAAACACTACCCCAGCACGACCCCCTATACTGCTTGACCACCACTGCACTGCCCTAAACACTGAAATACCACCCCCAGCATGACTTCCTATACTGCTCGAACACCACTGCACTGCCCTAAACCCTGAAACACTACCCCAGCAAGACCCCCTACACTGCCCGAACACCACTGCTTTGCCCAAAAAACCCTGAAACACCAGCCCCAGCACAACCCCCTACACTGCCCGAACACCAGTACACAGTCCTAAACCCTGAAACACCTGCCCCAGCATGACCCCCTACAATGCCCGAGCACCACTGCCCTAAACCCTGAAACACCACCCCCTGCAAGACCCCCTACAGTGCCAGAACTCCACTGCATGCCCTAAACCCTGAAACACCACCCCTGCACGACCCCTTACGCTGCCAGAACACCACTGCTCTGCCCAAAACCCTGAAACACCAGCCCCAGCACGACCCCCTACACTGCCTTAACACCACTACACCGCCCTAAACCCTGAAACACCAGCCCCAGCATGACCCCCTGCAATGCCCGAACACCACTGCACTGCCCTAAACTATGAAACACCAGCCAGCATGACCCCCTACACTGCCCGAACCCACTGCACTGCCCTAAACCCTGAAACACCAGCCCCAGCATGACCACCTACACTGCCCGAACACCACTGCATTGCCCTAAACCCTGAAACACCAGCCCCAGTACGACCCCTACACTGCCCGAACACCACTTTCTGTCCTAAACCCTGAAACTCCAGCCCCAGCACGACCCCGTACACTGCCCGAACACCACTGCATTGCCCTAAACCCTGAAACACCACCCCCAGCCAGACCCCCTACACTGCCCAAACACCACTGACCTAAACTCTGTAACACCACCCCCAGCACGACCCCCTATTCTGCCCGTACACCACTTCACTGCTCGAAACCCTGAAACACCACACCCAGCATGACCCGCTATACTGCTCGAACACCACTGCACAGCCCTAAACCCTGAAACACCACCCCCAGCAAGACCCCTTACACTGCCCGAACACCACTGCCCTAAATCCTGAAACACCACCCCCAGCAAGACCCTCTACACTGTCCGAATACCACTGGCCAAAACCCTGAAACACCAGCCCCCGCACGACCCCCTACACTGCCCGAACACCACTGCACTGCCCTAAACCCTGAAACACCACCCCCAGCATGACCCCCTATACTGCTCGAACACCACTGCACTGCCCTAAACACTGAAACACCAGCTCCAGCAAAACCCCTTACAGTGCCCGAACACCACTGCCCTAAACCCTGAAACACCACCCCCTGCAAGATCCCCTACACTGCTTGAACTCCACTGCATGCCCTAAACCCTGAAACACCACCCCCTGCACGACACCCTACACTGCCCGAACACCACTGCTCTGCCCAAAACCCTGAAACACCAGCCTCAGCACGACAATTTACACTGTTGGAAAACCACTACACTGCCCTAAACTGTGAAACACCAGCCACAGAATGACTCCCTACAATGCCCGAAAAACCACTGCACTGCCCTAAACCCTGAAACACCAGCCAGCATGACCCCCTACACAGCCCGAACACCACTGCACTGCCCTAAACCGTGAAACACCAGGCCCAGCATGACCCCCTACACTGCCGAAACACCACTGCATTGCCCTAAACCCTGAAACACCAGCCCCAGCACGACCTCCTATACTGCCCGAACACTACTGCACTGTCCTAAACCCTGAAACACCAGCCCCAGCATGACACCGTACACTGCTCGAACACCACTGCAGTGCCCTAAACCCTGAAACACCAGCCCCAGCACGACCCCCTACACTGCCTGAACACCACTGCACTGCCCTAAACCCTGAAACACTATCCCAGCAAGACCCCATACACTGCCCGAACACCACTGCTCTGCCCAAAAAACCCTGAAACACCAGCCCCAGCACGACCCCCTACACTGCCCGAACACCAGTACACAGCCCTAAACCCTGAAACACCTGCCCCAGCATGACCCCCTACAACGCCCGAGCACCACTGCCCTAAACCCTGAAACACCACCCCCTGCAAGACCCCCTACAGTGCCAGAACTCCACTGCATGCCCTAAACCCTGAAACACCACCCCCAGCCAGACCCCCTACACTGCCCAAACACCACTGACCTAAACTCTGTAACACCACCCCCAGCACGACCCCCTATTCTGCCCGTACACCACTTCACTGCTCGAAACCCTGAAACACCACACCCAGCATGACCCGCTATACTGCTCGAACACCACTGCACAGCCCTAAACCCTGAAACACCACCCCCAGCAAGACCCCTTACACTGTCCGAATACCACTGGCCAAAACCCTGAAACACCAGCCCCCGCACGACCCCCTACACTGCCCGAACACCACTGCACTGCCCTAAACCCTGAAACACCACCCCCAGCATGACCCCCTATACTGCTCGAACACCACTGCACTGCCCTAAACACTGAAACACCAGCTCCAGCAAAACCCCCTACAGTGCCCGAACACCACTGCCCTAAACCCTGAAACACCACCCCCTGCAAGATCCCCTACACTGCTTGAACTCCACTGCATGCCCTAAACCCTGAAACACCACCCCCTGCACGACACCCTACACTGCCCGAACACCACTGCTCTGCCCAAAACCCTGAAACACCAGCCTCAGCACGACAATTTACACTGTTGGAAAACCACTACACTGCCCTAAACTGTGAAACACCAGCCACAGAATGACTCCCTACAAAGCCCGAAAAAACCACTGCACTGCCCTAAACCCTGAAACACCAGCCAGCATGACCCCCTACACAGCCCGAACACCACTGCACTGCCCTAAACCGTGAAACACCAGGCCCAGCATGACCCCCTACACTGCCGAAACACCACTGCATTGCCCTAAACCCTGAAACACCAGCCCCAGCACGACCTCCTATACTGCCCGAACACTACTGCACTGTCCTAAACCCTGAAACACCAGCCCCAGCATGACACCGAACACTGCTCGAACACCACTGCAGTGCCCTAAACCCTGAAACACCAGCCCCAGCACGACCCCCTACACTGCCTGAACACCACTGCACTGCCCTAAACCCTGAAACACTACCCCAGCAAGACCCCATACACTGCCCGAACACCACTGCTCTGCCCAAAAAACCCTGAAACACCAGCCCCAGCACGACCCCCTACACTGCCCGAACACCAGTACACAGCCCTAAACCCTGAAACACCTGCCCCAGAATGACCCCCTACAACGCCCGAGCACCACTGCCCTAAACCCTGAAACACCACCCCCTGCAAGACCCCCTACAGTGCCAGGACTCCACTGCATGCCCTAAACCCTGAAACACCACCCCTGCACAACCCCCTATGCTGCCAGAACACCACTGCTCTGCCCAAAACCCTGAAACACCAGCCCCAGCATGACCCCCTACACTGCCTGAACACACCTACACCGCCCTAAACCCTGAAACACCAGCCCCAGCATGACCCCCTGCAATGCCCGAACGCCACTGCACTGCCCTAAACCCTGAAACACCAGCCAGCATGACCCCCTACACTGCCCGAACCCACTGCAATGCCCTAAACCCTGAAACGCCAGCCCCAGCATGACCACCTACACTGCCCGAACACCACTGCATTGCCCTAAACCCTGAAACACCAGCCCCAGTACGACCCCTACACTGCCCGAACACCACTTTCTGTCCTAAACCCTGAAACACCAGCCCCAGCACAACCCCGTACACTGCCCGAACACCACTGCATTGCCCTAAACCCTGAAACACCACCCCCAGCAAGACCCCCTACACTGCCCAAACACCACTGACCTAAACTCTGAAACACCACCCCCAGCAA
Source organism: Triturus cristatus (assembly GCF_964204655.1). Lineage (NCBI taxonomy): Eukaryota > Metazoa > Chordata > Amphibia > Caudata > Salamandridae > Triturus > Triturus cristatus. Next base: position 567,574,387 of record NC_140579.1, on the reverse strand, counting down.
GACCCCTTACACTGCCCGAACACCACTCCCTAAATCCTGAAACACCAGCACCAGCAAGACCCCCTACATTGTCCGAATACCACTGGCCAAAACCCTGAAACACCAGCCCCCGCACGACCCCCTACACTGCCCGAACACCACTGCACTGCCCTAAACCCTGAAACACCACCCCCAGCACGACCCCCTATACTGCTCAAACACCACTGCACTGCCCTAAACACTGAAACACCACCTCCAGCAAAACCCCCTACACTGCCCGAATACCACTGCCCTAAACACTGAAACACCACCCCCTGCAAGACCCCCTACACTGCCCGAACTCCACTGCATGCCCTAAACCCTGAAACACCACCCCCTGCACGACCCCCTACACTGCCCGAACTCCACTGCATGCCCTAAACCCTGAAACACCACCCCCTGCACGACACCCTACACTGCCCGAACACCACTACACTGCCCTAAACTGTGAAACACCAGCCACAGAATGACCCCCTACAATGCCCGAATACCACTGCACTGCCCTAAACCCTGAAACACCAGCCAGCATGACCCCCTACACAGCCCGAACACCACTGCACTGCCCTTAACCGTGAAACACCAGCCCCAGCATGACCCCCTACACTGCCGAAACACCACTGCATTGCCCTAAACCCTGAAACACCAGCCCCAGCACAACCTCCTATACTGCCCGAACACTACTGCACTGTCCTAAACCCTGAAACACCAGCCCCAGCATGACACCGTACACTGCTCGAAAACCACTGCAGTGCCCTAAACCCTGAAACACCAGCCCCAGCACGACCCCCTACACTGCCTGAACACCACTGCACTGCCCTAAACCCTGAAACACCAGCCCCAGCATGACACCCTACAATGCCCGAACACCACTGCACTGCCCTAAACCCAGAAACACCAGCCAGCACAACCCCCTACACTGCCCGAACACCACTGCACTGTCCTAAACCCTGAAACACCATCCCCAGCATGAACCCCTACACTGCCCAAACACCACTGCACTGCCCTAAACCCTGAAACACCAGCCCCAGCATGACCCCCTACACTGCCCAAACACCACTGCATTGCCCTAAACCCTGAAACACCAGCCCCAGCACGACCCCCTACACTGCCTGAACACCACTGCACTGCCCTAAACCCTGAAACACCAGCCCCAGCATGACAGCCTACAATGCCCGAACACCACTGCACTGCCCTAAACCCAGAAACACCAGCCAGCACAACCCCCTACACTGCCCGAACACCACTGCACTGTCCTAAACCCTGAAACACCATCCCCAGCATGACCCCCTACACTGCCCAAACACCACTGCACTGCCCTAAACCCTGAAACACCAGCCCCAGCATGACCCCCTACACTGCCCAAACACCACTGCATTGCCCTAAACCCTGAAACACAAGCCCCAGCATGACCCCTACACTGCCCGAACACCACTTTCTGTCCTAAACCCTGAAACACCAGCCCCAGCACGACCCCGTACACTGCCCGAACACCACTGCACTGCCCTAAACCCTGAAACACCACCCCAGCAAGACACCCTACACTGCCCAAACACCACTGACCTCAACCCTGAAACACCACCCCCAGCACGACCCCCTATTCTGCTCGAACATCACTGCACTGCTCTAAACACTGAAACACCACACCCAGCATGACCCGCTATACTGCTCGAACACCACTGCACTGCCCTAAACCCTGAAACACCACCCCCAGCAAGACCCCTTACACTGCCCGAACACCCCTGCCCTAAATCCTGAAACACTACCCCCAGCAAGACCCCCTACACTGTCTGAATTCCACTGGCCAAAACCCTGAAACACCAGCCCCCGCACAAACCCCTACACTGCCCGAACACCACTGCACTGCCCTAAACCCTGAAACACCACCCCCAGCACGACCCCCTATACTGCTCGAACAACACTGCACTGCCCTAAACACTGAAACACCACTTCCAGCAAAACCCCCTACATTGCCCAAACACAACTGCCCTAAACCCTGAAACACCACCCCCTGCAAGAGCCGCTACACTGCCAGAACTCCACTGCATGCCCTAAACCCTGAAACACCACCCCCTGCACGACACCCTACACTGCCCGAACACCACTGCTCTGCCCTAAACCCTGAAACACCAGCCCCAGCATGACACCCTACAATGCCCGAGCACCACTGCCCTAAACCCTGAAACACCACCCCCTGCAAGACCCCCTACAGTGCCAGAACTCCACTGCATGCCCTAAACCCTGAAACACCACCCCTGCACAACCCCCTACGCTGCCAGAACACCACTGCTCTGCCCAAAACCCTGAAACACCAGCCCCAGCACGACCCCCTACACTGCCTGAACACCACTGCACTGCCCTAAACCCTGAAACACCAACCCCAGCATGACACCCTACAATGCCCGAACACCACTGCACTGCCCTAAACCCAGAAACACCAGCCAGCACAACCCCCTACACTGCCCGAACACCACTGCACTGTCCTAAACCCTGAAACACCATCCCCAGCATGACCCCCTACACTGCCCAAACACCAATGCACTGCCTTAAACCCTGAAACACCAGCCCCCGTACGACCCCCTACACTGGCCGAACACCACTGCACTGCCCTAAACCTCGAACACGAGCCTTCGCATGACCCCCTACACTGCCCGAACACAACTGCACTGCCCTAAACCCTGAAACACCAGCCCTCGCACGATCCCCTACATTGCCCGAACACCACTGCACTGCCCTAAACCCTGAAACACCACCCCCAGCATTACTTCCTATACTACTCGAATACCACTGCATGCCCTAAACCCTGAAACACCAACCTCTGCACAACCCCCGATACTGCCACAACACCACTGCTCTACCCAAAACCCTGAAAAACCAGCCCCAGCACGACCCCCTACACTGCCTGAACACGACTACACCGCCCTAAACCCTGAAACACCAGCCCCAGCATGACCTTCTGCAATGCCCGAACACCACTGCACTGCTCTAAACACTGAAACACCAGCCAGCATGACCCCCTACCATGCCCGAACCCACTGCACTGCCCTAAACCCTGAAACACCAGCTCCAGCATGACCCCCTACACTGCCCGAACACCACTGCTTTGCCCTAAACCCTGAAACACCAGCCCCAGCACGACCCCTACACTGCCCGAACACCACTTTCTGTCCTAAACCCTGAAACACCAGCCCCAGCACGGCCCCGTATACTGCCCAAACACCACTGCACTGCCCTAAACCCTGAAACACCACCCCCAGTAATACCCACTACACTGCCCAAACACCACTGACCTAAACCCTGAAACACCACCCCCAGCACGACCCCCTATTCTGCCCGAACACCACTGCACTGCTCTAAAACCTGAAACACCACACCCAGCATGACCCGCTATACTGCTTGAACACCACTGCCCAGCCCTAAACCCTGAAACACCACCCCCAGCAAGACCCCTTACACTGCCCGAACCCCACTGCCCTTAATCCTGAAACACCACCCCAGCAAGACCCCCTACACTGTCCGAAAACCACTGGCTAAAACCCTGAAACACCAGCCCCCGCACGACCCCCTACACTGCCCGAACACCACTGCACTGCCCTAAACACTGAAACACCACCCCAGCACGACCCCCTATACTGCTTGACCACCACTGCACTGCCCTAAACACTGAAATACCACCCCCAGCATGACTTCCTATACTGCTCGAACACCACTGCACTGCCCTAAACCCTGAAACACTACCCCAGCAAGACCCCCTACACTGCCCGAACACCACTGCTCTGCCCAAAAAACCCTGAAACACCAGCCCCAGCACGACCCCCTACACTGCCCGAACACCAGTACACAGTCCTAAACCCTGAAACACCTGCCCCAGCATGACCCCCTACAATGCCCGAGCACCACTGCCCTAAACCCTGAAACACCACCCCCTGCAAGACCCCCTACAGTGCCAGAACTCCACTGCATGCCCTAAACCCTGAAACACCACCCCTGCACGACCCCTTACGCTGCCAGAACACCACTGCTCTGCCCAAAACCCTGAAACACCAGCCCCAGCACGACCCCCTACACTGCCTGAACACCACTACACCGCCCTAAACCCTGAAACACCAGCCCCAGCATGACCCCCTGCAATGCCCGAACACCACTGCACTGCCCTAAACCATGAAACACCAGCCAGCATGACCCCCTACACTGCCCGAACCCACTGCACTGCCCTAAACCCTGAAACACCAGCCCCAGCATGACCACCTACACTGCCCGAACACCACTGCATTGCCCTAAACCCTGAAACACCAGCCCCAGTACGACCCCTACACTGCCCGAACACCACTTTCTGTCCTAAACTCTGAAACACCAGCCCCAGCACGACCCCGTACACTGCCCGAACACCACTGCATTGCCCTAAACCCTGAAACACCACCCCCAGCCAGACCCCCTACACTGCCCAAACACCACTGACCTAAACTCTGTAACACCACCCCCAGCACGACCCCCTATTCTGCCCGTACACCACTTCACTGCTCGAAACCCTGAAACACCACACCCAGCATGACCCGCTATACTGCTCGAACACCACTGCACAGCCCTAAACCCTGAAACACCACCCCCAGCAAGACCCCTTACACTGCCCGAACACCACTGCCCTAAATCCTGAAACACCACCCCCAGCAAGACCCCCTACACTGTCCGAATACCACTGGCCAAAACCCTGAAACACCAGCCCCCGCACGACGCCCTACACTGCCCGAACACCACTGCACTGCCCTAAACCCTGAAACACCAGCTCCAGCAAAACCCTCTACAGTGCCCGAACACCACTGCCCTAAACCCTGAAACACCACCCCCTGCAAGATCCCCTACACTGCTTGAACTCCACTGCATGCCCTAAACCCTTAAACACCACCCCCTGTACGACACCCTACACTGCCCGAACACCACTGCTCTGCCCAAAACCCTGAAACACCAGCCTCAGCACGACAATTTACACTGTTGGAAAACCACTACACTGCCCTAAACTGTGAAACACCAGCCACAGAATGACTCCCTACAATGCCCGAAAAACCACTGCACTGCCCTAAACCATGAAACACCAGGCCCAGCATGACCCCCTACACAGCCCGAACACCACTGCACTGCCCTAAACCATGAAACACCAGGCCCAGCATGACCCCCTACACTGCCGAAACACCACTGCATTGCCCTAAACCCTGAAACACCAGCCCCAGTACGACCTCCTATACTGCCCGAAAACTACTGCACTGTCCTAAACCCTGAAACACCAGCCCCAGCATGACACCGTACACTGCTCGAACACCACTGCAGTGCCCTAAACCCTGAAACACCAGCCCCAGCACGACCCCCTACACTGCCTGAACACCACTGCACTGCCCTAAACCCTGAAACACTACCCCAGCAAGACCCCATACACTGCCCGAACACCACTGCTCTGCCCAAAAAACCCTGAAACACCAGCCCCAGCACGACCCCCTATACTGCCCGAATACCAGTACTCAGCCCTAAACCCTGAAACACCTGCCCCAGCATGACCCCCTACAACGCCCGAGCACCACTGCCCTAAACCCTGAAACACCACCCCCTGCAAGACCCCCTACAGTGCCAGAACTCCACTGCATGCCCTAAACCCTGAAACACCACCCCCAGCCAGACCCCCTACACTGCCCCAACACCACTGACCTAAACTCTGTAACACCACCCCCAGCACGACCCCCTATTCTGCCCGTACACCACTTCACTGCTCGAATCCCTGAAACACCACACCCAGCATGACCCGCTATACTGCTCGAACACCACTGCACAGCCCTAAACCCTGAAACACCACCCCCAGCAAGACCCCTTACACTGTCCGAATACCACTGGCCAAAACCCTGAAACACCAGCCCCCGCACGACCCCCTACACTGCCCGAACACCACTGCACTGCCCTAAACCCTGAAACACCACCCCCAGCATGACCCCCTATACTGCTCGAACACCACTGCACTGCCCTAAACACTGAAACACCAGCTCCAGCAGAACCCCCTACAGTGCCCGAACACCACTGCCCTAAACCCTGAAACACCACCCCCTGCAAGATCCCCTACACTGCTTGAACTCCACTGCATGCCCTAAACCCTGAAACACCACCCCCTTCACGACACCCTACACTGCCCGAACACCACTGCTCTGCCCAAAACCCTGAAACACCAGCCTCAGCACGACAATTTACACTGTTGGAAAACCACTACACTGCCCTAAACTGTGAAACACCAGCCACAGAATGACTCCCTACAATGCCCGAAAAACCACTGCACTGCCCTAAACCCTGAAACACCAGCCAGCATGACCCCCTACACAGCCCGAACACCACTGCACTGCCCTAAACCGTGAAACACCAGGCCCAGCATGACCCCCTACACTGCCGAAACACCACTGCATTGCCCTAAGCCCTGAAACACCAGCCCCAGCACGACCTCCTATACTGCCTGAACACTACTGCACTGTCCTAAACCCTGAAACACCAGCCCCAGCATGACACCGTACACTGCTCGAACACCACTGCAGTGCCCTAAACCCTGAAACACCAGCCCCAGCACGACCCCCTACACTGCCTGAACACCACTGCCCTAAACCCTGAAACACTACCCCAGCAAGACCCCATACACTGCCCGAACACCACTGCTCTGCCCAAAAAACCCTGAAACACCAGCCCCAGCACAACCCCCTACACTGCCCGAACACCAGTACACAGCCCTAAACCCTGAAACACCTGCCCCAGCATAACCCCCTACAACGCCCGAGCACCACTGCCCTAAACCCTGAAACACCACCCCCTGCAAGACCCCCTACAGTGCCAGAACTCCACTGCATGCCCTAAACCCTGAAACACCACCCCTGCACAACCCCCTATGCTGCCAGAACACCACTGCTCTGCCCAAAACCCTGAAACACCAGCCCCAGCATGACCCCCTACACTGCCTGAACACACCTACACCGCCCTAAACCCTGAAACACCAGCCCCAGCATGACCCCCTGCAATGCCCGAACGCCACTGCACTGCCCTAAACCCTGAAACACCAGCCAGCATGACCCCCTACACTGCCCGAACCCACTGCAATGCCCTAAACCCTGAAACGCCAGCCCCAGCATGACCACCTACACTGCCCGAACACCACTGCATTGCCCTAAACCCTGAAACACCAGCCCCAGTACGACCCCTACACTGCCCGAACACCACTTTCTGTTCTAAACCCTGAAACACCAGCCCCAGCACAACCCCGTACACTGCCCGAACACCACTGCATTGCCCTAAACCCTGAAACACCACCCCCAGCAAGACCCCCTACACTGCCCAAACACCACTGACCTAAACTCTGAAACACCACCCCCAGCAAGACCCCTTACACTGCCCGAACACCACTGACCTAAATCCTGAAACACCAGCACCAGCAAGACCCCCTACACTGTCCGAATACCACTGGCCAAAACCCTGAAACACCAGCCCCTGCACGACCCCCTACACTGCCCGAACACCACTGCACTGCACTAAACCCTGAAACACCACCCCCAGCTCGACCCCCTATACTGCTCGAACACCACTGCACTGCCCTAAACACTGAAACACCACCTCCAGCAAAACCCCCTACACTGCCCGAACACCACTGCCCTAAACACTGAAACACCACCCCCTGCAAGAACCCCTACACTGCCCGAACTCCACTGCATGCCCTAAACCCTGAAACACCACCCCCTGCACGACCCCCTACACTGCCCGAACTCCACTGCATGCCCTAAACCCTGAAACACCACCCCCTGCATGACACCCTACACTGCCCGAACACCACTACACTGCCCTAAACTGTGAAACACCAGCCACAGAATGACCCCCTACAATGCCCGAATACCACTGCACTGCCCTAAACCCTGAAACACCAGCCAGCATGACCCCCTACACAGCCCGAACACCACTGCACTGCCCTTAACCGTGAAACACCAGCCCCAGCATGACCCCCTACACTGCCGAAACACCACTGCATTGCCCTAAACCCTGAAACACCAGCCCCAGCACGACCTCCTATACTGCCCGAACACTACTGCACTGTCCTAAACCCTGAAACACCAGCCCCAGCATGACACCGTACACTGCTCGAAAAACACTGCAGTGCCCTAAACCCTGAAACACCAGCCCCAGCACGACCCCCTACACTGCCTGAACACCACTGCACTGCCCTAAACCCTGAAACACCAGCCCCAGCATGACACCCTACAATGCCCAAACACCACTGCACTGCCCTAAACCCAGAAACACCAGCCAGCACAACCCCCTACACTGCCCGAACACCACTGCACTGTCCTAAACCCTGAAACACCATCCCCAGCATGAACCCCTACACTGCCCAAACACCACTGCACTGCCCTAAACCCTGAAACACCAGCCCCAGCATGACCCCCTACACTGCCCAAACACCACTGCATTGCCCTAAACCCTGAAACACCAGCCCCAGCACGACCCCCTACCCTGCCTGAACACCACTGCACTGCCCTAAACCCTGAAACACCAGCCCCAGCATGACACCCTACAATGCCCGAACACCACTGCACTGCCCTAAACCCAGAAACACCAGCCAGCACAACCCCCTACACTGCCCGAACACCACTGCACTGTCCTAAACCCTGAAACACCATCCCCAGCATGACCCCCTACACTGCCCAAACACCACTGCACTGCCCTAAACCCTGAAACACCAGCCCCAGCATGACCCCCTACACTGCCCAAACACCACTGCATTGCCCTAAACCCTGAAACACAAGCCCCAGCATGACCCCTACACTGCCCGAACACCACTTTCTGTCCTAAACCCTGAAACACCAGCCCCAGCACGACCCCGTACACTGCCCGAACACCACTGCACTGCCCTAAACCCTGAAACACCACCCCAGCAAGACACCCTACACTGCCCAAACACCACTGACCTCAACCCTGAAACACCACCCCCAGCACGACCCCCTATTCTGCTCGAACACCACTGCACTGCTCTAAACACTGAAACACCACACCCAGCATGACCCGCTATACTGCTCGAACACCACTGCACTGCCCTAAACCCTGAAACACCACCCCCAGCAAGACCCCTTACACTGCCCGAACACCCCTGCCCTAAATCCTGAAACACTACCCCCAGCAAGACCCCCTACACTGTCTGAATTCCACTGGCCAAAACCCTGAAACACCAGCCCCCGCACAAACCCGTACACTGCCCGAACACCACTGCACTGCCCTAAACCCTGAAACACCACCCCCAGCATGACCCCCTATACTGCTCGAACAACACTGCACTGCCCTAAACACTGAAACACCACTTCCAGCAAAACCCCCTACATTGCCCAAACACAACTGCCCTAAACCCTGAAACACCACCCCCTGCAAGAGCCGCTACACTGCCAGAACTCCACTGCATGCCCTAAACCCTGAAACACCACCCCCTGCACGACACCCTACACTGCCCGAACACCACTGCTCTGCCCTAAACCCTGAAACACCAGCCCCAGCATGACACCCTACAATGCCCGAACACCACTGCACTGCCCTAAACCCAGAAACACCAGCCAGCACAACCCCCTACACTGCCCGAACACCACTGCACTGTCCTAAACCCTGAAACACCATCCCCAGCATGACCCCCTACACTGCCCAAACACCACTGCACTGCCCTAAACCCTGAAACACCAGCCCCAGCATGACCCCGTACACTGCCCGAACACCACTGCACTGCCCTAAACCCTGAAACACCACCCCAGCAAGACACCTTACACTGCCCAAACACCACTGATCTCAACCCTGAAACATCACCCCCAGCACGACCCCCTATTCTGCTCGAACACCACTGCACTGCTCTAAACACTGAAACACCACACCCAGCATGACCCTCTATACTGCTCGAACACCACTGCACTGCCCTAAACCCTGAAACACCACCCCCAGCAAGACCCCTTACACTGCCCGAACACCCCTGCCCTAAATCCTGAAACACCACCCCCAGCAAGACCCCCTACACTGTCCGAATTCCACTGGCCAAAACCCTGAAACACCAGCCCCCGCACAAACCCCTACACTGCCCGAACACCACTGCACTGCCCTAAACCCTCAAACACCACCCCCAGCACGACCCTCTATACTGCTCGAACAACACTGCACTGCCCTAAACACTGAAACACCACTTCCAGCAAAACCCCCTACATTGCCCAAACACAACTGCCCTAAACCCTGAAACACCACCCCCTGCAAGAGCCCCTACACTGCCAGAACTCCACTGCATGCTCTAAACCCTGAAATACCACCCCCTGCACGACACCCTACACTGCCCGAACACCAGTGCTCTGCCCTAAACCCTGAAACAACAGCCCCAGCATGACACCCTACAATGCCCGAACACCACTGCACTGCCCTAAGCCCAGAAACACCAGCCAGCACAACCCCCTACACTGCCCGAACACCACTGCACTGCCCTAAACCCTGAAACACCAGCCCAGCATGAACCCCTACACTGCCCGAACACCACTGCACTGCCCTAAACCCTGAAACACCAGCCCCAGCATGATCCCCTACACTGCCCGAACACCACTGCACTGTCCTAATCCCTGAAACACCAGCCCCAGCACGACCCTGTACACTTCCAGAACACCACTGCAATGCCCTAAACCCTGAAACACCAGCCCCAGCACAACCCCCTACACTGCCCGAACACCACTGCACTGCCCTAAACCCTGAAACACCACCCCCAGCATGACCACCTACACTGCCCGAACACCACTGCACTACCCTAAACCCTGAAACACCACCCCCAGCACGACCCCCTACACCGCTTGAACACCACTTCCCTGCCCTGAACCCTGAAACACCACCCCCAGCACGATCCCCTGCTCTGCCCGAACACCACTACTCTGCCCTAAACCCTAAATCACCAGCCCCAGCAGGACCCTCTACACTGCCCGAACACCAATGCACTGCTCTGAAACCTAAAACACTACCCCCAGCACGACACCCTACACTGCCCGAACACCACTGCACTGCCATAAACCCTGAAACACCACCCTTAGCATGACCCCCTACACTGCCTGAACACTACTGCACTGCCCTAAACCCTAAAACACCAACCCCTGCACGACCCCCTACACTGCCCGAACACCACTCCACTGCCCTAAACCCTGAAACACTACCCCAGCAAGACCCCCTACACTGCCCGAACACTACTGCACTGCCCTAACCCCTGAAACATCACCTCCAGCAATACCACCTCCACTGCCCGAACACCACTGCCCTAAATCCTGGAACACCACCCCCAGCAAGACCTCCCACCTCCTACTCTGCCCGAACACCACTGCACTTCCATAAACCCTGAAACACCACCCCCAGCATGACCCTCTATACTGCCCGAACAACACTGCTCTGCCCGAATCCCTGAAACAGCAGCCCCAGCACGACCCCCTACTCTGCCCGAACACCACTGCACTGCCCGAAACCCTGACACACCATCCCCAGCATGACCCCCTACACTGCCCGAACAGCCCTGCACTGCCCTAAACCCTGAAACACCACCCCCAGCACGACTCCCTACACTGTCCGAACAACACTGCACTGCTCTAAACCCTGAAACAACACCCCCAGCACGACCCCCACTCTGCCCGAACACAACTGCTCTGCCCTAAACCCTAAAACACCAGCCTCAGCACGACCCCTTACACAGCCCGAAGACCACTGCATTGCCCTAAACCCTGAACCACCAGCCACAGCACGACCCCTTATACTGCCCGAAAACCACTACACTGCCCTAAACCCTGAAACACCAGCCATAGCATGACCCCCTACAATGCTCGAACACCAGTGCACTGCCCTAAACCCTGAAACACCAGCCAGCATGACCCCCTACACTGCCCGAACACCACTGCACTGCCATAATCCCTGAAACACCAGCCCCAGCATGACCCCCTACACTGCCCGAACACCACTGCATTGCCCTAAACCCTGAAACACCAGTCCCAGCATGACCCCCTACACTGCCCAAACACTACTGCACTGTCCTAAACCCTGGAACACCAGCCCCAGCATGACCCCCTACAATGCCCGAACACCACCGCACTGTCCTAATTCTCTGAAACACCAGCACCAGCATGACCCTGTACACTGCCCGAACACCACTGCACTGCCCTAAGCCCTGAAACACCAGCCCCAGCATGACCCCCTACAATGCCCCAACACCACTGCATTGCCCTAAACCCTGAAACACCAGTCCCAGCACGACCCCCTACACTGCCCAAACACTACTGCACTGTCCTAAACCCTGGAACACCAACCCCAGCATGACCCCGTACACTGCCCAAACACCACTGCCCTGGCCTAAACCCTGAAACACTATCCCCTGCACGACCCCCTACACAGCCTGAACACCACTGCACTGCCCTAAACCCTGAAACACCAGCCCCAGCATGACACCCTACAATGCCCGAACACCACTGCACTGCCCGAAACCCTGAAACACCAGCCAGCATGACCCCCTACACTGCCGGCCGAACCCTGAAACACCAGCAAGCATGACCCCCTACACTGCCGGCCGAACACCACTGCCCTAAACCCTGAAACAAAACCCCCAGCAAGACCCCCTACACTGTCCGAATACCACTGGCCAAACCCTGAAACACCACCCCCAGCACGACCCCCTATACTGCTCCAACACCACTGCACTGCCCTAAACCCTGAAACACCACCCCCAGCAAAACCCCCTACACTCCCCGAACACCACTGCCCTGAACCCTCAAACACCACCCCCTGCAAGACCCTCTATACTGCCCGATCTCCACTGCATGCCCTAAACCCTGATACACCACCCACTGCACGACACCCTACACTGCCCGAACACCATTGCTCTCCCCAAAACCCTGAAACACCAGCCCCAGCATGACCCCTTACACTGCCCAAAAACCACTGCACTGCCCTAAACCCTGAAACACCAGCCACAGCATGACCCCCTACACTGCCCAAACACCACTGCACTGCCCTATACCCTGAAACACCACCCCCAGCATGACCCCCTACACTGACCGAATACCACTGCATTGCCCTAAACCATGAAACACCAACCCCAGCACGACCCCCTACACTGCGCGAACACCACTGCACTGCCCTAAACCCTGAAACACCAGCCCCAGCATGACCCCGTACACTGCCCGAACACCACTGCACTGCCCTAAACCCTGAAACACCAGCCCCAGCATGACCCCCTACACTGCCTGAACACCACTGCACTGCCCTAAACCCTGAAACACCAGTCCCAGTATGACACCCTACAATGCCCAAACACCACTGCACTGCCCTAAACCCTGAAACACCAGCCAGCATGACCCCCTTCACTAACCGAACACCACTGCACTGCCCTAAACCCTGAAAGATCAGCCCCGGCATGACCCCCTACAATGCCCGAACACCACTGCACTGCCCTAAACCCTGAAACACCAGCCCCAGTACGACCCCTACACTGCCTGAACACCACTGCACTGTCCTAAACCCTGAAACACCAGCCCCAGTACGACCCCCTACACTGCCCGAACACCACTGCCCTAAACCCTGAAACACCACCCTCAGCAAGACCCCCTACACTGCCCAATCACCACTGCCCTAAACCCTGAAACACCACGTCCAGCACAACCCCCTACTCTGCCTGAACACCACTGCACTGCCCTAAACCCTGAAAAACCACCCCTACACTGCCCGAACACCACTGCACTGCCCTAAACCCTGAAACACTACCAACGGCACAACCTCCTACACTGACAGAACACCACTGCTCTGCCCTAAACCTTGAAACACCAGCCCCAGCACGACCCTCTACTCTGTGCAAACACCACTGCACTGCCCTAAACCCTGAAACACCACCCCCAGCATGACCCCCTACACTGCCCGAACAACACTGCACTGCCCTAAACCCTGAAACACCAGCCCCAGCACGACCCACTACACTGCCCGAACACCACTGCACTGCCCTAAACCCTGAAACACCAGCCCCCGCACGACCCCCACACTGCCCGAACACCAATGCACTGCCTTAAACCCTGAAACACCAGCCCCCGTACGACCCCCTACACTGGCCGAACACCACTGCACTGCCCTAAACCTCGAACACGAGCCTTCGCATGACCCCCTACACTGCCCGAACACAACTGCACTGCCCTAAACCCTGAAACACCAGCCCTCGCACGATCCCCTACATTGCCCGAACACCACTGCACTGCCCTAAACCCTGAAACACCACCCCCAGCATTACTTCCTATACTACTCGAATACCACTGCATGCCCTAAACCCTGAAACAACAACCCCTGCACAACCCCCGATACTGCCACAACACCACTGCTCTACCCAAAACCCTGAAACACCAGCCCCAGCACGACCCCCTACACTGCCTGAACACGACTACACCGCCCTAAACCCTGAAACACCAGCCCCAGCATGACCTTCTGCAATGCCCGAACACCACTGCACTGCTCTAAACCCTGAAACACCAGCCAGCATGACCCCCTACACTGCCCGAACCCACTGCACTGCCCTAAACCCTGAAACACCAGCTCCAGCATGACCCCCTACACTGCCCGAACACCACTGCTTTGCCCTAAACCCTGAAACACCAGCCCCAGCACGACCCCTACACTGCCCGAACACCACTTTCTGTCCTAAACCCTGAAACACCAGCCCCAGCACGGACCCGTATACTGCCCAAACACCACTGCACTGCCCTAAACCCTGAAACACACCCCAGCAATACCCACTACACTGCCCAAACACCACTGACCTAAACCCTGAAACACCACCCCCAGCACGACCCCCTATTCTGCCCGAACACCACTGCACTGCTCTAAAACCTGAAACACCACACCCAGCATGACCCGCTATACTGCTTGAACACCACTGCACAGCCCTAAACCCTGAAACACCACCCCCAGCAAGACCCCTTACACTGCCCGAACCCCACTGCCCTTAATCCTGAAACACCACCCCCAGCAAGACCCCCTACACTGTCCGAAAACCACTGGCTAAAACCCTGAAACACCAGCCCCCGCACGACCCCCTACACTGCCCGAACACCACTGCACTGCCCTAAACACTGAAACACCACCCCAGCACGACCCCCTATACTGCTTGACCACCACTGCACTGCCCTAAACACTGAAATACCACCCCCAGCATGACTTCCTATACTGCTCGAACACCACTGCACTGCCCTAAACCCTGAAACACTACCCCAGCAAGACCCCCTACACTGCCCGAACACCACTGCTCTGCCCAAAAAACCCTGAAACACCAGCCCCAGCACGACCCCCTACACTGCCCGAACACCAGTACACAGTCCTAAACCCTGAAACACCTGCCCCAGCATGACCCCCTACAATGCCCGAGCACCACTGCCCTAAACCCTGAAACACCACCCCCTGCAAGACCCCTACAGTGCCAGAACTCCACTGCATGCCCTAAACCCTGAAACACCACCCCTGCACAACCCCCTACGCTGCCAGAACACCACTGCTCTGCCCAAAACCCTGAAACACCAGCCCCAGCACGACCTCCTATACTGCCCGAACACTACTGCACTGTCCTAAACCCTGAAACACCAGCCCCAGCATGACACCGTACACTGCTCGAAAACCACTGCAGTGCCCTAAACCCTGAAACACCAGCCCCAGCACGACCCCCTACACTGCCTGAACACCACTGCACTGCCCTAAACCCTGAAACACCAGCCCCAGCATGACACCCTACAATGCCCGAACACCACTGCACTGCCCTAAACCCAGAAACACCAGCCAGCACAAACCCCTACACTGCCCGAACACCACTGCACTGTCCTAAACCCTGAAACACCATCCCCAGCATGAACCCCTACACTGCCCAAACACCACTGCACTGCCCTAAACCCTGAAACACCAGCCCCAGCATGACCCCCTACACTGCCCAAACACCACTGCATTGCCCTAAACCCTGAAACACCAGCCCCAGCACGACCCCCTACACTGCCTGAACACCACTGCACTGCCCTAAACCCTGAAACACCAGCCCCAGCATGACACCCTACAATGCCCGAACACCACTGCACTGCCCTAAACCCAGAAACACCAGCCAGCACAACCCCCTACACTGCCCGAACACCACTGCACTGTCCTAAACCCTGAAACACCATCCCCAGCATGACCCCCTACATTGCCCAAACACCACTGCACTGCCCTAAACCCTGAAACACCAGCCCCAGCATGACCCCCTACACTGCCCAAACACCACTGCATTGCCCTAAACCCTGAAACACAAGCCCCAGCATGACCCCTACACTGCCCGAACACCACTTTCTGTCCTAAACCCTGAAACACCAGCCCCAGCACGACCCCGTACACTGCCCGAACACCACTGCACTGCCCTAAACCCTGAAACACCACCCCAGCAAGACACCCTACACTGCCCAAACACCACTGACCTCAACCCTGAAACACCACCCCCAGCACGACCCCCTATTCTGCTCGAACACCACTGCACTGCTCTAAACACTGAAACACCACACCCAGCATGACCCGCTATACTGCTCGAACACCACTGCACTGCCCTAAACCCTGAAACACCACCCCCAGCAAGACCCCTTACACTGCCCGAACACCCCTGCCCTAAATCCTGAAACACTACCCCCAGCAAGACCCCCTACACTGTCTGAATTCCACTGGCCAAAACCCTGAAACACCAGCCCCCGCACAAACCCCTACACTGCCCGAACACCACTGCACTACCCTAAACCCTGAAACACCACCCCCAGCACGACCCCCTATACTGCTCGAACAACACTGCACTGCCCTAAACACTGAAACACCACTTCCAGCAAAACCCCCTACATTGCCCAAACACAACTGCCCTAAACCCTGAAACACCACCCCCTGCAAGAGCCGCTACACTGCCAGAACTCCACTGCATGCCCTAAACCCTGAAACACCACCCCCTGCACGACACCCTACACTGCCCGAACACCACTGCTCTGCCCTAAACCCTGAAACACCAGCCCCAGCATGACACCCTACAATGCCCGAGCACCACTGCCCTAAACCCTGAAACACCACCCCCTGCAAGACCCCCTACAGTGCCAGAACTCCACTGCATGCCCTAAACCCTGAAACACCACCCCTGCACAACCCCCTACGCTGCCAGAACACCACTGCTCTGCCCAAAACCCTGAAACACCAGCCCCAGCACGACCCCCTACACTGCCTGAACACCACTGCACTGCCCTAAACCCTGAAACACCAACCCCAGCATGACACCCTACAATGCCCGAACACCACTGCACTGCCCTAAACCCAGAAACACCAGCCAGCACAACCCCCTACACTGCCCGAACACCACTGCACTGTCCTAAACCCTGAAACACCATCCTCAGCATGACCCCCTACACTGCCCAAACACCACTGCACTGCCCTAAACCCTGAAACACCAGCCCCAGCATGACCCCCTACACTGCCCAAACACCAATGCACTGCCTTAAACCCTGAAACACCAGCCCCCGTACGACCCCCTACACTGGCCGAACACCACTGCACTGCCCTAAACCTCGAACACGAGCCTTCGCATGACCCCCTACACTGCCCGAACACAACTGCACTGCCCTAAACCCTGAAACACCAGCCCTCGCACGATCCCCTACATTGCCCGAACACCACTGCACTGCCCTAAACCCTGAAACACCACCCCCATCATTACTTCCTATACTAATCGAATACCACTGCATGCCCTAAACCCTGAAACACCAACCCCTGCACAACCCCCGATACTGCCACAACACCACTGCTCTACCCAAAACCCTGAAAAACCAGCCCCAGCACGACCCCCTACACTGCCTGAACACGACTACACCGCCCTAAACCCTGAAACACCAGCCCCAGCATGACCTTCTGCAATGCCCGAACACCACTGCACTGCTCTAAACACTGAAACACCAGCCAGCATGACCCCCTACACTGCCCGAACCCACTGCACTGCCCTAAACTCTGAAACACCAGCTCCAGCATGACCCCCTACACTGCCCGAACACCACTGCTTTGCCCTAAACCCTGAAACACCGGCCCCAGCACGACCCCTACACTGACCGAACACCACTTTCTGTCCTAAACCCTGAAACACCAGCCCCAGCAATACCCACTACACTGCCCAAACACCACTGACCTAAACCCTGAAACACCACCCCCAGCACGACCCCCTATTCTGCCCGAACACCACTGCACTGCTCTAAAACCTGAAACACCACACCCAGCATGACCCGCTATACTGCTTGAACACCACTGCCCAGCCCTAAACCCTGAAACACCACCCCCAGCAAGACCCCTTACACTGCCCGAACCCCACTGCCCTTAATCCTGAAACACCACCCCAGCAAGACCCCCTACACTGTCCGAAAACCACTGGCTAAAACCCTGAAACACCAGCCCCCGCACGACCCCCTACACTGCCCGAACACCACTGCACTGCCCTAAACACTAAAACACCACCCCAGCACGACCCCCTATACTGCTTGACCACCACTGCACTGCCCTAAACACTGAAATACCACCCCCAGCATGACTTCCTATACTGCTCGAACACCACTGCACTGCCCTAAACCCTGAAACACTACCCCAGCAAGACCCCCTACACTGCCCGAACACCACTGCTCTGCCCAAAAAACCCTGAAACACCAGCCCCAGCACGACCCCCTACACTGCCCGAACACCAGTACACAGTCCTAAACCCTGAAACACCTGCCCCAGCATGACCCCCTACAATGCCCGAGCACCACTTCCCTAAACCCTGAAACACCACCCCCTGCAAGACCCCCTACAGTGCCAGAACTCCACTGCATGCCCTAAACCCTGAAACACCACCCCTGCACGACCCCTTACGCTGCCAGAACACCACTGCTCTGCCCAAAACCCTGAAACACCAGCCCCAGCACGACCCCCTACACTGCCTGAACACCACTACACCGCCCTAAACCCTGAAACACCAGCCCCAGCATGACCCCCTGCAATGCCCGAACACCACTGCACTGCCCTAAACCATGAAAAACAAGCCAGCATGACCCCCTACACTGCCCGAACCCACTGCACTGCCCTAAACCCTGAAACACCAGCCCCAGCATGACCACCTACACTGCCCGAACACCACTGCATTGCCCTAAACCCTGAAACACCAGCCCCAGTACGACCCCTACACTGCCCGAACACCACTTTCTGTCCTAAACCCTGAAACACCAGCCCCAGCACGACCCCGTACACTGCCCGAACACCACTGCATTGCCCTAAACCCTGAAACACCACCCCCAGCCAGACCCCCTACACTGCCCAAACACCACTGACCTAAACTCTGTAACACCACCCCCAGCACGACCCCCTATTCTGCCCGTACACCACTTCACTGCTCGAAACCCTGAAACACCACACCCAGCATGACCCGCTATACTGCTCGAACACCACTGCACAGCCCTAAACCCTGAAACACCACCCCCAGCAAGACCCCTTACACTGCCCGAACACCACTGCCCTAAATCCTGAAACACCACCCCCAGCAAGACCCCCTACACTGTCCGAATACCACTGGCCAAAACCCTGAAACACCAGCCCCCGCACGACCCCCTACACTGCCCGAACACCACTGCACTGCCCTAAACCCTGAAACACCACCCCCAGCATGACCCCCTATACTGCTCGAACACCACTGCACTGCCCTAAACACTGAAACACCAGCTCCAGCAAAACCCCCTACAGTGCCCGAACACCACTGCCCTAAACCCTGAAACACCACCCCCTGCAAGATCCCCTACACTGCTTGAACTCCACTGCATGCCCTAAACCCTGAAACACCACCCCCTGCACGACACCCTACACTGCCCGAACACCACTGCTCTGCCCAAAACCCTGAAACACCAGCCTCAGCACGACAATTTACACTGTTGGAAAACCACTACACTGCCCTAAACTGTGAAACACCAGCCACAGAATGACTCCCTACAATGCCCGAAAAACCACTGCACTGCCCTAAACCCTGAAACACCAGCCAGCATGACCCCCTACACAGCCCGAACACCACTGCACTGCCCTAAACCGTGAAACACCAGGCCCAGCATGACCCCCTACACTGCCAAAACACCACTGCATTGCCCTAAACCCTGAAACACCAGCCCCAGCACGACCTCCTATACTGCCCGAACACTACTGCACTGTCCTAAACCCTGAAACACCAGCCCCAGCATGACACCGTACACTGCTCGAACACCACTGCAGTGCCCTAAACCCTGAAACACCAGCCCCAGCACGACCCCCTACACTGCCTGAACACCACTGCACTGCCCTAAACCCTGAAACACTACCCCAGCAAGACCCCATACACTGCCCGAACACCACTGCTCTGCCCAAAAAACCCTGAAACACCAGCCCCAGCACGACCCCCTACACTGCCCGAACATCAGTACACAGCCCTAAACCCTGAAACACCTGCCCCAGCATGACCCCCTACAACGCCCGAGCACCACTGCCCTAAACCCTGAAACACCACCCCCTGCAAGACCCCCTACAGTGCCAGAACTCCACTGCATGCCCTAAACCCTGAAACACCACCCCTGCACAACCCCCTATGCTGCCAGAACACCACTGCTCTGCCCAAAACCCTGAAACACCAGCCCCAGCATGACCCCCTACACTGCCTGAACACACCTACACCGCCCTAAACCCTGAAACACCAGCCCCAGCATGACCCCCTGCAATGCCCGAACGCCACTGCACTGCCCTAAACCCTGAAACACCAGCCAGCATGACCCCCTACACTGCCCGAACCCACTGCAATGACCTAAACCCTGAAACGCCAGCCCCAGCATGACCACCTACACTGCCCGAACACCACTGCATTGCCCTAAACCCTGAAACACCAGCCCCAGTACGACCCCTACACTGCCCGAACACCACTTTCTGTTCTAAACCCTGAAACACCAGCCCCAGCACAACCCCGTACACTGCCCGAACACCACTGCATTGCCCTAAACCCTGAAACACCACCCCCAGCAAGACCCCCTACACTGCCCAAACAGCACTGACCTAAACTCTGAAACACCACCCCCAGCAAGACCCCTTACACTGCCCGAACACCACTGCCCTAAATCCTGAAACACCAGCACCAGCAAGACCCCTACACTGTCCGAATACCACTGGCCAAAACCCTGAAACACCAGCCCCCGCACGACCCCCTACACTGCCCGAACACCACTGCACTGCCCTAAACCCTGAAACACCACCCCCAGCTCGACCCCCTATACTGCTCGAACACCACTGCACTGCCCTAAACACTGAAACACCACCTCGTGCAAAAGCCCCTACACTGCCCGAACACCACTGCCCTAAACACTGAAACACCACCCCCTGCAAGAACCCCTACACTGCCCGAACTCCACTGCATGCCCTAAACCCTGAAACACCACCCCCTGCACGACCCCCTACACTGCCCGAACTCCACTGCATGCCCTAAACCCTGAAACACCACCCCCTGCACGACACCCTACACTGCCCGAACACCACTACACTGCCCTAAACTGTGAAACACCAGCCACAGAATGACCCCCTACAATGCCCGAATACCACTGCACTGCCCTAAACCCTGAAACACCAGCCAGCATGACCCCCTACACAGCCCGAACACCACTGCACCGCCCTTAACCGTGAAACACCAGCCCCAGCATGACCCCCTATACTGCCGAAACACCACTGCATTGCCCTAAACCCTGAAACACCAGCCCCAGCACGACCTCCTATACTGCCCGAACACTACTGCACTGTCCTAAACCCTGAAACACCAGCCCCAGCATGACACCGTACACTGCAGTGCCCTAAACCCTGAAACACCAGCCCCAGCACGACCCCCTACACTGCCTGAACACCACTGCACTGCCCTAAACCCTGAAACACCAGCCCCAGCATGACACCCTACAATGCCCGAACACCACTGCACTGCCCTAAACCCAGAAACACCAGCCAGCAAAACCCCCTACACTGCCCGAACACCACTGCACTGTCCTAAACCCTGAAACACCATCCCCAGCATGAACCCCTATACTGCCCAAACACCACTGCACTGCCCTAAACCCTGAAACACCAGCCCCACCATGACCCCCTACACTGCCCAAACACCACTGCATTGCCCTAAACCCTGAAACACCAGCCCCAGCACGACCCCCTACACTGCCTGAACACCACTGCACTGCCCTAAACCCTGAAACACCAGCCCCAGCATGACACCCTACAATGCCCGAACACCACTGCACTGCCCTAAACCCAGAAACACCAGCCAGCACAACCCCCTACACTTCCCGAACACCACTGCACTGTCCTAAACCCTGAAACACCATCCCCAGCATGACCCCCTACACTGCCCAAACACCACTGCACTGCCCTAAACCCTGAAACACCAGCCCCAGCATGACCCCCTACACTGCCCAAACACCACTGCATTGCCCTAAACCCTGAAACACAAGCCCCAGCATGACCCCTACACTGCCCGAACACCACTTTCTGTCCTAAACCCTGAAACACCAGCCCCAGCACGACCCCGTACACTGCCCGAACACCACTGCACTGCCCTAAACCCTGAAACACCACCCCAGCAAGACACCCTACACTGCCCAAACACCACTGACCTCAACCCTGAAACACCACCCCCAGCACGACCCCCTATTCTGCTCGAACACCACTGCACTGCTCTAAACACTGAAACACCACACCCAGCATGACCCGCTATACTGCTCGAACACCACTGCACTGCCCTAAACCCTGAAACACCACCCCCAGCAATACCCCTTACACTGCCCGAACACCCCTGCCCTAAATCCTGAAACACTACCCCCAGCAAGACCCCCTACACTGTCTGAATTCCACTGGCCAAAACCCTGAAACACCAGCCCCCGCACAAACCCCTACACTGCCCGAACACCACTGCACTGCCCTAAACCCTGAAACACCACCCCCAGCACGACCCCCTATACTGCTCGAACAACACTGCACTGCCCTAAACACTGAAACACCACTTCCAGCAAAACCCCCTACATTGCCCAAACACAACTGCCCTAAACCCTGAAACACCACCCCCTGCAAGAGCCGCTACACTGCCAGAACTCCACTGCATGCCCTAAACCCTGAAACACCACCCCCTGCACGACACCCTACACTGCCCGAACACCACTGCTCTGCCCTAAACCCTGAAACACCAGCCCCAGCATGACACCCTACAATGCCCGAGCACCACTGCCCTAAACCCTGAAACACCACCCCCTGCAAGACCCCCTACAGTGCCAGAACTCCACTGCATGCCCTAAACCCTGAAACACCACCCCTGCACAACCCCCTACGCTGCCAGAACACCACTGCTCTGCCCAAAACCCTGAAACACCAGCCCCAGCACGACCCCCTACACTGCCTGAACACCACTGCACTGCCCTAAACCCTGAAACACCAACCCCAGCATGACACCCTACAATGCCCGAACACCACTGCACTGCCCTAAACCCAGAAACACCAGCCAGCACAACCCCCTACACTGCCCGAACACCACTGCACTGTCCTAAACCCTGAAACACCATCCCCAGCATGACCCCCTACACTGCCCAAACACCACTGCATTGCCCTAAACCCTGAAACACCAGCCCCAGCATGACCCCCTACACTGCTCAAACACCACTGCATTGCCCTAAACCCTGAAACACAAGCCCCAGCATGACCCCTACACTGCCCGAACACCACTTTCTGTCCTAAACCCTGAAACACCAGCCCCAGCATGACCCCGTACACTGCCCGAACACCACTGCACTGCCCTAAACCCTGAAACACCACCCCAGCAAGACACCTTACACTGCCCAAACACCACTGACCTCAACCCTGAAACACCACCCCCAGCACGACCCCCTATTCTGCTCGAACACCACTGCACTGCTCTAAACACTGAAACACCACACCCAGCATGACCCGCTATACTGCTCGAACACCACTGCACTGCCCTAAACCCTGAAACACCACCCCCAGCAAGACCCCTTACACTGCCCGAACACCCCTGCCCTAAATCCTGAAACACCACCCCCAGCAAGACCCCCTACACTGTCCGAATTCCACTGGCCAAAACCCTGAAACACCAGCCCCCGCACAACCCCCTACACTGCCCGAACACCACTGCACTGCCCTAAACCCTGAAACACCACCCCCAGCACGACCCCCTATACTGCTCGAACAACACTGCACTGCCCTAAACACTGAAACACCACTTCCAGCAAAACCCCCTACATTGCCCAAACACAACTGCCCTAAACCCTGAAACACCACCCCCTGCAAGAGCCCCTACACTGCCAGAACTCCACTGCATGCTCTAAACCCTGAAATACCACCCCCTGCACGACACCCTACACTGCCCGAACACCAGTGCTCTGCCCTAAACCCTGAAACACCAGCCCCAGCATGACACCCTACAATGCCCGAACACCACTGCACTGCCCTAAGCCCAGAAACACCAGCCAGCACAACCCCCTACACTGCCCGAACACCACTGCACTGCCCTAAACCCTGAAACACCAGCCCAGCATGAACCCCTACACTGCCCGAACACCACTGCACTGCCCTAAACCCTGAAACACCAGCCCCAGCATGATCCCCTACACTGCCCGAACACCACTGCACTGTCCTAATCCCTGAAACACCAGCCCCAGCACGACCCTGTACACTTCCGGAACACCACTGCAATGCCCTAAACCCTGAAACACCAGCCCCAGCACAACCCCCTACACTGCCCGAACACCACTGCACTGCCCTAAACCCTGAAACACCACCCCCAGCATGACCCCCTACACCGCTTGAACACCACTTCCCTGCCCTGAACCCTGAAACACCACCCCCAGCACGATCCCCTGCTCTGCCCGAACACCACTACTCTGCCCTAAACCCTAAATCACCAGCCCCAGCAGGACCCTCTACACTGCCCGAACACGAATGCACTGCTCTGAAACCTAAAACACTACCCCCAGCACGACACCCTACACTGCCCGAACACCACTGCACTGCCATAAACCCTGAAACATCACCCTTAGCATGACCCCCTACACTGCCTGAACACTACTGCACTTCCCTAAACCCTAAAACACCAACCCCTGCACGACCCCCTACACTGCCCGAACACCACTCCACTGCCCTAAACCCTGAAACACTACCCCAGCAAGACCCCCTACACTGCCCGAACACTACTGCACTGCCCTAACCCCTGAAACATCACCTCCAGCAATACCACCTCCACTGCCCGAACACCACTGCCCTAAATCCTGAAACACCACCCCCAGCAAGACCTCCCACCTCCTACTCTGCCCGAACACCACTGCACTTCCCTAAACCCTGAAACACCACCGCCAGCATGACCCTCTACACTGCCCGAACAACACTGCTCTGCCCGAATCCCTGAAACAGCAGCCCCAGCACGACCCACTACTCTGCCCGAACACCACTGCACTGCCCGAATCCCTGACACACCATCCCCAGCATGACCCCCTACACTGCCCGAACAGCACTGCACTGCCCTAAACCCTGAAACACCACCCCCAGCACGACTCCCTACACTGTCCGAACAACACTGCACTGCTCTAAACCCTGAAACAACACCCCCAGCACGACCCCCACTCTGCCCGAACACAACTGCTCTGCCCTAAACCCTAAAACACCAGCCTCAGCACGACCCCTTACACAGCCCGAAAACCACTACACTGCCCTAAACCCTGAAACACCAGCCATAGCATGACCCCCTACAATGCTCGAACACCAGTGCACTGCCCTAAACCCTGAAACACCAGCCAGCATGACCCCCTACACTGCCCGAACACCACTGCACTGCCATAATCCCTGAAACACCAGCCCCAGCATGACCCCCTACACTGCCCGAACACCACTGCATTGCCCTAAACCCTGAAACACCAGTCCCAGCATGACCCCCTACACCGCCCAAACACTACTGCACTGTCCTAAACCCTGGAACACCAGCCCCAGCATGACCCCCTACAATGCCCGAACACCACCGCACTGTCCTAATTCTCTGAAACACCAGCACCAGCATGACCCTGTACACTGCCCGAACACCACTGCACTGCCCTAAGCCCTGAAACACCAGCCCCAGCACGACCCCCTACAATGCCCCAACACCACTGCATTGCCCTAAACCCTGAAACACCAGTCCCAGCACGACCCCCTACACTGCCCAAACACTACTGCACTGTCCTAAACCCTGGAACACCAACCCCAGCATGACCCCGTACACTGCCCAAACACTACTGCCCTGCCCTAAACCCTGAAACACCATCCCCTGCACGACCCCCTACACAGCCTGAACACCACTGCACTGCCCTAAACCCTGAAACACCAGCCCCAGCATGACACCCTACAATGCCCGAACACCACTGCACTGCCCTAAACCCTGAAACACCAGCCAGCATGACCCCCTACACTGCCGGCCGAACCCTGAAACACCAGCAAGCATGACCCCCTACACTGCCGGCCGAACACCACTGCCCTAAACCCTGAAACAAAACCCCCAGCAAGACCCCCTACACTGTCCGAATACCACTGGCCAAACCCTGAAACACCACCCCCAGCACGACCCCCTATACTGCTCCAACATCACTGCACTGCCCTAAACCCTGAAACACCACCCCCAGCAAAACCCCCTACACTCCCCGAACACCACTGCCCTGAACCCTCAAACACCACCCCCTGCAAGACCCTCTACACTGCCCGATCTCCACTGCATGCCCTAAACCCTGATACACCACCCCCTGCACGACACCCTACACTGCCCGAACACCACTGCTCTCCCCAAAACCCTGAAACACCAGCCCCAGCATGACCCCTTACACTGCCCAAAAACCACTGCACTGCCCTAAACCCTGAAACACCAGCCACAGCATGACCCCCTACACTGCCCAAACACCACTGCACTGCCCTATACCCTGAAACACCACCCCCAGCATGACCCCCTACACTGACCGAATACCACTGCATTGCCCTAAACCATGAAACACCAACCCCAGCACGACCCCCTACACTGCGCGAACACCACTGCACTGCCCTAAACCCTCAAACACCAGCCCCAGCATGACCCCGTACACTGCCCGAACACCACTGCACTGCCCTAAACCCTGAAACACCAGCCCCAGCATGACCCCCTACACTGCCTGAACACCACTGCACTGCCCTAAACCCTGAAACACCAGTCCCAGTATGACACCCTACAATGCCCTAACACCACTGCACTGCCCTAAACCCTGAAACACCAGCCAGCATGACCCCCTTCACTAACCGAACACCACTGCACTGCCCTAAACCCTGAAAGATCAGCCCCGGCATGACCCCCTACAATGCCCGAACACCACTGCACTGCCCTAAACCCTGAAACACCAGCCCCAGTACGACCCCTACACTGCCCGAACACCACTGCACTGTCCTAAACCCTGAAACACCAGCCCCAGTACGACCTCCTACACTGCCCGAACACCACTGCCCTAAACCCTGAAACACCACCCTCAGCAAGACCCCCTACACTGCCCAATCACCGCTGCCCTAAACCCTGAAACACCACGTCCAGCACAACCCCCTACTCTGCCTGAACACCACTGCACTGCCCTAAACCCTGAAAAACCACCCCTACACTGCCCGAACACCACTGCACTGCCCTAAACCCTGAAACACCACCCCTACACTGCCCGAACACCACTGCACTGCCCTAAACCCTGAAACACTACCAACGGCACAACCTCCTACACTGACAGAACACCACTGCTCTGCCCTAAACCTTGAAACACCAGCCCCAGCACGACCCTCTACTCTGTGCAAACACCACTGCACTGCCCTAAACCCTGAAACACCACCCCCAGCATGACCCCCTACACTGCCCGAACAACACTGCACTGCCCTAAACCCTGAAACACCAGCCCCAGCACGACCCACTACACTGCCCGAACACCACTGCACTGCCCTAAACCCTGAAACACCAGCCCCCGCACGACCCCCACACTGCCCGAACACCAATGCACTGCCTTAAACCCTGAAACACCAGCCCCCGTACGACCCCCTACACTGGCCGAACACCACTGCACTGCCCTAAACCTCGAACACGAGCCTTCGCATGACCCCCTACACTGCCCGAACACAACTGCACTGCCCTAAACCCTGAAACACCAGCCCTCGCACGATCCCCTACATTGCCCGAACACCACTGCACTGCCCTAAACCCTGAAACACCACCCCCAGCATTACTTCCTATACTACTTGAATACCACTGCATGCCCTAAACCCTGAAACACCAACCCCTGCACAACCCCCGATACTGCCACAACACCACTGCTCTACCCAAAACCCTGAAAAACCAGCCCCAGCACGACCCCCTACACTGCCTGAACACGACTACACCGCCCTAAACCCTGAAACACCAGCCCCAGCATGACCTTCTGCAATGCCCGAACACCACTGCACTGCTCTAAACCCTGAAACACCAGCCAGCATGACCCCCTACACTGCCCGAACCCACTGCACTGCCCTAAACCCTGAAACACCAGCTCCAGCATGACCCCCTACACTGCCCGAACACCACTGCTTTGCCCTAAACCCTGAAACACCAGCCCCAGCACGACCCCTACACTGCCCGAACTCCACTTTCTGTCCTAGACCCTGAAACACCAGCCCCAGCACGGACCCGTATACTGCCCAAACACCACTGCACTGCCCTAAACCCTGAAACACCACCCCAGCAATACCCACTACACTGCCCAAACACCACTGACCTAAACCCTGAAACACCACCCCCCGCACGACCCCCTATTCTGCCCGAACACCACTGCACTGCTCTAAAACCTGAAACACCACACCCAGCATGACCCGCTATACTGCTTGAACACCACTGCACAGCCCTAAACCCTGAAACACCACCCCCAGCAAGACCCCTTACACTGCCCGAACCCCACTGCCCTTAATCCTGAAACACCACCCCCAGCAAGACCCCCTACACTGTCCGAAAACCACTGGCTAAAACCCTGAAACACCAGCCCCCGTACGTCCCCCTACACTGCCCGAACACCACTGCACTGCCCTAAACACTGAAACACCACCCCAGCACGACCCCCTATACTGCTTGACCACCACTGCACTGCCCTAAACACTGAAATACCACCCCCAGCATGACTTCCTATACTGCTCGAACACCACTGCACTGCTCTAAACCCTGAAACACTACCCCAGCAAGACCCCCTACACTGCCCGAACACCACTGCTCTGCCCAAAAAACCCTGAAACACCAGCCCCAGCACGACCCCCTACACTGCCCGAACACCAGTACACAGTCCTAAACCCTGAAACACCTGCCCCAGCATGACCCCCTACAATGCCCGAGCACCACTGCCCTAAACCCTGAAACACCACCCCCTGCAAGACCCCCTACAGTGCCAGAACTCCACTGCATGCCCTAAACCCTGAAACACCAGCCCCAGCATGACCCCCTGCAAGACCGAACACCACTGCACTGCCCTAAACCATGAAACACCAGCCAGCATGACCCCCTACACTGCCCGAACCCACTGCACTGCCCTAAACCCTGAAACACCAGCCCCAGCATGACCACCTACACTGCCCGAACACCACTGCATTGCCCTAAACCCTGAAACACCAGCCCCAGTACGACCCCTACACTGCCCGAACACCACTTTCTGTCCTAAACCCTGAAACACCAGCCCCAGCACGACCCCGTACACTGCCCGAACACCACTGCATTGCCCTAAACCCTGAAACACCACCCCCAGCCAGACCCCCTACACTGCCCAAACACCACTGACCTAAACTCTGTAACACCACCCCCAGCACGACCCCCTATTCTGCCCGTACACCACTTCACTGCTCGAAACCCTGAAACACCACACCCAGCATGACCCGCTATACTGCTCGAACACCACTGCACAGCCCTAAACCCTGAAACACCACCCCCAGCAAGACCCCTTACACTGCCCGAACACCACTGCCCTACATCCTGAAACACCACCCCCAGCAAGACCCCCTACACTGTCCGAATACCACTGGCCAAAACCCTGAAACACCAGCCCCCGCACGACCCCCTACACTGCCCGAACACCACTGCACTGCCCTAAACCCTGAAACACCACCCCCAGCATGACCCCCTATACTGCTCGAACACCACTGCACTGCCCTAAACACTGAAACACCAGCTCCAGTAAAACCCCCTACAGTGCCCGAACACCACTGCCCTAAACCCTGAAACACCACCCCCTGCAAGATCCCCTACACTGCTTGAACTCCACTGCATGCCCTAAACCCTGAAACACCACCCCCTGCACGACACCCTACACTGCCCGAACACCACTGCTCTGCCCAAAACCCTGAAACACCAGCCTCAGCACGACAATTTACACTGTTGGAAAACCACTACACTGCCCTAAACTGTGAAACACCAGCCACAGAATGACTCCCTACAATGCCCGAAAAACCACTGCACTGCCCTAAACCCTGAAACACCAGCCAGCATGACCCCCTACACAGCCCGAACACCACTGCACTGCCCTAAACCATGAAACACCAGGCCCAGCATGACCCCCTACACTGCCGAAACACCACTGCATTGCCCTAAACCCTGAAACACCAGCCCCAGCACGACCTCCTATACTGCCCGAGCACTACTGCACTGTCCTAAACCCTGAAACACCAGCCCCAGCATGACACCGTACACTGCTCGAACACCACTGCAGTGCCCTAAACCCTGAAACACCAGCCCCAGCACGACCCCCTACACTGCCTGAACACCACTGCACTGCCCTAAACCCTGAAACTCTACCCCAGCAAGACCCCATACACTGCCCGAACACCACTGCTCTGCCCAAAAAACCCTGAAACACCAGCCCCAGCACGACCCCCTACACTGCCCGAACACCAGTACACAGCCCTAAACCCTGAAACACCTGCCCCAGCATGACCCCCTACAACGCCCGAGCACCACTGCCCTAAACCCTGAAACACCACCCCCTGCAAGACCCCCTACAGTGCCAGAACTCCACTGCATGCCCTAAACCATGAAACACCACCCCCTGCACAACCCCCTACACTGCCAGAACACCACTGCTCTGCCCAAAACCCTGAAACACCAGCCCCAGCATGACACCCTACACTGCCTGAACACACCTACACCGCCCTAAACCCTGAAACACCAGCCCCAGCATGACCCCCTGCAATGCCCGAACGCCACTGCACTGCCCTAAACCCTGAAACACCAGCCAGCATGACCCCCTACACTGCCCGAACCCACTGCAATGCCCTAAACCCTGAAACGCCAGCCCCAGCATGACCACCTACACTGCCCGAACACCACTGCATTGCCCTAAACCCTGAAACACCAGCCCCAGTACGACCCCTACACTGCCCGAACACCACTTTCTGTCCTAAACCCTGAAACACCAGCCCCAGCACAACCCCGTACACTGCCCGAACACCACTGCATTGCCCTAAACCCTGAAACACCACCCCCAGCAAGACCCCCTACACTGCCCAAACACCACTGACCTAAACTCTGAAACACCACCTCCAGCAAGACCCCTTACACTGCCCGAACACCACTGCCCTAAATCCTGAAACACCAGCCCCAGCAAGACCCCCTACACTGTCTGAATACCACTGGCCAAAACCCTGAAACACCAGCCCCCGCACGACCCCCTACACTGCCCGAACACCACTGCACTGCCCTAAACCCTGAAACACCACCCCCAGCACGACCCCCTATACTGCTCGAACACCACTGCACTGCCCTAAACACTGAAACACCACCTCCAGCAAAACCCCCTACACTGCCCGAACACCACTGCCCTAAACACTGAAACACCACCCCCTGCAAGACCCCCTACACTGCCCGAACTCCACTGCATGCCCTAAACCCTGAAACACCACCCCTGCACGACCCCCTACACTGCCCGAACTCCACTGCATGCCCTAAACCCTGAAACACCACCCCCTGCACGACACCCTACACTGCCCGAACACCACTACACTGCCCTAAACTGTGAAACACCAGCCACAGAATAACCCCCTACAATGCCCGAATACCACTGCACTGCCCTAAACCCTGAAACACCAGCCAGCATGACCCCCTACACAGCCCGAACACCACTGCACTGCCCTTAACCGTGAAACACCAGCCCCAGCATGACCCCCTACACTGCAGAAACACCACTGCATTGCCCTAAACCCTGAAACATCAGCCCCAGCACGACCTCCTATACTGCCCGAACACTACTGCACTGTCCTAAACCCTGAAACACCAGCCCCAGCATGATACCGTACACTGCTCGAACACCACTGCAGTGCCCTAAACCCTGAAACACCAGCCCCAGCACGACCCCCTACACTGCCTGAACACCACTGCACTGCCCTAAACCCTGAAACACCAGCCCCAGCATGACACCCTACAATGCCCGAACACCACTGCACTGCCCTAAACCCAGAAACACCAGCCAGCACAACCCCCTACACTGCCCGAACACCACTGCACTGTCCTAAACCCTGAAACACCATCCCCAGCATGAACCCCTACACTGCCCAAACACCACTGCACTGCCCTAAACCCTGAAACACCAGCCCCAGCATGACCCCCTACACTGCCCAAACACCACTGCATTGCCCTAAACCCTGAAACACCAGCCCCAGCACGACCTCCTACACTGCCTGAACACCACTGCACTGCCCTAAACCCTAAGACACCTGCCCCAGCATGACACCCTACAATGCCCGAACACCACTACACTGCCCTAAACCCAGAAACACCAGCCAGCACAACCCCCTACACTGCCCGAACACCACTGCACTGTCCTAAACCCTGAAACACCATCCCCAGCATGATCCCCTACACTGCCCAAACACCACTACACTGCCCTAAACCCTGAAACACCAGCCCCAGCATGACCCCCTACACTGCCCAAACACCACTGCATTGCCCTAAACCCTGAAACACAAGCCCCAGCATGACCCCTACACTGCCCGAACACCACTTTCTGTCCTAAACCCTGAAACACCAGCCCCAGCACGACCCCGTACACTGCCCGAACACCACTGCACTGCCCTAAACCCTGAAACACCACCCCAGCAAGACACCCTACACTGCCCAAACACCACTGACCTCAACCCTGAAACACCACCCCCAGCACGACCCCCTATTCTGCTCGAACACCACTGCACTGCTCTAAACACTGAAACACCACACCCAGCATGACCCGCTATACTGCTCGAACACCACTGCACTGCCCTAAACACTGAAACACCACCTCCAGCAAAACCCCCTACACTGCCCGAACACCACTGCCCTAAACACTGAAACACCACCCCCTGCAAGACCCCCTAAACTGCGCGAACTCCACTGCATGCCCTAAACCCTGAAACACCACCCCCTGCACGACCCCCTACACTGCCCGAACTCCACTGCATGCCCTAAACCCTGAAACACCACCCCCTGCACGACACCCTACACTGCCCGAACACCACTACACTGCCCTAAACTGTGAAACACCAGCCACAGAATGACCCCCTACAATGCCCGAATACCACTGCACTGCCCTAAACCCTGAAACACCAGCCAGCATGACCCCCTACACAGCCCGAACACCACTGCACTGCCCTTAACCGTGAAACACCAGCCCCAGCATGACCCCCTACACTGCCGAAACACCACTGCATTGCCCTAAACCCTGAAATACCAGCCCCAGCACGACCTCCTATACTGCCCGAACACTACTGCACTGTCCTAAACCCTGAAACACCAGCCCCAGCATGACACCGTACACTGCTCGAACACCACTGCAGTGCCCTAAACCCTGAAACACCAGCCCCAGCACGACCCCCTACACTGCCTGAACACCACTGCACTGCCCTAAACCCTGAAACACCAGCCCCAGCATGACACCCTACAATGCCCGAACACCACTGCACTGCCCTAAACCCAGAAACACCAGCCAGCACAACCCCCTACACTGCCCGAACACCACTGCACTGTCCTAAACCCTGAAACACCATCCCCAGCATGTACCCCTACACTGCCCAAACACCACTGCACTGCCCTAAACCCTGAAACACCAGCCCCAGCATGACCCCCTACACTGCCCAAACACCACTGCATTGCCCTAAACCCTGAAACACCAGCCCCAGCACGACCCCCTACACTGCCTGAACACCACTGCACTGCCCTAAACCCTGAGACACCTACCCCAGCATGACACCCTACAATGCCCGAACACCACTGCACTGCCCTAAACCCAGAAACACCAGCCAGCACAACCCCCTACACTGCCCGAACACCACTGCACTGTCCTAAACCCTGAAACACCATCCCCAGCATGATCCCCTACACTGCCCAAACACCACTACACTGCCCTAAACCCTGAAACACCAGCCCCAGCATGACCCCCTACACTGCCCAAACACCACTGCATTGCCCTAAACCCTGAAACACAAGCCCCAGCATGACCCCTACACTGCCCGAACACCACTTTCTGTCCTAAACCCTGAAACACCAACCCCAGCACGACCCCGTACACTGCCCAAACACCACTGCACTGCCCTAAACCCTGAAACACCACCCCAGCAAGACACCCTACACTGCCCAAACACCACTGACCTCAACCCTGAAACACCACCCCCAGCACGACCCTCTATTCTGCTCGAACACCACTGCACTGCTCTAAACACTGAAACACCACACCCAGCATGACCCGCTATACTGCTCGAACACCACTGCACTGCCCTAAACACTGAAACACCACCTCCAGCAAAACCCCCTACACTGCCCGAACACCACTGCCCTAAACACTGAAACACCACCCCCTGCAAGACCCCCTACACTAGCCGAACTCCACTGCATGCCCTAAACCCTGAAACACCACCCCCTGCACGACCCCCTACACTGCCCGAACTCCACTGCATGCCCTAAACCCTGAAACACCACCCCCTGCACGACACCCTACACTGCCCGAACACCACTACACTGCCCTAAACTGTGAAACACCAGCCACAGAATGACCCCCTACAATGCCCGAATACCACTGCACTGCCCTAAACCCTGAAACACCAGCCAGCATGACCCCCTACACAGCCCGAACACCACTGCACTGCCCTTAACCGTGAAACACCAGCCCCAGCATGACCCCCTACACTGCCGAAACACCACTGCATTGCCCTAAACCCTGAAACACCAGCCCCAGCACGACCTCCTATACTGCCCGAACACTACTGCACTGTCCTAAACCCTGAAACACCAGCCCCAGCATGACACCGTACACTGCTCGAACACCACTGCAGTGCCCTAAACCCTGAAACACCAGCCCCAGCACGACCCCCTACACTGCCTGAACACCACTGCACTGCCCTAAACCCTGAAACACCAGCCCCAGCATGACACCCTACAATGCCCGAACACCACTGCTCTGCCCTAAACCCAGAAACACCAGCCAGCACAACCCCCTACGCTGCCCGAACACCACTGCACTGTCCTAAACCCTGAAACACCATCCCCAGCATGAACCCCTACACTGCCCAAACACCACTGCACTGCCCTAAACCCTAAACATTCTGACACTGCACGCACCTTTTTCCCTCTTGAGGCGGAAGCCGGGAGGTCTCCTGTCTATCACTGTGCTTTTAATCGCTTTTAATTCGTTTTTACTAGCGTTTGTATTGGTACCTATTTTTTGCTCCATACCTGATCTTTGAGGTGTGTTGAGACCCCCCAGCGCCCAGCAGCACCCAGAAGTCTACTCTCACCCGTCCTTGCTGTTCCGGTCCTGCTCTCGGCTGAGAGCACCGGGCGCTGGTTTTGGCGGCCATCTTGGGTCGGGCTGGGTTGGGGACGCCATTGATTGCACTATAAAAGGCGCCAGGTGCAGGTAATCGGCTATTCTGACACTGCACGCACCTTTTTCCCTCTTGAGGCGGAAGCCGGGAGGTCTCCTGTCTATCACTGTGCTTTTAATCGCTTTTAACTCGTTTTTACTAGCGTTTGTATTGGTACCTATTTTTTGCTCCATACCTGATCTTTGAGGTGTGTTGAGACCGCCCAGCAGCACCCAGAAGTCTACTCTCACCCGTCCTTGCTGTTCCGGTCCTGCTCTCGGCTGAGAGCACCGGGCGCTGGTTTTGGCGGCCATCTTGGGTCGGGCTGGGTTGGGGACGCCATTGATTGCACTATAAAAGGCGCCAGGTGCAGGTAATCGGCTATTCTGACACTGCACGCACCTTTTTCCCTCTTGAGGCGGAAGCCGGGAGGTCTCCTGTCTATCACTGTGCTTTTAATCGCTTTTAACTCGTTTTTACTAGCGTTTGTATTGGTACCTATTTTTTGCTCCATACCTGATCTTTGAGGTGTGTTGAGACCCCCCAGCGCCCAGCAGCACCCAGAAGTCTACTCTCACCCGTCCTTGCTGTTCCGGTCCTGCTCTCGGCTGAGAGCACCGGGCGCTGGTTTTGGCGGCCATCTTGGGTCGGGCTGGGTTGGGGACGCCATTGATTGCACTATAAAAACGGGCAGGGATGACTCTGCGCAGCGGACGCGATCAGCGGGCGCGCCGGATCTGCGCCGGAGTCGTGCCAGAGTCCTGCCCATCTGCGCCCGTCTGCGACATGGCAGCGGACTGCGCGGCGGCAGGCTCTGGCCATAGGCTTACCTACTCTGCAGCGGATCTACTCTCATGTAACCTTAATACCGCTACCTGTCGGTATGTCTTTCCTGGCCGATTGAAAGGTAAATGCTGCTGTCCAGGTTGTGGATGGTATCCCAACATATACCGGGCCTCTGAGGGTTCCCATCCGCTCCCTCCCAAACAGTTTAAGTGCTTATTGCTTAACACCCGTTCATTACATAGGCACGCTTTGGACATCTTTGAGCTACTTACCTCTGAGAACCCACTCTGTCTCTTGCTCACAGAAACATGGCTCTGTGAGTCGTCTAATCCTGACATTGCAGCAGCCTTTCCGCCAGAGTATATTGTTTATAGACAGGATAGGACAGTGGGTAAAGGTGGTGGTGTTGCACTTGCAGTCCTTAGATCTTTTGCATGCACAATTATTCCATCTCTGCCTATTTCTGGCTGCGAATCCCTCGCCTTTTCCATTGCACTCTCCCCGCATCAATCTTTTTCTGGGCTTCTGGTCTACAGACCTCCTGGTCTGCGGGGTTCCTTCTTTGACGACCTTCAATCTGCTATTACTGCTCTTTGCTTCAAGGTGGAAAACTGCATAATGTTAGGGGACTTTAATATCCATATGGACGTTGAGTTGGACAGTGAAGCGGTCAAAATCAAGGACATCACTGTTCCTCTTGGTCTAATTCCTTACATCTCAAGTGCGACTCATGATAAGGGTCACACGCTTGACCAAGTGTTCTCCACCTTTCCCCTTATTATGTCCCATCCCACCCCTGTTCTCTGGTCCGACCATTCTTTGATTAGTTTTTTAATTCAGGGCAGAAGTAAAACATCTCATATTAACCCAGACCACCTTAGGCACCCCAGACGACCTTTGCATAAAATTACCCTTGAGAATTTTGCTCAAGCGCTTCACGATTATCCCTGTATCCTATCCGGCCATCTGGAGAGGGACCTTGAAACTTTCCAGGAATGGTTAGTTGAAAGGCTTGATGATCTTGCTCCTCTTTCTACCCCCTCTTCATCTGTCAAGCGCAGTTCGGCTCCTTGGTTCTCTAAGTCACTTGCTCTGGCACGGCGTAACTGTAAGTTAGCCGAAAGACTCTGGCGGAAGCAATATGACCAAGAAGCCAAGTCTGCCTATAAACTATCTATTAAATCTTACCACTCTGACATTCTTGAGGCCAAAAAGAACTATTTTGCAAATAGAATTGAGTCTGCGTCAAATTCCAGTAAAGAAATCTTTATCATTGTTAAGGAGTTTATCTCTCCCAAATCCAGCATAGTCCAGCATAAGTTCTCCGAATCTTGGGTAAAGGAGCTGCCCATTTTCTTTAATACGAAAATCAAACTGATTCAAGAATCTTTTCCACCAGCTGCCCCAAGTGTTTCATTGCATGACTCCACTCTGATGACTCTACCTCCTGATTCCTGCCCCATGCTATCGGAGTTTCCTCCTTTATTGGAATCTAATTCTCTGGATCTTTTACTCAGGATTAAATCTGGCTCTCCGCTCGATCCGTGCCCGGCGAGCTTTTTAGCCAGGACTGCCAAGATTCTGAACTCCTTAATTTTTCCTGTTTTGAACCTATCTTTGTCCAGCGGCATTGTTCCGCCAGCCTGGAAGAAGGCAATGGTCGTTCCCCTTCTTAAAAAACCAGGCCTTGACCCTGAGATACATGCTAACTATAGGCCCATTTCTCTCCTGCCCAGCTTGGCTAAGATCATCGAGAAGCACGTCCACTCTGTGCTTTCTTCCTTCCTTGAAGATCATGGGTTACTCCACTCTACCCAATCTGGCTTCCGCTCCAACTTGAGCACTGAGACCGCTCTTTTGGAAGTTAATGAAGCCATTAAGGAAGTTCTCGACTCAGGCGGACGAGTAATGCTGGTGATGTTGGATCTGTCGGCGGCCTTCGACACCGTCCCGCATGAGGCCCTCTTGAGAAGACTTCACGAGATCGGTCTCAGAGGGACGGTGTTGAGCTGGCTGAGATCTTACCTAGCGGGTCATCGACAAGTGGTCTGGGCCCCCCCGTACTCCGCCGAGGTGCCGCCGATGAATGTCGGAGTCCCACACGGGTCGGTGCTGAGCCCGACCCTTTTTAACATCTTCATGACTCCATTGGCGGTACTGGCGGAGTCGATGGGTGCCCAGATCATATCATACGCTGACGACACCCAGCTCCTCTTCACCTGCAAGAAGGGCATGGAGTTTGACGGGGATAGCATCCGTGGTTGCCTTGGGGCTGTCTTCAACTGGTTTCAGAGCAGCTGCCTCAAGTGCAACCCTGATAAATCCGAGGTGCTCTTCTTCGGCTGTCAGGCAGAACCGCCCTGGCAGGAATGGTGGCCGGTTTGCATGTCCCCCCCTTCCTCTTCCTCTTTGGTCGCTAAAAACCTTGGGGTCAAAATCGATAACACCCTGGCTCTGAAAACACAGATCACAGGTCTCACGGGTACCTGTTTTGGTCTGCTTAAAATGATGCGTAAATTTCTTCCTTTGCTCCCTTTAGCTCACAGGAAGCTGACAGTACAAGCTTTGATCTGTTCTAGGCTTGACTATTCAAATGTCCTCTACCTGGGTTTGCCGGATTATCTCTTGCATAAACTCCAGGTTGTACATAATTCTGCGGCAAGAGCTATCTTCGGCCTACCCCGGCATGCCAGATCATCTGAGTTGCTTTCCTCCCTTCACTGGCTTCCTATCAAGAAGCGAATCACATTCAAAGCTCTTACACTGGCCCATAAGGCACTTCATTCGGTGGGGGCCTCCTACATTCAGAAACGGCTTTCTTTCTACAAACCCACCAGATCTCTCCGGTCGGAAAATCTTGGCCTGGCAATGGTGCCTCCCATTAGGAAAGTCAGAATAGGTGGACGTTCCTTTAAATATCTCGCCCCCAAACTATGGAACTCCCTTCCTGTTGATCTCCGCCGCATTCACAACCTGTTTGCCTTTAGAAAGGCCTTGAAAACCTGGCTTTTTAATCAGTAATTCTGTTATGTTTCTGTTGTCTTTTCCCTTCTCTCAGTAATGGGTCAGAAAGCGCCGGGACACTCCTTGGAGTAGCCGTGCGCTATATAAGTTACCCATTAACATAACATAACATAACATAACCCTGAAACACCAGCCCCAGCATGACCCCCTACACTGCCCAAACACCACTGCATTGCCCTAAACCCTGAAACACCAGCCCCAGCACGACCCCCTACACTGCCTGAACACCACTGCACTGCCCTAAACCCTGAAACACCAGCCCCAGCATGACACCCTACAATGCCCGAACACCACTGCACTGCCCTAAACCCAGAAACACCAGCCAGCACAACCCCCTACACTGCCCGAACACCACTGCACTGTCCTAAACCCTGAAACACCATCCCCAGCATGACCCCCTACACTGCCCAAACACCACTACACTGCCCTAAACCCTGAAACACCAGCCCCAGCATGACCCCCTACACTGCCCAAACACCACTGCATTGCCCTAAACCCTGAAACACAAGCCCCAGCATGACCCCTACACTGCCCGAACACCACTTTCTGTCCTAAACCCTGAAACACCAGCCCCAGCACGACCCCGTACACTGCCCGAACACCACTGCACTGCCCTAAACCCTGAAACACCACCCCAGCAAGACACCCTACACTGCCCAAACACCACTGACCTCAACCCTGAAACACCACCCCCAGCACGACCCCCTATTCTGCTCGAACACCACTGCACTGCTCTAAACACTGAAACACCACACCCAGCATGACCCGCTATACTGCTCGAACACCACTGCACTGCCCTAAACCCTGAAACACCACCCCCAGCAAGACCCCTTACACTGCCCGAACACCCCTGCCCTAAATCCTGAAACACTACCCCCAGCAAGACCCCCTACACTGTCTGAATTCCACTGGCCAAAACCCTGAAACACCAGCCCCCGCACAAACCCCTACACTGCCCGAACACCACTGCACTGCCCTAAACCCTGAAACACCACCCCCAGCACGACCCCATATACTGCTCGAACAACACTGCACTGCCCTAAACACTGAAACACCACTTCCAGCAAAACCCCCTACATTGCCCAAACACAACGGCCCTAAACCCTGAAACACCACCCCCTGCAAGAGCCGCTACACTGCCAGAACTCCACTACATGCCCTAAACCCTGAAACACCACCCCCTGCACGACACCCTACACTGCCCGAACACCACTGCTCTGCCCTAAACCCTGAAACACCAGCCCCAGCATGACACCCTACAATGCCCGAGCACCACTGCCCTAAACCCTGAAACACCACCCCCTGCAAGACCCCCTACAGTGCCAGAACTCCACTGCATGCCCTAAACCCTGAAACACCACCCCTGCACAACCCCCTACGCTGCCAGAACACCACTGCTCTGCCCAAAACCCTGAAACACCAGCCCCAGCACGACCCCCTACACTGCCTGAACACCACTGCACTGCCCTAAACCCTGAAACACCAACCCCAGCATGACACCCTACAATGCCCGAACACCACTGCACTGCCCTAAACCCAGAAACACCAGCCAGCACAACCCCCTACACTGCCCGAACACCACTGCACTGTCCTAAACCCTGAAACACCAGCCCCAGCATGACCCCCTACACTGCCCAAACACCACTGCATTGCCCTAAACCCTGAAACACAAGCCCCAGCATGACCCCTACACTGCCCGAACACCACTTTCTGTCCTAAACCCTGAAACACCAGCCCCAGCACGATCCCGTACACTGCCCGAACACCACTGCACTGCCCTAAACCCTGAAACACCACCCCAGCAAGACACCCTACACTGCCCAAACACCACTGACCTCAACCCTGAAACACCACCCCCAGCACGACCCCCTATTCTGCATGAACACCACTGCACTGCTCTAAACACTGAAACACCACACCCAGCATGACCCGCTATACTGCTCGAACACCACTGCACTGCCCTAAACACTGAAACACCACCTCCAGCAAAACCCCCTACACTGCCCGAACACCACTGCCCTAAACACTGAAACACCACCCCCTGCAAGACCCCCTACACTGCCCGAACTCCACTGCATGCCCTAAACCCTAAAACACCACCCCCTGCACGACCCCCTACACTGCCCGAACTCCACTGCATGCCCTAAACCCTGAAACACCACCCCCTGCACGACACCCTA
This sequence comes from Triturus cristatus, assembly GCF_964204655.1. NCBI lineage: Eukaryota > Metazoa > Chordata > Amphibia > Caudata > Salamandridae > Triturus > Triturus cristatus. Next base: position 567,532,415 of record NC_140579.1, on the reverse strand, counting down.
CACTGCCCGAACACCACTACACTGCCCTAAACTGTGAAACACCAGCCACAGAATGACCCCCTACAATGCCCGAATACCACTGCACTGCCCTAAACCCTGAAACACCAGCCAGCATGACCCCCTACACAGCCCGAACACCACTGCACTGCCCTTAACCGTGAAACACCAGCCCCAGCATGACCCCCTACACTGCCGAAACACCACTGCATTGCCCTAAACCCGGAAACACCAGCCCCAGCACGACCTCCTATACTGCCCGAACACTACTGCACTGTCCTAAACCCTGAAACACCAGCCCCAGCATGACACCGTACACTGCTCGAACACCACTGCAGTGCCCTAAACCCTGAAACACCAGCCCCAGCACGACCCCCTACACTGCCTGAACACCACTGCACTGCCCTAAACCCTGAAACACCAGCCCCAGCATGACACCCTACAATGCCTGAACACCACTGCACTGCCCTAAACCCAGAAACACCAGCCAGCACAACCCCCTACACTGCCCGAACACCACTGCACTGTCCTAAACCCTGAAACACCATCCCCAGCATGAACCCCTACACTGCCCAAACACCACTGCACTGCCCTAAACCCTAAACATTCTGACACTGCACGCACCTTTTTCCCTCTTGAGGCGGAAGCCGGGAGGTCTCCTGTCTATCACTGTGCTTTTAATCGCTTTTAACTCGTTTTTACTAGCGTTTGTATTGGTACCTATTTTTTGCTCCATACCTGATCTTTGAGGTGTGTTGAGACCCCCCAGCGCCCAGCAGCACCCAGAAGTCTACTCTCACCCGTCCTTGCTGTTCCGGTCCTGCTCTCGGCTGAGAGCACCGGGCGCTGGTTTTGGCGGCCATCTTGGGTCGGGCTGGGTTGGGGACGCCATTGATTGCACTATAAAAGGCGCCAGGTGCAGGTAATCGGCTATTCTGACACTGCACGCACCTTTTTCCCTCTTGAGGCGGAAGCCGGGAGGTCTCCTGTCTATCACTGTGCTTTTAATCGCTTTTAACTCGTTTTTACTAGCGTTTGTATTGGTACCTATTTTTTGCTCCATACCTGATCTTTGAGGTGTGTTGAGACCCCCCAGCGCCTAGCAGCACCCAGAAGTCTACTCTCACCCGTCCTTGCTGTTCCGGTCCTGCTCTCGGCTGAGAGCACCGGGCGCTGGTTTTGGCGGCCATCTTGGGTCGGGCTGGGTTGGGGACGCCATTGATTGCACTATAAAAGGCGCCAGGTGCAGGTAATCGGCTATTCTGACACTGCACGCACCTTTTTCCCTCTTGAGGCGGAAGCCGGGAGGTCTCCTGTCTATCACTGTGCTTTTAATCGCTTTTAACTCGTTTTTACTAGCGTTTGTATTGGTACCTATTTTTTGCTCCATACCTGATCTTTGAGGTGTGTTGAGACCCCCCAGCGCCCAGCAGCACCCAGAAGTCTACTCTCACCCGTCCTTGCTGTTCCGGTCCTGCTCTCGGCTGAGAGCACCGGGCGCTGGTTTTGGCGGCCATCTTGGGTCGGGCTGGGTTGGGGACGCCATTGATTGCACTATAAAAGGCGCCAGGTGCAGGTAATCGGCTATTCTGACACTGCACGCACCTTTTTCCCTCTTGAGGCGGAAGCCGGGAGGTCTCCTGTCTATCACTGTGCTTTTAATCGCTTTTAACTCGTTTTTACTAGCGTTTGTGTTGGTGCCTATTTTTTGCTCCATACCTGATCTTTGAGGTGTGTTGAGACCCCCCAGCGCCCAGCAGCACCCAGAAGTCTACTCTCACCCGTCCTTGCTGTTCCGGTCCTGCTCTCGGCTGAGAGCACCGGGCGCTGGTTTTGGCGGCCATCTTGGGTCGGGCTGGGTTGGGGACGCCATTGATTGCACTATAAAAACGGGCAGGGATGACTCCGCGCAGCGGACGCGATCAGCGGGCGCGCCGGATCTGCGCCGGAGTCGTGCCAGAGTCCTGCCCATCTGCGCCCGTCTGCGACATGGCAGCGGACTGCGCGGCGGCAGGCTCTGGCCATAGGCTTACCTACTCTGCAGCGGATCTACTCTCATGTAACCTTAATACCGCTACCTGTCGGTATGTCTTTCCTGGCCGATTGAAAGGTAAATGCTGCTGTCCAGGTTGTGGATGGTATCCCAACATATACCGGGCCTCTGAGGGTTCCCATCCGCTCCCTCCCAAACAGTTTAAGTGCTTATTGCTTAACACCCGTTCATTACATAGGCACGCTTTGGACATCTTTGAGCTACTTACCTCTGAGAACCCACTCTGTCTCTTGCTCACAGAAACATGGCTCTGTGAGTCGTCTAATCCTGACATTGCAGCAGCCTTTCCGCCAGAGTATATTGTTTATAGACAGGATAGGACAGTGGGTAAAGGTGGTGGTGTTGCACTTGCAGTCCTTAGATCTTTTGCATGCACAATTATTCCATCTCTGCCTATTTCTGGCTGCGAATCCCTCGCCTTTTCCATTGCACTCTCCCCGCATCAATCTTTTTCTGGGCTTCTGGTCTACAGACCTCCTGGTCTGCGGGGTTCCTTCTTTGACGACCTTCAATCTGCTATTACTGCTCTTTGCTTCAAGGTGGAAAACTGCATAATGTTAGGGGACTTTAATATCCATATGGACGTTGAGTTGGACAGTGAAGCGGTCAAAATCAAGGACATCACTGTTCCTCTTGGTCTAATTCCTTACATCTCAAGTGCGACTCATGATAAGGGTCACACGCTTGACCAAGTGTTCTCCACCTTTCCCCTTATTATGTCCCATCCCACCCCTGTTCTCTGGTCCGACCATTCTTTGATTAGTTTTTTAATTCAGGGCAGAAGTAAAACATCTCATATTAACCCAGACCACCTTAGGCACCCCAGACGACCTTTGCATAAAATTACCCTTGAGAATTTTGCTCAAGCGCTTCACGATTATCCCTGTATCCTATCCGGCCATCTGGAGAGGGACCTTGAAACTTTCCAGGAATGGTTAGTTGAAAGGCTTGATGATCTTGCTCCTCTTTCTACCCCCTCTTCATCTGTCAAGCGCAGTTCGGCTCCTTGGTTCTCTAAGTCACTTGCTCTGGCACGGCGTAACTGTAAGTTAGCCGAAAGACTCTGGCGGAAGCAATATGACCAAGAAGCCAAGTCTGCCTATAAACTATCTATTAAATCTTACCACTCTGACATTCTTGAGGCCAAAAAGAACTATTTTGCAAATAGAATTGAGTCTGCGTCAAATTCCAGTAAAGAAATCTTTATCATTGTTAAGGAGTTTATCTCTCCCAAATCCAGCATAGTCCAGCATAAGTTCTCCGAATCTTGGGTAAAGGAGCTGCCCATTTTCTTTAATACGAAAATCAAACTGATTCAAGAATCTTTTCCTCCAGCTGCCCCAAGTGTTTCATTGCATGACTCCACTCTGATGACTCTACCTCCTGATTCCTGCCCCATGCTATCGGAGTTTCCTCCTTTATTGGAATCTAATTCTCTGGATCTTTTACTCAGGATTAAATCTGGCTCTCCGCTCGATCCGTGCCCGGCGAGCTTTTTAGCCAGGACTGCCAAGATTCTGAACTCCTTAATTTTTCCTGTTTTGAACCTATCTTTGTCCAGCGGCATTGTTCCGCCAGCCTGGAAGAAGGCAATGGTCGTTCCCCTTCTTAAAAAACCAGGCCTTGACCCTGAGATACATGCTAACTATAGGCCCATTTCTCTCCTGCCCAGCTTGGCTAAGATCATCGAGAAGCACGTCCACTCTGTGCTTTCTTCCTTCCTTGAAGATCATGGGTTACTCCACTCTACCCAATCTGGCTTCCGCTCCAACTTGAGCACTGAGACCGCTCTTTTGGAAGTTAATGAAGCCATTAAGGAAGTTCTCGACTCAGGCGGACGAGTAATGCTGGTGATGTTGGATCTGTCGGCGGCCTTCGACACCGTCCCGCATGAGGCCCTCTTGAGAAGACTTCACGAGATCGGTCTCAGAGGGACGGTGTTGAGCTGGCTGAGATCTTACCTAGCGGGTCATCGACAAGTGGTCTGGGCCCCCCCGTACTCCGCCGAGGTGCCGCCGATGAATGTCGGAGTCCCACACGGGTCGGTGCTGAGCCCGACCCTTTTTAACATCTTCATGACTCCATTGGCGGTACTGGCGGAGTCGATGGGTGCCCAGATCATATCATACGCTGACGACACCCAGCTCCTCTTCACCTGCAAGAAGGGCATGGAGTTTGACGGGGATAGCATCCGTGGTTGCCTTGGGGCTGTCTTCAACTGGTTTCAGAGCAGCTGCCTCAAGTGCAACCCTGATAAATCCGAGGTGCTCTTCTTCGGCTGTCAGGCAGAACCGCCCTGGCAGGAATGGTGGCCGGTTTGCATGTCCCCCCCTTCCTCTTCCTCTTTGGTCGCTAAAAACCTTGGGGTCAAAATCGATAACACCCTGGCTCTGAAAACACAGATCACAGGTCTCACGGGTACCTGTTTTGGTCTGCTTAAAATGATGCGTAAATTTCTTCCTTTGCTCCCTTTAGCTCACAGGAAGCTGACAGTACAAGCTTTGATCTGTTCTAGGCTTGACTATTCAAATGTCCTCTACCTGGGTTTGCCGGATTATCTCTTGCATAAACTCCAGGTTGTACATAATTCTGCGGCAAGAGCTATCTTCGGCCTACCCCGGCATGCCAGATCATCTGAGTTGCTTTCCTCCCTTCACTGGCTTCCTATCAAGAAGCGAATCACATTCAAAGCTCTTACACTGGCCCATAAGGCACTTCATTCGGTGGGGGCCTCCTACATTCAGAAACGGCTTTCTTTCTACAAACCCACCAGATCTCTCCGGTCGGAAAATCTTGGCCTGGCAATGGTGCCTCCCATTAGGAAAGTCAGAATAGGTGGACGTTCCTTTAAATATCTCGCCCCCAAACTATGGAACTCCCTTCCTGTTGATCTCCGCCGCATTCACAACCTGTTTGCCTTTAGAAAGGCCTTGAAAACCTGGCTTTTTAATCAGTAATTCTGTTATGTTTCTGTTGTCTTTTCCCTTCTCTCAGTAATGGGTCAGAAAGCGCCGGGACACTCCTTGGAGTAGCCGTGCGCTATATAAGTTACCCATTAACATAACATAACATAACATAACCCTGAAACACCAGCCCCAGCATGACCCCCTACACTGCCCAAACACCACTGCATTGCCCTAAACCCTGAAACACCAGCCCCAGCACGACCCCCTACACTGCCTGAACACCACTGCACTGCCCTAAACCCTGAAACACCAGCCCCAGCATGACACCCTACAATGCCCGAACACCACTGCACTGCCCTAAACCCAGAAACACCAGCCAGCACAACCCCCTACACTGCCCGAACACCACTGCACTGTCCTAAACCCTGAAACACCATCCCCAGCATGACCCCCTACACTGCCCAAACACCACTACACTGCCCTAAACCCTGAAACACCAGCCCCAGCATGACCCCCTACACTGCCCAAACACCACTGCATTGCCCTAAACCCTGAAACACAAGCCCCAGCATGACCCCTACACTGCCCGAACACCACTTTCTGTCCTAAACCCTGAAACACCAGCCCCAGCACGACCCCGTACACTGCCCGAACACCACTGCACTGCCCTAAACCCTGAAACACCACCCCAGCAAGACACCCTACACTGCCCAAACACCACTGACCTCAACCCTGAAACACCACCCCCAGCACGACCCCCTATTCTGCTCGAACACCACTGCACTGCTCTAAACACTGAAACACCACACCCAGCATGACCCGCTATACTGCTCGAACACCACTGCACTGCCCTAAACCCTGAAACACCACCCCCAGCAAGACCCCTTACACTGCCCGAACACCCCTGCCCTAAATCCTGAAACACTACCCCCAGCAAGACCCCCTACACTGTCTGAATTCCACTGGCCAAAACCCTGAAACACCAGCCCCCGCACAAACCCCTACACTGCCCGAACACCACTGCACTGCCCTAAACCCTGAAACACCACCCCCAGCACGACCCCATATACTGCTCGAACAACACTGCACTGCCCTAAACACTGAAACACCACTTCCAGCAAAACCCCCTACATTGCCCAAACACAACGGCCCTAAACCCTGAAACACCACCCCCTGCAAGAGCCGCTACACTGCCAGAACTCCACTACATGCCCTAAACCCTGAAACACCACCCCCTGCACGACACCCTACACTGCCCGAACACCACTGCTCTGCCCTAAACCCTGAAACACCAGCCCCAGCATGACACCCTACAATGCCCGAGCACCACTGCCCTAAACCCTGAAACACCACCCCCTGCAAGACCCCCTACAGTGCCAGAACTCCACTGCATGCCCTAAACCCTGAAACACCACCCCTGCACAACCCCCTACGCTGCCAGAACACCACTGCTCTGCCCAAAACCCTGAAACACCAGCCCCAGCACGACCCCCTACACTGCCTGAACACCACTGCACTGCCCTAAACCCTGAAACACCAACCCCAGCATGACACCCTACAATGCCCGAACACCACTGCACTGCCCTAAACCCAGAAACACCAGCCAGCACAACCCCCTACACTGCCCGAACACCACTGCACTGTCCTAAACCCTGAAACACCAGCCCCAGCATGACCCCCTACACTGCCCAAACACCACTGCATTGCCCTAAACCCTGAAACACAAGCCCCAGCATGACCCCTACACTGCCCGAACACCACTTTCTGTCCTAAACCCTGAAACACCAGCCCCAGCACGATCCCGTACACTGCCCGAACACCACTGCACTGCCCTAAACCCTGAAACACCACCCCAGCAAGACACCCTACACTGCCCAAACACCACTGACCTCAACCCTGAAACACCACCCCCAGCACGACCCCCTATTCTGCATGAACACCACTGCACTGCTCTAAACACTGAAACACCACACCCAGCATGACCCGCTATACTGCTCGAACACCACTGCACTGCCCTAAACACTGAAACACCACCTCCAGCAAAACCCCCTACACTGCCCGAACACCACTGCCCTAAACACTGAAACACCACCCCCTGCAAGACCCCCTACACTGCCCGAACTCCACTGCATGCCCTAAACCCTAAAACACCACCCCCTGCACGACCCCCTACACTGCCCGAACTCCACTGCATGCCCTAAACCCTGAAACACCACCCCCTGCACGACACCCTACACTGCCCGAACACCACTACACTGCCCTAAACTGTGAAACACCAGCCACAGAATGACCCCCTACAATGCCCGAATACCACTGCACTGCCCTAAACCCTGAAACACCAGCCAGCATGACCCCCTACACAGCCCGAACACCACTGCACTGCCCTTAACCGTGAAACACCAGCCCCAGCATGACCCCCTACACTGCCGAAACACCACTGCATTGCCCTAAACCCGGAAACACCAGCCCCAGCACGACCTCCTATACTGCCCGAACACTACTGCACTGTCCTAAACCCTGAAACACCAGCCCCAGCATGACACCGTACACTGCTCGAACACCACTGCAGTGCCCTAAACCCTGAAACACCAGCCCCAGCACGACCCCCTACACTGCCTGAACACCACTGCACTGCCCTAAACCCTGAAACACCAGCCCCAGCATGACACCCTACAATGCCTGAACACCACTGCACTGCCCTAAACCCAGAAACACCAGCCAGCACAACCCCCTACACTGCCCGAACACCACTGCACTGTCCTAAACCCTGAAACACCATCCCCAGCATGAACCCCTACACTGCCCAAACACCACTGCACTGCCCTAAACCCTAAACATTCTGACACTGCACGCACCTTTTTCCCTCTTGAGGCGGAAGCCGGGAGGTCTCCTGTCTATCACTGTGCTTTTAATCGCTTTTAACTCGTTTTTACTAGCGTTTGTATTGGTACCTATTTTTTGCTCCATACCTGATCTTTGAGGTGTGTTGAGACCCCCCAGCGCCCAGCAGCACCCAGAAGTCTACTCTCACCCGTCCTTGCTGTTCCGGTCCTGCTCTCGGCTGAGAGCACCGGGCGCTGGTTTTGGCGGCCATCTTGGGTCGGGCTGGGTTGGGGACGCCATTGATTGCACTATAAAAGGCGCCAGGTGCAGGTAATCGGCTATTCTGACACTGCACGCACCTTTTTCCCTCTTGAGGCGGAAGCCGGGAGGTCTCCTGTCTATCACTGTGCTTTTAATCGCTTTTAACTCGTTTTTACTAGCGTTTGTATTGGTACCTATTTTTTGCTCCATACCTGATCTTTGAGGTGTGTTGAGACCCCCCAGCGCCTAGCAGCACCCAGAAGTCTACTCTCACCCGTCCTTGCTGTTCCGGTCCTGCTCTCGGCTGAGAGCACCGGGCGCTGGTTTTGGCGGCCATCTTGGGTCGGGCTGGGTTGGGGACGCCATTGATTGCACTATAAAAGGCGCCAGGTGCAGGTAATCGGCTATTCTGACACTGCACGCACCTTTTTCCCTCTTGAGGCGGAAGCCGGGAGGTCTCCTGTCTATCACTGTGCTTTTAATCGCTTTTAACTCGTTTTTACTAGCGTTTGTATTGGTACCTATTTTTTGCTCCATACCTGATCTTTGAGGTGTGTTGAGACCCCCCAGCGCCCAGCAGCACCCAGAAGTCTACTCTCACCCGTCCTTGCTGTTCCGGTCCTGCTCTCGGCTGAGAGCACCGGGCGCTGGTTTTGGCGGCCATCTTGGGTCGGGCTGGGTTGGGGACGCCATTGATTGCACTATAAAAGGCGCCAGGTGCAGGTAATCGGCTATTCTGACACTGCACGCACCTTTTTCCCTCTTGAGGCGGAAGCCGGGAGGTCTCCTGTCTATCACTGTGCTTTTAATCGCTTTTAACTCGTTTTTACTAGCGTTTGTGTTGGTGCCTATTTTTTGCTCCATACCTGATCTTTGAGGTGTGTTGAGACCCCCCAGCGCCCAGCAGCACCCAGAAGTCTACTCTCACCCGTCCTTGCTGTTCCGGTCCTGCTCTCGGCTGAGAGCACCGGGCGCTGGTTTTGGCGGCCATCTTGGGTCGGGCTGGGTTGGGGACGCCATTGATTGCACTATAAAAACGGGCAGGGATGACTCCGCGCAGCGGACGCGATCAGCGGGCGCGCCGGATCTGCGCCGGAGTCGTGCCAGAGTCCTGCCCGTCTGCGCCCGTCCGCGACACGGCAGCGGACGGCGCGGCGGCAGGCACTGGCCATAGGCTTACCTACTCTGCAGCGGATCTACTCTCATGTAACCTTAATACCGCTACCTGTCGGTATGTCTTTCCTGGCCGATTCAAAGGTAAATGCTGCTGTCCAGGTTGTGGATGGTATCCCAACATATACCGGGCCTCTGAGGGTTCCCATCCGCTCCCTCCCAAACAGTTTAAGTGCTTATTGCTTAACACCCGTTCATTACATAGGCACGCTTTGGACATCTTTGAGCTACTTACCTCTGAGAACCCACTCTGTCTCTTGCTCACAGAAACATGGCTCTGTGAGTCGTCTAATCCTGACATTGCAGCAGCCTTTCCGCCAGAGTATATTGTTTATAGACAGGATAGGACAGTGGGTAAAGGTGGTGGTGTTGCACTTGCAGTCCTTAGATCTTTTGCATGCACAATTATTCCATCTCTGCCTATTTCTGGCTGCGAATCCCTCGCCTTTTCCATTGCACTCTCCCCGCATCAATCTTTTTCTGGGCTTCTGGTCTACAGACCTCCTGGTCTGCGGGGTTCCTTCTTTGACGACCTTCAATCTGCTATTACTGCTCTTTGCTTGAAGGTGGAAAACTGCATAATGTTAGGGGACTTTAATATCCATATGGACGTTGAGTTGGACAGTGAAGCGGTCAAAATCAAGGACATCACTGTTCCTCTTGGTCTAATTCCTTACATCTCAAGTGCGACTCATGATAAGGGTCACACGCTTGACCAAGTGTTCTCCACCTTTCCCCTTATTATGTCCCATCCCACCCCTGTTCTCTGGTCCGACCATTCTTTGATTAGTTTTTTAATTCAGGGCAGAAGTAAAACATCTCATATTAACTAGGGGTGGGCGGAATTTGCGGAATTAACCTTCGCAAATTATCGCGAGAATGTTTAAAATTATCGCAAACAAGCAGAAATATCGCGAAGATGCGGAAGTTTTTTTCCGGCATGTTCGCGCGATTTTCTGCATGGTTGCGGGTCGCCAACTTACCCATGTGGCTGCTTGCGGGCGCGGCCATCTTGTTTTGAGTTGTTCTCGCGGTGCATGATCGCGAGAAGAAAGACGTGATCGCGCGACGCATGACGTCACTGCGGGCGCGAACTGTCGCGAGACAGCGCAAATGGCTAAAAACAATACAACATCTCATGGAGAACGCGACCGGATCAAGAAAACTTGTCGGCGAACGCAGGGATTCAGGTAAGGCGATCGCGCGCGCGCGAGAATGTATCATTTTACAGCGCGAGCAAGAAACAAATTATCGCCAAGCTGCGGAAACCGGAATTTTTGACATTTTCGCGCTCTCCGCGGAACGCAAAAATGTCAAAATATCGCAATTTCCGCGAACGGAACGAAATTTTTGCCCAGGCCTAATATTAACCCAGACCACCTTAGGCACCCCAGACGACCTTTGCATAAAATTACCCTTGTTAATTTTGCTCAAGCGCTTCACGATTATCCCTGTATCCTATCCGGCCATCTGGAGAGGGACCTTGAAACTTTCCAGGAATGGTTAGTTGAAAGGCTTGATGATCTTGCTCCTCTTTCTACCCCCTCTTCATCTGTCAAGCGCAGTTCGGCTCCTTGGTTCTCTAAGTCACTTGCTCTGGCACGGCGTAACTGTAAGTTAGTCGAAAGACTCTGGCGGAAGCAATATGACCAAGAAGCCAAGTCTGCCTATAAACTATCTATTAAATCTTACCACTCTGACATTCTTGAGGCCAAAAAGAACTATTTTGCAAATAGAATTGAGTCTGCGTCAAATTCCAGTAAAGAAATCTTTATCATTGTTAAGGAGTTTATCTCTCCCAAATCCAGCATAGTCCAGCATAAGTTCTCCGAATCTTGGGTAAAGGAGCTGGCCATTTTCTTTAATACGAAAATCAAACTGATTCAAGAATCTTTTCCACCAGCTGCCCCAAGTGTTTCATTGCATGACTCCACTCTGATGACTCTACCTCCTGATTCCTGCCCCATTCTATCGGAGTTTCCTCCTTTATTGGAATCTAATTCTCTGGATCTTTTACTCAGGATTAAATCTGGCTCTCCGCTCGATCCGTGCCCGGCGAGCTTTTTAGCCAGGACTGCCAAGATTCTGAACTCCTTAATTTTTCCTGTTTTGAACCTATCTTTGTCCAGCGGCATTGTTCCGCCAGCCTGGAAGAAGGCAATGGTCGTTCCCCTTCTTAAAAAACCAGGCCTTGACCCTGAGATACATGCTAACTATAGGCCCATTTCTCTCCTGCCCAGCTTGGCTAAGATCATCGAGAAGCACGTCCACTCTGTGCTTTCTTCCTTCCTTGAAGATCATGGGTTACTCCACTCTACCCAATCTGGCTTCCGCTCCAACTTGAGCACTGAGACCGCTCTTTTGGAAGTTAATGAAGCCATTAAGGAAGTTCTCGACTCAGGCGGACGAGTAATGCTGGTGATGTTGGATCTGTCGGCGGCCTTCGACACCGTCCCGCATGAGGCCCTCTTGAGAAGACTTCACGAGATCGGTCTCAGAGGGACGGTGTTGAGCTGGCTGAGATCTTACCTAGCGGGTCGTTGACAAGTGGTCTGGGCCCCCCCGTACTCCGCCGAGGTGCCGCCTATGAATGTCGGAGTCCCACAAGGGTCGGTGCTGAGCCCGACCCTTTTTAACATCTTCATGACTCCATTGGCGGTACTGGCGGAGTCGATGGGTGCCCAGATCATATCATACGCTGACGACACCCAGCTCCTCTTCACCTGCAAGAAGGGCATGGAGTTTGACGGGGATATCATCCGTGGTTGCCTTGGGGCTGTCTTCAACTGGTTTCAGAGGAGCTGCCTCAAGTGCAACCCTGATAAATCCGAGGTGCTCTTCTTCGGCTGTCAGGCAGAACCGCCCTGGCAGGAATGGTGGCCGGTTTGCATGTCCCCCCCTTCCTCTTCCTCTTTGGTCGCTAAAAACCTTGGGGTCAAAATCGATAACACCCTGGCTCTGAAAACACAGATCACAGGTCTCACGGGTACCTGTTTTGGTCTGCTTAAAATGATGCGTACATTTCTTCCTTTGCTCCCTTTAGCCCACAGGAAGCTGACAGTACAAGCTCTGATCTGTTCTAGGCTTGACTATTCAAATGTCCTCTACCTGGGTTTGCCGGATTATCTCTTGCATAAACTCCAGGTTGTACATAATTCTGCGGCAAGAGCTATCTTCGGCCTACCCCGGCATGCCAGATCATCTGAGTTGCTTTCCTCCCTTCACTGGCTTCCTATCAAGAAGCGAATCACATTCAAAGCTCTTACACTGGCCCATAAGGCACTTCATTCGGTGGGGGCCTCCTACATTCAGAAACGGCTTTCTTTCTACAAACCCACCAGATCTCTCCGGTCGGAAAATCTTGGCCTGGCAATGGTGCCTCCCATTAGGAAAGTCAGAATAGGTGGACGTTCCTTTAAATATCTCGCCCCCAAACTATGGAACTCCCTTTCTGTTGATCTCCGCCGCATTCACAACCTGTTTGCCTTTAGAAAGGCCTTGAAAACCTGGCTTTTTAATCAGTAATTCTGTTATGTTTCTGTTGTCTTTTCCCTTCTCTCAGTAATGGGTCAGAAAGCGCCGGGACACTCCTTGGAGTAGCCGTGCGCTATATAAGTTACCCATTAACATAACATAACATAACATAACCCTGAAACACCAGCCCCAGCATGACCCCCTACACTGCCCAAATACCACTGCATTGCCCTAAACCCTGAAACACCAGCCCCAGCACGACCCCCTACACTGCCTGAACACCACTGCACTGCCCTAAACCCTGAAACACCAGCCCCAGCATGACACCCTACAATGCCCGAACACCACTGCACTGCCCTAAACCCAGAAACACCAGCCAGCACAACCCCCTACACTGCCCGAACACCACTGCACTGTCCTAAACCCTGAAACACCATCCCCAGCATGACCCCCTACACTGCCCAAACACCACTACACTGCCCTAAACCCTGAAACACCAGCCCCAGCATGACCCCCTACACTGCCCAAACACCACTGCATTGCCCTAAACCCTGAAACACAAGCCCCAGCATGACCCCTACACTGCCCGAACACCACTTTCTGTCCTAAACCCTGAAACACCAGCCCCAGCACGACCCCGTACACTGCCCGAACACCACTGCACTGCCCTAAACCCTGAAACACCACCCCAGCAAGACACCCTACACTGCCCAAACACCACTGACCTCAACCCTGAAACACCACCCCCAGCACGACCCCCTATTCTGCTCGAACACCACTGCACTGCTCTAAACACTGAAACACCACACCCAGCATGACCCGCTATACTGCTCGAACACCACTGCACTGCCCTAAACCCTGAAACACCACCCCCAGCAAGACCCCTTACACTGCCCGAACACCCCTGCCCTAAATCCTGAAACACTACCCCCAGCAAGACCCCCTACACTGTCTGAATTCCACTGGCCAAAACCCTGAAACACCAGCCCCCGCACAAACCCCTACACTGCCCGAACACCACTGCACTGCCCTAAACCCTGAAACACCACCCCCAGCACGACCCCATATACTGCTCGAACAACACTGCACTGCCCTAAACACTGAAACACCACTTCCAGCAAAACCCCCTACATTGCCCAAACACAACTGCCCTAAACCCTGAAACACCACCCCCTGCAAGAGCCGCTACACTGCCAGAACTCCACTGCATGCCCTAAACCCTGAAACACCACCCCCTGCACGACACCCTACACTGCCCGAACACCACTGCTCTGCCCTAAACCCTGAAACACCAGCCCCAGCATGACACCCTACAATGCCCGAGCACCACTGCCCTAAACCCTGAAACACCACCCCCTGCAAGACCCCATACACTGCCCGAACACCACTGCTCTGCCCAAAAATCCCTGAAACACCAGCCCCAGCACGACCCCCTACACTGCCCGAACACCAGTACACAGCCCTAAACCCTGAAACACCTGCCCCAGCATGACCCCCTACAACGCCCGAGCACCACTGCCCTAAACCCTGAAACACCACCCCCTGCAAGACCCCCTACAGTGCCAGAACTCCACTGCATGCCCTAAACCCTGAAACACCACCCCCTGCACAACCCCCTACACTGCCAGAACACCACTGCTCTGCCCAAAACCCTGAAACACCAGCCCCAGCATGACACCCTACACTGCCTGAACACACCTACACCACCCTAAACCCTGAAACACCAGCCCCAGCATGACCCCCTGCAATGCCCGAACGCCACTGCACTGCCCTAAACCCTGAAACACCAGCCAGCATGACCCCCTACACTACCCGAACCCACTGCACTGCCCTAAACCCTGAAACGCCAGCCCCAGCATGACCACCTACACTGCCCGAACACCACTGCATTGCCCTAATCCCTGAAACACCAGCCCCAATACGACCCCTACACTGCCCGAACACCACTTTCTGTCCTAAACCCTGAACCACCAGCCCCAGCACAACCCCGTACACTGCCCGAACACCACTGCATTGCCCTAAACCCTGAAACACCACCCCCAGCAAGACCCCCTACACTGCCCAAACACCACTAACCTAAACTCTGAAACACCACCCCCAGCAAGACCCCTTACACTGCCCGAACACCACTGCCCTAAATCCTGAAACACCAGCCCCAGCAAGACCCCCTACACTGTCTGAATACCACTGGCCAAAACCCTGAAACACCAGCCCCGCACGACCCCCTACACTGCCCGAACACCACTGCACTGCCCTAAACCCTGAAACACCACCCCCAGAATGACCCCCTATACTGCTCGAACACCACTGCACTGCCCTAAACACTGAAACACCACCTCCAGCAAAACCCCCTACACTGCCCGAACACCACTGCCCTAACACTGAAACACCACCCCCTGCAAGACCCCCTACACTGCCCGAACTCCACTGCATGCCCTAAACCCTGAAACATCACCCCTGCACGACCCCCTACACTGCCCGAACTCCACTGCATGCCCTAAACCCTGAAACACCACCCCCTGCACGACACCCTACACTGCCCGAACACCACTACACTGCCCTAAACTGTGAAACACCAGCCACAGAATGACCCCCTACAATGCCCGAATACCACTGCACTGCCCTAAACCCTGAAACACCAGCCAGCATGACCCCCTACACAGCCCGAACACCACTGCACTGCCCTTAACCGTGAAACACCAGCCCCAGCATGACCCCCTACACTGCCGAAACACCACTGCATTGCCCTAAACCCTGAAACACCAGCCCCAGCACGACCTCCTATACTGCCCGAACACTACTGCACTGTCCTAAACCCTGAAACACCAGCCCCAGCATGACACCGTACACTGCTCGAACACCACTGCAGTGCCCTAAACCCTGAAACACCAGCCCCAGCACGACCCCCTACACTGCCTGAACACCACTGCACTGCCCTAAACCCTGAAACACCAGCCCCAGCATGACACCCTACAATGCCCGAACACCACTGCACTGCCCTAAACCCAGAAACACCAGCCAGCACAACCCCCTACACTGCCCGAACACCACTGCACTGTCCTAAACCCTGAAACACCATCCCAAGCATGAACCCCTACACTGCCCAAACACCACTGCACTGCCCTAAACCCTGAAACACCAGCCCCAGCATGACCCCCTACACTGCCCAAACACCACTGCATTGCCCTAAACCCTGAAACACCAGCCCCAGCACGACCCCCTACACTGCCTGAACACCACTGCACTGCCCTAAACCCTGAAACACCAGCCCCAGCATGACACCCTACAATGCTCGAACACCACTGCACTGCCCTAAACCCAGAAACACCAGCCAGCACAACCCCCTACACTGCCCGAACACCACTGCACTGTCCTAAACCCTGAAACACCATCCCCAGCATGACCCCCTACACTGCCCAAACACCACTGCACTGCCCTAAACCCTGAAACACCAGCCCCAGCATGACCCCCCTACACTGCCCAAACACCACTGCATTGCCCTAAACCCTGAAACACAAGCCCCAGCATGACCCCTACACTGCCCGAACACCACTTTCTGTCCTAAACCCTGAAACACCAGCCCTAGCACGACCCCGTACACTGCCCGAACACCACTGCACTGCCCTAAACCCTGAAACACCACCCCAGCAAGACACCCTACACTGCCCAAACACCACTGTCCTAATCCCTGAAACACCAGCTCCAGCACGACCCTGTACACTTCCAGAACACCACTGCAATGCCCTAAACCCTGAAACACCAGCCCCAGCACAACCCCCTACACTGCCCGAACACCACTGCACTGCCCTAAACCCTGAAACACCACCCCCAGCATGACCACCTACACTGCCCGAACACCACTGCACTACCCTAAACCCTGAAACACCACCCCCAGCACGACCCCCTACACCGCTTGAACACCACTTCCCTGCCCTAAACCCTGAAACACCACCCCCAGCATGATCCCCTGCTCTGCCCGAACACCACTGCTCTGCCCTAAACCCTAAAACACCAGCCCCAGCAGGACCCTCTACACTGCCCGAACACCAATGCACTGCTCTGAAACCTAAAACACTACCCCCAGCACGACATCCTACACTGCCCGAACACAACTGCACTGCCATAAACCCTGAAACACCACCCTTAGCATGACCCCCTACACTGCCTGAACACTACTGCACTGCCCTAAACCCTAAAACACCAACCCCTGCACGACCCCCTACACTGCCCGAACACCACTCCACTGCCCTAAACCCTGAAACACTAGCCCAGCAAGACCCCTACACTGCCCGAACACTACTGCACTGCCCTAACCCCTGAAACATCTCCTCCAGCAATACCCCCTCCACTGCCCGAACACCACTGCCCTAAATCCTGAAACACCACCCCCAGCAAGACCTCCTACTCTGCCCGAACACCACTGCACTGCCCTAAACCCTGAAACACCACCCCCAGCATGACCCTCTACACTGCCCGAACAACACTGCTCTGCCTGAATCCCTGAAACAGCAGCCCCAGCACGACCCCCTACTCTGCCCGAACACCACTGCACTGCCCAAAACCCTGACACACCATCCCCAGCATGACCCCCTACACTGCCCAAACAGCACTGCACTGCCCTAAACCCTGAAACACCACCCCCAGCACGACTCCCTACACTGTCAGAACAACACTGCACTGCTCTAAACCCTGAAACAACACCCCCAGCACGACCCCCACTCTGACCGAACACAACTGCTCTGCCCTAAACCCTAAAACACCAGCCTCAGCACGACCCCTTACACTGCCCGAACACCACTGCATTGCCCTAAACCCTGAACCACCAGCCACAGCACGACCCCTTACACTGCCCGAAAACCACTACACGGCCCTAAACCCTGAAAAACCAGCCATAGCATGACCCCCTACAATGCTCGAACACCACTGCACTGCCCTAAACCCTGAAACACCAGCCAGCATGACCCCCTACACTGCCCGAACACCACTGCACTGTCCTAATTCTCTGAAACACCAGCACCAGCATGACCCTGTACACTGCCCGAACACCACTGCACTGCCCTAAGCCCTGAAACACCAGCCCCAGCACAACCCCCTACACTGCCCCAACACCACTGCATTGCCCTAAACCCTGAAACACCAGTCGCAGCACGACCCCCTACACTGCCCAAACACTACTGCACTGTCCTAAACCCTGGAACACCAGCCCCAGCATGACCCCGTACACTGCCCAAACACCACTGCCCTGCCCTAAACCCTGCAACACCATCCCCAGCACGACCCCCTACACAGCCTGAACACCACTGCACTGCCCTAAACCCTGAAACACCAGCCCCAGCATGACACCCTACAATGCCCGAACACCACTGCACTGCCCTAAACCCTGAAACACCAGCCAGCATGACCCCCTACACTGCCCGAACACCACTGCCCTAAACCCTGAACCAAAACCCTGCAGCAAGACCCCCTACACTGTCCGAATACCACTGGCCAAACCCTGAAACACCAGCCCCCGCACGACCCCCTACACTGCCCGATCACCACTTCACTGCCCTAAACCCTAAACCACCACCCCCAGCATGACCCCCTATACTGCTCCAACACCACTGCACTGCCCTAAACCCTGAAACACCACCCCCAGCAAATCCCCCTACACTCCCCGAACACCACTGCCCTGAACCCTGAAACACCACCCCCTGCAAGACCCTCTACACTGCCCGATCTCCACTGCATGCCCTAAACCCTGATACACCACCCCCTGCACGACACCCTACACTGCCCGAACACCACTGCTCTCCCCAAAACCCGGAAACACCAGCCCCAGCATGACCCCTTACACTGCCCAAAAACCACTGCACTGCCCTAAACCCTGAAACACCAGCCACAGCATGACCCCCTACACTGCCCAAACACCACTGCACTGCCCTATACCCTGAAACACCACCCCCAGCATGACCCCCTACACTGGCCGAATACCACTGCATTGCCCTAAACCATGAAACACCAACCCCAGCACGACCCCCTACACTGCGCGAACACCACTGCACTGTCCTAAACCCTGAAACACCAGCCCCAGCATGACCCCGTACACTGCCCGAACACCACCGCACTGCCCTAAACCCTGAAACTCCAGCCCCAGCATGACCCCCTACAGTGCCTGAACACCACTGCACTGCCCTAAACCCTGAAACTCCAGTCCCAGTATGACACCCTACAATGCTTAAACACCACTGCACTGCCCTAAACCCTGAAACACCAGCCCCAGTATGTCCCCTACACTGCCCGAACACCACTGCACTGTCCTAAACCCTGAAACAACAGCCCCATTACGACCCCCTACACTGCCCGAACACCACTGCCCTAAACCCTGATACACCACCCTCAGCAAGACCCCCTACACTGCCCAATCACCACTGCCCTAAACCCTGAAACACCACGTCCAGCACAACCCCCTACTCTGCCTGAACACCACTGCACTGCCCTAAACCCTGAAAAACCACCCCTAAACTGCCCGAACACCACTGCACTGCCCTAAACCCTTAAACACCACCCCTACACTGCCCGAACACCACTGCACTGCCCTAAACCCTGAAACACTACTAACGGCACGACCTCCTACACTGCCAGAACACCACTGCTCTGCCCTAAACCTTGAAACACCAGCCCCAGCACGACCCTCTACTCTGTGCAAACACTACTGCACTGCCCTAAACCCTGAAACACCACCCCCAGCATGACCCCCTACACTGCCCGATCAACACTGCACTGCCCTAAACCCTGAAACACCAGCCCCAGCACGACCCACTACACTGCCCGAACACCACTGCACTGCCCTAAACCCTGAAATACCAGCCCCCGCACGACCCCCTACACTGCCCGAACACCAATGCACTGCCTTTAACACTGAAACACCAGCCCCCGTACGACCCCCTACACTGGCCGAACACCACTGCACTGCCCTAAACCTCGAACACGAGCCCCCCCATGACCCCCTACACTGCCCGAACACAACTGCACTGCCCTAAACCCTGAAACACCAGCCCTCGCACGATCCCCTACATTGCCCGAACACCACTGCACTGCCCTAAACCCTGAAACACCACCCCCAGGATTATTTCCTATACTACTCGAATAACACTGCATGCCCTAAACCCTGAAACACCAACCCCTTCACAACCCCCGATACTGCCACAACACCACTGCTCTACCCAAAACCCTGAAACACCAGCCCCAGCACGACCCCCTACACTGCCTGAACACGACTACACCGCCCTAAACCCTGAAACACCAGCCCCAGCTTGACCTTCTGCAATGCCCGAACACCACTGCACTGCTCTAAACCCTGAAACACCAGCCAGCATGACCCCCTACACTGCCCTAACCCACTGCACTGCCCTAAACCCTGAAACACCAGCTCCAGCATGACCCCCTACACTGCCCGAACACCACTGCACTGCCCTAAACCCTGAAACACCACCCCCAGCAATATCCACTACACTGCCCAAACACCACTGACCTAAACCCTGAAACACCACCCCCAGCACGACACCCTATTCTGCCCGAACACCACTGCACTGCTCTAAAACCTGAAACACCACACCCAGCATGACCCGCTATACTGCTTGAACACCACTGCACAGCCCTAAACCCTGATACACCACCCCCAGCAAGACCCCTTACACTGCCCGAACCCCACTGCCCTTAATCCTGAAACACCACCCCCAGCAAGACCCCCTACACTGTCCGAAAACCACTGGCTAAAACCCTGAAACACCAGCCCCCGCACGACCCCCTACACTGCCCGAACACCACTGCACTGCCCTAAACACTGAAACACCACCCCCAGCACGTCCCCCTATACTGCTCGACCACCACTGCACTGCCTAAACACTGAAATACCACCCCCAGTATGACTTCCTATACTGCTCGAACACCACTGCACTGCCCTAAACCCTGAAACACCAGCCCCAGCACGACCCCCTACACTGCCCGAACACCAGTACACAGTCCTAAACCCTGAAACACCTGCCCCAGCATGACCCCCTACAATGCCCGAGCACCACTGCCCTAAACCCTGAAACACCACCCCCTGCAAGACCCCCTACAGTGCCAGAACTCCACTGCATGCCCTAAACCCTGCAACACCACCCCTGCACAACTCCCTACGCTGCCAGAACACCACTGCTCTGCCCAAAACCCTGAAACACCAGCCCCAGCACGACCCCCTACACTGCCTGAACACCACTACACCACCCTAAACCCTGAAACACCAGCCCCAGCATGACCCCCTGCAATGCCCGAACACCACTGCACTGCCCTAAACCATGAAACACCAGCCAGCATGACCCCCTACACTGCCCGAACCCACTGCACTGCCCTAAACCCTGAAACACCAGCCCCATCATGACCACCTACACTGCCCGAACACCACTGCGTTGCCCTAATCCCTGAAACACCATCCCCAGTACGACCCCTACACTGCCCGAACACCACTTTCTGTCCTAAACCCTGAAACACCAGCCCCAGCACGACCCCGTACACTGCCCGAACACCACTGCCTTGCCCTAAACCCTGAAACACCACCCCCAGCCAGACCCCCTACACTGCCCAAACACCACTGACCTAAACTCTGTAACACCACCCCCAGCACGACCCCCTATTCTGCCCGTACACCACTTCACTGCTCGAAACCCTGAAACACCACACCCAGCATGACCCGCTATACTGCTCGAACACCACTGCACAGCCCTAAACCCTGAAACACCACCCCCAGCAAGACCCCTTACACTGCCCGAACACCACTGCCCTAAATCCTGAAACACCACGCCCAGCAAGACCCCCTACACTGTCCGAATACCACTGGCCAAAACCCTGAAACACCAGCCCCCGCACGACCCCCTACACTGCCCGAACACCACTGCACTGCCCTAAACCCTGAAACCCCACCCCCAGCATGACCCCCAATACTGCTCGAACACCACTGCACTGCCCTAAACACTGAAACACCAGCTCCAGCAAAACCCCCTACAGTGCCCGAACACCACTGCCCTAAACCCTGAAACACCACCCCCTGCAAGATCCCCTACACTGCTTGAACTCCACTGCATGCCATAAACCCTGAAACATCACCCTCTGCACGACACCCTACACTGCCCGAACACCACTGCTCTGCCCAAAACCCTGAAACACCAGCCTCAGCACGACAATTTACACTGTTGGAAAACCACTACACTGCCCTAAACTGTGAAACACCAGCCACAGAATGACTCCCTACAATGCCTGAAAAACCACTGCACTGCCCTAAACCCTGAAACACCAGCCAGCATGACCCCCTACACAGCCCGAACACCACTGCACTGCCCTAAACCGTGAAACACCAGCCCCAGCATGACCCCCTACTCTGCCGAAACACCACTGCATTGCCCTAAACCCTGAAACACCAGCCCCAGCACGACCTCCTATACTGCCCGAACACTACTGCACTGTCCTAAACCCTGAAACACCAGCCCCAGCATGACACCGTACACTGCTCGAACACCACTGCAGTGCCCTAAACCCTGAAACACCAGCCCCAGCACGACCCCCTACACTGCCTGAACACCACTGCACTGCCCTAAACCCTGAAACACTACCCCAGCAAGACCCCATACACTGCCCGAACACCACTGCTCTGCCCAAAAAACCCTGAAACACCAGCCCCAGCACGACCCCCTACACTGCCCGAACACCAGTACACAGCCCTAAACCCTGAAACACCTGCCCCAGCATGACCCCCTACAACGCCCGAGCACCACTGCCCTAAACCCTGAACCACCAGCCACAGCACAACCCCTTACAGTGCCCGAAAACCACTACACTGCCCTAAACCCTGAAACACCAGCCATAGCATGACCCCCTACAATGCTCGAACACCACTGCACTGCCCTAAACCCTGAAACACCAGCCAGCATGACCCCCTACACTGCCCGAACACCACTGCACTGCCATAATCCCTGAAACACCAGTCCCAGCATGACCCCCTACACTTCCCAAACACTACTGCACTGTCCTAAACCCTGGAACACCAGCCCCAGCATGACCCCCTACAATGCCCGAACACCACTGCACTGTCCTAATTCTCTGAAACACCAGCACCAGCATGACCCTGTACACTGCCCGAACACCACTGCACTGCCCTAAGCCCTGAAACACCAGCCCCAGCACGACCCCATACACTGCCCCAACACCACTGCATTGCCCTAAACCCTGAAACACCAGTCCCAGCACGACCCCCTACACTGCCCAAACACTACTGCACTGTCCTAAACCCTGGAACACCAGCCCCAGCATGACCCCGTACACTGCCCAAACACCACCGCCCTGCCCTAAACCCTGCAACACCATCCCCAGCACGACCCCCTACACAGCCTGAACACCACTGCACTGCCCTAAACCCTGAAACACCAGCCCCAGCATGACACCCTGCAATGCCCGAACACCACTGCCCTAAACCCTGAAACACCAGCCAGCATGCCCCCCTACACTGCCCGAACACCACTGCCCTAAACCCTGAAACAAAACCCCCAGCAAGACCCCGTACACTGTCCGAATACCACTGGCCAAACCCTGAAACACCAGCCCCCGCACGACCCCCTACACTGCCCGATCACCACTTCACTGCCCTAAACCCTGAAACACCACCCCCAGCAAAACCCCCTACACTCCCCGATCACCACTGCCCTGAACCCTGAAACACCACCCCCTGCAAGACCCTCAACACTGCCCGATCTCCACTGCATGCCCTAAACCCTGATACACCACCCCCTGCACGACACCCTACACTGCCCCAACACCACTGCTCTCCCCAAAACCCGGAAACACCAGCCCCAGCATGACCCCTTACACTGCCCAAAAACCACTGCACTGCCCTAAACCCTGAAACACCAGCCACAGCATGACCCCTACACTGCCCAAACAGCACTGCACTGCCCTATACCCTGAAACACCACCCCCAGCATGACCCCCTACACTGGCCGAATACCACTGCATTGCCCTAAACCAGGAAACACCAACCCCAGCACGACCCCCTACACTGCGCGAACACCACTGCACTGTCCTAAACCCTGAAACACCAGCCCCAGCATGACCCCGTACACTGCCCGAACACCAGTGCACTGCCCTAAACCCTGAAACACCAGCCCCAGCATGACCCCCTACACTGCCTAAACACCACTGCACTGCCCTAAACCCTGAAACACCAGTCCCAGTATGACACCCTACAATGCCCAAACACCACTGCACTGCCCTAAACCCTGAAACACCAGCCAGCATGACCCCCTTCACTAACCGAACACCACTGCACTGCCCTAAACCCTGAAAGATCAGCCCCGGCATGACCCCCTACAATGCCCGAACTCCACTGCACTGCCCTAAACCCTGAAACATCAGCCCCAGTACGACCCCTACACTGCCCGAACACCACTGCACTGTCCTAAACCCTGAAACAACAGCCCCAGTACAACCCCCTACACTGTCCGAACACCACTGCCCTAAACCCTGAAACACCACCCTCAGCAAGACCCCCTACACTGCCCAATCACCACTGCCCTAAACCCTGAAACACCACGTCCAGCACAACCCCCTACTCTGCTTGAACACCACTGCACTGCCCTAAACCCTGAAAAACCACCCCTACACTGCCCGAACACCACTGCACTGCCCTAAACCCTGAAACACCACCCCTACACTGCCCGAACACCACTGCACTGCCCTAAACCCTGAAACACTACCAACGGCACAACCTCCTACACTGCCAGAACACCACTGCTCTGCCCTAAACCTTGAAACACCAGCCCCAGCACGACCCTCTACTCTGTGCAAACACTACTGCACTGCCCTAAACCCTGAAACACCACCCCCAGCATGACCCCCTACACTGCCCGAACAACACTGCACTGCCCTAAACCCTGAAACACCATCCCCAGCACGACCCACTACACTGCCCGAACACCACTGCACTGCCCTAAACCCTGAAACACCAGCCCCCGCACGACCCCCTACACTGCCCGAACACCAATGCACTGCCTTAAACCCTGAAACACCAGCCCCCGTACGACCCCCTACACTGGCCGAACACCACTGCACTGCCCTAAACCTCGAACACGAGCCCCCGCATGACCCCCTACACTGCCCGAACACAACTCCACTGCCCTAAACCCTAAAACACCAGCCCTCGCACGATCCCCTACATTGCCCGAACACCACTGCACTGCCCTAAACCCTGAAACACCACCCCCAGCATTACTTCCTATACTACTTGAATAACACTGCATGCCCTAAACCCTGAAACACCAACCCCTTCACAACCCCCGATACTGGCACAACACCACTGCTCTACCCAAAACCCTGAAACACCACCCCCAGCAATACCCACTACACTGTCCAAACACCACTGACCTAAACCCTGAAACACCACCCCCAGCACAACACCCTATTCTGCCCGAACACCACTGCACTGCTCTAAAACCTGAAACACCACACCCAGCATGACCCGCTATACTGCTTGAACACCACTGCACAGCCCTAAACCCTGAAACACCACCCCCAGCAAGACCCCTTACACTGCCCGAACCCCACTGCCCTTAATCCTGAAACACCACCCCCAGCAAGACCCCCTACACTGTCCGAAAACCACTGGCTAAAATCCGGAAACACCAGCCCCCGCACAACCCCCTACACTGCCCGAACACCACTGCACTGCCCTAAACACTGAAACACCACCCCCAGCACGACCCCCTATACTGCTCGACCACCACTGCACTGCCCTAAACACTGAAATACCACCCCCAGTATGACTTCCTATACTGCTCAAACACCACTGCACTGCCCTAAACCCTGAAACACTACCCCAGCAAGACCCCCCACACTGCCCGAACACCACTGCTCTGCCCAAAAAACCCTGAAACACCAGCCCCAGCACGACCTCCTACACTGCCCGAACACCAGTACACAGTCCTAAACCCTGAAACACCTGCCCCAGCATGACCCCCTACAATGCCCGAGCACCACTGCCCTAAACCCTGAAACACCACCCCCTGCAAGACCCCCTACAGTGCCAGAACTCCACTGCATGCCCTAAACCCTGAAACACCACCCCTGCACAACCCCCTACGCTGCCAGAACACCACTGCTCTGCCCAAAACCCTGAAACACCAGCCCCAGCACAACCCCCTACACTGCCTGAACACCACTACACCGCCCTAAACCCTGAAACACCAGCCCCAGCATGACCCCCTGCAATGCCCGAACACCACTGCACTGCCCTAAACCATGAAACACCAGCCAGCATGACCCCCTACACTGCCCGAACCCACTGCACTGCCCTAAACCCTGAAACACCAGCCCCAGCATGACCACCTACACTGCCCGAACACCACTGCATTGCCCTAAACCCTGAAACACCAGCCCCAGTACGACCCCTACACTGCCCGAACACCACTTTCTGTCCTAAACCCTGAAACACCAGCCCCAGCACGACCCCGTACACTGCCCGAACACCACTGCATTGCCCTAAACCCTGAAACACCACCCCCAGCCAGACCCCCTACACTGCCCAAACACCACTGACCTAAACTCTGTAACACCACTCCCAGCACGACCCCCTATTCTGCCCGTACACCACTTCACTGCTCGAAACCCAGAAACACCACACCCAGCATGACCCGCTATACTGTTCGAACACCACTGCACAGCCCTAAACCCTGAAACACCACCCCCAGCAAGACCCCTTACACTGCCCGAACACCACTGCCCTAAATCCTGAAACACCACCCCCAGCAAGACCCCCTACACTGTCCGAATACCACTGGCCAAAACCCTGAAACACCAGCCCCCGCACAACCCCCTACACTGCCCGAACACCACTGCACTGCCCTAAACCCTGAAACACCACCCCCAGCATGACCCCCTATACTGCTCGAACACCACTGCACTGCCCTAAACACTGAAACACCAGCTCCAGCAAAACCCCCTACAGAGCCCGAACACCACTGCCCTAAACCCTGAAACACCACCCCCTGCAAGATCCCCTACACTGCTTGAACTCCACTGCATGCCCTAAACCCTGAAACACCACCCCCTGCACGACACCCTACACTGCCCGAACACCACTGCTCTGCCCAAAACCCTGAAACACCAGCCTCAGCACGACAATTTACACTGTTGGAAAACCACTACACTGCCCTAAACTGTGAAACACCAGCCACAGAATGACTCCCTACAAAGCCCGAAAAACCACTGCACTGCCCTAAACCCTGAAACACCAGCCAGCATGACCCCCTACACAGCCCGAACACCACTGCACTGCCCTAAACCGTGAAACACCAGCCCCAGCATGACCCCCTACACTGCTGAAACACCACTGCATTGCCCTAAACCCTGAAACACCAGCCCCAGCACGACCTCCTATACTGCCCGAACACTACTGCACTGTCCTAAACCCTGAAACACCAGCCCCAGCATGACACCATACACTGCTCGAACACCACTGCAGTGCCCTAAACCCTGAAACACCAGCCCCAGCACGACCCCCTTCACTGCCTGAACACCACTGCACTGCCCTAAACCCTGAAACACTACCCCAGCAAGACCCCATACACTGCCCGAACACCACTGCTCTGCCCAAAAAACCCTGAAACACCAGCCCCAGCACGACCCCCTACACTGCCCAAATACCAGTACACAGCCCTAAACCCTGAAACACCTGCCCCAGCATGACCCCCTACAACGCCCGAGCACCAATGCCCTAAACCCTGAAACACCACCCCCTGCAAGAACCCCTACAGTGCCAGAACTCCACTGCATGCCCTAAACCCTGAAACACCACCCCCTGCACAACCCCCTACACTGCCAGAACACCACTGCTCTGCCCAAAACCCTGAAACACCAGCCCCAGCATGACCCCCTACACTGCCTGAACACACCTACACCGCCCTAAACCCTGAAACACCAGCCCCAGCATGACCCCCTACACTGCCCGAACCCACTGCACTGCCCTAAACCCTGAAACACCAGCCCCAGCATGACCACCTACACTGCCCGAACACCACTGCATTGCCCTAAACCCTGAAACACCAGCCCCAGCACGACCCCGTACACTGCCCGAACACCACTGCAGTGCCCTAAACCCTGAAACACCACCCCCAGCAAGACCCCCTACACTGCCCAAACACCACTGACCTAAACTCTGAAACACCACCCCCAGCAAGACCCCTTACACTGCCCGAACACCACTGCCCTAAATCCTGAAACACCACCCCCAGCAAGACCCCCTACACTGTCCGAATACCACTGGCCAAAACCCTGAAACACCAGCCCCGGCACGACCCCCTACACTGCCCGAACACCACTGCACTGCCCTAAACCCTGAAACACCACCCCCAGCACGACCCCCTATACTGCTCGAACACCACTGCACTGCCCTAAACACTGAAACACCACCTCCAGCAAAACCCCCTACACTGCCCAAACACCACTGCCCTAAACACTGAAACACCACCCCCTGCAAGACCCCCTACACTGCCCGAACTCCACTGCATGCCCTAAACCCTGAAACACCACCTCCTGCACGACCCCCTACACTGCCCGTACTCCACTGCATGCCCTAAACCCTGAAACACCACCCCCTGCACGACACCCTACACTGCCCGAACACCACTACACTGCCCTAAACTGTGAAACACCAGCCACAGAATGACCCCCTACAATGCCCGAACACCACTGCACTGCCCTAAACCCTGAAACACCAGCCAGCAGGACCCCCTACACAGCCCGAACACCACTGCACTGCCCTTAACCGTGAAACACCAGCCCAAGCATGACCCCCTTCAGTGCCGAAACACCACTGCATTGCCCTAAACCCTGAAACACCAGCCCCAGCACGACCTCCTATACTGCCTGAACACTACTGCACTGTCCTAAACCCTGAAACACCAGCCCCAGCATGACACCGTACACTGCTCGAACACCACTGCAGTGCCCTAAACCCTGAAACACCAGCCCCAGCACGACCCCCTACACTGCCTGAACACCACTGCACTGCCCTAAACCCTGAAACACCAGCCCCAGCATGACACCCTACAATGCCCGAACACCACTGCAGTGCCCTAAACCCAGAAACACCAGCCAGCACAACCCCCTACACTGCACGAACACCACTGCACTGTCCTAAACCCTAAAACACCATCCCCAGCATGACCCCCTACACTGCCCAAACACCACTGCACTGCCCTAAACCCTGAAACACCAGCCCCAGCATGACCCCCTACACTGCCCAAACACCACTGCATTGCCCTAAACCCTGAAACACAAGCCCCAGCATGACCCCTACACTGCCCGAACACCACTTTCTGTCCTAAACCCTGAAACACCAGCCCCAGCACGACCCCGTACACTGCCCGAACACCACTGCACTGCCCTAAACCCTGAAACACCACCCCAGCAAGACACCCTACACTGCCCAAACACCACTGACCTCAACCCTGAAACACCACCCCCAGCACGACCCCCTATTCTGCTCGAACACCACTGCACTGCTCTAAACACTGAAACACCACACCCAGCATGACCCGCTATACTGCTCGAACACCACTGCACTGCCCTAAACCCTGAAACACCACCCCCAGCAAGACCCCTTACACTGCCCGAACACCCCTGCCCTAAATCCTGAAACACCACCCCCAGCAAGACCCCCTACACTGTCCGAATTCCACTGGCCAAAACCCTGAAACACCAGCCCCCGCACAACCCCCTACAGTGCCCGAACACCACTGCACTGCCCTAAACCCTGAAACACCACCCCCAGCACGACCCCTATACTGCTCGAACAACACTGCACTGCCCTAAACACTGAAACACCACTTCCAGCAAAACCCTTACATTGCCCAAACACAACTGCCCTAAACCCTGAAACACCACCCCCTGCAAGAGCCCCTACACTGCCAGAACTCCACTGCATGCCCTAAACCCTGAAACACCACCCCCTGCACGACACCCTACACTGCCCGAACACCACTGCTCTGCCCTAAACCCTGAAACACCAGCCCCAGCATGACACCCTACAATGCCCGAACACCACTGCACTGCCCTAAGCCCAGAAACACCAGCCAGCACAACCCCCTACACTGCCCGAACACCACTGCACTGCCCTAAACCCTGAAACACCAGCCCCAGCATGACCCCCTACACTGCCCGAACACCACTGCACTGCCCTAAACCCTGAAACACCAGCCCCAGCATGACCCCCTACACTGCCCGAACACCACTGTACTGTCCTAATCCCTGAAACACCAGCCCCAGCACGACCCTGTACACTTCCAGAACACCACTGCAATGCCCTAAACCCTGAAACACCAGCCCCAGCACCACCCCCTACACTGCCCGAACACCACTGCACTGCCCTAAACCCTGAAACACCACCCCCAGCATGACCACCTACACTGCCCGAACACCACTGCACTACCCTAAACCCTGAAACACCACCACCAGCACGACCCCCTACACCGCTTGAACACCACTTCCCTGCCCTAAACCCTGAAACACCACCCCAGCACGATCCCCTGCTCTGCCCGAACACCACTGCTCTGCCCTAAACCCTAAAACACCAGCCCCAGCAGGACCCTCTACACTGCCCGAACACCAATGCACTGGTCTGAAACCTAAAACACTACCCCCAGCACGACACCCTACACTGCCCGAACACCACTGCACTGCCATAAACCCTGAAACACCACCCTTAGCATGACCCCCTACACTGCCTGAACACTACTGCACTGCCCTAAACCCTAAAACACCAACCCCTGCACGACCCCCTACACTGCCCGAACACCACTCCACTGCCCTAAACCCTGAAACCCTACCCCAGCAAGACCCCCTACACTGCCCGAACACTACTGCACTGCCCTAACCCCTGAAACATCACCTCCAGCAATACCCCCTCCACTGCCCGAACACCACTGCCCTAAATCCTGAAACACCACCCCCAGCAAGACCTCCTACTCTGCCCGAACACCACTGCACTGCCCTAAACCCTGAAACACCACCCCCAGCATGACCCTCTACACTGCCCGAACAACACTGCTCTGCCCGAATCCCTGAAACAGCAGCCCCAGCACGACCCCCTACTCTGCCCGAACACCACTGCACTGCCCAAAACCCTGACACACCATCCCCAGCATGACCCCCTACACTGCCCGAACAGCACTGCACCGCCCTAAACCCTGAAACACCACCCCCAGCACGACTCCCTACACTGTCCGAACAACACTGCACTGCTCTAAACCCTGAAACAACACCCCCAGCACGACCCCCACTCTGACCGAACACAACTGCTCTGCCCTAAACCCTAAAACACCAGCCTCAGCACGACCCCTTACACTGCCCGAACACCACTGCATTGCCCTAAACCCTGAACCACCAGCCACAGCACGACCCCTTACACTGCCCGAAAACCACTACACTGCCCTAAACCCTGAAACACCAGCCACAGCATGACCCCCTACAATGCTCGAACACCACTGCACTGCCCTAAACCCTGAAACACCAGCCAGCATGACCCCCTACACTGCCCTAACACCACTGCACTGCCATAATCACTGAAACACCAGCTCCAGCATGAACCCCTACACTGCCCGAACACCACTGCATTGCCCTAAACCCTGAAACACCAGTCCCAGCATGACCCCCTACACTGCCCAAACACTACTGCACTGTCCTAAACCCTGGAACACCAGCCCCAACATGACCCCCTACAATGCCCGAACACCACTGCACTGTCCTAATTCTCTGAAACACCAGCACCAGCATGACCCTGTACACTGCCCGAACACCACTGCACTGCCCTAAGCCCTGAAACACCAGCCCCAGCACGACCCCCTACACTGCCCCAACACCACTGCATTGCCCTAAACCCTGAAACACCAATCCCAGCACGACCCCCTACACTGCCCAAACACTACTGCACTGTCCTAAACCCTGGAACACCAGCCCCAGCATGACACCGTACACTGCCCAAACACCACTGCCCTGCCCTAAACCCAGAAACACCATCCCCAGCACGACCCCCTACACAGCCTGAACACCACTGCACTGCCCTAAACCCTGAAACACCAGCCCCAGCATGACACCCTACAATGCCCGAACACCAATGCACTGCCCTAAACCCTGAAACACCAGCCAGCATGACCCCCTACACTGCCCGAACACCACTGCCCTAAACCCTGAAACAAAACCCCCAGCAAGAGCCCCTACACTGTCCGAATACCACTGGCCAAACCCTGAAACACCAGCCCCCGCACGACCCCCTACACTGCCTGATCACCACTTCACTGCCCTAAACCCTGAAACACCACCCCCAGCACGACCCCCTATACTGCTCCAACACCACTGCACTGCCCTAAACCCTGAAACACCACCCCCAGCAAAACCCCCTACACTCCCCGAACACCACTGCCCTGAACCCTGAAACACCACCCCCTGCAAGACCCTCTACACTGCCCGATCTCCACTGCATGCCCTAAACCCTGATACACCACCCCCTGCACGTCACCCTACACTGCCCGAACACCACTGCTCTCCCCAAAACCCTGAAACACCAGCCCCAGCATGACCCCTTACACTGCCCAAAAACCACTGCACTGCCCTAAACCCTGAAACACCAGCCCCAGCATGACCCCCTACACTGCCTGAACACCACTGCACTGCCCTAAACCCTGAAACACCAGTCCCAGTATGACACCCTACAATGCCCAAACACCACTGCACTGCCCTAAACCCTGAAACACCAGCCAGCATGACCCCCTTCACTAACCGAACACCACTGCACTGCCCTAAACCCTGAAAGATCAGCCCCGGCATGACCCCCTACAATGCCCGAACACCACTGCACTGCCCTAAACCCTGAAACACCAGCCCCAGTACGACCCCTACACTGCCCGAACACCACTGCACTGTCCTAAACCCTGAAACACCAGCCCCAGTACGACCCCCTACACTGCCCGAACACCACTGCCCTAAACCCTGAAACACCACCCTCAGCAAGACCCCCTACACTGCCCAATCACCACTGCCCTAAACCCTGAAACACCACGTCCAGCACAACCCCCTACTCTGCCTGAACACCACTGCACTGCCCTAAACCCTGAAACACCACCTCTACACTGCCCAAACACCACTGCACTGCCCTAAACCCTGAAACACCACCCCTACACTGCCCGAACACCACTGCACTGCCCTAAACCCTGAAACACTACCAACGGCACGACCTCCTACACTGCCAGAACACCACTGCTCTGCCCTAAACCTTGAAACACCAGCCCCAGCACGACCCTTTACTCTGTGCAAACACCACTGCACTGCCCTAAACCCTGAAACACCACCCCCAGCATGACCCCCTACACTGCCCGAACAACACTGCACTGCCCTAAACCCTGAAACACCAGCCCCAGCACGACCCACTACACTGCCCGAACACCACTGCACTGCCCTAAACCCTGAAACACCAGCCCCCGCACGACCCCCTACACTGCCCGAACACCAATGCACTGCCTTAAACCCTGAAACACCAGCCCCCGTACGACCCCCTACACTGGCCGAACACCACTGCACTGCCCTAAACCTCGAACACGAGCCCCCGCATGACCCCCTACACTGCCCGAACACAACTGCACTGCCTTAAACCCTGAAACACCAGCCCTCGCATGATCCCCTACATTGCCCAAACATCACTGCACTGCCCTAAACCCTGAAACACCACCCCCAGCATTACTTCCTAAACTACTCGAATAACACTGCATGCCCTAAATCCTGAAACACCAACCTCTGCACAACCCCCGATACTGCCACAACACCACTGCTCTACCCAAAACCCTGAAACACCAGCCCCAGCACGACCCCCTACACTGCCTGAACACAACTACACCGCCCTAAACCCTGAAACACCAGCCCCAGCATGACCTTCTGCAATGCCCGAACACCACTGCACTGCTCTAAACCCTGAAACACCAGCCAGCATGACCCCCTACACTGCCCGAACCCACTGCACTGCCCTAAACCCTGAAACACCAGCTCCAGCATGACCCCCTACACTGCCGGAACACCACTGCTTTGCCCTAAACCCTGAAACACCAGCCCCAGCACGACCCCTACACTGCCCGAATACCACTTTCTGTCCTAAACCCTGAAACACCAGCCCCAGCACGGCCCCGTATACTGCCCAAACACCACTGCACTGCCCTAAACCCTGAAACACCACCCCCAGCAATACCCACTACACTGCCCAAACACCACTGACCTAAACCCTAAAACACCACACCCAGCACGACCCCCTATTCTGCCCGAACACCACTGCACTGCTCTAAAACCTGAAACACCACACCCAGCATGACCCGCTATACTGCTTGAACACCACTGCACAGCCCTAAACCGTGAAACACCACCCCCAGCAAGACCCCTTACACTGCCCGAACCCCACTGCCCTTAATCCTGAAACACCACCCCCAGCAAGACCCCCTACACTGTCCGAAAACCACTGGCTAAAACCCTGAAACACCAGCCCCCGCACGACCCCCTACACTGCCCGAACACCACTGCACTGCCCTAAACACTGAAACACCACCCCCAGCACGACCCCCTATACTGCTCGACCACCACTGCACTGCCCTAAACACTGAAATACCACCTCCAGCATGACTTCCTATACTGCTCGAACACCACTGCACTGCCCTAAACCCTGAAACACTACCCCAGCAAGACCTCCTACACTGCCCGAAAACCACTGCTCTGCCCAAAAAACCCTGAAACACCAGCCCCAGCATGACCCCCTACACTGCCCGAACACCAGTACACAGTCCTAAACCCTGAAACACCTGCCCCAGCATGCCCCCTACAATGCCCGAGCACCACTGCCCTAAACCCTGAAGCACCACCCCCTGCAAGACCCCCTACAGTGCCAGAACTCCACTGCATGCCCTAAACCCTGAAACACCACCCCTGCACAACCCCCTACGCTGCCAGAACACCACTGCTCTGCCCAAAACCCTGAAACACCAGCCCCAGCACGACCCCCTACACTGCCTGAACACCACTACACCGCCCTAAACCCTGAAACACCAGCCCCAGCATGACCCCCTGCAATGCCCGAACACCACTGCACTGCCCTAAACCATGAAACACCAGCCAGCATGACCCCCTACACTGCCCGAACCCACTGCACTGCCCTAAACCCTGAAACACCAGCCCGAGCATGACCACCTACACTGCCCGAACACCACTGCATTGCCCTAAACCCTGAAACACCAGCCCCAGTAGGACCCCTACACTGCCCGAACACCACTTTCTCTTCTAAACTCTGAAACACCAGCCCCAGCACGACCCCGTACACTGCCCAAAAACCACTGCATTGCCCTAAACCCTGAAACACCAGCCCCAGTACGACCCCTACACTGCCCGAACACCACTTTCTGTCCTAAACCCTGAAACACCAGCCCCAGCCAGACCCCCTACACTGCCCAAACACCACTGACCTAAACTCTGTAACACCACCCCCAGCACGACCCCCTATTCTGCCCGAACACCACTTCACTGCTCGAAACCCTGAAACACCACACCCAGCATGACCCGCTATACTGCTCGAACACCACTGCACAGCCCTAAACCCTGAAACACCACTCCCAGCAAGACCCCTTACACTGCCCGAACACCACTGCCCTAAATCCTGAAACACCACCCCCAGCAAGACCCCCTACACTGTCCGAATACCACTGGCCAAAACCCTGAAACACCAGCCCCCGCACGACCCCCTACACTGCCCGAACACCACTGCACTGCCCTAAACCCTGAAACACCACCCCCAGCATGACCCCCTATACTGCTCGAACACCACTGCACTGCCCTAAACACTGAAACACCAGCTCCAGCAAAACCCCCTACAGTGCCCGAACACCACTGCCCTAAACCCTGAAACACCACCCCCTGCAAGATCCCCTACACTGCTTGAACTCCACTGCATGCCCTAAACCCTGAAACACCACCCCCTGCACGACACCCTACACTGCCCGAACACCACTGCTCTGCCCAAAACCCTGAAACACCAGCCTCAGCACGACAATTTACACTGTTGGAAAACCACTACACTGCCCTAAACTGTGAAACACCAGCCACAGAATGACTCCCTACAATGCCCGAAAAACCACTGCACTGCCCTAAACCCTGAAACACCAGCCAGCATGACCCCCTACACAGCCCGAACACCACTGCACTGCCCTAAACCATGAAACACCAGCCAGCATGACCCCCTACACTGCCCGAACCCACTGCTCTGCCCTAAACCCTGAAACACCAGCCCCAGCATGACCACCTACACTGCCCGAACACCACTGCATTGCCCTAAACCCTGAAACACCAGCCCCAGTACGACCCCTACACTGCCCGAACACCACTTTCTGTCCTAAACCCTGAAACACCAGCCCCAGCACGACCCCGTACACTACCCAAAAACCACTGCATTGCCCTAAACCCTGAAGCACCACCCCCTGCAAGACCCCCTACAGTGCCAGAACTCCACTGCATGCCCTAAACCCTGAAACACCACCCCTGCACAACCCCCTACGCTGCCAGAACACCACTGCTCTGCCCAAAACCCTGAAACACCAGCCCCAGCACGACCCCCTACACTGCCTGAACACCACTACACCGCCCTAAACCCTGAAACACCAGCCCCAGCATGACCCCCTGCAATGCCCGAACACCACTGCACTGCCCTAAACCATGAAACACCAGCCAGCATGACCCCCTACACTGCCCGAACCCACTGCACTGCCCTAAACCCTGAAACACCAGCCCGAGCATGACCACCTACACTGCCCGAACACCACTGCATTGCCCTAAACCCTGAAACACCAGCCCCAGTAGGACCCCTACACTGCCCGAACACCACTTTCTCTTCTAAACTCTGAAACACCAGCCCCAGCACGACCCCGTACACTGCCCAAAAACCACTGCATTGAACTAAACCCTGAAACACCAGCCCCAGTACGACCCCTACACTGCCCGAACACCACTTTCTGTCCTAAACCCTGAAACACCAGCCCCAGCCAGACCCCCTACACTGCCCAAACACCACTGACCTAAACTCTGTAACACCACCCCCAGCACGACCCCCTATTCTGCCCGAACACCACTTCACTGCTCGAAACCCTGAAACACCACACCCAGCATGACCCGCTATACTGCTCGAACACCACTGCACAGCCCTAAACCCTGAAACACCACCCCCAGCAAGACCCCTTACACTGCCCGAACACCACTGCCCTAAATCCTGAAACACCACCCCCAGCAAGACCCCCTACACTGTCCGAATACCACTGGCCAAAACCCTGAAACACCAGCCCCCGCACGACCCCCTACACTGCCCGAACACCACTGCACTGCCCTAAACCCTGAAACACCACCCCCAGCATGACCCCCTATACTGCTCGAACACCACTGCACTGCCCTAAACACTGAAACACCAGCTCCAGCAAAACCCCCTACAGTGCCCGAACACCACTGCCCTAAACCCTGAAACACCACCCCCTGCAAGATCCCCTACACTGCTTGAACTCCACTGCATGCCCTAAACCCTGAAACACCACCCCCTGCACGACACCCTACACTGCCCGAACACCACTGCTCTGCCCAAAACCCTGAAACACCAGCCTCAGCACGACAATTTACACTGTTGGAAAACCACTACACTGCCCTAAACTGTGAAACACCAGCCACAGAATGACTCCCTACAATGCCCGAAAAACCACTGCACTGCCCTAAACCCTGAAACACCAGCCAGCATGACCCCCTACACAGCCCGAACACCACTGCACTGCCCTAAACCATGAAACACCAGCCAGCATGACCCCCTACACTGCCCGAACCCACTGCTCTGCCCTAAACCCTGAAACACCAGCCCCAGCATGACCACCTACACTGCCCGAACACCACTGCATTGCCCTAAACCCTGAAACACCAGCCCCAGTACGACCCCTACACTGCCCGAACACCACTTTCTGTCCTAAACCCTGAAACACCAGCCCCAGCACGACCCCGTACACTACCCAAAAACCACTGCATTGCCCTAAACCCTGAAACACCAGCCCCAGTACGACCCCTACACTGCCCGAACACCACTTTCTGTCCTAAACCCTGAAACACCAGCCCCAGCCAGACCCCCTATACTGCCCAAACACCACTGACCTAAACTCTGTAACACCACCCCCAGCACGACCCCCTATTCTGCCCGAACACCACTTCACTGCTCGAAACCCTGAAACACCACACCCAGCATGACCCGCTATACTGCTCGAACACCACTGCACAGCCCTAAACCCTGAAACACCACCCCCAGCAAGACCCCTTACACTGCCCGAACACCACTGCCCTAAATCCTGAAACACCACCCCCAGCAAGACCCCCTACACTGTCCGAATACCACTGGCCAAAACCCTGAAACACCAGCCCCCGCACGACACCCTACACTGCCCGAACACCACTGCACTGCCCTAAACCCTGAAACACCACCCCCAGCATGACCCCCTATACTGCTCGAACACCACTGCACTGCCCTAAACACTGAAACACCAGCTCCAGCAAAACCCCCTACAGTGCCCAAACACCACTGCCCTAAACCCTAAAACACCACCCCCTGCAAGATCCCCTACACTGCTTGAACTCCACTGCATGCCCTAAACCCTGAAACACCACCCCCTGCACGACACACTACACTGCCAGAACACAACTGCTCTGCCCAAAACCCTGAAACACCAGCCTCAGCACGACAATTTACACTGTTGGAAAACCACTACACTGCCCTAAACCCTGAAACACCAGCCAGCATGACCCCCTACACAGCCCGAACACCACTGCACTGCCCTAAACCGTGAAACACCAGCCCCAGCATGAACCCCTACACTGCCGAAACACCACTGCTCTCCCCAAAACCCTGAAACACCAGCCCCAGCGTGACCCCTTACACTGCCCAAAAACCACTGCACTGCCCTAAACCCATAAACACCAGCCCCAGCATGACCCCCTACACTGCCTGAACACCACTGCACTGCCCTAAACCCTGAAACACCAGTCCCAGTATGACACCCTACAATGCCCAAACACCACTGCACTGCCCTAAACCCTGAAACACCAGCCAGCATGACCCCCTTCACTAACCGAACACCACTGCACTGCCCTAAACCCTGAAAGATCAGCCCCGGCATGACCCCCTACCATGCCCAAACACCACTGCACTGCCCTAAACCCTGAAACACCAGCCCCAGTACGACCCCTACACTGCCCGAACACCACTGCACTGTCCTAAACCCTGAAACACCAGCCCCAGTACGACCCCCTACACTGCCCGAACACCACTGCCCTAAACCCTGAAACACCACCCTCAGCAAGACCCCCTACACTGCCCAATCACCACTGCCCTAAACCCTGAAACACCACGTCCAGCACAACCCCCTACTCTGCCTGAACACCACTGCACTGCCCTAAACCCTGAAACACCACCTCTACACTGCCCGAACACCACTGCACTGCCCTAAACCCTGAAACACCACCCCTACACTGCCCGAACACCACTGCACTGCCCTAAACCCTGAAACACTACCAACGGCACGACCTCCTACACTGCCAGAACACCACTGCTCTGCCCTAAACCTTGAAACACCAGCCCCAGCACGACCCTTTACTCTGTGCAAACACCACTGCACTGCCCTAAACCCTGAAACACCACCCCCAGCATGACCCCCTACACTGCCCGAACAACACTGCACTGCCCTAAACCCTGAAACACCAGCCCCAGCACGACCCACTACACTGCCTGAACACCACTGCACTGCCCTAAACCCTGAAACACCAGCCCCCGCACGAACCCCTACACTGCCCGAACACCAATGCACTGCCTTAAACCCTGAAACACCAGCCCCCGTACGACCCCCTACACTGGCCGAACACCACTGCACTGCCCTAAACCTCGAACACGAGCCCCCGCATGACCCCCTACACTGCCCGAACACAACTGCACTGTCTTAAACCCTGAAACACCAGCCCTCGCACGATCCCCTACATTGCCCGAACATCACTGCACTGCCCTAAACCCTGAAACACCACCCCCAGCATTACTTCCTATACTACTCGAATAACACTGCATGCCCTAAACCCTGAAACACCACCCCCAGCACGACCCCCTATACTGCCACAACTCCACTGCTCTACCCAAAACCCTGAAACACCAGCCCCAGCACGACCCCCTACACTGCCTGAACACGCCTACACCGCCCTAAACCCTGAAACACCAGCCCCAGCATGACCTTCTGCAATGCCCGAACACCACTGCACTGCTCTAAACCCTGAAACACCAGCCAGCATGACCCCCTACACTGCCCGAACCCACTGCACTGCCCTAAACCCTGAAACACCAGCTCCAGCATGACCCCCTACACTGCCGGAACACCACTGCTTTGCCCTAAACCCTGAAACACCAGCCCCAGCACGACCCCTACACTGCCCGAATACCACTTTCTGTCCTAAACCCTGAAACACCAGCCCCAGCACGGCCCCGTATACTGCCCAAACACCACTGCACTGCCCTAAACCCTGAAACACCACCCCCAGCAATACCCACTACACTGCCCAAACACCACTGACCTAAACCCTGAAACACCACCCCCAGCATGACCCCCTATTCTGCCCGAACACCACTGCACTGCTCTAAAACCTGAAACACCACACCCAGCATGACCCGCTATACTGCTTGAACACCACTGCACAGCCCTAAACCGTGAAACACCACCCCCAGCAAGACCCCTTACACTGCCCGAACCCACTGCACTGCCCTAAACCCTGAAACACCAGCTCCAGCATGACCCCCTACACTGCCGGAACACCACTGCTTTGCTCTAAACCCTGAAACACCAGCCCCAGCACGACCCCTACACTGCCCGAATACCACTTTCTGTCCTAAACCCTGAAACACCAGCCCCAGCACGGCCCCGTATACTGCCCAAACACCACTGCACTGCCCTAAACCCTGAAACACCAGCTCCAGCATGACCCCCTACACTGCCGGAACACCACTGCTTTGCCCTAAACCCTGAAACACCAGCCCCAGCACGACCCCTACACTGCCCGAATACCACTTTCTGTCCTAAACCCTGAAACACCAGCCCCAGCACGGCCCCGTATACTGCCCAAACACCACTGCACTGCCCTAAACCCTGAAACACCACCCCCAGCAATACCCACTACACTGCCCAAACACCACTGACCTAAACCCTGAAACACCACCCCCAGCACGACCCCCTATTCTGCCCGAACACCACTGCACTGCTCTAAAACCTGAAACACCACACCCAGCATGACCCGCTATACTGCTTGAACATCACTGCACAGCCCTAAACCGTGAAACACCACCCCCAGCAAGACCCCTTACACTGCCCGAACCCCACTGCCCTAAACCCTGAAACACCACCCTCAGCAAGACCCCCTACACTGCCCAATCACCACTGCCCTAAACCCTGAAACACCACGTCCAGCACAACCCCCTACTCTGCCTGAACACCACTGCACTGCCCTAAACCCTGAAACACCACCTCTACACTGCCCGAACACCAATGCACTGCCCTAAACCCTCAAACACCACCCCTACACTGCCCGAACACCACTGCACTGCCCTAAACCCTGAAACACTACCAACGGCACGACCTCCTACACTGCCAGAACACCACTGCTCTGCCCTAAACCTTGAAACACCAGCCCCAGCACGACCCTTTACTCTGTGCAAACACCACTGCACTGCCCTAAACCCTGAAACACCACCCCCAGCATGACCCCCTACACTGCCCGAACAACACTGCACTGCCCTAAACCCTGAAACACCAGCCCCAGCACGACCCACTACACTGCCCGAACACCACTGCACTGCCCTAAACCCTGAAACACCAGCCCCCGCACGACCCCCTACACTGCCCGAACACAAATGCACTGCCTTAAACCCTGAAACACCAGCCCTCGCACGATCCCCTACATTGCCCGAACATCACTGCACTGCCCTAAACCCTGAAACACCACCCCCAGCATTACTTCCTATACTACTCGAATAACACTGCATGCCCTAAACCCTGAAACACCACCCCCAGCACGACCCCCTATACTGCCACAACTCCACTGCTCTACCCAAAACCCTGAAACACCAGCCCCAGCACGACCCCCTACACTGCCTGAACACGCCTACACCGCCCTAAACCCTGAAACACCAGCCCCAGCATGACCTTCTGCAATGCCCGAACACCACTGCACTGCTCTAAACCCTGAAACACCAGCCAGCATGACCCCCTACACTGCCCGAACCCACTGCACTGCCCTAAACCCTGAAACACCAGCTCCAGCATGACCCCCTACACTGCCGGAACACCACTGCTTTGCCCTAAACCCTGAAACACCAGCCCCAGCACGACCCCTACACTGCCCGAATACCACTTTCTGTCCTAAACCCTGAAACACCAGCCCCAGCACGGCCCCGTATACTGCCCAAACACCACTGCACTGCCCTAAACCCTGAAACACCACCCCCAGCAATACCCACTACACTGCCCAAACACCACTGACCTAAACCCTGAAACACCACCCCCAGCATGACCCCCTATTCTGCCCGAACACCACTGCACTGCTCTAAAACCTGAAACACCACACCCAGCATGACCCGCTATACTGCTTGAACACCACTGCACAGCCCTAAACCGTGAAACACCACCCCCAGCAAGACCCCTTACACTGCCCGAACCCACTGCACTGCCCTAAACCCTGAAACACCAGCTCCAGCATGACCCCCTACACTGCCGGAACACCACTGCTTTGCTCTAAACCCTGAAACACCAGCCCCAGCACGACCCCTACACTGCCCGAATACCACTTTCTGTCCTAAACCCTGAAACACCAGCCCCAGCACGGCCCCGTATACTGCCCAAACACCACTGCACTGCCCTAAACCCTGAAACACCAGCTCCAGCATGACCCCCTACACTGCCGGAACACCACTGCTTTGCCCTAAACCCTGAAACACCAGCCCCAGCACGACCCCTACACTGCCCGAATACCACTTTCTGTCCTAAACCCTGAAACACCAGCCCCAGCACGGCCCCGTATACTGCCCAAACACCACTGCACTGCCCTAAACCCTGAAACACCACCCCCAGCAATACCCACTACACTGCCCAAACACCACTG
This sequence comes from Triturus cristatus, assembly GCF_964204655.1. NCBI lineage: Eukaryota > Metazoa > Chordata > Amphibia > Caudata > Salamandridae > Triturus > Triturus cristatus. Next base: position 567,489,440 of record NC_140579.1, on the reverse strand, counting down.
ACCTAAACCCTGAAACACCACCCCCAGCACGACCCCCTATTCTGCCCGAACACCACTGCACTGCTCTAAAACCTGAAACACCACACCCAGCATGACCCGCTATACTGCTTGAACATCACTGCACAGCCCTAAACCGTGAAACACCACCCCCAGCAAGACCCCTTACACTGCCCGAACCCCACTGCCCTAAACCCTGAAACACCACCCTCAGCAAGACCCCCTACACTGCCCAATCACCACTGCCCTAAACCCTGAAACACCACGTCCAGCACAACCCCCTACTCTGCCTGAACACCACTGCACTGCCCTAAACCCTGAAACACCACCTCTACACTGCCCGAACACCACTGCACTGCCCTAAACCCTCAAACACCACCCCTACACTGCCCGAACACCACTGCACTGCCCTAAACCCTCAAACACTACCAACGGCACGACCTCCTACACTGCCAGAACACCACTGCTCTGCCCTAAACCTTGAAACACCAGCCCCAGCACGACCCTTTACTCTGTGCAAACACCACTGCACTGCCCTAAACCCTGAAACACCACCCCCAGCATGACCCCCTACACTGCCCGAACAACACTGCACTGCCCTAAACCCTGAAACACCAGCCCCAGCACGACCCACTACACTGCCCGAACACCACTGCACTGCCCTAAACCCTGAAACACCAGCCCCCGCACGACCCCCTACACTGCCCGAACACAAATGCACTGCCTTAAACCCTGAAACACCAGCCCCCGTACGACCCCCTACACTGGCCGAACACCACTGCACTGCCCTAAACCTCGAACACGAGCCCCCGCATGACCCCCTACACTGCCCGAACACAACTGCACTGCCTTAAACCCTGAAACACCAGCCCTCGCACGATCCCCTACATTGCCCGAACATCACTGCACTGCCCTAAACCCTGAAACACCACCCCCAGCATTACTTCCTATACTACTCGAATAACACTGCATGCCCTAAACCCTGAAACACCAACCCCTGCACAACCCCCGATACTGCCACAACACCACTGCTCTACCCAAAACCCTGAAACACCAGCCCCAGCACGACCCCCTACACTGCCTGAACACGACTACACCGCCCTAAACCCTGAAACACCAGCCCCAGCATGACCTTCTGCAATGCCCGAACACCACTGCACTGCTCTAAACCCTGAAACACCAGCCAGCATGACCCCCTACACTGCCCGAACCCACTGCACTGCCCTAAACCCTGAAACACCAGCTCCAGCATGACCCCCTACACTGCCGGAACACCACTGCTTTGCCCTAAACCCTAAAACACCAGCCCCAGCACGACCCCTACACTGCCCGAATACCACTTTCTGTCCTAAACCCTGAAACACCAGCCCCAGCACGGCCCCGTATACTGCCCAAACACCACTGCACTGCCCTAAACCCTGAAACACCACCCCCAGCAATACCCACTACACTGCCCAAACACCACTGACCTAAACCCTGAAACACCACCCCCAGCACGACCCCCTATTCTGCCCGAACACCACTGCACTGCTCTAAAACCTGAAACACCACACCCAGCATGACCCGCTATACTGCTTGAACACCACTGCACAGCCCTAAACCGTGAAACACCACCCCCAGCAAGACCCCTTACACTGCCCGAACCCCACTGCCCTTAATCCTGAAACACCACCCCCAGCAAGACCCCCTACACTGTCCGAAAACCACTGGCTAAAACCCTGAAACACCAGCCCCCGCACGACCCCCTACACTGCCCGAACACCACTGCACTGCCCTAAACACTGAAACACCACCCCCAGCACGACCCCCTATACTGCTCGACCACCACTGCACTGCCCTAAACACTGAAATACCACCTCCAGCATGACTTCCTATACTGCTCGAACACCACTGCACTGCCCTAAACCCTGAAACACTACCCCAGCAAGACCCCCTACACTGCCCGAAAACCACTGCTCTGCCCAAAAAACCCTGAAACACCAGCCCCAGCATGACCCCCTACACTGACCGAACACCAGTATACAGTCCTAAACCCTGAAACACCTGCCCCAGCATGACCCCCTACAATGCCCGAGCACCACTGCCCTAAACCCTGAAACACCACCCCCTGCAAGACCCCCTACAGTGCCAGAACTCCACTGCATGCCCTAAACCCTGAAACACCACCCCTGCACAACCCCCTACGCTGCCAGAACACCACTGCTCTGCCCAAAACCCTGAAACACCAGCCCCAGCACGACCCCCTACACTGCCTGAACACCACTACACCGCCCTAAACCCTGAAACACCAGCCCCAGCATGACCCCCTGCAATGCCCGAACACCACTGCACTGCCCTAAACCATGAAACACCAGCCAGCATGACCCCCTACACTGCCCGAACACACTGCACTGCCCTAAACCCTGAAACACCAGCCCGAGCATGACCACCTACACTGCCCGAACACCACTGCATTGCCCTAAACCCTGAAACACCAGCCCCAGTACGACCCCTACACTGCCCGAACACCCCTTTCTGTTCTAAACTCTGAAACACCAGCCCCAGCACGACCCCGTACACTGCCCGAAAACCACTGCATTGCCCTAAACCCTGAAACACCAGCCCCAGTACGACCCCTACACTGCACGAACACCACTTTCTGTCCTAAACCCTGAAACACCAGCCCCCGCACGACCCCCTACACTGCCCGAACACCACTGCACTGCCCTAAACCCTGAAACACCACCCCCAGCATGACCCCCTATACTGCTCGAACACCACTGCACTGCCCTAAACACTGAAACACCAGCTCCAGCAAAACCCCCTACAGTGCCCGAACACCACTGCCCTAAACCCTAAAACACCACCCCCTGCAAGATCCCCTACACTGCTTGAACTCCACTGCATGCCCTAAACCCTGAAACACCACCCCCTGCACGACACCCTACACTGCCCGAACACAACTGCTCTGCCCAAAACCCTGAAACACCAGCCTCAGCACGACAATTTACACTGTTGGAAAACCACTACACTGCCCTAAACTGTGAAACACCAGCCACAGAATGACTCCCTACAATGCCCGAAAAACCACTGCAATGCCCTAAACCCTGAAACACCAGCCAGCATGACCCCCTACACAGCCCGAACACCACTGCACTGCCCTAAACCGTGAAACACCAGCCCCAGCATGAACCCCTACACTGCCGAAACACCACTGCATTGCCCTAAACCCTGAAACACCAGACCCAGCACGACCTCCTATACTGCCCGAACACTACTGCACTGTCCTAAACCCTGAAACACCAGCCCCAGCATGACACCGTACACTGCTCGAACACCACCGCAGTGCCCTAAACCCTGAAACACCAGCCCCAGCACGACCCCCTACACTGCCTGAACACCACTGCACTGCCCTAAACCATGAAACACTACCCCAGCAAGACCCCATACACTGCCCGAACACCACTGCTCTGCCTAAAAAACCCTGAAACAACAGCCCCAGCACGACCCCCTACACTGCCCGAACACCAGTACACAGCCCTAAACCCTGAAACACCTGCCCCAGCATGACCCCCTACAACGCCCGAGCACCACTGTCCTAAACCCTGAAACACCACCCCCTGCAAGACCCCCTACAGTGCCAGAACTCCACTGCATGCCCTAAACCCTGAAACACCAGACCCTGCACAACCCCCTACACTGCCAGAACACCACTGCTCTGCCCAAAACCCTGAAACACCAGCCCCAGCATGACCCCCTACACTGCCTGAACACACCTACACCGCCCTAAACCCTGAAACACCAGCCCCAGCATGAGCTCCTGCAATGCCCGAACACCACTGCACTGCCCTAAACCCTGAAACACCGGCCAGCATGACCCCCTACACTGCCCGAACCCACTGCACTGCCCTAAACCCTGAAACACCAGCCCCAGCATGACCACTTACACTGCCCGAACACCACTGCATTGCCCTAAACCCTGAAACACCAGCCCCAGTACGACCCCTACACTGCCCAAACCCCACTTTCTGTCCTAAACCCTGAAACACCAGCCCCAGCACAACCCCGTACACTGCCCGAACACCACTGCATTGCCCTAAACCCTAAAACACCACCCCCAGCAAGACCCCCTACACTGCCCAAACACCACTGACCTAAACTCTGAAACACCACCCCCAGCAAGACCCCTTACACTGCCCGAACACCACTGCCCTAAATCCTGAAACACCACCCCCAGCAAGACCCCCTACACTGTCCAAATACCACTGGCCAAAAACCTGAAACACCAGCCCCTGCACGACCCCCTACACTGCCCGAACACCACTGCACTGCCCTAAACCCTGAAACACCACCCCCAGCACGACCACCTATACTGCTCGAACACCACTGCACTGCCCTAAACACTGAAACACCACCTCCAGCAAAACCCCCTACACTGCCCAAACACCACTGCCCTAAACACTGAAACACCACCCCCTGCAAGACCCCCTACACTGCCCGAACTCCACTGCAAGCCCTAAACCCTGAAACACCACCCCCTGCACGACACCCTACACTGCCCGAACACCACTGCTCTGCCCAAAACCCTGAAACACCAGCCTCAGCCCGACAATTTACACCGTCGGAAAACCACTACACTGCCCTAAACTGTGAAACACCAGCCACAGAATGACCCCCTTCAATGCCCGAACACCACTGCACTGCCCTAAACACTGAAACACCAGCCAGCATGGCCCCCTACACAGCCCGAACACCACTGCACTGCCCTTAACCGTGAAACACCAGCCCCAGCATGACCCCCTACACTGCCGAAACACCACTGCATTGCCCTAAACCCTGAAACACCAGCCCCAGAACGACCTCCTATACTGCCCGAACACTACTGCACTGTCCTAAACCCTGAAACACCAGCCCCAGCATGATACCGTACACTGCTCGAACACCACTGCAGTGCCCTAAACCCTGAAACACCAGCCCCAGCACGACCCCCTACACTGCCTGAACACCACTGCACTGCCCTAAACCCTGAAACACCAGCCCCAGCATGACACCCTACAATGCCCGAACACCACTGCACTGCCCTAAACCCAGAAACACCAGCCAGCACAACCCCCTACACTGCCCGAACACCACTGCACTGTCCTAAACCCTGAAACACCATCCCCAGCATGACCCCCTACACTGCCCAAACACCACTGCACTGCCCTGAACCCTGAAACACCAGCCCCAGCATGACCCCCTACACTGCCCAAACACCACTGCATTGCCCTAAACCCTGAAACACAAGCCCCAGCATGACCCCTACACTGCCCGAACACCACTTTCTGTCCTAAACCATGAAACACCAGCCCCAGCACGACCCCGTACACTGCCCGAACACCACTGCACTGCCCTAAACCCTGAAACACCAGCCCCAGCATGACACCCTACAATGCCCGAACACCACTGCACTGCCCTAAACCCAGAAACACCAGCCAGCACAACCCCCTACACTGCCCGAACACCACTGCACTGTCCTAAACCCTGAAACACCATCCCCAGCATGACCCCCTACACTGCCCAAACACCACTGCACTGCCCTAATCCCTGAAACACCCCCTCCAGCATGACCCCCTACACTGCCCAAACACCACTGCATTGCCCTAAACCCTGAAACACAAGCCCCAGCACGACCCCTACACTGCCCGAACACCACTTTCTGTCCTAAACCCTGAAACACCAGCCCCAGCACGACCCCGTACACTGCCCGAACACCACTGCACTGCCCTAAACCCTGAAACACCACCCCCAGCACGACCCCCTATACTGCTCGAACAACACTGCACTGCCCTAAACACTGAAACACGATACCCAGTATGACCTGCTATACTGCTCGAACACCACTGCACAGTCCTAAACCCTGAAACACCACCCCAGCAAGACCCCCTACACTGCCCAAACACCACTGACCTCAACCCTGAAACACCACCCCCAGCACGATCCCCTATTCTGCCCGAACACCACTGCACTGCTCTAAACACTGAAACACCACACCCAGCATGACCCGCTATACTGCTCGAACACACCACTGCACAGCCCTAAACCCTGAAACACCACCCCCAGCAAGACCCCTTACACTGCCCGAAAACCCTTGCCCTAAATCCTGAAACACCACCCCCAGCAAGACCTCCTACACTGTCCGAATTCCACTGGCCAAAACCCTGAAACACCAGCCCCCGCACAACCCCCTACACTGCCCGAACACCACTGCACTGCCCTAAACCCTGAAACACCACCCCCAGCACGACCCCCTATACTGCTCGAACAACACTGCACTGCCCTAAACACTGAAACACCACTTCCAGCAAAACCCCCTACATTGCCCAAACACAACTGCCCTAAACCCTGAAACACCACCCCCTGCAAGAGCCCCTACACTGCCAGAACTCCACTGCATGCCCTAAACCCTGAAACACCACCCCCTGCACGACACCCTACACTGCCCGAACACCACTGCTCTGCCCTAAACCCTGAAACACCAGCCCCAGCATGACACCCTACAATGCCCGAACACCACTGCACTGCCCTAAGCCCAGAAACACCAGACACACAACCCCCTACACTGCCCGAACACCACTGCACTGCCCTAAACCCTGAAACACCAGCCCCAGCATGACCCCCTACACTGCCCGAACACCACTGCACTGCCCTAAACCCTGAAACACCAGCCCCAGCACGACCCCCTACACTGCCCGAACACCACTGCACTGTCCTAATCCCTGAAACACCAGCCCCAGCACGACCCTGTACACTTCCCGAACACCACTGCAATGCCCTAAACCCTGAAACACCAGCCCCAGCACAACCCCCTAAACTGCCCGAACACCACTGCACTGCCCTAAACCCTGAAACACAAGCCCCAGCACGACCCCCTACACTGCCCAAACACCACTGCACTGCCCTAAACCCTGAAACACCAGCCCCAGCATGACCCCCTACTCTGCCCAAACACCACTGCATTGCCCTAAACCCTGAAACACAAGCCCCAGCACGACCCCTACACTGCCCGAACACCACTTTCTGTCCTAAACCCTGAAACACCAGCCCCAGCACGACCCCCTACACTGCCCAAACACCACTGACCTCAACCCTGAAACACCACCCCCAGCACGACCCCCTATTCTGCCCGAACACCACTGCACTGCTCTAAACACTGAAACACCACACCCAGCATGACCCACTATACTGCTCGAACACACCACTGCACAGCCCAAAACCCTGAAACACCACCCCCAGCAAGACCCCTTACACTGCCCGAACACCCCTGCCCTAAATCCTGAAACACCACCCCCAGCAAGACCCCCTACACTGTCCGAATTCCACTGGCCAAAACCCTGAAACACCAGCCCCCGCACAACCCCCTACACTGCCCGAACACCACTGCACTGCCCTAAACCCTGAAACACCACCCCCAGCACGACCCCCTATACTGCTCGAACAACACTGCACTGCCCTAAACACTGAAACACCCCTTCCAGCAAAACACCCCTTCCAGCAAAACCCCCTACATTGCCCAAACACAACTGCCCTAAACCCTGAAACACCACCCCCTGCAAGAGCCCCTACACTGCCAGAACTCCACTGCATGCCCTAAACCCTGAAACACTACCCCCTGCACGACACCCTACACTGCCCGAACACCACTGCTCTGCCCTAAACCCTGAAACACCAGCCCCAGCATGACACCCTACAATGCCCGAACACCACTGCACTGCCCTAAGCCCAGAAACACCAGACACACAACCCCCTACACTGCCCGAACACCACTGCACTGCCCTAAACCCTGAAACACCAGCCCCAGCATGACCCCCTACACTGCCCGAACACCACTGCACTGCCCTAAACCCTGAAACACCAGCCCCAGCTGACCCCCTACACTGCCCGAACACAACTGCACTGTCCTAATCCCTGAAACACCAGCCCCAGCACGACCCTGTACACTTCTCGAACACCACTGCAATGCCCTAAACCCTGAAACACCAGCCCCAGCACAACCCCCTACACTGCCCGAACACCACTGCACTGCCCTAAACCCTGAAACACCACCCCCAGCATGACCACCAACACTGCCCGAACACCACTGCACTGCCCTAAACCCTGAAACACCACCCCCAGCACGACCCCCTACACCGCTTGAACACCACTTCCCTGCCCTAAACCCTGAAACACCACCCCCCAGCACGATCCCCTGCTCTGCCCGAACACCACTGCTCTGCCCTAAACCCTAAAACACCAGCCCCAGCAGGACCCCCTACACTGCCCGAACACCAATGCACTGCTCTGAAACCTAAAACACTACTCCCAGCACGACACCCTACACTGCCCGAACACCACTCCACTGCCCTAAACCCTGAAACACTACCCCAGCAAGACCCCCTACACTGCCCGAACACTACTGCACTGCCCTAACCCCTGAAACATCACCTCCAGCAATACCCCCTCCACTGCCCGAACACCACTGCCCTGAATCCTGAAACACCACCCCCAGCAAGACCTCCTACTCTGCCCGAACACCACTGCACTGCCCTAAACCCTGAAACACCACCCCCAGCATGACCCTCTACACTGCCCGAACAACACTGCTCTGCCCGAATCCCTGAAACAGCAGCCCCAGCACGACCCCCTACTCTGCCCGAACACCACTGCACTGCCCAAAACCCTGACACACCATCCCCAGCATGACCCCCTACACTGCCCGAACAGCACTGCACTGCCCTAAACCCTGAAACACCACCCCCAGCACGACTCCCTACACAGTCCTAACACCACTGCACTGCCCTAAACCCTGAAACACCACCCCCAGCAAAACCCCCTACACTCCCCGAACACCACTGCCCTGAACCCTGAAACACCACCCCCTGCAAGACCCTCTACACTGCCCGATCTCCACTGCATGCCCTAAACCCTGATACACCACCCCCTGCAGGTCACCCTACACTGCCCGAACACCACTGCTCTCCCCAAAACCCTGAAACACCAGCCCCAGCATGACCCCTTACACTGCCCAAAAACCACTGCACTGCCCTAAACCCTGAAACACCAGCCCCAGCATGACCCCCTACACTGCCTGAACACCACTGCACTGCCCTAAACCCTGAAACACCAGTCCCAGTATGACACCCTACAATGCCCAAACACCACTGCACTGCCCTAAACCCTGAAACACCAGCCAGCATGACCCCCTTCACTAACCGAACACCACTGCACTGCCCTAAACCCTGAAAGATCAGCCCCGGCATGACCCCCTACAATGCCCGAACACCACTGCACTGCCCTAAACCCTGAAACACCAGCCCCAGTACGACCCCTACACTGCCCGAACACCACTGCACTGTCCTAAACCCTGAAACACCAGCCCCAGTACGACCCCCTACACTGCCCGAACACCACTGCCCTAAACCCTGAAACACCACCCTCAGCAAGACCCCCTACACTGCCCAATCACCACTGCCCTAATCCCTGAAACACCAGCCCCAGCACGACCCTGTACACTTCCGGAAACCACTGCAATGCCCTAAACCCTGAAACACCAGCCCCAGCACAACCCCCTACACTGCCCGAACACCACTGCACTGCCCTAAACCCTGAAACACCACCCCCAGCATGACCACCTACACTGCCCGAACACCACTGCACTACCCTAAACCCTGAAACACCACCCCCAGCACGACCCCCTACACCGCTTGAACACCACTTCCCTGCCCTAAACCCTGAAACACCACCCCCAGCACGATCCCCTGCTCTGCCCGAACACCACTGCTCTGCCCTAAACCCTAAAACACCAGCCCCAGCAGGACCCCCTACACTGCCCGAACACCAATGCACTGCTCTGAAACCTAAAACACTACTCCCAGCACGACACCCTACACTGCCCGAACACCACTCCACTGCCCTAAACCCTGAAACACTACCCCAGCAAGACCCCCTACACTGCCCGAACACTACTGCACTGCCCTAACCCCTGAAACATCACCTCCAGCAATACCCCCTCCACTGCCCGAACACCACTGCCCTGAATCCTGAAACACCACCCCCAGCAAGACCTCCTACTCTGCCCGAACACCACTGCACTGCCCTAAACCCTGAAACACCACCCCCAGCATGACCCTCTACACTGCCCGAACAACACTGCTCTGCCCGAATCCCTGAAACAGCAGCCCCAGCACGACCCCCTACTCTGCCCGAACACCACTGCACTGCCCAAAACCCTGACACACCATCCCCAGCATGACCCCCTACACTGCCCGAACAGCACTGCACTGCCCTAAACCCTGAAACACCACCCCCAGCACGACTCCCTACACAGTCCTAACAACACTGCACTGCTCTAAACCCTGAAACAACACCCCCAGCACGACCCCCACTCTGCCCGAACACAACTGCTGTGCCCTAAACCCTAAAACACCAGCTTCAGCACGACCCCTTACACTGCCCGAACACCACTGCATTGCCCTAAACCCTGAACCACCAGCCACAGCACAACCCCTTACACTGCCCGAAAACCACTACAGTGCCCTAAACCCTGAAACACCAGCCATAGCATGACCCCCTACAACGCTCAAACACCACTGCACTGCCCTAAACCCTGAAACACCAGCCAGCATGACCCCCTACACTGCCCGAACACCACTGCACTGCCCTAATCCCTGAAACACCAGCCCCAGCATGACCCCCTACACTGCCCGAACACCACTGCATTGCCCTAAACCCTGAAACACCAGCCCCAGCAGGATCCCCTACACTGCCCGAACACTACTGCACTGCCCTAAACCCTGAAACACCAGCCCCAGCACAACCCCCTACACTGCTCTAACACCACTTCTTTGTCCTAAACCATGAAACACCAGCCCCAGCATGACCCCGTACACTGCCCGAACACCACTGCAATGCCCTAAACCCTGAACACCAGCCCCATCATGTCCCTCTACACTGCCCGAACACCACTGCAATGCCCTAAACCCTGAAAAACCAGCTCCAGCATGACCCCCTACACTGCCCGAACACCACTGCACTGCCCTAAACCCTGAAACACCAGCCACAGCATGACACCCTACACTGCCCGAACACCACTGTACTGCCTTAAACCCTGAAACACCACCCCCAGCAAGACCCCTACACTGCCCGAACACCACTGCACTGCCCTAAACCCTGAAACACCACCCCCAGCACGACCCTCTACACTGCCCGAACACCACTGCACTGCCCGAACCCCTGAAACACCACCCCCAGCACGACCACCTACACCGCTTGAACACCACTGCCCTGCCCTAAACCCTGAAACACCAGCCCCTGCACGACCCCTCACACTGCCCGAACACCACTGCACTGCCCTTAACCCTGAAACACCACCCCCAGCAGGACCCCCTACACTGCCCAAACCAATCCAATCCAATCCAAATTTCTTTATTTCGGCCAATTAGGCCATAAAAGATACAATCACACAATACATTAAAAAGAATCACAGAGAATAAAAATAGTTAATAAAATCAGTAAAATCAATACACAAAGGATTGCGGGCGTCTCAAACCAGGAAATTCATTAGACAGAACGGTTGTTAATTAGTTTGGACCTTATCTGCCACATAGCCATTAAAAATTTTGCAACTGCAAAGACTATATACGGATTAGTATTTGTTTTCAATATTCTATACACCTGGAGATGACTCCTAATGCCCAGGTTTCTGCATAGCGGGATTAACCAGTATCTTCTTGGTCTATTGTAAGCTGGGCAAAAAAAAACAATGTGGGTTTCTTCCTCATCATGAATACAACATCCTGGACAAATTTTGTCGTTATTTTTTGACCAATTGTGGGTGAAAATTTTAATAGGGAGAGTCCCTAGCCTCCATTGTATAAACAATTTTCTGGATAATATGGGGAAAATAATATCCATAAAACCCTCAAACTGGTAAGAGTCCTTAAAAGTCAGAAATCGATCGGTCAAGGACCCTTTATTGGATGCAGAGACCAGGGAGGCATAGCGTTGCTCCCTATATATACCCACAAAACGTTTGCGGGAAACCCCCAGACAGCCTTGCTCAGACGACTCCCATAGTTCAGGGAGTCCCATCCGATGGAGTTCTTTCTTTATGAATGCTAGCCAAGGGATTTTATCGCAAAAATTCAGATTCATGACATGTACAAGCTCTTGCCTATAATGTGAAAGCTCAGCAGTAGACCAGAGCCTATGCCAGAACCTTAATGGCATAAGTTCCAGGTCCTCTTTTATAGAGGGTAGGCCCATATCAAGTCTTAGGGGAAGAAGGGGTGTACCACGGGGGAGGGCCAGGAGACGCCTTAAGAAATTATTTTCTACATTAGTAATTCCTGTGCCCGCCTTGTGTCCCCAAAGTTCTCCACCACAGGATGCAGCAGCTTTAACTTGGGACTTGTACATTACCACTGCCGGGCTAATTGGTTTATAGGTGGAAGAATTTGCCACCTTCAGAATTCCCCCCGACATTTGTGCAAGTTTCAGGCGGCTTATTGCTACGTGAGGTTCCCATGATAGGTTCTCATGCAGCGTTACCCCTAGATACTGAAAGGTTTTTACTCTCTCCAGTGTTACTGAACTCAGGGAAGGGTTTGGTCTAGTTTTGGCTGTGGGATTAAATATCATAAACTTGGTCTTCCCTGTATTTATTTCCAAGCCATATTGGCTACAGAAAAGACCAAAGCCATCTAAAATCCGTTGAATCCCCATCGGAGATTTGGACAGCAGCAGGGTATCGTCCGCAAACATAATGGCCGGTACCCTCCTGCCGGCCAGGGACGGGGCATCATTGTCATGAACGTTGTCGAGATGTGCAATTACGTTGTTAACATAGAGGCAGAAGAGGGTCGGGGCAAGGACACAACCCTGTCTCACCCCTCTATGAACTGGGAATTTAGATGTCAGCTCACCCGTCCTTCCATACCTAACCTGTGCAAAGTTGTTTTCGTGGAGCCTAATGATGGCGTTTAATAGGTGGCGTGGGACTCCCAGCCCCGTTAGTGTCTCCCAAAGTTTCTTCCTGGGGACCAAGTCAAAAGCTGACCTCAGGTCCACGAACACCATGTACAGCCTTCCCCTCTCAATGATCACAGTTTTCCAATATAGGAGTACGAGGCGGAAGATCTGATCCATGGTGGACGTGTTTTTCCTGAAGCCAGCTTGTAAGGGGCTGAGGATTTTATTTTCCTCCATCCACTCCATGAGATGGTTTAGGAGTAGGCGGGAGTAAATTTTCTGGGGGACATCTATAAGACTTATTGGCCTGTAGTTGGCTGGGACTAGAGGAGAGCCCTTTTTAAAAATGGGCACTATCTCAGCCCCCAGCCAAGTACAAGGAATCTCCATCCCACCCAGAATGGCGTTAAAGAGTGTGAGAAGATAAGGACCCCATATGTCTGGGTAGGAGCGAAAAAGATCGCCGGGCAACCTGTCAAGTCCTGGGGCCTTCTCCCTCGACAGGGCTAGAATACCACTGACCACCTCAGAAAGAGTAAATTCCAAGGCTGGTGCAGTGGCAGGAGCGACAATAAAGGCCCTGTCCCTTACGCCATCGATCTGAGGTGGTTCCTGGTATAATTGGCCAAAATGGGCCTCCCAAGCAGAAGCTGCAATGTTTGGCTCTATTGCAGCTTTGTGTTCTGGCATGCCAGTATTCACCAGGGACCAGAATTTCCTCAGATCTTTCGCTTCCAGTGCTGATGTTAAATCCTGCCATTTATTCCAGTCCCAGTCAGCTCGCGCCACTGCCATAGTTTTCTTGTAAATCCGTCTAAGCTCAGCAAGTTTGCACTTGTCCGATCCCTTTTTAACACACTTCAGGAGTTCGGACTTGGCCTTTTTACAGGATGCATTGTACCAGTTTGGGGTACGAGTTATTTTTTTCCTTTGAGGTAACACTGGGTAAAAGACCTCGCCTAAAAGGGCCACCAGTTCTTCATGGATATGAGCTAATTTCTTATTGAATTCTGGGATTCTTGGCTGCGAGATTAAATTGTCCATTTCCATAAGCTTCGGGAGTGCTAGCCGAAAAATTTTGCTTATGGACTCGTCTGAGCTCCCCAGTTTCCCCCATTTGATCCTACGTCTATTGGAACTAATTAACAGGTTCCCGGGATCATGACTAGGCTCATCGGCGAGTGATCGAGCTGTGCCTTTAGGGTGCACCATATACATTACAAGTGCATTATGATCACTATCCGTTCTTACAATTATTCTAAAGTCCTGAATCTTGGGCCAGAGACTAATGTCTACCAAAATGTAGTCTAACCTGGATTCGTTATTCATCCTATTAAAAGTGCATACGGAGGGGGTATCTGAAATACTGCGGCCATTGCATGCCCTTAAGGAAAAGTTTAACGTTAGGGAGAGTATTTGTACTACTAGGGGAGACCAGATTTTAACATATGGGGATTGGCAGCGCGGAACACCCCAAAGGTCATCTTCCACTGCAAGGGCTCCTTCCTTGAGGCCTTCTAAAGGCTCAAAGTGACAATTTAAGTCGCCTCCCAGGACTATCTTAAGGTCATTAGGGAGGCTAGCCAGAAAGCCAGTAAGATCATCAAGTGTGGGAGATTCCATGGCCAGCTTGGTGGGTCGGGAGTATACGTTAATTATTGCTAAACTTAAAGCGTTGGGCCACCTGAGTATAACACACTGAATGTCCTGCCCAAACACCAATGCACTGCTCTGAAACCTAAAACACTACGCCCAGGATGACACCCTACAATGCCCGAACACTACTGCACTGCCCTTAACCCTGAAACACCAACCCCAGCACGACCCCATACACTGCCCGAACACCACTCCACTGCCCTAAACCCTGAAACACTACCCCCAGCAAGACCCCCCTACACTGCCCGAACACTACTGCACTGCCCTAACCCCTGAAACATCACCTCCAGCAATACTCCCTCCACTGCCCGAACACCACTGCCCTAAATCCTGAAACACCACCCCCAGCAAGACCTCCTACTCTGCCCGAACACCACTGCACTGCCCTAAACCCTGAAACACCACCCCCAGCATGACCCTCTACACTGCCCGAACAACACTGCTCTGCCCGAAACCCTGAAACAGCAGCCCCAGCACGACCCCCTACTTTGCCCGAACACCAATGCACTGCCCAAAGCCCTGACATAACAGCCCCAGCATGACCCCCACACTGCCCGAACAGCACTGCACTGCCTTAAGTCCTGAAACCCCACCCCCAGCATGACCCCCTACACTGCCCGAACAACACTGCACTGCTCTAAACCCTGAAACAACACCCCCACCACAACCCCCTACTCTGCCCGAAATCAACAGCTCTGCCCTAAACCCTAAAACACCAGCCTCAGCACGACCCCCTACACTGCCCGAACACCGCTGCACTGCCCTAAATCCTGAACCACCAGCCACAGCACGACCCCTTACACTGCCCGAAAACCACTGCACTGCCCTAAACCCTGAAACACCACCCCCAGCACGACCCTCTACACTGCCCGAACACCACTGCTCTGCCTGAAACCCTGAAACACCAGCCCCAGCATGACCCCCTACACTGCCCGAACACCACTGCACTGCCCTAAACCCTGAAACACCAGCCCCAGCATGACCCCCTACACTGCCCGAACACCACTGCACTGCCCTAAACCCTGAAACACCAGCCCCAGCTGACCCCCTACACTGCCCGAACACAACTGCACTGTCCTAATCCCTGAAACACCAGCCCCAGCACGACCCTGTACACTTCTCGAACACCACTGCAATGCCCTAAACCCTGAAACACCAGCCCCAGCACAACCCCCTACACTGCCCGAAACACCACTGCACTGCCCTAAACCCTGAAACACCACCCCCAGCATGACCACCTACACTGCCCGAACACCACTGCACTGCCCTAAACCCTGAAACACCACCCCCAGCACGACCCCCTACACCGCTTGAACACCACTTCCCTGCCCTAAACCCTGAAACACCACCCCCCAGCACGATCCCCTGCTCTGCCCGAACACCACTGCTCTGCCCTAAACCCTAAAACACCAGCCCCAGCAGGACCCCCTACACTGCCCGAACACCAATGCACTGCTCTGAAACCTAAAACACTACTCCCAGCACGACACCCTACACTGCCCGAACACCACTCCACTGCCCTAAACCCTGAAACACTACCCCAGCAAGACCCCCTACACTGCCCGAACACTACTGCACTGCCCTAACCCCTGAAACATCACCTCCAGCAATACCCCCTCCACTGCCCGAACACCACTGCCCTGAATCCTGAAACACCACCCCCAGCAAGACCTCCTACTCTGCCCGAACACCACTGCACTGCTCTAAACCCTGAAACACCACCCCCAGCATGACCCTCTACACTGCCCGAACAACACTGCTCTGCCCGAATCCCTGAAACAGCAGCCCCAGCACGACCCCCTACTCTGCCCGAACACCACTGCACTGCCCAAAACCCTGACACACCATCCCCAGCATGACCCCCTACACTGCCCGAACAGCACTGCACTGCCCTAAACCCTGAAACACCACCCCCAGCACGACTCCCTACACAGTCCTAACAACACTGCACTGCTCTAAACCCTGAAACAACACCCCCAGCACGACCCCCACTCTGCCCGAACACAACTGCTGTGCCCTAAACCCTAAAACACCAGCTTCAGCACGACCCCTTACACTGCCCGAACACCACTGCATTGCCCTAAACCCTGAACCACCAGCCACAGCACAACCCCTTACACTGCCCGAAAACCACTACAGTGCCCTAAACCCTGAAACACCAGCCATAGCATGACCCCCTACAACGCTCAAACACCACTGCACTGCCCTAAACCCTGAAACACCAGCCAGCATGACCCCCTACACTGCCCGAACACCACTGCACTGCCCTAATCCCTGAAACACCAGCCCCAGCATGACCCCCTACACTGCCCGAACACCACTGCATTGCCCTAAACCCTGAAACACCAGCCCCAGCAGGATCCCCTACACTGCCCGAACACTACTGCACTGCCCTAAACCCTGAAACACCAGCCCCAGCACAACCCCCTACACTGCTCTAACACCACTTCTTTGTCCTAAACCATGAAACACCAGCCCCAGCATGACCCCGTACACTGCCCGAACACCACTGCAATGCCCTAAACCCTGAACACCAGCCCCATCATGTCCCTCTACACTGCCCGAACACCACTGCAATGCCCTAAACCCTGAAAAACCAGCTCCAGCATGACCCCCTACACTGCCCGAACACCACTGCACTGCCCTAAACCCTGAAACACCAGCCACAGCATGACACCCTACACTGCCCGAACACCACTGTACTGCCTTAAACCCTGAAACACCACCCCCAGCAAGACCCCTACACTGCCCGAACACCACTGCACTGCCCTAAACCCTGAAACACCACCCCCAGCACGACCCTCTACACTGCCCGAACACCACTGCACTGCCCGAACCCCTGAAACACCACCCCCAGCACGACCACCTACACCGCTTGAACACCACTGCCCTGCCCTAAACCCTGAAACACCAGCCCCTGCACGACCCCTCACACTGCCCGAACACCACTGCTCTGCCCTTAACCCTGAAACACCACCCCCAGCAGGACCCCCTACACTGCCCAAACCAATCCAATCCAATCCAAATTTCTTTATTTCGGCCAATTAGGCCATAAAAGATACAATCACACAATACATTAAAAAGAATCACAGAGAATAAAAATAGTTAATAAAATCAGTAAAATCAATACACAAAGGATTGCGGGCGTCTCAAACCAGGAAATTCATTAGACAGAACGGTTGTTAATTAGTTTGGACCTTATCTGCCACATAGCCATTAAAAATTTTGCAACTGCAAAGACTATATACGGATTAGTATTTGTTTTCAATATTCTATACACCTGGAGATGACTCCTAATGCCCAGGTTTCTGCATAGCGGGATTAACCAGTATCTTCTTGGTCTATTGTAAGCTGGGCAAAAAAAAACAATGTGGGTTTCTTCCTCATCATGAATACAACATCCTGGACAAATTTTGTCGTTATTTTTTGACCAATTGTGGGTGAAAATTTTAATAGGGAGAGTCCCTAGCCTCCATTGTATAAACAATTTTCTGGATAATATGGGGAAAATAATATCCATAAAACCCTCAAACTGGTAAGAGTCCTTAAAAGTCAGAAATCGATCGGTCAAGGACCCTTTATTGGATGCAGAGACCAGGGAGGCATAGCGTTGCTCCCTATATATACCCACAAAACGTTTGCGGGAAACCCCCAGACAGCCTTGCTCAGGCGACTCCCATAGTTCAGGGAGTCCCATCCGATGGAGTTCTTTCTTTATGAATGCTAGCCAAGGGATTTTATCGCAAAAATTCAGATTCATGACATGTACAAGCTCTTGCCTATAATGTGAAAGCTCAGCAGTAGACCAGAGCCTATGCCAGAACCTTAATGGCATAAGTTCCAGGTCCTCTTTTATAGAGGGTAGGCCCATATCAAGTCTTAGGGGAAGAAGGGGTGTACCACGGGGGAGGGCCAGGAGACGCCTTAAGAAATTATTTTCTACATTAGTAATTCCTGTGCCCGCCTTGTGTCCCCAAAGTTCTCCACCACAGGATGCAGCAGCTTTAACTTGGGACTTGTACATTACCACTGCCGGGCTAATTGGTTTATAGGTGGAAGAATTTGCCACCTTCAGAATTCCCCCCGACATTTGTGCAAGTTTCAGGCGGCTTATTGCTACGTGAGGTTCCCATGATAGGTTCTCATGCAGCGTTACCCCTAGATACTGAAAGGTTTTTACTCTCTCCAGTGTTACTGAACTCAGGGAAGGGTTTGGTCTAGTTTTGGCTGTGGGATTAAATATCATAAACTTGGTCTTCCCTGTATTTATTTCCAAGCCATATTGGCTACAGAAAAGACCAAAGCCATCTAAAATCCGTTGAATCCCCATCGGAGATTTGGACAGCAGCAGGGTATCGTCCGCAAACATAATGGCCGGTACCCTCCTGCCGGCCAGGGACGGGGCATCATTGTCATGAACGTTGTCGAGATGTGCAATTACGTTGTTAACATAGAGGCAGAAGAGGGTCGGGGCAAGGACACAACCCTGTCTCACCCCTCTATGAACTGGGAATTTAGATGTCAGCTCACCCGTCCTTCCATACCTAACCTGTGCAAAGTTGTTTTCGTGGAGCCTAATGATGGCGTTTAATAGGTGGCGTGGGACTCCCAGCCCCGTTAGTGTCTCCCAAAGTTTCTTCCTGGGGACCAAGTCAAAAGCTGACCTCAGGTCCACGAACACCATGTACAGCCTTCCCCTCTCAATGATCACAGTTTTCCAATATAGGAGTACGAGGCGGAAGATCTGATCCATGGTGGACGTGTTTTTCCTGAAGCCAGCTTGTAAGGGGCTGAGGATTTTATTTTCCTCCATCCACTCCATGAGATGGTTTAGGAGTAGGCGGGAGTAAATTTTCTGGGGGACATCTATAAGACTTATTGGCCTGTAGTTGGCTGGGACTAGAGGAGAGCCCTTTTTAAAAATGGGCACTATCTCAGCCCCCAGCCAAGTACAAGGAATCTCCATCCCACCCAGAATGGCGTTAAAGAGTGTGAGAAGATAAGGACCCCATATGTCTGGGTAGGAGCGAAAAAGATCGCCGGGCAACCTGTCAAGTCCTGGGGCCTTCTCCCTCGACAGGGCTAGAATACCACTGACCACCTCAGAAAGAGTAAATTCCAAGGCTGGTGCAGTGGCAGGAGCGACAATAAAGGCCCTGTCCCTTACGCCATCGATCTGAGGTGGTTCCTGGTATAATTGGCCAAAATGGGCCTCCCAAGCAGAAGCTGCAATGTTTGGCTCTATTGCAGCTTTGTGTTCTGGCATGCCAGTATTCACCAGGGACCAGAATTTCCTCAGATCTTTCGCTTCCAGTGCTGATGTTAAATCCTGCCATTTATTCCAGTCCCAGTCAGCTCGCGCCACTGCCATAGTTTTCTTGTAAATCCGTCTAAGCTCAGCAAGTTTGCACTTGTCCGATCCCTTTTTAACACACTTCAGGAGTTCGGACTTGGCCTTTTTACAGGATGCATTGTACCAGTTTGGGGTACGAGTTATTTTTTTCCTTTGAGGTAACACTGGGTAAAAGACCTCGCCTAAAAGGGCCACCAGTTCTTCATGGATATGAGCTAATTTCTTATTGAATTCTGGGATTCTTGGCTGCGAGATTAAATTGTCCATTTCCATAAGCTTCGGGAGTGCTAGCCGAAAAATTTTGCTTATGGACTCGTCTGAGCTCGCCAGTTTCCCCCATTTGATCCTACGTCTATTGGAACTAATTAACAGGTTCCCGGGATCATGACTAGGCTCATCAGCGAGTGATCGAGCTGTGCCTTTAGGGTGCACCATATACATTACAAGTGCATTATGATCACTATCCGTTCTTACAATTATTCTAAAGTCCTGAATCTTGGGCCAGAGACTAATGTCTACCAAAATGTAGTCTAACCTGGATTCGTTATTCATCCTATTAAAAGTGCATACGGAGGGGGTATCTGAAATACTGCGGCCATTGCATGCCCTTAAGGAAAAGTTTAACGTTAGGGAGAGTATTTGTACTACTAGGGGAGACCAGATTTTAACATATGGGGATTGGCAGCGCGGAACACCCCAAAGGTCATCTTCCACTGCAAGGGCTCCTTCCTTGAGGCCTTCTAAAGGCTCAAAGTGACAATTTAAGTCGCCTCCCAGGACTATCTTAAGGTCATTAGGGAGGCTAGCCAGAAAGCCAGTAAGATCATCAAGTGTGGGAGATTCCATGGCCAGCTTGGTGGGTCGGGAGTATACGTTAATTATTGCTAAACTTAAAGCGTTGGGCCACCTGAGTATAACACACTGAATGTCCTGCCCAAACACCAATGCACTGCTCTGAAACCTAAAACACTACGCCCAGGATGACACCCTACAATGCCCGAACACTACTGCACTGCCCTAAACCCTGAAACACCAACCCCAGCACGACCCCATACACTGCCCGAACACCACTCCACTGCCCTAAACCCTGAAACACTACCCCCAGCAAGACCCCCCTACACTGCCCGAACACTACTGCACTGCCCTAACCCCTGAAACATCACCTCCAGCAATACTCCCTCCACTGCCCGAACACCACTGCCCTAAATCCTGAAACACCACCCCCAGCAAGACCTCCTACTCTGCCCGAACACCACTGCACTGCCCTAAACCCTGAAACACCACCCCCAGCATGACCCTCTACACTGCCCGAACAACACTGCTCTGCCCGAAACCCTGAAACAGCAGCCCCAGCACGACCCCCTACTTTGCCCGAACACCAATGCACTGCCCAAAGCCCTGACATAACAGCCCCAGCATGACCCCCACACTGCCCGAACAGCACTGCACTGCCTTAAGTCCTGAAACCCCACCCCCAGCATGACCCCCTACACTGCCCGAACAACACTGCACTGCTCTAAACCCTGAAACAACACCCCCACCACAACCCCCTACTCTGCCCGAAATCAACAGCTCTGCCCTAAACCCTAAAACACCAGCCTCAGCACGACCCCCTACACTGCCCGAACACCGCTGCACTGCCCTAAATCCTGAACCACCAGCCACAGCACGACCCCTTACACTGCCCGAAAACCACTGCACTGCCCTAAACCCTGAAACACCACCCCCAGCACGACCCTCTACACTGCCCGAACACCACTGCTCTGCCTGAAACCCTGAAACACCAGCCCCAGCATGACCCCCTACACTGCCCGAACACCACTGCACTGCCCTAAACCCTGAAACACCAGCCCCAGCACGACCCCCTACACTGCCCAAACACCACTGCACTGCCCTAAACCCTAAAACACGACCCCCAGCACGACCCATTACACTGCCTGAACACCACTGCACTGTTCTATACCCTGAAACACCACCCCCAGCACGACCCCCTATACTGCTCGAACAACACTGCACTGCCCTAAACACTGAAACACCACTTCCAGCAAAACCCCCTACATTGCCCAAACACAACTGCCCTAAACCCTGAAACACCACCCCCTGCAAGAGCCCCTACACTGCCAGAACTCCACTGCATGCCCTAAACCCTGAAACACCACCCCCTGCACGACACCCTACACTGCCCGAACACCACTGCTCTGCCCTAAACCCTGAAACACCAGCCCCAGCATGACACCCTACAATGCCCGAACACCACTGAACTGCCCTAAGCCCAGAAACACCAGACACACAACCCCCTACACTGCCCGAACACCACTGCACTGCCCTAAACCCTGAAACACCAGCCCCAGCATGACCCCCTACACTGCCCAAACACCACTGCACTGCCCTAAACCCTGAAACACCAGCCCCAGCACGACCCCCTACACTGCCCGAACACCACTGCACTGTCCTAATCCCTGAAACACCAGCCCCAGCACGACCCTGTACACTTCCGGAAACCACTGCAATGCCCTAAACCCTGAAACACCAGCCCCTGCACAACCCCCTACACTGCCCGAACACCACTGCACTGCCCTAAACCCTGAAACACCACCCCCAGCATGACCACCTACACTGCCCGAACACCACTGCACTACCCTAAACCCTGAAACACCACCCCCAGCACGACCCCCTACACCGCTTGAACACCACTTCCCTGCCCTAAACCCTGAAACACCACCCCCAGCACGATCCCCTGCTCTGCCCGAACACCACTGCTCTGCCCTAAACCCTAAAACACCAGCCCCAGCAGGACCCCCTACACTGCCCGAACACCAATGCACTGCTCTGAAACCTAAAACACTACCCCCAGCACGACACCCTACACTGCCCGAACACCACTCCACTGCCCTAAACCCTGAAACACTACCCCAGCAAGACCCCCTACACTGCCCGAACACTACTGCACTGCCCTAACCCCTGAAACATCACCTCCAGCAATACCCCCTCCACTGCCCGAACACCACTGCCCTAAATCCTGAAACACCACCCCCAGCAAGACCTCCTACTCTGCCCGAACACCACTGCACTGCCCTAAACCGTGAAACACCACCCCCAGCATGACCCTCTACACTGCCCGAACAACACTGCTCTGCCCGAATCCCTGAAACAGCAGCCCCAGCACGACTCCCTACTCTGCCCGAACACCACTGCACTGCCCAAAACCCTGACACACCATCCCCAGCATGACCCCCTACACTGCCCGAACAGCACTGCACTGCCCTAAACCCTGAAACACCACCCCCAGCACGACTCCCTACACAGTCCGAACAACACTGCACTGCTCTAAACCCTGAAACAACACCCCCAGCACGACCTCCACTCTGCCCGAACACAACTGCTCTGCCCTAAACCCTAAAACACCAGCCTCAGCACGACCCCTTACACTGCCCAAACACCACTGCATTGCCCTAAACCCTGAACCACCAGCCACAGCACGACCCCTTACACTGCCCGAAAACCACTACAGTGCCCTAAACCCTGAAACACCAGCCATAGCATGACCTCCTACAATGCTCGAACACCACTGCACTGCCCTAAACCCTAAAACACCAGCCAGCATGACCCCCTACACTGCCCGAACACCACTGCACTGCCATAATCCCTGAAACACCAGCCCCAGCATGACCCCGTACACTGCCCGAACACCACTGCAATGCCCTAAACCCTGAACACCAGCCCCATCATGACCCTCTACACAGCCCGAACACCACTGCAATGCCCTAAACCCTGAAAAACCAGCCCCAGCATGACCCCCTACACTGCCCGAACACCACTGCACTGCCCTAAACCCTGAAACACCAGCCCCAGCATGACACCCTACACTGCCGGAACACCACTGTACTGCCTTAAACCCTGAAACACCACCCCCAGCAAGACCCCTACACTGCCCGAACACCACTGCACTGCTCTAAACCCTGAAACACCACCCCCAGCACGACCCTCTACACTGCCCGAACACCACTGCACTGCCCGAACCCCTGAAACACCACCCCCAGCATGACCACCTACACCGCTTGAACACCACTGCCCTGCCCTAAACCCTGAAACATAACCCCCAGCACGACCCCCTGCTCTGCCCGAACACCACTGCTCTGCCCTAAACCCTAAAACACCAGCCCCTGCACGACCCCTCACACTGCCCGAACACCACTGCACTGCCCTTAACCCTGAAACACCACCCCCAGCAGGACCCCCTACACTGCCCAAACACCAATGCACTGCTCTGAAACCTAAAACACTACGCCCAGGATGACACCCTACACTGCCCGAACACTACTGCACTGCCCTAAACCCTGAAACACCAACCCCAGCACGACCCCATACACTGCCCGAACACCACTCCACTGCCCTAAACCCTGAAACACTACCCCCAGCAAGACCCCCTACACTGCCCGAACACTACTGCACTACCCTAACCCCTGAAACATCACCTCCAGCAATACCCCCTCCACTGCCCGAACACCACTGCCCTAAATCCTGAAACACCACCCCCAGCAAGACCTCCTACTCTGCCCGAACACCCCCAGCATGACCCCCTACACTGCCTGAACACCACTGCACTGCCCTAAACCCTGAAACACCACCCCCAGCATGACCCTCTACACTGCCCGAACAACACTGCTCTGCCCGAAACCCTGAAACAGCAGCCCCAGCACGACCCCCTACTTTGCCCGAACACCAATGCACTGCCCAAAGCCCTGACACAACAGCCCCAGCATGACCCCCACACTGCCCGAACAGCACTGCACTGCCTTAAGTCCTGAAACCCCACCCCCAGCATGACCCCCTACACTGCCCGAACAACACTGCACTGCTCTAAACCCTGAAACAACACCTCCACCACAACCCCCTACTCTGCCCGAACACAACTGCTCTGCCCTAAACCCTAAAACACCAGCCTCAGCACGACCCCTTACACTGCCCGAACACCACTGCACTGCCCTAAACCCTGAACCACCAGCCACAGCACGACCCCTTACACTGCCCGAAAACCACTGCACTGCCCTAAACCCTGAAACACCACCCCCAGCACGACCCTCTACACTGCCCGAACACCACTGCTCTGCCTGAAACCCTGAAACACCAGCCCCAGCATGACCCCCTACACTGCCCGAACACCACTGCACTGCCCTAAACCCTGAAACACCAGCCCCAGCACGACCCCCTACACTGCCCAAACACCACTGCACTGCCCTAAACCCTGAAACACGACCCCCAGCACGACCCATTACACTGCCTGAACACCACTGCACTGTTCTCTACCCTGAAACAACACCCCCAGCAAGACCCCCTACACTGCCCAAACACCACTGCACTGCCCTAAATCCTGAAACACCACCCCCAGCACGACCCATTACACTTCCTGAACACCACCGCCCTGTTCTAAACCCTGAAACACCACCCCCTGCTAGACCCCCTTCACTACCCGAACACCACTGCACCACTGCCCTAAACCCTTTAACACCACCCCCAGCAAGACACCCTACTCTGCCCGAACCCCACTTCCCTAAACCCTGAAACACCACCTCCTGCAAGACCCCCTACACTGCCCGAACACCACTGCACTTTGCTAGACCCTGAAACAGCACCCCCAGCAAGACCCCTACACTACCCGAACACCAGTGCCCTAAAACCTGAAACACCACTCCCAGCACGACCCCCTACTCTGTCCAAACACCACTGCACTGCCTGAAACCCTGAAACACCAGCCAGCATGACCCCCTACACTGCCCGAACACCACTGCACTGTGCTAGACCCTGAAACAGCACCCCCAGCAAGACCCCTACACTACCTGAACACCAGTGCCCTAAAACCTGAAACAACACTCCCAGCACGACCCCCTACTCTGTCCAAACATCACTGCACTGCCCTAAACCCTGAAACACCACCCTCAGCACAACCCTCTACATGGCCCAAACACCACTGGACTGCCCTAAAACCTGAAACACCAGACCCAGCACGACCCCCTACACTGCCCAAACACCACTGCTCTGCCCTAAACCCTGAAACACCAGCCCCTTCATGACCCCTACACTGCCCGAACACCACTTCACTGCCCTAAACCCTGAAACACCAGCCCCAGCACGACCCCCTACACTGCCCGAACACCACTGCATTGTCCTAAACCCTGAAACACCAGCCCCAGCACGACCCCCTACATTGCCCGAACACCACTGCACTGCCCTATACCCTGAAACACCAGCCCCAGCATGACCCTCTACACTGTCCGAACACCACTGCACTGCCCTAAACTCTGAAACACCAGCCCCAGCACGACCCATTACACTTCCTGAACACCACCGCCCTGTTCTAAACCCTGAAACACCACCCCCTGCTAGACCCCCTTCACTACCCGAACACCACTGCACCACTGCCCTAAACCCTTTAACACCACCCACAGCAAGACACCCTACTCTGCCCGAACCCCACTTCCCTAAACCCTGAAACACCACCTCCTGCAAGACCCCCTACACTGCCCGAACACCACTGCACTTTGCTAGACCCTGAAACAGCACCCCCAGCAAGACCCCTACACTACCCGAACACCAGTGCCCTAAAACCTGAAACACCACTCCCAGCACGACCCCCTACTCTGTCCAAACACCACTGCACTGCCTGAAACCCTGAAACACCAGCCAGCATGACCCCCTACACTGCCCGAACACCACTGCACTGTGCTAGACCCTGAAACAGCACCCCCAGCAAGACCCCTACACTACCTGAACACCAGTGCCCTAAAACCTGAAACAACACTCCCAGCACGACCCCCTACTCTGTCCAAACATCACTGCACTGCCCTAAACCCTGAAACACCACCCTCAGCACAACCCTCTACATGGCCCAAACACCACTGGACTGCCCTAAAACCTGAAACACCAGACCCAGCACGACCCCCTACACTGCCCAAACACCACTGCTCTGCCCTAAACCCTGAAACACCAGCCCCTTCATGACCCCTACACTGCCCGAACACCACTTCACTGCCCTAAACCCTGAAACACCAGCCCCAGCACGACCCCCTACACTGCCCGAACACCACTGCATTGTCCTAAACCCTGAAACACCAGCCCCAGCACGACCCCCTACATTGCCCGAACACCACTGCACTGCCCTATACCCTGAAACACCAGCCCCAGCATGACCCCCTACACTGTCCGAACACCACTGCACTGCCCTAAACTCTGAAACACAAGCCCCAGCACGACCCCGTACACTGCCCAAACACCACTGCCCTCAACCCTGAAACACCACCCCCAGCACAACCCCCTACACTGCCCGAACACCACTGCACTGTCCTAATCCCTGAAACACCAGCCCCAGCACGACCCTGTACACTTCCCGAACACCACTGCAATGCCCTAAACCCTGAAACACCAGCCCCAGCACAACCCCCTACACTGCCCGAACACCACAGCACTGCCCTAAACCCTGAAACACCACCCCCAGAACGACCACCTACACTGCCCGAACACCACTGCACTACCCTAAACCCTGAAACACCACCCCCAGCACGACCCCCTACACCGCTTGAACACCACTTCCCTGCCCTAAACCCTGAAACACCACCCCCAGCACGATCCCCTGCTCTGCCCGAACACCACTGCTCTGCCCTAAACCCTAAAACACCAGCCAGCATGACCCCCTACACAGCCCGAACACCACTGCACTGCCCTTAACCGTGAAACACCAGCCCCAGCATGACCCCCTACACTGCCGAAACACCACTGCACTGTCCTAAACCCTGAAACACTACCCCAGCAAGACCCCCTACACTGCCCGAACACTACTGCACTGCCCTAAACCCTGAAACACCACCCCCAGCACGACCCTCTACACTGCCCGAACACCACTGCCCTACATCCTGAAACACCACCCCCAGCAAGACCTCCTACTCTGCCCGAACACCACTGCAATGCCCTAAACCCTGAAACACCAGCCCCAGCACAACCCCCTACACTGCCCGAACACCACAGCACTGCCCTAAACCCTGAAACACCACCCCCAGAACGACCACCTACACTGCCCGAACACCACTGCACTACCCTAAACCCTGAAACACCACCCCCAGCACGACCCCCTACACCGCTTGAACACCACTTCCCTGCCCTAAACCCTGAAACACCACCCCCAGCACGATCCCCTGCTCTGCCCGAACACCACTGCTCTGCCCTAAACCCTAAAACACCAGCCAGCATGACCCCCTACACAGCCCGAACACCACTGCACTGCCCTTAACCGTGAAACACCAGCCCCAGCATGACCCCCTACACTGCCGAAACACCACTGCACTGTCCTAAACCCTGAAACACTACCCCAGCAAGACCCCCTACACTGCCCGAACGCTACTGCACTGCCCTAAACCCTGAAACACCACCCCCAGCATGACCCTCTACACTGCCCGAACACCACTGCCCTACATCCTGAAACACCACCCCCAGCAAGACCTCCTACTCTGCCCGAACACCACTGCACTGCCCTAAACCCTGAAACACCACCCCCAGCACGACCCTCTACACTGCCCGAACACCACTGCACTGCCCGATCCCCTGAAACACCACCCCCAGCACGACCACCTACACCGCTTGAACACCACTGCACTGCCCTAAACCCTGAAACATAACCCCCAGCAAGACCCCCTGATCTGCCTGAACACCACTGCTCTGCCCTAAACCCTAAAACACCAGCCCCTGCACGACCCCTCACACTGCCCGAACACCACTGCACTGCCCTTAACTCTGAAACACCACCCCCAGCAGGACCCCCTACACTGCCCAAACACCAATGCACTGCTCTGAAACCTAAAACACTACACCCAGGATGACACCCTACACTGCCCGAACACTACTGCACTGCCCTAAACCCTGAAACACCAACCCCAGCACGACCCCATACACTGCCCGAACACCACTCCACTGCCCTAAACCCTGAAACACTACCCCCAGCAAGACCCCCTACACTGCCCGAACACTACTGCACTGCCCTAACCCCTGAAACATCACCTCCAGCAATACCCCCTCCACTGCCCGAACACCACTGCCCTACATCCTGAAACACCACCCCCAGCAAGACCTCCTACTCTGCCCGAACACCACTGCACTGCCCTAAACCCTGAAACACCACCCCCAGCATGACCCTCTACACTGCCCGAACAACACTGCTCTGCCCGAAACCCTGAAACAGCAGCCCCAGCACGACCCCCTACTTTGCCCGAACACCAATGCACTGCCCAAAGCCCTGACACAACAGCCCCAGCATGACCCCCACACTGCCCGAACAGCACTGCACTGCCTTAAGTCCTGAAACCCCACCCCCAGCATGACCCCCTACACTGCCCGAACAACACTGCACTGCTCTAAACCCTGAAACAACACCCCCACCACAACCCCCTACTCTGCCCGAACACCACTGCTCTGCCTGAAACCCTGAAACACCAGCCCCAGCATGACCCCCTACACTGCCCGAACACCACTGCACTGCCCTAAACCCTGAAACACCAGCCCCAGCACGACCCCCTACACTGCCTAAACACCACTGCACTGCCCTAAACCCTGAAACACGACCCCCAGCACGACCCATTACACTGCCTGAACACCACTGCACTGTTCTATACCCTGAAACAACACCCCCAGCAAGACCCCCTACACTGCCCTAACACCACTGCACTGCCCTAAACCCTGAAACACCACCCCCAGCACGACCCATTACACTGCCTGAACACCACCGCACTGTTCTAAACCCTGAAACACCACCCCCTGCTAGACCCCCTTCACTACCCGAAAACCACTGCACCACTGCCCTAAACCCTTTAACACCACCCCCAGCAAGACACCCTACTCTGCCCGAACCCCACTTCCCTAAACCCTGAAACACCACCCCCTGCAAGACCCCCTACACTGCCCGAACACCACTGCACTGTGCTAGACCCTGAAACAGCACCCCCAGCAAGACCCCTACACTACCCGAACACCAGTGCCCTAAAACCTGAAACACCACTCCCAGCACGACCCCCTACTCTGTCCGAACACCACTGCACTGCCCTAAACCCTGAAACACCAGCCCCAGCACAACCCACTACAGTGCCCGAACACCACTGCACTGCCCTAAACCCTGAAACACCAGCCCCCGCACGACCCCCTTCTCTGCCCGAACACTACTCTACTGCCCTAAACCCTGAAACACCAGCCACCGCAGGACCCCTTACACTGCCCAAACACCACTGCCCTGCCTTAATGCCTGAAACACCAGCCCTCGCACGACCCCCTATACTGCCCGAACACCAATGCACTGCCCTAAACCCTGAAACACCACCCTCAACAAGAACCCCTACACTGCCCGAACACCACTGCCCTGAACCCTGAAACACCACCACCAGCAAGACCCCCTACACTGCCCGAATACCATTGCCCTAAACCCTGAAACACCACCCACAGCAAGACCCCCTACTCTAACCGAACACCACTTCCCTAAACCCTGAAACATCACACCCTGCACGACCCCCTACACTGCACGAACATCACTGCACTGCCCTAAACCCTGAAACACCACCCCCAGCACGACCCCCTACACTGCCCAAACACCACTGCTCTGCCCTAAACCCTGAAACACCAGCCCCTTCATGACCCCTACACTGCCCGAACACCACTTCACTGCCCTAAACCCTGAAACACCAGCCCCAGCACGACCCCCTACACTGCCCGAACACCACTGCATTGTCCTAAACCCTGAAACACCAGCCCCAGCACGACCCCCTACACTGCCTGAACACCACTGCACTGCCCTATACCCTGAAACACCAGCCCCAGCATGACCCCCTACACTGTCCGAACACCATTGCACTGCCCTAAACTCTGAAACACAAGCCCCAGCACGACCCCGTCCACTGCCCAAACACCACTGCCCTCAACCGTGAAACACCACCCCCAGCAAGACCCCCTACGCTGCCCAATCACCACTGCCCTAAACCCTGAAACACCACCCCAGCACGAACCCCTACTCTGCCCGAACACCACTGCAGTGCCCTAAACCCTGAAACACCACCCCCAGCACAACCCCCTACACTGTCCGAACACCACTGCTCTGCACAAAACCCTAAAACACCAGCCCCAGCACGACCCCCTAAATTGCCCGAACACCACTGCACTGCCGTAAACCCTGAAACACCAGCCCCAGCACGACCCCTTACACTGCCCGAACACCACTGCACTGCCCTAAATCCTGAAACACCACCCCCAGCACAACCCCCTACACTGTCCGAACACCACTGCTCTGCACAAAACCCTAAAACACCAGCCCCAGCACGACCCCCTAAATTGCCCGAACACCCCTGCACTGCCGTAAACCCTGAAACACCAGCCCCAGCACGACCCCTTACACTGCCCGAACACCACTGCACTGCCCTAAATCTTGAAACACCACCCCCGGCACAACCTCCTACATTGCCCGAACACCACTGCAGTGCCCTAAACCCTGAAACACCACCCCCAGCACAATCCCCTACACTTTCCGAACACCACTGCTCTGTACAAAACCCTAAACACCAGCCCCAGCACAACCCCCTACATTCCCTGAATACCACTGCACTGCCCTAAACCCTGAAACACCAGCCCCGGCACGACCCTCCACACTGCCCGAACACCACTGCACTGCCCTAAATCCTGATACACCACCCCCGGCACAACCTCCTACACTGCCCGAACACCACTGCTCTGCCCTAAACCTTGAAACACCACCCCCAGAACGACCCCATCTCTTTCTGAACACCACTGCACTGCCTTAAATCCTGAAACACCAGCCCCAGCACGACCCCCTACAGTGCCCGAACACCACTACACTGCACTAAAACCTGGAAAAACCAGCCCCAGCATGACCCCCTACACTGCCCGAACACCACTGCACTGAACCCTGAAACACCACCACCAGCAAGACCCCCTACACTGCCCGAATACCATTGCCCTAAACCCTGAAACACCACCACCAGCAAGACCCCCTACACTACCCAAACACCACTGCACCACTGCCCTAAACCCTGAAACACCACCCCCTGCACGACCCCCTACACTGCACGAACATCACTGCACTGCCCTAAACCCTGAAACACCACCCCCAGCACAACCCTCTACACGGCCCGAACACCACTGCACTGCCCTAAACCCTGAAACATAACCCCCAGCACGACCCCCTGCTCTGCCTGAACACCACTGCTCTGCCCTAAACCCTAAAACACCAGCCCCTGCACGACCCCTCACACTGCCCGAACACCACTGCACTGCCCTTAACCCAGAAACACCACCCCCAGCAGGACCCCCTACACTGCCCAAACACCAATGCACTGCTCTGAAATCTAAAACACTACACCCAGGATGACACCCTACACTGCCCGAACACTACTGCACTGCCCTAAACCCTGAAACACCAACCCCAGCACGACCCCATACACTGCCCGAACACCACTCCACTGCCCTAAACCCTGAAACACTACCCCCAGCAAGACCCCCTACACTGCCCGAACACTACTGCACTGCCCTAACCCCTGAAACATCACCTCCAGCAATACCCCCTCCACTGCCCGAACACCACTGCCCTACATCCTGAAACACCACCCCCAGCAAGACCTCCTACTCTGCCCAAAAACCACTGCACTGCCCTAAACCCTGAAACACCACCCCCAGCATGACCCTCTACACTGCCCGAACAACACTGCTCTGCCCGAAACCCTGAAACAGCAGCCCCAGCACGACCCCCTACTTTGCCCGAACACCAATGCACTGCCCAAAGCCCTGACACAACAGCCCCAGCATGACCCCCACACTGCCCGCACAGCACTGCACTGCCTTAAGTCCTGAAACCCCACCCCCAGCATGACCCCCTACACTGCCCGAACAACACTGCACTGCTCTAAACCCTGAAACAACACCCCCACCACAACCCCCTACTCTGCCCGAACACAACTGCTCTGCCCTAAACCCTAAAACACCAGCCTCAGCACGACCCCTTACACTGCCCGAACACCACTGCACTGCCCTAAACCCTGAACCACCAGCCACAGCACGACCCCTTACACTGCCCGAAAACCACTGCACTGCCCTAAACCCTGAAACACCACCCCCAGCACGACCCTCTACACTGCCCGAACACCACTGCTCTGCCTGAAACCCTGAAACACCAGCCCCAGCATGACCCCCTACACTGCCCGAACACCACTGCACTGCCCTAAACCCTGAAACACCAGCCCCAGCACGACCCCCTACACTGCCTAAACACCACTGCACTGCCCTAAACCCTGAAACACGACCCCCAGCACGACCCCCTACAGTGCCCGAACACCACTACACTGCACTAAAACCTGGAAAAACCAGCCCCAGCATGACCCCCTACACTGCCCGAACACCACTGCACTGAACCCTGAAACACCACCACCAGCAAGACCCCCTACACTGCCCGAATACCATTGCCCTAAACCCTGAAACACCACCACCAGCAAGACCCCCTACACTACCCAAACACCACTGCACCACTGCCCTAAACCCTGAAACACCACCCCCAGCAAGACCCCCTACTCTAACCGAACACCACTTCCCTAAACCCTGAAACACCACCCCCTGCACGACCCCCTACACTGCACGAACATCACTGCACTGCCCTAAACCCTGAAACACCACCCCCAGCACAACCCTCTACACGGCCCGAACACCACTGCACTGCCCTAAACCCTGAAACATAACCCCCAGCACGACCCCCTGCTCTGCCTGAACACCACTGCTCTGCCCTAAACCCTAAAACACCAGCCCCTGCACGACCCCTCACACTGCCCGAACACCACTGCACTGCCCTTAACCCAGAAACACCACCCCCAGCAGGACCCCCTACACTGCCCAAACACCAATGCACTGCTCTGAAATCTAAAACACTACACCCAGGATGACACCCTACACTGCCCGAACACTACTGCACTGCCCTAAACCCTGAAACACCAACCCCAGCACGACCCCATACACTGCCCGAACACCACTCCACTGCCCTAAACCCTGAAACACTACCCCCAGCAAGACCCCCTACACTGCCCGAACACTACTGCACTGCCCTAACCCCTGAAACATCACCTCCAGCAATACCCCCTCCACTGCCCGAACACCACTGCCCTACATCCTGAAACACCACCCCCAGCAAGACCTCCTACTCTGCCCAAACACCACTGCACTGCCCTAAACCCTGAAACACCACCCCCAGCATGACCCTCTACACTGCCCGAACAACACTGCTCTGCCCGAAACCCTGAAACAGCAGCCCCAGCACGACCCCCTACTTTGCCCGAACACCAATGCACTGCCCAAAGCCCTGACACAACAGCCCCAGCATGACCCCCACACTGCCCGCACAGCACTGCACTGCCTTAAGTCCTGAAACCCCACCCCCAGCATGACCCCCTACACTGCCCGAACAACACTGCACTGCTCTAAACCCTGAAACAACACCCCCACCACAACCCCCTACTCTGCCCGAACACAACTGCTCTGCCCTAAACCCTAAAACACCAGCCTCAGCACGACCCCTTACACTGCCCGAACACCACTGCACTGCCCTAAACCCTGAACCACCAGCCACAGCACGACCCCTTACACTGCCCGAAAACCACTGCACTGCCCTAAACCCTGAAACACCACCCCCAGCACGACCCTCTACACTGCCCGAACACCACTGCTCTGCCTGAAACCCTGAAACACCAGCCCCAGCATGACCCCCTACACTGCCCGAACACCACTGCACTGCCCTAAACCCTGAAACACCAGCCCCAGCACGACCCCCTACACTGCCTAAACACCACTGCACTGCCCTAAACCCTGAAACACGACCCCCAGCACGACCCATTACACTGCCTGAACACCACTGCACTGTTCTATACCCTGAAACAACACCCCCAGCAAGACCCCCTACACTGCCCTAACACCACTGCACTGCCCTAAACCCTGAAACACCACCCCCAGCACGACCCATTACACTGCCTGAACACCACCGCACTGTTCTAAACCCTGAAACACCACCCCCTGCTAGACCCCCTTCACTACCCGAACACCACTGCACCACTGCCCTAAACCCTTTAACACCACCCCCAGCAAGACACCCTACTCTGCCCGAACCCCACTTCCCTAAACCCTGAAACACCACCCCCTGCAAGACCCCCTACACTGTCCGAACACCACTGCACTGTGCTAGACCCTGAAACAGCACCCCCAGCAAGACCCCTACACTACCCGAACACCAGTGCCCTAAAACCTGAAACACCACTCCCAGCACGACCCCCTACTCTGTCCGAACACCACTGCACTGCCCTAAACCCTGAAACACCAGCCACAGCACGACCCACTACAGTGCCCGAACACCACTGCACTGCCCTAAACTCTGAAACACCAGCCCCCGCACGACCCCCTTCTCTGCCCGAACACCACTCTACTGCCCTAAACCCTGAAACACCAGCCACCGCAGGACCCCTTACACTGCCCAAACACCACTGCCCTGCCCTAATGCCTGAAACACCAGCCCTCGCACGACCCCCTATACTGCCCGAACATCACTGCACTGCCCTAAACCCTGAAACACTAGCCCCCGTACGATGACCTACATTGCCCGAACACCAATGCACTGCCCTAAACCCTGAAACACCACCCTCAACAAGAACCCCTACACTGCCCGAACACCACTGCCCTGAACCCTGAAACACCACCACCAGCAAGACCCCCTACACTGCCCGAATACCATTGCCCTAAACCCTGAAACACCACACCCTGCACGACCCCCTACACTGCACGAACATCACTGCACTGCCCTAAACCCTGAAACACCACACCCAGCACGACCCCCTACACTGCCCAAACACCACTGCTCTGCCCTAAACCCTGAAACACCAGCCCCTTCATGACCCCTACACTGCCCGAACACCACTTCACTGCCCTAAACCCTGAAACACCAGCCCCAGTACGACCCCCTACACTGCCCGAACACCACTGCATTGTCCTAAACCCTGAAACACCAGCCCCCGTACGATGACCTACATTGCCCGAACACCAATGCACTGCCCTAAAC
Organism: Triturus cristatus; assembly: GCF_964204655.1. Classification (NCBI taxonomy): domain Eukaryota; kingdom Metazoa; phylum Chordata; class Amphibia; order Caudata; family Salamandridae; genus Triturus; species Triturus cristatus. Next base: position 567,453,345 of record NC_140579.1, on the reverse strand, counting down.
CCTGAAACACCACCCTCAACAAGAACCCCTACACTGCCCGAACACCACTGCCCTGAACCCTGAAACACCACCACCAGCAAGACCCCCTACACTGCCCGAATACCATTGCCCTAAACCCTGAAACACCACACCCTGCACGACCCCCTACACTGCACGAACATCACTGCACTGCCCTAAACCCTGAAACACCACACCCAGCACGACCCCCTACACTGCCCAAACACCACTGCTCTGCCCTAAACCCTGAAACACCAGCCCCTTCATGACCCCTACACTGCCCGAACACCACTTCACTGCCCTAAACCCTGAAACACCAGCCCCAGTACGACCCCCTACACTGCCCGAACACCACTGCATTGTCCTAAACCCTGAAACACCAGCCCCAGCACGACCCCCTACACTGCCTGAACACCACTGCACTGCCCTATACCCTGAAACACCAGCCCCAGCATGACCCCCTACACTGTCCGAACACCATTGCACTGCCCTAAACTCTGAAACACAAGCCCCAGCACGACCCCGTCCACTGCCCAAACACCACTGCCCTCAACCGTGAAACACCACCCCCAGCAAGACCCCCTACGCTGCCCAATCACCACTGCCCTAAACCCTGAAACACCACCCCAGCACAAACCCCTACTCTGCCCGAACACCACTGCAGTGCCCTAAACCCTGAAACACCACCCCCAGCACAAACCCCTACACTGTCCGAACACCACTGCTCTGCACAAAACCCTAAAACACCAGCCCCAGCACGACCCCCTAAATTGCCCGAACACCACTGCACTGCCGTAAACCCTGAAACACCAGCCCCAGCACGACCCCTTACACTGCCCGAACACCACTGCACTGCCCTAAATCCTGAAACACCACCCCCAGCACAATCCCCTACACTGTCCGAACACCACTGCTCTGCACAAAACCCTAAAACACCAGCCCGACCCCCTAAATTGCCCGAACACCCCTGCACTGCCGTAAACCCTGAAACACCAGCCCCAGCACGACCCCTTACACTGCCCGAACACCACTGCACTGCCCTAAATCCTGAAACACCACCCCCGGCACAACCTCCTACATTGCCCGAACACCACTGCAGTGCCCTAAACCCTGAAACACCACCCCCAGCACAATCCCCTACACTTTCCGAACACCACTGCTCTGTACAAAACCCTAAACACCAGCCCCAGCACAACCCCCTACATTCCCTGAATACCACTGCACTGCCCTAAACCCTGAAACACCAGCCCCCGCACGACCCTCCACACTGCCCGAACACCACTGCACTGCCCTAAATCCTGATACACCACCCCGGGCACAACCTCCTACACTGCCCGAACACCACTGCTCTGCCCTAAACCTTGAAACACCACCCCCAGCACGACCCCATCTCTTTCTGAACACCACTGCACTGCCTTAAATCCTGAAACACCAGCCCCAGCACGACCCCCTACAGTGCCCGAACACCACTACACTGCACTAAAACCTGGAAAAACCAGCCCCAGCATGACCCCCTACACTGCCCGAACACCACTGCACTGAACCCTGAAACACCACCACCAGCAAGACCCCCTACACTGCCCGAATACCATTGCCCTAAACCCTGAAACACCACCACCAGCAAGACCCCCTACACTACCCAAACACCACTGCACCACTGCCCTAAACCCTGAAACACCACCCCCAGCAAGACCCCCTACTCTAACCGAACACCACTTCCCTAAACCCTGAAACACCACCCCCTGCACGACCCCCTACACTGCACGAACATCACTGCACTGCCCTAAACCCTGAAACACCACCCCCAGCACAACCCTCTACACGGCCCGAACACCACTGCACTGCCCTAAAACCTGAAACACCAGACCCAGCACGACCCCCTACACTGCCCAAACACCACTGCTCTGCCCTAAACCCTGAAACACCAGCCCCTTCATGACCCCTACACTGCCCGAACACCACTTCACTGCCCTAAACCCTGAAACACCAGCCCCAGCACGACCCCCTACACTGTCCGAACACCACTGCATTGTCCTAAACCCTGAAACACCAGCCCCAGCACGACACCCTACACTGCCCGAACACCACTGCACTGCCCTATACCCTGAAACACCAGCCCCAGCATGACCCCCTACACTGTCCGAACACCACTGCACTGCCCTAAACTCTGAAACACAAGCCCCAGCACGACCCCGTACACTGCCCAAACACCACTGCCCTCAACCCTGAAACACCACCCCCAGCAAGACCCCCTACGCTGCCCAATCACCACTGCCCTAAACCCTGAAACACCACCCCAGCACGAACCCCTACTCTGCCCGAACACCACTGCAGTGCCCTAAACCCTGAAACACCACCCCCAGCACAACCCCCTACACTGTCCGAACACCACTGCTCTGCACAAAACCCTAAAACACCAGCCCCAGCACGACCCCCTAAATTGCCCGAACACCACTGCACTGCCGTAAACCCTGAAACACCAGCCCCATCACGACCCCTTACACTGCCCGAACACCACTGCACTGCCCTAAATCCTGAAACACCACCCCCAGCACAACCCCCTACACTGTCTGAACACCACTGCTCTGCACAAAACCCTAAAACACCAGCCCCAGCACGACCCCCTAAATTGCCCGAACACCACTGCACTGCCGTAAACCCGGAAACACCAGCCCCAGCACGACCCCTTACACTGCCCGAACACCACTGCACTGCCCTAAATCCTGTAACACCACCCCCGGCACAACCTCCTACACTGCCTGAACACCACTGCAGTGCCCTAAACCCTGAAACACCACCCCCAGCACAACCCCCTACACTTTCCGAACACCACTGCTCTGCACAAAACCCTAAAACACCAGCCCCAGCACAACCCCCTACATTCCCTGAATACCACTGCACTGCCCTAAACCCTGAAACACCAGCCCCCGCACGACCCTCCACACTGCCCGAACACCACTGCACTGCCCTAAATCCTGAAACACCACCCCCGGCACAACCTCCTACACTGCCCGAACACCACTGCTCTGCCCTAAACCTTGAAACACCACCCCCAGCACGACCCCATCTCTTTCTGAACACCACTGCACTGCCTTAAATCCTGAAACACCAGCCCCAGCACGACCCCCTACAGTGCCCGAACACCACTACACTGCACTAAAACCTGGAAAAACCAGCCCCAGCATGACCCCCTACACTGCCCGAACACCACTGCACTGAACCCTGAAACACCACCACCAGCAAGACCCCCTACACTGCCCAAATACCATTGCCCTAAACCCTGAAACACCACCACCCCCAGCATGACCCCCTACCCTGCCCGAACAACACTGCATCGCCCTAAACCCTGAATCACCACCCCCTACACGACCCCCTACACTGCCCGAACACCAATGCTCTGCCCAAAACCCTGAAACACCAGCCCCAGCACAACCCCCTACACTGCCCAAACACCAGTAAAACGCCCTAAACCCTGAAACACCAGCCCCAGCATGACCCCCTACAATGGCTGAACACTACTGCCCTACCCCTGAAATACCACCCCCTGCAAGACCCCCTACACGGCCCGAACTCCACTGCATGCCCTAAACCCTGATACACCACCTCCAGCAAGACCCCCTACACTGCCAGAACACCACTGCTCTAAACCCTGAAACAAAACCCCCAGCAAGGCCCCCTACACTGTCCGAATACCACTGGCCAAACCCTGAAACACCAACTCCCGCATGACCCCCTACACTGCCCGAACACCACTGCACTGCCCTAAAACCCTGAAACACCACCCCCAGCACGACCCCCTATACTGCTAGAACACCACTGCACTGCCCTAAACCCTGAAACACCACCCCCAGCAAAACCTCCTACACTGCCCGAACACCACTGCCCTAAACCCTGAAACACCACCCCCTGCAAGACCCTCTACACTGCCCGATCTCCACTGCATGCCCTAAACCCTGAAACGCCACCTCCTGCACGACACCCTACACTGCCCGAGTTTTCCATACAGATGTAAATGGAAATGGTGGCATCCCCAATAGCTTCCTTCTCTATTTGCGAGTATCTCTGTTCGGTCGCGGTTAGAGATCTGCTGGCGAACGCTACCGGGCTCCATTCTTCTTGAGGATTCCGTCTTTGCAGGAGGACTGCTCCTAATCCGGCCGGACCAGCATCCACAGAAACCAATGTTAACTTGGTGGGGTCAAAGAATGCCAGGGTAGTGGCTTCCGAGAGAGCCTCCTTGATCTTCGTAAAGGCCTGAGCTTGTTCGTCGCCCCACTTCCACGGTGTTGATTCCTTGGTCAGCTCCCTCAACGGCGCCGTCAAGTTGGCCAAATCCTGAATAAATCTTCCACAGTAATTGACCATTCCAAGGAAGCTGCGGACTTCCGTGGTGTTGTTGGGGGCAGCAGCTTCCTTGACATCCCGCACCTTCTCCGGATCGGGGTTGACTCCGTCCGCCGAGAAAGAGTAGCCGAAGAATTGCAGTTTTGTGCATAGAAATTCGCATTTCTCTCTGTGAAGAGTGAGACCAGCGTCTCTTATTCGCCGTAGCACTTGGAGCAGGCGCTCGTTGTGTTCTTGGATGGTTTTGGCGTGAACCATAATGTCATCACTGACATTGATTACTCCTGGGATTCCTGTAATTAAATCCTGTATCACATTTTGGAAGACTTCCGCCGCACTGGAGATCCCAACTCAGCCTGGTGTATCTCCGGACTCCCACATGTGTAGAAAACGTGGTGATATTGCGGGAATTTTCGTCTAATACCAGTTTGTGATATCCTGACCTTAGATTCAGTTTTGAGAACCAGCAGGCTCCTGCCATTTCTCCGATGAGATCATCTATCGTGGGAGTTATGTGGCGTTCCCGCTTGATCGCGACGTTGGGGAGGCGCATGTCGACACAAATTCTCACTGCGCCTGGCTGTTTGGGCTTCCGGGCCACAACGATGGGAGACACCCATGGCGTCGGGCCGGACACTTTTTCGATTATCCCCGCTGCCTCTAGCTTCTTGAGTTCTTCTTCCACCAATGGCCTTAGGTGAAAGGCTATCTTCCGATGTCGTAGCGCGACGGGTTGGACCGTGGGGTCGATGTGGAGGTGGATTTCTTTACCTCGGAACTCTCCGATCCCCCGGAATACCTCTTCAAACTCGCCTAGGATGTGCTGCAGGGATTCCTGATGTACTCCGAACGCAAACGTAACGACTCCCAAGTCCTCTGCTGCATGGCACCCCAGCAGCATCCCTTGACCATCTTCGGTGACGTATAACTTGGTGGTGACGGACCGCGTGCCGTGGGAGATGACCGTCTTGAAGCGCCCTCGTATTTTTAACGGAGCTTCCTGGCCATACGCAAACACCGTGATCATCGAGGGGTGAAGAGCTGGCTTTGGGTGCATAGTGCTGTGTAGAGCGGCGGCCATGATGTTGATGGTAGCACCCGTGTCCACTACTGCGGTGACCTCCTGCGATTCCACTCGGATGTTGCATTGTGGGAGACATCGCGCCTTACGAGTGGCGGTGCCAATCATGTGGATTTTGTCCACCACTCTCTCCTCCTCTTCGTCATCATCCATGTCACTGGGCGCGGGGTCTTCTTCCTTGAGAGTGTTCGCCGTGTGTCGGGGTCTGCGGTATTTCTTTGACCGGCATACCTTTTCGAAGTGATTAAACCTTCCGCACCCTGAGCACCTTTTGCCTTTCGCGGGACATTCCGCTGCTGCGTGCGGCGATCCTCCACAGTAGCCACACGACTTTTGCTGTCCTGATGACTGGGGTCCTGTTTTTTTCTTACTCCCTCGCTGTGATGGCCTGCTCGACACCGCATTTACCGGTTCGGTCTTCACTGGCGCTTGAAGAGCAGCTTCCATATGCGCCGCTCGCGCTTTCGACAACTCTTTAGTCCGACCCATTGTTAGAATCTCCGCCAGCGGCTTCCCGGACTCTTCCAGTATGCGCTCTCGCAGCTTGGCTGAGGCGCAGCCCTGGATAATCTGGCCTCTGATTTCCTCGGTTTCGTCCCGGAATCCGCACGTGGCGGCGAGATTCTTCAACCGGGCATGATACGTGTCTAGCGATTCGTCCGAAAGCTGGCGCGCTTGCCGGAAGATGAACCTCTCATAATCACGGTTTGCCATTGGTTCAAAGTGCTCATTGAGGGCAGCTATCAATGTTAGGTGTGTTTTGGGAGTGGCTTCTGCTAGCGTTTTGACTATATTATGAATGTCCTTTCCACCCAGGTGGATAATCATTGCTCGCTTTTGGTCCCTATGGACCTTGGTGGCCTCAAAGAATATACGCACCCGATCTTCCCAGTCTTTCCACTTGGCCGCAATTGTTGAGGGGGGGCCCTCTACGAGGAACGGCTCAATTGGTGGTATTGTGGCCATGGCTACCGTCTTGTGCCGTGTGTGGGCCTTCCTGCACTATGCGGGTGGGGTGTCGCCTGTTAGGCTCCTCGTGCACGTGGGCCTCCTCTGTCTCTAGGGCACTCTCCTAGGTTCCTTGCGCGTGAGCTCCGGGCCGCCTGCTGCGCTGGGCCGCCACTTTTACTGACGAGCCTCCCACCTGCGCAAGGTTGCGAAGACCAGGCCTCAAATTCCTGAGATGACCCTTATTCCCCGCAGTCTGTGCTGTGTTGGAGGCAGAGCGGTAATTTCCAAACAATGGGAGCCCCAATTACCCAGGCAGATGTACTCACAGGGCCACACATGCGATGGGACAGCACACCCGGCACTCTTGAGGGCCCGGACCACGTGGCAGGCCGGCCGATGGGTTGCGCGCGTCATGTGCGAGCACCGCAGAGCTACAGCCGGGCGGCGCACTCCTACCGCGCACCAGGCTCCGCGCGATGTACGGGGCACACCCTTCGCGCAGCACCGGGGCACGAGCACCGTGAGCCACGAGTTGCGCTCGCGGCCGCCACACCTGTGTACGACACGTCGGCGAGGGCACGCCCACCCTCGTCGCCAGTTTGTATTGCTCTCCGGCTCCCGTTACGGTAGTAATGGATGGCGACCGCCGGGTAGTCGCGACTCAGGGCCTGCGGGGGACAGAAGACTCGGGAGCCAACAGTTGGTGTTAATGGGTCTGGCGCCGCAGCCCAAGTGCTCTACGTACGCGCGTCCCCAGGCTTTATTGATTCTAACCACGTGACTGAGCGCGTACGCATAGTGTGTATCGCGTCACTGTCACGATACTACAGGGAGGAGGGGGGCTGCGCGATTCCCTTGCGAGAGCGATAATTGCTGTCATATGGTGGCGCTCCCACCCGCAAGGGAATAGCCACACGTGCACGCGTTGCCATTGAAGGCAATGGAACGCGTGCACATTTTAGCCTAAAAAACTCAATCGATGGCTACAGGTCTCTTTCCTAAGCAGCACATGCGCGCTGCGTAGGCGAGACCTAAAAAGGAAACCTAACCTTTGCCTTTCCATCCAGATCACGTCCACAGAGCCGGCCGGCCCCTCGAGGAAGCCCTGAATGGGAATATGGAGGTATTTAATCATGTCTACGGGCTGCAAGCGCATTGAAATGTGACCAGTTACATATAAACATGCACGCATAATATTGACACGTATTTTAAAAAGAAAGAAATGGTGAAACAGTGACCACGCGCTTCTATTCTATTCGATAAGCGCATTGAAATGGGACCAGTTATATAAAACGTGTGCGCATTTAGAAACAACACCTTATCCTAAAGGAAGAACGCCATGACAGGGACCGCGCGATCCTTGTCCAGCATTTGCTTTTTAGTTTTTTGGTTCACTATGGTACCAACATCACACTTATTGCCAGAAAAGTACGATCCCATTAATAACACCTTTATCAATAAGAGCCCAGTATGGGCTTTTACTACAGATGGTAGCACCATGCACGATGTTTGTGACCAAAATTTAAAGAAGAGCTCCACATTGGCCATACCCTACTCCACTTTAACAACTAACTTGGAGCCATGCAGCCATAATATTTAACACGAGCAAGGATCACTCACATCTCTTAAATCCAGTGCGCACACAGCTACTGATACTGAACTGTGGGCGCCATTCACATTAGGGATGTGAGTGAGTACCAACAAGTTGCCACAAGTGCTGGGCTTACACCAATGAGAGTAGACCCTGCGCTTATCTCCCCACTGACTACAGTCTCAATATATGCAGATCAAACAGTTGCAGTAAGATGCTAAGAGCCATATTAAGCATCACCATTATGGGGCTTATTGTTTTGAGAAAAAAAGTATACTATTGCACTTTTCTTTTATTTCAGTTACATGTACGATTGACCTGACTCAGCACAATAGGAGTGGTAAGTTAACCACCCATAATAGTCGCCACAACGTGCCACTACACACCCACCGGTCCTGAAGAAAGCCTCTAGATGAACAACGAGGCTGAAACATGTTGACCGCCAACAGTGCAGTAGATCGGTAACTCAATCTACACAAGCACCACTTTGCTTTTATTTTTCCACACCACCATATCCATTAAAGTTCCTCCCGATAAGGTGGCTTAGGGAATTTTAATCCACTTCACAGGGGCACTTTACTTTTTCACTTTTCATTTCTGGACCCTACTGTAATGCCAGTTGCTCTTCCTCCATGTGGAGGTCAGCAAATTCTCAGAATAAACCCTATGATGATGTTGTCACATTAAGTAAAGGCGGAGAACCAAGATATACCGCCCGCATCTTCTGTACGTGAATGAGGGTTTTTTTAAGACGGAATAATAACGAACTTGACCCTGGTACACAGGACAAGCGGTCCATGCGCTGCTCTAGGAGGCCCTTTAGCCATAGGTCTTCACTTTTCAAGCACTGCACTTGTGCTTGTGACGGCATCCACCTTGCGGGAGCAAGCAGTGGCGCGCCACAAGCACGAGTGCAGTGCTTGAAAAGTGAAGACTGCGCGCGCATGCACGCACTACTCCCAGGCCACAGGATGTTGTGCAGCCGACCCCGAGACTTGTTCCCTGTTCAAAGTCGTTAGATTCGGCCATTACGACACAGCCTCTTGCCAAAAAACTTGCACAGGCTTTGAGTTGGTACAACTCTCCTGGTTGACTTGTTAGCTCGCCCCCCTCCGTCAGCAAATAGGTTCAGCCATTTTCAAATAGGTTCAGCCATTCTCAAATAGCTCCGCTCTATACTTCTACCGAATATTGGCATTTCACCAATCCAGGGATTCCATTCGGCAGCCAATGAAAATCGGGCAGCCATCTTTGATTTCCTAGTGCATAGTCTTACTTTGCATTATCGAAAGTTTGCAAAGATTTGGCAGAAGGTGTGTAGGAGAGTGGCATCGACTGCATAGTCGCCCCCAAATTTTGCTGATGTTTTGACTGTTTTATGACTTTAGCCAGGCTGTGGCCCTGCTATCTAGGACCCCAGCCTATCTGCTTCCTCTCTTAAACCATGTGAGTACCCTAGGTACAAACCAATTCGATGCTGAGGATGCCCTGGCAGTCCCTTGTAGCTGGTACCCTAGGTACCCGGGGCATGGGTCCCTCAGTAGGCCTACCAGGGCTGCAGCACTTATTGTGCCACCCTGGGACAGCCATACAAAATGACACCACCAGACCACTACTGTAGTCTGGGTAAGTTGGTGTTAGCACCCCTTACAGGGATATAGGTACCCTATATCCCACTCCATTACAACACATATACTCTCATAGGTCACCCCTATGGCAGGCCTTGGTAATCCTACAAGGCAGGGTGCTGAGGTATGTGTGAGGGGGGACCCCTACCTGAGTAGGGCCCCTCTGCAACCTTCATAAAATCATTGCTGGGTTGTTTGTAGTGTAGCCATACCATATACTCTTAACCGCATTATAAGTCTATCGCGATAACGCGATAACTTGAGAATGGCTACACAGAACCATATCGTGCTTGGTGTCAAACATGTAGGAATCATACCCCCAGTCCAGCCATGGGCATGGGAGCACGATTCCCCCCTGCTAGAGGGGCGATATGGGAAAAGCGGCAGAATTTAGACACCAATTTAAAAATGCACACGTAGTACAAAATGGATGCGACCGGCCACCCATACGACTCTGGCTGCCTGTTGCTGGGGAAAATCCCAGCCTCGGCAGCTGGACAATAGGGCTCCTGTGGCAGGGAGGTGCCAGCACCTCCCCAGACAGGATATGTGGATTGGAACTGGGTGGGTGCACCAAATGTTGCCTTTCAGAATTGCACGTAGGCTGCTACAGCACCTACATTCTGCATACACCGCCTGGAACCGGTTCAGGGGCATCCTGCCCATCGCCCAGGTGGGAAACACACAAAGGGGAGAGGGTGTAGCCACTCTTTCCCGCCTCACCTCTCATTGGTGGACACTACTCTGGACACTCCCCTAATCTTGGGGATAAAGGTGAATAACGTGGCCCCAGAGCCTCAGATTAATCTTGGACTTCATAGACTTGACCTTCGACGAGCTGCTGCCCAGCTGACTGAAGAAATCTCCCTTGGGGTAAAGGAGTTACCCCCCTGCATGGCAGGCACCTGAAACACTGCAAGTGACCCGGTTGGAACTTCGCTGCTCCCGAGGACTTCATCGACTTCCAGCACCCTTGAGGTGGGTTTCCTGAGCATCCCAGAGGCCAGTGAGTGTGCTCAACAAGTTTGAGTACCATGGATCGCGTGGGTGCCGAGATCTCCAATACCCCAGGACACCGGCCACCTCTTGCATAGCACACGACCCTGACCAGTGGGGAAGTTGTGCTTTGGCCCGTTATCGAGCCAACCACTCTACAGCACTTGTGCCAAAGACCAGCGCCCTGGCCCCCTCTGGTGGCCCGTGGGTTCCCTCTTACGCACTCCAAATCGCCGCCTCCCGCGGTCCCTTGTCTCTCGACTTGTGGGCCCTAGCGGACGTCAATCTCAACATCTAAGAGTTCCCCTGGTTGCTCCAGGCCTGCTCTACAGTTTCTCCAAAGGAGACCTCTCACAGACCTCGTGGGTCTGCACCAGTAGCTGATTTGTTCATCTTGCGTGGGTTTTGGTTGCCAAGGCTTAGTGGATCCAATCCGGACACTAACACTGCAGCGACCCTCATCCGACGTGGGACAGTCGCCCTCCAGAAGCTGGCCTTCCCTGAATCCTCCCGGAGCCCGTGGCTGCAGATCCAAGCTACCCTTCTTTCCACTTGAAGCACCCGACATTGAAGGGCTCTTTCCTTTGAGCTCCCTGGTCACTTTGCCGTGACCAAGACTCTGTCCCCTCTGCTTTCAGGTTCTTCTCTACAAACTCTACATCTTCAATCTTCACGGCATCATCGACGCTTTTGGCTAGCAGCAGTTTTGTACATTTTCCCATTGAAAATCAGCCCGCGACCCGACATCGAAAACGACCTATGCACCCGGCTTCCCTGGGGCAGGTAATAGTGGTACCTCAGTACTCTCGTGGTAGTGGGCTCCTCAAAAGCTTAACTCTAAGTTTTCACCTTTGAACTCCTGCTAGAAGTGTCTTTAATCTGTTTAAATTCAACCGCGACATTCTCCATAGGATATAATAGAGATCCCGATAGCAGCTATTTTCACTGCACGCGCCTCCCATGGGTCCCCTTCCTCATAATCTGGGGTGGATTCTAAAGGGGCAAGCGATCCTAAATGCCCTAGGCATTGTCTGTAGAATTGTCGTGGTTCTTATACCACTTTTTTAGTATATGGTTTGGTCCCACCCTGGGGCCCAATGTTAACAGTGCTATTTATTGTATCTATCAATGCTTGTTTGAATTGTAACTTTGCCTTAGCCTCATAAAGAGACTGTGGGATTCTATCTAGAATAAATACATATATTTTATATATATACCTGTGTGGGCTACTCTTTCATTTGGTCATTCAAGAGGTTATCTATGGTAAAACAATAAGCTTAACACTCCTTCAAGACTTAGCCTGAAGGCTGCTCTCCACAGCTACCACTAGGATAGCTTTCTTTAAAGGTTGTCTTTTAAACCTATCACCATAAGAGTCGAAATGGACTGGTACAAGGTGGCCACTATAACTAGTGACCAGCATATGCCAGGCCAACTTCGCACATTGGTGTGCAACGGTTGGATTCAAGCTTGCCATTGTTTTACCAGATAACAAATTGAATTTCTAAAGTGAAAACCACTAGGTACCAAAGGTACATATACAATTCAAGCTTAGAATACAATAAGTTCTACTGAACTTAGGAGTTGTGTGTAGAGGGTTTAGCACACCTTGACTACAACTCAAGAAAGGGTTCAGTAGGCCACACCTAGTGTAGGTAGATACACCAGTACCACTACACTAAAAATGTATTTGCATTCAGGTGCCCATAAGGCTCTGGAAGGACCCCTCAGGGTCCCAGCCAACAAATATGATCATCTCTCCTTTGCTGAGCTCAGGGAGATGTGCACCTCTAGGAAGCTTAAGACAAACAAAGGTGCCAATACTCAACGTCTCAGGGAAATCCTGCTCATAGCAGACTTTAAGCAGACTTTAGTGTCTGATGGGGTAGACGAGTTGGGTGGGCATCCCTCAGAAGAGGACACTCCCAGAGTGGACTCTGATGAGGACCAGGAAGAGGATAATGACCCTGACCTGGAAGAAGACCACTCACAATCTGGGGGTGAAGGCCCAAAAGGCACTCCCCCCCCATCCCTAAAGGGAGAGTGGTGGATCCAAATAGAAGGAACAGATCCCCCTCAGTGGGGTCCAACCATTCTAGGAGATCCAAAAGGGCCTCTGCCTCTCCTCAGAGGAGAGAATCCTCCCAAGAGAGGAAATGCAGACTGTAGGAGAGTAGGGTCTGCTATCCTATGGTCACCCCAAATTTTTGCTTTTGCTTCACTGGTTTTATGACTTAGTGTGGCTGTGGGCCTGCTAATAAGACCCACAGCCCTGCTGTTCTCTCTCTAAATTAATGCCAATGCACACTAGGTGCACTACCAATTGGAACTGGTTCACCTTACTAGCCCCTGTAACAGTGTACCCCAGGTACCCAGGGCATAGGTGTAACCAAGGCCTACCAGGGGCTGCAGCATGTATTATGCCACCCCTGGCCTGGCCTCACTATTTGATACAACTGGCTGATCACTCAGCTGGGGTAAGTTGGTGTAATCACCTCTTACTTAGATATAGTATATCTATATCTATCATATATGGACACATGGTAACCTATAAGTCACTCCTATGGCAGGCCTTAACAATCCAGGAGGCAGAGTGCTTGGTTTCATGTGAGATGGTGCTCTGGCATGAGCTGAGCCTGTCTGCAGCTTTCGGAACAACATCCTTTAGCTGTTTCATGATATTACCATACCATACACTCTTAAGTGCATTATGGACCTCGCGGTCAAATGCTAACTCTGGTTTGGCTTTATCAAAACATGTCGAGTAAGGTGTCATACGATTTGGAATACTACCCCCTCGCCAATTCTGGTGACGGGGGTAGCATTCCACCCTTCTAGAGGGACACGACATGTACCTAACCTGAAACCCGGGTAAAGTTAGACAGAGCCTCAGCATCACAAAATGGATGCTGCCACCATAGACACAAGTCTGCCCTCCTGCTGCTGGGAGTCCTTCCAGCTTGGGAGGTGTGGACAAAGGGTTTCCTGTCAGGGGAGGTGCTTGCACCACCCCAGACAGGATTTTGTGTAGTGGGTTGGGGAGGGCTGAATAGATTGAGACATGCCTGGGGCACACAAGGTGTCCCTGTGCATATGCCAGTTCAAACTGAGCTCTCCAGCCCCAGCCCCAGCCCTGGCGCGAAACTGGACAACGGAGAGGGGGTGTAACCACCCCCCTTCCTGGTCCCACCCAGAGGAGGGACCTAGCAGGTAATCCAGCCCCTAGATTTGGAATAAGAGTAGGAGCTGTGTCCCAGGACTGCAGATCATCCTGAAACTCGACTTAAAAAAGAAGAATCACTGGACTTCGACGTTCTGCTGCACAGAAGACTGAAGAGAATCTCCCTTGTGGCCAAGGAGTGACCACCCTGTGAACACAGGCAGCATCCAGCAACTCGACAACTGCTTTGCCGCCGCCTCCCGCCGGAGACCGAGCCCAGAGCCCGACAAGACCCAGACTCCCAGACATCTCAGAGCCCGATCCACAGTCCCTGCAAAGAAGAGACCCGTGGAGGCACCGAGAGACGTGGGACTGGCCATCTTGAAACGTCCACGACAAGCTGACTGCGCAGTACCAGAGGCATCCTCATCACTGTGCATAGGGCCCTGAGAAGCCTCAACACCGAGCAGCATTTGCACCAAAGATCAGCCCTCCAGCATCCACGAGATCTGCGTGGGGCCCTTTTTTCTTTTTGCCACTCGACGCGTCCTCCCGGTTATTGGCCCGTTGGCTAGTGGCCATCTTGGCGATGAAATCTACGAACAACACTGCTGGTCTGGTTGCTCCAGACTGGCCCTTGCTCCTGTGAAAAGGAGCAGCTCCTCTGACCTTGCTGGTTAGAGCACCAAGCTTCCATCGACTCCTGCGTGGCTTGCATTAGCCAAGGCCTGTTTGCTCCAATCGAGAAGCCGACACCGCCATCAGCTAGAGCCTTCGTGGGACAGCTAGTGAGTGACTCCTGGACGTCGTCGACATCTTCACTTCCACGCGGCTGCAGAGACAAGCTTCACTTTTTCACCTGTTGGCACCCGACATTGCCTGGTTCCTTCCTGGTTCCACGCCGGTCACTGGCTAGTGACTCTGAACATTGTCCCCTCTGCTTACAGGTCTTCTACTCTTCAGATCCACCCTTGGATCCACCGGAACTCTTCTCACCTGGCCGCCTGCAGCATCTTCATCCTCAGGCTCCATAGACCTGCACGACGAAACCCGACGCACTTTGACACCTATGCACCCGCTTCCTGTGGGTGAGGTAACGCTGGCACTCCGGTGCTCCTGTGTAGAGAAACATCTCTAGTGTCTAGGTTTCCAGTTGTTAGGTTCTGGTCTATCCGGAAGACTCCCTTTGCTTTAACTTTGTGACTTTTACGCACCCATTGAATCCAATAGGTGCACACGTGTAACTTTCAACACTTCACACGCATCCTGTGGGCCTCCTGGTCACTAACTACTGTTAGCTCCTTGTAGTTCCAGCAATTCTCAAGGCCCTAGGCCTTCTCACTTTTCTATACGTGGTTCTTATACCACTATTTTAGTATATGGTTTAGCGGGCCACCTGGGCCCATCCATAATTGTGCAACTTCTGTATATTTAAACATTGCCTTGTTTTAACAAATGTGCTTCTGTGCTCATAAAGAGTATAGGGGATACTTTTAGTAAATAAATACATATATATTTTGAATATATATCTGTGTGGTGTCCTTTCATTTGGTATTCAAGGAGGTTACATATGGTAAAACAGCTGGCTTCACATGCCCTCAAGAGTTTAGCCTGAAGACTGCACTGTCCACGCAACCACTAGGATAGTTGGTCTATCTAGGTTGACTTCAACCACCACCATAAGGGTTGTTTGGACTGATACAAGGTGTACACTAGAACAAGTGACATCATATATCAGGCCAACTTCTCACACAGACTGCTCCAGTTTGAGCAGGCAAAACTCCAGCTCAGGAGAGAACAGTTAGCATTAGACAGGGAGTCCCTGGAGCTTCAGAAAGCTTCAAGAAAGTGGGGTCTAGAGACCCCTGGTGGCAGTAATGAAACCCCTAGAGTTAGAGAGAAAGCTCCTGACAATAGGAACCTCCATAAGATTGTGCCCCCCTATCATGCAGGGGATGACATCCACAAATGGATCACTGCTCTTGAGAGGGCCTGTAAAGTACAGAGGGTCCCAGTAGAGCAGTGGGCTCTCCTTTGCAGACAAAGGTAGAGACAAGCTCCTCTCTGTAAGAGAAGAGGATGCAGATGATTATTATATCTTGAGAGATGCTTTAATAGATGGGTTTGGTCTAACCACTGATCAATACAGACTTAAGTTCAGAGACACCCAAATAGCACAGAATCAAGATTGGGTAGACTTTGTAGATTGTGCTACCAAGGCACTGGACGGTTGGTTAACTGGCAGTAAAGTTAATGATTACCAAGGATTGTACAATCTCATAATGAGGGAGAAGATCCTTAACAATTGTCAGAATCAGCTCTTACATCAGCACCTGGTCGACTCTGATCTGACCTCTCTCCAAGAATTGGGAAAGAAGGCAGACAAATGGGTCAGAACCAGGATTAAGCAGAAGGTCCAGCCCTTGGGGGGTGCAACTAATAAGGAAGATGCCAAAAACTCTGAGAAGGGTGGGGAAAAGGGAAAAGACCAGCAGTCTTCAACAGGCCCCCAAAAATCAGCATCTGATAACTCCCAAGCTACTAAAGCTAAACAACCAAGGAAGCCATGGTGTAAATTCTGTAAACAGAAAACCCATTGGACTTCAGACTGTAATAAGGCCAAAGACTCCACAAGTACCACTCCACCTGCCCCTAAGTCAGCTGCTCCCCCTAGTGCAACCATAGGTGGTGGTACACAGAACGAGGGCATAGTAGGGTTGACCCTGGGATCTGGAGAAGACTCTGGCCTAGTCGGAACTCCTACTCAGGCTGTACTAGTTTGTGATGGGGACTTGTCCCTGTTTGTGAGTCCCAGTGGCTTGGGCAAATACAAACAACAGCCAACCATAAATGGAAGGGAGTCAATAGCTTTTAGGGACACAGGAGCCAGTGTCACCATGGTGACTAAGGAACTTGTGGACCCTAGCCAGATCATACTTGGGGAAAATTACCAAGTGACCAATGCAAGCAACGTTAGTACTAACCATGCTCTAGCAGTTGTGAACTTCTCCTGGGGAGGGGTAACTGGCCTCAAGAAAGTTGTGGTGAGTGCAGACCTACTTGTTGAATGTTTACTAGGGAATGATTTGGAGGCCTCAGCATGGGCTGAGGTGGAGCTAAGTACCCATGCAGCAATGTTGGGTATACCAGCAGAAGTGTTTGCCCTGACAAGGTCAAAAGCAAAGCTGACAGGAACTGAACAGGCCTTGGATCCTGGAAAAACGGACCAAGGACCTTCCAAGAGGAGGAGTAGCAGGGGTAAGGCAGAGCCTTCCCCCCAGGATCAGTCTGTAGAGACTCTTTTAGCTGAAGAGGATCTAGCTCCTGAAGAAGGAACTGCCCCAGATGAACTGGAACCTGATCAGGTTGAGTTCTTGGGGGCAGGGGGACCTTCTAGGGCAGACTTGAGCCTGGAGCAGCAGAGCTGCCCCACTCTTGACCCTAGAGGCTGCAGGGAATGCCAGTGGGACCCATAAAATATATTGGGATGAAGGGCTCCTTTACTCTGAGGGTCGAGACCCCAAGCCTGGTGCAGCCAGGAGGTTGGTCATACGTCAAAAGTTTAGGGGCTTCCTGCTCACACTGGCCCATGATATTCCCTTAGCAGGACACTTAGGCCAAAACAAGACTTGGGACAGAATTGTCCCTCACTTTCATTGGCCACAGATGAGTGAGGACTGTAAGAGCTTTTGTAGCTCTTGCATCACCTGCCAAGCCAGTGGCAAGGCAGGCAAGTCCACAAAGCCCCCCCTGATACCATTGCCTGTGGTGGGGGTGCCCTTTGAATGGGTAGGGAAAGATATAGTTGGTCTCCTAGACCCACCAACAGCATCTGGGCACAGGTTAATTCTAGTGGTAGTGGATCATGCCACTAGATACCCAGAAGCTATTCCCCTTAGGACCATCACAGCACCTGTGGTGGCAAGGGCCCTCCTGGGAATCTTTTCCAGGGTGGGTTTTCCTAAGGAGGTATTGTCTGACAGAGGTACAAACTTCATGAGTAGCTACCTCAAGGCATTGTGGAAGGAGTGTGGTGTCAACTATAGGTTCACCACCCCTTACCATCCTCAATGCAATGGTCTTGTTGAGAGATTCAATAAGACCTTAAAGGGTATGATCAAAGGGCTCCCAGAAAAGCTTAGGCGAAAATGGGATGTTCTTCTGACCTGCCTTTTCTTTGCTTACAGGGAGGTGCCACAAAAGAGGGGTTGGTTATAGCCCCTTTGAACTTTTGTTTGGCCATCCTGTTAGAGGGCCACTATGTCTAGTGAAGGAGGGATGGGAGTTACCTCTCAAACCCCGTAAACAGGATGTAGTGGACTATGTACTTGGTCTCCGCTCCCGGATGGCTGAGTATATGAAGAAGGCAAATAAAAACCTGGAGGCAAGTCATGAATTACAGAAAGCCTGGCATGACCAAAAGGCTGTCTTGGTGGTGTACCAGCCAGGACAGAAGGTATGGGTGTTGGAGCCAGTGGCCCCAGCAGCTCTCCAAGATAAGTGGAGTGGACCCCATACCATTTTGGAGAAAAAGGGAGAGGTCACCTACTTGGTGGACCTTGGCACTCCCAGAAGTCCCCACAGGGTACTTCATGTGAATAGGTTGAAAGCATATGTAGACAGGGCTGACATGGGCTTGCTCATGGCAACAGATGAGGGACAGGAGGAAGAGAGTGACCCTCTCCCAGACCTGCTCTCTCACAACCCTGATGATGGGTCAGTGGATGAAGTAGCCTTGGCACGCAGCCTCACTGACCAGCAGCAAGCAGACTGTAGACAAGTTCTTCAGTCTTACAGACATATGTTTTCTCTGACTCCAAGTCAGACCCCCTGGTGCACTCATGAAGTGGACACTGGGGACAGTCTGCCTGTCAAGAATAAGGTCCACAGGCAACCTGACCATGTCAGGGACTGCATACGGACAGAGGTCCAAAAGATGCTGGAATTAGGAGTGATTGAGCCCTCAGAGAGCCCTTGGGCTAGCCCAGTAGTCCTTGAACCGAAACCTCACACCCAGGATGGTAAGAGAGAGATGAGGTTCTGTGTTGACTACAGGGGACTCAATGCAGTCACTAAGACTGATGCACACCCAATTCCCAGAGCAGATAAGCTCATAGATAGATTGGCCTCAGCCAAATATCTGAGCACATTTGATGTGACAACAGGCTACTGGCAGATAAGGTTAGCTGAATCTGTGTAGGAGAGTAGAGTCTGCTATCCTATGGTCACCCCACATTTTTGCTTTTTGCTTCACTGGTTTTTGACATATTGAGGCTGTGGGCCTGCCAATCAGACCCCCAGCCTGCTGTTCTCTCTACTAAATTTACCCTATGCACCCTAGGTGCATAACCAATTGGAAGTGGATCACCCTGTGAGCCCCTGTACCAGTGTACACTAGGTACCCAGGGCATTGGTGTATCTAAGGCCTGCCAGGGGCTGAAGCATGTATTATGCCTCCCCAGGCTTGGCCTAACAAATTTGACACAACTGGCTGATCACTCAGCTGGGGTAAGTTGGTGTAACCACCTCTTACTTAGGTGTAGTATACCTATACCTAACCTTAAATGGGACACATGTTAACCTATAAGTCACTCCTATGGCAGGCCTTAACAATCCTGAAGGCAGAGTGCTTGGTTCCATGTGAGATGGTGTTCTGGCATGAGCTGAGCCTGTGTGCAGTGGTCGGAACCACTTCCTTCTACTGTTTCCAGATATCGTCATACCATATACTCTTAAGTGCATTATGAACCTCGCGGTTAAATGCTATCTTTGGTTTGGCTTTATCAAAACATGTCGAGTAAGGTGTCATACGAATTGGAATACTAACCCCTCGCCAATTCTGGCGACGGGGTTAGCATTCCACCCTTCTAGAGGGACACGACATGTACAGTACCTGAAACCCGGGTAAAATCAGACATAGCCTCAGCTCCACAAAATGGATGCTGCCACCACAGACACAAGTCTGCCCTCCTGCTGCTGGGAGTCCTTCCAGCTTGGGAGGTGTGGACAAAGGGTTTCCTGCCAGGGGAGGTGCGTGCACCACCCCAGACAGGATTTTGTGTATTGGTCAGGTAGGGCTTGAAAGAAACCAGACATGCCTGAGGCTCACAAGGAGCCTCGGTGCATATGCCAGTTCAATCCGGTCCTGGGGCACACCAGTCCCGGGCCTGGGGCGAGCTGGACAAAGGATTGGGGGTGTAACCACCCCCCTTCCTGGTCCCACCCTTAGGGAGGGACCTAGCAGGTAGTCCGGCCCCTAGAATCCGCTTAAAGGTAGGAGCTGTGTCCTAAGACTTCAGACATCCTGGAATCAACTTAACTACAAGAAGAAGACGGGAACTTTGATGCTCTGCCGCACAGAGGACTGAAGCCAATCTCCCCTGTGGTCAGGAAGTGACCACCTTGCGAACGCAAGCACCATCCAGCGAATCAACGTCTGCTTTGCCGCCGCCTCCCGCCGGAGCCCGAGCCCAGAGACTGACAGGACCTAGACCTCCAGACCTCTCACCGCCCGATCCACAGTCCCTGAAAAGAAGGAACCCGTGGAGGCACCGAGACACGTGGAGCCAGCCATCTTGAAAAGACCACGACAAGCTGCAAGCGCAACAACCGAGGCTCCCTCCAAGTTGTGCTTTGGGATCTGAGAAGCCCAACACCCGAGCAGCATCTGCACCAAAGGTGAGCCCTCCAGCATCTCCACGATCTGCGTAGGGCCCTTCTGCATTTTGCCACTCGACGCGCCTAACCGGTTGCTGGCCCGCTGGCTAGTGGCCATCTTGGCGACGAACTTCAAGAACTACACCGCTGGTCTGGTTGCTTCAGACTGGCCCTTGCTCCTCTCCAAAGGGGCAGTCCCTCTGACCTTGCTGGTCAGAACCATCAGCTTATTTTGTTTTCCACCACAATTGCTTTTGCCAAGGCTTGTTTGCTTCGATCAAGTCGTCGACACCGCCGACAGCGAGAGCCTGCGTGGGACAGCTCGTGAACCGACTCCTGGACATTGTCGACCCTCAGGGACCACGTGGCTGCAGAGACAAGCTACACCTTTCTTCCTGTTTGCACCCGACATCGCCTGGTACCCACCTGGTGCCACGCTGGTCACTGGCTAGTGACTGTGAACACTGTCCCCTCTACTTACAGGTCTTCTACAACTCCGATCCACTCTGGGATCCACCGCATCTCTTCCGGACCGATCGCCTGCAGCATCCTTGTCCACAGGCTCCATTGAACAGATAGAAGAAACACGACGCACTTCGAGACCTATGCACCCGCTTCCTGTGGGTGAGGTAAAGCTGGCACTCCGGTGCCCAAGTGTAGAGTATCATCTCTAGTGTCTGTGTTTCCAATCTTGAGTTCATAGTCCATCCGGAAGATCCTTTTTGCAGTAACTTTGTAACTTTTACGCACCCATTGAAAACCTATGGGAGCTCGCGTGTGACTATTTGCTCTGCACACGCAACCCGTGGACCTCCTGGTCACTAACTAAAGTTAGCTCCTTGTAGGCCCAGCGATTCTAGAGGCCCTAGGCCTTTTCCCTTTTCTGTTCGTGGTACTTATACCACTTTTTTAGTATATGGTTCGAGTGGCCACCAGGGCCTATCCATATAAAGTGCAACTTCTGTGTATTCTAACGTATTCTTGTTTAACGATTTGTGTTCCTGTGCTCATAAAGAGTCTAGGGGATACTTTGAGAAATAAATACATATATATTTTCAATATATATCTGTGTGGTGTCGTTTCATTGGTATAAAAGGGGGTTACAGTTGGTAAAACAGCCTGCTTAACACGTTTCACGAGTTTAGCCTCAAAGACTGCTTAGCCTACGCTACCACTAGGGCAGCTAGTCCGAAAAGGTTGACTTACAACCACACCATAAGGGTTGCTTGGCATGGTACAAGGTGGTCACTTTAACTAGTGAACATCATATACCAGGCCAACTTCTCACATTGGTGAGCAGCGGTTGTATTTGAGCTTGCTGTGTTTTACCATTGTAATCTCTTGGTTACCAATTGAAAGATCACATAGGTACCTGTAGGTACATATAAAACAAGATTAGATATACTTAAGTTCTACTGAACTTAGTGTTGTAGAGCAAAGGGAGTAGCACACCCTGACTACAACTACTAGATAGGTTTAGTAGGTAAACCCAAGTGTAGGTAGATTGCAACACATCCACCCACACTTAAGAGCAATGGCTGGGGCAGAGGGGTCCAATGTACCCATCTCTGTTGAGAGTGACCCCCAGAGGGCACCATCCATCTTTGCTACCCTAAACCAAAATGAGCTCAGGCAGTTGGCAAATATCAGGGGCCTTAAACAGCCCAAGAATCCTACTTCTGCTGAACTCAGAGAGCTTTTACAGGCTGATGAAGATCAGAAAGCTCGCAGGAAAGCCTCCCAGTTAGGCCCCTTAGGGACAGGAACAGGAGGCCCCCCTTCTGAAGATGCTACTGAAGTACCCCTTTCCAATAGTCATCCCTTAGATGAGAATCATACTACAGAGGAGGAAAGTGATGGGGATACAGGAGGTAGTGAGGATGAAGGGAGAACTAGCCCAGTGCCAAGTGTTATACGTGGCCCAGCTAACTTAAGGCTATTGGGGACTGACAATGGGATCACCCCATTGGATCTCCCCAGTGGACTTAACCAGGGGTCTGGGAGGCAAAGGAATCACTCAGGTGAATCTAATGCTTCTCATACCTCTAGAGGCTCTCAAGGTCACTCCAGGAGAAGGATGACCACCCCTCAGAGGAGGGAGCATGAGGCCATAATGCAAGAAGCCCAGCTGAGGATCAGGAAGAAGGAGCTAGAAGTAGCTCTGATGGAGGAGAAACTGAGCAAGGCTAGGCAGCATAAAGAGAGTGGGTCTATACCCACTGGTGGCAGCATTGTCCCTAAGGACAAAGATAGGGTCTTTGATAATAGGAACCTGTCCAAGGTTGTGCCCCCCTACAAAAGTGGGGATGACATCCACAAATGGATGACTGCTCTTGAGAGAGCCTGCAAAGTGCAGCAGGTTCCTGAAGACCAGTGGGCAGCAATCTTATGGCTCTCCTTTGAGGGGAGAGGCAGAGATAGACTCCTCACTGTTAGAGAAGAGGATGTCAGAAATTACAGAGTCCTGAAGAGTGTCCTAGTTGATGGGTTAGGCTTAACCACTGAACAGTACATGTTAATGTTCAGAGACACCCAGAAGACACAGACTAAGGACTGGTCTGAATACATTGAATGTGCCACTAAGGCTTTGGAGGGTTGGTTGCTGGGAAGTAAGGTATCTGATTATACAGGATTGTACAATTTGATGATGAGAGAACAGATTTTAAATAACTGTCAAAACCAGCAACTGCATCAACACTTGGTTGACTCTGATCTGACCTCCCCCCAAGAATTGGGAAAGAAGGCAGACAAATGGGTCAGAACCAGGGTTAAGCAAAAGAACCAGAACCAGGGCCAAGGGGGTGATCAGAAGAAAACAGACCAAAAGGGTGGAGATCAGAAATCTAAAGACCAGAAGTCTTCAACAGTGCCCCAAACTAGTACTAAAGAGGGTGGGTCCCAACCTAAAGGGAAGAAGAAAGAAGGTCAAAAGAAACCCTGGTGCAACTCTTGCAAAAATACAACTCACTGGACGAGTGATTGTAAAAAGGGTGGAGCCCCCAACACTGTTGCCCCTAAGGCACCTGCTCCCAGTACTACTGTTAGCAGTGTTGGTCCCCAGACAAAGGGTGTAGTGGGAATCACTATGGGAACTGAAGGAGATTCTGACTTAGACAGAACCCTGACACAGGCAGTCCTGATCTGTGATGGGGACATAGATTTGTCCCTGACTGTGAGCCCCAGTAACCTGGGCAAGTACAGACAGACTCCTTTAATTAATGAAAAAGTGGCTCAAGCCTACAGGGACACATGTGCCAGTGTCACTATGGTGACACCAGGCTTTGTGGATCCTTGACAGTACATACCAGGTGAGAATTACCTGGTGACCAATGCCAGCAATGCCACTACTTCACATAGTGTGGCAGTTGTTAACTTCTCATGGGGAGGGGTAACTGGCCTCAAAAGGGTTGTGGTTAGTGCAGACCTCCCAGTAGAATGTTTGTTGGGCAATGACCTAGAGAGTTCTCTATGGTCTGAAGTGGAGTACAGGACACATGCAGAGATGTTAGGTATATCACCACATGTCCTTGCTGTGACCAGGTCACAGGCCAAAAAGTGCCTTACTGAACCACAGGTCTTGGATCCTGGAACAATGGACCAAGCACCTACCAAGAAGAAGAACAGGAGGGTCAAGGCTGTGCCTTCCCCCCTGCCTCAGAGTGATGATCAACCTTCCCAGGAAGCTGATCTAGAGAACCCTGAAGGAACTGTCCCTGAAGAGCTGGAACCTGATCAGGTTGAGTTTCTGGGGACAGGGGGACCTTCAAGGGCTGACTTGAGGCAGGCTCAGTTATCCTGTCCCTCTCTTGAACCCCTCAGACAGCTGGCTGCTGCTGAGGCTGCTGGGAATGCTCAAGGTACCCATAAAGTGTATTGGGATGATGGGCTCCTTTATTCAGAGGCTAGAGACCCCAAGCCTGGTGCAACCAGGAGGTTGGTTATACCTCTGCAATTTAGGGGCTTCCTTCTTACCTTGGCCCATGATATTCCTTTAGCAGGACTGTGAGAAGTTGGCCTGGCATATGCTGTTCCTAGTTATAGGGACACCTTGCACCAGTCCAATTCGACTCCTATTGATGATAGGTTTAAGACAACCTTTAAAGAAAGCTATCCTAGTGGTAGCTGTGGAGAGCAGCCTTCAGGCTAAGTCTTGAAGGAGTGTTAAGCTTATTGTTTTACCATAATAACCTCTTGAATAACCAAATGAAAGAGTAGCCCACACAGGTATATATATAAAATATATGTATTTATTCTAGACAGAATCCCACTTTATGTGGCTAATGGCAAAGTTACAATTCAAACAAGCATTTATAAACACAATAAATAGCACAGAAATCAATGGGCCCCAGGGGGGGACCAAACCATATACTAAAATAGTGATATAAGAACCACGACAATTCTACAGGCAATGCCTAGGGCATTCAGGATCGCTTGCCCCTTCAGAATCCACCCACAGTTAAGAGGAAGGGGACCCACGGGAGACGCGTGCAGTGCAAAGAGCTGCTATCGGGATCGCAATGTTAGCCTATGGAGAATGTCGCGGTTGAATATTTAAAGTTTAAGGACACTTCTAGCAACAGTACAAAGTTAAGACTTGAGACGTAAGGCTTTGGAGAGCCCACCACCACTGGAGTACCGAAGTACCACTGTTACCTGCCCCAGGGAAGCCGGGTGCATAGGTCGATTCTGGTGTCGGGTCGCGGGCTGATTTTCTATGGAAAAGTAGTCCAAACTGCTGCTAGCTGAAAGCGTCGTTGAAGTCGTGAAGATTAAAGTTGAAGAGAAGATAAAGATGAACCTGAAAGCAGAGGGGACAGAGTCTGGGTCACAGCAAAGTGACCAGGGAGCTCACAGGAAGGAGCTCGTGGATGTTGGGTGCTTCAGGTGTTGAAGGTACAGCTGGGCTCTGCAGTCACGGGCTCCGGGAGGCTTCAAGGAAGGTCAGCTTCTGGAGGGCAACTGTCCCATGTCGGCTGAGGCTCGCTGCGGTGTTAGTGTCCCGATTGGATCCACTAAGCATTGGCAACCACAACCCACGCAAGATGAACAAAGCAGCTGCTGGTGCAGACCGACGAGGTCTGAGGGTGCTCTCCTTTGCAGGGAGCGTAGAGCAGGCCTGGAGCAACCAGGGGAACTCTTGGAAAGATAGGTTTTCCTCCGTCAGGGCCCACAAGTCGAGAGACAAGGGACCGCGGAGGGCA
Source organism: Triturus cristatus (assembly GCF_964204655.1). Classification (NCBI taxonomy): domain Eukaryota; kingdom Metazoa; phylum Chordata; class Amphibia; order Caudata; family Salamandridae; genus Triturus; species Triturus cristatus. Next base: position 567,427,739 of record NC_140579.1, on the reverse strand, counting down.
GCAAAATGGAGTGCGTAAAAGGGCTCCTACGGGCCACTGGAGCGGGCTAGGGAGCTGAGCTTTGGCACAGATGCTGCTGGAAGGTTGGCTCAGAAATGGGCCAAAGCACCACTTCCCCACTGGTCGGGGTCGGGTGCTATGCATGAGGTGGCCGGGGTCTCAGGGTATGCAGGGATCTCGGCACCCATGTGGTCCACGGTGCTCAGGCTTGCTGGGCACGCTCACAGGACTCTGGGATGCACTGGAGACCCACCTCAAGGTTGATGGAAGGCGTCGAAGTTCATGAGAGCAGCGAAGTTCCAACCGGGTATCTTGCAGTCTTTTAGGTGCCTGCCAAGCAGGGGGATAACTCCTTTATCCCAAGGGAGATTTCTTCAGTCAGCTGGGCAGCAGCTCGTCGAAGGTCAGTTATGTGAAGTTCTGGACGAATCTAAAGCTCTAGGGCAAAGTTATTCCCATATATCCCCAAGATTAGGGGATGGTCCAAAATAGAGCCTACCAATCAGAGTAGAGGCGGGAAAGGGTGGCTACACCCACTCCCCTTTGTGTGTTTCCCGCCTGGGTGAGGGGCAGGATGCCCCTGAACCGGTTCCAGGCGGTGTATGCAGAATTGGGGCTCTGCAGCTGCCTACGTGCAACTCTGAAAGGACATTTGGTGCACCCACCCTGTTCCAATCCACATTATCCTGTCTGGGGAGGTGCTGGCACCTCCCTGCCACAGGAGCCCTATTGTCCAGCTGGCGAGGCTGGGGTTTTCCCCAGCAACAGCCAGCCAGAGTCGTGTAGGTGGCGGACAGTAGCCATTTTGTGGTACATGTGCACTTTTAAATTGGTGTCTAAATTCTACCGCTTTTCCCATATCACCCTCCTAGCAAGGGGGAATCGTGCCCCCATGCCCATGGCTGGACTGGGGGTATGATTCCTTCATGTTTGTCACCAAACACGATATGGTTCTGTGTAGCCATTCTCAAGTTATCGCGATGACGCGATTCACTTATAATGAGGTTTAGAGTATATGGTATGGCTACACTACAAACAACCCAGTAACGGTTTTACGAAGGTTGCAGAGAGGTCCTACTCACGTAGGGGTCCCCCCTCACACATACCTCAGCACCCAGCCCTGTAGGATTACCAGGGACTGCCATAGGGGTGACCTATGAGAGTATATGTGTTGTAATGGTATGGGACATAGGGTACCTACATCCCTGTAAGCGGTGCTAGCACCACCTTACCCAGACTACAGTAGTGGCCTGGTGGTGTCAGTTTGGGTGGCTGTGCCAGGGTGGCACAATAAGTGCAGCAGCCCTGGTAGGCCTACTGGGGGACCCATGCCCTGGGTACCTAGGGTACCATCTACAAGGGACTGGTAGGGCATGCCCAGCATCCAATAATGTTTGTACTTAGAGTACTCACAACAGTTTTAGGGAGAAAGCAGATAGGCTGGGGTCCTGGATAGCAGGATCCCAGCCAGACTAGTCAAAAACCACTTAAATACCAGGCAAAAAGTTTTGGGCAACCATTAGTCAGATTCCACTCTCCTACATAACCCCCCCCCCCCAAACGAAAGGAGATAAGGCTAACCTTGTCCAGATAAGCCTTTATTTCCTGAGTGGCCATATAAGGAAGAACCTGTACTAACATGGTTGCTCCCTGTGTCATGGCCCACTTGGGAAATCCTACCCCAAGGGGTTCTAGAGTTTCTCCAAAGTCTAGGAAAATTACCTGTATTGGTTTTTGGGTCAGAGGTGGGCTGGTGGGGTGTCTGATGCTGGAAGTGAGACCCTACTTGGGTTGGTCTCAACCTCCTCAGATCACTGGCCACTATGGAAGCCTTTCTGCCCATGACTGTGTCATATCTGGCCCTAAGGGTCAACCTCTGGCTGCCTACAGCTGGGGGTTGGATCCCTTTGGGTGGAATAGTGGAGGGCACTGGAAGGTTTGGGGCAGCTAAGCCCCAGGTTTCCCTGTGCTCAACAACATCCATTTGAGGGGTGCCTGTACCTAGGGGTAAAGGGGATCCCTCAGTTTGTAGAGGAATGTTCACCTGGCTGAAACTACTCTGCTGGGTGTCCCTAATCTGTTGATGAGGGGGTTCCTCTGGACAGGGGCCCAATAAGGGTCCACTGACCTCCCTGACCTCTGCAGCCCTGGGCTGACTGAGGCAGGGTAGAGAGGGGCAGGATACCTGCTCCAGACCGGGTACCACCTTGGAAGGGTCCCCTGCCATCAGAGAGGTGGGCAGGCCAGGCCTGTCCACTTCTGGGGCAGTTACTTCACAAGGAGCAGGATCAGTTCTCTGAGAAACTGGACCTTTACCTGTAGTCTGGTGGGGGGAAGACTGCTCCTCCTCCCCTATGCTCTCTGTTTGGGTAGAGTGATCCATAGTTTCAGGCTTCACTCTTTCTATTTTCTCCTGGGGTGGAGGTGAGGCCCTCAGGGTCTCATCCACTCTCTCAGGGATTCCTACCATTTTCAAATGGGCCTTGTGGTCAACCTCAGCCCAGGCTGAGATTTCCAGATCATTCCCCAGTAGACAATCTACAGGCAAGTTTGGGAACACTGCCACTCTCTTGGGGCCAGTGACCCCTCCCCAGCTGAGATTTACCACTGCCATGGGATGATCTGTCCTGATTCCATCTATGTTGGTCACCTGGTAGCTAAACCCAGGTAAAAGCTGATCTAGGGGCACTAGCCTTTTGGTCACCATGGTGACACTGGCCCCTGTGTCCTTATAGGCCACAGCCTTCTGACCATTGATCATGGGCTCTTGTCTGTACCTGCCCAGGATACTGGGGCTCATGGTAAAGTTGGCAAACCCCATGCCACCATCACAGACTAGAGTTGCTAATGCAGGGGATCTGGCTGGGCCAGACTCCACTGGTGTCCCCAAAGAGAACCCAACTAAGTTTTTGGGTGCACTCCCACCACCTGGGGGATTACTACTAGTAGCAACAGGAGGTGTTGGAGCTGGTTTTGGAGGAACATTTTCTTTATTGCCATTCTTAGGACAGCTGGAGTCAGTTTTCCAGTGGCCAGGTTGCTTACACACATGGCAATATGGTTTCTTGTTATTAGAAGAAGTATTTTGGGACCCACCCCCAGCACTGGGTTTTTGGGGCCCTTCAGAGGACTTTTCTTGTTTATCATCCCCACCTTTCTCTTTGGGCTTAGTGGAATCCTTCTTCTGGTCACCAACTTGGTTCTTAGGCCTAATCCTGGTTCTGACCCATTTGTCTGCCTTCTTTCCCAATTCTTGGGGAGAGGTCAGATCAGAGTCCACCAGGTGCTGGTGTAAAAGTTGGTTTTGACAATTATTAAGAATCAGCTCCCTCATTATGAGATTATACAATCCTTGATAATCATTAACTTTACTGCCATTTAACCAACCTTCCAGTGCCTCGGTTGCACAATCCACAAAGTCTACCCAATCTTGATTCTGTGCTTTCTGGGTGTCTCTAAACTTAAGTCTGTATTGATCAGTGGTTAAGCCAAACCCATCTATTAAAGCAGCTTTCAAGATATAATAATCATCAGAATCCTCTTCTCTTACAGAGAGGAGCTTGTCTCTACCTTTATCTGAAAAGGAGAGCCACAGGATTGCTGCCCACTGCTCTACTGGGACCCTCTGTACTCTACAGGCCCTCTCAAGAGCAGATATCCATTTGTGGATGTCATCCCCATTCTGATAGGGGGGCACAATCTTGTGGAGGTTCCTATTGTCAGGGACTCTCTCTCTAACTCTAGGGGTTTCATCACTGCCACCAGGGGTCTCTAGACCCCACTTCTTTGAAGCTTTCTGAAGCTCCAGGGCTTCCCTGTCCAATGCTAACTGTTCTCTTTTAAGCTGAAGCTTAGCCTGCTCAAATTTGATCAGTCTGCATTTCCTCTCATGGGAGGATTCTCTTCTCTGAGAAGAGGCAGAGGACCCTTTGGATCTCTGAGAAGGGTTGGATCCCACTGAGGGGGATCTGTGCCTCCTTGGACCCACCACTCTCCCACTAGGGATGGAGGGAGTGCCTCTTGGGCCATCACCTCCATGTTGTGAGTGGTCTGTTTCTTCCAGGTCAGGATTTTCATCCTCTTCCTGGTCCTCATCAGAGTCCACTCTGGGAGCGTCCTCTTCTGATGGATGCCCACCCACTCTGTCTGTCCCTCTGGACCCTATGGATTCCATAAAGTCTGCTATGAGCAGGATTTCCCTGAGACGTTGGGTGTTGGCACCTTTGTTTGTCTTCAGTTTTCTGAGGGTGCACATCTCCCTGAGCTCTGCAAAGGAGAAATGATCATACTTATCAACTGGGACCCTCTGGGGTCCTTCCATAGCCTTAGTGGCACCTGCACCTGAAGACATGTTTAGTGTAGTGATGTATCTACCTACACTAAGGTGCCGATTACGATCCGGTAAAAACCGGGTACGAACCGTCGGTCGGAGCGTTTTCCCCGTCCGACTCGTACCCGGTCGTAAAACTTTACAAACATGGAATTACGATTCGCACGGAAACACCATTTCCGTACGAATCGTAAAAAACACCGACCGACGAAAATATACATTCGAATGTGATCCGGGAATGCTGCGACGTGACGTCGGGACGCTTTCAGGCAGCGTTTCACGACCCAGGAATTACGATTCAAACCGACAGCAGTCCGGACGGCAATATTTTCACGGCACCCAAAAAGTGCCGCAAAAGCGAAGTACGGCGCGAATCGACCAGAGTAGGTGGCCCGGTACGCACCGTACCCCCCCCAGCCCCCGTAGGTACGCGCCGACCCCCCCCAGCCCCCGTAGGTATGCGCCGAGCCCCTCCCAGCCCCCGTAGGTACGCGCCAAACCCCCCTGTATGTACACCCGTGTATGTACGGTGCGTACCCCCCCGTGTACGTTCGAGTCGAACCCCCCGTGTACGTTCGAGTCGTACCCCCACCCGTGTATGTACGGTGCGTACCCCCCTGTGTACGTTCGAGTCGTACCCCCACCCGTGTATGTACGGTGCGTACCCCCCGTGTACGTTCGAGTCGTACCCCCACCCGTGTATGTACGGTGCGTACCCCCCCGTGTACGTTCGAGTCGTACCCCCACCCGTGTATGTACGGTGCGTACCCCCCCGTGTACGTTCGAGTCGTACCCCCCCGTGTACGTTCGAGTCGAACCCCCCCGTGTACGTTCGAGTCGTACCCCCACCCGTGTATGTACGGTGCGTACCCCCCCGTGTACGTTCGAGTCGAACCCCCCCGTGTACATTCGAGTTGTACCCCCACCCGTGTATGTACGGTGCGTTCCCCCCCGTGTACGTTCGAGTCGTACCCCCACCCGTGTATGTACGGTGCGTACCCCCCCGTGTACGTTCGAGTCGAACCCCCCGTGTACGTTCGAGTCGTACCCCCACCCGTGTATGTACGGTGCGTACCCCCCGTGTACGTTCGAGTCGAACCCCCCCGTGTACATTCGAGTCGTACCCCCACCCGTGTATGTACGCGCTGGGGGTACGCACCGTACATACACGGGTGGGGGTGGGGGAACCGGTTCCAGGCGGTGTATGCAGAATTGGGGCTCTGCAGCTGCCTACGTGCAACTCTGAAAGGACATTTGGTGCACCCACCCTGTTCCAATCCACATTATCCTGTCTGGGGAGGTGCTGGCACCTCCCTGCCACAGGAGCCCTATTGTCCAGCTGGCGAGGCTGGGGTTTTCCCCAGCAACAGCCAGCCAGAGTCGTGTAGGTGGCGGACAGTAGCCATTTTGTGGTACATGTGCACTTTTAAATTGGTGTCTAAATTCTACCGCTTTTCCCATATCACCCTCCTAGCAAGGGGGAATCGTGCCCCCATGCCCATGGCTGGACTGGGGGTATGATTCCTTCATGTTTGACACCAAACACGATATGGTTCTGTGTAGCCATTCTCAAGTTATCGCGATGACGCGATTCACTTATAATGCGGTTTAGAGTATATGGTATGGCTACACTACAAACAACCCAGTAACGGTTTTACGAAGGTTGCAGAGAGGTCCTACTCACGTAGGGGTCCCCCCTCACACATAGAGTGGGAATAGATATAGTGGGTCCCATGGATCCTCCCACTGCATCTGGGCACAGATTTATACTGGTGGTAGTGGATCATGCCACCAGGTATCCAGAGGCAATTCCCCTTAGGACCACTACAGCACCTGTTGTGGCCAGGGCCCTGCTGGGAGTATTCTGCAGAGTAGGGTTTCCTAAGGAGGTAGTTTCTGACAGAGGTACCAACTTCATGTCAGGATACTTGACAGCTATGTGGAAGGAATGTGGTGTCAACTACAAGTTCACCACCCCTTATCACTCACAATGCAATGGGCTTGTTGAGAGATTCAACAAGACCCTAAAGGGTATGATCAAAGGATTACCTGAAAAGCTCAGGCAAAGATGGGACATCCTTCTACCCTGCCTTCTGTTTGCTTACAGAGAGGTCCCACAAAAGGGGGTTGGCTACAGCCCCTTTGAATTGTTGTTTGGGCACCCTGTAAGAGGCCCACTGTGTTTAGTGAAGGAAGGATGGGAGTTACCTCTCAAAAAGCCTAAACAAGACATAGTGGACTATGTACTTGGTCTCCGCTCCAGGATGGCTGAGTATATGGAGAAGGCATCCAAAAACCTTGAGGCAAGCCAGGCCTGACAGAAAGCTTGGCATGACCAAAAGGCTGTCTTGGTTGAGTTTCAGCCAGGACAGAAGGTATGGGTGTTGGAGCCAGTGGCCCCAGCAGCACTCCAAGACAAATGGTCTGGACCCCATACAATCCTGGAAAAGAAGGGAGAGGTCACCTACTTGGTGGACCTAGGAACTCCCAGGAGTCCCCACAGGGTACTCCATGTTAACAGGTTAAAAGCATATGTTGACAGGGCAGACATGGGCTTGCTCATGGCTACAGATGAGGGACAGGAGGAAGAGAGTGACCCTCTCCCAGACCTGTTGTCTCCGAACCCTGAGGATGGTTCAGTTGAAGGAGTGACCCTTGGAGGCAACCTCACTGATCATCAACAGACTGAATGTAGACAAGTTCTACAATCATTTCAACACATGTTTTCCTTGATACCTAGCCAAACTGACTGGTGTACCCATGTGGTGGACACTGGTGACAGTCTGCCTGTAAAGAACAATCTTTACAGACAACCTGACCACGTCAGGGACTGTATAAGGGCTGAGGTACACAAAATGCTGGAATTAGGTGTCATTGAACCCTCAGAGAGCCCGTGGGCTAGCCCAGTGGTTCTGGTCCCCAAACCTCACACCAAAGATGGCAAGAGAGAGATGAGGTTCTGTGTGGATTACAGGGGTCTCAATGCTGTCACCAGGACAGATGCACACCCTATTCCAAGGGCAGATGAGCTCATAGACAAACTAGCTTCTGCTACGTTTTTGAGCACATTTGACTTGACAGCTGGCTATTGGCAAATCAGATTAGCTGAGGAGTCTAAGGCCAAAACAGCATTCTAAACCCCAGGTGGGCACTACCAGTTTGTGGTGATGCCCTTTGGTCTGAAGAATGCACCTGCCACCTTCCAAAGGTTGGTGAACCAAGTCCTTACTGGGTTGGATGACTTTTGTGCAGCATATCTTGATGACATTGCTGTCTTTAGCTCCACCTGGGAGGATCACCTGATCCACCTGAAGAAGGCTATTGAGGCTCTGCAAAGGGCAGGCCTCACTATCAAGGCTACTAAGTGCCAGATAGGGCAGAGTAAGGTGGTGTATTTGGGCCACCTTGTAGGTGGAGGCCAAGATCAACCACTGGAGAGTAAGATACAATCCATCAAGGACTGGTCCCCTCCAACCACCCAGACTCAAGTTCAAGCTTTCTTGGGCTTGACTGGGTACTACAGGAAGTTTGTTAAGAACTATGGGTCCATTGTGACTCCTCTTAATGATCTGACATCCAAGAAGATGCCCAAAAATGTTCAGTGGACAGTAAGCTGTCAAAAGGCATTTGATGACCTGAAGGAGGCCATGTGCTCTGCACCTATCCTGAAAAGTCCTGACTACTCCAAAGAGTTTATTGTCCAAACAGATGCTTCTGAGTTGGGTGTGGGAGCTGTGCTGTCACAACTTAATGTAGATGGTCAAGACCAAGCCATTGCTTTTATTAGCAGAAGGTTGACCCCCAGAGAGAAGAATTGGTCAGCTATTGAGAGGGAGGCCTTTGCTGTAGTGTGGGCCCTGAAGAAGCTGAGGCCATACTTGTTTGGCACTCACTTCAAGATTCAGACCGACCATAAGCCCCTCTTGTGGCTAAATCAGATGAAGGGTGAAAACCCCAAACTGCTTAGGTGGTCCATTTCCCTACAGGGTATGGACTTTACAGTGGAGCACCGGCCAGGTACTGACCATGGGAATGCAGATGGTCTCTCCAGGTACTTCCACTTAGGACATGAAGATGAGACTGGTCAAGGCTAGTTTAATGTCCCTGCGTTTGGGGGGGGGTTGTGTAGGAGAGTAGGGTCTGCTATCCTATGGTCACCCCAAATTTTTGCTTTTTGCTTCACTGGTTTTTGACATATTGAGGCTGTGGGCCTGCCAATGAGACCCCCAGCCTGATGTTCTCTCTACTAAATTTACCCTATGCACCCTAGGTGCATAACCAATTGGAAGTGGATCACCCTGTGAGCCCCTGTACCAGTGTACACTAGGTACCCAGGGCATTGGTGTATCTAAGGCCTACCAGGGGCTGAAGCATGTATTGTGCCACCTCTGGCCTGGCCTAGCAATTTGACACACCTGGCTGATCACTCAACTGGGGTAAGTTGGTGTAACCACCTCTTACTTAGGTGTAGTATACCTATACCTAACCTTAAATGGGACACATGTTAACCTATAAGTCACTCCTATGGCAGGCCTTAACAATCCTGAAGGCAGAGTGCTTGGTTCCATGTGAGATGGTGCTCTGGCATGAGCTGAGCCTGTCTGCAGTGGTCGGAAACACTTCCTTCTACTGTTTCCAGATATCATCATACCATATACTCTTAAGTGCATTATGAACCTCGCGGTTAAATGCTATCTTTGGTTTGGCTTTATCAAAACATGTCGAGTAAGGTGTCATACGAATTGGAATACTAACCCCTCGCCAATTCTGGCGACGGGGTTAGCATTCCACCCTTCTAGAGGGACACGACATTTACAGTACCTGAAACCCGGGTAAAATCAGACATAGCCTCAGCTCCACAAAATGGATGCTGCCACCACAGACACAAGTCTGCCCTCCTGCTGCTGGGAGTCCTTCCAGCTTGGGAGGTGTGGACAAAGGGTTTCCTGCCAGGGGAGGTGCGTGCACCACCCCAGACAGGATTTTGTGTATTGGTCAGGTAGGGCTTGAAAGAAATTAGACATGCCTGAGGCTCACAAGGAGCCTCGGTGCATATGCCAGTTCAATCCGGTCCTGGGGCACACCAGTCCCGGGCCTGGGGCAAGCTGGACAAAGGATTGGGGGTGTAACCACCCCCCTTCCTGGTCCCACCCTTAGGGAGGGACCTAGCAGGTAGTCCGGCCCCTAGAATCTGCTTAAAGGTAGGAGCTGTGTCCTAAGACTTCAGACATCCTGGAATCAACTTAACTACAAGAAGAAGACGGGAACTTCGACGCTCTGCCGCACAGAGGACTGAAGCCAGTCTCCCCTGTGGTCAGGGAGTGACCACCTTGCTAACGCAAGCACCATCCAGCGAATCAACGTCTGCTTTGCCGCCGCCTCCCGCCGGAGCCCGAGCCCAGAGACTGACAAGACCTGGACCTCCAGACCTCCCACCGCCCGATCCACAGTCCCTGAAAAGAAGGAACCCGTGGAGGCACCGAGACACGTGGAGCCAGCCATCTTGAAAAGACCACGACAAGCTGCAAGCGCAACAACCGAGGCTCCCTCCAAGTTGTGCTTTGGGATCTGAGAAGCCCAACACCCGAGCAGCATCTGCACCAAAGGTGAGCCCTCCAGCATCTCCACAATCTGCGTGGGGCCCTTCTGCATTTTGCCACTCGACGCGCCTAACTGGTTGCTGGCCCGCTGGCTAGTGGCCATCTTGGCGACGAACTTCAAGAACTACACCACTGGTCTGGTTGCTCCAGACTGGCCCTTGCTCCTCTCCAAAGGAGCAGTCCCTCTGACCTTGCTGGTCAGAACCATCAGCTTATTTAGTTTTCCATCACAATTGCTTTTGCCAAGGCTTGTTTGCTTCGATCAAGTCGCCGACACCGCTGACAGCGAGAGCCTGCGTGGGACAGCTCGTGAACCGACTCCTGGACGTCGTCGACCCCCAGGGACCACGTGGCTGCAGAGACAAGCTACACCTTTCTTCCTGTTTGCACCCGACATCGCCTGGTACCCACCTGGTGCCACGCTGGTCACTGGCTAGTGACTGTGAACACTGTCCCCTCTGCTTACAGGTCTTCTACAACTCCGATCCACTCTGGGATCCACCGCATCTCTTCCGGACCGATCGCCTGCAGCATCCTTGTCCACAGGCTCCATTGAACAGATAGAAGAAACCCGACGCACTTCGAGACCTATGCACCCGCTTCCTGTGGGTGAGGTAAAGCTGGCACTCCGGTGCCCAAGTGTAGAGTATCATCTCTAGTGTCTGTGTTTCCAATCTTGAGTTCATAGTCCATCCGGAAGATCCTTTTTGCAGTAACTTTGTAACTTTTACGCACCCATTGAAAACCTATGGGAGCTTGTGTGTGACTATTTGCTCTGCACACGCAACCCGTGGACCTCCTGGTCACTAACTAAAGTTAGCTCCTTGTAGGCCCAGCGATTCTAGAGGCCCTAGGCCTTTTCCCTTTTCTGTTCGTCTAGGGGATACTTTGAGAAATAAATACATATATATTTTCAATATATATCTGTGTGGTGTCCTTTCATTGGTATAAAAGGGGGTTACAGTTGGTAAAACAGCCTGCTTAACACGTTTCACGAGTTTAGCCTCAAAGACTGCTTAGCTTACGCTACCACTAGGGCAGCTAGTCCGAAAAGGTTGACTTACAACCACACCATAAGGGTTGCTTGGCATGGTACAAGGTGGTCACTTTAACTAGTGAACATCATATACCAGGCCAACTTCTCACAATCTGCAAAAGCCAAAACAGCATTTTCTTCCCCTGGTGGGTGTGAGAAGTTAGATATGCTGCACAAAAGTCATCCAACCCAGTAAGGACTTGATTCACCAACCTTTGGAAGGTGGCAGGTGCATTCTTCAGACCAAAGGGCATCACCAAAAATTGATAATGTCCTCCTGGGGTTGAGAATGCTGTTTTGGCCTTGGACTCCTCAGCTATCCTGATTTGCCAATAGCCAGCTGTCAAATCAAATGTGCTCAAAAACTTAGCAGAAGCCAGTTTATCTATGAGCTCATCTGCCCTTGGAATAGGATGTGCATCTGTCCTAGTGACAGCATTGAGTCCTCTGTAATCCACACAGAACCTCATCTCTCTCTTGCCATCTTTAGTGTGAGGTTTGGGGACCAGAACCACTGGGCTTGCCCAGGGGCTCTCTGAGGGTTCAATGACACCCAATTCCAGCATTTTGTGTACCTCAGCCTTTATACAGTCCCTGATGTGGTCAGGTTGTCTGTAAAGTTTGTTCTTCACAGGCAGACTGTCACCAGTGTCCACCACATGGGTACACCAGTCAGTTTGACTAGGTATCAAGGAAAACATATGCTGAAATGATTGTAGAACCTGTCTACATTCCATCTGCTGATGATCAGTGAGGTTGCCTCCAAGGGTCACTCCTTCAACTGAACCATCTTCAGGGTTCTGAGACAACAAGTCTGGGAGAGGGTCACTCTCTTCCTCCTGTCCCTCATCTGTAGCCATGAGCAAGCCCATGTCTTCCCTGTCAACATACGCTTTTAACCTGTTAACATGGAGTACCCTGTGGGGACTCCTGGGAGTTCCTAGGTCCACCAAGTAGGTAACCTCTCCCTTCTTTTCCAGGATTGTATGGGGTCCAGACCATTTGTCTTGGAGTGCTGCTGGGGCCACTGGCTCCAACACCCATACCTTCTGTCCTGGCTGAAACTCAACCAAGACAGCCTTTTTGTCATGCCAAGCTTTCTGTAAGGCCTGGTTTGCCTCAAGGTTTTTGGATGCCTTCTCCATGTACTCAGCCATCCTGGAGCGGAGACCAAGTACATAGTCCACTATGTCTTGTTTAGGCTTTTTGAGAGGTAACTCCCATCCTTCCTTCACTAAACACAGTGGGCCTCTTACAGGGTGCCCAAACAACAATTCAAAGGGGCTGTAGCCAACTCCTTTTTGTGGGACCTCTCTGTAAGCAAACAGAAGGCAGGGTAGAAGGATGGTAGTAGAATTTTTAAACTACTAGATGACCAGTCCTTGGAGGTCATCGTTGACACGCTTAATGCTTCATTAGAGTGTTCATCTGTCCCGACTCTTTGGAAACATGCCATGGTTACGCCATTGCTAAAAAAGCCCACAGCGGAGCCTGAATGTTTGGCAAACTACAGACCTATCTCCCTGCTTCCCGCCTTTTCTAAATGTTTGGAGAGACATGTTCATTCGACCTTAGCCTCCTTTGTTGAAAAGAACTCACTCTTGCACCCCTCACAATCTGGTTTCCGTGTGGGTTTCTCTACGGAAACCACTCTCCTCGGAGTCACAGAACACATTAGAAACCTACTTGATAAAAGTCAGACGGTCGCGCTCGTACTTCTTGACCTGAGCGCGGCCTTTGATACTATATCACATGAAATTCTTATCAAGGCACTATTTAGGAACGGAGTACGAGGTAATGCACTGGATTGGATCCGTTCCTTTCTGAGTGGCAGGACGTTTCAAATAACCTCCTCTACAGCCTGCTCTGACTTTTTAAAAATCTCTCACGGCGTGCCTCAGGGTTCCATTTGGAGTACGCTGTTTTTCAACATCTATCTCAGACCTTTAGCTGACATAGCTGAAAAATCTGGACTCTCCCTGATGACTTCTGCCGACGACTCCCAGATTATTTTCTCCCTTTCTGAGTCTAGTCCTTCTTCCTCTTCTCCCCTTAAGTTGGGGTTGCAAAACATCCTGAACTGGATGACTAGCAACCAGCTAAAGCTAAATGGAGACAAGACGGAGGTTCTTCTTTTAGGAAAGCAACATGACCTGTGGAATTCCTCCCACTGGCCTGACCAGCTGGCCATTATCCCTACCCCAGTGACACATGTTCGTAACCTGGGCTTTATTCTGGACAGTACTCTTTCTATGAGTAAACAAGCCAACAAAGTAGTGGGTCTTTGCCTCACCATTATTAAATGGTTGCGGAAAATCATATGGATGCTGCCCCTTTCTACTCAGAAGCCTGTAGTCAATGCTTTGATTACTTCTCGGCTAGACTACGGTAACATACTGTACCTCGGGTCAAATAAAGCGGTAGTGAGTTGACTGCAACTTGTTCAGAACGCTGCAGTCCGTCTACTTTGTAAAATCCCGAAAAACTCTGGGGTCTCAAATCATTGCAGGGAACTCCACTGGCTCAAGGTTGAAAACAGAATTCGCTTTAAAGCTCTGACCTATATGTTTAGAATCAAGGCTGGCACTGCACCTAAATATCTTTTATCTTTAGCCCAGCCCTACATTCCCAAACGCAGTCTTCGCTCACAATCACTTTCTAATTTTGTATTCCTAGGTATAAATTGGCAAGAATGGGTGGCAGGTCATTTGCCTTCCTTGGCCCTTCCCTCTGGAACGCTCTCCCCCCTTTCATCCGAAAAGAGGAAAATTATGACAGGTTCCGTAAAAACGTTAAGACCTGGCTATTCGACCAATAACTCGAGTAGCTTCTTTCGCTCCTGACACTGTTTTCTTGCTGTAGCTCGGCGCCGGGAAACCCTTTTTGGGTAGCTGTTGCGCCTTACAAGTTTTAATAAATAAAGTAAATAAATAAATAAAGGATGTCCCATCTTCGCCTGAGCTTTTCAGGTAATCCTTTGATCATACCCTTTAGGGTCTTGTTGAATCTCTCAACAAGCCCATTGCATTGTGGGTGATAAGGAGTGGTGAACTTGTAGTTGACACCACATTCCTTCCACATAGCTGTCAAGTATCCTGACATGAAGTTGGTGCCTCTGTCAGAAACCACCTCCTTAGGAAACCCCACTCTGGAGAATACTCCCAGCAGGGCCCTGGCCACAACAGGAGCTGTAGTGGTCCTAAGGGGAATTGCCTCTGGATACCTGGAGGCATGATCCACTACCACCAGTATAAATCTGTGCCCAGATGCAGTGGGAGGATCTATGGGACCAACTATATCTATACCAACTCTTTCAAAGGGGAACCCCACCACAGGTAGTGGTATTAGGGGGGCCTTTGTTGTGCCACCTGATTTGCCACTGGCTTGGCAGGTCACACAGGAGCGACAAAACTCCTTGGTATCTTCATTCATGTGAGGCCAGTAAAAGTGAGGGACAAGCCTGTCCCAAGTCTTGTTCTGGCCTAAGTGTCCTGCTAGAGGAATATCATGGACCAAGGTAAGAAGGAAGCCCCCAAATTGCAGAGGTATAACCAACCTCCTGGTTGCACCAGGTTTTGGGTCTCTAGCCTCTGAATAAAGGAGCCCATCATCCCAATACAATTTATGGGTACCTTGAGCATTCCCAGCAGCCTCAGCAGCAGCCAGCTGTCTGAGGGGTTCAAGAGATGGACAGGTTAACTGAGCCTGCCCCAAGTCAGCCCTGGAAGGTCCCCCTGTCCCCAGAAACTCAACCTGATCAGGTTCAAGCTCTTCAGGGACAGTTCCTTCAGGGTTCTCTAGATCATCTTCCTGGGAAGGCTGATCACCACTTGGAGGCAGGGGGGAAGGCACAGCCTTAACCCTCCTGTTCTTCTTCTTGGTAGGTGCTTGGTCCATTGTTCCAGGATCCAAGACCAGTGGTTCAGTAAGGCACTTTTTGGACTGTGACCTGGTCACAGCAAGGACATGTGGTGATATACCTAACATCTCTGCATGTGTCCTTGTGCGAAGTTGGCCTGGTATATGATGTTCACTAGTTAAAGTGACCACCTTGTACCATGCCAAGCAACCCTTATGGTGTGGTTGTAAGTCAACCTTTTCGGACTAGCTGCCCTAGTGGTAGCGTAGGCTAAGCAGTCTTTGAGGCTAAACTCGTTAAAGCGTGTTAAGTAGGCTGTTTTACCAAATGCAACCCCCCTTTATACCAATGAAAGGACACCACACAGATATATATTGAAAATATATATGTATTTATTTCTCAAAGTATCCCCTAGACTCTTTATGAGCACAGGAGCACAAATCGTTAAACAAGACAACGTTATAATATACAGAAGTTGCACTTATATGGATGGGCCCTGGTGGCCAATCAAACCATATACTAAAATAGTGGTATAAGTACCACGAACAGGAAAGTGAAAAGGCCTAGGGCCTCTAGAATCGCTGGGCCTACAAGGAGCTAACTTCAGTTAGTGACCAGGAGGTCTACGGGTCGCGTGTGCAGTGAGGAAAGTTACACGCGGGCTCCCATAGGTTTTCAATGGGTGCGTAAAAGTTACAAAGTTACTGCAGAAAGGGTCTTCTGGGTGGACTACAATCTCAAGATTCGAAACACAGGCACTAGAGATAATTCTCTACACTTGGGCACCGGAGTGCCAGCTTTACCTCACCCACAGGAAGCGGGTGCATAGGTCTCGAAGTGCGTCGGGTTTCTTCTATCGATTCAATGGAGCCTGACGACAAAGATGCTGCAGGCGGTCGGTCCAGAAGAGATGCGGTGGATCCAAGGGTGGATCGGAGTTGTAGAAGACCTGAAAGCAGAGGGGACAGTGTTCACAGTCACTAGCCAGTGACCGGCGTGGCACCAGGTAGGTACCAGGCGATGTCGGGTGCAAACAGGCAAAGAGGTGTAGCTTGTCTCCGCAGCCACGTGGTCCCTGAAGGTTGACGACGTCCAGGAGTCGAGTCACGAGCTGTCCTATGCAGGCTCTCGCTGTTGGTCGTGTCGGCGACTCGAAAGAAGCAAACAAGCCTTGGCAAAGGCAGGAATCGCGGAAAGAGAGGAACGCTTATTGTTCTGACCAGCAAGGTCAGAGGGGCTGCTCTTTTGGAGAGCAGCTAGGGCCAGTCTGGAGCAACCAGACCAGCATCGTTGATTTAAAAATAGGTCGCCAAAATGGCCACTAGCCTATGGGCCAGGGACCGGGCAGGCGCGTCGAGATGCAAAGTGCAGAGGGGCCCCACGCAGATCGTGGAGATGCTGGAGGGCTCACCTTTGGTGCAGATGCTGCTCGGTGGTTGGGCTTCTCAGGACCCAAAGCACAACTTGGAGGGAGCCTCTGTCGTTGCGCTTGCAGCTTGTCGTCGGTCTTCCAAGATGGCTGGCTCCACGTGTCTCGGTGCCTCCACGGGTTCCTTCTTTGCAGGGACTGTGGATCGGGCTGTGAGAGGTCTGGAGGTCCAGGTCTTGTCGGGCTCTGGGCTCGGGCTCCGGCAGGAGGCGGCGGTAAAGCAGACGTTGAATAGCTGGTTGGTGCTTGCGTTAGCAAGATGGTCACTCCCTGACCATAGGGGAGATTTCCTTCAGTCCTCTGTGCAGCAGAGCGTCGAAGTTCCCGTCTTCTTCTTGTTATTAAGTTGATTCCAGGATGTCTGAAGTCTTAGGACACAGCTCCTACCTTTAAGCGGATTCTAGGGGCCGGACTACCTGCTAGGTCCCTCCCTAAGGGTGGGACCAGGAAGGGGGTGGTTACACCCCCAATCCTTTGTCCAGCCAGCCCCAGTTCTGGGGCTGGTGTGCCCCAGGACCGGTTTGAACTGGCATATGCACCGAGGCTCCTTGTGAGCCTCAGGCATGTCTGGTTCCTTTCAAGCCCTACCTGACCAATACTCAAAATCCTGTCTGGGGTGGTGTTCGCACCTCCCCTGGCAGGAAACCCTTTGTCCACACCTCCCAAGCTGGAAGGACTCCCAGCAGCAGGAGGGCAGACTTGTGTCTGTGGTGGCAACATCCATTTTGTGGAGCTGAGGCTATGTCTGATTTTACCCGGGTTTCAGGTACTGTACATGTCGTGTCCCTCTAGAAGGGTGGAATGCTAGCCCCGTTGCCAGAATTGGCGAGGGGTTAGTATTCCAATTCGTATGACACCTTACTCGACATGTTTTGATAAAGCCAAACCAAAGATAGCATTTAACCGCGAGGTTCATAATGCACTTAAGAGTATATGGTATGACGACATCTGGAAACGGTAGAAGGAAGTTGTTCCGACCACTGCAGACAGGCTCAGCTCATGCCAGAGCACCATCTCACATGGAACCAAGCACTCTGCCTTCAGGATTGTTAAGGCCTGCCATAGGAGTGACTTATAGGTTAACATGTGTCCCATTTAAGGTTAGGTATAGGTATACTACACCTAAGTAAGAGGGGGTTACACCAACTTACCCCAGCTGATTGATCAGCCCGTTGTGTCAAATTTGTTAGGCCAGGCCAGGGGTGGCACAATACATGCTTCAGCCCCTGGTAGGCCTTAGATACACCAATGCCCTGGGTACCTAGTGTACACTGGTACAGGGGCTCACAGGGTGATCCACTTCCAATTGGTTATGCACCTATAGTGTATAGTGTCAATTTAGTAGAGAGAACAGCAGGCTGGGGGTCTGATTAGCAGGCCCACAGCCTCAATATGTCAAAAACCAGTGAAGCAAAAAGCAAAAATTTGGGGTGACCATAGGATAGCAGACCCTACTCTCCTACACAACCCCCCCCCCCAACGCAGGGACATTAAACTAGCCTTGACCAGTCTCGTCTTCATGTCCTAAGTGGAAGTACCTGGAGAGACCATCTGCATTCCCATGATCTGTACCTGGCCGGTGCTCCACTGTAAAGTCCATCCCCTGTAGGGAAATGGACCACCTAAGCAGTTTGGGGTTTTCACCCTTCATCTGATTTAGCCACAAGAGGGGCTTATGGTCGGTCTGAATCTTGAAGTGAGTGCCAAACAAGTATGGCCTCAGCTTCTTCAGGGCCCACACCACAGCAAAGGCCTCCCTCTCAATAGCTGACCAATTCTTCTCTCTGGGGGTCAACCTTCTGCTAATTAAAGCAATGGGTTGGTCTTGACCATCTACATTAAGTTTTGACAGCACAGCTCCCACACCCAACTCAGAAGCATCTGTTTGGACAATAAACTCTTTGGAGTAGTCAGGACTTTTCAGGATAGGTGCAGAGCACATGGCCTTCTTCAGGTCGTCAAATGCCTTTTTACAGCTTACTGTCCACTGAACCTTTTTGGGCATCTTCTTGGATGTCAGATCATTAAGAGGAGTCACAATGGACCCATAGTTCTTAACAAACTTCCTGTAGTACCCAGTCAAGCCCAAGAAAGCTCGAACTTGAGTCTGGGTGGTTGGAGGAGACCAGTCCTTGATGGATTGTATCTTACTCTCCAGTGGTTGAACTTGGCCTCCACCTACAAGGTGGCCCAAATACACAACCTTACTCTGCCCTATCTGGCACTTAGTAGCCTTGATAGTGAGGCCTGCCTTTTGCAGAGCCTCAAGTACCTTCTTCAGGTGGATCAGGTGATCCTCCCAGGTGGAGCTAAAGACAGCAATGTCATCAAGATATGCTGCACAAAAGTCATCCAACCCAGTAAGGACTTGATTCACCAACCTTTGGAAGGTGGCAGGTGCATTCTTCAGACCAAAGGGCATCACCAAAAATTGATAATGCCCACCTGGGGTTGAGAATGCTGTTTTGGCCTTAGACTCCTCAGCTAATCTGATTTGCCAATAGCCAGCTGTCAAGTCAAATGTGCTCGAAAACTTAGCAGAAGCTAGTTTGTCTATGAGCTCATCTGCCCTTGGAATAGGATGTGCATCTGTCCTGGTGACAGCATTGAGTCCTCTGTAATCCACACAGAACCTCATCTTTCTCTTGCCATCTTTGGTGTGAGGTTTGGGGACCAGAGCCACTGGGCTAGCCCAGGGGCTCTCTGAGGGTTCAATGACACCTAATTCCAGCATTTTGTGTACCTCAGCCTTTATACAGTCCCTGACGTGGTCAGGTTGTCTGTAAAGCTTGTTCTTTACAGGCAGACTGTCACCAGTGTCCACCACATGGGTACACCAGTCAGTTTGACTAGGTATCAAGGAAAACATGTGTTGAAATCATTGTAGAACCTGTCTACATTCCATCTGCTGATGATCAGTGAGGTTGCCTCCAAGGGTCACTCCTTCAACTGAACCATCTTCAGGGTTCTGAGACAACAGGTCTGGGAGAGGGTCACTCTCCTCCTCCTGTCCCTCATCTGTGGCCATGAGCAAGCCCATGTCTGCCCTGTCAACATATGCTTTTAACCTGTTAACATGGAGTACCCTGTGGGGAGTCCTGGGAGTTCCTAGGTCCACCAAGTAGGTAACCTCTCCCTTCTTTTCCAGGATTGTATGGGGTCCAGACCATTTGTCTTGGAGTGCTGCTGGGGCCACTGGCTCCAACACCCATACCTTCTGTCCTGGCTGAAACTCAACCAAGACAGCCTTTTGGTCATGCCAAGCTTTCTGTAAGGCCTGGCTTGCCTCAAGGTTTTTGGATGCCTTCTCCATATACTCAGCCATCCTGGAGCGGGGACCAAGTACATAGTCCACTATGTCTTGTTTAGGCTTTTTGAGATGTAACTCCCATCCTTCCTTCACTAAACACAGTGGGCCTCTTACAGGGTGCCCAAACAACAATTCAAAGGGGCTGTAGCCAACCCCCTTTTGTGGGACCTCTCTGTAAGCAAACAGAAGGCAGGGTAGAAGGATGTCCCATCTTCGCCTGAGATTTTCAGGTAATCCTTTGATCATACCCTTTAGGGTCTTGTTGAATCTCTCAACAAGCCCATTGCATTGTGGGTGATAAGGGGTGGTGAACTTGTAGTTGACACCACATTCCTTCCACATAGCTGTCAAGTATCCTGACATGAAGTTGGTACCTCTGTCAGAAACCACCTCCTTAGGAAACCCCACTCTGGAGAATACTCCCAGCAGGGCCCTGGCCACAACAGGTGCTGTAGTGGTCCTAAGGGGAATTGCCTCTGGATACCTGGTGGCATGATCCACTACCACCAGTATAAATCTGTGCCCAGATGCAGTGGGAGGATCCATGGGACCCACTATATCTATTCCCACTCTTTCAAAGGGAACCCCCACCACAGGTAGTGGTATTAGGGGGGCCTTTGTTGTGCCACCTGATTTGCCACTGGCTTGGCAGGTCACACAGGAGCGACAAAACTCCTTGGTATCTTCATTCATGTGAGGCCAGTGAAAGTGAGGGACAAGCCTGTCCCAAATTTTGTTCTGGCCTAAGTGTCCTGCTAAAGGAATATCATGGGCCAAGGTAAGAAGGAAGCCCCTAAATTGCAGAGGTATAACCAACCTCCTGGTTGCACCAGGTGTTGGGTCTCTAGCCTCTGAATAAAGGAGCCCATCATCCCAAAACACTTTATGGGCACCTTGAGCATTCCCAGCAGCCTCAGCAGCAGCCAGCTGTCTGAGGGGTTCAAGAGAGGGACAGGATAACCGAGCCTGCCCCAAGTCAGCCCTGGAAGGTCCCCCTGTCCCCAGAAACTCAACCTGATCAGGTTCAAGCTCTTCAGGGACAGTTCCTTCAGGGCTCTCTAGATCATCTTCCTGGGAAGGCTGATCATCACTTGTGGGCAGGGGGGAAGGCACAGCCTTAACCCTCCTGTTCTTCTTCTTGGTAGGTGCTTGGTCCATTGTTCCAGGATCCAAGACCTGTGGTTCAGTAAGGCACTTTTTGGCCTGTGACCTGGTCACAGCAAGGACATGTGGTGATATACCTAACATCTCTGCATGTGTCCTGTACTCCACTTCTGACCATAGAGAACTCTCTAGGTCATTGCCCAACAAACATTCTACTGGGAGATCTGCACTAACCACAACCCTTTTGAGGCCAGTTACCCCTCCCCATGAGAAGTTAACAACTGCCACACTATGTGAAGTAGTGGCATTGCTGGCATTGGTCACCAGGTAATTCTCACCTGGTATGTACTGTCCAGGGTCCACAAAGCCTGGTGTCACCATAGTGACACAGGCACATGTGTCCCTGTAGGCTTGAGCCACTTTTTCATTTATTAAAGGAGTCTGTCTGTACTTGCCCAGGTTACTGGGGCTCACAGTCAGGGACAAATCCATGTCCCCATCACAGATCAAGACTGCCTGTGTAAGGGTTCTGTCTAAGTCAGAATCTCCTTCAGTTCCCATAGTGATTCCCACTACACCCTTTGTTTGGGGACCAACACTGCTAACAGTAGTACTGGGAGCAGGTGCCTTAGGGGCAACAGTGTTGGGGGCTCCACCCTTTTTACAATCACTAGTCCAGTGAGTTGTATTCTTGCAAGATTTGCACCAGGGTTTCTTTGGACCTTCTTTCTTCTTCCCTTTAGGTTGGGACCCACCCTCGTTAGTACTAGTTTGGGGCCCTGTTGAAGACTTCTGGTCTTTAGATTTCTGATCTCCACCCTTTTGGTCTGTTTTCTTCTGATCACCCCCTTGGCCCTGGTTCTGGTTCTTTTGCTTAACCCTGGTTCTGACCCATTTGTCTGCCTTCTTTCCCAATTCTTGGGGAGAGGTCAGATCTGAGTCAACCAAGTGTTGATGCAGTTGCTGGTTCTGACAGTTATTTAAAATCTGTTCTCTCATCATCAAATTGTACAATCCTGTATAATCAGATACCTTACTTCCCAGCAACCAACCCTCCAAAGCCTTAGTGGCACATTCAATCTATTCAGACCAGTCCTGAGTCTGTGTCTTCTGGGTGTCTCTGAACATTAACCTGTACTGTTCAGTGGTTAAGCCTAACCCATCAATTAGGACACTCTTCAGGGCTCTGTAATTTCTGACATCCTCCTCCCTAACAGTGAGGAGTCTATCTCTGCCTCTTCCTTCAAAGGAGAGCCATCAGATTGCTGCCCACTGGTCTTCAGGAACCTGCTGCACTTTGCAGGCTCTCTCAAGAGCAGTCATCAATTTGTGGATGTCATCCCCACTTTTATAGGGGGGCACAACCTTGGACAGGTTCCTATTGTCAAAGACCCTATCTTTGTCCTTAGGGACAATGCTGCCACCAGTGGGTATAGACCCACTCTCTCTCGGTTGCCTAGCCTTGTTCAGTTTCTCTTCCATCAGGGCTACCTCTAGCTCCTGCTTACTGATCCTCAGCTGGGCTTCCTGCATTCTGGCCTCATGCTCCCTCCTCTGAGGGGTGGTCATCCTTCTCTTGGAGTGACCTTGAGAGCCTCTAGAGGCATGAGAAGCATTACATTCACCTGAGTGATTCCTTTGTCTCCCAAGCCCCGTGTTAAGTCCACTGGGGAGATCCAATGGGATGATCCCATTGTCAGTCCCCAATAGCCTTAGGTTAGCTGGGCCACGTATAACACTTGGCACTGGGCTAGTTCTCCCTTCATCCTCACTACCTTCTGTATCAGTACCCTTCTCACTTTCATCCTCTGTTGTATGATTCTCATCTAAGGGATGACTATTGGAAAGGGGTACCTCAGTAGCATCTTCAGAAGGGGGGCCTCCTGTTCCAGTCCCTAAGAGGCCTAACTGGGAGGCTTTCTTGAGAGCTTTCTGATCTTCATCAGCTTGTAAAAGCTCTCTGAGTTCAGCAGAAGTAGGGTTCTTGGGCTGTTTAAGGCCCCTGATATTTGCCAACTGCCTGAGCTCATTTTGATTTAGGGTAGCAAAGAGAGTTGGTGCCCTCTGGGGGTCACTCTCGACAGAGATGGGTACCTTGGACCGCTCTGCCCCCTCCATTGCTCTTAAGTGTGGGTGGATGTGTTGCAATCTACCTACACTTGGGTTTACCTACTAAACCTATCTAGTAGTTGTAGTCAGGGTGTGCTACTCCCTTTGCTCTACAACAACTAAGTTCAGTAGAACTTAAGTATATCTATCTTGTTTTATATGTACCTACAGGTACCTATGTGATCTTTCAATTGGTAACCAAGAGATTACAATGGTAAAACACAGCAAGCTCAAATCCAACCGCTGCTCACCAATGTGAGAAGTTGGCCTGGTATATGATGTTCACTAGTTAAAGTGACCACCTTGTACCATGCCAAGCAACCCTTATGGTGTGGTTGTAAGTCAACCTTTTCGGACTAGCTGCCCTAGTGGTAGCGTAGGCTAAGCAGTCTTTGAGGCTAAACTCGTTAAAGCGTGTTAAGCAGGCTGTTTTACAAAATGCAACCCCCCTTTATACCAATGAAAGGACACCACACAGATATATATTGAAAATATATATGTATTTATTTCTCAAAGTATCCCCTAGACTCTTTATGAGCACAGGAGCACAAATCGTTAAACAAGACAACGTTATAATATACAGAAGTTCCACTTTATATGGATGGGCCCTGGTGGCCACTCAAACCATATACTAAAATAGTGGTATAAGTACCACGAACAGGAAAGTGAAAAGGCCTAGGGCCTCTAGAATCGCTGGGCCTACAAGGAGCTAACTTCAGTTAGTGACCAGGAGGTCCACGGGTCGCGTGTGCAGTGAGGAAAGTTACATAGGTTTTCAATGGGTGCGTAAAAGTTACAAAGTTACTGCAGAAAGGGTCCTCTGGGTGGACTACGATCTCAAGATTCGAAACACAGACACTAGAGATAATTCTCTACACTTGGGCACCGGAGTGCCAGCTTTACCTCACCCACAGGAAGCGGGTGCATAGGTCTCGAAGTGCGTCGGGTTTCTTCTATCGATTCAATGGAGCCTGACGACAAAGATGCTGCAGGCGGTCGGTCCAGAAGAGATGTGGTGGATCCAAGGGTGGATCGGAGTTGTAGAAGACCTGAAAGCAGAGGGGACAGTGTTCACAGTCACTAGCCAGTGACCGGCGTGGCACCAGGTAGGTACCAGGCGATGTCGGGTGCAAACAGGCAAAGAGGTGTAGCTTGTCTCCGCAGCCACGTGGTCCCTGAAGGTCGACGACGTCCAGGAGTCGAGTCACGAGCTGTCCTACGCAGGTTCTCGCTGTCGGCGGTGTCGGCGACTCAAAAGAAGCAAATAAGCCTTGGCAAAGGCAGGAATCGCAGAAAGAGAGGAAAGCTGATTGTTCTGACCAGCAAGGTCAGAGGGGCTGCTCTTTTAGAGAGCAGCTAGGGCCAGTCTGGAGCAACCAGACCAGCATCGTTGATTTAAAAATAGGTCGCCAAAATGGCCACTAGCCAACGGGCCAGGGACCGGGCAGGCGCGTCGAGATGCAAAGTGCAGAGGGGCCCCACGCAGATCATGGAGAGGCTGGAGGGCTCACCTTTGGTGCACATGCTGCTCGGTGGTTGGGCTTCTCAGGACCCAAAGCACAACTTGGAGGGAGCCTCTGTCGTTGCGCTTGCAGCTTGTCGTCGGTCTTCCAAGATGGCTGGCTCCACGTGTCTCGGTGCCTCCACGGGTTCCTTCTTTGCAGGGACTGTGGATCGGGCTGTGAGAGGTCTGGAGGTCCAGGTCTTGTCGGGCTCTGGGCTCGGGCTCCGGCAGGAGGCGGCGGCAAAGCAGATGTTGAATAGCTGGTTGGTGCTTGCGTTAGCAAGATGGTCACTCCCTGACCATAGGGGAGATTTCCTTCAGTCCTCTGTGCAGCAGAGCGTCGAAGTTCCCGTCTTCTTCTTGTTATTAAGTTGATTCCAGGATGTCTGAAGTCTTAGGACACAGCTCCTACCTTTAAGCGGATTCTAGGGGCCGGACTACCTGCTAGGTCCCTCCCTAAGGGTCCCTTTTGAGGCCAGTTACCCCTCCCCATGAGAAGTTAACAACTGCCACACTATGTGAAGTAGTGGCATTGCTGGCATTAGTCACCAGGTAATTCTCATCTGGTATGTACTGTCCAGGGTCCACAAAGCCTGGTGTCACCATAGTGACACAGGCACATGTGTCCCTGTAGGCTTGAGCCACTTTTTCATTTATTAAAGGAGTCTGTCTGTACTTGCCCAGGTTACTGGGGCTCACAGTCAGGGACAAATCCATGTCCCCATCACAGATCAAGACTGCCTGTGTAAGGGTTCTGTCTAAGTCAGAATCTCCTTCAGTTCCCATAGTGATTCCCACTACACCCTTTGTTTGGGGACCAACACTGCTAACAGTAGTACTGGGAGCAGGTGC
The DNA here is from genome assembly GCF_964204655.1 of Triturus cristatus. Classification (NCBI taxonomy): domain Eukaryota; kingdom Metazoa; phylum Chordata; class Amphibia; order Caudata; family Salamandridae; genus Triturus; species Triturus cristatus. The sequence goes on along the minus strand of NC_140579.1, from coordinate 567,402,606 downwards.
CTTAGGGGCAACAGTGTTGGGGGCTCCACCCTTTTTACAATCACTAGTCCAGTGAGTTGTATTCTTGCAAGATTTGCACCAGGGTTTCTTTGGACCTTCTTTCTTCTTCCCTTTAGGTTGGGACCCACCCTCGTTAGTACTAGTTTGGGGCCCTGTTGAAGACTTCTGGTCTTTAGATTTCTGATCTCCACCCTTTTGGTCTGTTTTCTTCTGATCACCCCCTTGGCCCTGGTTCTGGTTCTTTTGCTTAACCCTGGTTCTGACCCATTTGTCTGCCTTCTTTCCCAATTCTTGGGGAGAGGTCAGATCTGAGTCAACCAAGTGTTGATGCAGTTGCTGGTTTTGACAGTTATTTAAAATCTGTTCTGTCATCTTCAAATTGTACTATCCTGTATAATCAGATACCTTACTTCCCAGCAACCAACCCTCCAAAGCCTTAGTGGCACATTCAATGTATTCAGACCAGTCCTGAGTCTGTGTCTTCTGGGTGTCTCTGAACATTAACCTGTACTGTTCAGTGGTTAAGCCTAACCCATCAATTAGGACACTCTTCAGGGCTCTGTAATTTCTGACATCCTCCTCCCTAACAGTGAGGAGTCTATCTCTGCCTCTTCCTTCAAAGGAGAGCCATCAGATTGCTGCCCACTGGTCTTCAGGAACCTGCTGCACTTTGCAGGCTCTCTCAAGAGCAGTCATCAATTTGTGGATGTCATCCCCACTTTTATAGGGGGGCACAACCTTGGACAGGTTCCTATTGTCAAAGACCCTATCTTTGTCCTTAGGGACAATGCTGCCACCAGTGGGTATAGACCCACTCTCTCTCGGTTGCCTAGCCTTGTTCAGTTTCTCTTCCATCAGGGCTACCTCTAGCTCCTGCTTCCTGATCCTCAGCTGGGCTTCCTGCATTCTGGCCTCATGCTCCCTCCTCTGAGGGGTGGTCATCCTTCTCTTGGAGTGACCTTGAGAGCCTCTAGAGGCATGAGAAGCATTAGATTCACCTGAGTGATTCCTTTGTCTCCCAAGCCCCGTGTTAAGTCCACTGGGGAGATCCAATGGGATGATCCCATTGTCAGTCCCCAATAGCCTTAGGTTAGCTGGGCCACGTATAACACTTGGCACTGGGCTAGTTCTCCCTTCATCCTCACTACCTTCTGTATCAGTACCCTTCTCACTTTCATCCTCTGTTGTATGATTCTCATCTAAGGGATGACTATTGGAAAGGGGTACCTCAGTAGCATCTTCAGAAGGGGGGCCTCCTGTTCCAGTCCCTAAGAGGCCTAACTGGGAGGCTTTCTTGAGAGCTTTCTGATCTTCATCAGCTTGTAAAAGCTCTCTGAGTTCAGCAGAAGAAGGGTTCTTGGGCTGTTTAAGGCCCCTGATATTTGCCAACTGCCTGAGCTCATTTTGATTTAGGGTAGCAAAGAGAGTTGGTGCCCTCTGGGGGTCACTCTCGACAGAGATGGGTACCTTGGACCGCTCTGCCCCCTCCATTGCTCTTAAGTGTGGGTGGATGTGTTGCAATCTACCTACACTTGGGTTTACCTACTAAACCTATCTAGTAGTTGTAGTCAGGGTGTGCTACTCCCTTTGCTCTACAACAACTAAGTTCAGTAGAACTTAAGTATATCTATCTTGTTTTATATGTACCTACAGGTACCGATGTGATCTTTCAATTGGTAACCAAGAGATTACAATGGTAAAACACAGCAAGCTCAAATCCAACCGCTGCTCACCAATGTGAGAAGTTGGCCTGGTATATGATGTTCACTAGTTAAAGTGACCACCTTGTACCATGCCAAGCAACCCTTATGGTGTGGTTGTAAGTCAACCTTTTCGGACTAGCTGCCCTAGTGGTAGCGTAGGCTAAGCAGTCTTTGAGGCTAAACTCGTTAAAGCGTGTTAAGCAGGCTGTTTTACAAAATGCAACCCCCCTTTATACCAATGAAAGGACACCACACAGATATATATTGAAAATATATATGTATTTATTTCTCAAAGTATCCCCTAGACTCTTTATGAGCACAGGAGCACAAATCGTTAAACAAGACAACGTTATAATATACAGAAGTTGCACTTTATATGGATGGGCCCTGGTGGCCACTCAAACCATATACTAAAATAGTGGTATAAGTACCACGAACAGGAAAGTGAAAAGGCCTAGGGCCTCTAGAATCGCTGGGCCTACAAGGAGCTAACTTCAGTTAGTGACCAGGAGGTCCACGGGTCGCGTGTGCAGTGAGGAAAGTTACACAGGTTTTCAATGGGTGCGTAAAAGTTACAAAGTTACTGCAGAAAGGGTCTTCTGGGTGGACTACGATCTCAAGATTCGAAACACAGACACTAGAGATAATTCTCCACACTTGGGCACCGGAGTGCCAGCTTTACCTCACCCACAGGAAGCGGGTGCATAGGTCTCGAAGCGCGTCGGGTTTCTTCTATCGATTCAATGGAGCCTGACGACAAAGATGCTGCAGGCGGTCGGTCCAGAAGAAATGTGGTGGATCCAAGGGTGGATCGGAGTTGTAGAAGACCTGAAAGCAGAGGGGACAGTGTTCACAGTCACTAGCCAGTGACCGGCGTGGCACCAGGTAGGTACCAGGCGATGTCGGGTGCAAACAGGCAAAGAGGTGTAGCTTGTCTCCACAGCCACGTGGTCCCTGAAGGTCGACGACGTCCAGAAGTCGAGTCACGAGCTGTCCTACGCAGGTTCTCGCTGTCGGCGGTGTCGGTGACTCAAAAGAAGCAAACAAGCCTTGGCAAAGGCAGGAATTGCAGAAAGAGAGGAAAGCTTATTGTTCTGACCAGCAAGGTCAGAGGGGCTGCTCTTTTAGAGAGCAGCTAGGGCCAGTCTGGAGCAACGAGACCAGCATCGTTGATTTAAAAATAGGTCGCCAAAATGGCCACTAGCCAACGGGCCAGGGACCGGGCAGGCGCGTCGAGATGCAAAGTGCAGAGGGGCCTCACGCAGATCGTGGAGATGCTGGAGGGCTCACCTTTGGTGCACATGCTGCTCGGTGGTTGGGCTTCTCAGGACCCAAAGCACAACTTGGAGGGAGCCTCTGTCGTTGCGCTTGCAGCTTGTCGTTGGTCTTCCAAGATGGCTGGCTCCACGTGTCTCGGTGCCTCCACGGGTTCCTTCTTTGCAGGGACTGTGGATCGAGCTGTGAGAGGTCTGGAGGTCCAGGTCTTGTCGGGCTCTGGGCTTGGGCTCCGGCAGGAGGCGGCGGCAAAGCAGATGTTGAATAGCTGGTTGGTGCTTGCGTTAGCAAGATGGTCACTCCCTGACCATAGGGGAGATTTCCTTCAGTCCTCTGTGCAGCAGAGCGTCGAAGTTCCCGTCTTCTTCTTGTTATTAAGTTGATTCCAGGATGTCTGAAGTCTTAGGACACAGCTCCTACCTTTAAGCGGATTCTAGGGGCCGGACTACCTGCTAGGTCCCTCCCTAAGGGTGGGGCCAGGAAGGGGGTGGTTACACCCCCAATCCTTTGTCCAGCTCGCCCCAGGTCCGGGGCTGGTGTGCCCCAGGACCGGTTTGAACTGGCATATGCACCGAGGCTCCTTGTGAGCCCCAGGCATGTCTGGTTCCTTTCAAGCCCTACCTGACCAATACACAAAATCCTGTCTGGGGTGGTGCTCGCACCTCCCCTGGCAGGAAACCCTTTGTCCACACCTCCCAAGGAAGTGTTTTAAATTTTTTTATATATTTGAAATTTTTTAAAATAATTTTCTCGAAATTGTAAATTAAATTTAGAATTTAAAAAAAAAAATTAGGAGCGGGATGTTGGTTTATAGGGGATAAGGGTGGGAAGTGTATTAAAAATGTTTATATATTGTTATAATTTTTTGGAAATTTATTTATAAATTGTAAATTAAATTTTGAATTTTAGAAATATTTTTAGGAGCGAGATGTTGGTTTATAGGGGATAAGGGTGGGAAGTGTTTTAAAAATGTTTATATATTGTTTAATTTAAAAAAATAATTAATTTAGAAATTGTAAATTTAACTTTGAATTTTAAAAAAAAATTTAGGAGCGGGATGTTGCTTTATAGGGGATAAGGGTGGGAAGTGTTTTAAAAATGTTTATATATTGTTTAAAATTTATTCAAATTTATATAGAAATTGAAAATTAAATTTAGATTTTTAGAAAAATTGTTAGGAGCGGGATGTTGGTTTATAGGGGATAAGGGTGGGAAGTTTTTAATTTTTTTTTATATATTTGTTAATTTTTTATTAAAAATAATTATACATTGGAAATAAAATTTCGATTTTTATAAATATATTTCGGAGTGGGATGTTGGTTGATAGGGGATAAGGGTGGGAAGTTTTTTAAAAATGTTTATATATTTGTTAATTTACAAAACAAAATAAATTTACAAATTGTAAAATAAATTAAGATTTTTAATAATAATTTTAGGAGTGGGATGTTGGTTAATAGGGGATAAGGGTGGGAAGTGTTTTAAAAATGTTTATATATTTGTTAATTTTTTACCAAATTAATTTAGAAATTGTAAATTTAATGTAGAATGTTACAAATAATTTTAGGAGCGGAATGTTGGGTTATAGGGGATAAGGGTGGGAAGTTAATTTAAAATGTTTATAGATTTTTAATTTTAAAAATATTAATATTTAGAAAATTTAAATATATTTTAGAATTTAACAAATCCCATAATTAAATATAGATTTCAATCAGAATATTAAATTAATTAAGTTCACTGTCCAGCACTTATCTTAATGAAATATAGACTGGAGTAGGAATAGTAAATTAATTAAGTTCATTGTCCAGCACTTACTGTAATTTAATATAGTTTGGAGTGAGAATAGTAAATTAATTAAGTACAGTATCCAGCACTTATATAAATTTTATATAGAATGGAGTGGGAATAGTCAATTAATTTAGTTCAGTGTCCAGCACATACTGTAATTAAATATAGGTTGGAGTGAGAATAGGAAATTAATTAAGTTCAGTGTCCAGCACTTATTTTAATTTAATGTAGACTGGAGTGGGAATAGTAAATTAATTTAGTTCATTGTCCAGCACCTACCCTAATTTAATATAGGTTGGAGTGAGAATAGTAAATTAATTAAGTTCAGTGTCCAGCACTTATCTTAATTAAATATAGAGTGGAGTGGGAATAGTAAATTAATTAAGTTCATTGTCCAGCACCTACTGTAATTTAATATAGTTTGGAGTGAGAATAGTAAATAAATTAAGTTCAGTGTCCAGCACTTATCTTAATTAAATATAGATTGGAGTGGGAATCGTAAATTAATTTAGTTCAGTGTCCAGCACATACTCTAATTAAATATAGGTTGGAGTGAGAATAGTAAATTAATTAAGTTCAGTGTCTAGCACTTATTTTATTTTAATATAGAATGGAGTGGGAATAGTCAATTAATTTAGTTCAGTGTCCAGCACATACTGTAATTAAATATAGGTTGGAGTGAGAATAGGAAATTAATTAAGTTCAGTGTCCAGCACTTATTTTCATTTAATATAGACTGGAGTGGGAATAGTAAATTAATTTAGTTCATTGTCCAGCACCTACCCTAATTTAATATAGGTTGGAGTGAGAATAGTAAATTAATTAAGTTCAGTGTCCAGCACTTATCTTAATTAAATATAGAGTGGAGTGGGAATAGTAAATTAATTAAGTTCATTGTCCAGCACCTACTGTAATTTAATATAGTTTGGAGTGAGAATAGTAAATAAATTAAGTTAAGTGTCCAGCACTTATCTTAATTAAATATAGATTGGAGTGGGAATAGTAAATTAATTTAGTTCAGTGTCCAGCACATACTCTAATTAAATATAGGTTGGAGTGAGAATAGTAAATTAATTAAGTTCAGTGTCCAGCACTTAATTTAATTTAATATAGACTTGAGTGGGAATAGTAAATTAATTTAGTTCAGTGTCCAGCACCTACCCTAATTTAATATAGGTTGGAGTGAGAATAGTAAATTAATTAAGTTCTGTGTCCATCACTTATCTTAATTAAATATAGAGTGGAGTGGGAATAGTAAATTAATTAAGTTCATTGTCCAGCACCTACTGTAATTTAATATAGTTTGGAGTGAGAATAGTAAATTAATTAAGTTCAGTGTCCAGCACTTATCTTAATTAAATATAGATTGGAGTGGGAATAGTAAATTAATTCAGTTCAGTGTCCAGCACATACTCTAATTAAATATAGGTTGGAGTGAGAATAGTAAATTAATTAAGTTCAGTGTCTAGCACTTATTTTATTTTAATATGGATTGGAGTGGGAATAGTAAATTAATTCAGTTCAGTGTACAGCTCCTACCCTAATTTAATATAGGTTGGAGTGGGAATAGTAAATTATTTAAGTTCAGTGTCCAGCATCTACCCTAATTAAATATAGATTGGACTGAGAATAGTAAATTAATTAAGTTCAGTATGTAGTGGGAGTAGTATGTTAATTAAGTTTGGTAAATAGCAAATATTAGAATTAATTATAGAGTTGAATAGGAATAGTTAAATTAATTGGATTTAATTGACAAAAAATCTGTAGATTTTAGTTTGGGTTGGATAAAAGATAGAAGTTATATCAGAATGCAAATTCCAAATTATTTTTAAATTAAATAGTAGAAAGGAAAATAATATTTATTTTATAGTTGTTGGAATGTATATTCATTCGAGAGAAAATTTTGTTTATTATTACGCATATTCTAATAATTAAATCATTGAAATAAACATGTAATAATTAATATTTAACATTTGTATTATAGTAATACGTTTTTTATAATGGATATATTTTTGTTTAATGTATATTTTGGACATGAATATATGAACACACAAAATAAGTAAAAATTAAATAATCAGATTTTTATAGCTGTATAATATTTATAAATTTATATTGTGTACTCAGAAATTTTTTAGAATTTATTTGAATTTTTAAGTAATTGTATTTTTTGAAATATATGACAAATATATTTTAATTACTAATATTTATATTATATATTTAATATTGAAATTTTTAACATTTTAGAATATGTATTTTTTTTAAATTAATTTTGGTATGTTGTAGAGACAATATATTAATTATATAATGTTAATCTATTTATTTTGTTAATATATACTGTTTTATTGATATATTAATATAAATATTTTATTTATTAGATTTATTTTTATACGTTAAAGATTTTTCACATAGAGACCAAAATTAGGTATTCTTTTTGAGTATTGTATTGTAATGTTTTACTAAATTTTAAAGTAATGTGTAATGTTAAATAAATAGTTAGGCCATTTATTGGTATTTTTTTACTTGTTATGTTTCAACGCGACGGTTTCCATCGTTCCTCGGACCTCGGACCTCGATTGTTTCCTAATCACTCGCTGTTTCTACACTGACCAGTTAGGAGAAAGTGACTACGCATTTTACTGTTTGATATATACCATACGAACGGTCTAAAGCTATCGACCAATTACATAGATTGAACTCTGGGTCCTGCCGCTTTCGTCATACTACCCCCCGTTTTGACGTGTAAATATTTCTTATTGTTGAAACTCGTCTTGAAAATCCCATGTTTGGGCGAAATGCGTTAGCTGCGGATTTGGTCTCACTTTGGTGCCGATCACGATCCGGTAAAAAATATCCCCGTGCGACTCGTATCCGGTCTTTTTACCGTACGAATCGTACAAGTGCCGTACGAACTAGCAATCACGATTCGCATGGTAAAAAGTCCATACGAACCGCATTGGGAATCATTCCCCACACGTCCTCGGGTCGGAAAATGTGTCCGACACGTCCTCGTACGATTTACCGTACAAACGTGAAAGGTGAAGTCCGACCGAGGAATCACGATCCATCCCGTGCGTCCGAGGTTACAACCGGATGGAAAAATCACCGTCCGCAACGAACTCCCATAGCAACCATGGACACGTGCCCGCATACGCGCTGACCCCCCCCAGCCCCCGTAGGTACGCGCCGACCCCCCCCCCAGCCCCCGTAGGTACGCGCCGACCCCCCCCCCCAGCCCCCGTAGGTATGCGCCGACCCCCCCCAGCCCCCGTAGGTACGCGCCAACCCCCCCCAGCCCCCCTAGGTACGCGCCGACCCCCCCCAGCCCCCGTAGGTACGCGCCGACCCCCCCCAGCCCCCGTAGGTACGCGCCGACCCCCACCAGCCCCCATAGGTACGCGCCGACCCCCCCCCAGCCCCCGTAGGTACGCGCCGACCCCCCCCCCAGCCCCCGTAGGTATGCGCCGACCCCCCCCCAGCCCCCGTAGGTACGCGCCGACCCCCCAGCCCCCGTAGGTACGCGCCGACCCCCCCCCCAGCCCCCGTAGGTACGCGCCGACCCCCCCCAGCCCCCGTAGGTATGCGCCGACCCCCCCCAGCCCCCGTAGGTACGCGCCGACCCCCCCCAGCCCCCGTAGGTACGCACCGACCCCCCCAGCCCCCGTAGGTACGCGCCGACCCCCCCCAAGCCCCCGTAGGTACGCGCCGACCCCCCCCAGCCCCCGTAGGTATGCGCCGACCCCCCCCAGCCCCCGTAGGTACGCGCCGACCCCCCCCCAGCCCCCGTAGGTACGCGCCGACCCCCCCCCAGCCCCTGTAGGTACGCGCTGACCCCCCCCCAGCCCCCGTAGGTACGCGCCGACCCCCCCCAGCCCCCGTAGGTATGCACCGACCCCCCCCAGCCCCCGTAGGTACGCGCCGACCCCCCCTGTATGTACACCCGTGTACGTGTCGAACCTCCCCCGTGTACGTTCGAGTCGAACCCCCCCGTGTACGTTCGAGTCGTACCCCCACCCGTGTACGTTCGAGTCGAACCCCCCGTGTACGTTCGAGTCGTACCCCCACCCGTGTACGTTTGAGTCAAACCCCCCCGTGTACGTTCGATTCGAACCCCCCCGTGTACGTTCGAGTCGTACCCCCACCCGTGTACGTTCGAGTCGAACCCCCCGTGTACGTTCGAGTCGTACCCCCACCCGTGTACGTTCGAGTCGAACCCCCCCGTGTACGTTCGAGTCGTACCCCCACCCGTGTATGTACGGTGCGTACCCCCAGCTCGACTCGAACGTACACGGGTGGGGGTACGACTCGAACGTACACGGGGGGGTTCGACTCGAACGTACACGGGTGGGGGTACGACTCGAACGTACACGGGGGGGTTCGACTCGAACGTACACGGGGGGGTTCGACACGTACACGGGTGTACATACAGGGGGGGTCGGCGCGTACCTACGGGGGCTGGGGGGGGGTCGGCGCGTACCTACGGGGGCTGGGGGGGGTTGGCGCGTACCTACGGGGGCTGGGGGGGGGTACGGTGCGTACCGGCCCACCTACTCTGGTCGATTCGCGCCGTACTTCGCTTTTGCGGCACTTTTTGGGTGCCGTGAAAATATTGCCGTCCGGACTGCCGTCGGTTCAAATCGTAATTCCTGGGTCGTGAAACGCTGCCTGAAAGCGTCCCGACGTCACGTCGCAGCATTCCCGGATCACATTCGTATGTATATTTTCGTCGGTCGGTGTTTTTTACGATTCGTACGGAAATGGTGTTTCCGTGCGAATCGTAATTCCATGTTTGTAAAGTTTTACGACCGGGTACGAGTCGGACGGGGAAAACGCTCCGACCGACGGTTCGTACCCGGTTTTTACCGGATCGTAATCGGCACCCAAGTGTTTTTGGTTGTATTTGAATGAAGATGTTGTTTGTCGCCAAAATGTTGTTTAGTTGATTTAGTCTCTGAAAGTTAAAGAACATTTATTGTTGTGGTTTGTTTAGTTTTTTAAGTGGGGTGGTATTGCTGTTTGGTATAGACTATATTTTTGTTGTAGAAACGTATTTTATTGTTTTACAAATTAACAACTCAAAAAACATTCCCCCTCCTTCAACTGTCCTGGAAGTACCACACATTTATCATCAAGACCAATTATTCAGGAGAATGAACAACCTTTCCACCCAGTTCTCTACCCCCCCCCTCCCCCACCACATGTCAATGTACACCCGTCCCCTACCCCTGTTACTATGTGCCCCTCCTGCCTAATAAATAAGATGCGGTAGCCTAACCTCTCACTAAGCAAACAGAGCCTACCCTCATGCCTAGTGGTATAGACTATAGGTGTTAATTTATACAGGTTTTTAAAAATTTAAAAAAGAGAACATGGATTTGTTTAGGGGTTTAGGATGTTTTGGGGTTTGAGTAGGATTTAATTAATATTTAATAAAGTATTTTGATAGTATACTTACTTTTTAGTGAGTCTTTTCTGGCAATCTTCAATATTTTCTTTAGCTGTTTGGAGTAATATCTGTAGTGGAAACATAAAGAGATGGGATATATAAGTTAGTTATTTATTTGAGGAAAGATAAATTAGTGTTTTAGTTTAATTTGGCAGTTTAGTTAGAAAAGAATATTTACTTACGTTTTTAGAATAGTAGTAGGATGTAGGTTTCTTCTGTTTAGTAGAGTTTCTTCTTCGTTCAATGCTTTGGTTTAAGGCACCGTAGAAGACTTGTTTTAATTGGTTTATATAGTGGTTTCAAATTGTTTCTTGAATGTTATTGGTTGTTTTCTGTATGTGGCCTTTCTATTGGATGGTTAGAATTTTTTTTAGTTAATTGGTTTCCTTTTATGGAAAATGCTAAGTAAGAGTATATTTAGTTTTAAAGGAGGAGAGTTGTAAATCATTTTATATAAAAAGATTGTTTATAATGTGTAGTAATTTTATTTAAATGTGTTCGAAATGCCAATGTGATAATTATTTCAGTGTTTTTTTATTATGTTGTTAAATATTGAGATCGCTATAAATGTTATGTTTATGTTTAAGTAGAATCTCATTTGAAAATGTATGTTTTTGTAAAATATTGTCTTTATGTTGTTAAAAGTATTGGTTTTATTAGTATTAGAATTGTCGATATATTTAAAAAAACGATATTATTGATGTCTATATTTTGGTTATCGATATTTGTGACATGTGTCATATTTATTAACTCATGTCGATATTTAGTATTGCGATATTAATGTGTGCGATATTTGTGTGATCGATATAATTGTATTACGATATTGTAGTGTCGATATTAGTGTAGTTTTTTAAATAAGTATACAATGTCGATATTTTTGATGTCGATATATTTGATGCGATATTTGTGTAGTTCGATAATGTGTCTGTCGATAATATGTCAGAGATCCACTCCCAGCAGCAGGAGGGCAGACTTGTGTCTGTGGTGGCAGCATCCATTTTGTGGAGCTGAGGCTATGTCTGATTTTACCCGGGTTTCAGGTACTGTACATGTCGTGTCCCTCTAGAAGGGTGGAATGCTAACCCCGTCGCCAGAATTGGCGAGGGGTTAGTATTCCAATTCGTATGACACCTTACTCAACATGTTTTGATAAAGCCAAACCAAAGATAGCATTTAACCGCGAGGTTCATAATGCACTTAAGAGTATATGGTATGACGATATCTGGAAACGGTAGAAGGAAGTTGTTCCGACCACTGCAGACAGGCTCAGCTCATGCCAGAGCACCATCTCACATGGAACCAAGCACTCTGCCTTCAGGATTGTTAAGGCCTGCCATAGGAGTGACTTATAGGTTAACATGTGTCCCATTTAAGGTTAGGTATAGGTATACTACACCTAAGTAAGAGATGGTTACACCAACTTACCCCAGCTGATTGATCAGCCAGTTGTGTCAAATTTGTTAGGCCAGGCCAGGGGTGGCACAATACATGCTTCAGCCACTGGTAGGCCTTAGATACACCAATGCCCTGGGTACCTAGTGTACACTGGTACAGGGGCTCACAGGGTGATCCACTTCCAATTGGTTATGCACCTATAGTGCATAGTGTCAATTTAGTAGAGAGAACAGCAGGCTGGGGGTCTGATTAGCAGGCCCACAGCCTCAATATGTCAAAAACCAGTGAAGCAAAAAGCAAAAATTTGGGGTGACCATAGGATAGCAGACCCTACTCTCCTACAGTCCTGTACTCCACTTCTGACCATAGAGAACTCTCTAGGTCATTGCCCAACAAACATTCTACTGGGAGGTCTGCACTAACCACAACCCTTTTGAGGCCAGTTACCCCTCCCCATTAGAAGTTAACAACTGCCACACTATGTGAAGTAGTGGCATTGCTGGCATTGGTCACCAGGTAATTCTCACCTGGTATGTACTGTCCAGGGTCCACAAAACCTGGTGTCACCATAGTGACACTGGCACATGTGTCCCTGTAGGCTTGAGCCACTTTTTCATTTATTAAAGGAGTCTGTCTGTACTTGCCCAGGTTACTGGGGCTCACAGTCAGGGACAAATCCATGTCCCCATCACAGATCAAGACTGCCTGTGTCAGGGTTCTGTCTAAGTCAGAATCTCCTTCAGTTCCCATAGTGATTCCCACTACACCCTTTGTCTGGGGACCAACACTGCTAACAGTAGTACTGGGAGCAGGTGCCTTAGGGGCAACAGTGTTGGGGGCTCCACCCTTCTTACAATCACTAGTCCAGTGAGTTGTATTCTTGCAAGATTTGCACCAGGGTTTCTTTGGACCTTCTTTCTTCTTCCCTTTAGATTGGGACCCACCCTCGTTAGTACTAGTTTGGGGCCCTGTTGAAGACTTCTGGTCTTTAGATTTCTGATCTCCACCCTTTTGGTCTGTTTTCTTCTGATCACCCCCTTGGCCCTGGTTCTGGTTCTTTTGCTTAACCCTGGTTCTGACCCATTTGTCTGCCTTCTTTCCCAATTCTTGGGGAGAGGTCAGATCTGAGTCAACCAAGTGTTGATGCAGTTGCTGGTTCTGACAGTTATTTAAAATCTGTTCTCTCATCATCAAATTGTACAATCCTGTATAATCAGATACCTTACTTCCCAGCAACCAACCCTCCAAAGCCTTAGTGGCACATTCAATGTATTCAGACAAGTCCTAAGTCTGTGTCTTCTGGGTGTCTCTGAACATTAACCTGTACTGTTCAGTGATTAAACCTAACCCATCAACTAGGACACTCTTCAGGGCTCTGTGGTTTCTGACATCCTCCTCCCTAACAGTGAGGAGTCTATCTCTGCCTCTTCCTTCAAAGGAGAGCCATAAGATTGCTGCCCACTGGTCTTCAGGAACCTGCTGCACTTTGCAGGCTCTCTCAAGAGCAGTCATCCACTTGTGGATATCATCCCCACTTTTGTAGGGGGGCACAACCTTGGACAGGTTCCTATTGTCAAAGACCCTATCTTTGTCCTTAGGGACAATGCTGCCACCAGTGGGTATAGACCCACTCTCTCTAGGTTGACTAGCCTTACTCAGTTTCTCTCCCATCAGAGCTACTTATAGCTCCTGTCTCCTGATTCTCAGCTGAGCTTCCTTCATTCTGGATTCATGCTCCCTCCTCTGAGGGCTGGTCATCCCCCTTCTGGAGCGACCTTGAGAGCCTCTAGAGGCATTAGAAGCATTAGAGTCACCTGAGTGATTCCTCTGCCTCCCAAGCCCCTGGTTAAGTCCACTAGGGAGATCCAATGGGGTGATCCCATTGTCAGTCCCCAGTAGCCTTAAGTTAGCTGGGCCACGTATAACACTTGGCACTGGGCTAGTTCTCCCTTCATCCCCACTACCTTCTGTATCAGTACCCTTATCACTTTCATCCTCTGTAGTATGAATCTCATCTAAGGGGTGACTATTGGAAAGGGGTACCTCAGTAGCATCTTCAGAAGGGGGGCCTCCTGTTCCAGTCCCCAAGGGGCCTAACTGGGAGGCTTTCTTGAGAGCTTTCTGATCTTCATCAGCTTGTAAAAGCTCTCTGAGTTCAGCAGAGGTAGGGTTCTTGGGCTGCTTAAGGCCCCTGATATTTGCCAACTGCCTGAGCTCATTTTGGTTTAGGGTAGCAAAGATGGATGGTGCCCTCTGGGGGTCACTCTCGACAGAGATGGGTACATTGGACCCCTCTGCCCCAAACATTGCTCTTAAGTGTGGGTGGATGTGTTGCAACTACCTACACTTGGGTTTTCCTACTAAACCTATCTAGTAGTTGTAGTCAGGGTGTGCTACTCCCTTTGCTCTACAACAACTAAGTTCAGTAGAACTTAAGTATATCTAATCTTGTTTTATATGTACCTAAAGGTACCTGTATGATCTTTCAATTGGTAACAAAGAGATTACAGAGGTAAAACACAGCAAGCTTAAATCCAACCGCTGCTCACCAATGTGAGAAGTTGGCCTGGTATATGATGTTCACTAATTAAAGTGACCACCTTGTACCATGCCAAGCAACCCTTATGGTGTGGTTGTAAGTCAACCTTTTCGGACTAGCTGCCCTAGTGGTAGCGTAGGCTAAGCAGTCTTTGAGGCTAAACTCGTGAAGCGTGTTAAGCCAGCTGTTTTACCAAATGCAACCCCCTTTTATACCAATGAAAGGACACCACACAGATATATATTCAAAATATATATGTATTTATTTCTCAAAGTAACCCCTAGTCTCTTTATGAGCACAGGAGCACAAATCGTCAAACAAGATTATCACAGAATACACAGAAGTTGCACTTTATATGGATAGGCCATGGTGGCCACTCGAACCATATACTAAAATAGTGGTATAAGTACCACGAACAGAAAAGGGAAAAGGCCTAGGGCCTCTAGAATCGCTGGGCCTACAAGGAGCTAACGTCAGTTAGTGACCAGGAGGTCCACGGGTGGCGTGTGCAGAGCAAATAGTCACACGCGTGCTCCCATAGGTTTCAATGGGTGCGTAAAAAGTACAAAGTTACTGCAAAGAGGATCTTCCGGATGGACTAGGAACTCAAGATTTGGAACACAGGCACTAGAGATGTAATACTACACTTGGGCACAGGTGTGCCAGCTTTACCTCACCCACAGGAAGCGGGGGCATAGGCCTCGAAGTGCGTCGGGTTCCTTCTATCTGTTCCGTGGAGCTTGAAGACAAAGATGCTGCAGGCGGTCGGTCCGGGAGAGATGCAGTGGATCCAAGAGTGGATCGGAGACGTTGAAGACCTGTAAGCAGAGGGGACAGTGTTCACAGTCACTAGCCAGTGACCAGCGTGGCACCAGGTGGGTACCAGGCAATGTCGGGTGCAAACAGGAAGAAAGGTGTAGCTTGTCTCTGCAGCCACGTGGTCCCTGGAGGTCGACGACGTCCAGGAGTCGAGTCACGAGCTGTCCCACGCAGGCTCTCGCTGTCGGCGGTATCGGCGACTTGATCGAAGCAAACAAGCCTTGGCAAAAGCAATTGTTGTAGGAAAAGTAAATAAGTTGATGGTTCTGACCAGCAAGGTCAGAAGGACTGCTCCTTTGGAGGGGAGCAAGGGCCAGTCTGGAGCAACCAGACCAGCGGTGTATTTCTTGAAGTTCGTCGCCAAGATGGCTACTAGCCAGCGGGCCAGCAACCGGTTAGGCGCGTCGAGTGGCAAAATGCAGAAGGGCCCCACGCAGATCGTGGAGATGCTGGAGGGCTCACCTTTGGTGCAGATGCTGCTCGGGTGTTGGGCTTCTCAGATCCCAAAGCACAACTTGGAGGGAGCCTCGGTTGTTGCACTTGTCAGCTTGTCGTAGTCGTTCCAAGATGGCTGGCTCCACGTGTCTCGGTGCCTCCACGGGTCTCCTCTTTTCAGGGACTGTGGATCGGGCGGTGAGAGGTCTGGAGGTCCAGGTCTTGTCGGTCTCTGGGCTCGGGCTCCGGCGGGAGGCGGCGGCAAAGCAGACGTTGATTCGCTGGATGGTGCTTGCGTTAGCAAGGTGGTCACTCCCTGACCACAGGGGAGATTGGATTCAGTCCTCTGTGCAGCAGAGCGTCGAAGTTCCCTTCTTCTTCTTAGTGTTAAGTTGATTCCAGGATGTCTGAAGTCTTAGGACACAGCTCCTACCTTTAAGCGGATTCTAGGGGCCGGACTACCTGCTAGGTCCCTCCCTATGGGTGGGACCAGGAAGGGGGGTGGTTACACCCCCAATCCTTTGTCCAGCTCGCCCCAGGCCCGGGACTGGTGTGCCCCAGGACCGTTTTGAACTGGCATATGCACCGAGGCTCCTTGTGAGCCACAGGCATGTCTGGTTTCTTTCAAGCCCTACCTGACCAATACACAAAATCCTGTCTGGGGTGGTGCACGCACCTCCCCTGGCAGGAAACCCTTTGTCCACACCTCCCAAGCTGGAAGGACTCCCAGCAGCAGGAGGGCAGACTTGTGTCTGTGGTGGCAGCATCCATTTTGTGGAGCTGAGGCTATGTCTGATTTTACCCGGGTTTCAGGCACTGTACATGTCGTGTCCCTCTAGAAGGGTGGAATGCTAACCCCGTCGCCAGAATTGGTGAGGGGTTAGTATTCCAATTCGTATGACACCTTACTCGACATGTTTTGATAAAGCCAAACCAAAGATAGCATTTAACCGCGAGGTTCATAATGCACTTAAGAGTATATGGTATGACGATATCTGGAAACAGTAGAAGGAAGTTGTTCCGACCACTGCAGACAGGCTCAGCTCATGCCAGAGCACCATCTCACATGGAACCAAGCACTCTGCCTTCAGGATTGTTAAGGCCTGCCATAGGAGTGACTTATAGGTTACCAGGTGTCCCATTTAAGGTTAGGTATAGGTATACTACACCTAAGTAAGAGGTGATTACACCAACTTACCCCAGCTGAGTGATCAGCCAGTTGTGTCAGATTGTTAGGCCAAGCCTGGGGTGGCATAATACATGCTTCAGCCCCTGGCATGCCTTGGGTACACCAATGCCCTGGGTACCTAGTGTACACTGGTACAGGGGCTGACAGGGTGATCCACTTCCAATTGGTTATGCACCTAGGGTGCATAGTTTTAATTTAGTAGAGAGAACAGCAGGCTGGGGGTCTGATTGGCAGGCCCACAGCCTCAATATGTCAAAAACCAGTGAAGCAAAAAGCAAAAATTTGGGGTGACCATAGGATAGCAGACCCTACTCTCCTACAGCCTCCCTCTCAATAGCTGACCAATTCTTCTCTCTGGGGGTCAACCTTCTGCTAATAAAAGCAATGGGTTGGTCTTGACCATCTACATTAAGTTGTGACAGCACAGCTCCCACACCCAACTCAGAAGCATCTGTTTGGACAATAAACTCTTTGGAGTAGTCAGGACTTTTCAGGATAGGTGCAGAGCACATGGCCTCCTTCAGGTCATCAAATGCCTTTTGACAGCTTACTGTCCACTGAACCTTTTTGGGCATCTTCTTGGATGTCAGATCATTAAGAGGAGTCACAATGGACCCATAGTTCTTAACAAACTTCCTGTAGTACCCAGTCAAGCCCAAGAAAGCTCGAACTTGAGTCTGGGTGGTTGGAGGGGACCAGTCCTTGATGGATTGTATCTTACTCTCCAGTGGTTGAACTTGGCCTCCACCTACAAGGTGGCCCAAATATACAACCTTACTCTGCCCTATCTGGCACTTTGTAGCCTTGATAGTGAGGCCTGCCCTTTGCAGAGCCTCAAGAGCCTTCTTCAGGTGGATCAGGTGATCCTCCCAGGTGGAGCTAAAGACAGCAATGTCATCCAGATATGCTGCGCAAAAGTCATCCAACCCAGTAAGGACTTGGTTCACCAGCCTTTGGAAGGTGGCAGGTGCATTCTTCAGACCAAAGGGCATCACCACAAACTGGTAGTGCCCACCTGGGGTTGAGAATGCTGTTTTGGCCTTAGACTCCTCAGCTAATCTGATTTGCCAATAGCCAGCTGTTAAGTCAAATGTGCTCAAAAACTTTGCAGAAGCTAGTTTGTCTATGAGCTCATCTGCCCTTGGAATAGGGTGTGCATCTGTCCTGGTGACAGCATTGAGACCCCTGTAATCCACACAGAACCTCATCTCTCTCTTGCCATCTTTGGTGTGAGGTTTGGGGACCAGAACCACTGGGCTAGCCCACGGGCTCTCTGAGGGTTCAATGACACCTAATTCCAGCATTTTGTGTACCTCAGCCTTTATACAGTCCCTGACGTGGTCAGGTTGTCTGTAAAGATTGTTCTTTACAGGCAGACTGTCACCAGTGTCCACCACATGGGTACATCAGTCAGTTTGGCTAGGTATCAAGGAAAACATGTGTTGAAATGATTGTAGAACTTGTCTACATTCAGTCTGTTGATGATCAGTGAGGTTGCCTCCAAGGGTCACTCCTTCAACTGAACCATCCTCAGGGTTCGGAGACAACAGGTCTGGGAGAGGGTCACTCTCTTCCTCCTGTCCCTCATCTGTAGCCATGAGCAAGCCCATGTCTGCCCTGTCAACATATGCTTTAAGCCTGTTAACATGGAGTACCCTGTGGGGACTCCTGGGAGTTCCTAGGTCGACCAAGTAGGTGACTTCTCCCTTCTTTTCCAGGATTGTATGGGGTCCAGACCATTTGTCTTGGAGTGCTGCTGGGGCCACTGGCTCCAACACCCATACCTTCTGTCCTGGCTGAAACTCAACCAAGACAGCCTTTTGGTCATGCCAAGCATTCTGTAAGGCCTGGCTTGCCTCAAGGTTTTTGGATGCCTTCTCCATATACTCAGCCATCCTGGAGCGGAGACCAAGTACATAGTCCACTATGTCTAGCTTAGGCTTTTTGAGAGGTAACTCCCATCCTTCCTTCACCAAACACAGTGGGCCTCTCACAGGGTGCCCAAACAACAATTCAAAGGGGCTGTAGCCAACTCCTTTTTGTGGGACCTCTCTGTAAGCAAACAGAAGGCAGGGTAGAAGGATGTCCCATCTTCGCCTGAGCTTTTCAGGTAATCCTTTGATCATACCCTTTAGGGTCTTGTTGAATCTCTCAACAAGCCCATTGCATTGTGGGTGATAAGGGGTGGTGAACTTGTAGTTGACACCACATTCCTTCCACATAGTTGTCAAGTATCCTGACATAAAGTTGGTACCTCTGTCAGATACTACCTCCTTAGGAAACCCCACTCTGGAGAATACTCCTAGCAGGGCCCTGGCCACAACAGGAGCTGTAGTGGTCCTAAGGGGAATTGCCTCTGGATACCTGGTGGCATGATCCACTACCACCAGTATAAATCTGTGCCCAGATGCAGTGGGAGGATCCATGGGACCCACTATGTCTATTCCCACTCTTTCAAAGGGGACCCCCACCACAGGTAGTGGTATTAGGGGGGCCTTTGTTGTGCCACCTGATTTGCCACTGGCTTGGCAGGTCACACAGGAGCGACAAAACTCCTTTGTATCTTCATTCATATGAGGCCAGTGAAAGTGAGGGACAAGTCTGTCCCAAGTCTTGTTTTGGCCTAAGTGTCCTGCTAAAGGAATGTCATGGGCCAAGGTAAGAAGGAAGCCCCTAAATTGCAGAGGAATAACCAACCTCCTGGTAGCACCAGGCTTGGGGTCTCTAGCCTCTGAATAAAGGAGCCCTTCATCCCAATACACTTTATGGGTACCTTGAGCATTCCCAGCAGCCTCAGCAGCAGCCAGCTGTCTGAGGGGTTCAAGAGAGGGACAGGATAACTGAGCCTGCCTCAAGTCAGCCCTTGAAGGTCCCCCTGTCCCCAGAAACTCAACCTGATCAGGTTCAAGCTCTTCAGGGACAGTTCCTTCAGGGTCCTCTAGATCAGCTTCCTGGGAAGGCTGATCATCACTCTGAGGCAGGGGGGAAGGCACAGCCTTGACCCTCCTGTTCTTCTTCTTGGTAGGTGCTTGGTCCATTGTTCCAGGATCCAAGACCTGAGGTTCAGTGAGGCACTTTTTGGCCTGTGACCTGGTCACAGCAAGGACATGTGATGATATACCTAACATCTCTGCATGAGTCCTGTACTCCACTTCTGACCATAGAGAACTCTCTAGGTCATTGCCCAACAAACATTCTACTGGGAGGTCTGCACTAACCACAACCCTTTTGAGGCCAGTTACCCCTCCCCATGAGAAGTTAACAACTGCCACACTGTGTGAAGTAGTGGCATTGCTGGCATTGGTCACCAGGTAGTTCTCACCTGGTATGTACTGTCCAGGGTCCACAAAGCCTGGTGTCACCATAGTGACACTGGCACATGTGTCCCTGTAGGCTTGAGCCACTTTGTCATTAATTAAAGGAGTCTGTCTGTACTTGCCCAGGTTACTGGGGCTCACAGTCAGGGACAAATCAATGTCCCCATCACAGATCAAGACTGCCTGTGTCAGGGTTCTGTCTAAGTCAGAATCTCCTTCAGTTCCCATAGTGATTCCCACTACACCCTTTGTCTGGGGACCAACACTGCTAACAGTAGTACTGGGAGCAGGTGCCTTAGGGGCAACAGTGTTGGGGGCTCCACCCTTTTTGCAATCACTAGTCCAGTGAGTTGTATTTTTGCAATGATTGCACCAGGGTTTCTTTTGACCTTCTTTCTTCTTTTTGGACTGTTGTTGGGACCCACCCTCCTTAGCAGTAGTTTGGGGCCCTGTTGAAGACTTCTGGTCTTTAGATTTCTGATCTCCACCCTTTTGGTCTGTTTTCTTCTGATCACCCCCTTGGCCCTGGTTCTGGTTCTTTTGCTTAACCCTGGTTCTGACCCATTTGTCTGCCTTCTTTCCCAATTCTTGGGGAGAGGTCAGATCAGAGTCAACCAAGTGTTGATGCAGTTGCTGGTTTTGACAGTTATTTAAAATCTGTTCTCTCATCATCAAATTATACAATCCTGTAAAATCAGATACCTTACTTCCCAGCAACCAACCCTCCAAAGCCTTAGTGGCACATTCAACATATTCAGACCAGTCCTGAGTCTGTGTCTTTTGGGTGTCTCTGAACATTAACCTGTACTGTTCAGTGGTTAAGCCTAACCCATCTACCAGAACACTCTTCAGGACTCTGTAGTTTCTGACATCCTCTTCTCTAACAGTGAGGAGTCTGTCTCTGCCTCTTCCTTCAAAGGAGAGCCAGAGGATTGCTGCCCACTGGTCTTCAGGAACCTGCTGTACTTTGCAGGCTCTCTCAAGAGCAGTTATCCATTTGTGGATGTCATCCCCACTTTTGTAGGGGGGCACAACCTTAGACAGGTTCCTATTATCAAAGACCCTATCTTTGTCCTTAGGGACAATGCTGCCACCAGTGGGTATAGACCCACTCTCTCTAGGTTGCCTAGCCTTGTTCAGTTTTTCTTCCATCAGGGCTACTTCTAGCTCCTGCTTCCTGATCCTCAGCTGGGCTTCCTGCATTCTGGCCTCATGTTCCCTCCTCTGAGGTGTGGTCATCCTTTTCCTGGAGTGACCTTGAGAGCCTCTAGAGCCATGAGAAGCATTGGAGTCACCTGAGCGATTCCTTTGCCTCCCAAGCCCTGTGTTAAGTCCACTGGGGAGATCCAATGGGGTAAACCCACTGTCAATCCCCAATAGCCTTAGTTTAGCTGGGCCAAGTATAACACTTGGCACTGGGCTAGTTCTCCCTTCATCATCACTACTTTCTGTATCCTCACCACTTTCCTCCCCTGTAGTATGATTCTCATCTAAGGGATGGCTATTGGAACTGGGTACCTCTGTAGCATCTTCAGAAGGGGGGCCTCCTGTTCCTGACCCTAAGGGGGCTAACTGGGAAGCTTTCTTGAGTTCTCTCTGATTCTCATCATTCTGTAAGAGTTCTCTGAGCTCAGCAGAGGTAGGGTTCTTGGGCTGTTTAAGGCCTCTAAGAGTTGCCAAATGCCTGAGCTCATTCTGATTAAGGTAGCAAAGCTGGATGGTGCCCTCTGGGGGTCACTCTCAACAGAGATGGGTACAGTGGACCCCTCTGCCCCGGCCATTGCTCTTAAGTGTGGGTGGATGTGTTGCAATCTACCTACACTTGGGTTTGCCTACTAAACCTATCTAGTAGTTGTAGTCAGGGTGTGCTACTCCCTTTGCTCTACAACAACTAAGTTCAGTAGAACTTATGTATATCTAATCTTGTTTTATATGTACCTACAGGTACCTATGTGATCTTTCAGTTGGTAACCAAGAGATTACAATGGTAAAACACAGCAAGCTCAAATCCCACCGCTGCTCACCAATGTGAGAAGTTGGCCTGGTATATGATGCTCACTAGTTAAAGTGATCACCCTGTACCATGCCAAGCAACCCTTATGGTGTGGTTGTAAGTCAACCTTTTCGGACTAGCTGCCCTAGTGGTAGCGTAGGCTAAGCAGTCTTTGAGGCTAAACTCGTGAAGCGTGTTAAGCCAGCTGTTTTACCAAATGTAACCCCCTTTTATACCAATGAAAGGACACCACACAGATATATATTCAAAATATATATGTATTTATTTCTCAAAGTAACCCCTAGTCTCTTTATGAGCACAGGAGCACAAATCGTCAAACAAGATTACAGTAGAATACACAGAAGTTGCACTTTATATGGATAGGCCCTGGTGGCCACTCAAACCATATAATAAAATAGTGGTATAAGTACCACGAACAGAAAAGGGAAAAGGCCTAGGGCCTCTAGAATCGCTGGGCTTACAAGGAGCTAACGTCAGTTAGTGACCAGGAGGTCCACGGGTGGCGTGTGCAGAGCAAATAGTCACACGCGTGCTCCCATAGGTTTCAATGGGTGCGTAAAAAGTACAAAGTTACTGCAAAGAGGATCTTCCGGATGGACTAGGAACTCAAGATTTGGAACACAGGCACTAGAGATGTAATACTACACTTGGGCACAGGTGTGCCAGCTTTACCTCACCCACAGGAAGCGGGTGCATAGGCCTCGAAGTGCGTCGGGTTTCTTCTATCTGTTCCGTGGAGCCTGAAGACAAAGATGCTGCAGGCGGTCGGTCCGGGAGAGATGCAGTGGATCCAAGAGTGGATCGGGGATGTTGAAGACCT
Source organism: Triturus cristatus (assembly GCF_964204655.1). Taxonomy (NCBI): domain Eukaryota; kingdom Metazoa; phylum Chordata; class Amphibia; order Caudata; family Salamandridae; genus Triturus; species Triturus cristatus. Next base: position 567,379,872 of record NC_140579.1, on the reverse strand, counting down.
GTAAGCAGAGGGGACAGTGTTCACAGTCACTAGCCAGTGACCGGCGTGGCACCAGGTGGGTACCAGGCAATGTCGGGTGCAAACAGGGAGAAAGGTGTAGCTTGTCTCTGCAGCCACGTGGTCCCTGGAGGTCGACGACGTCCGGGAGTCGAGTCACGAGCTGTCCCACGCAGGCTCTCGCTGTCGGCGGTGTCGGTGACTTGAACGAAGCAAACAAGCCTTGGCAAAAGCAATTGTTGTAGGAAAAGGAAATAAGCTGATGGTTCTGACCAGCAAGGTCAGAAGGACTGCTCCTTTGGAGGGGAGCAAGGGCCAGTCTGGAGCAACCAGACCAGCGGTGTATTTCTTGAAGTTCGTTGCCAAGATGGCTACTAGCCAGCAGGCCAGCAACCGGTTAGGCGCGTCGAGTGGCAAAATGCAGAAGGGCCCCACGCAGATCGTGGAGATGCTGGAGGGCTCACCTTTGGTGCAGATGCTGCTCGGGTGTTGGGCTTCTCAGATCCCAAAGCACAACTTGGAGGAAGCCTCGGTTGTTGCACTTGTCAGCTTGTCGTAGTCGTTCCAAGATGGCCGGCTCCACGTGTCTCGGTGCCTCCACGGGTCTCCTCTTTTCAGGGACTGTGGATCGGGCGGTGAGAGGTCTGGAGGTCCAGGTCTTGTCAGTCTCTGGGCTCGGGCTCCGGCGGGAGGCGGCGGCAAAGCAGACGTTGATTCGCTGGATGGTGCTTGCGTTAGCAAGGTGGTCACTCCCTGACCACAGGGGAGATTGGCTTCAGTCCTCTGTGCAGCAGAGCGTCGAAGTTCCCGTCTTCTTCTTAGTATTAAGTTGATTCCAGGATGTCTGAAGTCTTAGGACACAGCTCCTACCTTTAAGCGGATTCTAGGGGCCGGACTACCTGCTAGGTCCCTCCCTATGGGTGGGACCAGGAAGGGGGGTGGTTACACCCCCAATCCTTTGTCCAGCTCGCCCCAGGCCCGGGACTGGTGTGCCCCAGGACCGGTTTGAACTGGCATATGCACCGAGGCTCCTTGTGAGCCACAGGCATGTCTGGTTTCTTTCAAGCCCTACCTGACCAATACACAAAATCCTGTCTGGGGTGGTGCACGCACCTCCCCTGGCAGGAAACCCTTTGTCCACACCTCCCAAGCTGGAAGGACTCCCAGCAGCAGGAGGGCAGACTTGTGTCTGTGGTGGCAGCATCCATTTTGTGGAGCTGAGGCTATGTCTGATTTTACCCGGGTTTCAGGTACTGTACATGTCGTGTCCCTCTAGAAGGGTGGAATGCTAACCCCGTCGCCAGAATTGGCGAGGGGTTAGTGTAGGAGAGTAGGGTCTGCTATCCTATGGTCACCCCAAATTTTTGCTTTTTGCTTCACTGGTTTTTGACATATTGAGGCTGTGGGCCTGCCAATCAGACCCCCAGCCTGCTGTTCTCTCTACTAAATTAAAACTATTCACCCTAGGTGCATAACCAATTGGAAGTGGATCACCCTGTCAGCCCCTGTACCAGTGTACACTAGGTACCCAGGGCATTGGTGTACCCAAGGCCTGCCAGGGGCTGAAGCATGTATTATGCCACCCCAGGCTGGGCCTAACAATTTGACACAACTGGCTGATCACTCAGCTGGGGTAAGTTGGTGTAATCACCTCTTACTTAGGTGTAGTATACCTATACCTAACCTTAAATGGGACACCTGGTAACGTATAAGTCACTCCTATGGCAGGCCTTAACAATCCTGAAGGCAGAGTGCGTGGTTCCATGTGAGATGGTGCTCTGGCATGAGCTGAGCCTGTCTGCAGTGGTCGGAACAACTTCCTTCTACTGTTTCCAGATATCGTCATACCATATACTCTTAAGTGCATTATGAACCTCGCGGTTAAATGCTATCTTTGGTTTGGCTTTATCAAAACATGTCGGGTAAGGTGTCATACAAATTGGAATACTAACCCCTCGCCAATTCTGGCGACGGGGTTAGCATTCCACCCTTCTAGAGGGACACGACATGTACACTACCTGAAACCCGGGTAAAATCAGACATAGCCTCAGCTCCACAAAATGGATGCTGCCACCACAGACACAAGTCTGCCCTCCTGCTGCTGGGAGTCCTTCCAGCTTGGGAGGTGTGGACAAAGGGTTTCCTGCCAGGGGAGGTGCGTGCACCACCCCAGACAGGATTTTGTGTATTGGTCAGGTAGGGCTTGAAAGAAACCAGACATGCCTGTGGCTCACAAGGAGCCTCGGTGCATATGCCAGTTCAAACCGGTCCTGGGGCACACCAGTCCCGGGCCTGGGGTGAGCTGGACAAAGGATTGGGGGTGTAACCACCCCCCTTCCTGGTCCCACCCATAGGGAGGGACCTAGCAGGTAGTCCGGCCCCTAGAATCCGCTTAAAGGTAGGAGCTGTGTCCTAAGACTTCAGACATCCTGGAATCAACTTAATACTAAGAAGAAGACGGGAACTTCGACGCTCTGCTGCACAGAGGACTGAAGCCAATCTCCCCTGTGGTCAGGGAGTGACCACCTTGCTAACGCAAGCACCATCCAGCGAATCAACGTCTGCTTTGCCGCCGCCTCCCGCCGGAGCCCGAGCCCAGAGACTGACAAGACCTGGACCTCCAGACCTCTCACCGCCCGATCCACAGTCCCTGAAAAGAGGAGACCCGTGGAGGCACCGAGACACGTGGAGCCGGCCATCTTGGAACGACTACGACAAGCTGACAAGTGCAACAACCGAGGCTTCCTCCAAGTTGTGCTTTGGGATCTGAGAAGCCCAACACCCGAGCAGCATCTGCACCAAAGGTGAGCCCTCCAGCATCTCCACGATCTGCGTGGGGCCCTTCTGCATTTTGCCACTCGACGCGCCTAACCGGTTGCTGGCCCGCTGGCTAGTAGCCATCTTGGCGACGAACTTCAAGAAATACACCGCTGGTCTGGTTGCTCCAGACTGGCCCTTGCTCCCCTCCAAAGGAGCAGTCCTTCTGACCTTGCTGGTCAGAACCATCAGCTTATTTCCTTTTCCTACAACAATTGCTTTTGCCAAGGCTTGTTTGCTTCGATCAAGTCGCCGACACCGCCGAAAGCGAGAGCCTGCGTGGGACAGCTCGTGACTCGACTCCTGGACGTCGTCGACCTCCAGGGACCACGTGGCTGCAGAGGCAAACTACACCTTTCTCCCTGTTTGCACCCGACATTGCCTGGTACCCACCTGGTGCCACGCCGGTCACTGGCTAGTGACTGTGAACACTGTCCCCTCTGCTTACAGGTCTTCAACATCCCCGATCCACTCTTGGATCCACTGCATCTCTCCCGGACCGACCGCCTGCAGCATCTTTGTCTTCAGGCTCCACGGAACAGATAGAAGAAACCCGACGCACTTCGAGGCCTATGCACCCGCTTCCTGTGGGTGAGGTAAAGCTGGCACACCTGTGCCCAAGTGTAGTATTACATCTCTAGTGCCTGTGTTCCAAATCTTGAGTTCCTAGTCCATCCGGAAGATCCTCTTTGCAGTAACTTTGTACTTTTTACGCACCCATTGAAACCTATGGGAGCACGCGTGTGACTATTTGCTCTGCACACGCCACCCGTGGACCTCCTGGTCACTAACTGACGTTAGCTCCTTGTAGGCCCAGCGATTCTAGAGGCCCTAGGCCTTTTCCCTTTTCTGTTCGTGGTACTTATACCACTATTTTAGTATATGGTTTGAGTGGCCACCAGGGCCTATCCATATAAAGTGCAACTTCTGTGTATTCTACTGTAAACTTGTTTGACGATTTGTGCTCCTGTGCTCATAAAGAGACTAGGGGTTACTTTGAGAAATAAATACATATATATTTTGAATATATATCTGTGTGGTGTCCTTTCATTGGTATAAAAGGGGGTTACATTTGGTAAAACAGCTGGCTTAACACGCTTCACGAGTTTAGCCTCAAAGACTGCTTAGCCTACGCTACCACTAGGGCAGCTAGTCCGAAAAGGTTGACTTACAACCACACCATAAGGGTTGCTTGGCATGGTACAAGGTGATCACTTTAACTAGTGAGCATCATATACCAGGCCAACTTCTCACATTGGTGGCAGCGGTGGGATTTGAGCTTGCTGTGTTTTACCATTGTAATCTCTTGGTTACCAACTGAAAGATCACATAGGTACCTGTAGGTACATATAAAACAAGATTAGATATACATAAGTTCTACTGAACTTAGTTGTTGTAGAGCAAAGGGAGTAGCACACCCTGACTACAACTACTAGATAGGTTTAGTAGGCAAACCCAAGTGTAGGTAGATTGCAACACATCCACCCACACTTAAGAGCAATGGCCGGGGCAGAGGGGTCCACTGTACCCATCTCTGTTGAGAGTGACCCCCAGAGGGCACCATCCAGCTTTGCTACCCTTAATCAGAATGAGCTCAGGCATTTGGCAACTCTTAGAGGCCTTAAACAGCCCAAGAACCCTACCTCTGCTGAGCTCAGAGAACTCTTACAGAATGATGAGAATCAGAGAGAACTCAAGAAAGCTTCCCAGTTAGCCCCCTTAGGGTCAGGAACAGGAGGCCCCCCTTCTGAAGATGCTACAGAGGTACCCAGTTCCAATAGCCATCCCTTAGATGAGAATCATACTACAGGGGAGGAAAGTGGTGAGGATACAGAAAGTAGTGATGATGAAGGGAGAACTAGCCCAGTGCCAAGTGTTATACTTGGCCCAGCTAAACTAAGGCTATTGGGGATTGACAGTGGGTTTACCCCATTGGATCTCCCCAGTGGACTTAACACAGGGCTTGGGAGGCAAAGGAATCGCTCAGGTGACTCCAATGCTTCTCATGGCTCTAGAGGCTCTCAAGGTCACTCCAGGAAAAGGATGACCACCCCTCAGAGAAGGGAACATGAGGCCAGAATGCAGGAAGCCCAGCTGAGGATCAGGAAGCAGGAGCTAGAAGTAGCCCTGATGGAAGAAAAACTGAACAAGGCTAGGCAACCTAGAGAGAGATGAGGTTCTGTGTGGAATACAGAGGACTCAATGCTGTCACCAGTACAGATGCACACCCTATTCCAAGGGCAGATGAGCTCATAGACAAACTAGCTTCTGCAAAGTTTTTGAGCACATTTGACTTAACAGCTGGCTATTGGCAAATCAGATTAGCTGAGGAGTCTAAGGCCAAAACAGCATTCTCAACCCCAGGTGGGCACTACCAGTTTGTGGTGATGCCCTTTGGTCTGAAGAATGCACCTGCCACCTTCCAAAGGCTGGTGAACCAAGTCCTTACTGGGTTGGATGACTTTTGCGCAGCATATCTGGATGACATTGCTGTCTTTAGCTCCACCTGGGAGGATCACCTGATCCACCTGAAGAAGGCTCTTGAGGCTCTGCAAAGGGCAGGCCTCACTATCAAGGCTACAAAGTGCCAGATAGGGCAGAGTAAGGTTGTATATTTGGGCCACCTTGTAGGTGGAGGCCAAGTTCAACCACTGGAGAGTAAGATACAATCCATCAAGGACTGGTCCCCTCCAACCACCCAGACTCAAGTGCGAGCTTTCTTGGGCTTGACTGGGTACTACAGGAAGTTTGTTAAGAACTATGGGTCCATTGTGACTCCTCTTAATGATCTGACATCCAAGAAGATGCCCAAAAAGGTTCAGTGGACAGTAAGCTGTCAAAAGGCATTTGATGACCTGAAGGAGGCCATGTGCTCTGCACCTATCCTGAAAAGTCCTGACTACTCCAAAGAGTTTATTGTCCAAACAGATGCTTCTGAGTTGGGTGTGGGAGCTGTGCTGTCACAACTTAATGTAGATGGTCAAGACCAACCCATTGCTTTTATTAGCAGAAGGTTGACCCCCAGAGAGAAGAATTGGTCAGCTATTGAGAGGGAGGCCTTTGCTGTGGTGTGGGCCCTGAAGAAGCTGAGGCCATACTTGTTTGGCACTCACTTCAAGATTCAGACCGACCATAAGCCCCTCTTGTGGCTAAATCAGATGAAGGGTGAAAACCCCAAACTGCTTAGGTGGTCCATTTCCCTACAGGGGATGGACTTTACAGTGGAGCACCAGCCAGGTACTGACCATGGGAATGCAGATGGTCTCTCCAGGTACTTCCACTTAGGACATGAAGACGAGACTGGTCAAGGCTAGTTTAATGTCCCAGCGTTTGGGGGGGGGTTGTGTAGAAGAGTAGGGCTATCCTATGGTCACCCCAAATTTTTGCTTTTTGCTTCACTGGTTTTTGACATATTGAGGCTGTGGGCCTGCCAATCAGACCCCCAGCCTGCTGTTCTCTCTACTAAATTAAAACTATGCACCCTAGGTGCATAACCAATTGGAAGTGGATCACCCTGTCAGCCCCTGTACCAGTGTACACTAGGTACCCAGGGCATTGGTGTACCCAAGGCCTGCCAGGGGCTGAAGCATGTATTATGCCACCCCAGGCTGGGCCTAACAATTTGACACAACTGGCTGATCACTCAGCTGGGGTAAGTTGGTGTAATCACCTCTTACTTAGGTGTAGTATACCTATACCTAACCTTAAATGGGACACCTGGTAACCTATAAGTCACTCCTATGGCAGGCCTTAACAATCCTGAAGGCAGAGTGCGTGGTTCCATGTGAGATGGTGCTCTGGCATGAGCTGAGCCTGTCTGCAGTGGTCGGAACAACTTCCTTCTACTGTTTCCAGATATCGTCATACCATATACTCTTAAGTGCATTATGAACCTCGCGGTTAAATGCTATCTTTGGTTTGGCTTTATCAAAACATGTCGAGTAAGGTGTCATACAAATTGGAATACTAACCCCTCGCCAATTCTGGCGACGGGGTTAGCATTCCACCCTTCTAGAGGGACACGACATGTACAGTACCTGAAACCCGGGTAAAATCAGACATAGCCTCAGCTCCACAAAATGGATGCTGCCACCACAGACACAAGTCTGCCCTCCTGCTGCTGGGAGTCCTTCCAGCTTGGGAGGTGTGGACAAAGGGTTTCCTGCCAGGGGAGGTGCGTGCACCACCCCAGACAGGATTTTGTGTATTGGTCAGGTAGGGCTTGAAAGAAACCAGACATGCCTGTGGCTCACAAGGAGCCTCGGTGCATATGCCAGTTCAAACCGGTCCTGGGGCACACCAGTCCCAGGCCTGGGGCGAGCTGGACAAAGGATTGGGGGTGTAACCACCCCCCTTCCTGGTCCCACCCATAGGGAGGGACCTAGCAGGTAGTCCGGCCCCTAGAATCCGCTTAAAGGTAGGAGCTGTGTCCTAAGACTTCAGACATCCTGGAATCAACTTAATACTAAGAAGAAGACGGGAACTTCGACGCTCTGCTGCACAGAGGACTGAAGCCAATCTCCCCTGTGGTCAGGGAGTGACCACCTTGCTAACGCAAGCACCATCCAGCGAATCAACGTCTGCTTTGCCGCCGCCTCCCGCCGGAGCCCGAGCCCAGAGACTGACAAGACCTGGACCTCCAGACCTCTCACCGCCCGATCCACAGTCCCTGAAAAGAGGAGACCCGTGGAGGCACCGAGACACGTGGAGCCGGCCATCTTGGAACGACTACGACAAGCTGACAAGTGCAACAACCGAGGCTTCCTCCAAGTTGTGCTTTGGGATCTGAGAAGCCCAACACCCGAGCAGCATCTGCACCAAAGGTGAGCCCTCCAGCATCTCCACGATCTGCGTGGGGCCCTTCTGCATTTTGCCACTCGACGCGCCTAACCGGTTGCTGGCCCGCTGGCTAGTAGCCATCTTGGCGACGAACTTCAAGAAATACACCGCTGGTCTGGTTGCTCCAGACTGGCCCTTGCTCCCCTCCAAAGGAGCAGTCCTTCTGACCTTGCTGGTCAGAACCATCAGCTTATTTCCTTTTCCTACAACAATTGCTTTTGCCAAGGCTTGTTTGCTTCGATCAAGTCGCCGAAACCGCCGACAGCGAGAGCCTGCGTGGGACAGCTCGTGACTCGACTCCTGGACGTCGTCGACCTCCAGGGACCACGTGGCTGCAGAGGCAAGCTACACCTTTCTCCCTGTTTGCACCCGACATTGCCTGGTACCCACCTGGTGCCACGCCGGTCACTGGCTAGTGACTGTGAACACTGTCCCCTCTGCTTACAGGTCTTCAACATCCCCGATCCACTCTTGGATCCACTGCATCTCTCCCGGACCGACCGCCTGCAGCATCTTTGTCTTCAGGCTCCACGGAACAGATAGAAGAAACCCGACGCACTTCGAGGCCTATGCACCCGCTTCCTGTGGGTGAGGTAAAGCTGGCACACCTGTGCCCAAGTGTAGTATTACATCTCTAGTGCCTGTGTTCCAAATCTTGAGTTCCTAGTCCATCCGGAAGATCCTCTTTGCAGTAACTTTGTACTTTTTACGCACCCATTGAAACCTATGGGAGCACGCGTGTGACTATTTGCTCTGCACACGCCACCCGTGGACCTCCTGGTCACTAACTGACGTTAGCTCCTTGTAGGCCCAGCGATTCTAGAGGCCCTAGGCTTTTTCCCTTTTCTGTTCGTGGTACTTATACCACTATTTTAGTATATGGTTTGAGTGGCCACCAGGGCCTATCCATATAAAGTGCAACTTCTGTGTATTCTACTGTAAACTTGTTTGACGATTTGTGCTCCTGTGCTCATAAAGAGACTAGGGGTTACTTTGAGAAATAAATACATATATATTTTGAATATATATCTGTGTGGTGTCCTTTCATTGGTATAAAAGGGGGTTACATTTGGTAAAACAGCTGGCTTAACACGCTTCACGAGTTTAGCCTCAAAGACTGCTTAGCCTACGCTACCACTAGGGCAGCTAGTCCGAAAAGGTTGACTTACAACCACACCATAAGGGTTGCTTGGCATGGTACAAGGTGATCACTTTAACTAGTGAGCATCATATACCAGGCCAACTTCTCACAGTTAGTATTCCAATTTGTATGACACCTTACTCGACATGTTTTGATAAAGCCAAACCAAAGATAGCATTTAATCGCGAGGTTCATAATGCACTTAAGAGTATATGGTATGACGATATCTGGAAACAGTAGAAGGAAGTTGTTCCGACCACTGCAGACAGGCTCAGCTCATGCCAGAGCACCATCTCACATGGAACCACGCACTCTGCCTTCAGGATTGTTAAGGCCTGCCATAGGAGTGACTTATAGGTTACCAGGTGTCCCATTTAAGGTTAGGTATAGGTATACTACACCTAAGTAAGAGGTGATTACACCAACTTACCCCAGCTGAGTGATCAGCCAGTTGTGTCAAATTGTTAGGCCAAGCCTGGGGTGGCATAATACATGCTTCAGCCCCTGGCAGGCCTTGGGTACACCAATGCCCTGGGTACCTAGTGTACACTGGTACAGGGGCTGACAGGGTGATCCACTTCCAATTGGTTATGCACCTAGGGTGCATAGTTTTAATTTAGTAGAGAGAACAGCAGGCTGGGGGTCTGATTGGCAGGCCCACAGCCTCAATATGTCAAAAACCAGTGAAGCAAAAAGCAAAAATTTGGGGTGACCATAGGATAGCAGACCCTACTCTCCTACACTATCAGAGGCTTCGACGCCAGTACTATCAGAGGCTGCGACGCCAGTACTATCAGAGGCCTCGACGCCAGTACTATCAGAGGCCCGACGCCAGTACTACCAGAGGCCTAGACGCCAGTACGACCAGAAGCCTCGACGCCAGTACTACCAGAGGCCTTGATGCCAATGCTACCAGAGGCCCCCACTCCAGCACTACCAGAGGCTTCGACGCCAGTACTAGGAGACACCGCGAGGCCAGTACTTCCAGAGGCCTCGACACCAGTACTATCAGAGGCCTCAACGCTAGTACTACCAGAGGCCTCGACGTCAGTACTATCAGAGGCCTTGACCAGAGGCCTTGACGCCAGTACTATCAGAGACCTCGACACGAGTACCACCAGAGGTCTCGATGCCAGTAATACCAGAGGTCTCGATGCCAGTACTGCCAGAGGCCTCGACGACAGTACTATCAGAGGCCTCGACGCCAGTACTATCAGAGGCCTAGACGCCAGTATGACCAGAAGCCTCGACGCCAGTACTACCAGAGGCCTTGATGCCAATGCTACCAGAGGCCCCCACTCCAGCACTACCAGAGGCTTCGACGCCAGTACTAGGAGACACCGCGAGGCCAGTACTTCCAGAGGCCTCGACACCAGTACTATCAGAGGCCTCAACGCTAGTACTACCAGAGGCCTCGACGTCAGTACTATCAGAGGCCTTGACCAGAGGCCTTGACGCCAGTACTATCAGAGACCTCGACACGAGTACCACCAGAGGTCTCGATGCCAGTAATACCAGAGGTCTCGATGCCAGTACTGCCAGAGGCCTCGACGCCAGTACTATCAGAGGCCCCGACGCCAGTACTACCAGAGGCCTAGACGCCAGTACGACCAGAAGCCTCGACGCCAGTACTACCAGAGGCCTTGATGCCAATGCTACCAGAGGCCCCCACTCCAGCACTACCAGAGGCTTCGACGCCAGTACTAGGAGACACCGCGAGGCCAGTACTTCCAGAGGCCTCGACACGAGTACTATCAGAGGCCTCAACGCTAGTACTACCAGAGGCCTCGACGTCAGTACTATCAGAGGCCTTGACCAGAGGCCTTGACGCCAGTACTATCAGAGACCTCGACACGAGTACCACCAGAGGTCTCGATGCCAGTAATACCAGAGGTCTCGATGCCAGTACTGCCAGAAGCCTCGACGCCAGTACTATCAGAGGCCTCGACGCCAGTACTATCAGAGGCCTCGACACCAGTACTATCAGAGGCCTCGACGTCAGTACTATCAGAGGCCTTGACCAGAGGCCTCGACGCCAGTACTACCATAGGCCTCGACGCCACTACTACCAGAGGCCTCGACGCCAGTACTATCAGAGGCTCCGACGCCAGTACTATCTTAGGCTGCGACGCCAGTACTATCAGAGGCCTAAACGCCAGTACTATCAGAGGCCTCGACACCAGTACTACCAGAGTCCTCAACGCCAGTACTACCAGAGACCTCGACACCAGTACTACCAGAGGCCCGGCGCCAGTACTACCAGAGGCTTCGACGCCAGTACTATCAGAGGCCCCGACGCCAGTACTACCAGAAGCCTTGACGCCACTACTACCAGAGGCCTCGACGTCACTACTACCAGAGGCCTCGACGCCAGTACTATCAGAGGCTTTGACGCCAGTACTATCAGAGGCTGCAACGCCAGTACTACCAGAGGCCTTGACGTCACTACTACCAGAGGCCTCAACGCCAGTACTGCCAGAGGACTCAACGCCACTACTACCAGAGGCCTCAACGCCAGTACTATCAGAGGCCCCGACTCCAGTACTACCAGAGGCCTCAACGCCAGTACTACCAGAGGCCTTAATGCCAGTACTACCAGAGTCCCCTATGCCAGTACTACCAGAGGCCTCGACGTCAGTACTGCTAGAGGCCTCGACGCCAGTACTACCAGAGGCTTCAACGCCAGTACTAGCAGAGGCCTCGAGGCCAGTACTACCAGAGGCCTCGACACCAGTACTATCAGAGGCCTCGACGTCAGTACTATCAGAGGCCTTGACCAGAGGCCTCGACGCCAGTACTATCAGAGACCTCGACACGAGTACCACCAGAGGTCTCGATGCCAGTCAGAGGTCTCGATGCCAGTACTACCAGAGGCCTCGACGCCAGTACTATCAGAGGCCTCGACGCCAGTACTATCAGAGGCCTCGACGCCAGTACTATCAGAGGCAGCGACGCCAGTACTATCAGAGGCCTCGACGCCAGTACTATCAGGGGCCTCGACGCCAGTACTACCAGAGTCCTCAACGCCAGTACTACCAGAGGCCTCGACACCAGTACTACCAGAGGCCCGACGCCAGTACTACCAGAGGCCCGACGCCAGTACTACCAGAGGCTTCGACGCCAGTACTATCAGAGGCCCCGACGCCAGTACTACCAGAGGCCCCGACGCCAGTACTACCAGAGTCCCCGACGCCACTACTACCAGAGGCCTTGACGCCAGTACTATCAGAGGCCGCGACGCCAGTACTACCAGAGGCCTTGACGCCAGTACTACCAGAGGCCTCAACGCCAGTACTGCCAGAGGCCTCAACGCCACTACTACCAGAGGCCTCGACGCCAGTACTACCAGAGGCCTCGACGCCAGTGCTACCAGAGGCCTCAACGCCAGTACTGCCAGAGGCCTCAACACCAGTACTACCAGAGGCCTCAACTCCAGTACTACCAGAGGCCTTAATGCCAGTACTACCAGAGGCCCCGACGCCAGTACTACCAGAGGCCCCGATGCCAGTACTACCAGAGGCCTCGACGCCACTACTACCAGAGGCCTTGACGCCAGTACTATCAGAGGCCGCGACGCCAGTACTACCAGAGGCCTTGACGCCAGTACTACCAGAGGCCTCAACGCCAGTACTGCCAGAGGCCTCAACGCCACTACTACCAGAGGCCTCGACGCCAGTACTACCAGAGGCCTTGACGCCAGTACTACCAGAGGCCTTGATGCCAGTACTACCAGAGGCCTCAACGCCACTACTACCGCAGGCCTCGACGCCAGTACTATCAGAGGCCCGATGCCAGTACTACCAGAGGCCCTAACGCTAGTACGACCAGAAGCCTCGCCGCCAGTACTACCAGAGGCCTTGACGCCAATACTACCAGAGGCCCCTACGCCAGTACTACCAGAGGCCTCGATGCCAGTACTATCAGAGGCCCCAACGCCAGTACTACCAGAGGCCTCAACGCCAGTACTACCATAGGCCTCGACGCCAGTACTACCAGAGGCCTCAACGCCAGTACTACCAGAGGCCTCGACACCAGTACTACCAGAGGCCTCAACGCCAGTACTACCAGAGACCTCGACACCAGTACTACCAGAGGCCCGACGCCAGTACTACCAGAGGCCCCGATGCCAGTACTACCAGAAGCCTCGACGCCACTACTACCAGAGGCCTTGACGCCACTACTACCAGAGGCCTCGACGCCAGTACTATCAGAGACTTCGACACCAGTACTATCAGAGGCTGCGACGCCAGTACTACCAGAGGCTGCAACGCCAGTACTACCAGAGGCCTCAACGCCAGTACTGCCAGAGGCCTCAACGCCACTACTACCAGAGGCTTCGACGCCAGTACTATCAGAGGCCCCGACGCCAGTACTACCAGAGGCCTCAACGCCAGTACTACCAGAGGCCTTAATGCCAGTACTACCAGAGGCCCCTACGCCAGTACTACCAGAGGCCTCGACGTGGGTACTGCCAGAGGCCTCGACGTCAGTACTGCCAGAGGCCTCGACGCCAGTACTACCAGAGGCCTCGACGCCAGTACTATCAGAGGCCTGACGCCAGTACTATCAGAGGCCTGACGCCAGTACTACCAGAGGCCCCGATGCCAGTACGACCAGAAGCCTCGAAGGCCAGTACTACCAGAGGCCTTGACGCCAATACTACCAGAGGCCCCTATGCCAGTACTACCAGAGGCCTCGACTCCAGTACTACCAGAGGCCTCGACTCCAGTACTACCAGAGGCCTCGACACCAGTACTATCAGAGGCCTCGACGCCAGTACTACCAGAGGCCTCGACGCCAGTACTATCAGAGGCCTCAACCAGAGGCCTCGACGCCAGTACTATCAGAGACCTCGACACCAGTACAACCAGAGGTCTCGGCACCAGTACTACCAGAGGCCTCGACGCCAGTACTATCAGAGGCCCCTACGCCAGTACTACCAGAGGCCTTGACGCCAGTACTACCAGAGGCCTCGACACCAGTACTACCAGATGGCCTCGACACCAGTTCTACCAGAGGCCTCGACGCCAGTACTACCAGAGGCCTCGACGCCAGTACTATCAGAGGCCTCGACGCCAGTACTATCAGAGGCCTCGACGCCAGTACTATCAGAGGCCTCGACGACGGTACTGCCAGAGGCCTCGACGCCAGTACTACCAGAGGCCTCGACGCCAGTACTACCAGAGGCCTCGACGCCAGTACTACTAGAGGCCTCAACGCCAGTTCTATCAGAGGCCTCGACGCCAGTACTATCAGAGGCCTCGACCAGAGGCCTTGATGCCAGTACTACTACCAGAGGCCTCGACGCTAGTACTATCAGAGGTCTCGATGCCAGTACTACCAGAGGCCTCCACGCCAGTACTACCAGAGGCCTCGACTCCAGTACTATCAGAGGCCTCGACGCCAGTACTACCAGAGGCCCGACACCGGTACTATCAGAGGCCTCAACGCCAATACTACCATAGGCCTCGACGCCAGTACTACCAGAGGCCTCAACGCCAGTACTGCCAGGGGCCTCAACGCCACTACTACCAGAGGCCTCGACGCCAGTACTACCAGAGGCCTCGACGCAAGTACTACCAGAGGCCTTAACGCCAGTACTACCAGAGGCCTCAACACCAGTACTACCAGAGGCCTCAACGCCAGTACTACCAGAGGCCTTAATGCCAGTACTACCAGAGGCCCCTACGCCAGTACTACCAGAGGCCTCAACGCCAGTACTACCAGAGGCCTTGACGCCAGTACTACCAGAGGCCTTGATGCCAGTACTACCAGAGGCCTCAACGCCACTACTACCGCAGGCCTCTTCGCCAGTACTATCAGAGGCCCGATGCCAGTACTATCAGAGGCCCGACGCCAGTACTACCAGAGGCCCCGATGCGAGTACGACCAGAAGCCCCTACGTCAGTACTACCAGAGGTCTCGACGCCAGTACTACCAGAGGCCTCGAGATCAGTACTACCAGAGGCCTTGACGCCAGTATTACCAGAGGCCTTGACGCCAGTACTATCAGAGGCCTCGACGCCAGTACTATCAGAGGCCCGACGCCAGTACTACCAGAGGCCCCAACGCCAGTACGACCAGAAGCCTCGACGCCAGTACTACCAGAGGCCTTGACGCCAATACTACCAGAGGCCCCTACGCCAGTACTACCAGAGGCCTCAACGCCAGTACTACCATAGGCCTTGACGCCAGTACTACCAGAGGCCTCAACGCCAGTACTACCATAGGCCTCGACGCCAGTACTACCAGAGGCCTCAACGCCAGTACTACCAGAGGCCTCGACACCAGTACTACCAGAGGCCTCAACGCCAGTACTACCAGAGACCTCGACACCAGTACTACCAGAGGCCCGACGCTAGTACTACCAGAGGCCCCGACGCCAGTACTACCAGAAGCCTCGACGCCACTACTACCAGAGGCCTTGACGCCACTACTACCAGAGGCCTCGACGCCAGTACTATCAGAGGCTTCGACACCATTACTATCAGAGGCTGCGACGCCAGTACTACCAGAGGCCTTGACGCCAGTACTACCAGAGGCCTCAACGCCAGTACTGCCAGAGGCCTCAACGCCACTACTACCAGAGGCTTCGACGCCAGTACTATCAGAGGCCCCGACGCCAGTACTACCAGAGGCCTCAACGCCAGTACTACCAGAGGCCTTAATGCCAGTACTACCAGAGGCCCCTACGCCAGTACTACCAGAGGCCTCGACGTGGGTACTGCCAGAGGCCTCGACGTCAGTACTGCCAGAGGCCTCGACGCCAGTACTACCAGAGGCCTCGACGCCAGTACTATCAGAGGCCTGACGCCAGTACTATCAGAGGCCTGACGCCAGTACTACCAGAGGCCCCGATGCCAGTATGACCAGAAGCCTCGACGCCAGTACTACCAGAGGCCTTAACGCCAATACTACCAGAGGCCCCTATGCCAGGACTACCAGAGGCCTCGACTCCAGTACTACCAGAGGCCTCGACTCCAGTACTACCAGAGGCCTCGACACCAGTACTATCAGAGGCCTCGACGCCAGTACTACCAGAGGCCTCGACGCCAGTACTATCAGAGGCCTCAACCAGAGGCCTCGACGCCAGTACTATCAGAGACCTCGACACCAGTACAACCAGAGGTCTCGACGCCAGTACTACCAGAGGCCTCGACGCCAGTACTATCAGAGGCCCCTACGCCAGTACTACCAGAGGCCTTGACGCCAGTACTACCAGAGGCCTCGACACTAGTACTACCAGATGGCCTCGACGCCAGTACTACCAGAGGCCTCGACGCCAGTACTACCAGAGGCCTCGGCGGCAGTACTATCAGAGGCCTCGACACCAGTACGATCAGAGGCCTCGACGACAGTACTGCCAGAGGCCTCGACGCCAGTACTACCAGAGGCCTCGACGCCAGTACTACCAGGGGCCTCGACGCCAGTACTACTAGAGGCCTCAACGCCAGTTCTATCAGAGGCCTCAACACCAGTACTATCAGAGGCCTCGACCAGAGGCCTTGATGCCAGTACTACTACCAGAGGCCTCGAGGCTAGTACTATCAGAGGTCTCGATGCCAGTACTACCAGAGGCCTCCACGCCAGTACTACCAGAGGCCTCGACTCCAGTACTATCAGAGGCCTCGACGCCAGTACTACCAGAGGCCCGACGACAGTACTATCAGAGGCCTCGACGCCAGTACTATCAGAGGCCTCGACGTCAGTAGTACCAGAGGCCTCGACACCAGTACTATCAGAGGCCTCGACCAGAGGCCTCGATGCCAGTACTACCAGAGGCCTAGACGCCAGTACTATCAGAGGTCTTGACGCTAGTACTACCAGAGGCCTCAACGCCAGTACTATCAGAGGCCTCAACGCCAGTACTATCAGAGGCCTCAGCGCCAGTACTACCAGAGGCCTCAACGCCAGTACGACCAGAGGCCCAAAGCCAGTACTATCAGAGGCCTCGACACAAGTACTACCAGAGGCCTCGACGCCAGTACGACCAGAGGCCCGAAGCCAGTACTACCAGAGGCCCCGACGCCAGTACTATCAGAGGCCTCAACGCCAAAAGTTGTGACGACCTTCCTCGTTGGTCTATGTGCTACTCTAGTAAGGTATTTTACCCCACCTTACCCTTCAAAGGAGGGGGCGAGACTTAATTGGCTGAACCCTAAAATGGGTTGTGCTGTTGCACTGACTGCACAAGAGACCATTGCGTGGATGACAAGCTCTTTGTAGGATTCTCCGTAGCAAAGAAAGAAACAGCAGTTCAGAAACCCCCCCCCCCCAGTGAAGATGGATAATCCGTTGCACCAAAACCTGCATTGCTGTCCAAGAAGCAACCCCTGAAAGCCTGCAGACTCATTCCATCTGGACCACAGCCTCTACAATGGAACGGGTGAGAGGGTTGCTGAAGCTGGACATCTGCCAGGCTTCAATATGATCGTTGCTGCATTAGTTCACAAAGCACTACTGCTTTGACTCCCAGGTGGGCCATCTTGCCTGCTCGGTCCTGCAGGACTTTCTGGTCTGGTTCTATTCCTCAGACACTCCAATTTTGGGAGACTCTGCTGCGGTATCTGTTCAAGAGGTGAGGAATCTGTAGTTAAACATACCCATTAGAAGAAATAATTACTTACGTTCTGTAACACTCTTTCTGGTGGATACACTATCTAACAGCAGATTCCTCACTGGCCTCATACATGCTTGTTCTGTGGAGTGGACTCTTGAACATCATAATATGGTTCCAAGAGGTTTTGGCACACTCTCACCTGCAACCACATCTGAGGGTGCAGATGGATAAAGATTAGGAAACTGATGTAAGCTCTTAGGGGTTGGGCTCCTATGTGAACTTTTCTCACTCATTTCAGGGTGATATGGTACCAATGAGGAGCCTGATGGCACAACCTATCGGCATGTGGGAGCATCGATGAAGAACATTCTCCACACCCAGTCTAGTGCCTTGGGACAGTCTTAAGGTGAGGAATCTGCAATTAGAGTATCCACCAGAAAGAGTGATACTGAAGGTAGGTAACGTGTTTGTCTGGCACCTTCAGTCACTGAGGACCCGCGGTCACCAGCCAATGGAATAACTTTGTTCCGCAGAGTACTGTGGTATTCTGAATGATCGCAGTGTACATGCTTTCTGTTTAACATCAATCTCTTCGGCATTCTGCTGTTATATACAAAGATCTCAACTCATATTTATCAAGAATCCAACCACCAACATGGTACCCTCTCTCATATCTTATCTGCAGGTGCCTCCGCTAACCTCTCCATTATCGTCCACCAGAACCCAGTGTTAGCCGCAGTCAACCAGTCTGTACTTCTGCCTGTCTCATACCACTTCAGTCAGCCACAGGAAGCAGTTCAAATCAGATGGTCAGTGTTGAAGAACAATCGCCCTATTGTGACAGCCAGGAATATCAAGTGTTCCTGGGATGGAGAGACCAGAGAACCTGTGTGTGGTGGCCAGGTGGAATACAAGGAGGTTGAATACAGCCATCGGGTGGTGCTCTTTGGTAACGCCTCCCTGCTGATCCAGGATGTAGGACTGGAGGATGCCGGGAGTTATGCGGTATCAATACAGGCCTTGGATGTTTTGGACACAAAAGTGATCAACGTCTCAGTGACTCAAAGTACAGGTAGGATGACAAGAATTCATTCAAATATTCTCAGCTGCTCTGTGTATCTCACTCTTTCTACTAAAATGTAGTTGATTCTCTTTCAGGTAAATAGTTTATTGAATAGTTCAGTGACATTCAACAGAATGAACCACATCCAATCTTATGTGCATTCAAAAAATGAAGGGGCAGATTTACAAGCCCCTTGCGCCACTCATACGTCACTTTTCTCATGTTAAAAATTACACAAAAGTGGCGCAAGGGGCTTGTAAATAAGCCCCGAAGAGTTTGAGGAGGAACCAGTGTTTCTTGATATAATATTAATTTACCCGGAATCCTCATTGTACTGCTGTTACTCTCAGGATTTTACCAGCCCCATCACCATGTGGCACCCACGAGTGCTGAGTACGGGGTCGGCCTTCTCATTCCTAGCTTGTAAAGCCTGAAACAACCACTCACAACACACCAGATCCTCCTCCTCTCTTCTTGACTATCGCAAGAAGCTGATGGACTGGTTTTTAAGAGTACACCCTCCAGGGCTGGCCTTACACACTTGCTACAGAGTGCCTGGATACCCTCATTGGTGATTAGCGCACTAAAACACTGATCGAACAGAGCATAACATAACATAATGTTGCTTGGATATGAATTTACCTGAAAGGAATGAACATACGAGAGGCGTGTGGCAAAACAGGAACACGTTGGTTTAATTAAACGCTGTGACTGGGAGAGCATGGACAGAGTGTGTCTGCTCAAAATCTCTCAATGTACAAAGTTTTGGCCGTCAATTTATACAGTTCATAAGGTACAATAAAATGTCCCCTACATTCCAAAAAGAGCACATTAGTTGTGAATCAATCAAATGTGAGCATTTGCTAATGACACAGATGGCTCTCAAGCTCAAGGAGAGCTAATGTGGGCCAGTGTGTATGTGTTCAGATGTCCGGCATGAAGAGCACATGATCACTACGTGTGGTGTGCATGTCGTGTCCTGGTTGGTTGAGTGTACCTATCAACATGTGGTATCTAGCTTTGTGGTATTACTGGGGAACGCGAGCCTTTGGCCAAACGTGTTTTATTGGGGCCAAGTATCTCAGACTTGTTTGTGTTGCAACTATCTATCTGTGGGATCAATCAGGGTTTTCCCTGGCTGTGTGTTTGATTTAGTTTATGGGGGACCCCACCTGTGACCTGTTACTCGATAGGCGTGCATAGGTCGCAGGACCTGCCTGACCACGTATCTCTGACTCGGGGTTGATGGGGAGGTCCCCTTGAGTGAATCCAACAGCAATGATGTGAGTTCATTGGAACTCCTAAAACTAATATGGCAGCCACTGGTATCTTTTTTGACATTATCAACATTGCGCATACAGTTGCCATCTTGCACATTGACATCGTTCTTACTGGTATTGACAAAGTTATGTTTGCTTATATATGACTGTACATTGACATTGTTCTTATTGACAACAATATTATCATCGTGGGAGCATGGATTATGATATACATTGGTGTAGGAGAGTAGGGTCTGCTATCCTATGGTCACCCCAAATTTTTGCTTTTTGCTTCACTGGTTTTTGACGTATTGAGGCTGTGGGCCTGCCAATCAGACCCCCAGCCTGCTGTTCTCTCTACTAAAGTTACACTATGCACCCTAGGTGCATAACCAATTGGAAGTGGATCACCCTGTGAGCCCCTGTACCAGTGTACACTAGGTACCCAGGGCATTGGTGTATCTAAGGCCTGCCAGGGGCTGAAGCATGTATTATGGCACCCCAGGCTTGGCCTAACAAATTTGACACAACTGGCTGATCACTCAGCTGGGGTAAGTTGGTGTAACCACCTCTTACTTAGGTGTAGTATACCTATACCTAACCTTAAATGGGACACATGTTAACCTATAAGTCACTCCTATGGCAGGCCTTAACAATCCTGAAGGCAGAGTGCTTGGTTCCATGTGAGATGGTGCTCTGGCATGAGCTGAGCCTGTCTGCAGTGGTCGGAACAACTTCCTTCTACTGTTTCCAGATATCGTCATACCATATACTCTTAAGTGCATTATGAACCTCGCGGTTAAATGCTATCTTTGGTTTGGCTTTATCAAAACATGTCGAGTAAGGTGTCATACGAATTGGAATACTAACCCCTCGCCAATTCTGGCGACGGGGTTAGCATTCCACCCTTCTAGAGGGACACGACATGTACAGTACCTGAAACCCGGGTAAAATCAGACATAGCCTCAGCTCCACAAAATGGATGCTGCCACCACAGACACAAGTCTGCCCTCCTGCTGCTGGGAGTCCTTCCAGCTTGGGAGGTGTGGACAAAGGGTTTCCTGCCAGGGGAGGTGCGTGCACCACCCCAGACAGGATTTTGTGTATTGGTCAGGTAGGGCTTGAAAGAAACCAGACATGCCTGAGGCTCACAAGGAGCCTCGGTGCATATGCCAGTTCAATCCGGTCCTGGGGCACACCAGTCCCGGGCCTGGGGCGAGCTGGACAAAGGATTGGGGGTGTAACCACCCCCCTTCCTGGTCCCACCCTTAGGGAGGGACCTAGCAGGTAGTCCGGCCCCTAGAACCCGCTTAAAGGTAGGAGCTGTGTCCTAAGACTTCAGACATCCTGGAATCAACTTGAAACTAAGAAGAAGACGGGAACTTCGACGCTCTGCCGCACAGAGGACTGAAGCCAATCTCCCCTGTGGTCAGGAAGTGACCACCTTGCTAACGCAAGCACCATCCAGCGAATCAACGTCTGCTTTGCCGCCGCCTCCCGCCGGAGCCCGAGCCCAGAGACTGACAAGACCTAGACCTCCAGACTTCTCACCGCCCGATCCACAGTCCCTGAAAAGAGGAGACCCGTGGAGGCACCGAGACACGTGGAGCCAGCCATCTTGAAAAGACCACGACAAGCTGCAAGCGCAACAACCGAGGCTCCCTCCAAGTTGTGCTTGGGATCTGAGAAGCCCAACACCCGAGCAGCATCTGCACCAAAGGTGAGCCCTCCAGCATCTCCACGATCTGCGTGGGGCCCTTCTGCATTTTGCCACTCGACGCGCCTAACCGGTTGCTGGCCCGCTGGCTAGTGGCCATCTTGGCGACGAACTTCAAGAACTACACCACTGGTCTGGTTGCTCCAGACTGGCCCTTGCTCCCCTCCAAAGGAGCAGTCCCACTGACCTTGCTGGTCAGAACCATCAGCTTATTTCGTTTTCCACAACAATTGCTTTTGCTAAGGCTTGTTTGCTTCAATCAAGTCGCCGACACCGCCGACAGTGAGAACCTGCGTGGGACAGCTCGTGAACCGACTCCTGGACGTCGTCGACCTTCAGGGACCACGTGGCTGCAGAGACAAGCTACACCTTCCTTCCTGTTTGCACCCGACATCGCCTGGTACCCACCTGGTGCCACGCTGGTCACTGGCTAGTGACTGTGAACACTGTCCCCTCTGCTTACAGGTCTTCTACAACTCCGATCCACTCTTGGATCCACCGCATCTCTTCCGGACCGATCGCCTGCAGCATCTTTGTCTCCAGGCTCCATTAAACAGATAGAAGAAACCCGACGCACTTCGACACCTACGCACCCGCTTCCTGTGGGTGAGGTAAAGCTGGCACTCCGGTGCCCAAGTGTAGAGTATCATCTCTAGTGTCTGTGTTTCGAATCTTGAGTTCATAGTCCATCCAGAAGATCCTTTTTGCAGTAACTTTGTACTTTTTACGCACCCATTGAAAACCTATGGGAGCTCGCGTGTGACTATTTGCTCTGCACACGCAACCCGTGGACCTCCTGGTCACTAACTGAAGTTAGCTCCTTGTAGGCCCAGCGATTCTAGAGGCCCTAGGCCTTTTCCCTTTTCTATTCGTGGTACGTATACCACTATTTTAGTATATGGTTTGAGCGGCCACCAGGGCCTATCCATATAAAGTGCAACTTCTGTGTATTCTACTGTAATCTTGTTTGACGATTTGTGCTCCTGTGCTCATAAAGAGACTAGGGGTTACTTTGAGAAATAAATACATATATATTTTGAATATATATCTGTGTGGTGTCCTTTCATTGGTATAAAAGGGGGTTGCATTTGGTAAAACAGCTTGCTTAACACGTTTCACGAGTTTAGCCTCAAAGACTGCTTAGCCTACGCTACCACTAGGGCACCTAGTCCGAAAAGGTTGACTTACAACCACACCATAAGGGTTGCTTGGCATGGTACAAGGTGGTCACTTTAACTAGTGAACATCATATACCAGGCCAACTTCTCACATTGGTGAGCAGCGGTTGGATTTGAGCTTGCTGTGTTTTACCATTGTAATCTCTTGGTTACCAATTGAAAGATCACATAGGTACCTGTAGGTACATATAAAACAAGATTAGATATACTTAAGTTCTACTGAACTTAGTGTTGTAGAGCAAAGGGAGTAGCACAACCTGACTACAACTACTAGATAGGTTTAGTAGGTAAACCCAAGTGTAGGTAGATTGCAACACATCCACCCACACTTAAGAGCAATGGCTGGGGCAGCGGGGTCCACTGTACCCATCTCTGTTGAGAGTGACCCCCAGAGGGCACCATCCATCTTTGCTACCCTTAATCAAAATGAGCTCAGACAGTTGGCAAATATCAGGGGCCTTAAACAGCCCAAGAATCCTACTTCTGCTGAACTCAGAGAGCTTTTACAGGCTGATGAAGACCAGAAAGCTCTCAGGAAAGCCTCCCAGTTAGGCCCCTTAGGGACAGGAACAGGAGGCCCCCCTTCTGAAAATGCTACCGAGGTACCCCTTTTCAATAGTCACTCCTTACATGAGGTTCATACTACAGAGGATGAAAGTGAGAAGGGTACTGATACAGAAGGTAGTGGGGATGAAGGGAGAACTAGCCCAGTGCCAAGTGTTATACGTGGCCCAGCTAACTTAAGGATATTGGGGACTGACAATGGGATCATCCCATTGGATCTCCCCAGTGGACTTAACCAGGGGTCTGGGAGGCAAAGGAATCACTCAGGTGAATATAATGCTTCTCATACCTCTAGAGGCTCTCAAGGTCACTCCAGGAGAAGGATGACCACCCCTCAGAGGAGGGAACATGAGGCCAGAATGCAAGAAGCCCAGCTGAGGATCAGGAAGCAGGAGCTAGAAGTAGCCCTGATGGAAGAGAAATTGAACAAGGCTAGGCAACCTAAAGAGAGTGGGTCTATACCCACTGGTGGCAGCATTGTCCCTAAGGACAAAGATAGGGTCTTTGACAATAGGAACCTGTCCAAGGTTGTGCCCCCCTACAAAAGTGGGGATGACATCCACAAATGGATGACTGCTCTTGAGAGAGCCTGCAAAGTGCAGCAGGTTCCTGAAGACCAGTGGGCAGCAATCTTATGGCTCTCCTTTGAGGGGAGAGGCAGAGATAGACTCCTCACTGTTAGAGAAGAGGATGTCAGAAATTACAGAGTCCTGAAGAGTGTCCTAGTTGATGGGTTAGGCTTAACCACTGAACAGTACAGGTTAATGTTCAGAGACACCCAGAAGACACCGACTCAGGACTGGTCTGAATACATTGAATGTGCCACTAAGGCTTTGGAGGGTTGGTTGCTGGGAAGTAAGGTATCTGATTAAACAGGATTGTACAATTTGATGATGAGAGATCAGATTTTAAATAACTGTCAAAACCAGCAACTGCATCAACACTTGGTTGACTCTGATCTGACCTCTCCCCAAGAATTGGGAAAGAAGGCAGACAAATGGGTCAGAACCAGGGTTAAGGAAAAGAACCAGAACCAGGGCCAAGGGGGTGATCAGAAGAAAACAGACCAAAAGGGTGGAGATCAGAAATCTAAAGACCAGAAGTCTTCAACAGGGCCCCAAACTAATGCTAAAGAGGGTGGGTCCCAGCCTAAAGGGAAGAAGAAAGAAGGTCAAAAGAAACCCTGGTGCAACTCTTGCAAAAATACAACTCACTGGACTAGTTGTTGTAAAAAGGGTGGAGCCCCCAACACTGTTGCCCCTAAGGCGCCTGCTCCCAGTACTACTGTTAGCAGTGTTGGACCCCAGACAAAGGGTGTAGTGGGAATCACTATGGGAACTGAAGGAGATTCTGACTTAGACAGAACCCTGACACAGGCAGTCCTGATCTGTGATGGGGACATAGATTTGTCCCTGACTGTGAGCCCCAGTAACCTGGGCAAGTACAGACAGACTCCTTTAATTAATGAAAAAGTGGCTCAAGCCTACAGGCACACATGTGCCAGTGTCACTATGGTGACACCAGGCTTTGTGGATCCTGGACAGTACATACCAGGTGAGAATTACCTGGTGACCAATGCAAGCAAGCCACTACTTCACATAGTGTGGCAGTTGTTAACTTCTCATGGGGAGGGGTAACTGGCCTCAAAAGGGTTGTGGTTAGTGCAGACCTCCCAGTAGAATGTTTGTTGGGCAATGACCTAGAGAGTTCTCTATGGTCAGAAGTGGAGTACAGGACACATGCAGAGATGTTAGGTATATCACCACATGTCCTTGCTGTGACCAGGTCACAGGCCAAAAAGTGCCTCACTGAACCTCAGGTCTTGGATCCTGGAACAATGGACCAAGCACCTACCAAGAAGAAGAACAGGAGGGTCAAGGCTGTGCCTTCCCCCCTGCCTCAGAGTGATGATCAACCTTCCCAGGAAGCTGATCTAGAGAACCCTGAAGGAACTGTCCCTGAAGAGCTTGAACCTGATCAGGTTGAGTTTCTGGGGACAGGGGGACCTTCAAGGGCTGACTTGAGGCAGGCTCAGTTGTCCTGTCCCTCTCTTGAACCCCTCAGACAGCTGGCTGCTGCTGAGGCTGCTGGGAATGCTCAAGGTACCCATAAAGTGTATTGGGATGAAGGGCTCCTTTATTCAGAGGCCAGAGACCCCAAGCCTGGTGCAACCAGGAGGTTGGTTATACCTCTGCAATTTAGGGGCTTCCTTCTTACCTTGGCCCATGATATTCCTTTAGCAGGACACTTAGGCCAGAACAAGTCTTGGGACAGGCTTGTCCCTCACTTTCACTGGCCTCATATGAATGAAGATACAAAGGAGTTTTGTCGCTCCTGTGTGACCTGCCAAGCCAGTGGCAAATCAGGTGGCACAACAAAGGCCCCCCTAATACCACTACCTGTGGTGGGGGTCCCCTTTGAAAGAGTGGGAATAGATATATTGGGTCCCATGGATCCTCCCACTGCATCTGGGCACAGATTTAAACTGGTGGTAGTGGATCATGCCACCAGGTATCCAGAGGCAATTCCCCTTAGGACCACTACAGCACCTGTTGTGGCCAGGGCCCTGCTGGGAGTATTCTCCAGAGTGGGGTTTCCTAAGGAGGTAGTTTCTGACAGAGGTACCAACTTCATGTCAGGATACTTGACAGCTATGTGGAAGGAATGTGGTGTCAACTACAAGTTAACCACCCCTTATCACCCACAATGCAATGGGCTTGTTGAGAGATTCAACAAGACCCTAAAGGGTATGATCAAAGGATTACCTGAAAAGCTCAGGCGAAGATGGGACATCCTTCTACCCTGCCTTCTATTTGCTTACAGAGAGGTCCCACAAAAAGGAGTTGGCTACAGCCCCTTTGAATTGTTGTTTGGGCACCCTGTAAGAGGCCCACTGTGTTTAGTGAAGGAAGGATGGGAGTTACCTCTCAAAAAGCCTAAACAAGACATAGTGGACTATGTACTTGGTCTCCGCTCCAGGATGGCTGAGTATATGGAGAAGGCATCCAAAAACCTTGAGGCAAGCTAGGCCTTACAGAAAGCTTGGCATGACCAAAAGGCTGTCTTGGTTGAGTTTCAGCCAGGACAGAAGGTATGGGTGTTGGAGCCAGTGGCCCCAGCAGCACTCCAAGACAAATGGTCTGGACCCCATACAATCCTGGAAAAGAAGGGAGAGGTCACCTACTTGGTGGACCTAGGAACTCCCAGGAGTCCCCACAGGGTACTCCATGTTAACAGGTTAAAAGCATATGTTGACAGGGCAGACATGGGCTTGCTCATGGCTACAGATGAGGGACAGGAGGAAGAGAGTGACCCTCTCCCAGACCTGTTGTCTGAGAACCCTGAAGATGGCTCAGTTGAAGGAGTGACCCTTGGAGGCAACCATACTGCCCATCAGCAGACAGAATGTAGACAAGTTTTACAATCATTTCAACATCTGTTTTCCCTAATACCTAGCCAAACTGACTGGTGTACCCATGTGGTGGACACTGGTGACAGTCTGCCTGTAAAGAACAAACTTTATAGACAACCTGACCACGTCAGGGACTGTATAAAGGCTGAGGTACATAAAATGCTGGAATTAGGTGTCATTGAACCCTCAGAGAGCCCCTGGGCTAGCCCAGTGGTTCTGGTCCCCAAACCTCACACCAAAGATGGCAAGAGAGAGATGAGGTTCTGTGTGGATTACAGAGGACTCAATGCTGTCACCAGGACAGATGCACACCCTATTCCAAGGGCAGATGAGCTCATAGACAAACTAGCTTCTGCTAAGTTTTTGAGCACATTTGACTTGACAGCAGGCTATTGGCAAATCAGATTAGCTGAGGAGTCTAAGGCCAAAACAGCATTCTCAACCCCAGGTGGGCACTACCAATTTGTGGTGATGCCCTTTGGTCTGAAGAATGCACCTGCCACCTGCCAAAGGCTGGTGAACCAAGTCCTTACTGGGTTGGATGACTTTTGTGCAGCATATCTTGATGTTATTGCTGTCTTTAGCTCCACCTGGGAGGATCACCTGATCCACCTGAAGAAGGCTCTTGAGGCTCTGCAAAGGGCAGGTGTAGGAAGGTGGATATCTGACTATGGTTACCCCCAATTTTTTGCCTAGTGTCTAGCTGGTTTTTCGACTTAGTAGGCCTGAGATCCTGCCATTCAGGGTCTCAGCCTGTCTGCTCTCACTCTAAAATGGACTCCATGCACCCTAGGTGCATAACCCATTGGATTTGGATCACCCTGTGAGCCCCTGTACCAGTGTACACTAGGTACCCAGGGCATTGGTGTATCTAAGGCCTGCCAGGGGCTGCAGCATGTATTATGCCACCCCAGGCCTGGCCTAACAAATTTGACACAACTGGCTGATCACTCAGCTGGGGTAAGTTGGTTTAACCACCTCTTACTTAGGTGTAGTATACCTATACCTAACCTTAAATGGGGCACATGTTAACCTATAAGTCACTTCTATGGCAGGCCTTAACAATCCTGAAGGCAGAGTGCTTGGTTCCATGTGAGATGGTGCTCTGGCATGAGCTGAGCCTGTCTGCAGTGGTCGGAACAACTTCCTTCTACTGTTTCCAGATATCGTCATACCATATACTCTTAAGTGCATTATGAACCTCGCGGTTAAATGCTAACTTTGGTTTGGCTTGATCAAAACATGTCGAGTAAGGTGTCATACGAATTGGAATACTAACCCCTCACCAATTCTGGCGACGGGGTTAGCATTCCACCCTTCTAGAGGGACACGACATGTACAGTGCCTGAAACCCGGGTAAAATCAGACATAGCCTCAGCTCCACAAAATGGATGCTGCCACCACAGACACAAGTCTGCCCTCCTGCTGCTGGGAGTCCTTCCAGCTTGGGAGGTGTGGACAAAGGGTTTCCTGCCAGGGGAGGTGCGTGCACCACCCCAGACAGGGTTTTGTGTATTGGTCAGGTAGGGCTTGAAAGAAACCAGACATGCCTGAGGCTCACAAGGAGCCTCGATGCATATGCCAGTTCAATCCGGTCCTGGGGCACACCAGTCCTGGGCCTGGGGCGAGCTGGACAAAGGATTGGGGGTGTAACCACCCCCCTTCCTGGTCCCACCCTTAGGGAGGGACCCAGCAGGTAGTCCGGCCCCTAGAATCCGCTTAAAGGTAGGAGCTGTGTCCTAAGACTTCAGACATCCTGGAATCAACTTGAAACTTAGAAGAAGACGGGAAATTCGACGCTCTGCCGCACAGAGGACTGAAGCCAATCTCCCCTGTGGTCAGGGAGCGACCACCTTGCTAACGCAAGCACCATCCAGCGAATCATCGTCTGCTTTGCCGCCGCCTCCCGCCGGAGCCCGAGCCCAGAGACTGACAAGACCTGGACCTCCAGACCTCTCACTGCCCGATCCACAGTCCCTGAGAAGAGGAGACCCGTGGAGGCACCGAGACACGTGGAGCCAGCCATCTTGAAAAGACCACGACAAGCTGCAAGCGCAACAACCGAGGCTCCCTCCAAGTTGTGCTTTGGGATCTGAGAAGCCCAACCCTCGAGCAGCATCTGCACCAAAGGTGAGACCTCCAGCATCTCCACGATCTGCGTGGGGCCCTTCTGCATTCTGCCACTCGACGCGCCTAACCGGTTGCTGGCCCGCTGGCTAGTGGCCATCTTGGCGACGAACTTCAAGAAATACACCACTGGTCTGGTTGCTCCAGACTGGCCCTTGCTCCCCTCCAAAGGAGCAGTCCCTCTGACCTTGCTGGTCTGAACCATCAGCTTATTTCATCTTCCACAACAATTGCTTTTGCCAAGGCTTGTTTGCTTCGATCAAGTCGCCGACACCGCCGACAGCGAGAGCCTGCATGGGACAGCTCGTGAACCGACTCCTGGACGTCGTCGACCTTCAGGGACCACGTGGCTGCAGAGACAAGCTATACCTTCCTTCCTGTTTGCACCCGACATCGCCTGGTACCCACCTGTTGCCACGCTGGTCACTGGCTAGTGACTGTGAACACTGTCCCCTCTGCTTACAGGTCTTCAACATCTCCGATCCACTCTTGGATCCACCGCATCTCTTCCGTACCGATCGCCTGCAGCATCTTGGTCTACAGGCTCCATTGAACAGATAGAAGAAACCCGACGCACTTCGACACCTACGCACCCATTCCTGTGGGTGAGGTAAAGCTGGCACTCCCATGCCCAAGTGTAGAGTATCATCTCTAGTGTCTGTGTTTCGAATCTTGAGTTCATAGTCCATCCGGAAGATCCTTTTTGCATTAACTTTGTACTTTTTACGCACCCATTGAAAACCTATGGGAGCTCGCGTGTGACTATTTGCTCTGCACACGCAACCCGTGGACCTCCTGGTCACTAACTGGAGTTAGCTCCTTGTAGGCCCAGCGATTCTAGAGGCCCTAGGCCTTTTCCCTTTTCTGTTCGTGGTACTTATACCACTATTTTAGTATATGGTTTGAGCGGCCACCAGGGCCTATCCATATAAAGTGCAACTTCTGTGTATTCTACTGTAATCTTGTTTGACGATTCGTGCTCCTGTGCTCATAAAGAGACTAGGGGTTACTTTGAGAAATAAATACATATATATTTTGAATATATATCTGTGTGGTGTCCTTTCATTGGTATAAAAGGGGGTTGCATTTGGTAAAACAACTTGCTTAACACGCTTCACGAGTTTAGCCTCAAAGACTGCTTAGCCTACGCTACCACTAGGGCAGCTAGTCCGAAAAGGTTGACTTACAACCACACCATAAGGGTTGCTTGGCATGGTACAAGGTGGTCACTTTAACTAGTGAACATCATATACCAGGCCAACTTCTCACAGCAGGCCTCACTATCAAGGCTACTAAGTGCCAGATAGGGCAGAGTAAGGTTGTGTATTTGGGCCACCTTGTAGGTGGAGGCCAAGTTCAACCACTGGAGAGTAAGATACAATCCATCAAGGACTGGTCCCCTCCAACCACCCAGACTCAAGTTCGAGCTTTCTTGGGCTTGACTGGGTACTACAGGAAGTTTGTTAAGAACTATGGGTCCATTGTGACTCCTCTTAATGATCTGACATCCAAGAAGATGCCCAAAAAGGTTCAGTGGACAGTAAGCTGTCAAAAGGCATTTGATGACCTGAAGGAGGCCATGTGCTCTGCACCTATCCTGAAAAGTCCTGACTACTCCAAAGAGTTTATTGTCCAAACAGATGCTTCTGAGTTGGGTGTGGGAGCTGTGCTGTCACAACTTAATGTAGATGGTCAAGACCAACCCATTGCTTTTATTAGCAGAAGGTTGACCCCCAGAGAGAAGAATTGGTCAGCTATTGAGAGGGAGGCCTTTGCTGTGGTGTGGGCCCTGAAGAAGCTGAGGCCATACTTGTTTGGCACTCACTTCAAGATTCAGACCGACCATAAGCCCCTCTTGTGGCTAAATCAGATGAAGGGTGAAAACCCCAAACTGCTTAGGTGGTCCATTTCCCTACAGGGGATGGACTTTACAGTGGAGCACCGGCCAGGTACTGACCATGGGAATGCAGATGGTCTCTCCAGGTACTTCCACTTAGGACATGAAGACGAGACTGGTCAAGGCTAGTTTAATGTCCCTGCGTTTGGGGGGGGGGGGTTGTGTAGGAAAGTAGGGTCTGCTATCCTATGGTCACCCCAAATTTTTGCTTTTTGCTTCACTGGTTTTTGACGTAT
Source organism: Triturus cristatus (assembly GCF_964204655.1). Taxonomy (NCBI): domain Eukaryota; kingdom Metazoa; phylum Chordata; class Amphibia; order Caudata; family Salamandridae; genus Triturus; species Triturus cristatus. The sequence goes on along the minus strand of NC_140579.1, from coordinate 567,349,065 downwards.
TGAGGCTGTGGGCCTGCCAATCAGACCCCCAGCCTGCTGTTCTCTCTACTAAAGTTACACTATGCACCCTAGGTGCATAACCAATTGGAAGTGAATCACCCTGTGAGCCCCTGTACCAGTGTACACTAGGTACCCAGGGCTTTGGTGTATCTAAGGCCTGCCAGGGGCCGAAGCATGTATTACGCCACCCTAGGCTTGGCCTAACAAATTTGACACAACTGGCTGATCTCTCAGCTGGGGTAAGTTGGTGTAACCACCTCTTACTTAGGTGTAGTATACCTATACCTAACCTTAAATGGGACACATGTTAACCTATAAGTCACTCCTATGGCAGGCCTTAACAATCCTGAAGGCAGAGTGCTTGGTTCCATGTGAGATGGTGCTCTGGCATGAGCTGAGCCTGTCTGCAGTAGTCGGAACAACTTCCTTCTACTGTTTCCAGATATTGTCATACCATATACTCTTAAGTGCATTATGAACCTCACGGTTAAATGCTAACTTTGGTTTGGCTTTATCAAAACATGTCGAGTAAGGTGTCATACGAATTGGAATACTAACCCCTCGCCAATTCTGGCGACGGGGTTAGCATTCCACCCTTCTAGAGGGACACGACATGTACAGTACCTGAAACCCGGGTAAAATCAGACATAGCCTCAGCTCCACAAAATGGATGCTGCCACCACAGACACAAGTCTGCCCTCCTGCTGCTGGGAGTCCTTCCAGCTTGGGAGGTGTGGACAAAGGGTTTCCTGCCAGGGGAGGTGCGTGCACCACCCCAGACAGGATTTTGTGTATTGGTCAGGTAGGGCTTGAAAGAAACCAGACATGCCTGAGGCTCACAAGGAGCCTCGGTGCATATGCCAGTTCAATCCGGTCCTGGGGCACACCAGTCCCGGGCCTGGGGCGAGCTGGACAAAGGATTGGGGGTGTAACCACCCCCCTTCCTGGTCCCACCCTTAGGGAGGGACCTAGCAGGTAGTCCGGCCCCTAGAATCCGCTTAAAGGTAGGAGCTGTGTCCTAAGACTTCAGACATCCTGGAATCAACTTGAAACTAAGAAGAAGACGGGAACTTCGATGCTCTGCCGCACAGAGGACTGAAGCCAATCTCCCCTGTGGTCAGGGAGTGACCACCTTGCTAATGCAAGCACCATCCAGCGAATCAACGTCTGCTTTGCCGCCGCCTCCCGCCGGAGCCCGAGCCCAGAGACTGACAAGACTTGGACCTCCAGACCTCTCACCGCCCGATCCACAGTCCCTGAAAAGAGGAGACCCGTGGAGGCACTGAGACACGTGGAGCCAGCCATCTTGAAAAGACCACAACAAGCTGCAAGCGCAACAACCGAGGCTCCCTCCAAGTTGTGCTTTGGGATCTGAGAAGCCCAACACCCGAGCTTCATCTGCACCAAAGGTGAGCCCTCCAGCATCTCCACAATCTGCGTGGGGCCCTTCTGCATTTTGCCACTCGACGCGCCTAACCGGTTGCTGGCCCGCTGGCTAGTGGCCATCTTGGCGACGAACTTCAAGAACTACACCGCTGGTCTGGTTGCTCCAGACTGGCCCTTGCTCCCCTCCAAAGGAGCAGTCCCTCTGACCTTGCTGGTCAGAACCATCAGCTTATTTCGTTTTCCACAACAATTGCTTTTGCCAAGGCTTGTTGACTTCGATCAAGTCGCCGACAGCGAGAGCCTGCGTGGGACAGCTCGTGAACCGACTCCTGGATGTCGTCGACCTTCAGGGACCACGTGGCTGCAGAGACAAGCTACACCTTCCTTCTTGTTTGCACCCGACATCGCCTGGTACCCACCTGGTGCCACGCTGGTCACTGGCTTGTGACTGTGAACACTGTCCCCTCTGCTTACAGGTCTTCTACAACTCTGATCCACTCTTGGATCCACCGCATCTCTTCCGGACCGATCGCCTGCAGCATCTTTGTCTCCAGGCTCCATTAAACAGATAGAAGAAACCCGACGCACTTCGACACCTACGCACCCGCTTCCTGTGGGTGAGGTAAAGCTGGCACTCCGGTGCCCAAGTGTAGAGTATCATCTCTAGTGTCTGTGTTTCTAATCTTGAGTTCATAGTCCATCCGGAAGATCCTTTTTGCAGTAACTTTGTACTTTTTACGCACCCATTGAAAACCTATGGGAGCTCGCGTGTGACTATTTGCTCTGCACACGCAACCCGTGGACCTCCTGGTCACTAACTGAAGTTAGCTCCTTGTAGGCCCAGCGATTCTAGAGGCCCTAGGCCTTTTCCCTTTTCTGTTCGTGGTACTTATACCACTATTTTAGTATATGGTTTGAGCGGCCACCAGGGCCTATCCATATAAAGTGCAACTTCTGTGTATTCTACTGTAATCTTGTTTGACGATTTGTGCTCCTGTGCTCATAAAGAGACTAGGGGTTACTTTGAGAAATAAATACATATATATTTTGGATATATATCTGTGTGGTGTCCTTTCATTAGTATAAAAGGGGGTTGCATTTGGTAAAACAGCTTGCTTAACACGTTTCACGAGTTTAGCCTCAAAGACTGCTTAGCCTACACTACCACTAGGGCAGCTAGTCCGAAAAGGTTGACTTACAACCACACCATAAGGGTTGCTTGGCATGGTACAAGGTGGTCACTTTAACTAGTGAACATCATATACCAGGCCAACTTCTCACAATTGGTATCATTATTGCTGATGTCAGTGCTCCTGTGTGGGCACAAGTTACAGTATACATTGACGGGCACTGTTGCAGTTATGCAGGTACAGGCTATGGCACACATTCACATTGCATTTACTGATATTGCCTTTGTCGGGCCTGCACATATCATGACATTCATTGACATTGTATTCACCCATTCTAACATTGTCAGTTGATTCATCACCGATTCTAGCCTTCTCCTATGTCATGACAGTTATGTTATTTGAAAGTGTGTGTGTGTGTGTGTGTAGTGTTGGTTGCTTTTTCCCTAGCAAAGTGCATACTTCCTAATTTGAGGACTGCATTTTTACAGCAAGAAACCCTCACTTGTTGTAAACCACATAACAGAAGTACAAAATAGAGAATTGGCATCACGGATGTCAATAACTTAGACACCATAACGGGATCCATGAAAAAATGCTATGCAACCAGTCCTGCTCCGGGGCACCTCCCTTCCTCTACATATCAGCTTGTAGATTATACAGTTCTTCGATGGCACTGGCCAATGTCCCATTGTTCATGTCATTTCCGGGAAAAAAAGTACAAAAGGAAGCACAAATCTTGGCACATACACCTCCCTCTATCGCGGTCATCAAATCCAACACATACCGATTTTGCATCACTTTCAGGCGGATTGCTCACAGTTCTCCCATGATAGCTTTTAGGCTGAGCTCAGTATTGTGAATCATTGGCATCAGTTCCCATCTGGTTATTTGTAATTAGCAGGTGTTGGCTTTTGTTTGGAGGGTGAAGAAGGGTATTGACCCTTCGGCATTTACTTGAGCTTCTGTGAACAGTCTGAATTCTTCTGGAATCCCCTAGCCTAAATAATCTGCAGTTCTTCTCCTTTGAACCTGATGCAAAAGAGTTGTTTTTTTCTGTAACGGATGTTGATGCAACTGAGACAGATCTACTCTTGAAGACGAGCTGGGTGTAGGCAAGGTAACCGCATTGACAGAAGATATCCATTAGCATGGAGGTGCCCCATTGCCCCATTGCAGGTCTGGTATGTGCAGTATCCTGCCACAATTATCAGTGCTGCTCAATGGTATGGTTCCTTTGCCTCTGAAACATAAAGAGTAAAGCGTACATTTCCATACAATTAGGGGTTGCCCCTTCCGCTCCAACCATGTGCACCTATTGATCATGGTATCCCAGATTTCCTGGCACAGGTAGTCCATGCTGGCGATGGACTACCTCCCATTGGAATCATTTCCCCCCGCTTGATTGAGATGCGCGGTCCTACACTGGAATTCCATGTGCATGTCCGGGGTCCATTGAACGTCCAAAGATGTTAAGGGCCACCCTGGGTCTGCAGACGGAGGTGGGAGCAGACATATTTGTGCACTGGTGCGGTGGTTGTGCTTCCTTCAAGAACCTCTTTTTCTATGAAGTCCAGGCCAAACAGTTTCCTCACCTGTGGTACCCTTTCTGTGCATACTGTCTACCTTGGATTGGATGTCACTTGGCTCGGTAAAGAGATACAGTGCAGTGGGGTTGGTCTCATGTTTACTAGTATCCTACTGGGTTCTACTCTATTGGGTTAGATTGATGCCATGATCTTACATAGGCACAGAAGGACGAGGCATTTTGCTTTTTCAGGGGCTATCTCCTGCTCTAAATAAAGTCTGTCTGAGCCTGTGACATGGGGTATTAATGAATAGATGTAACATGATTTTTTCCTAGTTTGTGTGCTACATCAGTCATATGCTGGTACCATGTGCTGTGCAGGAAAGCGCTGTGTAGTGCATGAGGAATACTAACGTTGGGCTCAGCGTAGGTTTATGTGAGCTGAGAGAGGTCTCTGCTCATGCGTCACAAAAATATAGAGGTAAAGTTGACAAAATCATGCACATTTTTGGTTCTGGAGGGACTTGAAAACACCCCTAAGGAGAGCGTGTAAAAATATAAGGGTACATAACTTAAAGAACATTTGTAGAATGCAGGATCATCTTCGGGAAAGACGTCTGTCACCTGGGCCTGTCTTTTGTTGTTTGTTGTCTGTGGTCCGGTGTCCGGTGGCTGTTGTCTGGGCTTCGATGTCTGGTGGCTGTTGTCTGGGCACCCAGAGGTGTTTTTATCTTGGTGTGGTGCAGAAAACGAAGTTACAAAAGTCTGTTTGTTGCTAAGTCATCCTGTGCCCTGGGCACCCCCATTTTTTGCTGGCTGGTATGGGTCGTACTCTGCCATACCAGGCCCCGGGCCAGTACTATGCTGAAAACACACTTATAATACAGCTAAAACACCTACATACACTAGGGTACACTATGGGTTAGGGTACCCCTATGTGAGAAGTTGGCCTGGTAGATGATGTTCACTAGTTAAAGTGACCACCTTGTACCATGCCAAGCAACCCTTATGGTGAGGTTGTAAGTCAGCCTTTTCGGACTAGCTGCCCTAGTGGTAGCGTAGGCTAAGCAGTCTTTGAGGCTAAACTCGTTAAAGCGTGTTAAGCAGGCTGTTTTACCAAATGTAACCCCCTTTTATACCAATGAAAGGACACCACACAGATATATATTCAAAATATATATGTATTTATTTCTCAAAATAACCCCTAGACTCTTTATGAGCACAGGAGCACAAATCGTTAAACAAGACAATGTTATAATACACAGAAGTTGCACTTTATATGGATGGGCCCTGGTGGCCACTCAAACCATATACTAAAATAGTGGTATAAGTACCACGAACAGGAAAGGGAAAAGGCCTAGGGCCTCTAGAATCGCTGGGCCTACAAGGAGCTAACTTTAGTTAGTGACCAGGAGGTCCACGGGTTGCGTGTGCAGTGCGGAAAGTCACACGCGTGCTCCCATAGGTTTTCAATGGGTGCGTAAAAGTTACAAAGTTACTGCAGAAAGGTTCTTCTGGTTAGACTACGATCTCAAGATTCGAAACACAGACACTAGAGATGATTCTCTACACTTGGGCACCGGAGTGCCAACTTTACCTCACCCACAGGAAGCGGGTGCATAGGTCTCGAAGTGCGTCGGGTTTCTTCTATCGATTCAATGGAGCCTGTCGACAAAGTTGCTGCAGGCGGTCGGTCCAGAAGAGATGCTGTGGATCCAAGGGTGGATCGGAGTTGTAGAACACCTGAAAGCAGAGGGGACAGTGTTCACAGTCACTAGCCAGTGACCGGCGTGGCACCAGGTAGGTACCAGGCGATGTCGGGTGCAAACAGGTGAAGAGGTGTAGCTTGTCTCCGCAGCCACGTGGTCCCTGAAGGTCGACGACGTCCAGGAGTCGAGTCACGAGCTGTCCCACGCAGGCTCTCGCTGTCGGCGGTGTCGGCGACTCGAAAGAAGCAAACAAGCCTTGGCAAAGGCAGGAGTCGTGGAAGTTCAAGAAAGCTGATTGTTCTGACCAGCAAGGTCAGAGGGGCTGGTCTTTTGGAGAGCAGCTAGGGCCAGTCTTAAGCAACCAGACCAGCACCGTTGATTTTCAAGTAGGTCGCACAAATGGCCACTAGCTAACGGGCCAGGGACCGGGCAGGCGCGTCGAGATGCAAAGTGCAGAGGGGCCCCACGCAGATCGTGGAGATGCTGGAGGGCTCACCTTTGGTGCAGATGCTGCTCGGTGGTTGGGCTTCTCAGGACCCAAAGCACAACTTGGAGGGAGCCTCTGTTGCTGCGCTTGCAGCTTGTCGTCGGTCTTTCAAGATGGCTGGCTCCACGTGTCTCGGTGCCTTCCCGGGGTCCTTCTTTGCAGGGACTGTGGATCGGGCGGTGAGAGGTCTGGAGGTCCAGGTCTTGTCGGGCTCTGGGCTCGGGCTCCGGCAGGAGGCGGCGGCAAAGCAGACGTTCAATAGCTGGTTGGTGCTTGCGTTAGCAAGATGGTCACTCCCTGACCATAGGAGAGATTTCCTTCAGTCCTCTGTGCAGCAGAGCGTCGAAGTTCCCGTCTTCTTCTTGTGGTTAAGTTGATTCCAGGATGTCTGAAGTCTTAGGACACAGCTCCTACCTTTAAGCGGATTCTAGGGGCCGGACGACCTGCTAGGTCCCTCCCTAAGGGTGGGACCAGGAAGGGGGGTGGTTACACCCCCAATCCTTTGTCCAGCTCGCCCCAGGTCCAGGGCTGGTGTGCCCCAGGACCGGATTGAACTGGCATATGCACCGAGGCTCCTTGTGAGCCTCAGGCATGTCTGGTTTCTTTCAAGCACTACCTGACCAATACACAAAATCCTGTCTAGGGTGGTGCTCGCACCTCCCCTGGCAGGAAACCCTTTGTCCACGTCTCCCAAGCTGGAAGGACTCCCAGCAGCAGGAGGGCAGACTTGTGTCTGTGGTGGCAGCATCCATTTTGTGGAGCTGAGGCTATGTCTGATTTTACCCGGGTTTCAGGTACTGTACATGTCTTGTCCCTCTAGAAGGGTGGAATGCTAACCCCATCGCCAGAATTGGCGAGGGGTTAGTATTCCAATTCGTATGACACCTTACTCGACATGTTTTGATAAAGCCAAACCAAAGATAGCATTTAACCGCGAGGTTCATAATGCACTTAAGAGTATATGGTATGACGATATCTGGAAACAGTAGAAGGAAATGGTTCCGACCACTGCAGACAGGCTCAGCTCATGCCAGAGCACCATCTCACATGGAACCAAGCACTCTGCCTTCAGGATTGTTAAGGCCTGCTGTGAGAAGTTGGCCTGGTATATGATGTTCACTAGTTAAAGTGACCACCTTGTACCATGCCAAGCAACCCTTATGGTGTGGTTGTAAGTCAACCTTTTCGGACTAGCTGCCCTAGTGGTAGCGTAGGCTAAGCAGTCTTTGAGGCTAAACTCGTTAAAGCGTGTTAAGCGGGCTGTTTTACCAAATGTAACCCCCCTTTATACCAATGAAAGGACACCACACAGATATATATTGAAAATATATATGTATTTATTTCTCAAAGTATCCCCTAGACTCTTTATGAGCACAGGAGCGCAAATCGTTAAACAAGAATACGTTAGAATACACAGAAGTTGCACTTTATATGGATAGGCCCTGGTGGCCACTCGAACCATATACTAAAATAGTGGTATAAGTACCACGAACAGAAAAGGGAAAAGGCCTAGGGCCTCTAGAATAGCTGGGCCTACAAGGAGCTAACTTTAGTTAGTGACCAGGAGGTCCACGGGTTGCGCGTGCAGAGCAAACAGTCACACGCGGGCTCCCATAGGTTTTCAATGGGTGCGTAAAAGTTACAAAGTTACTGCAAAAAGGATCTTCCGGATGGACTATGAACTCAAGATTGGAAACACAGACACTAGAGATGATACTCTACACTTGGGCACCGGAGCGCCAGCTTTACCTCACCCACAGGAAGCGGGTGCATAGGTCTCGAAGTGCGTCGGGTTTCTTCTATCTGTTCAATGGAGCCTGTAGACCAAGATGCTGCAGGCGATCGGTACAGAAGAGATGCGGTGGATCCAAGGGTGGATCGGAGTTGTAGAAGACCTGTAAGCAGAGGGGACAGTGTTCACAGTCACTAACCAGTGACCAGCGTGGCACCAGGTGGGTACCAGGCGATGTCGGGTGCAAACAGGAGGAAAGGTGCAGATTGTCTCTGCAGCCACGTGGTCCCTGAAGGTCAACGACGTCCAGGAGTCGGTTCACGAGCTGTCCCATGCAGCCTCTCGCTGTCGGCGGTGTCGGCGACTTGATCGAAGCAAACAAGCCTTGGCAAAAGCAATTGTTGTTGAAAACGAAATAAGCTGATGGTTCTGACCAGCAAGGTCAGAGGGACTGCTCCTTTGGAGGGGAGCAAGGGCCAGTCTGGAGCAACCAGACCAGTGGTGTAGTTCTTGAAGTTCGTCGCCAAGATGGCCACTAGCCAGCGGGCCAGCAACCGGTTAGGCGCGTCGAGTGGCAAAATGCAGAGGGGCCCCACGCAGATCGTGGAGATGCTGGAGGGCTCACCTTTGGTGCAGATACTGCTCGGGTGTTGGGCTTCTCAGGACCCAAAGCACAACTTGGAGGGAGCCTCGGTTGTCGCGCTTGCAGCTTGTCGTGGTCTTTTCAAGATGGCTGGCTCCACGTGTCTCGGTGCCTCCACGGCTTCCTTCTTTTCAGGGACTGTGGATCGGGCGGTGCGAGGTCTGGAGGTCCAGGTCTTGTCAGTCTCTGGGCTCGGGCTCCGGCGGGAGGCGGCGGCAAAGCAGACGTTGATTCGCTGGATGGTGCTTGCGTTAGCAAGGTGGTCACTCCCTGACCACAGGGGAGATTTCCTTCAGTCCTCTGTGCGGCAGAGCGTCGAAGTTCCCGTCTTCTTCTTGTAGTTAAGTTGATTCCAGGATGTCTGAAGTCTTAGGACACAGCTCCTACCTTTAAGCGGATTCTAGGGGCCGGACTACCTGCTAGGTCCCTCCCTAAGGGTGGGACCAGGAAGGGGGGTGGTTACACCCCCAATCCTTTGTCCAGCTCGCCCCAGGCCCGGGACTGGTGTGCCCCAGGACCGGATTGAACTGGCATATGCACCGAGGCTCCTTGTGAGCCTCAGGCATGTCTGGTTTCTTTCAAGCCCTACCTGACCAATACACAAAATCCTGTCTGGGGTGGTGCACGCACCTCCCCTGGCAGGAAACCCTTTGTCCACACCTCCCAGCTGGAAGGACTCCCAGCAGCAGGAGGGCAGAATTGTGTCTGTGGTGGCAGCATCCATTTTGTGGAGCTGAGGCTATGTCTGATTTTACCCGGGTTTCAGGTACTGTACATGTCGTGTCCCTCTAGAAGGGTGGAATGCTAACCCCGTCGCCAGAATTGGCGAGGGGTTAGTATTCCAATTCGTATGACACCTTACTCGACATGTTTTGATAAAGCCAAACCAAAGATAGCATTTAACCGCGAGGTTCATAATGCACTTAAGAGTATATGGTATGACGATATCTGGAAACAGTAGAAGGAAGTTGTTCCGACCACTGCAGACAGGCTCAGCTCATGCCAGAGCACCATCTCACATGGAACCAAGCACTCTGCCTTCAGGATTGTAAAGGCCTGCCATAGGAGTGACTTATAGGTTAACATGTGTCCCATTTAAGGTTAGGTATAGGTATACTACACCTAAGTAAGAGTTGGTTACACCAACTTACCCCAGCTGAATGATCAGCCAGTTGCGTCAAATTTGTTAGGCCAAGCCTGGGGTGGCATAATACATGCTTAAGCCCCTGGCAGGCCTTAGATACACCAATGCCCTGGGTACCTAGTGTACACTGGTACAGGGGCTCACAGGGTGATCCACTTCCAATTGGTTATGCACCTAGGGTGCATAGTGTCAATTTAGTTAGAGAGAACAGCAGGCTGGGGGTCTGATTAGCAGGCCCACAGCCTCAATATGTCAAAAACCAGTGAAGCAAAAAGCAAAAATTTGGGGCGACCATAGGATAGCAGACCCTACTCTCCTACACAACCCCCCCTCCAAACGCAGGGACATTAAACTAGCCTTGACCAGTCTCGTCTTCATGTCCTAAGTGGAAGTACCTGGAGAGACCATCTGCATTCCCATGGTCAGTACCTGGCCGGTGCTCCACTGTAAAGTCCATCCCCTGTAGGGAAATGGACCACCTAAGCAGTTTGGGGTTTTCACCCTTCATCTGATTTAGCCACAAGAGGGGCTTATGGTCGGTCTGAATCTTGAAGTGAGTGCCAAACAAGTATGGCCTTAGCTTCTTCAGGGCCCACACCACAGCAAAGGCCTCCCTCTCAATAGCTGACCAATTCTTCTCTCTGGGGGTCAACCTTCTGCTAATAAAAGCAATGGGTTGGTCTTGACCATCTACATTAAGTTGTGACAGCACAGCTCCCACACCCAACTCAGAAGCATCTGTTTGGACAATAAACTCTTTGGAGTAGTCAGGACTTTTCAGGATAGGTGCAGAGCACATGGCCTCCTTCAGGTCTTCAAATGCCTTTTGACAGTTTACTGTCCACTGAACCTTTTTGGGCATCTTCTTGGATGTCAGATCATTAAGAGGAGTCACAATGGACCCATAGTTCTTAACAAACTTCCTGTAGTACCCAGTCAAGCCCAAGAAAGCTCGAACTTGAGTCTGGGTGGTTGGAGGAGACCAGTCCTTGATGGATTGTATCTTACTCTCCAGTGGTTGAACTTGGCCTCCACCTACAAGGTGGCCCAAATACACAACCTTACTCTGCCCTATCTGGCACTTAGTAGCCTTGATAGTGAGGCCTGCCCTTTGCAGAGCCTCGAGAGCCTTCTTCAGGTGGATCAGGTGATCCTCCCAGGTGGAGCTAAAGACAGCAATGTCATCAAGATATGCTGCACAAAAGTCAACCAACCCAGTAAGGACTTGATTCACCAACCTTTGGAAGGTGGCAGGTGCATTCTTCAGACCAAAGGGCATCACCACATATTGATAATGCCCACCTGGGGTTGAGAATGCTGTTTTGGCCTTAGACTCCTCAGCTAATCTGATTTGCCAATAGCCAGCTGTCAAGTCAAATGTGCTCAAAAACTTAGCAGAAGCTAGTTTGTCTATGAGCTCATCTGCCCTTGGAATAGGATGTGCATCTGTCCTGGTGACAGCATTGAGTCCTCTGTAATCCACACAGAACCTCATCTCTCTCTTGCCATCTTTGGTGTGAGGTTTGGGGACCAGAACCACTGGGCTAGCCCAGGGGCTCTCTGAGGGTTCAATGACACCCAATTCCAGCATTTTGTGTACCTCAGCCTTTATACAGTCCCTGACATGGTTAGGTTGTCTGTAAAGCTTGTTCTTTACAGGCAGACTGTCACCAGTGTCCACCACATGGGTACACCAGTCAGTTTGGCTAGGTATCAAGGAAAACATGTGTTGAAATGATTGTAGAACTTGTCTACATTCAGTCTGCTGATGATCAGTGAGGTTGCCTCCAAGGGTCACTCCTTCAACTAAACCATCCTCAGGGTTCTGAGACAACAGGTCTGGGAGAGGGTCACACTCTTCCTCCTGTCCCTCATCTGTAGCCATGAGCACGCCCATGTCTGCCCTGTCAACATATGCTTTTAACCTGTTAACATGGAGTACCCTGTGGGGACTCCTGGGAGTTCCTAGGTCCACCAAGTAGGTGACCTCTCCCTTCTTTTCCAGGATTGTATGGGGTCCAGACCATTTGTCTTGGAGTGCTGCTGGGGCCACTGGCTCCAACACCCATACCTTCTGTCCTGGCTGAAACTCAACCAAGACAGCCTTTTGGTCATGCCAAGCTTTCTGTAAGGCCTGGCTTGCCTCAAGGTTTTTGGATGCCTTCTCCATATACTCAGCCATCCTGGAGCGGAGACCAAGTACATAGTCCACTATGTCTTGTTTAGGCTTTTTGAGAGGTAACTCCCATCCTTCCTTCACTAAACACAGTGGGCCTCTTACAGGGTGCCCAAACAACAATTCAAAGGGGCTGTAACCAACTCCTTTTTGTGGGACCTCTCTGTAAGCAAACAGAAGGCAGGGTAGAAGGATGTCCCATCTTCGCCTGAGCTTTTCAGGTAATCCTTTGATCATACCCTTTAGGGTCTTGTTGAATCTCTCAACAAGCCCATTGCATTGTGGGTGATAAGGGGTGGTGAATTTGTAGTTGACACCACATTCCTTCCACATAGCTGTCAAGTATCCTAACATGAAGTTGGTACCTCTGTCAGAAACCACCTCCTTAGGAAACCCCACTCTGGAGAATACTCCCAGCAGGGCCCTGGCCATAACAGGTGCTGTAGTGGTCCTAAGGGGAATTGCCTCTGGATACCTGGTGGCATGATCCACTACCACCAGTATAAATCTGTGCCCAGATGCAGTGGGAGGATCCATGGGACCCACTATATCTATTCCCACTCTTTCAAAGGGGACCCCCACCACAGTTAGTGGTATTAGGGGGGCCTTTGTTGTGCCACCTGATTTGCCACTGGCTTGGCAGGTCACACAGGAGCGACAAAACTCCTTGGTATCTTCATTCATGTGAGGCCAGTGAAAGTGAGGGACAAGCCTGTCTCAAGTCTTGTTCTGGCCTAAGTGTTCTGCTAGAGGAATATCATGGGCCAAGGTTAGATGGAAGCCCCTAAATTGTAGAGGTATAACCAACCTCCTGGTTGCACCAGGCTTGGGGTCTCTAGCCTCTGAATAAAGGAGCCCTTCATCCCAATACACTTCATGGGTACCTTGAGCATTCCCAGCAGCCTCAGCAGCAGCCAGCTGTCTGAGGGGTTCAAGAGAGGGACTGGATAACTGAGCCTGCCTCAAGTCAGCCCTTGAAGGTCCCCCTGTCCCCAGAAACTCAACCTGATCAGGTTCAAGCTCTTCAGGGACAGTTCCTTCAGGGTTCTCTAGATCAGCTTCCTGGGAAGGTTGATCATCACTCTGAGGCAGGGGGGAAGGCATAGCCTTGACCCTCCTGATCTTCTTCTTGGTAGGTGCTTGGTCCATTGTTCCAGGATCCAAGACCTGTGGTTCAGTAAGGCACTTTTTGGCCTGTGACCTGGTCACAGCAAGGACATGTGGTGATATACCTAACATCTCTGCATGTGTCCTGTACTCCACTTCAGACCATAGAGAACTCTCTAGGTCATTGCCCAACAAACATTCTACTGGGAGGTCTGCACTAACCACAACCCTTTTGAGGCCAGTTACCCCTCCCCATGAGAAGTTAACAACTGCCACACTATGTGAAGTAGTGGCATTGCTGGCATTGGTCACCAGGTAATTCTCACCTGGTATGTACTGTCCAGGATCCACAAAGCCTGGTGTCACCATTGTGACACTGGCACATGTGTCCTTGTAGGCTTGAGCCACTTTTTCATTAATTAAAGGAGTCTGTCTGTACTTGCCCAGGTTACTGGGGCTCACAGTCGGGACAAATCTATGTCCCCATCACAGATCAGGACTGCCTGTGTCAGGGTTCTGTCTAAGTCAGAATCTCCTTCAGTTCCCATAGTGATTCCCACTACACCCTTTGTTTGGGGACCAACACTGCTAACAGTAGTACTGGGAGCAGGTGCCTTAGGGGCAACAGTGTTGGGGGCTCCACCCTTTTTACAATCACTAGTCCAGTGAGTTGTATTCTTGCAAGAGTTGCACCAGGGTTTCTTTTGACCTTCTTTCTTCTTCCCTTTAGGCTGGGACCCACCCTCGTTAGTACTAGTTTGGGGCCCTGTTGAAGACTTCTGGTCTTTAGATTTCTGATCTCCACCCTTTTGGTCTGTTTTCTTCTGATCACCCCCTTGGCCCTGGTTCTGGTTCTTTTGCTTAACCCTGGTTCTGACCCATTTGTCTGCCTTCTTTCCCAATTCTTGGGGAGAGGTCAGATCTGAGTCAACCAAGTGTTGATGCAGTTGCTGGTTCTGACAGTTATTTAAAATCTGTTCTCTCATCATCAAATTGTACAATCCTGTATAATCAGATACCTTACTTCCCAGCAACCAACCCTCCAAAGCCTTAGTGGCACATTCAATGTATTCAGACCAGTCCTGAGTCTGTGTCTTCCGGGTGTCTCTGAACATTAACCTGTACTGTTCAGTGGTTAAGCCTAACCCATCAACTAGGACACTCTTCAGGACTCTGTAATTTCTGACATCCTCCTCTCTAACAGTGAGGAGTCTATCTCTGCCTCTCCCTTCAAAGGAGAGCCATAAGATTGCTGCCCACTGGTCTTCAGGAACCTGCTGCACTTTGCAGGCTCTCTCAAGAGCAGTCATCCATTTGTGGATGTCATCCCCACTTTTGTAGGGGGGCACAACCTTGGACAGGTTCCTATTGTCAAAGACCCTATCTTTGTCCTTAGGGACAATGCTGCCACCAGTGGGTATAGACCCACTCTCTTTAGGTTGCCTAGCCTTGTTCAGTTTCTCTTCCATCAGGGCTACCTCTAGCTCCTGCTTCCTGATCCTCAGCTGGGCTTCCTGCATTCTGGCCTCATGCTCCCTCCTCTGAGGGGTGGTCATCCTTCTCCTGGAGTGACCTTGAGAGCCTCTAGAGGCATGAGAAGCATTAGATTCACCTGAGTGATTCCTTTGCCTCCCAAGCCCCTGGTTAAGTCCACTGGGGAGATCCAATGGGGTGATCCCATTGTCAGTCCCCAATAGCCTTAGGTTAGCTGGGCCACGTATAACACTTGGCACTGGGCTAGTTCTCCCTTCATCCCCACTAGCATCTGTATCCCTATCACTTTCATCCTCTGTGGTATGATTCTCATCTAAGGGATGACTATTGGAAAGGGGTACTTCAGTAGCATCTTCAGAAGGGGGGGCTCCTGTTCCTGTCCCTAAGGGGCCTAACTGGGAGGCTTTCCTGAGAGCTTTCTGATCTTCATCAGCCTGTAAAAGCTCTCTGAGTTCAGCAGAAGTAGGATTCTTGGGCTGTTTAAGGCCCCTGATATTTGCCAACTTCCTGAGCTCATTTTGGTTTAGGGTAGCAAAGATGGATGGTGCCCTCTGGGGGTTACTCTCAACAGAGATGGGTACATTGGACCCCTCTGCCCCAGCCATTGCTCTTAAGTGTGGGTGGATGTGTTGCAATCTACCTACACTTGGGTTTTCCTACTAAACCTATTTAGTAGTTGTAGTCAGGGTGTGCTACTCCCTTTGCTCTACAACAACTAAGTTCAGTAGAACTTAAGTATATCTAATCTTGTTTTATATGTACCTACAGGTACCTATGTGATCTTTCAATTGGTAACCAAGAGATTACAATGGTAAAACACAGCAAGCTCAAATCCAACCGCTGCTCACCAATGTGAGAAGTTGGCCTGGTATATGATGTTCACTAGTTAAAGTGACCACCTTGTACCATGCCAAGCAACCCTTATGGTGTGGTTGTAAGTCAACCTTTTCGGACTAGCTGCCCTAGTGGTAGCGTAGGCTAAGCAGTCTTTGAGGCTAAACTCGTTAAAGCGTGTTAAGCGGGCTGTTTTACCAAATGTAACCCCCCTTTATACCAATGAAAGGACACCACACAGATATATATTGAAAATATATATGTATTTATTTCTCAAAGTATCCCCTAGACTCTTTATGAGCACAGGAGCACAAATCTTTAAACAAGAATACGTTAGAATACACAGAAGTTGCACTTTATATGGATAGGCCCTGGTGGCCACTCGAACCATATACTAAAATAGTGGTATAAGTACCACGAACAGAAAAGGGAAAAGGCCTAGGGCCTCTAGAATCGCTGGGCCTACAAGGAGCTAACCTTAGTTAGTGACCAGGAGGTCCACGGGTTGCGCGTGCAGAGCAAACAGTCACACGCGGGCTCCCATAGGTTTTCAATGGGTGCGTAAAAGTTACAAAGTTACTGCAAAAAGGATCTTCCGGATGGACTATGAACTCAAGATTGGAAACACAGACACTAGAGATGATACTCTACACTTGGGCACCGGAGTGCCAGCTTTACCTCACCCACAGGAAGCGGGTGCATAGGTCTCGATGTGCGTCGGGTTTCTTCTATCTGTTCAATGGAGCCTGTAGACCAAGATGCTGCAGGCGATCGGTGTGGAAGAGATGCGGTGGATCCAAGGGTGGATCGGAGTTGTAGAAGACCTGTAAGCAGAGGGGACAGTGTTCACAGTCACTAGCCAGTGACCAGCGTGGCACCAGGGGGGTACCAGGCGATGTCGGGTGCCAACAGGAGGAAAGGTGCAGCTTGTCTCTGCAGCCATGTGGTCCCTGAAGGTTGACGACGTCCAGGAGTCGGTTCACGAGCTGTCCCACGCAGGCTCTCGCTGTCGGCGGTGTCGGCGACTTGATCGAAGCAAACAAGCCTGGGCAAAAGCAATTGTTGTGGAAAACGAAATAAGCTGATGGTTCTGACCAGCAAGGTCAGAGGGACTGCTCCTTTGGAGGGGAGCAAGGGCCAGTCTAGAGCAACCAGACCAGCGGTGTAGTTCTTGAAGTTCGTCGCCAAGATGGCCACTAGCCAGCGGGCCAGCAACCGGTTAGGCGCGTCGAGTGGCAAAATGCAGAGGGGCCCCACGCAGATCGTGGAGATGCTGGAGGGCTCACCTTTGGTGCAGATGCTCGTCGGGTGTTGGGCTTCTTAGGACCTAAAGCACAACTTGGAGGGAGCCTCGGTTGTTGCGCTTGCAGCTTGTCGTGGTCTTTTCAAGATGGCTGGCTCCACGTGTCTCGGTGCCTCCACGGGTTCCTTCTTTTCAGGGACTGTGGATCGGGCGGTGAGAGGTCAGGAGGTCCAGGTCTTGTCAGTCTCTGGGCTCGGGCTCCGGCGGGAGGCGGCGGCAAAGCAGACGTTGATTCGCTGGATGGTGCTTGCGTTAGCAAGGTGGTCACTCCCTGACCACAGGGGAGATTTCCTTCAGTCCTCTGTGCGGCAGAGCGTCGAAGTTCCCGTCTTCTTCTTGTAGGTAAGTTGATTCCAGGATGTCTGAAGTCTTAGGACACAGCTCCTACCTTTAAGCGGATTCTAGGGGCCGGACTACCTGCTAGGTCCCTCCCTAAGGGTGGGACCAGGAAGGGGGGTGGTTACACCCCCAATCCTTTGTCCAGCTCGCCCCAGGCCCGGGACTGGTGTGCCCCAGGACCGGATTGAACTGGCATATGCACCGAGGCTCCTTGTGAGCCTCAGGCATGTCTGGTTTCTTTCAAGCCCTACCTGACCAATACACAAAATCCTGTCTGGGGTGGTGCACGCACCTCCCCTGGCAGGAAACCCTTTGTCCACACCTCCCAAGCTGGAAGGACTCCCAGCAGCAGGAGGGCAGACTTGTGTCTGTGGTGGCAGCATCCATTTTGTGGAGCTGAGGCTATGTCTGATTTTACCCGGGTTTCAGGTACTGTACATGTCGTGTCCCTCTAGAAGGGTGGAATGCTAACCCCGTCGCCAGAATTGGCGAGGGGTTAGTATTCCAATTCGTATGACACCTTACTCGACATGTTTTGATAAAGCCAAACCAAAGATAGCATTTAACCGCGAGGTTCATAATGCACTTAAGAGTATATGGTATGACGATATCTGGAAACAGTAGAAGGAAGTTGTTCCGACCACTGCAGACAGGCTCAGCTCATGCCAGAGCACCATCTCACATGGAACCAAGCACTCTGCCTTCAGGATTGTTAAGGCCTGCCATAGGAGT
The DNA here is from genome assembly GCF_964204655.1 of Triturus cristatus. Taxonomy (NCBI): domain Eukaryota; kingdom Metazoa; phylum Chordata; class Amphibia; order Caudata; family Salamandridae; genus Triturus; species Triturus cristatus. The sequence goes on along the minus strand of NC_140579.1, from coordinate 567,331,324 downwards.
GACTTATAGGTTAACATGTGACCCATTTAAGGTTAGGTATAGGTATACTACACCTAAGTAAGAGGTGGTTACACCAACTTACCCCAGCTGAGTGATCAGCCAGTTGTGTCAAATTTGTTAGGCCAAGTCTGGGGTGGCATAATACATGCTTCAGCCCCTGGCAGGCCTTAGATACACCAATGCCCTGGGTACCTAGTGTACACTGGTACAGGGGCTCACAGGGTGATCCACTTCCAATTGGTTATGCACCTAGGGTGCATAGTGTCAATTTAGTTAGAGAGAACAGCAGGCTGGGGGTCTGATTAGCAGGCCCACAGCCTCAATATGTCAAAAACCAGTGAAGCAAAAAGAAAAAATTTGGGGTGACCATAGGATAGCAGACCCTACTCTCCTACACCTGCCATAGGAGTGACTGATAGGTTAACCTGTGTCCCATTTAAGGTTAGGTATAGGTATACTACACCTAAGTAAGAGGTGGTTACACCAACTTACCCCAGCTGAGTGATCAGCCAGTTGTGTCAAATTTGTTAGGCCAAGCCTGGGGTGGCATAATACATGCTTCAGCACCTGGCAGGCCTTAGATACACCAATGCCCTGGGTACCTAGTGTACACTGGTACAGGGGCTCACAGGGTGATCCACTTCCAATTGGTTATGCACCTAGGGTGCATAGTGTCAATTTAGTTAGAGAGAACAGCAGGCTGGGGGTCTGATTAGCAGGCCAAAAAGCCTCAATATGTCAAAAACCAGTGAAGCAAAAAGCAAAAATTTGGGGTGACCATAGGATAACAGACCCTACTCTCCTACACAACCCCCCCCCCCAAACGCTGGGACATTAAACTAGCCTTGACCAGTCTCGTCTTCATGTCCTAAGTGGAAGTACCTGGAGAGACCATCTGCATTCCCGTGGTCTGTACCTGGCCGGTGCTCCACTGTAAAGTCCATACCCTCTAGGGAAATGGACCACCTAAGCAGTTTGGGGTTTTCACCCTTCATCTGATTTAGCCACAAGAGGGGCTTATGGTCGGTCTGAATCTTGAAGTGAGTGCCAAACAAGTATGGCCTCAGCTTCTTCAGGGCCCACACCACAGCAAAGGCCTCCCTCTCAATGGCTGACCAATTCTTCTCTCTGGGGGTCAACCTTCTGCTAATAAAAGCAATGGGTTGGTCTTGACCATCTACATTAAGTTGTGACAGCACAGCTCCCACACCCAACTCAGAAGCATCTGTTTGGACAATAAACTCTTTGGAGTAGTCAGGACTTTTCAGGATAGGTGCAGAGCACATGGCCTTCTTCAGGTCATCAAATGCCTTTTGACAGTTTACTGTCCACTGAACCTTTTTGGGCATCTTCTTGGATGTCAGATCATTAAGAGGAGTCACAATGGACCCATAGTTCTTAACAAACTTCCTGTAGTACCCAGTCAAGCCCAAGAAAGCTCGAACTTGAGTCTGGGTGGTTGGAGGGGACCAGTCCTTGATGGATTGTATCTTACTCTCCAGTGGTTGAACTTGGCCTCCACCTACAACACGGGTACTCATAGTACGCCCGCGGGCCGGCGGCGGCCCGGCAAGCCTTCCGTGGCGGCCCGCGGACCTTACAGACACCATACCTGTGTGTTTTTTACATCGCCGGTTGCAGCAGCGTGGAGCTTCTGGGGCCCGGGCGATTTCTTTTAAAGACCATTAACTTGTAAATGAGGCTTTGTTGAATTTCACCTCTTCTTAGCGCCCCTGATGCAGGGGCGCTAAGAAGAGGTGAAATACAATAAAGCCTCATTAACAAGTGAATGGTTTTTAACCCCTTCGGTGCTCATGACGGAACGGTTCCGTCATGAGCCACGGTTGAGCTGTGCTCATGACGGAACCGTTCCGTCATGACCACGCCCGCGCAAGATTCCGTCAGCACAGCGGCGGAATCTGCGCAGCATGGAAGGGGTTAAAACACCTGTTAAGTACTTGGGTGCGGCGGCGGCTGTGTGTGTTCTCGAAGCTGTCTCAGCGCGTGTGAGGTGTCAAAGGGTGAGGAGGACAGCAGGGTGAGGTGACGGAGGGCAGCAGGGAGTGAGAGCAGCAGGGAGTGAGAGCAGCAGGTGAGGTGACAGGGGGAGGAAGACAGAGTGCGCAGAGGGAGGAAGACAGAGGGAGAGGGAGAGGGGGAAGACAGAGGGAGACAGATAGGGAGACAGACAGGGAGACAGAGGGAGAGGGAGGGAGACAGAGGGCGGAGGGAGGGAGAGCGAAAGGGAGACAAACAGTGATTCAGAGAGAGTGAGAGAGGGAGGGAGACGGAGAGAGAGAGGGAGACAGAGGGAGGGAGACAGAGAGAGGGAGGGAGACAGAGAGAGGGAGGGAGACAGAGAGAGGGAGGGAGACAGAGAGGGAGAGGGAGGGAGACAGAGGGAGGGAGACAGACGGAGGGAGAAAGATGGAGAGAGGGAGGGAGACAGACGGAGAGAGAGAGAGAGAGAGAGAGAGAGAGAGAGAAGGAGACAGGGAGACAGAGAGGGAGACAGAGAGGGAGACAGAGAAAGGGTGACAAACAGAGTGAGTGAGACAGAGGGGGAGAGAGAGTGATAGAGAGAGGGAGGGAGACGGAGAGAGAGTGGGAGGGAGACAGAGATAGAGAGGGAGGGAGACGGAGAGAGAGAGGGAGACAGAGAGAAAGGGAGACAGAGTGAGTGAGACAGAGTGAGACAGATGGAGGGAGACGGAGAGAGGGAGACAGAGGGAGGGAGTGAGACAGAGGGAGACAGAGGGAGGGAGATGGAGAGAGGGAGGGAGACAGACGGTGAGAGAGATAGAGAAGGAGACAGGGACACATAGGGAGGGAGACATAGGGAGACGGAGACAAAGGGAGACAGGGAGGGATAGGGAGGGAGGGAGAGAGAGAGAGAGAGAGGGAGAGAGAGAGAGAGAGAGAGAGGGAGAGAGAGAGAGGGAGGGAGGGAGACAGACAGAGAGAGAGAGGGAGGGAGGGAGACAGAGAAAGGGAGACAAACACAGAGAGGGAGACAGAGGGAGAGAGAGAGAGAGAGAGATGGAGAGAGGGAGGGAGGGAGGGAGAGGTAGGGAGAGAGACTGAGACAGACAAGAGGGAGACAGAGGGAGGGAGAAAGACAGAGGGAGGGAGAGGGAGGGAGACAGAGAGAGGGAGAGGGAGGGAGAGGGAGGGAGACAGAGAGAGGGAGGGTGACAGGGAGGGAGACAGAGAGAGAGGGAGGGAGACAGAGAGAGGGAGACACAGTGAGGGAGACAGAGGGAGAGAGAGAGAGGGAGGGAGACGGAGCGAGAGATAGATAGATAGATAGATAGATAGATAGATAGATAGATAGATAGATAGATAGATAGATAGATAGATAGATAGATAGATAGATAGATAGATAGATAGATAGAGATGTGTGAATGCCGGGTCTGGTGGCTCAGTGGACGAAGGCGTCCCCTGCAGGGGCCTGTGTTCAACCTCATGGTCATAGTTTTTTTTTTGCTCTAGCCCCGCCTCCTCCCCCACTGACCCCCCCCCCCCCCCCCCCACCGGTGCGGCCCTCAGCCACAAACCACACTGTAAATTTGGCCCCCGAGAGAAAGTTTGTGAGTACCCATGACCTACAAGGTGGCCCAAATACACAACCTTACTCTGCCCTATCTGGCACTTAGTAGCCTTGATAGTGAGGCCTGCCTTTTGCAGAGCCTCAAGTACCTTCTTCAGGTGGATCAGGTGATCCTCCCAGGTGGAGCTAAAGACAGCAATGTCATCAAGATATGCTGCACAAAAGTCATCCAACCCAGTAAGGACTTGATTCACCAACCTTTGGAAGGTGGCAGGTGCATTCTGCAGACCAAAGGGCATCACCAAAAATTGATAATGCCCACCTGGGGTTGAGAATGCTGTTTTGGCCTTAGACTCCTCAGCTAATCTGATTTGCCAATAGCCAGCTGTCAAGTCAAATGTGCTCAAAAACTTAGCAGAAGCTAGTTTGTCTATGAGCTCATCTGCCCTTGGAATAGGATGTGCATCTGTCCTAGTGACAGCATTGAGTCCTCTGTAATCCACACAGAACCTCATCTCTCTCTTGCCATCTTTGGTGTGAGGTTTGGGGACCAGGACCACTGGGCTAGCCCAGGGGCTCTCTGAGGGTTCAATGACACCCAGTTCCAGCATTTTGTGTACCTCAGCCTTTATACAGTCCCTGACGTGGTCAGGTTGTCTGTAAAGTTTGTTCTTTACAGGCAGACTGTCACCGGTGTCCACCACATGGGTACACCAGTCAATTTGACTAGGTATCAAGGAAAACATGTGTTGAAATGATTGTAGAACCTGTCTACATTCCATCTGCTGATGATCAGTGAGGTTGCCTCCAAGGGTCACTCCTTCAACTGAGCCATCCTCAGGGTTCTGAGACAACAGGTCTGGGAGAGGGTCACTCTCTTCCTCCTGTCCCTCATCTGTAGCCATGAGCAAGCCCATGTCTGCCCTGTCAACATATGCTTTTAACCTGTTAACATGGAGTACCCTGTGGGGACTCCTGGGAGTTCCTAGGTCTACCAAGTAGGTAACCTCTCCCTTCTTTTCCAGGATTGTATGGGGTCCAGACCATTTGTCTTGGAGTGCTGCTGGGGCCACTGGCTCCAACACCCATACCTTCTGTCCTGGCTGAAACTCAACCAAGACAGCCTTTTGGTCATGCCAAGCTTTCTGTAAGGCCTGGCTTGCCTCAAGGTTTTTGGATGCCTTCTCCATATACTCAGCCATCCTGGAGCGGAGACCAAGTATATAGTCCACTATGTCTTGTTTAGGCTTTTTGAGAGGTAACTCCTATCCTTCCTTCACTAAACACAGTGGGCCTCTTACAGGGTGCCCAAACAACAATTCAAAGGGGCTGTAGCCAACTCCTTTTTGTGGGACCTCTCTGTAAGCAAACAGAAGGCAGGGTAGAAGGATGTCCCATCTTCGCCTGAGCTTTTCAGGTAATCCTTTGATCATACCCTTTAGGGTCTTGTTGAATCTCTCAACAAGCCCATTGCATTGTGGGTGATAAGGAGTGGTGAATTTGTAGTTGACACCACATTCCTTCCACATAGCTGTCAAGTATCCTGACATGAAGTTGGTACCTCTGTCAGAAACCACCTCCTTAGGAAACCCCACTCTGGAGAATACTCCCAGCAGGGCCCTGGCCACAACAGGAGCTGTAGTGGTCCTATGGGGAATTGCCTCTGGATACCTGGTGGCATGATCCACTACCACCAGTATAAATCTGTGCCCAGATGCAGTGGGAGGATCCATGGGACCCACTATATCTATTCCCACTCTTTCAAAGGGGACCCCCACCACAGGTAGTGGTATTAGGGGGGCCTTTGTTGTGCCACCTGATTTGCCACTGGCTTGGCAGGTCACACAGGAGCGACAAAACTCCTTTGTATCTTCATCCATGTGAGGCCAGTGAAAGTGAGGGACAAGCCTGTCCCAAGTCTTGTTCTGGCCTAAGTGTCCTGCTAGAGGAATATCATGGGCCAAGGTTAGATGGAAGCCCCTAAATTGCAGAGGTATAACCAACCTCCTGGTTGCACCAGGCTTGGGGTCTCTAGCCTCTGAATAAAGGAGCCCTTCATCCCAATACACTTCATGGGTACCTTGAGCATTCCCAGCAGCCTCAGCAGCAGCCAGCTGTCTGAGGGGTTCAAGAGAGGGACAGGATAACTGAGCCTGCCTCAAGTCAGCCCTTGAAGGTCCCCCTGTCCCCAGAAACTCAACCTGATCAGGTTCAAGCTCTTCAGGGACAGTTCCTTCAGGGTTCTCTAGATCAGCTTCCTGGGAAGGTTGATCATCACTCTGAGGCAGGGGGGAAGGCATAGCCTTGACCCTCCTGTTCTTCTTCTTGGGAGGTGCTTGGTCCATTGTTCCAGGATCCAAGACCTGTGGTTCAGTAAGGCACTTTTTGGCCTGTGACCTGGTCACAGCAAGGACATGTGGTGATATACCTAACATCTCTGCATGTGTCCTGTACTCCACTTCAGACCATAGAGAACTCTCTAGGTCATTGCCCAACAAACATTCTACTGGGAGGTCTGCACTAACCACAACCCTTTTGAGGCCAGTTACCCCTCCCCATGAGAAGTTAACAACTGCCACACTATGTGAAGTAGTGGCATTGCTGGCATTGGTCACCAGGTAATTCTCACCTGGTATGTACTGTCCAGGATCCACAAAGCCTGGTGTCACCATAGTGACACTGGCACATGTGTCCCTGTAGGCTTGAGCCACTTTTTCATTAATTAAAGGAGTCTGTACTTGCCCAGGTTACTGGGGCTCACAGTCGGGGACAAATCCATGTCCCCATCACAGATCAAGACTGCCTGTGTCAGGGTTCTGTCTAAGTCAGAATCTCCTTCAGTTCCCATAGCGATTCCCACTACACCCTTTGTTTGGGGACCAACACTGCTAACAGTAGTACTGGGAGCAGGTGCCTTAGGGGCAACAGTGTTGGGGGCTCCACCCTTCCTACAATCACTAGTCCAGTGAGTTGTATTCTTGCAATGTTTGCACCAGGGTTTCTTTGGACCTTCTTTCTTCTTCCCTTTAGGCTGGGACCCACCCTCGTTAGTACTAGTTTGGGGCCCTGTTGAAGACTTCTGGTCTTTAGATTTCTGATCTCCACCCTTTTGGTCTGTTTTCTTCTGATCACCCCCTTGGCCCTGGTTATGGTTCTTTTGCTTAACCCTGGTTCTGACCCATTTGTCTGCCTTCTTTCCCAATTCTTGGGGAGAGGTCAGATCAGAGTCAACCAAGTGTTGATGCAGTTGCTGGTTCTGACAGTTATTTAAAATCTGTTCTCTCATCATCAAATTGTACAATCCTGTATAATCAGATACCTTACTTCCCAGCAACCAACCCTCCAAAGCCTTAGTGGCACATTCAATGTATTCAGACCAGTCCTGAGTCTGTGTCTTCTGGGTGTCTCTGAACATTAACCTGTACTGTTCAGTGGTTAAGCCTAACCCATCAACTAGGACACTCTTCAGGACTCTGTAATATCTGACATCCTCCTCTCTAACAGTGAGGAGTCTATCTCTGCCTCTTCCTTCAAAGGAGAGCCATAAGATTGCTGCCCACTGGTCTTCAGGAACCTGCTGCACTTTGCAGGCTCTCTCAAGAGCAGTCATCCATTTGTGGATGTCATCCCCACTTTTGTAGGGGGGCACAACCTTGGACAGGTTCCTATTGTCAAAGACCCTATCTTTTTCCTTAGGGACAATGCTGCCACCAGTGGGTATAGACCCACTCTCTTTAGGTTGCCTAGCCTTACTCAGTTTCTCTTCCATCAGAGCTACTTCTAACTCCTGTTTCCTGATTCTCAGCTGGGTTTCCTGCATTCTGGCCTCATGCTCCCTCCTCTGAGGGGTGGTCATCCTTCTCCTGGAGTGACCTTGAGAGCCTCTAGAGGCATGAGAAGCATTAGATTCACCTGAGTGATTCCTTTGCCTCCCAAGCCCCTGGTTAAGTCCACTGGGGAGATCCAATGGGATGATCCCATTGTCAGTCCCCAATAGCCTTAGGTTAGCTGGGCCACGTATAACACTTGGCACTGGGCTAGTTCTCCCTTCATCCTCACTACCTTCTGTATCAGTACCCTTCTCACTTTCATCCTCTGTAGTATGAATCTCATCTAAGGGGTGACTATTGGAAAGGGGTACCTCAGTAGCATCTTCAGAAGGGGGGCCTCCTGTTCCAGTCCCTGAGGGGCCTAACTGGGAGGCTTTCTTGAGAGCTCTCTGATCTTCATCAGCTTGTAAAAGCTCTCTGAGTTCAGCAGAAGTAGGGTTCTTGGGCTGTTTAAGGCCCCTGATATTTGCCAACTGCCTGAGCTCATTTTGATTTAGGATAGCAAAGATGGATGGTGCCCTCTGGGGGTCACTCTCGACAGAGATGGGTACATTGGACCCCTCTGCCCCCTCAATAGCTCTTAAGTGTGGGTGGATGTGTTGCAATCTACCTACACTTGGGTTTACCTACTAAACCTATCTAGTAGTTGTAGTCAGGGTGTGCTACTCCCTTTGCTCTACAACAACTAAGTTCAGTAGAACTTAAGTATATCTATCTTGTTTTATATGTACCTACAGGTACCTATGTGATCTTTCAATTGGTAACCGAGAGATTACAATGGTAAAACACAGCAAGCTCAAATCCAACCGCTGCTCACCAATGTGAGAAGTTGGCCTGGTATATGATGTTCACTAGTTAAAGTGACCACCTTGTACCATGCCAAGCAACCCTTATGGTGTGGTTGTAAGTCAGCCTTTTCGGACTAGCTGCCCTAGTGGTAGCGTAGGCTAAGCAGTCTTTGAGGCTAAACTTGTTAAAGCGTGTTAAGCAGGCTGTTTTACCAAATGTAACCCCCTTTTATACCAATGAAAGGACACCACACAGATATATATTCAAAATATATATGTATTTATTTCTCAAAGTAACCCCTAGACTCTTTATGAGCACAGGAGCACAAATCGTTAAACAAGACAATGTTATAATACACAGAAGTTGCACTTTATATGGATGGGCCCGGGTGGCCACTCAAACCATATACTAAAATAGTGGTATAAGTACCACGAGCAGGAAAGGGAAAAGGCCTAGGGCCTCTAGAATCGCTGGGCCTTCAAGGAGCTAACTATAGTTCGTGACCAGGAGGTCCACGGGTTGCGTGTGCAGTGCGGAAAGTCACACGCGTGCTCCCATAGGTTTTCAATGGGTGCGTAAAAGTTACAAAGTTACTGCAGAAAGGTTCTTCTGGTTAGACTACGATCTCAAGATTCGAAACACAGACACTAGAGATGATTCTTTACACTTGGGCACCGGAGTGCCAGCTTTACCTCACCCACAGGAAGCGGGTGCATAGGTTTCGAAGTGCGTCGGGTTTCTTCTATCGATTCAATGGAGCCTGTCGACAAAGTTGCTGCAGGCGGTCGGTCCAGAAGAGATGCGGTGGATCCAAGGGTGGATCGGAGTTGTAGAAGACCTGAAAGCAGAGGGGACAGTGTTCACAGTCACTAGCCAGTGACTAGCAAGCCTCCCAGTTAGGCCCCTTAGGGACAGGAACAGGAGGCCCCCCTTCTGAAGATGCTACTGAAGTACCCCTTTCCAATAGTCATCCCTTAGATGAGAATCATACTACAGAGGAGGAAAGTGGTGGGGATACAGAAGGTAGTGAGGATGAAGGGAGACCTAGCCCAGTGCCAAGTATTATACGTGGCCCAGCTAACTTAAGGCTATTGGGGACTGACAATGGGATCACCCCATTGGATCTCCCCAGTGGACTTAACCAGGGGTCTGGGAGGCAAAGGAATCACTCAGGTGAATCTAATGCTTCTCATACCTCTAGAGGCTCTCAAGGTCACTCCAGGAGAAGGATGACCACCCCTCAGAGGAGGGAGCATGAGGCCAGAATGCAAGAAGCCCAGCTGAGGATCAGGAAGCAGGAGCTAGAAGTAGCTCTGATGAAAGAGAAACTGAGCAAGGCTAGGCAGCAGAAAGAGAGTGGGTCTATACCCACTGGTGGCAGCATTGTCCCTAAGGACAAAGATAGGGTCTTTGATAATAGGAACCTGTCCAAGGTTGTGCCCCCCTACAAAAGTGGGGATGACATCCACAAATGGATAACTGCTCTTGAGAGAGCCTGCAAAGTGCAGCAGGTTCCTGAAGACCAGTGGGCAGCAATCTTATGGCTCTCTTTTGAAGGAAGAGGCAGAGATAGACTCCTCACTGTTAGAGAAGAGGATGTCAGAAATTACAGAGTCCTGAAGAGTGTCCTAGTTGATGGGTTAGGCTTAACCACTGAACAGTACAGGTTAATGTTCAGAGACACCCAGAAGACACAGACTCAGGACTGGTCTGAATACATTGAATGTGCCACTAAGGCTTTGGAGGGTTGGTTGCTGGGAAGTAAGGTATCTGATTATACAGGATTGTACAATTTGATGATGAGAGAACAGATTTTAAATAACTGTCAAAACCAGCAACTGCATCAACACTTGGTTGACTCTGATCTGACCTCTCCCCAAGAATTGGGAAAGAAGGCAGACAAATGGGTCAGAACCAGGGTTAAGCAAAAGAACCAGAACCAGGGCCAAGGGGGTGATCAGAAGAAAACAGACCAAAAGGGTGGAGATCAGAAATCTAAAAACCAGAAGTCTTCAACAGGGCCCCAAACTAGTACTAAAGAGGGTGGGTCCCAGCCTAAAGGGAAGAAGAAAGAAGGTCAAAAGAAACCCTGGTGCAACTCTTGCAAGAATACAACTCACTGGACTAGTGATTGTAAAAAGGGTGGAGCCCCCAACACTGTTGCCCCTAAGGCACCTGCTCCCAGTACTACTGTTAGCAGTGTTGGTCCCCAAACAAAGGGTGTAGTGGAATCACTATGGGAACTGAAGGAGATTCTGACTTAGACAGAACCCTGACACAGGCAGTCCTGATCTGTGATGGGGACATTGATTTGTCCCTGACTGTGAGCCCCAGTAACCTGGGCAAGTACAGACAGACTCCTTTAATTAATGAAAAAGTGGCTCAAGCCTACAGGGACACATGTGCCAGTGTCACTATGGTGACACCAGGCTTTGTGGACCCTGGACAGTACATACCAGGTGAGAATTACCTGGTGACCAATGCCAGCAATGCCACTACTAGACAAGATCACGGGGACCCAGGAGGGGCAAGAAAAACAGTTCCACCATTGGACAAAAGAATGACAAGAAGTCAACGTTAAGAGATTGCGATAATTTGGTCATCAACATCTCCACAACCACTCTTAACAAATCTCAACTACGTCTATTACAAAAAGGGTCATCTTTTGTTCCAACTTATTCAAGTAACCTCATGGAAGCAGAAGTCAGCTTTTATACATTTATGCGGAAGCTTAGACTAAGGCATTTTTTTGACAATGTTCTCACGGAACCCACGACTCAACCCGCAAACACCTTGAAAGGCCTTACATCCAAGAGTACTTTTTCAGCTCCGGTGAGCCATAAAATTTTGGACACGTTTGAGACTCTGGTTAAACAAGATTTACAGTCTGTATTCAAACACCGTAAACCCAGACAGCCGAACTTTTCATCTAAGAATAAATCTCTGCTCAAACAACTGACTGATAATCCTAACATCACCTTCCTTAATGCCGACAAAGGGGGTGCACTTGTTGTGATGGACACCATACATTACACACAGAAACTTGATGAACATGTGCTGGACACCAACACCTATTCCAAACTTGACTACAATCCCACAATGGACATTCTTAAAACACTGCAGAACCTCGTTGATAAAGCGGTCCTATCAGGTACCATTGGAGACACAGAAAGAAAATTTCTAATTTCCAAATTTCCCAGAAGTCCATCCCTACGGATGTTACCCAAGATACACAAAAATTTGTTGGATCCTCCAATGCGACCCATCGTGTCAACCAGAGGTTCGCTTCATGAACCCGTTGGTAAATATCTGGATAGGCACCTTCAACCTCTAGTGCAGTCCATGTCTACTTTTGTTAAAGACACCACAGACTTCTTGAATATCCTACTCAACTTTTCCACCCTATGGGAAACAGACATGTACTTTTGTACGATAGATGTCACTTCCTTATACACTTCGATTCCCCACGATTTGGGTTTAGAGGCTACGGAATACTTTCTGCTACAATCACAGACACCATATGATTTGCAGTTTTTTTTGATTGAGTTGTTACACTTTACACTGTATCACAGTTATTTTTGTCACAACAATCAATTTTTTCTTCAATTGAATGGAACATCAATGGGAAATTGTGCAGCTCCTTGCTATGCCAATCTATTAATGCACAAGTTTGAGTTAGATCACATACTCCATACTGCACCTTGGGAAAATCATTTATTACTGTTTGTCCGCTACATCGATGATATTTTTTTGATTTGATTTGGAGAGGTCCAAAAACCACATTGACAGAAGCCATTGTTAATCTCAACACTATCAACGACAGGTTGAAGTTCACCTCTCACATCAGTGACACACACATAAACTTTCTGGATGTTTTCATCTACATCACTGATCAACATATCCAAACAACGCTTTACAGGAAGGAGACAGACAGAAACAATTTGTTACACTATCTCAGCTTTCATCAGCCTTCACTTAAACGCCGCCTTCCATATTCACAAATTCTCAGAATAAAACGAATCACGTCTGAACCTCTACAATTCATGCAACAAACATCTGACATGGAACTACGTTTCGCAGAACGAGGGTATCCACCACAAATCTTTGCAAAAGCAATCGATAAATCTCTAAACACACAAAGAAAAACACTGTTGGACAATCAACCAACATCTCTCAAATCTTCCTCAAGAATTGTTATGGTCACAAAGTACTCCACTGAAAGCTTTAACATCAGGAAAGCTGTTCTCAAACACTGGCCCTTACTACAAATGGAGTCTGACTTTAACCAGATTTTTATGGATCAACCGTTATTTGCCTACGAAAGGAGTAAAAACCTCATGGAGTTATTGAAACCCAAATACTCTCCACAAGTCTTTTCACAATACAAGGGCACCATACCTTGTCACAATTGTGGAAACTGCAATAACATTATTTTGGGCAACAAGATACAACATCCAACAAAGGGCCACAACATCAAGCTTTTTGTTTCAGCGACCTGCGATTCTACGAACTTAGTGTATATGTTAAAATGTCCATGCGGTCTGCCTTACATTGGCAAAACTGAAAGAAAAATAAAAACACGGTTGAATGAACACAAGAGCAACATTCGTAACAACAACCTGAAATCTACTGTGGCTGTACACTTTAATGAACACAAACATAATGTCAGCCAACTGCGCTTCCTAGTGTGTGAAATTGTTCCATTAAAAGAAGGACGTGACAACAGAAAATTCTTGATTCAAAGAGAAACAGCTTGGATATATAGAATGAACTCCATAGTACCCTTGGGACTGAATGATCGTACTGAATTTAGTTGCTTTATCTGAACTTGTATATGTGCCTGTTCCAATGATTAGCTTTCTGTTCTTTTAACTTTGTTTTCAATTTTGAGTGTGTATCACTTTATTTATCTTAACAAAACGCCGTCATTCTTTTATTCTTACTTCATTTTCACTCTCATTCTCATATCTATCCTTTTAATTCTTTTGTTCACGTTATAACACTGAGACCTGCCAGTCTCATTTTCGTTTTTAGTTGTTATCTCCTGATTCTAATAACTTTATTTAAACAACCTCTGTTACCCTGGCTTCTCATTCTCACATTCACCCTTTTCATATTCACTGTTTCATGTTTCAACTTTGAGACCTGCCACTCTCATTTCGTTTTTATTTTTTTATTTTTATTCTAATAACTTTATTTAAATTACCTCATTCTAACAACCTCAGTTACCGCGGATCCCATTTAGCCTATATCACTCGCTTTGATTATCTTTGGGACACACTTACACTATATTTTTCTCTGTTTCTTTCTCTTTTCAAACATTTTCACATCGAACACTGTCACTTTTGGACATGGTCTTGTCTCCACTAAAGCGTTATTTGTCCTTTCAAAGATGGCCGCCACACATTTAGTCCACTTTTTCTGTTTATAACCCATCAACACACATAGCAGCACTCTTCCGCATCTTTCTGAGCACTCGGACGATGCTCGTTTAGCGTCTAACCAAGGTAACCTTTCTTAACAAATATCAGAGTGGTCATAATTTGTGGAATTGGGGTCTATCCTAACTTTTGGTTCATAATTTTAACCTCAGAGTAGTTTATCTTTTGGAGTATTTTTCGGCGTTTTTTCGGCACTAAGAGTTCACCACAACGATTTAAGTTATTCACATCGGTACATTTGGGTCTATCCTGCATTTTTAAATTCTTCAACTGGTTTAAATTTTCACAGCTAAGTTAGTTTCTTTCACTGGTGGTTATTCCAGCGTTCGCTTTACCATTTCACACTATGGACTCATCAATGGTTTTCACATTATGTGTTAACAATTTTGATTATTTTTCTTAGTCTACTACGGGGCAAGCCACATTGACTCCTATTTCTTTCTTAGGATTCCTCCTGACGAAGGGTTAACACCCGAAATGCATTGGGGATTTTCCTTTGTTATCGTTTGAAACAACATGTGATATTTCAAACCAAACGCAAAGAATGCTTTATCGTGATTAAACGAACATGATTTAAACCCTATTGGTGTTACAACATTTTTAATTTGGTAACTTCGTTACCCATCAGCGCTGTGCTTAAAGAGGGACACTACCCTTGATGGATTAGTGCAACATTCAGTGTCACTATGGTGACACCAGGCTTTGTGGATCCTGGACAGTACATACCAGGTGAGAATTACCTGGTGACAAACGCCAGCAATGCCACTACTTCACATAGTGTGGCAGTTGTTAACTTCTCATGGGGAGGGGTAACTGGCCTCAAAAGGGTTGTGGTTAGTGCAGACCTCCCAGTAGAATGTTTGTTGGGCAATGACCTAGAGAGTTCTCTATGGTCTGAAGTGGAGTACAGGACACATGCAGAGATGTTAGGTATATCACCACATGTCCTTGCTGTGACCAGGTCACAGGCCAAAAAGTGCCTTACTGAACCTCAGGTCTTGGATCCTGGAACAATGGACCAAGCACCTACCAAGAAGAAGAACAGGAGGGTCAAGGCTGTGCCTTCCCCCCGCCTCAGAGTGATGATCAACCTTCCCAGGAAGCTGATCTAGAGAACCCTGAAGGAACAGTCCCTGAAGAGCTTGAACCTGATCAGGTTGAGTTTCTGGGGACAGGGGGACCTTCAAGGGCTGACTTGAGGCAGGCTCAGTTATCCTGTCCCTCTCATGAACCCCTCAGACAGCTGGCTGTTGCTGAGGCTGCTGGGAATGCTCAAGGTACCCATAAAGTGTATTGGGATGATGGGCTCCTTTATTCAGAGGCTAGAGACCCCAAGCCTGGTGCAACCAGGAGGTTGGTTATACCTCTGGAATTTAGGGGCTTCCTTCTTACCTTGGCCCATGATATTCCTTTAGCAGGACACTTAGGCCAGAACAAGACTTGGGACAGGCTTGTCCCTCACTTTCACTGGCCTCACATGAATGAAGATACAAAGGAGTTTTGTCGCTCCTGTGTGACCTGCCAAGCCAGTGGCAAATCAGGTGGCACCAAAAAGGCCCCCCTAATACCACTACCTGTGGTGGGGGTCCCCTTTGAAAGAGTGGGAATAGATATAGTGGGTCCCATGGATCCTCCCACTGCATCTGGGCACAGATTTATACTGGTGGTAGTGGATCATGCCACCAGGTATCCAGAGGCAATTCCCCTTAGGACCACTACAGCACCTGTTGTGGCCAGGGCCCTGCTGGGAGTATTCTCCAGAGTGGGGTTTCCTAAGGAGGTAGTTTCTGACAGAGGTACCAAATTCATGTCAGGATACTTGACAGCTATGTGGAAGGAATGTGGTGTCAACTACAAGTTCACCACCCCTTATCACCCACAATGCAATGGGCTTGTTGAGAGATTCAACAAGACCCTAAAGGGTATGATCAAAGGATTACCTGAAAAGCTCAGGCGAAGATGGGACATCCTTCTACCCTGCCTTCTGTTTGCTTACAGAGAGGTCCCAGAAAAAGGAGTTGGCTACAGCCCCTTTGAATTGTTGTTTGGGCACCCTGTAAGAGGCCCACTGTGTTTAGTGAAGGAAGGATGGGAGTTACCTCTCAAAAAGCCTAAACAAGACATAGTGGACTATGTACTTGGTCTCCGCTCCAGGATGGCTGAGTATATGGAGAAGGCATCCAAAAACCTTGAGGCAAGCCAGGCCTTACAGAAAGCTTGGCATGACCAAAAGGCTGTCTTGGTTGAGTTTCAGCCAGGACAGAAGGTATGGGTGTTGGAGCCAGTGGCCCCAGCAGCACTCCAAGACAAATGGTCTGGACCCCATACAATCATGGAAAAGAAGGGAGAGGTCACCTACTTGGTGGACCTAGGAACTCCCAGGAGTCCCCACAGGGTACTCCATGTTAACAGGTTAAAAGCATATGTTGACAGGGCAGACATGGGCTTGCTCATGGCTACAGATAAGGGACAGGAGGAAGAGAGTGACCCTCTCCCAGACCTGTTGTCTCAGAACCCTGAGAATGGTTCAGTTGAAGGAGTGACCCTTGGAGGCAACCTCACTGATCATCAGCAGACTGAATGTAGACAAGTTCTACAATCATTTCAACACATGTTTTCCCTAATACCTAGCCAAACTGACTGGTGTACCCATCTGGTGGACACTGGTGACAGTCTGCCTGTAAAGAACAAGCTTTACAGACAACATGACCACGCCAGGGACTGTATAAAGGCTGAGGTACACAAAATGCTGGAATTAGGTGTCATTGAACCCTCAGAGAGCCCCTGGGCTAGCCCAGTGGTTCTGGTCCCCAAACCTCACACCAAAGATGGCAAGAGAGAGATGAGGTTCTGTGTGGACTACAGGGGTCTCAATGCTGTCACCAGGACAGATGCACACCCTATTCCAAGGGCAGATGAGCTCATAGACAAACTAGCTTCTGCTAAGTTTTTGAGCACATTTGACTTGACAGCTGGCTATTGGCAAATCAGATTAGCTGAGGAGTCTAAGGCCAAAACAGCATTCTCAACCCCAGGTGGGCACTACCAATTTGTGGTGATGCCCTTTGGTCTGAAGAATGCACCTGCCACCTTCCAAAGGCTGGTGAACCAAGTCCTTACTGGGTTGGATGACTTTTGTGCAGCATATCTTGATGACATTGCTGTCTTTAGCTCCACCTGGGAGGATCACCTGATCCACCTGAAGAAGGCTCTTGAGGCTCTGCAAAGGGCAGGCCTCACTATCAAGGCTACTAAGTGCCAGATAGGGCAGAGTAAGGTTGTGTATTTGGGCCACCTTGTAGGTGGAGGCCAAGTTCAACCACTGGAGAGTAAGATACAATCCATCAAGGACTGGTCCCCTCCAACCACCCAGACTCAAGTTCGAGCTTTCTTGGGCTTGACTGGGTACTACAGGAAGTTTGTTAAGAACTATGGGTCCATTGTGACTCCACTTAATGATCTGACATCCAAGAAGATGCCCAAAAAGGTTCAGTGGACAGTAAGCTGTCAAAAGGCATTTGATGACCTGAAGGAGGCCATGTGCTCTGCACCTATCCTGAAAAGTCCTGACTACTCCAAAGAGTTTATTGTCCAAACAGATGCTTCTGAGTTGGGTGTGGGAGCTGTGCTGTCACAACTTAATGTAGATGGTCAAGACCAACCCATTGCTTTTATTAGCAGAAGGTTGACCCCACAGAGAGAAGAATTGGTCAGCTATTGAGAGGGAGGCCTTTGCTGTGGTGTGGGCCCTGAAGAAGCTGAGGCCATACTTGTTTGGCACTCACTTCAAGATTCAGACCGACCATAAGCCCCTCTTGTGGTTAAATCAGATGAAGGGTGAAAACCCCAAACTGCTTAGGTGGTCCATTTCCCTACAGGGGATGGACTTTACAGTGGAGCACCGGCCAGGTACTGACCATGGGAATGCAGATGGTCTCTCCAGGTACTTCCACTTAGGACATGAAGACGAGACTGGTCAAGGCTAGTTTAATGTCCCTGCGTTGGGGGGGGGGGGGGTTGTGTAGGAGAGTAGGGTCTGCTATCCTATGGTCACCCCAAATTTTTGCTTTTTGCTTCACTGGTTTTTGACATATTGAGGCTGTGGGCCTGCCAATCAGACCCCCAGCCTGCTGTTCTCTCTACTAAATTTACACTATGCACCCTAGGTGCATAACCAATTGGAAGTGGATCACCCTGTGAGGCCCTGTACCAGTGTACACTAGGTACCCAGGGCATTGGTGCATCTAAGGCCTGCCAGGGGCTGAAGCATGTATTATGCCACCCCAGGCTTGGCCTAACAAATTTGACACAACTGGCTGATCACTCAGCTGGGGTAAGTTGGTATAACCACCTCTTACTTAGGTGTAGTATACCTATACCTAACCTTAAATGGGACACTTGTTAACCTATAAGTCACTCCTATGGCAGGCCTCGACAATCCTGAAGGCAGAGTGCTTGGTTCCATGTGAGATGGTGCTCTGGCATGAGCTGAGCCTGTCTGCAGTGGTCGGAACATTTTCCTTCTACTGTTTCCAGATATCGTCATACCATATACTCTTAAGTGCATTATGAACCTCGCGGTTAAATGCTAACTTTGGTTTGGCTTTATCAAAACATGTCGAGTAAGGTGTCATACGAATTGGAATACTAACCCCTCGCCAATTCTGGCGACGGGGTTAGCATTCCACCCTTCTAGAGGGACACGACATGTACAGTACCTGAAACCCGGGTAAAATCAGACATAGCCTCAGCTCCACAAAATGGATGCTGCCACCACAAACACAAGTCTGCCCTCCTGCTGCTGGGAGTCCTTCCAGCTTGGGAGGTGTGGACAAAGGGTTTCCTGCCAGGGGAGGTGCATGCACCACCCCAGACAGGATTTTGTGTATTGGTCAGGTAGGGCTTGAAAGAAACCAGACATGCCTGAGGCTCACAAGGAGCCTCGGTGCATATGCCAGTTCAATCCGGTCCTGGGGCACACCAGTCCCGGGCCTGGGGCGAGCTGGACAAAGGATTGGGGGTGTAACCACCCCCCTTCCTGGTCCCACCCTTAGGGGGGGCCTAGCAGGTAGTCCGTCCCCTAGAATCCGCTTAAAGGTAGGAGCTGTGTCCTAAGACTTCAGACATCCTGGAATCAACTTAACTACAAGAAGAAGACGGGAACTTCGACGCTCTGCCGCACAGAGGACTGAAGCCAATCTCCCCTGTGGTCAGGGAGTGACCACCTTGCTAACGCAAGCACCATCCAGCGAATCAACGTCTGCTTTGCCGCCGCCTCCCACCGGAGCCCGAGCCCAGAGACTGACAAGACCTGGACCTCCAGACCTCTCACCGCCCGATCCACAGTCCCTGAAAAGAAGGAACCCGTGGAGGCACCGAGACACGTGGAGCCAGCCATCTTGAAAAGACCACGACAAGCTGCAAGCGCAACAACCGAGGCTCCCTCCAAGTTGTGCTTTGGGATCTGAGAAGCCCAACACCCGAGTAGCATCTGCACCAAAGGTGAGCCCTCCAGCATCTCCACGATCTGCGTGGGGCCCTTCTGCATTTTGCCACTCGCCGCGCCTAACCGGTTGCTGGCCGCTGGCTAGTAGCCATCTTGGCGACGAACTTCAAGAACTACACCACTGGTCCGGTTGCTCTAGACTGGCCCTTGCTCCCCTCCAAAGGAGTAGTCCCTCTGACCTTGCTGGTCAGAACCATCAGCTTATTTCGTTTTCCATAACAATTGCTTTTGCCAAGGCTTGTTTGCTTCGATCAAGTCGCCGACACTGCCGACAGCGAGAGCCTGCGTGGGACAGCTCGTGAACCGACTCCTGGACGTCGTCGACCTTCAGGGACCACGTGGCTGCAGAGACAAGCTACACCTTTCTTCTTGTTTGCACCCGACATCGCCTGGTACCCACCTGGTGCCATGCTGGTCACTGGCTAGTGACTGTGAACACTGTCCCCTCTGCTTACACGTCTTCTACAACTCCGATCCACTCTTGGATCCACCGCATCTCTTCCGGACCGGTCGCCTGCAGCATCTTTGACTACAGGCTCCATTGAACAGATAGAAGAAACCCGACGCATTTCGAGACCTATGCACCCGCTTCCTGTGGGTGAGGTAAAGCTGGCACTCCGGTGCCCAAGTGTAGAGTATCATCTCTAGTGTCTGTGTTTCCAATCCTAAGTTCATAGTCCATCCGGAAGATCCTTTTTGCAGTAACTTTGTAACTTTTACGCACCCATTGAAAACCTATGGGAGCTCGCGTGTGACTATTTGCTCTGCACACGCAACCCGTGGACCTCCTGGTCACTAACTAAAGTTAGCTCCTTGTAGGCCCAGCGATTCTAGAGGCCCTAGGCCTTTTCCCTTTTCTGTTCGTGGTACTTATACCACTATTTTAGTATATGGTTTGAGTGGCCACCAGGGCCTATCCATATAAAGTGCAACTTCTGTGTATTCTAACGTATTCTTGTTTAACGATTTGTGCTCCTGTGCTCATAAAGAGTCTAGGGGATACTTTGAGAAATAAATACATATATATTTTCAATATATATCTGTGTGGTGTCCTTTCATTGGTATAAAAGGGGGTTACATTTGGTAAAACAGCCTGCTTAACACGTTTCACGAGTTTAGCCTCAAAGACTGCTTAGCCTACGCTACCACTAGGGCAGCTAGTCCGAAAAGGTTGACTTACAACCACACCATAAGGGTTGCTTGGCATGGTACAAGGTGGTCACTTTAACTAGTGAACATCATATACCAGGCCAACTTCTCACACCGGGTTTTAGGTACTGTGCATGTCGTGTCCCTCTAGAAGGGTGGAATGCTAACCCCGTCGCCAGAATTGGCGAGGGGTTAGTATTCCAATTCGTATGACACCTTACTCGACATGTTTTGATAAAGCCAAACCAAAGATAGCATTTAACCGCGAGGTTCATAATGCACTTAAGAGTATATGGTATGACGATATCTGTAAACAGTAGAATTAAATGGTTCCGACCACTGCAGACAGGCTCAGCTCATGCCAGAGCACCATCTCACATGGAACCAAGCACTCTGCCTTCAGGATTGTTAAGGCCTGCCATAGGAGTGACTGATAGGTTAACATGTGTCCCATTTAAGGTTAGGTATAGGTATACTACACCTAAGTAAGAGGTGGTTACACCAACTTACCCCAGCTGAGTGATCAGCCTGTTGTGTCAAATTTGTTAGGCCAAGCCTGGGGTGGCATAATACATGCTTCAGCCCCTGGCAGGCCTTAGATACACCAATGCCCTGGGTACCTAGTGTACACTGGTACAGGGGCTCACAGGGTGATCCACTTCCAATTGGTTATGCACCTAGGGTGCATAGTGTCAATTTAGTTAGAGAGAACAGCAGGCTGGGGGTCTGATTAGCAGGCCCACAGCCTCAATATGTCAAAAACCAGTGAAGCAAAAAGCAAAAATTTGGGGTGACCATAGGATAGCAGACCCTACTCTCCTACACCCTATGATTAGGATGACCCCCTATAAAGCCCTAATACATAATTGGGTAGGTGGGGTTAAGACTGCCTTTAAGAGCCTGTTATATAATAGGGCGTGGCAGTTTAGAGGCCAGAAGCCTTTCTGCACTTGCATGTGTGCACTGCTGAAGCCTGAGGTCAGTTTAAAAGCAGCTCTGTGTTGCAGTACAGATTTTAAAAGTAAATTGTGCCCAAAATCGAATTTCATATTTGGGGCACTTAAAAATGAATAAACTACAATATTTTGGCATATTAGGTACCCCCAGGGTCTCCCCTAGGTGTGGGACGGGATGGGTATGTCCAGAAGTGGGTCCCGTGCTCTCCATGCCACTGGAATCAAGCTATCCTGGCTGAAGAGGGGTGAAACCCCGAAACCAGTCCTAGGAAGCTTGTTTCCAGTCCAGGGTGGGCCTGGGCTGGCAGTTCGGGCTGGACTGTTCGCATTGGGCGCAGGGTCAAGACTGATTTGCATATGGTTGGGTCCAAATTGGAATGGCATGGTGAGCAAAAAAATGATGCATTTAGGCCCAGATCACTATTCTGGGGTGAATGTATGATATTGTTCTGCATTCTGTCCATCAATTGTACTTTTTGCATTTGTCACCCAGGATACCAGCACACCACAGGTCCCGCCAACATACTAGGGCCGAGAAACAACTAAGGGGGGGAAATGTTATGGTTGGCTCTTATCCCCATGCATTAGCACGCTTTGGTGCTTACTAAGAGTAATTTCCACTAGAACAGTTGGTAGGCATTTTGTCTTTTATTATTTTTATTTTAGTATTTTACTGGTGTAAAACCATGGTTTTAAGTGTTAAACACAATGTTCAGAGTACTTAACACTCTTGATGACACGCGATGTATTACATTTATTTTATTTTGTTATGTCAAACTCTCTATTTTGGCTATAATGCATGCTATACAATAAGCTAGTCTCTTTATTTTGCTTTCATGCAGGTTGTACACCATGAGCACACATGCGCTAATTGTTTGTTGCTGCCGCACCCCCCATGTGCAACAGTGCTCCAATGGCATGTGCACGATTCTAATAAGTTCCAGGTCTGCTCTATAAAAGACCACAATGCTCTGCTCACTTCGCTTGGCTTTGGCATTGTCAGTCACTTACCTGGATTCCTGTCTCGGAGGTCACTTTCTTCTTTCTTCACATCACTTACTGCACTCCGGCCTCCTTCCCAGCTTCGTCTCCAGGCAAATAGTGGCATCTCCTTATCGCCTCCGATTTCCTGTCCTGATTCTTTCCCAGTCAGAAGTGCGCCTCCTAGAAACAAGCATGTGCAATGCAATCGGTCTCGCCTTTGGGACCTTATATGTATTTAGCTATGCAGCACATTAGCCTGGGTCCTGAAACATCTACTGTTCTTTAACATGGAGGGAAAGTAAGCACCAAACTGCGTGACACGCAAGGTATGGGAACACAGAGAGAAATATTGCCTTTCAGCGGGAAATGGTATAGTCCAAAGCTCTGTTTTTAATATAAAATCAGGGCCTTCAGTGGTCACACACACTGAAAATACAAGATTTGAAACAAATATTGTCTACGGGTGCTCGTGGAAGACAATTTCTATGGACTGGAATCTAGATAATTCTAAAGTGTTTCTGGTATTTTACTGACCTCTGCTGGTCGTTTTCTATCAAGACAGTTAAATAGAGGCAGTTGAACAGAAAAAAAAGTCCCTAAGCGCAAGCAGACAAGTCCTAGGGCTGATCTCCAGAGCCCACAAAGTACATACACATATAAGTATATACTAAAGTATATACACGAGGTCTCAAATGCTCAACCTAAAAAGGAAAAAAACATTGAACAACTTGTTTTGTAAAACATTACAGGAATGACTTTATTTCTTATCTATGAAGCGTCCAGACTGTGATATTTAAAGATGCCGCACTGTTACTCTGGGATCTTTGTTTCGACAAAACTTTTAAATCAGTGCACTTCTATTCTGGGAACTTTGTTTTTGAAGAACATTATTAAACTGCATTCACGCGGTTCTTCAACCAAGCAACGTTTATGTTTTTTATCACTTCCTGAAAGAGAGCAGAGAAAGAGCTTTCTACAAGACTTTGCAAAGTTATAATGTGTGAACTGCAGGTTACATATTTCATATAATAATGTTTTAGGATATTTACGAAACTGTGCAGCCAGAGAAAATATTTGTCACTAACACTCTTTGACCTTTTTGATCACTAGAGGGAGCCATAGACCACGGATTGCAAAGCTTACAGAGGCGACTATTCTTGTTTGTGAATACAGACAATAAGGAAAACTGTCGACTGCACTTAAGAGTGTTGTTTATAGATTACTCAACCATTGTATTATAGAGTATCCATTACTGGTATTATAAGTATAACTGTGCATTTTCTATTATTTTAACAGAATACAATAATAGTGATAGAACTGAGAGAGGCTTCCCACAAGACACAGCACTTTCCAGAAGCAGTTCACCTTCTCATGCACCAAGACGTTCCATGATCCAGTGCGGGTTGTCTTTTTCTGTTTTTCTTCCTCCACTTCCCACTTCCCCTTGGGACTTTTTTGGGCACAGTGCTATTATAATCATTGTTGCTGAGAAAGGTCACTGGGGGTGTTGGGTTCTATCATCTCTCCCAGGAGGAACAACCTGGAAATACAGGTGAGTGGCCTGTAACAGAAAATAGACTCCCAGACCGATCCAACCCTACAAGCCAATGATTGCGAGAGACAAAGACCTCAAAACGTCCAAGCAGGGCAAGATGGATAAATACACAAAAGTACTGCCCCCACCACCCAAGATCCAGGGCGAGCCCCAGGCGCTACCCGATCACGCAGCCCTCTTAAAGGCAATACATACCTCTAGATAGGCAATTGAGGGGAAAATGGCAGAAAGACGCTGCACCAAGACAAACGCATCATCTCCAAAAGAGTAACCCAAGTAGAAAATCGTATTTTGGAGGTGGAGGACACGTCATACAATTTTTAAAAAGAAGTCTCCGGCCTCAAGGCGAACCTGAGGGATGTGACCTGTTAGGTGGATGACGCCAAAAACAGGGCACGCAGGAACAACCTGCGCTTCATTGGATTCCCAGAGGGTACAAAGGGATCAGACCCTAGAGCCTTCCTTATTACATGGCTCAGAGACTCCCTCCCGACTGCGCTGTTCTCACCCTGCTTCATAATTGAATGTGCTCATATGATGCCCAATGAACGGCCACCACCAGGGGACCCCTCGCAGCCTCTGATCACTCGATTCCTTAACTTCCAAGACGAGACGTAATCCTTTGAGATGCAAATACGAAAATAATGGTATTCCCCGACTATTCACAAGAAGTGCAAAAGATGCAACACATTGTTAACTCATTTAAAGTGAAATCGAGAGCTCTTCAAATTCAGTACATGTTGCTCTTCCCGGCAAAACTCAAGGTCATCTTCCAAGGTAACTCGCACTTCGTCCCGACGCCAGAGGAGGCATGGACCTACATTGAGGAGCGTCTGCCCCAGAGGCGGGATATAAGACCCGCGGTTCAGTGACTAAATATCGAGGGACATAATATAGAATGCCCAAAATATCGACTCCAAAATATAGAAGTACAGAATATAGAATACCTATCTACAAACAGGTAAGTACTAAAATATCGATTCCAAAATATAGAATGTTAAAATTTAGGAGCTAAAATATTGAACTTTTTAAATGTATTAAAAATAATATAAAAATAATTAAATATTAAAAACAATTAAATAAAACATACTTAAAATAATATAAAAAAGCTTAAACTGTAAAAATAATAAATGTAATATAAAAAAAAGTATAGATTTTGTTGGCTAGTGAGAGCGTAAAAATTACTATTCCCAATGCAGTGAGTGCAACAGTAGGGAAAACGTTGGATAGCGTATCGGTAAATATTACTATTCCCACTCCAAAGAGTGCAACAGTAGGGAAAGCGTTGGATAGCGGGAGGGTAAAATTTACTATTCCCACTCCACAGAGTGCAACAGTAGGGAAAGCGTTGAATAGCGGGAGTGTAAAAATTACTATTCCCACTCCAGTGAGTGCAACAGTAGGGAAAGCGTTGGATAGCATAGGGGTTAAAATGACTATATTTTGCTCATTTACCAAGGCCCGCAAAGTCAAGGCACACAGACGCTCTGAAAAGACCAGACCCCAAACGACAAAGAGAGAAATGGAGACGCCTACCCACTGGAATACACAGAACACGCATGGGGACAACTTTGAAAGGGACTCCCCGCACAGTGGAAAGAATGCAGCTATCAGACCCTGACGAGGACTCAACGCAAGCCAAAACCAGTTTGATACAGCCCAGCCAACGGAAGAGCATCAACACCGGGCCCCCACCAATAAGGAATACTCAGCAGAGACTGACAGTGACCACCCGCTCCTTCTAAACATAAACCACATGGAAAGGTTGGGCTCCCTGCAACAGCGACCTTATAAGAGTGGCAATGAAGGCTGAGATGCGGGACTAGCCGGTTGCAGAGAAATAGTAGAATGACTAAGAAGCCCCCCAGACATTAATAAGTTAAGCCCAGCTGGGTCAAAAGACTGGATCAGAGTTTATAGACTTCTTTCGTTTTTTATATTAGACAGATCAGAGGGGGGTGGGAATACAGACCTCTCAGGCTGTACCTACGCCACTGTTGTCATGCCGATGGTTCAGGGGATGGGTGTTGGAAGTGGGAGAGAGTGGGGTGGGGGGGACAAGTTGAGGGAGAAGGGACACACCAAAACACATAACAGTACGTTTTTCCTGTTTTTAGCCAGTTGTTGGAGTTCTTGAGCCATGGATAGGGCGGAGGGGTCTATAAATGTGGAATCCTCCCTAGCGATGGTGGGGAAGAGTGAGACATACAATGGGTGAGAGTGGTTACATGGTATTGATGTGGAACGTAAATGAATTAGGGAACAAGATCAAGAGGAGGTTGGTCACCAGACTCTTCAAAAGACTTACGCCCAACATCATCCTCCTACAGGAAACCCATTTGATAGGTGCACATTGTACTTTGTGTGAGAAGTTGGCCTGATGTATGATGTCACTAGTTCTAGTGTACACCTTATATCAGTCCAAACAACCCTTATGGTGATTGGTTGTAAAGTCAACCTTATAGACCAGCTATCCTAGTGGTAGCATGGACAAGAGCAGTCTTAGGCTAAACTCTGAATGGCATGTGAAGCCAGCTGTGATACCATATATAATCCCTTGAATACCAACTGAAAGGACACCACAACAGATATATATAAAATAAAGTGTATTTATTCTAGTCATACCCTCAGCACTCTTTATGAGATTCGAGGTAAGTACAACACAGTCTTATTTAAGCATACATTAAGTCACACAGGTAAGTAATACAGTTAGGCCCTAGGGGCCACGCAAACCATATACTAAAGAAGTGGTATAAGGACCACTGTTACGGAAATAGAGTAGGCCTAGGCCTAGGGAATCGCTGGGGCTACACTACACTACCAACAGTTAGGAAGTGGGAGGCCCACGGGATTCAGTTGCAGAGTGGAAACACTCATGCGTAATGCGTATAGTCGATGGAAATAGTACAGTTCTGAAATAAGCAGTTTAAGGACACTTCTGAAGCAGCTAGGGAGTCGAGACTCGGAAACTAGACCCTAGGATAGTCACTACCCTTGTGAGCACCGAAGTACCCAAGTTACCTAGCCCACGGGCTGCGGGTGCATAGGTGTGAACTTGCGTCGGGTTTCGTCGTGGACTTCTATGGATGCCTGAAGGAAAGTTGCTGACAGGCAGTCAGTGCAGAGTGTCCGGTGGATCCCAAGGCCGGGATCAAGAAGGAAGGGTACCTGCAAGCAGAAGGGACAGAGTCAAGGTCACTAGCCAGTGACCACGTGGAACCAGGAAGGAACCAGGCGATGTCGTGAAGATTGCAGGTGAAGGGTGAAGCTTGTCGCTGCAGCCACGGGTACCAGGAGACGTCGAGGACGACCAGGACCAGGAGGCGAGCTGTCCCACGAAGGCTCTTGCTGTCGGCAGCGTCGAAGTCGAACTAGGACTCACCAAGCCTTGGCAAGCAGAACCCACGAAGAACAGAGGACTTGCTTCTGGTGCAGACCAAGAAGGTCTGGGGTGCTTCTCTTTTGCAAAGAAGCGGGAGCCAGTCTGGAGGAGCCAAACCAGCGGTGAAGATTTCAAGGTGTGTCGTCACAAAGGCTGCCAGCCAACAGGCAAGCAACCGGACAGACGCGGCAAGCAGGAAAATGCAGAAGGGCCCCACGCAGGACTCGTGGAGTGTTGCGGGCTGATCTTCGGTGCAGATGGTGCTTGGGGTTGGGGCTTCTCAATCCCCGGTGCACAACTTCGAGGGTACCTCAGAAGCTGTGCTGGAAGATACTCGCCACTTTTCCCAGGTAGCCGGTCCCACGTCTCTCGTCGCCTCCACGGATCTCAGCTCGGCTGTGGATGTGGATCAGGGTCGGAGAAGTCTGGAAGTCAAGGCTCTGGTCGGGCTCTGCAGTCGGTCCCTCGTAGAACTTCAGCAAAGCAAAGGGTAAGTCTCTTGATGGTGCCTGTTTGCACAGGGTGGCCACTCCTTGGCCACAAGGGAGATTCTTCAGTCTTCTTCTTTCGTCGAATGTCGAAGGTCTAGAGTTTCTGTTCAAGTTGCAGGTTCAGGATAATCTAATCCCCTGAGGCCCAGCTACCACTCTTATCCAAATCTGGGGGGCTGGGTTACCTGCTAGGTCACGCCTTATGGGTGGGACCTGGGAGGGGGGTGGTTACACCCCCTTCCCTTTGTCCAGTTTCGCGCCAGGACTGGGGCTGGTGTGCCCCAGCACCGGTTTGAACTGGACTATGCATGGAACACCTTGTGTGCCCCAGGCAGTGTCTCGTTTCATTCATCCCTCCCTGCCCCAATACACTAAGGCCTGTCTGGGGTGGTGCTCGCATCTCCCAAGGCAGGAAACCTATTGTCCAAGCCTCCCTTGCCGGGATCACTCCCAGCAGCAGGAGGTCAGACTTGTGTCGTGGCAGCAGCATTCATTTTGTGATGCTGGGGCTCTGGTTAACTTTAACCGGGTAAGTAGGTTTCAACATATCTTCTCCCTCTAGAAGGGAGGGATAATATCCTCATCCCCAGAAATGGGATGGGGGTATTATTCCAAAGTGTTAGACACCTTACACGACATGTTTTGATAAAGCCAAACCATAGTTACCATAACCGTTTAAGATTATAAGGCACTTTAAGAGTATATGGTAGGCTATATCATAGAACAGCTATAAGGAATGTAAATGTAAATGTGCAGATATTTATAAAGCGCAAATCACCAACCGGTCTCTAAGCGCTTGCTTAGGGAACCCGTCCTGGTATTCCCCTGTGAGATAACCCAGCAGGGCATCCACAAGGTGAAAGCCAGGCATCCCGCCGCGAGGGGCCATTGTGGAAATTAAGCAAGCTATTGCCCAGAGTCGCAGAGTGTGAACCCATGAATCGAGTATGCACTGGAGCGAGAATTATCGAGTCCATGGACAATTTATGGACTCAAGACCCAGCCGAGCCAGGAATTGAACTCTGGTCCCGGCCTGACCTCTGCTTCCAGGTCTGCCTACTTTAACCAGTGAGCCACACTTCTCCACAGGACATGGTTCCGAAAGCTGCAGACAGGCTCAGCTCATGCTAGAGCACCATCTCACATGTTACCAAGCACTCTGCCTCCAGGATTGTTAAGGCCTGCCATAGGAGTGGCTGATAGGTACACATGTGTCTATATGTAAGATAGGTATAGGAATACTACACCTAAGCAAGGAGTGTTTACACGACCTTGCCCCAGCTGAGTGATCAGCCAGTTGTGTCATAATGGAAGGCCAGGCCAGGGGTGGCATAATACATGCTGCAGCCCCTGGTAGGCCTAGGGTACACCTATGCCCTGGGTACCTACGGTACACTGTACAGGGACCAATAAGGTGCTCCTATCCAAATGGGTTATGCACCTAAAGTACATAGTATCAATTTAGAGAGAGAACAGCAGGGCTGTGGGTCTGATTAGCAGGCCCACAGCCACATCTAAGTCGAAAACCAGTAAAGCAAAAGCAAAAAGTGGGGGTGAACATAGAAAGCAGACCCTACTCTCCTACACAACCCCCTCCCCAAACTTAGGGACATTAAACTAACCTTGACCAGTTGAGCCTTCATGTTCTAAGTGGAAATATCTGGAGAGTCCATCTGCATTGGCATGGTCAGTCCCAGGTCTATGTTCCACTGTGAAGTCCATCCCCTGTAGGGAAATGGATCACCTAAGAAGTTTGGGATTTTCACCCTTCATCTGATTTAGCCACAAGAGGGGCTTATGGTCTGTCTGAATCTTGAAGTGAGTGCCAAACAAGTATGGCCTCAGCTTCTTCAGGGCCCAAACCACAGCAAAGGCCTCCTTCTCAATGGCTGACCAACGTTTCTCTCTAGGGGTCAGCCTTCTACTTATAAAAGCAATGGGCTGGTCTTGACCATCTATATTAAGTTGTGAAAGAACAGCTCCTACACCTAACTCAGAAGCATCTGTCTGGACAATGAACTCTTTGGAGTAGTCTGGACTTTTCAGAATAGGTGCACTGCACATGGCCTGCTTCAGGTCCTCAAATGCTTTTTGACAGCTTACTGTCCACTGAACCTTCTTTGGCATTTTCTTGGAGGTCAAGTCATTAAGTGGTGTCACAATGGACCCATAGTTCTTAACAAACTTTCTGTAGTACCCAGTCAGGCCCAAGAAAGCTCTGACCTGAGTCTGGGTAGTTGGAGGAGTCCAGTCCTTTATGGTCTGGATCTTGCTCTCCAGTGGTTGAACCTGACCCCCACCAACTAGGTGGCCCAGGTATACAACCTTGCTCTGCCCTATCTGGCACTTAGTGGCCTTGATAGTGAGGCCTGCCTTTTGCAGGGCCTCTAAAACATTCCTCAGGTGGACCAGGTGATCCTCCCAGGTGGAGCTAAAGACAGCAATATCATCAAGATAAGCTGCACAGTAATCATCCAACCCAGTAAGGACTTGATTCACCAACCTTTGGAAAGTGGCAGGTGCATTCTTCAAACCAAAGGGCATTACCACAAATTGATAATGTCCTCCTGGGGTCGAGAAAGCAGTTTTGGCCTTTGCATTCTCAGCTAGTCTGATTTGCCAGTAGCCTGCTGTCCGGTCAAATGTGCTCAAAAACTTAGCAGCTGCCAGTCTGTCAATGAGCTCATCTGCCCTAGGTATTGGGTGGGCATCTGTCCTAGTGACAGCATTGAGACCTCTGTAATCCACGCAAAACCTCATCTCTCTCTTACCATCTTGGGTGTGAGGTTTTGGCACAAGGACTACAGGACTAGCCCAAGGGCTCTCTGAAGGTTCAATGACTCCCAGCTCCAACATCTTTTGTACCTCAACTTTTATGCAGTCCCTGACATGGTCAGGTTGCCTGTAGATTTTACTCTTCACAGGCAGACTGTCACCAGTGTCCACCTCATGGGTGCACCAGTTTGTCTGACTTGGGGTCAGAGAGAACATATGTCTGTAGGATTGCAGAACTTGTCTGCAGTCCTGTTGCTGAAGGACAGTGAGGCTGTCAGAAAAGACCACATCATCAACTGAGCCATCATCAGGGTTCTGAGTCAACAGGTCTGGGAGAGGGTCACTCTCTTCCTCCTGCCCCTCATCTGTAGCCATGAGTAAGCCCATGTCTGCCCTGTCAACATATGCCTTCAATCTGTTGACATGAAGCACCCTGTGGGGGCTTCTGGGAGTCCCAAGGTCCACCAAGTAGGTGACTTCTCCCTTTTTCTCAACAATAGTGTGGGGTCCAGACCATTTGTCTTGGAGTGTTGCTGGGGCCACTGGCTCCAACACCCACACTTTCTGCCCTGGCTGGTAAACAGTCAGCACAGCCTTTTGGTCATGGCAAGCTTTTTGGAGTTCTTGGCTTGCCTCAAGGTTTTTAGAAGCCTTCTTCATATACTCTGCCATCCTGGAGCGGAGACCAAGTACATAATCCACTATATCAAGTTTGGGTTTTCTGAGAGGTCTCTCCCATCCTTCCCTTACTAAACATAGGGGTCCTCTTACAGGATGCCCAAACAAAAGCTCAAAAGGGCTGTAGCCAACCCCCTTTTGTGGGACCTCTCTGTAAGCAAACAGAAGGCAGGGTAAAAGGATGTCCCATCTTCGCCTAAGCTTTGTCTGGTAACCCTTTTATCATTCCCTTTAGGGTCTTGTTGAATCTCTCAACAAGCCCATTGCACTGTGGGTGATAGGGTGTGGAGACCTTGTAGTCCACACCACACTCCTTCCACATTGCAGTCAAGTATCCTGACTTGAAGTTGGCACCTCTGTCAGAAATGACCTCCTTTGGAAAGCCCACTCTGGAGAATACTCCAAGCAGGGCCCTTGCCACAACAGGAGCTGTTGTGGTCCTCAGGGGAATAGCTTCTGGATACCTGGTGGCATGCTCCACTATCACCAGTATGAATCTGTGCCCAGATGCCGTTTGTGGGTCCATTGGTCCTACAATATCTATGCCCACTCTTTCAAAGGGAACCCCCACCACAGGTAGTGGTATGAGGTGGGCCTTTTGGTGCCACCTGATTTGCCACTGGCTTGGCAGGTGACACAGGAGCGACAAAACTCCTTGGTATCTTCTGACATATGGGGCCAGTGAAAGTGAGGGACAAGCCTGTCCCAAGTCTTGTTCTGGCCTAAGTGTCCTGCAAGGGGAATATCATGGGCCAAGGTAAGAAGGAAGCCTCTGAACTTCAGTGGTATGACCAACCTCCTGGATGCACCAGGCTTGGGGTCTCTAGCCTCTGAATACAGTAGCCCTTCATCCCAATACACTCTATGGGTACCTTGAGCATTCCCTGCAGCCTCAGCAGCAGCCTGCTGTCTGAGGGGTTCAAGAGAGGGGCAGTCTAATTGAGCTTGCCTCAGATCTGCCCTTGAAGGTCCCCCTGTCCCAAGAAACTCAACCTGATCAGGTTCCAGCTCTTCTAGGACAGTTCCTTCAGGGCTCTCAGAATCATCCTCCTGTGAGGGCTGATCCAGTGCCTGAGGCAGGGGGAAGGCACAGCCTTTACCCTACTGCTCCTTCTCTTGGTTTGTGACTGGTCCATAGTTTCAGGATCCAGCACTTGTTCAGTGGTGCACTTTTTGGCCTGTGACCTGGTCACCGCAAGGACATGTGCATCTATCCCCAGCATTTCTGCATGGGTCCTATACTCCACTTCAGACCAAACTGAAGTTTCAAGATCATTGCCCAGTAAACACTCTACAGGAAGGTCTGAACTAACAACAACTTTATTGAGGCCAGTTACCCCTCCCCAGGAGAAGTTAACAATAGCCACACTATGGGAGGTAGTGGCATTGCTAGCGTTGGTCACTAGGTAATTCTCACCTAGTATGATCTGTCCAGGGTCCACAAAGGCAGGTGTCACCATTGTGACACTAGCCCCAGTGTCCCTGTAGGCCTGAGCCATTCTTTGGTTGATAAAAGGAGTCTGTCTGTACTTGCCCAGGTTACTGGGGCCTACAGTAGAGGACAAAGCTAAGTCCCCATCACAGATCAGAACAGCCTGAGTAGGTATTCTGACTAGGCCAGAATCCTCCTCAGTTCCCAGGGTTAACCCTACTACACCCTTTTGCTGGGAACCACCACTTACAGCTGAACTAGGGGATACAGTTGCCTTAGGGGCAATGGTGGCTGGGGGCTTATCCTTTTTGGTGCACTCACTAAACCAATGTGAGTTGGACTTACAATAGTTGCACCATGGTTTCTTTTGGCCATCTTTCTTTTTATCCTTTTTGGGACCACCCTCCCCTTGAGCCTTTTGGGGGCCTGGTGAAGACTTCTGGTCTTTTTGTTTCTGATCATTACCCTTCTGGTCTGCCTTTTTCTGATCACCGCCCTGGTTCTGGTTTTTCTGCTTAACTCTAGTCCTGACCCATCTATCTGCCTTCTTTCCCAATTCTTGGGGAGAAGTCAGAACAGAATCAATCAGGTGTTGATGCAGTAGCTGGTTTTGACAGTTGTTAAGGATTTGTTCTCTCATGATCAAATTATACAATCCTGTATAGTCCTTAACCTTACTTCCCACTAGCCAGCCTTCCAGAGCCTTAGTGGCACAATCTACAAAGTCAGTCCAGTCCTGAGTCTGTGTCTTCTGGGTATCCCTGAACAACAACCTGTATTGTTCAGTGGTTAGGCCAAACCCATCAATTAGAGCACTCTTCAGGACAGTGTAATTGTCTGCATCCTCATCACTAACTGTGAGGAGCTTGTCTCTACCTTTCTCAGAGAAGGAGAGCCACAAGATAGCTGCCCACTGACTTTGGGGTACCTGCTGTACTTTGCAAGCCCTCTCCAAAGCAGTTATCCATTTGTGGATGTCATCCCCACACTTGTAGGGAGGGACAATCTTGCTCAGGTTTCTATTATCATAGTGCCTGTCTCTATCCTTAGGGATATTGCTGCCACCAGTGGGTTCTGACCCACTTAACTTTTGCTCTCTAGCCAGAGCAAGCTTCTCCTTGGCAAGGGCAAGTTCTTCCCTCTCAATCCTCAGATTAGCTTCCCTCATTCTAGCTTCATGCTCCTTTCTCTCGGGGGAAGTCATTCCCCTGTGAGAAGAGGCATTAGAGATGCTAGAGACATGGGAGTGGATGGATTCCCTTGAAGGGGATCTGTCTCTCCTGCTTCTCTGGTTAAGCCCACTTGGGGGTCTGTATGGGGGGACCCCATGCAAACTCCCATGTAAGCTTAGGTTAGCCTGGCTAAGTCTTCCTACCTGGCCCTGGCTGTCTTCCTCTTCATCTGAAGTCCCATCTGACTCATCTGTGGTGGGTAGACCCTCCTTTGTACCTAGGGTACTAGCCTGTGAGGCCCTAAGAGTATCATATTCCTCTAGGAGTTGCACTAGCTGAAGGAGGGTAGGGTTTGCACCCTGTTTTAACTTTCTGGAGGTACACAATTGTCTCATCTCCTGAAAAGTTAGGGTACCATATCTAGAGGGGGTCTTTTTCAGACCTGCCCCTCCTGAGAGATTATCTCCTTGATCTCCTCCCAGAGACATGATCTAGTGAGGGTGTGGTGTCTGCACCTACCTACACTAGTTGTTTCTACTAAACCTCTCTAGTAGTTGTATTCAGGGTGTGTTACTCCCTTAAACCTACAACCACTAAGTCCAGTAGGACTTAAGTATTATAATCTATGTTATATGTACCTAAACAATATCTGTGTGATCTTTCAATTTAGTATCTCAAGATTACAATGGTATTACAACAGCAAGCTCAGATCCCAACCGCTGCTCACCAATGTGAGAAGTTGGCCTGATGTATGATGTCACTAGTTCTAGTGTACACCTTATATCAGTCCAAACAACCCTTATGGTGATTGGTTGTAAAGTCAACCTTATAGACCAGCTCTCCTAGTGGTAGCATGGACAAGAGCAGTCTTAGGCTAAACTCTGAATGGCATGTGAAGCCAGCTGTGATACCATATATAATCCCTTGAATACCAAATGAAAGGACACCACAACAGATATATATAAAATAAAGTGTATTTATTCTAGTCAAACCCTCAGCACTCTTTATGAGATTCGAGGTAAGTACAACACAGTCTTATTTAAGCATACATTAAGTCACACAGGTAAGTAATACAGTTAGGCCCTAGGGGCCACGCAAACCATATACTAAAGAAGTGGTATAAGGACCACTGTTACGGAAATAGAGTAGGCCTAGGCCTAAGGAATCGCTGGGGCTACTCTACACTACCAACAGTTAGGAAGTGGGAGGCCCACGGGATTCAGGTGCAGAGTGGAAACACTCACGCGTAATGCGTATAGTCGATGGAAATAGTACAGTTCTGAAATAAGCAGTTTAAGGACACTTCTGAAGCAGCCAGGGAGTCGAGACTCGGAAACTAGACCCTAGGATAGTCACTACCCTTGTGAGCACCGAAGTACCCAAGTTACCTAGCCCACGGGCTGCGGGTGCATAGGTGTGAACTTGCGTCGGGTTTCGTCGTGGACTTCTATGGATGCCTGAAGGAAAGTTGCTGACAGGCAGTCAGTGCAGAGTGTCCGGTGGATCCCAAGGCCGGGATCAAGAAGGAAGGGTACCTGCAAGCAGAAGGGACTGAGTCAAGGTCACTAGCCAGTGACCATGTGGAACCAGGAAGGAACCATGTCGTGAAGATTGCAGGTGAAGGGTGAAGCTTGTCGCTGCAGCCACGGGTACCAGGAGATGTCGAGGACGACCAGGACCAGGAGGCGAGCTGTCCCACGAAGGCTCTTGCTGTCGGCGGCGTCGAAGTCGAACTAGGACTCACCAAGCCTTGGCAAGCGGAACCCACGAAGAACGGAGGACTTGCTTCTGGTGCAGACCAGGAAGGTCTGGGGTGCTTCTCTTTTGCAAAGAAGCGGGAGCCAGTCTGGAGGAGCCAAACCAGTGGTGAAGATTTCAAGGTGTGTCGTCACAAAGGCCGCTAGCCAATGGGCAAGCAACCGGACAGACGCGGCAAGCAGGAAAATGCAGAAGGGCCGCACGCAGGACTCGTGGAGTGTGGGGGGCTGATCTTCGGTGCAGATGGTGCTTGGGGTTGGGGCTTCTCAATCCCCGGTGCACAACTTTGAGGGTACCTCAGAAGCTGCGCTGGAAGATACTCGCCACTTTTCCCAGGTAGCCGGTCTCACGTCTCTCGTCGCCTCCACGGATCTCAGCTCAGCTGTGGATGTGGATCAGAGTCGGAGAAGTCTGGAAGTCAAGGCTCTGGTCGGGCTCTGCAGTCGGTCCCTCGTAGAACTTCAGCAAAGCAAAGGGTAAGTCTCTTGATGGTGCCTGTTTGCACAGGGTAGCCACTCCTTGGCCACAAGGGAGATTCTTCAGTCTTCTTCTTTCGTCAAATGTCGAAGGTCCAGAGTTTCTGTTCAAGTTGCAGGTTCAGGATAATCTAATCTCCTGAGGCCCAGCTACCACTCTTATCCAAATCTGGGGGGCTGGGTTACCTGCTAGGTCACGCCTTATGGGTGGGACCTGGGAGGGGGGTGGTTACACCCCCTTCCCTTTGTCCAGTTTCGCGCCAGGACTGGGGCTGGTGTGCCCCAGCACCGGTTTGAACTGGACTATGCATGGGACACCTTGTGTGCCCCAGGCAGTGTCTCGTTTCATTCATCCCTCCCTGCCCCAATACACTAAGGCCTGTCTGGGGTGGTGCTCGCACCTCCCAAGGCAGGAAACCTATTGTCCAAGCCTCCCTTGCCGGGATCACTCCCAGCAGCAGGAGGTCAGACTTGTGTCGTGGCAGAAGCATCCATTTTGTGATGCTGGGGCTCTGGTTAACTTTAACCGGGTAAGTAGGTTTCAACATGTCTTCTCCCTCTAGAAGGAAGGGATAATATCCTCATCCCCAGAAATGGGATGGGGGTATTATTCCAAAGTGTTAGACACCTTACACGACATGTTTTGATAAAGCCAAACCATAGTTACCATAACCGTTTAAGATTATAAGGCACTTTAAGAGTATATGGTAGGCTATATCATAGAACAGCTATAAGGACATGGTTCCGAAAGCTGCAGACAGGCTCAGCTCATGCTAGAGCACCATCTCACATGTTACCAAGCACTCTGCCTCCAGGATTGTTAAGGCCTGCCATAGGAGTGGCTGATAGGTACACATGTGTCTATACTCCTTGCTTAGGTGTAGGAATACTACACCTAAGCAAGGAGTGTTTACACGACCTTGCCCCAGCTGAGTGATCAGCCAGTTGTGTCATAATGGAAGGCCAGGCCAGGGGTGGCATAATACATGCTGCAGCCCCTGGTAGGCCTAGGGTACACCTATGCCCTGGGTACCTAAGGTACACTGTACAGGGGCCAATAAGGTGATCCTATCCAAATGGGTTATGCACCTAAAGTACATAGTATCAATTTAGAGAGAGAACAGCAGGGCTGTGGGTCTGATTAGCAGGCCCACAGCCACATCTAAGTCGAAAACCAGTAAAGCAAAAGCAAAAAGTGGGGGTGAACATAGAAAGCAGACCCTACTCTCCTACACAACCCCCCTCCCAAACTTAGGGACATTAAACTAACCTTGACCAGTTGAGCCTTCATGTTCTAAGTGGATGTTGGACAGGCCACATGAAGGGCTTGCTCCCCCCCCGCATGACAGGGCCCGAGCCCCGGCCCTCCAGGTGTTACCCACAGAAGCAACCCGCACCCCGTCTCAATACGGGACTCCTGCCCCCGGACATCTCTGTATCATGGGGCCGAACCACTACCGGCTCCCTCGACCGGCCCGGCCGCCATCTTGGACACTGCACCACGAGGCCGCGTGGCCTCAGCTCGACCCTAACCCTGGGCCTGGCCAGGCCCCGACATCCCGGCACCACCATCCACCCAGGAGGTGAACGGACCACTTGGCAGGTCAATGGGAGAAAGAAGTGTCGATGGCTCTCCCCCACCAGGTGCCGATCGCCCCCCAGCTCCCCCGGGCGCTGGCTCCACCCCCCTGCTGGGTGTCTGGACTCCCTCATCCCGGACCTCCCGACCTCCAAGTGCGAGGGTCCGGACATCAAAGGGCGCCAGACCTATAACTGGGGCAGCTCCAGAGCAGGAAGGCAGTTGTATCCTGGAGTCGAGAGACACCGTGAAGAACTCATCCTTGACGGACTACTGGCGCTGCCGTAGCCCTGCCTTGTGAACTATCGTCCTGCCTGCTGGCGCTGCCGCAACCTTCTGCATCCTCCATCCTCGTCGGGACCTGCTGGCGCTGCCGCGGACCGTTGTAACTACCACCTTCGTCGGGACCTGCTGGCGCTGCCGCGGACCGTTGTAACTACCACCTTCACCGGGACCTGCTGGCGCTGCCGCGGACCGTTGTAACTACCACCTTCACCGGGACCTGCTGGCGCTGCCGCGGCCCGTCCATCTAGAACGCCGAGCTCGAGGATTGTGAGCTATCCATCATATCATCGCATCTACCAGATTGGTAACAAGACTGTCCCGCTACCCCCTTTCCCAACCAAGAGACTAGAATCGAGGGGACCCCTGAGTCCTGACCTCCTTGTACCATTCTATCGTACCTAAAGATTGCTTATAAAGAACGTTAAACCTTATCTTTGTGTGGTGTACATCTGTGGGGGGGAAGTTACTCGTCTGTACGATCGCTGGAGACGGCTCTCCCCGGAGACCTCTCCCCTTGTCCTCGGCCGACCCTCCCGGTCCGTCTAACATTGGTGGCCAGCGGCGCGATCCGAATCAACGCGTAATCGTACAGAGAGTAGCTCTCCCCACGACGAAATCACAATGACAACCAAAGAGAGCGGATCCACCGAGAAATTCCAGATGGAGAAATTGGAAGAGTACAGCCATCGTGAGTTGAAACAATTCTGCATTGAACTAGGCATTGCTACCACCGGTCTGAGTACTAAAGACGATTTCAAGCACGCCATTGAGTCGTGGGCAGAAACCGGGGCCGCCAGACCCCCGGACCAAAACATTGCAGCATCATAGAGGAACACCACGGCTTCCGAGGAGCGAAGAACGGGTCTCTCGCAGGAAGAGATCCAAGAGAGAGAAAAAAGCAGACTACATGAGTTAGAAATGGCACGGCTCAAAATGGACGGTGAACTAAAATTAGCCGAACAAAAACTGAACCTAGAACATCTGCGGCTCCGAGAAGAACGGGAAGAAAAACAGAGGCAGAGAGAGCTCGAAGAAAAGAGATTAGCGTACGAACACGAGCGCAAACTGGCAGAAATAGACCTACGGAAGCAGAACAAAGAACTGGAGGTGCCCGAGCAACCGCGCACCCCCGGAGCGACAGAAAAGAAAGTCCACATCCCCAAGGATGTCGTTCGAGAGTATTTCCGAGAGGACGACATACAACAGTGGTTCAAGGCCTACGAGATCGCCATGACCTCCCACCGGATCGATCGAAGTGACTGGGGAGCCGGTCTATGGGGGAGGTTCGTCAATGAAGGCCGTGATGCCCTGTTACAGCTCCCAGACCATCTGATGACATCCTATGACCACATGAAGGCTGCCCTCCTCACCCGATATGGGCTCACACCCGAAATGTACCGCCAGAGGTTCCGAGACTGCACCCGGATCCCGGGTACAACTTGGGTGGAATATGTAAACTATTTCAGCCGAGCCTTCGAGGGTTGGATCAAGGGAAGCCACGTAACGACCTACGAGCAACTTTTTAATCTCATGGTGTGGGAGCACCTCTCTAACAACTGCTTCGTCGAGCTCAGGCAGCACCTCCTCGACAGTAAATTGACTGACCCACGGCAGCTCGCCGCCGAAGCTGACCGGTGGGAAAGCACCCGAGTAGGCCGGAGGGGGCCGCACGAACAGAACCGGAACAACCAAGGTCAGCACCGTCCCCGAGGAGGAGGAGGAGGCCAGGGACGAGGAAGAGACACCGTCCCGGCCGCTCCCGCTGCCAGCACCCCGCCCCCGGCCAGCCGGGGCAACCCCCCGATGCTCCCGGGGTTCCGAGCCAATGTCACGTGTCACCGATGCCAGCGAGTCGGCCACTACGCCAATGACCCGAACTGTCCACAGAACCAAACTCCGAGACCCCGCCAGGTAGCTGCCGCCGCCCTGGGGGGAGAACAAATCTCCGAAGAACAGGAAGAATGCGAACAAGAACAACAAGAGTGGGAACCGGCCGCCATGATTCTAGCGTGCCTAGGGGGAAGAGACATGGTCCCGCGGGCTCCCCTACCCGCCAACACCAGAAAATATAGTCAGTGGGTGAACATTAATGGACGCCGGGCCGAAGCACTACGTGACACGGGGGCCAGTGTGACGGCCGTCCGCTGTCACCTGGTAACCCCAGAGCAGATCCTGCCGAACATTCTCTGCCCCGTCCGTTCAGCCGACAATTCGGAGAGTCTATGACGGATGGCCTGCGTCCCCTTCGAATGGGGAGGAGTCTCCGGCATGTTGAAGGTGACGGTCCGAGATGATGCCCCCGTGGACTGTCTCCTGGGGAATGATCTTGAGAGTTCCCCGTGGGCCGCCGTAGAAAGAAGAGAGCACCTGGGGATGTTGGGCCTCCCGGACTGGGCGTGCGTAACCACCCGGTCCATGGCCGCCCGTGCCATCCCCCGACCAGAAGAACCAGAATGGCCAGCACCTCCTCCCCCGATCGCTCCAGTAGAGGACACCGACCATACCGACCCCCCAGAGCAAACCCCCGAAGGGCTCGCTCAGCCCCAGGACCTTCCCGACCTGGCTCAGTGGCGTCAAGAAGGGGGGCCCACCCAGGAACAGTTCCGTCAAGAGCAGAAGACCTGTCCCTCCCTCGAGGGACTCCGGCAGCAAGCCCTCGCCCAGAGCGCAGGGGACACCACCGGAGCCCATTGGATCTATTGGGACAACGACCTGTTGTACAGTGAACAGAGAATCGCGGAGTTAGGGGCCAGTCGAGTGCTGGTGGTGCCCCTCCGTTTTAGAGACTTCCTGTTAAATTTGGCCCACGATGTCCCTCTGGCTGGACACCTGGGCCAGGACAAAACCTACAGTCGCCTGGTGACCCACTTTTTCTGGCCAAAGATGAGAAACGACGTCCTCAACCACTGCCGGTCCTGCCCCACGTGCCAGGCCAGCGGGAAGAGCGGCCGCAAACTTAAAGCACCTCTGCAACCCTTCCCAGTTGTCACCACCCCGTTCGAGAGGGTGGGAATAGACATTGTGGGGCCCCTGGACCCCCGTACAGCACAAGGACATCGGTTCATCCTGGTACTGGTGGACCACGCCACCCGCTACCCCGAGGCTGTTCCCCTGCGAACTGTAACAGCCCCGGTGGTCGGCCGGGCCTTAATGGGGATCTTCTCCCGGGTGGGCTTCCCCCGAGAAGTCGTCAGCGACAGAGGCACAAACTTTATTTCAAAATATATGAAGTCCCTCTGGCAACAGTGCGGGGTCACCTACCGATTCACGACCCCCTATCACCCTCAAGGAAACGGACTAGTCGAGCGGTTCAACCGCACGCTCAAGGGAATGATTGGGGGGTTGGAAGAGCCCCTTCGTCGCCAGTGGGATGTGCTACTTCCGTGCCTCCTCTTCGCATATCGAGAAGTCCCCCAGAAGTCCCTCGGCTTCAGCCCTTTCGAACTCTTGTACGGACACCCTGTGCGAGGGCCCCTCAGCCTAGTCAAAGAAGGTTGGGAGATGGCCCCCCTAAAGACCCCTCCAGACGTCTTCAAGTACCTCCTGACCCTACGCAATCAGACCAGGCGATTCAGAGAAATGGCGAAAGCGAACCTTGAGGCCAGTCAGGAGGACATGAAAAAATGGTACGATCACAATGCCTCCTCCATCGAATTCGAACCTGGCCAACAAGTGTGGGTGATGTCCCCCACCGAACCATGTGCCTTGCAGGACAAGTGGACGGGGCCCTTCAAAGTGGTCCAGCGCAAGAGCCCCGTCACCTATCTCATCGATATGGAATCTCCACGGAACCCCCTCCGGGTCCTCCACGCCAACAGACTCAAACCCCACTTTGTGCGCTCGGAGCTCAGCCTCCTGATGGCTACAGACAGTGGCGCGGAAGAAGACTCCGAGCCTCTCCCTGATCTCCTGAAGACTCGTGAGAAAGATGGTTCCGTGGACGGGGTCCGACTCTCAGATGCCCTCACCCCGGAACAGCGCCAAGGCTGCCGGGACCTCCTGCTGCAGTTTGCGACCTTGTTTTCCCTCACCCCAGGGGTCACCCCCTGGTGCTTGCACGACGTGGACACTGGGGACAGTCCCCCTATCAGACATCGGGCGTACCGCATACCAGATCGGGTACGGGCCTGCATCCAAGAGGAGGTGTCAAAGATGCTCGGGGTCATCGAGCCCTCGGACAGCCCCTGGGCCAGCCCGGTCGTGCTGGTCCCCAAAGCTGCTGCCCCCGGCACCACTCCTGAGCTCCGATTCTGCGTCGACTATCGGGGCTTGAATGCTGTCACCAGAACCGACGCTCATCCCATCCCCCGAGCGGATGAGCTGATCGACCGCATGGGGGCTGCCCGCTACCTCAGCATCTTCGACCTGACAGCGGGCTACCGGCAGATCGGTCTCACACCCCGGGCTCAAGAACGATCCGCCTTTTCTACCCCCGATGGCCACTACCACTTCAAAGTCATGCCATTCGGCATGAAGAATGCCCCAGCTACTTTTCAGCGACTGGTGAACCAGGTCTTGGCGGGACTCGAGGAGTTCAGCGCCGCCTACCTGGACGATATCGCTGTGTACAGCCGCCACTGGTCCGACCACCTCCACCACCTCCGAGAGGTCCTGCGGGCCCTCCAACGGGCCGGCCTCACAATCAAGGCCAGCAAGTGCCAAATTGGTCAGGGGTCCGTGACCTATCTCGGACACCAGGTGGGAAGCGGTCTGGTGGCCCCTCTACAACTCAAGATCGCTGCCATCCAGTCCTGGCAGCCTCCAGTCACGCAGACCGAGGTCCGAGCCTTCTTGGGGCTCACCGGCTACTACCGGCGGTTCGTAAGGGACTATGGCAGCATTGTGGGGCCCCTCACGGGACTCACATCCAAAAACCACCCGAAGAAGGTCAACTGGACCCCAGACTGTCAAGCGGCCTTCGAGAAGCTGAAAGCCGCCATGTGCACTGCCCCTGTGCTCCAGGCCCCCGACTACAGTCGGGAATTCATCGTACAAACAGATGCCTCCGACCATGGCATCGGGGCGGTCCTCTCCCAGTTGAACTCCGAGGGACTTGACCAACCAGTGGCCTTCATCAGCAGACGCCTCCTGGCCCGAGAACAGCGCTGGAGCACCATCGAGAGGGAGGCCTTCGCAGTGGTGTGGGCCCTCAAAAAGCTCCGGCCCTATCTCTTCGGTACCCACTTCCGGGTGCAAACAGATCATCGGCCCCTGCAGTGGCTAATGCAGATGCGGGGGGAAAACCCCAAACTATTGCGTTGGTCCATCTCCCTGCAGGGGATGGACTTCACTGTGGAACATCGACCGGGCCAAGACCACGCCAACGAAAATGGCCTGTCACGCTTTTTCCGCCTCGACGAGGAGAGTCCCCAAGAGGATGGGTGACCCTCCCCGCCTT
This sequence comes from Triturus cristatus, assembly GCF_964204655.1. Taxonomy (NCBI): domain Eukaryota; kingdom Metazoa; phylum Chordata; class Amphibia; order Caudata; family Salamandridae; genus Triturus; species Triturus cristatus. The sequence goes on along the minus strand of NC_140579.1, from coordinate 567,288,138 downwards.
CAGCTGGGGGGGACGCATGTTGGACAGGCCACATGAAGGGCTTGCTCCCTCCCCGCATGACAGGGCCCGAGCCCCGGCCCTCCAGGTGTTACCCACAGAAGCAACCCGCACCCCGTCTCAATACGGGACTCCTGCCCCCAGACATCTCTGTATCATGGGGCCGAACCACTACCGGCTCCCTCGCCCGGCCCGGCCGCCATCTTGGACACTGCACCACGAGGCCGCGTGGCCTCAGCTCGGCCCTAACCCTGGGCCTGGCCAGGCCCCGACATCCCGGCACCACCATCCACCCAGGAGGTGAACGGACCACTTGGCAGGTCAATGGGAGAAAGAAGTGTCGATGGCTCTCCCCCACCAGGTGCCGATCGCCCCCCAGCTCCCCCGGGCGCTGGCTCCACCCCCCTGTTGGGTGTCTGGACTCCCTCATCCCGGACCTCCCGACCTCCAAGTGCGAGGGTCCGGACATCAAAGGGCGCCAGACCTATAACTGGGGCAGCTCCAGAGCAGGAAGGCAGTTGTATCCTGGAGTCGAGAGACACCGTTGATGAACTCATCCTTGACGGACTACTGGCGCTGCCTTAGCCCTGCCTTGCGAACTATCGTCCTGCCTGCTGGCGCTGCCGCAACCTTCTGCATCCTCCATCCTCGTCGGGACCTGCTGGCGCTGCCGCGGACAGTTGTAACTACCACCTTCGTCGGGACCTGCTGGCGCTGCCGCGGACCGTTGTAACTACCACCTTCACCGGGACCTGCTGGCGCTGCCGCGGACCGTTGTAACTACCACCTTCACCGGGACCTGCTGGCGCTGCCACGGCCCGTCCATCTAGAACGCCGAGCTCGAGGATTGTGAGCTATCCATCATATCATCGCATCTACCAGATTGGTAACAAGACTGTCCCGCTACCCCCTTTCCCAACCAAGAGACTAGAATCGAGGGGACCCCTGAGTCCTGACCTCCTTGTACCATTCTATCGTACCTAAAGATTGCTTATAAAGAACGTTAAACCTTATCTTTGTGTGGTGTACATCTGTGGGGGGGAAGTTACTCGTCTGTACGATCGCTGGAGACGGCTCTCCCCGGAGACCTCTCCCCTTGTCCTCGGCCGACCCTCCCGGTCCGTCTAACAGTGGAAATATCTGGAGAGTCCATCTGCATTGGCATGGTCAGTCCCAGGTCTATGTTCCACTGTGAAGTCCATCCCCTGTAGGGAAATGGACCACCTAAGAAGTTTGGGATTTTCACCCTTCATCTGATTTAGCCACAAGAGGGGCTTATGGTCTGTCTGAATCTTGAAGTGAGTGCCAAACAAGTATGGCCTCAGCTTCTTCAGGGCCCAAACCACAGCAAAGGCCTCCCTCTCAATGGCTGACCAACGTTTCTCTCTAGGGGTCAGCCTTCTACTTATAAAAGCAATGGGCTGGTCTTGACCATCTATATTAAGTTGTGAAAGAACAGCTCCCACACCTAACTCAGAAGCATCTGTCTGGACAATGAACTCTTTGGAGTAGTCTGGACTTTTCAGAATAGGTGCACTGCACATGGCCTGCTTCAGGTCATCAAATGCTTTTTGACAGCTTACTGTCCACTGAACCTTCTTTGGCATTTTCTTGGAGGTCAAGTCATTAAGTGGTGTCACAATGGACCCATAGTTCTAACAAACTTTCTGTAGTACCCAGTCAGGCCCAAGAAAGCTCTGACCTGAGTCTGGGTAGTTGGAGGAGTCCAGTCCTTTATGGTCTGGATCTTGCTCTCCAGTGGTTGAACCTGACCCCCACCAACTAGGTGGCCCAGGTATACAACCTTGCTCTGCCCTATCTGGCACTTAGTGGCCTTGATAGTGAGGCCTGCCTTTTGCAGGGCCTCTAAAACATTCCTCAGGTGGACCAGGTGATCCTCCCAGGTGGAGCTAAAGACAGCAATTTCATCAAGATAAGCTGCACAGTAATCATCCAACCCAGTAAGGACTTGATTCACCAACCTTTGGAAAGTGGCAGGTGCATTCTTCAAACCAAAGGGCATTACCACAAATTGATAATGTCCTCCTGGGGTCGAGAAAGCAGTTTTGGCCTTTGCATTCTCAGCTAGTCTGATTTGCCAGTAGCCTGCTGTCAGGTCAAATGTGCTCAAAAACTAAGCAGCTGCCAGTCTGTCAATGAGCTCATCTGCCCTAGGTATTGGGTGGGCATCTGTCCTAGTGACAGCATTGAGACCTCTGTAATCCACGCAAAACCTCATCTCTCTCTTACCATCTTGGGTGTGAGGTTTTGGCACAAGGATTACAGGACTAGCCCAAGGGCTCTCTGAAGGTTCAATGACTCCCAGCTCCAACATCTTTTGTACCTCAACTTTTATGCAGTCCCTGACATGGTCAGGTTGCCTGTAGATTTTACTCTTCACAGGCAGACTGTCACCAGTGTCCACCTCATGGGTGCACCAGTTTGTCTGACTTGGGGTCAGAGAGAACATATGTCTGTAGGATTGCAGAACTTGTCTGCAGTCCTGTTGCTGAAGGACAGTGAGGCTGTCAGAAAAGACCACATCATCAACTGAGTCATCATCAGGGTTCTGAGTCAACAGGTCTGGGAGAGGGTCACTCTCTTCCTCCTGCCCCTCATCTGTAGCCATGAGTAAGCCCATGTCTGCCCTGTCAACATATGCCTTCAATCTGTTGACATGAAGCACCCTGTGGGGGCTTCTGGGAGTCCCAAGGTCCACCAAGTAGGTGACTTCTCCCTTTTTCTCAACAATAGTGTGGGGTCCAGACCATTTGTCTTGGAGTGCTGCTGGGGCCACTGGCTCCAACACCCACACTTTCTGCCCTGGCTGGTAAACAGTCAGCACAGCCTTTTGGTCATGCCAAGCTTTTTGGAGTTCTTGGCTTGCCTCAAGGTTTTTAGAAGCCTTCTTCATATACTCTGCCATCCTGGAGCGGAGACCAAGTACATAATCCACTATATCAAGTTTGGGTTTTCTGAGAGGTCTCTCCCATCCTTCCCTTACTAAACATAGGGGTCCTCTTACAGGATGCCCAAACAAAAGCTCAAAATGGCTGTAGCCAACCCCCTTTTGTGGGACCTCTCTGTAAGCAAACAGAAGGCAGGGTAAAAGGATGTCCCATCTTCGCCTAAGCTTTGTCTGGTAACCCTTTTATCATTCCCTTTAGGGTCTTGTTGAATCTCTCAACAAGCCCATTGCACTGTGGGTGATAGGGTGTGGTGACCTTGTAGTTCACACCACACTCCTTCCACATTGCAGTCAAGTATTCTGACATGAAGTTGGCACCTCTGTCAGAAATGACCTCCTTTGGAAAGCCCACTCTGGAGAATACTCCAAGCAGGGCCCTTGCCACAACAGGAGCTGTTGTGGTCCTCAGGGGAATAGCTTCTGGATACCTGGTGGCATGGTCCACTATCACCAGTATGAATCTGTGCCCAGATGCTGTTTGTGGGTCCATTGGTCCTACAATATCTATGCCCACTCTTTCAAAGGGAACCCCTACCACAGGTAGTGGTATGAGGGGGGCCTTTGTGGTGCCACTTGATTTGCCACTGGCTTGGCAGGTGACACAGGAGCGACAAAACTCCTTGGTATCTTCTGACATATGGGGCCAGTGAAAGTGAGGGACAAGCCTGTCCCAAGTCTTGTTCTGGCCTAAGTGTCCTGCAAGGGGAATATCATGGGCCAAGGTTAGAAGGAAGCCTCTGAACTTCAGTGGTATGACCAACCTCCTGGATGCACCAGGCTTGGGGTCTCTAGCCTCTGAATACATTAGCCCTTCATCCCAATACACTCTATGGGTACCTTGAGCATTCCCTGCAGCCTCAGCAGCAGCCTGCTGTCTGAGGGGTTCAAGAGAGGGGCAGTCTAATTGAGCCTGCCTCAGATCTGCCCTTGAAGGTCCCCCTGTCCCAAGAAACTCAACCTGATCAGGTTCCAGCTCTTCTAGGACAGTTCCTTCAGGGCTCTCAGAATCATCCTCCTGTGAGGGCTGATCCAGTGCCTGAGGCAGGGGGGAAGGCACAGCCTTTACCCTACTGCTCCTTCTCTTGGTTTGTGACTGGTCCATAGTTTCAGGATCCAGCACTTGTTCAGTGGTGCACTTTTTGGCCTGTGACCTGGTCATCGCAAGGACATGTGCATCTATCCCCAGCATTTCTGCATGGGTCCTATACTCCACTTCAGACCAAACTGAAGTTTCAAGATCATTGCCCAGTAAACACTCTACAGGAAGGTCTGAACTAACAACAACTTTCTTGAGGCCAGTTACCCCTCCCCAGGAGAAGTTAACAATAGCCACACTATGGGAGGTAGTGGCATTGCTAGCGTTGGTCACTAGGTAATTCTCACCTAGTATGATCTGTCCAGGGTCCACAAAGGCAGGTGTCACCATTGTGACACTAGCCCCAGTGTCCCTGTAGGCCTGAGCCATTCTTTGGTTGATAAAAGGAGTCTGTCTGTACTTGCCCAGGTTACTGGGGCCTACAGTAGAGGACAAAGCTAAGTCCCCATCACAGATCAGAACAGCCTGAGTAGGTATTCTGACTAGGCCAGAATCCTCCTCGGTTCCCAGGGTTAACCCTACTACACCCTTTTGCTGGGAACCACCACTTACAGCTGAACTAGGGGATACAGTTGCCTTAGGGGCAATGGTGGCTGGGGGCTTATCCTTTTTGGTGCACTCACTAAACCAATGTGAGTTGGACTTACAATAGTTGCACCATGGTTTCTTTTGGCCATCTTTCTTTTTATCCTTTTTGGGACCACCCTCCCCTTGAGCCTTTTGGGGGCCTGGTGAAGACTTCTGGTCTTTTTGTTTCTGATCATTACCCTTCTGGTCTGCCTTTTTCTGATCACCGCCCTGGTTCTGGTTTTTCTGCTTAACTCTAGTCCTGACCCATCTATCTGCCTTCTTTCCCAATTCTTGGGGAGAAGTCAGATCAGAATCAATCAGGTGTTGATGCAGTAGCTGGTTTTGACAGTTGTTAAGGATTTGTTCTCTCATGATCAAATTATACAATCCTGTATAGTCCTTAACCTTACTTCCCACTAGCCAGCCTTCCAGAGCCTTAGTGGCACAATCTACAAAGTCAGTCCAGTCCTGAGTCTGTGTCTTCTGGGTATCCCTGAACAACAACCTGTATTGTTCAGTGGTTAGGCCAAACCCATCAATTAGAGCACTCTTCAGGACAGTGTAATTGTCTGCATCCTCATCACTAACTGTGAGGAGCTTGTCTCTACCTTTCTCAGAGAAGGAGAGCCACAAGATAGCTGCCCACTGACTTTGGGGTACCTGTTGTACTTTGCAAGCCCTCTCCAAAGCAGTTATCCATTTGTGGATGTCATCCCCACACTTGTAGGGAGGGACAATCTTGCTCAGGTTTCTATTATCATAGTGCCTGTCTCTATCCTTAGGGATATTGCTGCCACCAGTGGGTTCTGACCCACTTAACTTTTGCTCTCTAGCCAGAGCAAGCTTCTCCTTGGCAAGGGCAAGTTCTTCCCTCTCAGTCCTCAGATTAGCTTCCCTCATTCTGGCTTCATGCTCCTTTCTCTCGGGGGAAGTCATTCCCCTGTGAGAAGAGGCATTAGAGATGCTAGAGACATGGGAGTGGATGGATTCCCTTGAAGGGGATCTGTCTCTCCTGCTTCTCTGGTTAAGCCCACTTGGGGGTCTGTATGGGGGGACCCCATGCAAACTCCCAGGTAAGCTTAGGTTAGCCTGGCTAAGTCTTCCTACCTGGCCCTGGCTGTCTACCTCTTCATCTGAAGTCCCATCTGACTCATCTGTGGTGGGTAGACCCTCCTTTGTACCTAGGGTACTAGCCTGTGAGGCCCTAAGAGTATCATATTCCTCTAGGAGTTGCACTAGCTGAAGGAGGGTAGGGTTTGCACCCTGTTTTAACTTTCTGGAGGTACACAATTGTCTCATCTCCTGAAAAGTTAGGGTACCATATCTAGAGGGGGTCTTTTTCAGACCTGCCCCTCCTGAGAGAGCATCTCCTTGATCTCCTCCCAGAGACATGATCTAGTGAGGGTGTGGTGTGTGCACCCACCTACACTAGTTGTTTCTACTAAACCTCTCTAGTAGTTGTAGTCAGGGTGTGTTACTCCCTTCAACCTACAACCACTAAGTCCAGTAGGACTTAAGTATTATAATCTATGTTATATGTACCTAAACAATATCTGTGTGATCTTTCAATTTAGTATCTCAAGATTACAATGGTATTACAACAGCAAGCTCAGATCCCAACCGCTGCTCACCAATGTGAGAAGTTGGCCTGATGTATGATGTCACTAGTTCTAGTGTACACCTTATATCAGTCCAAACAACCCTTATGGTGATTGGTTGTAAAGTCAACCTTATAGACCAGCTATCCTAGTGGTAGCATTTACAAGAGCAGTCTTAGGCTAAACTCTGAATGGCATTTGAAGCCAGCTGTGATACCATATATAATCCCTTGAATACCAAATGAAAGGACATCACAACAGATATATATCAAATAAAGTGTATTTATTCTAGTCAAACCCTCAGCACTCTTTATGAGATTCGAGGTAAGTACAACACAGTCTTATTTAAGCATACATTAAGTCACACAGGTAAGTAATACAGTTAGGCCCTATGGGCCACGCAAACCATATACTAAAGAAGTGGTATAAGGACCACTGTTACGGAAATAGAGCAGGCCTAGGATTAGGGAATCGCTGGGGATACACTACACTACCAACAGTTAGGAAGTGGGAGGCCCACGGGATTCAGGTGCAGAGTAGAAACACTCACGCGTAATGCGTATAGTCGATGGAAATAGTACAGTTCTGAAATAAGCAGTTTAAGGACACTTCTGAAGCAGCTAGGGAGTCGAGACTCAGAAACTAGACCCTAGGATAGTCACTACCCTTGTGAGCACCGAAGTACCCAAGTTACCTAGCCCACGGGCTGCGGGTGCATAGGTGTGAACTTGCGTCGGGTTTCGTCATGGACTTCTATGGATGCCTGAAGGAAAGTTGCTGACAGTCAGTCAGTGCAGAGTGTCCGGTGGATCCCAAGGCTGGGATCAAGAAGGAAGGGTACCTGCAAGCAGAAGGGACTGAGTCAAGGTCACTAGCCAGTGACCACGTGGAACCAGGAAGGAACCAGGCGATGTCGTGAAGATTGCAGGTGAAGGGTGAAGCTTGTCGCTGCAGCCACGGGTACCAGGAGAGGTCGAGGACGACCAGGACCAGAAGGCGAGCTGTCCCACGAAGGCTCTTGCTGTCGGCGGCGTCGAAGTCGAACTAGGACTCACCAAGCCTTGGCAATCGGAACCCACGAAGAACGGAGGACTTGCTTCTGGTGCAGACCAGGATGGTCTGGGGTGCTTCTCTTTTGCAAAGAAGCGGGAGCCAGTCTGGAGGAGCCAAACCAGTGGTGAAGATTTCAAGGTGTGTCGTCACAAAGGCCGCTAGCCAATGGGCAAGCAACCGGACAGACGCGGCAAGCAGGAAAATGCAGAAGGGCCGCACGCAGGACTCGTGGAGTGTGGGGGGCTGATCTTCGGTGCAGATGGTGCTTGGGGTTGGGGCTTCTCAATCCCCGGTGCACAACTTTGAGGGTACCTCAGAAGCTGCGCTGGAAGATACTCGCCACTTTTCCCAGGTAGCCGGTCTCACGTCTCTCGTCGCCTCCACGGATCTCAGCTCAGCTGTGGATGTGGATCAGGGTCGGAGAAGTCTGGAAGTCAAGGCTCTGGTCGGGCTCTGCAGTCGGTCCCTCGTAGAACTTCAGCAAAGCAAAGGGTAAGTCTCTTGATGGTGCCTGTTTGTACAGGGTAGCCACTCCTTGGGCACAAGGGAGATTCTTCAGTCTTCTTCTTTCGTCAAATGTCGAAGGTCCAGAGTTTCTGTTCAAGTTGCAGGTTCAGGATAATCTAATCTCCTGAGGCCCAGCTACCACTCTTATCCAAATCTGGGGGGCTGGGTTACCTGCTAGGTCACGCCTTATGGGTGGGACCTGGGAGGGGGGTGGTTACACCCCCTTCCCTTTGTCCAGTTTCGCGCCAGGACTGGGGCTGGTGTGCCCCAGCACCGGTTTGAACTGGACTATGCATGGGACACCTTGTGTGCCCCAGGCAGTGTCTCGTTTCATTCATCCCTCCCTGCCCCAATACACTAAGGCCTGTCTGGGGTGGTGCTCGCATCTCCCAAGGCAGGAAATCTATTGTCCAAGCCTCCCTTGCCGGGATCACTCCCAGCAGCAGGAGGTCAGACTTGTGTCGTGGCAGCAGCATCCATTTTGTGATGCTAGGGCTCTGGTTAACTTTAACCGGGTAAGTAGGTTTCAACATGTCTTCTCCCTCTAGAAGGGAGGGATAATATCCTCATCCCCAGAAATGGGATGGGTGTATTATTCCAAAGTGTTAGACACCTTACACGACATGTTTTGATAAAGCCAAACCATAGTTACCATAACCGTTTAAGATTATAAGGCACTTTAAGAGTATATGGTAGGCTATATCATAGAACAGCTATAAGGACATGGTTCCGAAAGCTGCAGACAGGCTCAGCTCATGCTAGAGCACCATCTCACATGTTACCAAGCACTCTGCCTCCAGGATTGTTAAGGCCTGCCATAGGAGTGGCTGATAGGTACACATGTGTCTATATGTAAGATAGGTATAGGAATACTACACCTAAGCAAGGAGTGATTACACGACCTTGCCCCAGCTGAGTGATCAGCCAGTTGTGTCATAATGGAAGGCCAGGCCAGGGGTGGCATAATACATGCTGCAGCCCCTGGTAGGCCTAGGGTACACCTATGCCCTGGGTACCTAAGGTACACTGTACAGGGGCCAATAAGGTGATCCTATCCAAATGGGTTATGCACCTAAAGTACATAGTATCAATTTAGAGAGAGAACAGCAGGGTTGTGGGTCTGATTAGCAGGCCCACAGCCACATCTAAGTCGAAAACCAGTAAAGCAAAAGCAAAAAGTGGGGGTGAACATAGAAAGCAGACCCTACTCTCCTACACTTTGCCTGGGAGGGGAGCTTACACCACACTCCCACACACTGGATTCCCCTCTGGAGCAAGGGGAGTTGCCATACTGATTAGGAAAACTCCCCCCTTCCACACGACGAAGACCTGGACAGACCCAAATGGTACATTCCTTGTGGCCCAGAGAACCTTTGATCAGCATCTATGCCCCGCCACATTGCAAAATCTTACACTAGATGCAGTGGCGGAGATACATTTGGAGTCCGGCCCTTCTACACATATCATTGGTGGTGACTTTAACGATGTAATAGACCTGTGTTTAGACCAAACACATACAAGCGAAAGGACATGCATACCCACCCCACTGGCTGACTCAGTTGACCGTACCAACTCATACTTTTCTCGTGCCCACAGGGTCTTTCTAGACTTGACTATCTCTAGCTCCAGCGGTTGATAGACAGATCACAGAAAGGGTGGATTACCTGGCCAGAGGAATATCCGACCACTAGTCCCTTTGGTTAACAGTGGGAGGAAGTGTGCATAGACCACAACAAGAATGGAGACTGAATGCCTGGGACCTGAATGACAACGCAGGCGTGAGATCCGAACAGATACCGAGCTATATTTCTGTGTAAAACGAGAGCTGAGTGTCCTCGACAGTTACTCTATGGGAGGCATACAAGACAGTGTTACGAGACAGAGCAGTGAACGCAATAGCCCTTAAGAGAAGGGAGGAGACCCACTGTGAGAGGCTGGCTTAGTATATGTAAGTGTAGCACCCTGCACTAATCCGGACAACCCTTATGGTGATTTTAGTGGTCATAGGCAACTTTAGAAAGCTCTCTAAGTGCTAGTTGTGGAGCGCAGTCTTCAGGCTTAGCCCAGAAGGAGTGTAAAGCAGCTTATTTTACCAGTACTTAATCTTATGGTGTAGGTTAAGTGAAAAAGAATCACACAGTGGATTTATAAAAATAGGTATTTGTAGGAGAGTAGGGTCTGCTATCCTATGGTCACCCCAAATTTTTGCTTTTTGCTTCACTGGTTTTTGACATATTGAGGCTGTGGGCCTGCTAATCAGACCCCCAGCCTGCTGTTCTCTCTACTAAATTGACACTGTGCACCCTAGGTGCATAACCAATTGGAATTGGATCACCCTGTGAGCCCCTGTACCAGTGTACACTAGGTACCCAGGGCATTGGTGTATCTAAGGCCTACCAGGGGCTGAAGCATGTATTGTGCCACCCCTGGCCTGGCCTAGCAATTTGACACAACTGGCATTTTACTCAGCTGGGGTAAGTTGGTGTAACCACCTCTTACTTAGGTGTAGTATACCTATACCTAACCTTAAATGGGACACATGTTAACCTATAAGTCACTCCTATGGCAGGCCTTGACAATCCTGAAGGCAGAGTGCTTGGTTCCATGTGAGATGGTGCTCTGGCATGAGCTGAGCCTGTCTGCAGTGGTCGGAACAACTTCCTTCTACTGTTTCCAGATATCATCATACCATATACTCTTAAGTGCATTATGAACCTCGCGGTTAAATGCTATCTTTGGTTTGGCTTTATCAAAACATGTCGAGTAAGGTGTCATACGAATTGGAATACTAACCCCTCGCCAATTCTGGCGACGGGGTTAGCATTCCACCCTTCTAGAGGGACACGACATGTACAGTACCTGAAACCCGGGTAAAATCAGACATAGCCTCAGCTCCACAAAATGGATGCTGCCACCACAGACACAAGTCTGCCCTCCTGCTGCTGGGAGTCCTTCCAGCTTGGGAGACGTGGACAAAGGGTTTCCTGCCAGGGGAGGTGCGTGCACCACCCCAGACAGGATTTTGTGTATTGGTCAGGTAGGGCTTGAAAGAAACCAGACATGCCTGAGGCTCACAAGGAGCCTCGGTGCATATGCCAGTTCAAACCGGTCCTGGGGCACACCAGCCCCGGACCTGGGGCGAGCTGGACAAATGATTGGGGGTGTAACCACCCCCCTTCCTGGTCCCACCCTTAGGGAGGGACCTAGCAGGTAGTCCGGCCCCTAGAATCCGCTTAAAGGTAGGAGCTGTGTCCTAAGACTTCAGACATCCTGGAATCAACTTAACAACAAGAAGAAGACGGGAACTTCGACGCTCTGCTGCACAGAGGACTGAAGGAAATCTCCCCTATGGTCAGGGAGTGACCATCTTGCTAACGCAAGCACCAACCAGCTATTGAACGTCTGCTTTGCTGCCGCCTCCTGCCGGAGCCCGAGCCCAGAGCCCGACAAGACCTGGACCTCCAGACCTCTCACCGCCCGATCCACAGTCCCTGAGAAGAAGGAACCCGTGGAGGCACCGAGACACGTGGAGCCAGCCATCTTGGAAGACCGACGACAAGCTGCAAGCGCAACGACAGAGGCTCCCTCCGAGTTGTGCTTTGGGTCCTGAGAAGCCCAACCATCGAGCAGCATCTGCACCAAAGGTGAGCCCTCCAGCATCTCCACGATCTGCGTGGGGCCCCTCTGTACTTTGCATCTCGACGCGCCTGCCCGGTCCCTGGCCCGTTGGCTAGTGGCCATTTTGGCGATGAAACTTGAAATCAATGACGCTGGTCTGGTTGCTCCAGACTGGCCCTAGCTGCTCTCCAAAAGAGCAGCCCCTCTGACCTTGCTGGTCAGAACAATCAGCTTTCCTCTCTTTCCACAACTCCTGCCTTTGCCAAGGCTTGTTTGCTTCTTTCGAGTCGCCGACACCGCCGACAGCGAGAGCCTGCGTGGGACAGCTCGTGACTTGACTCCTGGACGTCGTCGACCTTCAGGGACCACGTGGCTGCGGAGACAAGCTACACCTCTTTGCCTGTTTGCACCCGACATCGCCTGGTATCTACCTGGTGCCACGCCGGTCACTGGCTAGTGACTGTGAACACTGTCCCCTCTGCTTTCAGGTCTTCTACAACTCTGATCCACCCTTGGATCCACCGCATCTCTTCTGGACCGACCGCCTGCAGCATCTTTGCCATCAGGCCCCATTGAATCGATAGGAGAAACCCGACGCACTTCGAGACCTATGCACCCGCTTCCTGTGGGTGAGGTAAAGCTGGCACTCCGGTGCCCAAGTGTAGAGAATCATCTCTAGTGTCTGTGTTTTGAATCTTAAGATCGTAGTCCATCCAGAAGACCCCTTCTGCAGTAACTTTGTAACTTTTACGCACCCATTGAAAACCTATGGGAGCCCGCGTGTAACTTTCCTCACAGCACACGCGACCCGTGGACCTCCTGGTCACTAACTGAAGTTAGCTCCTTGTAGGCCCAGCGATTCTAGAGGCCCTAGGCCTTTTCCCTTTCCTGTTCGTGGTACTTATATCACTATTTTAGTATATGGTTTGAGTGGCCACCAGGGCCCATCCATATAACGTGCAACTTCTGTATATTATAACGTTGTCTTGTTTAACGATTTGTGCTCCTGTGCTCATAAAGAGTCTAGGGGATACTTTGAGAAATAAATACATATATATTTTCAATATATATCTGTGTGGTGTCCTTTCATTGGTATAAAGGGGGATTGCATTTGGTAAAACAGCCTGCTTAACACGCTTTAACGAGTTTAGCCTCAAAGACTGCTTAGCCTACGCTACCACTAGGGCAGCTAGTCCGAAAAGGTTGACTTACAACCACACCATAAGGGTTGCTTGGCATGGTACAAGGTGGTCACTTTAACTAGTTAACATCATATACCAGGCCAACTTCTCACAGTATTTTATAACAAACACTCACTAACACAATGTATTATCTCCTAACCGGAGATAAAAACAGAATACACACTGTACCTAGGAAATAGAGCACGTAAGTAGTACAAATACACAGTGGTCTCTAGAGGGAGACCAAACCATACACTAAAATAGTGGAATGCGCACCACGACTCAAGTCAAAAATGGACTCAGAAGATGTGGAAGAGCCGGGGACCCAAGGAACCACCTGAGGTGAGAATCTAGCAACCCTACGGGGGTTGTGTGCAGAGTGGGAACACAACTGCGTGCTCAATGTTAGACCATGGGTAAATCGCAGTTGCAATTTTAAAGAAGAAGGACCCTTCCCAGTGGACTGAAGAAACCTCATGGAAGATGGAAGGTTGGAGAGTCACCCCCTGTGTGGATACTCCAGGAACCTGGATACCTACACCAGGGAAGCTGGGTGCCTAGGTGTCAAGTGACGTTGGAAACTGCCATGGATCACAATTGAGGACTTCAGGAAAGATGCAGCTGTAGGTGAAGACAAAGCAGTCCAGTGGAACCCAAAGGTGGATTTAAGATGAGAGGTACCTGCAAGTAGAAGGGGATAGTGTCTATGCCACTCAGGAGTGACCAGGAGGCACGTAAGACGAATGCCCACCGATTGTCTGAGATGCAGGAGAGGTTGACGTGCCCTTGTAGTTGCAGCTGACCAGGACCAGGCTATGCTGTAGAAGAGCAGGAGCCGTTCACGAGCTGTCCCACGTCAGATATCAAGAGCCAAGGGGTCTGTGTCTGGCAGGGGCACCAACAAGCCTTGGCAACGGCAAGCATGGTCCAAGTGACTCACCACAAGCAGGATTTGCAAGAGGACCTCGAGCAGATCACCAATGAAGAAGGCCCACGGTGCAGAGGAAGCGGTGAGGGTGAAGAACATGGTTGCAGAAGTTGCTTGCGGTTGGAACTCTTGAAGCCCAAAGATCTCTGGAGGAGAGAGTCAACAAGCCTTGGCAACGGCAACTCAACACGTTGCACAGAGGTTCTGTTCCAGCGGTTCTGACAAGGGATACTGGCCTCACACTTGGTATGAAGGCAGTGCAGGCCTCGAGGAAGTTGCAGAATCACCACCTGTGTTGCTGAGCCTTTCAGAGTCTGTGGGAGCTCAGTATCAGCAGACCAGTAAGCTGCATTGCGGTGCCTGCAGATGCAGGGGAGTGACTCCTTCACTCCAAGGGAGATTCCTTCAGGTGTCTTGGATGTCCACAGGCCTGGTGAAGAACTTGTGTGGAACACGGGCACAGACGTTTCAGAAGCTGGCAGGACAACGAGACCAGGATCTCCAGGAATCTTCCCCATTGTAGTCTCGGTTCCCAAAATGAAGTCCAGCGAAGTCCAGAGTGCCCAGATGGTCGAAGTTGAAGTGGTGTATGATCTGAATCTTGTCCCATGATGAATCTAGGGACCCACCCACAGGTAATCCCTTAAGTACCTTAGGGAAAGGGTTGGAATGACCTTTCCCTAGGAGGGGTCGGACAGTGGGGAGGTTACTCCTAGGTCCTTTGTCCAGTTTCGTGGCAGAGCAAGAGCCATTTGGCTCCCTGAACTAGTTTGAACTAGAGTATGCAAGGAGGGCACCAAATGTGCCCTTCAAGCAGTCTCAGTGGTGCTGGCAAGCGCTCCCACCCTACCCCTATGCACTAAACCCTTTCTGAGAGGTGGTCACACCTCCCTGTGACAGGATACATATTGTTCTGCCTTCCCCTGCTTGAGCTTGGCTCAGCAGCAGGAGGGCAGATTCGGGACTCTGATCAGCAGCAGCTATAGTTGCCTGTTCGGCTCTAGAAGACTGGTACTGGGAGCACCGAGGGCCACCTGGAGGAGCTTTACAGTGCATAGAATCATACCTCCACACCGTTTACAATGTGGGGGTATGATTCCAACATGTTTGATACCAAACACGACATGGTTTGTTACACCCAGTTTAGAGATGGTAACAGCATAATGATGCATTGTCACTCTATGGGCCTAATTTATGAGACCTCTTGCGCCACCGGAACGTCACTTTTTGTGACGTTCCATGGCGCAGGAGCCTTCTCCATATTTACGTGCAAAAACAACAGTTGATGGACAGAATGCAGAACAATGTCATGCATTCACCCCAGTGCAGAGATCTGGGCCTAAATCCATCGTTGTTTTGCTCACCATGCCATTCCAGTTTGAACTCAGCCATATGCAAATCAGTCTTGACCCTGTACCTCATGGGAACAGTCCACCTCGAACTGCCAAACCATGTCCTCCTTCAACTGGAAACAAGCATCCTAGGGCCGGTTTCGGGGTTTCACCCCTCTTCAGCCAGGATAGCTTGATTCCAGTGGCATGGAGAGCACGAGACCCACGTCTGGGCATTTCCGTCCGACTCGGGGTGACAAATGCAAAAACAACAGTTGATGGACAGAATGCAGAACAATGTTATGCATTCACCCCAGTACAGAGATCTGGGCCTATAGCCATCGTTTTTTTGCTCACCATGCCATTCCAGTTTGAACCCAGCCATATGAAAATCAGTCTTGACCCTGTGCATCATATTTACGTGGCAGCACTAAACCACTTTTTTGGGCTTAATACTGCCTAGTAAATATAGCTCCCTTTAACGCAGTTTTCTGCATTAAAGGGGCGTGCAATGGGTGTTGCTGGGGGCGGACCCAGCAACATCAATGGTTTTTTGACACTGCCCCAGAGGCACAACGAGGAGAAATATTTTTATTTCTCCTTGTTTTTCATTTTTCTATGTGTGCTGCATTCTTAAGCACACATAGAAAGACAAAAAGGCCTCTTCTGATTGTTTCTGTGCAGGAAGGTTTACCTTCCTGCACAGAAATAATCATCCCCGCAATGCAGGCGCCCTTGCCCCATGGTGCAATGGTGCCTGCACTGGTGCACAGCAGCCCATTGTGCACCGGTGCTGGGGAAAAGAACAGGAATGCGCTGTACCTGATAGATACGGCCTATTCCTGCCCTTTTCTTTTACCATAGGGCAGCGCAGCAGGAAGGCCTGCGTCCCTGCCATATGGTAAAACCTCATAAATGAGGCCCTATATGTTATATTGGCTGAGGCACTTATAACCTGGGAGAAGGGACTCCAAAGGTTGTGGGGGTGTCCTGCTCATTCAGGGGCACCCTCACTCTTAGAACCGAGCAGCCTGCCTTCAGGATTGAAAGGCCTGCCTTAGGGGCGACTTATAGGTTTTAAGTGCAGTGACCTCAGATATAGAGGAACCTATATCTCTCATAAGTAGTGCTAGCACCAGCTTACCCAGGCTGCAATGACAGGCCTATAGCCATAGTTTGAGTGGTCTCTCATGGGTGGCATAATATATGCGTCAGCCCATGGGAGACCCCTGGTGTACCTATGCCCTGGGTACCTTAGTACCATATACTAGGCACTTACAAGGGTACACCAGTAACCAATCTGGAGTGTACCTAAGTACTCATCATGTCCAAGAAGAAGCACAGAGACTGGGGTCCTGATCAGTAGGATCCCAGTCAGACTAGTTGTAGCAAACTGGCTCTATATATACTACACCAAAGTGAGGTATAGTGTGTATAGAGCCCAGGTGACCCCAGAGGTAGGCAGAGGTTAAAGTTAGATAGAACCTTACTCTCTATTTGTGGTAGAGTTATCGAACAGTAAGGCAGTATCAGAGGACAGTGTTAAGCATTTGATGTACACACTCAGTCAGCAAATGGTCTCACACACTCAAGAACTGAACTCTAGGCCTATTGTATTTGTATAAAAAACTACATACTGTTGCCTGGCACAGGTAAGCATTAAATACTTTACAGTAATAAGTTGCTGATTGTAGAACAGTTTGAAAATGCAATAGGAATTGTACTTTGTTTGATTTACAGGAGATGCAGTAAGTTGCAATACTTAGCAAATACAGTACACTGAAATGAGTAGGCTTTTTCAGTGAATTACAGGTAAGTTACTATTCACGTTACTTTTCTAACTCAGTGCTGGATACCTAGATTCAGCACTGGGACATTTCCTGCAAACAGGTAAGTAAATACTTTTTGGTTATTCGTGCGATTTTTAAAGAATATTTTTAGATTTCAAAACTCCACGCTTGAAAACTTTTTGGAAGAAAATTGTCAATGTTATCCTATGGAGGAAAAACAGGTTATTGGTTCACAGGTAAGTTATCGACTGTGGGAGTTAAGGTTCTGGGGTTAGATTCAGGGGTCCCCCAGGGTCAGTGATGCACGCTTGTTTCACCCTCAGTGGCACTAGGGCGGCCGGGTGCAGAGTGTTGAGGCCCAATGTTATCCAACGGGGAATAGGAGGCCTCCGGTTGGTTGCTGCTGGCAAGCAGGCCACTGGGTTTTGGGGGCAAGGGTCCCAGGGTTTAGGTCAGGGTAAACAGGGAAACAAAGTAGCACAAAAGGTGCACCCTCAGTGGCACTGGGCGGCCGGGTGCAGAGTGCTGTTTCGACGTCGGACGCCCTGTTATTTCCAATGGAGAACCTCCGGTTTGCAAAAACCCTGCAGGCAGGGAGACGAAGGACCTCTGAGTGTGAGGTAAGTTGGGAACATGTACCAAGCGGTGCGAGCCAAAGGGGCACTCCCTAAAGATCTCTGCAATGCCACAGTGGTGGTGATTTCCAACTCAGGGAAGCACCCCACAGATTGTGGGTCTTAGCGTCCAATATCTACAACTCTGGCCTCGATCCTTGCGGCTCACCTGTTGCCGGAAAACACTTCCCTCAGTCACCATGATCAATTTGGCTTCATACCTAAATGAGCTACGAGCTTTAATCTCCATCGCTTGGCCAACTGGTTGGATGCAGTGAAAAATCGGTCCACCCCACATGCATTCCTCTCCCTGGACGCCGAGAAGGCCTTTGATGCTGCTCATTGGCCATTTATGCACCAAGCCCTGGTAACATTTGGATTTGGTCCTGGCTTTATGACATGGGTGGAATTGCTCTATACCAACCCGAGAGCCAGAGTTCGAGGTAACAGGGTGATATCGGCCAACTTCCCAGTGCAAAGAGGTACTAGACAAGGCTGTCGTCTGTCCCCCTTGCTATTCCCTCTGGTACTAGAACCACTGGCATGCTCGGTCAGAGTGCATCCAGAACTGAGCGGATTTAGAGATGAAATTGGATGCCTCAGAGATGAACGGATTTCGCTGTTCACGGACGCCATCCTACTTTATATAACTAATCCGACAAGACACTCCCATTGATACTACAACTGTTCAAGGAATATGGTAGCCAGGTGGGATACAACATAAACTGGAATAAGTCAAGCCTTTTTCTGTGGGAGGAACCCTAGATACACACAAAATACCGGGACACCTTCACATAGTCAAGGATAGATTCCGTTACCTGGGGTTCTACATCTCCACCAACAAAGTGGCTTGCTTTAACTATAACATTAAGCGGGTTCTCACGGAATTCCGTGAAGAAGTGGGGAGATCGAGGCTGCTTCCTCTGACACTGTTGGGTAGAACCACTATGTATAAAATGATTACCTCCCTAAACTACTTTACACTCTGCAAAATACATATCACAGGGTACCAGAGGCGATTTTTAAAGCCATCAATTAGGAACTATGCACACTACCATATGGGATGGGGGTCACCCAAAAGTGGCACTACAGACATTGTAATGTAATCAGTACAACGGGGGGATAGCCCTGCCTGATATACAGTCCTACTTTAGGGCCACACATCTCTTAGTAATCAACGAATGGGGTCAAACATCGGGAAATCACCCCACTTATGCTCTAGATAAGCTATAGTTTGAGAAACACATGTACCTTCACAACATATATGGGGACGCAGGAGTCTGTAGTCTGCTGCCAGCCACACAGAGGACGATTGAGGCCTGGAAAGGGGCGGAACGGCAAATGAGATGGGGCAAAACACTGACAAGGGAGACCCTACTATATATATGTATATACTACAGGCTAGGTAATAATTCATCAAGCCACCACCCCATTAATGCTGGGAATTCTATTCCTCGGACAAACGTTTGGGTAATAAGTGTACCTTAACCTGTGTCTTACTAAACACTAAATCTCTCCCTAAGCATAAATATGAGCTCGCTGACTTCATAGATCAGTATGCGCCAGACATTCTGTTCCTTACAGAGAGATGGACACATAGCTCCTCTGAACCCGACCGAAACGTCACCCTACCACCTGGTTTCAAACTGTTTGAAATCGATAGAGTAGGACAAAGGGGGGAGGTTGTCATCGCTTATCGCTCGAACATTAAAGCCACTTTTTCCAAAAGCCTTCTACTGAAGGAAGAGTCAATCTTGTTTAGTTTTAAATGTTTTAATACTTTGGTTTTTACTGGAATATTAGTTTACAGACCACCAGGACCGGGGACCCAGAAACCCTTTTACTGACTCCATAGTTACTGTGCTCGAATCCTGCATGGAAGGCGCACCTTATTCCATTCTGGGAGATTTTAATGTTCACTTAGAATCCACAGAAAGTACGGACACTATTAATTTAATAGACAGACTAAATAGTCTAGGTTTAAAGCAAATCGTCACCAAGCCCACACATATTGGTAACCATACATTGGATGGTATCTTCACCAGTCACACCCAGTTAAATTTTACTAAAACTCTACCCCTGTCCTGGACAGACCACAGCGCCGTTTTTTTCGAAGTTCACATTAACGGCGCTCCTGTCAGAACCCCAACCAACAACAGAACGGGTGCACAACGCCCTTGGAAGCAGATAAATAGTCTTGACCTAGAAGCTGCCCTACAATCCCACAGCCCCCTCCTAGACTCAGATCCCAATAAAGGAGCTGCAAACTTTAACTGCTGGATCAAGCATGCTGTAACAAAACTAGCCCCTGAAATGTGCGTACGCACAGGAAAAAGATTAACATCAGCTCCTTGGTACACCAGCAAGCTCAAGGACCTAAAGAAAATCTGCAGAGCCAAAGAACGGCTTCGGAGAAAGGATTACTCAGAGGCAGGAAAAAATCAATGCACTGAGGTGATAGTAAACTACAAAGAAGCCATAATGGCCGCAAAAACCTGCTTCTTCACTGAGAAAATATCAGCCTCAAAAAACACGGCCAGAGAACTCTTCAAGACAGTCGTTGCGCTAGCCACTTTTGGTAAAAATAAACCGTTTAATCCCACCAGATAGTTCTGCGATAAGATTGCAACATTTTTCTATGATAAAGTGATCTAAGTTTATGATAAGCTTTCCAGTAACAATGACGAAACCAGACTAGTTCAGCCTAACAATGATAACGCCATTTCACAAGTTTATCTACAAGCATTTACCCCCTAACATCTGACAGAGTTGAGACGATTATTATGTCTACCAGTTCTGGATCCCCTTTGGACCCCTGTCCAGCCACGGTTTTCCATTTGGTCCCTAACACAGTCGCCAACTATCTGACACCTCTTCTAAATAATATTCTTGCCTCAGACTTTTTCCAGCAGATTGTAAAAAATCCTTGGTCAGACCCATCCAAAAAATACCATCCCTCAACCCCATGGAGGTGGCCAACTATCGTCCCATCACTTGTTTGCATTTATCTTCGAATATCCTAGGAAAAGCCCTAAACAAAGAACTGCTGTCGTTCATCGAAGCAAATCATAAACTTGATCCAGCACTACATGGATTTAGACCGCGGCACAGTATCTAATTTGCATTGATTGCAGCTACAGAAGATCTACGTGTCCAATTAGATCAGGGGGGAAAGCCTTACTGATCTTACTCGACTTATCGGCTGCGTTCGATACGGTCAACCATCAGATCCTTATCCAGCGACTATCGGAAATAGGGATTGTAGACAAAGCCCTAGAATTACTTCGGTCCTACTTACTAAATAGAGAACAATCTGTTATGGTGGAAGGGCACAAATCACACCCCTATGCACTACCGTGTGGGGTGCCTCAGGGTTCGTCACTTTCCCCGACACTGTTTAACGTATACATCGCTCCATTGGCAAAAGGTATACGTTCCCATGGTTTTACAGTTTTATGCTACGCTGATGACACGCAAATAGTCGTCACCCTCGCCCCCACCCCAGAGATTGTCGTAGTAAATTTTAACACATGCATGAGCCATATCATCAGCTGGATGCAGGACAATTGTTTGAAACTAAACACTGGAAAAACGGAATTGGTGATGTTTGGCAGGGACACCTCCCTCTGGAACTCTATATGGTGGCCAGAAATTGCCGGGCCCAGTCCTCAGCCAGCGAAGAAGGTGAGAAACCTTGGAGTCATGAAAGACGACCAACTCCTCTTATCAGACCAGGTTAACAGCATCACCTCTTCTTGCTTTCATACCTTAAAGGTCCTCCGAAAGATCCTCCCTTTCATTCCTATGTCCCTCAGGAAAACCGTTGTCACTGCTCTTGTAATAACTACAATCGACTACTGCAACTCCCTTTACCTGGGAGCCAGGAAGAGTGTGATAAAGAAGCTGCAGACACTCCAGAATGCCGCCGCTCGGCTACTGTTAAAAATGTCTAAATTCAGTCCAATAAGCCAAGCTATCTGGGAACTGTACTGGCTACCTGTTCAGGCTGGGATCCAATTCAAAGCGATGTGTATGGTGCACAAGACCTTACACGGGGCGGGACCTGCCCACCTTGACCAATACATTAAGCGATACACACCACAGAGAAGCCTTAGATCGGCATCAGCTTCTTTACTCGTAGTCCCAAGAGTAAGGACTGAGAAATGGGGCTGTAGAAGCTTTTGCAACCTGGCATCTAGGCTGTGGAATTCTTTGGACAGTCATCTCAGGAGTCAAACGAACTTGCTGCAGTTCAGGAAGGATCTAAAAACGTGGCTATTTGCCCCCGGCCCACACTAGTTTCCTTCCCGTTACTGTAACCTAGGTTTAGCTAGCGCTAAGACGCCATGGCATACACGCGCTCTATAAAAAACCCTATTTCATTTCATTTCACTATGGGAAGGCAGGAGATTACTGGAAATAAATGGGCTACAGAGCTTCAACCACTGAAATATGGTTGGGATATCTAGCTTGGGTAATATCCTAAAAGACGGCGACCTGATCTCCTTTGTTGTGCTCCAAACCGAATACCACTTAAAGCTCAGCCAAAGATATAAATACTTACAGCTGAAGCACACCTGGAAGGCAGGGGAAATAGACGCTACTGACATCCCTGAATATGCACCATTAGAGGGTAGACTATTGCAAGAAGAAATACCCAATAAAGCTGTCCCATGGACATACAAAACCTTAATCAACAACTCCCCGACAAACTGACATCTCTTAGGTCCGAAAGGGAAGACATCACTGGTCCATTAGAGGTCATTGACTGGGAAGGGGCCCTGATGCACCCAAGAGAGGTGGCAATCAAGCTATGACTACGAGTGATACAGTTCAATATCCTTCACAGAGTTTATTTCGACAGAGCATGCTTACACGCTACGGGGAGAGCGGAGACACCGAACTGCTTATGCTGCAAAATAGTTCGGGGTACTTACATACACACATTATGGGAATGCAACATATAAAAACTATCGGTCTCAGATACTAAGGGAGCTGAATGAAATACTAGGGGCACAACTCTCCATGGATTCTTAACACATACTACTGGGTGTCCTTACTCAAGTAGATCTCCCCGTCACAAACTCCTACAGTGCAACCTAGGGTCGATAGTCGCAAAAAGAGACCAAGCCCGATATCAGGGAGCCCGGAATCTGCCTACATTGGCTGAATGGAGAGCAAGCATGGACCTATACATGGGTGAAGAAAAGGTGACATATAAGGCTAGAAGATGCCCTAAAAAATTCAGCAAGATCTGGACCCACTGGCTGAGATATTACGGTTTTTGAAACAGATGAGGCAGGGATAAGTGGATCGCACCCTCACACACAAGTTTAGAACGCAAGAAGACGTAGGGGGTCATTGAGCCTCCCCATACCCCGAGGTCATGACATTCTGAGGAGTTTAATACTGAACTTGGATGGGGGAGGGAGGATTGGGTGTTGCAATGTACCCTTGCATCACTGCTGCCCCAAGAAACGATCATTTAATTCAATAAGGTAAAGTTTCTGTGTGCAAGGTTCACCTACCAATGCACTAGCTGATTTTATGTAAATAAAAACAGTTAAAAAAAAAAAACAATTATTAAGCAGAGCTAAATGAAACAGCCACATATCATAAGATCATTTGTATTCCAATGCTATAAACACAAAGATAACCAGAAGCCTCAAGCTAGTTAATAGCATGTGCAGGATTCACCTATCCACTGATCCATATAATTTTCTTATCTGAATTTCCTTATTTTCTTTCCCCTTAGTTTTGAGTCTGGACCCAGTGGAGAGAGATTACACCCTGCTCAACGCTGTGCGGCTAGTCGTGGCCGCCTTGCTGCTCAGTTTTCTGCTGATGCTGCTGTGGACCGGCAGAGCCCTGTGATGTAGCGCTTAAAAGTTTGAAAATTGTAGGGGTGCATTATACTCACTGTTAGTTGGCACCCGCACATAATCAAATGTGTGCTCAGGTATTTTGTGTGCAGTGTATTACGAATTGTATAACCTATATCGATTTTAATAGAAGTGCTAGCTATGTACAAGCCCATTGTAAACGTATTGGAGAAATGTATAGAGTATAGTTTATGTGAAATGTAATGTGGTGTTAGAAATGTGCACCCTAGACTTCGTGTCTGTAGTTTGTTTAGTTTGACCACACATGAAAGAAAGACGTAAATGTCAATACTGTGATTGAAACCTGCTTGTGTAACCGAAGTAGTGGCCAGAATTCGCATATATCGTTGAGGCGAAAGGCCTGGTATTTTCTTATGTTAGCCAAGGGCAATAGGCCAAAAGGGATTTATTCCAGTAGAGGTTTTAGGCTGTAGTAAATTGCAACTTAAAAGATGTGAAGAATGTCTGCTTTGCATGATCTCACCCCAGGTGCAAGGACAGTTGCTCGTTAGTAGAGAAGCTCTTTGTTCACAAATTGACTTATGTAGTAAAAGCCAGACATGGGAGTGTATTGGAATGTGCCAATCGTAACTCCTAGTGCGGATGGCGTCTGGGACTCAAGGCCAAGCGATGGACGATGGAACTGGACAGCGCTCTGTGGAAATTTACTGAAAGACGACCCCGCAGAAGAGGAGGCGCAAAGGGCGTGTTCTGGGATTTGGGGTTCTGTATTAGGGACAGCGCCCCGAGGGTGGAGGCAGATCAGAGCAGCCCTGAGCAGAGGAAGGCTAGGCGAAGAGATAGAGGGGGCAACTTAGACCAGCTCTCTAAGTGAAGTCTTCTTATGAAGTTTCACTCTGACACCTTTTATTTGATGAGGGTCTCAAGGGATTGCTAAGTAGGGATGTCATCTAGTGCAGAGTAGGGACAGAGATGGTATGGTTCAGTGTCCCTAGTATCGACATTTGCTTGGTGGTGTTCTACCTCATGCTTTTAGAGATTGTACTTTTAGTTATTTTTAGCCGTATGCGGATTCTTCGTAGAGTAGCTTTTGTGTTAGTGCCTATGTACATGTTGTGCCTCGTATTGAGGACTTTGTATTTGCAAATCTTCATGCTGATAATAAAAACCAGAGAGCCAAGAGATTAAGTCTCGAGTCCTTGATTATGGCAAATTGCGGACAGTAATTGATAATTGTGTGTTTTTCCCTCCACGCTATTGGGCAAGTAAAAAGGTCCATCTGACCAGAGTGGGTTCCAGTAGATAATTGCGAGATACCCAAATGGGCCGGAGCAGTTGGTAGCAAACGAGGATGGTTTCTTTCTGATAGCGAGGGAAGATTAGATAAGGATAAGTGACCCTTGAGGCCCAAGAGACGATAAGTGATGCTGAATCATCAGATGGCGAGCAGCAGACGGCAGCAGATGAGCATCGACGGCGAGTAGCAGCACGGCCGAAAGCAGCAGTTCCAGGAGTGAGTATGAAAATGAGATGTTGTAGATTGCGGTGTTGATTTGTTGTGTGATGTCTTGCGGAGTTGTTGTGTATGTCGTGTGATTGTGAGATCAGGCTGTGAGCGCGCGCAGCCCGGGAATTGTGGTGTAGAAGACACCTGAGATAGATTTTGTTGATCACCCAAAGGAGATCGTGAGGTACCATCGATCACCTGGACCGAGATAGGGGGAGCGAATGCGTGTGTGTATGGCAACTTAACGCTGGTCGTGGGTTGTGGTGTGCAGATCGGAGTGTTAGTAACCTATCAGAGGCGAGTCGTCTGGCCGGACGGGGCAGACGGGCGCCAATCGAGGTCAACAAGGTCGAGAGACTGTGGACGAACAGTCAGAGGCTGTGGACGGACAGCCAGAGAAGTAACTTAATCGGTTATTTCAGTGTATGAATGGGACGTGAGTAAGCGTGAAACAAGTTTGGAGAAGGGAACTGCTGCGAACGAAGGAAGGTGACGTCAGAGGGTGTCGCGCTGTGATAGGCCGGTTGGTGTGAGTCGCGCTGTTATTGGAGGATTCGGGAACAAGAAGTAAATAGAGCGCGAGATCGAATTTGCTCATTATGAAGTGCCTTAGGGCTTTGCGAGAGTTGTGTAGAGGCGATAAGCATGTGGTTGTTCGTGGGGGAGAAGAAGCCCCTCCCGAGGATACCCCGGCACATTATATGGCACAGAATGTGGGGTTACATACTATAGTTTGGATTGAGAATTGGCACAAGGTGACACAAGGTGAAGGGGAACTAGCTTTCCCGAGGTATGGCTCATTTAGACTAGCAGTGCTGTACCAACTGAAGACGGTGATGGGGTCCTTAAAACCCTTGCCAAGACCAGCACAGTTCGAAGCATTACATGCGTGGATTAGAGCAGCGCATGATAAGGAAAAGGGAAGAAGTCAGGAGAGGATGAGGAAGTCGATTAGGGCATTTCAGGATGCCAAGTGGGACGCAGCGGAGAAAAGATGGAGAGTGCAGACAATTGAGGAAGCGAAACTGTATCCCGCGCTAATGGAGGAGACTGGGATAAGGCATGGGAAAGCACAGAAAGAGGAAGATAGTGATTCTGATGATGGGGTATTGCAAAGATTGCTAGACGAGAGACCACCCCCTTATAATCCAGATGAAGAGGATGATAGGTGGGGTGAGAGGGGAGACTCTAGGAGGGTAACAATCCAGCCTGAGACCCGAGTGGAAGGGTTGGTTTCGTTTGAAACAGCGAGTTCACAGGGTCAGTCGGAGACCAGTGGAAGGATTGGAAGAGAGATGAGGTTACCGGATGCCTTAAGGGTACCGGTCACCATTGGACCGATTGTGTCGATATACAGTCCGGAATCAGAGGAAAGAGAGAGGTCAGAACGAGTGGCAGAAAGAACGAGGAGAGAAAGCGGGGAAAGTGAGTTGGAAGGGGCAACGGCCCGACCTCCAAGCCCTGTACAATGGAGTACGCCATTAGCAGCAGTGTCAGACACATCTAGGGGCGAAGAGGACGAGAGACCGGTGAGGCCGAGGACTCTGATGGAGTCAAGATCAGATTCAGGGTCATGGGTACCGCCAAAGAAGCAAATGAGCTGGAATATGGGCCGAGCGGGGACAACCCCAGTTGCCTTTACGAGCCATTCTGCTCCTATAGAACTACCAGAAGAAAGGAGAGAGCAGGAGCCGGAATGCGAGTATGATGAGGGACGTGGAGCAAGTTGTCAGGTGTTGAAAGGAGCCTTGAAGGCAGGAATGATAGATGTAGTAAGACTTAAAGCAGAGGCGGATGAAATAATATATGGGAATCTACCTCTTGAGAGAGTAGTGGCATATACTCCGGATGAATTGCTTTTTGTAGCAAAAGATGTGACTCGGAAAGCACGAGCGGCACATGAGAAACTGGCGGGTTTGGCTAGAGAATATGGGGTGGATCTATCCAAGACTAGAGCATTGCAAGGGAGCCATAGGATGCATTGTACCGAGCGGGAATTGGAAGAGAAAAGAGTTGTTGGTCTAAGGTCACATACTAGGGAACTGATTATAGCTATGAGAATATGGCTGATGCTTGACAAATGGCAAGAGAAATGGGCTAGGAAAAAGAATTCTAGAGGAGCGAAAGGAGGGAGCTCTGAAGGAGATTTGCAGGAGGTAAAGATCCTTCCCTTGAGAGAGGTGGCGAATGGAGGATATGTGCATGTGCCATGGAGCAGGGGGGATTTGGCATCATTTACGAATGATTTTCCCAGGCTCAGGGAGAAGCCTGCAGAGTGGTACAAGCAAGTTGAGCGTTTCGTTAAGATCTCGAAGGTGTTGTGGATAGATCTGAACACCTTATTCGATATCGTGGTTCCGGGAGATCTGTGGAACGCATGTAAAATTGCTGTTGATTGGCCGGACTATGAGCCTGATAGGAACATAGTTACAAATGGTCCGTCGCCCGTGGTAATGAGGCTGTACGATAAGGTAATTACCTGGTTGAAATCGAAGGTTTCACCCCAAGACATCGATTGGGTGAAGATAGACAGGACAGTGCAGGAGCCAAAGGAGACAGTACATGAATTTTATGAGAGACTTTTGAAGGCTTTTAAGCAGTACAGTGGTTTAGATGAGCTGGAAACGAAGGACATGGGACAGTTTGTGTCTAAGTTCGTGCTGGGTTTGAAGCCCGAGGTCAGTCTTATGATACAGCAGCATTTGATCTGTTGGCAGAATAAGCCCGTAGATGAGATCTTGCGGTATGCTAGGTACTGCACGGATGAGATTGAGTCCAAGCATAAGAAGATGAAGGATAACTTATTGCTCATTCAGATGCAAGCTGCTCAGGGACCGCCGAATGGGGGTCAGGTGGGGCGGAGACAGGGAAATTATCAGACAGGGAATCAGAACGCGCAGGGTCAGGGAAGGCCGAGGCCCGTTGACCCTAGGACAGGTATAGATGTAGCGATCTTGAAGAAGACGACAGCTTGTCACCAGTGTCACCAGGTGGGACACTGGAGGCGCGAGTGTCCCTTGAACCCCTATAATCAGCCGCAGATGGAGGGAGGAATGGGTCAGGTCTCTGGGGCGGAACAGGTACAGACGGTGACTGTACCGAGAATGATGCAAGGGGGGACCGGCGTCTCGCAGGTGCAGGTTCCCCAGCCACCCAGGATGCAGAACATACAGCAGGGAGCTCGGACTTATTTGCAGATGCCCATGTTCGAAGTGGGAGAGGAGAGGGATGCAGATTTGCTGGCGCAGCTAAGTCTAGGTCAGGATGACGATTGCCTCCTTAGGGCTATTCTAGAGGTAGATCAGAGAGGACCCTTTGTGGAAGCAGAACTCGATGGACGCCCGACTACCTTTTTGGTAGATACGGGGGCTACCAGGTCAACTATAAGATCAGCAGTAGTTCCGGGGGTAGCCCTTTCGGGGGAATGCATACAAGTGGTTGGAGTGGCGAACAAGAGACTAGTGAGCCCCTTAACGGAACCGATTCCAGTCAGGATAGGAAACTTTAGGGATCGACATCAGTTCGTGGTGTGCGATTCTAGTCCTGTTTGTCTGTTGGGAAGAGATTTATTGTGTAAGCTCAATTGCACAATTTACTGTACCCCGAAGGGAGTAGAGGTACAGACAAGAGATGATGACGCGACCTTTAAGGTTGCAAATCAGCGGGTGTGCGTGGAAATGTACCCGGCTTTGACAGTGGAGGAGCTTCCACAGGATTTGAGGGAGTCTGTATCGACCGATGTGTGGGATCTAAGCGGAGAGGAGATCGGCTTGGTCAGGGGAGTGGAACCAGTGAAGATACAGGTTAAGCCAAACGCGGAATTCCCGAGAACACCCCAGTATAAACTGTCGCCTGAAACGATTGCCGGGATCAAACCTGTGATTGAGTCTATGATTAGGCAGGGAATACTGGTGGAGATCATGGGTAGTCCATGTAACTCACCCATTATGGGACTGCAGAAACCAAGCGGGAAGTTTAGGATAGTGCAAGACCTGCGGAAAATAAATGACATAGTTGTTCCATGTTGTCCAGTGGTACCGAATCCATCTGTGATACTGTTCCAGATCCCATGCGAAGCTGGATGGTTCACAGTGATTGACTTGTGTCAGGCATTCTTTTCGATTCCCCTACATGAAGAGAGTAGATTTCTTTTTGCATTTAGGCTAGAGAATCGGATATTAACATGGTGTCGTATCCCACAGGGGTATACGGAGAGCCCGTCAATTTTTAATCAACTCTTAAAGAAGAATCTTGAAGGTCTTGTGTTGCCGAAAAACTCTGTTTTGGTGCAATACATTGACGACCTGCTTGTTGCGTCAGAGACAGAAGACGCTTGCAGGGTCGATACCATTGCGTTGTTGAACTTCCTGGGAGAGAATGGTCACAAGGTGTCTCCAAACAAGCTGCAATACTGTTTACCTGAGGTACAGTATTTGGGGCACAGAATTGAGAAGGGTAAAAGGAAAGTGTCTCCAGATCGCATTGATGCGATTCTGAGAATGCCAGTTCCCTCGACGCAGAGGGAAGTTAGAATGTTTTTGGGAATGGTGGGCTATTGCCGCCAGTGGATCCCAAACTTTTCCTTTGAAGCGAAGCCTTTACAGCGGCTGACGCGAAAGGATGTAAGTGATCCGGTACCATGGGACGACGACTGTTTGAAATCATTTCTGAGGCTGAGAGAAGCC
The DNA here is from genome assembly GCF_964204655.1 of Triturus cristatus. Lineage (NCBI taxonomy): Eukaryota > Metazoa > Chordata > Amphibia > Caudata > Salamandridae > Triturus > Triturus cristatus. Next base: position 567,258,852 of record NC_140579.1, on the reverse strand, counting down.
TTATGTAGCGCTCCTGCGTTGGGAATGCCGGATTACAACAAGGCCTTTGCATTATTCTGCTGCGAAAGAGAAGGTTGCGCATTAGCAGTGTTAACCCAGAATCATGGAGGTGTCCGTAGACCAGTTGCTTATTTCTCAGCTACTTTAGATCCAGTAGCTTCTGCGTTGCCCGGATGTCTCAGATCCGTTGCGGCAACAGGTGTCAGCATCGAGAGATGCGAGAGCATTGTGATGGGGCATCCTCTTACTGTACATGTGCCACACTCTGTTGAATTGTTGATGACTAGGACTAAAACACAGCACCTCACGAATAATAGGCTGACTCGTTATGAGCAAGTTATCCTTGCAGCCGATAATGTGACATTGAAGAGGTGTGCTGTTTTAAATCCTGCTACATTGTTACCTATTCCATTTATAGATGATAATGAAGATTGTGAGGACCATGATTGTCTCGATGTGACTGAACTATGCACCAAACCGAGACCCGACATTGTCGATGAGCCGCTCCCAGTGTCAGATGAGATTTTCTTTGTAGACGGTTCATGTTTAAGAGACAGTGTCGGTCGACTGAGAGCAGCGTTTGCTGTATGCACCATCACGGGTGTGGTTGAAGCCGCTTGTTTAGAAGGAGTACACTCCGCACAGGTGGCTGAGCTTATTGCTTTGACTCGTGCCTGTTTGGCAGCCGACAAGATCCGTGTAACTATTTACACGGACAGCCAGTATGGGTTTGGTGTGGTTCATGACTTCGGACAGCTATGGTCCCAGAGAGGGTTCATGACGTCTTCAGGATCTCCCATAAGAAATGGTGATCATGTGCGGAAACTGTTAAAAGCATTGCAAGGTCCTGATGAAATTGCTGTTGTTAAATGTGCTGCACACACAAAGGGGAACGATTTTGTTTCGTTGGGAAATAACTATGCTGATGAAGTAGCCCGATTTTGTGCAGAACAGGGATGCAACTTCACTGAGACCCACGTTGAGGAAACTGGGGAGGAGGTGGTGTACGGTCAGATGTTAGCAGTGGCCGACTCATGGGAGGAACTGAAACAGCTTCAGGAAGGGGTCTCGGATCAGGAACGTGACAGCTGGATACGAGCTGGATGTGAGAAGGGAGATGTGGATATATGGGTTTCGAATGATGGACGAGCAGTGTTGCCGGAAAGTTTGTTGAATCCCATGGCGAGGTTGATACATGGTGCTGTACATCTTGGTAGGGATGCCATGATGAGAGTGTTTCGTCAGACTTGGTACAACCCGAAGTTTCGTGCAGTGGCTGAAACCGTGTGCCAGAGGTGTGTCACTTGTCAACAGATGAATGTAGGGAAAAGAACTGCTGTGACATTGAGCCACATAGGGAGGTCAGGAGGACCTTTCAATAGGATGCAGCTGGATTTTGTCGAAATGCCGAAGTGTAATGGGTTGAGGTACATATTAGTGATAGTATGTGTCTTTTCCAGGTGGGTGGAGGCATACCCTACACGCAGATGCGACACACTCACAGTAGCGAAACTGTTATTGAGAGAACTCATTCCAAGGTACGGGTTCCCGACGTCCTTTGAATCGGACAGAGGAACTCATTTCCACAGCGAAGTTATGAAGTTGCTATGTGCTGCTTTGAATATAGACCAGAAGTTACACTGTAGCTATAGACCAGAAGCTTCAGGGATAGTGGAGCAGGTGAATGGAACTCTGAAGGCTCGGATGGCGAAAGTGTGTTCGTCTACGTCTCTGAAATGGCCTGACGCATTACCTTTGGTCCTTATGAGCCTCCGAAGTGTGCCTGATAGAAGGACTGGGTTGTCACCCCATGAAATCCTCATGGGAAGAGCGATGCGTTTGCCTGCAATACCTGCTACTGCTCTGATAAATATCACTGATGATATGATTCTGGACTATTGTAAAGGCCTTGCTGACGTGGTCCGTTCTGTGTCTCAGCAGGTGCAGACAGCAACGGTTCCAGCTGCGAGTGACCGGTGCCACGACTTGGACCCAGGCGATTGGGTCCTAGTCCGAAAGCACGTGAGGAAGAGTTGTTTGGATGCTAGGTGGCGCGGCCCTTTCCAAGTGATCCTTGTCACGAACACAGCTGTCAAGTGTGGAGGTTTACCGAACTGGGTGCATGCTTCTCATACCCGTAGAGTTCCAGCACCCTTGGAAGATACAGCCCCTCTCGAGAACAAAGATCCCAGTGAGCCGACAGAGCCTCCTGAGAGGGCCAGTCAAGCTGTAAGGGTTGCTGAAGCGGCCGATGGTGCACTGAGTCGAGTTGGGGGAGAACGTGAAAGGAGTACTGACCCAGAAACAGGCGAAAGAGCAAGAGGTGCAGTGGGTAGTACAGAATCAAGTTCTGCCGAAGAAGAGGAGGTCAGTGCACAGGGTATCGAAGGGAAGACCGGAGGCGTTACCGAAGCAGAAAGGGTTTGGCCCGCAAGACAGAACCGGGTAAACCTGAGGTTGGCTCCGGACACAGACCTTGCACCAGTTTCGGAGGAACCAGAAGAAGAATCAGGTGACGAGGAGAATCCTCAAGGTGGTGTGAGGAGGTCCAAGAGAACTCGAGTGCCAAGTCGGAAGTACGCTTCACCCGAGTGGGCATATCAAGTGACTGATGCCAGGGTTACCGAGCACGGGAAGGTTGAGGTCGATGACATTGGTCAACAGTGTCCCGCTCCAGAGGGTGGAAGTGTTGCTGAAGGTTCCGGGATTGGAGATCGAAGGAATTTTGACGATTCATATTCCGAGTCCGCCATTCCTAAGTGTCATTCGAGGTATGATCTTGGACAATTTGGAGTTCCCGACGTTCACGACTGTGCCAGATCCACAAGAACTGATCATTCTTAAGCTCGAAATATTGCAGGGAGTCTTGGAGCTGTTGGGACCAGCGCTTATGTTAGATTGATTTGAGAAGGTTGCAAGCAGAGAAGAAGATAACCTAGATCCGAGCGGAAGAAGAACAAATTTAGGGATTTTTCCGTTATAGAACGAAGAAAAGTTAGGGAGGTTTGCCTAAAGTTCACGAAAGAGACACTGATGAGAAAGAGACATACCCTTTCAGAGACTGTATTGGACACTGAGTACATTCCGAAGATGGCAGATCCTGCAAACCCACATCGTAGGGCTAAATTGATAATAGGCACGTTGGTAGGAGTTGTGATAGTCACCATATTTGCGGTAGTGATAAGTTCATACATGGTGGCTCACAGGCAAGAGGGGAAGGTTCAGGGAGCACCCACACCTATTACCCCAGGGCAGAGTGGTGTCAGTATCAGGGAACAGGAAACATCGAAGATGAGGGAGGATCGCAGACTACACATGGATTTATCGAAGGGTGATTTTAAGCTTAATGCGTATGCAAGGTTGCTGTATGAGTATGTTGATGCGATGGATGTGAAGGATTGCTATGTGTGTATGCAGTTGCCTGCTTCAGTGGATGAGGGTATCAAGTATCATCATCTTCCATTGACTTATGGGATTTCTTGTAGTTTATTACTCAGTTTATTTTATGACAGGAGACAGTTCGAGTATTTCTTTTCAAATTTTGATACGGTATTTCCTGAAGTTCCAGCAATCAAGCATTTGAACAAATATGATTCTAATAAGAAAGAGGACAGACTCCTGAAGTATTTTAGACCGACTATGAAGTTGGATACGGCGCATGCTCACAGGAATAACCTGACATGTGCGTTATCTGAGATAGAGAAGAAATTCATAGACCAGGTAGAGGACAGATACAGACGGTTGACCCAGACACGACACACCGGAGATAGCCCAGTAGATTGGACAGACGAGGAGAGAGCTCACAGATCCAAGGGAAGTTATGGACCAATAGCGTTAGATGAGGTACAGAGAGGGAATTTGTGTATTGGAAGGCCTCAATCCGATACGGATAAGGTCGCAGTAGGACATAGCACTTGTTCTCAGACCTTCACAGTGGAAGCTTCTGCTAAGAATTTTATGGTAGGTCCAGTAGAGGTAATTCCGACAGTATATTATGTATGTGGGAAGAATGCTTATGTCAGGCTACCTGCGAATTGGTATGGCATATGCTATTTGGCCATTATATTCCCGAAGATCTATCACACCGAGGACTTGGAGTTGTTAGAGACGAAGCGACAGTCCAGGAAACGTAGGGCTACGAACGCTGGTGCAGTGATTGGGGACATATACGGAGCAATGATACCTAGTATGGGTGTGGTGTTGAATGATGTGAAGATCAGGAGGTTGGCGACTGTGGTCGATGAGTTGTCTATGAACACGGCGAGATCTTTGTTGTTGGTGGCTGGAGAGATGTTGTCGATACGGAATATGGTTATGCAGAATCGCCTTGCTTTAGATGTGTTATTAGCCAAAGAGGGCGGAGTCTGCAAATTATTGAAGGTTCAGGAATGCTGCACATATATTCCAGACAACACGAAGGAGATAGGGAAGTACATAGACAACATCACGACTATTCACAAGGAGATTATGGATTTGACGGAGGAGAATGTGTGGGAGAAGATTGGATTAGGCTTTGGAAGAGTGGGAACCTGGTTTGCGAATTTGGGAAGGGGATTTCTGGGATCAGTGTTGAAGCCAATTATCATTGCTGTGGTTTGCGTGATTTGTTTGTGGGGATGCGTGAAGGCATGGAAGTGGTATCAAGGAGGCAAGGTTGAAAGGGCTCTTAAGGCAAACGAGAAAAGGATGGCGAAGCTCCAGGAGCAGCAATATGAGAGTCTTAAGAAACTAGAGGGAGTTCGACATGGCAAGGTTATGACTAGCGTGGTTTAAATCAGTTCTAAAGAAGAGAAATGTAATGGTGTGATGACGGATGTCATCAAAGGGGGGAACTGATGTAGCGCTTAAAAGTTTGAAAATTGTAGGGGTGCATTATACTCACTGTTAGTTGGCACCCGCACATAATCAAATGTGTGCTCAGGTATTTTGTGTGCAGTGTATTACGAATTGTATAACCTATATCGATTTTAATAGAAGTGCTAGCTATGTACAAGCCCATTGTAAACGTATTGGAGAAATGTATAGAGTATAGTTTATGTGAAATGTAATGTGGTGTTAGAAATGTGCACCCTAGACTTCGTGTCTGTAGTTTGTTTAGTTTGACCACACATGAAAGAAAGACGTAAATGTCAATACTGTGATTGAAACCTGCTTGTGTAACCGAAGTAGTGGCCAGAATTCGCATATATCGTTGAGGCGAAAGGCCTGGTATTTTCTTATGTTAGCCAAGGGCAATAGGCCAAAAGGGATTTATTCCAGTAGAGGTTTTAGGCTGTAGTAAATTGCAACTTAAAAGATGTGAAGAATGTCTGCTTTGCATGATCTCACCCCAGGTGCAAGGACAGTTGCTCGTTAGTAGAGAAGCTCTTTGTTCACAAATTGACTTATGTAGTAAAAGCCAGACATGGGAGTGTATTGGAATGTGCCAATCGTAACTCCTAGTGCGGATGGCGTCTGGGACTCAAGGCCAAGCGATGGACGATGGAACTGGACAGCGCTCTGTGGAAATTTACTGAAAGACGACCCCGCAGAAGAGGAGGCGCAAAGGGCGTGTTCTGGGATTTGGGGTTCTGTATTAGGGACAGCGCCCCGAGGGTGGAGGCAGATCAGAGCAGCCCTGAGCAGAGGAAGGCTAGGCGAAGAGATAGAGGGGGCAACTTAGACCAGCTCTCTAAGTGAAGTCTTCTTATGAAGTTTCACTCTGACACCTTTTATTCGATGAGGGTCTCAAGGGATTGCTAAGTGGGGATGTCATCTAGTGCAGAGTAGGGACAGAGATGGTATGGTTCAGTGTCCCTAGTATCGACATTTGCTTGGTGGTGTTCTACCTCATGCTTTTAGAGATTGTACTTTTAGTTATTTTTAGCCGTATGCGGATTCTTCGTAGAGTAGCTTTTGTGTTAGTGCCTATGTACATGTTGTGCCTCGTATTGAGGACTTTGTATTTGCAAATCTTCATGCTGATAATAAAAACCAGAGAGCCAAGAGATTAAGTCTCGAGTCCTTGATTATGGCAAATTGCGGACAGTAATTGATAATTGTGTGTTTTTCCCTCCACGCTATTGGGCAAGTAAAAAGGTCCATCTGACCAGAGTGGGTTCCAGTAGATAATTGCGAGATACCCAAATGGGCCGGAGCACCTGCACATGAACGTCTATCTGACGGAGGAATCAGAGGTAAAAACTCCAGTTTGGGGGAAGCACTGGTTAAATCTGCTGCCCAGAGCTAGATAGACGATTTTTCCTTCACTTCTGTGATGTGGTTGCTGTGCCTTCTTAGCCAGAGCCAGCAACAATCAGTCTCCCACACAGACCTACCGGACATCCGGCAGCCACACCATTGAGTCTCTCTAGGACCACATTCCATGGAAGAGACAACTCTCATCTCCAAGAAAACAAATATGTGTGATGATTGTGTCGGGGGCTTCAGGTCTTCTAGCTGGGATTCTAGGGGCAGTGGCCATATTTAGAGAAATCTTGGCATTTCCCTCCAGTGCGCTGCTGACTGTTGTCCACGTTGACTGGGATACAGTCCTGTTACTCAGATCAGGAACTGATTTACTTCTAGTTTTTATCTTTTATTCTTGCAGACTCATAGCGATACCTTTACACCCTCTTCAACTATCTGAGAAAGGAGCTTCCATGGATACTAGCACAAGAGCCAGTGCAGTCAGTAACTTCAAGGAACTCTAAACGCTACATTCTGCCCCACCTCCTTCAGAATAATGCAAAGATTTCAGGGTGGGATAGAGCCCATCCCAAAGAGGTTGCATCAACAGACCGTGGCCAAAGGGAGATTTTAGTGTAGGACAAATGTGGTCATTGCAGAAAATGTACATTGTAGCCCAAGTGGCTGCTCAGATAATGTCAAGCAGAACATGATTCTGAAAAACCCACTGCTGCTGCTTTGGATCTGCCTGTGACAGCGTGCACCAGTGGGGTTGGGGGAGGGTGGGGATCGAGGGGGCTCACTCATGGCAGAACACCCTTCAAAGCATCCTTAGTAGTGTCTGAGACCTCACTCTTCAAGGCACCCTCTGTGGAGACTGAGACCACACTCTTCAAGGCGCCCTCTGTAGCTTCTGAGACCTCACTCCTCAAGGCACCCTCTGTGGAGACTGAGATCTGACTCTTCAAGGCGCCCTCTGTAGCGTCTGAGACCTCACTCTTCAAGGCGCCCTCTGTGGAGACTGAGATCTGACTCTTCAAGGCGCCCTCTGTAGCGTCTGAGACCTCACACTTCAAGGCGCCCTCTGTACCGTCTGAGACCTCACTCTTCAAGGCGCCCTCTGTAGTGCCTGAGACCTCACTCTTCAAGGCGCCCTCTGTAGAGTCTGAGACCTCACTCTTCAAGGCACCCTCTGTAGGATCTGAGCCCTCACTCTTCAAGGCACCCTCTGTAGCATCTAAGACCTCACTTTTCAAGATGCCCTCTGGAGCATCTGAGACCTCACTCTTCAAGGCGCCCTCTGTAGCGACTGAGACCTCACTCTGCAAGGCGCCCTCTGCAGCGTCTGAGACCTCACTCTTCAAGGCACCCTCTGTAGCATCTAAGACCTCACTCTTCAAGGCGCCCTCTGTAGCGACTGAGACCTCACTCTTCAAGGCGCCCTCTGTAGCGTCTGAGACCTCACTCTTCAAGGCACCCTCTGTGGAGACTGAGATCTGACTCTTCAAGGTGCCCTCTGTGGTGTCTAAGACCTCACTCTTCAAGGCGCCCTCTGTAGCTTCTGAGACCTCACTCTTCAAGGTGCCCTCTGTAGAGTCTGAGACCACACTCTTCAAGGCGCCCTCTATAGCACCTAAGACCCCACTCTTCAAGGGACCCTCTGTAGCGTCCGAGACCTCACTCTTCAAGGCACCCTCTGTAGTGTCTGAGACCACACTCTTCAAGGCACCCTCTGTAGCGACTAAGACCTCACTCTTCAAGACACCCTCTGTAGTGTCTGAGACCTCACTCTTCAAGGCACCCTCTGTAGCATCTGAGACCTCACTCTTCAAGACACCCTCTGTAGTGTCTGAGACCTCACTCTTCAAGGCACCCTCTGTAGCATCTGAGACCTCACTCTTCAAGGCATCCTCTGTAGGATCTGAGACCTCTCTCTTCAAGGCGTCCTCTGTAGCCTCTGAGACCTCACTCTTAGAGGCACCCTCTATAGCGTCTGAGACCTCACTCTTCAAGGCACCCTCTGCAGCGTCTGAGACCTCTCTTTTCAAGGCACCCTCTGTAGCATCTGAGACCTCACTCTTAGAGGCACCCTCTATAGCGTCTGAGACCTCACTCTTCAAGCCACTCTCTGTAGCATCCAAGACCTCACTCTTCAAGCCACCCTCTGTAGCGTCTGAGACCCCACTCTTCAAGGCACCCTCTGTAGCGTCTGAGACCTCACTCTTCAAGCCACCCTCTGTAGTGTCTGAGACCTCACTCTTCAAGGCGCCCTCTGTAGGATCTGAGACCTCACTCTTCAAGGCACCCTCTGTAACGTCTGAGACCTCACTCTTCAAGGCACTCTCTGTAGTGTCTAAGCCCTGCCTCTTCAAGGCGCCCTCTTTATCATCTGAGACCTCACTCTTCGAGGCTCCCTCTGTAGCATCTGAGACCTCACTCTTAGAGGCACCCTCTGTAGCGTCTGAGACCTCACTCTTCAAGGCACCCTCTGTAGCGTCTGAGACCACACTCTTCAAGGCGCCCTCTGTAGAGTCTGAGACCTCACTCTTCAAGGCGCCCTCTGTAGCGACTGAGACCTCACTGTTCAAGGCACCCTCTGTAGTGTCTGAGACCTCACTCTTCAAGGCACCTTCTGTAGCGTCTGAGACCTCACTCTTCAAGGCGCCCTCTGTAGTGTATGAGACCTCATTCTTGAAGGCACCCTCTCTAGCATCTAAGACCTCACTCTTCAAGGCACCCTCTGTAGCATCTGAGACCTCACTCTTCAAAGCGCCCTCTGTAGCCTCTGAGACCTCACTCTTAGAGGCACCCTCTATAGTATCTGAGACCTCACTCTTCAAGGCACCCTCTGTAGCATCCAAGACCTCACTCTTCAAGGCGCACTCTGTAGCGACTGAGACCTCACTCTTCAAGGCACCCTCTGTCGAGACTGAGATCTGACTCTTCAAGGCACCCTCTGTAGCGTCTGAGACCTCACTCTTCAAGGCACCCTCTGTAGCTTCTGAGACCTCACTCTTCAAGGTGCCCTCTGTAGAGTCTGAGACCTCACTCTTCAAGGCACCCTCTGTAGCATCTGAGACTTCACTCTTCGAGGCTCCCTCTGTAGCATCTGAGACCTCACTCTTAGAGGCACCCTCTGTAGCGTCTGAGACCTCACTCTTCAAGGCATCCTCTGTAGCGTCTGAGACCACACTCTTCAAGGCGCCCTCTGTAGAGTCTGAGACCTCACTCTTCAAGGCGCCCTCTGTAGCGACTGAGACCTCACTCTTGAAGGCACCCTCTGTAGCATCTAAGACCTCACTCTTCAAGGCACCCTCTGTAGCATCTGAGACCTCACTCTTCAAGGTGCCCTCTGTAGCCTCTGAGACCTCACTCTTAGAGGCACCCTCTATAGCATCTGAGACCTAACTCTTCAAGACACCCTCTGTAGCATCCAAGACCTCACTCTTCAAGGCGCCCTCTGTAGCGACTGAGACCTCACTCTTCAAGGCACCCTCTGTAGTGTCTGAGACCACACTCTTCAAGGCACCCTCTGAAGCGACTGAGACCTCACTCTTCAAGACACCCTCTGTAGTGTCTGAGACCCCACTCTTCAAGGCACCCTCTGTAGCGTCTGAGACCTCACTCTTCAAGCCACCCTCTGTAGTGTCTGAGACCTCACTCTTCAAGGCGCCCTCTGTAGGATCTGAGACCTCACTCTTCAAGGCACCCTCTGTAACGTCTGAGACCTCACTCTTCAAGGCACTCTCTGTAGTGTCTAAGCCCTGCCTCTTCAATGCGCCCTCTTTATCATCTGAGACCTCACTCTTCGAGGCTCCCTCTGTAGCATCTGAGACCTCACTCTTAGAGGCACCCTCTGTAGCGTCTGAGACCTCACTCTTCAAGGCACCCTCTGTAGCGTCTGAGACCACACTCTTCAAGGCGCCCTCTGTAGAGTCTGAGACCTCACTCTTCAAGGCGCCCTCTGTAGCGACTGAGACCTCACTGTTCAAGGCACCCTCTGTAGTGTCTGAGACCTCACTCTTCAAGGCACCTTCTGTAGCGTCTGACACCTCACTCTTCAAGGCGCCCTCTGCAGTGTATGAGACCTCACTCTTGAAGGCACCCTCTCTAGCATCTAAGACCTCACTCTTCAAGGCACCCTCTGTAGCATCTGAGACCTCACTCTTCAAAGCGCCCTCTGTAGCCTCTGAGACCTCACTCTTAGAGGCACCCTCTATAGTATCTGAGACCTCACTCTTCAAGGCACCCTCTGTAGCATCCAAGACCTCACTCTTCAAGGCGCACTCTGTAGCGACTGAGACCTCACTCTTCAAGGCACCCTCTGTGGAGACTGAGATCTGACTCTTCAAGGCACCCTCTGTAGCGTCTGAGACCTCACTCTTCAATGCACCCTCTGTAGCTTCTGAGACCTCACTCTTCAAGGTGCCCTCTGTAGAGTCTGAGACCTCAGTCTTCAAGGCACCCTCTGTAGCATCTGAGACCTCACTCTTCAAGGCGCCCTCTGTAGCCTCTGAGACCTCACTCTTAGAGGCACCCTCTATAGTATCTGAGACCTCACTCTTCAAGGCACCCTCTGTAGCATCCAAGACCTCACTCTTCAAGGCGCCCTCTGTAGCGACTGAGACCTCACTCTTCAAGGCACCCTCTGTGGAGACTGAGATCTGACTCTTCAAGGCGCCCTCTGTAGCGTCTGAGACCTCACTCTTCAAGGCACCCTCTGTAGCTTCTGAGACCTCACTCTTCAAGGTGCCCTCTGTAGAGTCTGAGACCTCACTCTACAAGGCGCCCTCTATAGCACCTAAGAACCCACTCTTCAAGGGACCCTCTGTAGCGTCCGAGACCTCACTCTTCAAGGCACCCTCTGTAGTGTCTGAGACCACACTCTTCAAGGCACCCTCTGTAGCGACTGAGACCTCACTCTTCAAGACACCCTCTGTAGTGTCTGAGACCTCACTCTTCAAGGCACCCTCTGTAGGATCTGAGACCTCACTCTTCAAGGCACCCTCTGTGGCATCTGAGATCTCACTCTTCAAGGCGCCCTCTGTAGCGACTGAGACCTCACTCTTAGAGGCACCCTCTATAGCGTCTGAGACCTCACTCTTCAAGGGGCCCTCTGTAGCGTCTGAGACTTCACTCTTCAAGGCACCCTCTGTGGAGACTGAGACCACACTCTTCAAGGCGCCCTCTGTAGCGTCTGAGACCTCACTCTTCAAGGCACCCTCTGTGGAGACTGAGACCACACTCTTCAAGGCGCACTCTGTGGCATCTGAGACCTCACTCTTCAAGGCGCCCTCTGTAGCGACTGAGACCTCACTCTTAGAGGCACCCTCTATAGCGTCTGAGACCTCACTCTTCAAGGCGCCCTCTGTAGTGCCTGAGACCTCACTCTTCAAGGCGCCCTCTGTAGAGTCTGAGACCTCACTCTTCAAGGCACCCTCTGTAGGATCTGAGACCTCACTCTTCAAGGCACCCTCTGTAGCATCTAAGACCTCAATCTTCAAGATGCCCTCTGGAGCATCTGAGACCTCACTCTTCAAGGCGCCCTCTGTAGCGACTGAGACCTCACTCTTCAAGGCGCCCTCTGCAGCGTCTGAGACCTCACTCTTCAAGGCACCCTCTGTAGCATCTAAGACCTCAATCTTCAAGGCACCCTCTGTAGCATCTGGGACCTCACTCTTCAAGGTGCCCTCTGTAGCGACTGAGACCTCACTCTTCAAGGCACCCTCTGCAGCGTCTGAGACCTCACTCTTCAAGGCACCCTCTGTGGAGACTGAGATCTGACTCTTCAAGGTGCCCTCTGTAGCGTCTGAGACCTCACTCTTCAAGGCGCCCTCTGTAGCTTCTGAGACCTCACTCTTCAAGGTGCCCTCTGTAGAGTCTGAGACCTCACTCTTCAAGGCGCCCTCTATAGCACCTAAGACCCCACTCTTCAAGGGACCCTCTGTAGCGTCCTAGACCTCACTCTTCAAGGCACCCTATGTAGTGTCTGAGACCACACTCTTCAAGGCACCCTCTGTAGCGACTGAGACCTCACTCTTCAAGACACCCTCTGTAGTGTCTGAGAACTCACTCTTCAAGGCACCCTCTGTAGCATCTGAGACCTCACTCTTAGAGGCACCCTCTATAGCGTCTGAGACCTCACTCTTCAAGCCACTCTCTGTAGCATCCAAGACCTCACTCTTCAAGCCACCCTCTGTAGCGTCTGAGTCCCCACTCTTCAAGGCACCCTCTGTAGCGTCTGAGCCCTCACTCTTCAAGCCACCCTCTGTAGTGTCTGAGACCTCACTCTTCAAGGCGCCCTCTGTAGGATCTGAGACCTCACTCTTCAAGGCGCCCTCTGTAGCATCTGAGACCTCACTCTTAGAGGCACCCTCTATAGCGTCTGAGACCTCACTCTTCAAGGCACCCTCTGTAACGTCTGACACCTCACTCTTCAAGGCACTCTCTGTAGTGTCTGAGCCCTCACTCTTCAAGGCGCCCTCTTTATCGTCTGAGCCCTCACTCTTCGAGGCTCCCTCTGTAGCATCTGAGACCTCACTCTTAGAGGCACCCTCTGTAGCGTCTGAGACCTCACTCTTCAAGGCACCCTCTGTAGCGTCTGAGACCACACTCTTCAAGGCGCCCTCTGTAGAGTCTGAGACCTCACTCTTCAAGGCGCCCTCTGTAGCGACTGAGACCTCACTCTTGAAGGCACCCTCTGTAGCATCTAAGACCTCACTCTTCAAGGCACCCTCTGTAGCATCTGAGACCTCACTCTTCAAGGCGCCCTCTGTAGCCTCTGAGACCTCACTCTTAGAGGCACCCTCTATAGCAACTGAGACCTAACTCTTCAAGACACCCTCTGTAGCATCCAAGACCTCACTCTTCAAGGCGCCCTCTGTAGCGACTGAGACCTCACTCTTCAAGGCACCCTCTGTGGAGACTGAGATCTGACTCTTCAAGGCGCCCTCTGTAGCGTCTGAGACCTCACTCTTCAAGGAACCCTCTGTAGCTTCTGAGACCTCACTCTTCAAGGTGCCCTCTGTAGAGTCTAAGACCTCACTTTTCAAGGCGCCCTCTATAGCACCTAAGACCCCACTCTTCAAGGGACCCTCTGTAGCGTCCGAGACCTCACTCTTCAAGGCACCCTCTGTCGTGGCTGAGACCACACTCTTCAAGGCACCCTCTGAAGCGACTGAGACCTCACTCTTCAAGACACCCTCTGTAGTGTCTGAGACCTCACTCTTCAAGGCACCCTCTGTAGGATCTGAGACCTCACTCTTCAAGGCGCCCTCTGTAGCCTCTGAGACCTCACTCTTCAAGACACCCTCTATAGTGTCTGAGACCTCACTCTTCAAGGCACCCTCTGTAGCACCTAAGAACCCACTCTTCAAGGGACCCTCTGTAGCGTCCGAGACCTCACTCTTCAAGGCACCCTCTGTAGTGTCTGAGACCACACTCTTCAAGGCACCCTCTGTAGCGACTGAGACCTCACTCTTCAAGACACCCTCTGTAGTGTCTGAGACCTCACTCTTCAAGGCACCCTCTGTAGGATCTGAGACCTCACTCTTCAAGGCACCCTCTGTGGCATCTGAGATCTCACTCTTCAAGGCGCCCTCTGTAGCGACTGAGACCTCACTCTTAGAGGCACCCTCTATAGCGTCTGAGACCTCACTCTTCAAGGGGCCCTCTGTAGCGTCTGAGACTTCACTCTTCAAGGCACCCTCTGTGGAGACTGAGACCACACTCTTCAAGGCGCCCTCTGTAGCGTCTGAGACCTCACTCTTCAAGGCACCCTCTGTGGAGACTGAGACCACACTCTTCAAGGCGCACTCTGTGGCATCTGAGACCTCACTCTTCAAGGCACCCTCTGTGGCATCTGAGATCTCACTCTTCAAGGCGCCCTCTGTAGCGACTGAGACCTCACTCTTAGAGGCACCCTCTATAGCGTCTGAGACCTCACTCTTCAAGGCGCCGTCTGTAGTGCCTGAGACCTCACTCTTCAAGGCGCCGTCTGTAGTGCCTGAGACCTCACTCTTCAAGGCGCCCTCTGTAGAGTCTGAGACCTCACTCTTCAAGGCACCCTCTGTAGCATCTAAGACCTCAATCTTCAAGATGCCCTCTGGAGCATCTGAGACCTCACTCTTCAAGGCGCCCTCTGTAGCGACTGAGACCTCACTCTTCAAGGCGCCCTCTGCAGCGTCTGAGACCTCACTCTTCAAGGCACCCTCTGTAGCATCTGATTGATTGATTGATTGATGTACTTATAGAGCGCAGCTATCACCCTACGGGCATCTTGGCGCTTGCATTGGGAACCCGTCCTGGTTTTTCCCTGTAAGATAACCCGTACTGGGCATCCCCAAGGTGAAAGCCAGGCATCCCGCCGCGGGGGGCCGTTGTGGAGATTAAGCAGGCTTGTTGCCCAGAGCTGCATAGTGTGAACTCGTGCTTAGAGTGGGCACCGAAGCGAGAATTATCGAGTCCGTGGACAATTGGGCTCTGGACCCTGCCGCGTCGGGAATCGAACCCAGGTCCCGGGTCTGATCTCTGCTTCAGGGTATGCCTCCTCTAACCAGTGAGCTACACTTCTCATCTAAGACCTCAATCTTCAAGGCACCCTCTGTAGCATCTGAGACCTCACTCTTCAAGGTGCCCTCTGTAGCGACTGAGACCTCACTCTTCAAGGCACCCTCTGCAGCGTCTGAGACCTCACTCTTCAAGGCACCCTCTGTGGAGACTGAGATCTGACTCTTCAAGGTGCCCTCTGTAGCGTCTGAGACCTCACTCTTCAAGGCGCCCTCTGTAGCTTCTGAGACCTCACTCTTCAAGGTGCCCTCTGTAGAGTCTGAGACCTCACTCTTCAAGGCGCCCTCTATAGCACCTAAGACCCCACTCTTCAAGGGACCCTCTGTAGCGTCCGAGACCTCACTCTTCAAGGCACCCTCTGTAGTGTCTGAGACCACACTCTTCAAGGCACCCTCTGTAGCGACTGAGACCTCACTCTTCAAGACACCCTCTGTAGTGTCTGAGACCTCACTCTTCAAGGCACCCTCTGTAACATCTGAGACCTCACTCTTCAAGACACCCTCTGTAGTGTCTGAGACCTCACTCTTCAAGGCACCCTCTGTAGCATCTGAGACCTCACTCTTCAAGGCATCCTCTGTAGGATCTGAGACCTCTCTCTTCAAGGCGCCCTCTGTAGCCTCTGAGACCTCACTCTTAGAGGCACCCTCTATAGCGTCTGAGACCTCACTCTTCAAGGCACCCTCTGCAGCGTCTGAGACCTCTCTCTTCAAGGCACCCTCTGTAGCATCTGAGACCTCACTCTTAGAGGCACCCTCTATAGCGTCTGAGACCTCACTCTTCACGCCACTCTCTGTAGCATCCAAGACCTCACTCTTCAAGCCACCCTCTGTAGCGTCTGAGTCCCCACTCTTCAAGGCACCCTCTGTAGCGTCTGAGCCCTCACTCTTCAAGCCACCCTCTGTAGTGTCTGAGACCTCACTCTTCAAGGCGCCCTCTGTAGGATCTGAGACCTCACTCTTCAAGGCGCCCTCTGTAGCATCTGAGACCTCACTCTTAGAGGCACCCTCTATAGCGTCTGAGACCTCACTCTTCAAGGCACCCTCTGTAACGTCTGATACCTCACTCTTCAAGGCACTCTCTGTAGTGTCTGAGCCCTCACTCTTCAAGGCGCCCTCTTTATCGTATGAGCCCTCACTCTTCGAGGCTCCCTCTGTAGCATCTGAGACCTCACTCTTAGAGGCACCCTCTGTAGCGTCTGAGACCTCACTCTTCAAGGCATCCTCTGTAGCGTCTGAGACCACACTCTTCAAGGCGCCCTCTGTAGAGTCTGAGACCTCACTCTTCAAGGCGCCCTCTGTAGCGACTGAGACCTCACTCTTGAAGGCACCCTCTGTAGCATCTAAGACCTCACTCTTCAAGGCACCCTCTGTAGCATCTGAGACCTCACTCTTCAAGGCGCCCTCTGTAGCCTCTGAGACCTCACTCTTAGAGGCACCCTCTATAGCATCTGAGACCTAACTCTTCAAGACACCCTCTGTAGCATCCAAGACCTCACTCTTCAAGGCGCCCTCTGTAGTGACTGAGACCTCACTCTTCAAGGCACCCTCTGTGGAGACTGAGATCTGACTCTTCAAGGCGCCCTCTGTAGCGTCTGAGACCTCACTCTTCAAGGCACCCTCTGTAGCTTCTGAGACCTCACTCTTCAAGGTGCCCTCTGTAGAGTCTGAGACCTCACTTTTCAAGGCGCCCTCTATAGCACCTAAGACCCCACTCTTCAAGGGACCCTCTGTAGCGTCCGAGACCTCACTCTTCAAGGCACCCTCTGTAGTGTCTGAGACCACACTCTTCAAGGCACCCTCTGAAGCGACTGAGACCTCACTCTTCAAGACACCCTCTGTAGTGTCTGAGACCTCACTCTTCAAGGCACCCTCTGTAGGATCTGAGACCTCACTCTTCAAGGCGCCCTCTGTAGCCTCTGAGACCTCACTCTTCAAGACACCCTCTATAGTGTCTGAGACCTCACTCTTCAAGGCACCCTCTGTAGCATCCAAGACCTCACTCTTCAAGGCGCCCTCTGTAGCGACTGAGACCTCACTCTTCAAGGCACCCTCTGTGGAGACTGAGATCTGACTCTTCAAGGCGCCCTCTGTAGCGTCTGAGACCTCACTCTTCAAGGCACCCTCTGTAGCTTCTGATACCTCACTCTTCAAGGTGCCCTCTGAAGACCTCACTCTACAAGGCGCCCTCTATAGCACCTAAGAACCCACTCTTCAAGGGACCCTCTGTAGCGTCCGAGACCTCACTCTTCAAGCCACCCTCTGTAGTGTCTGAGACCACACTCTTCAAGGCACCCTCTGTAGCGACTGAGACCTCACTCTTCAAGACACCCTCTGTAGTGTCTGAGATCTCACTCTTCAAGGCACCCTCTGTAGGATCTGAGACCTCACTCTTCAAGGCACCCTCTGTGGCATCTGAGATCTCACTCTTCAAGACGCCCTCTGTAGCGACTGAGACCTCACTCTTAGAGCCACCCTCTATAGCGTCTGAGACCTCACTCTTCAAGGCGCCCTCTGTAGCGTCTGAGACTTCACTCTTCAAGGCACCCTCTGTGGAGACTGAGACCACACTCTTCAAGGCGCCCTCTGTAGCGTCTGAGACCTCACTCTTCAAGGCACCCTCTGTGGAGACTGAGACCACACTCTTCAAGGCGCACTCTGTGGCATCTGAGACCTCACTCTTCAAGGCACCCTCTGTGGCGTCTGAGATCTCACTCTTCAAGGCGCCCTCTGTAGCGACTGAGACCTCACTCTTAGAGGCACCCTCTATAGCGTCTGAGACCTCACTCTTCAAGGCGCCCTCTGTAGTGCCTGAGACCTCACTCTTCAAGGCGCCCTCTGTAGAGTCTGAGACCTCACTCTTCAAGGTACCCTCTGTAGGATCTGAGACCTCACTCTTCAAGGCACCCTCTGTAGCATCTAAGACCTCAATCTTCAAGATGCCCTCTGGAGCATCTGACACCTCACTCTTCAAGGCGCCCTCTGTAGCGACTGAGACCTCACTCTTCAAGGCGCCCTCTGCAGCGTCTGAGACCTCACTCTTCAAGGCACCCTCTGTAGCATCTAAGACCTCAATCTTCAAGGCACCCTCTGTAGCATCTGAGACCTCACTCTTCAAGGTGCCCTCTGTAGCGACTGAGACCTCACTCTTCAAGGCACCCTCTGCAGCGTCTGAGACCTCACTCTTCAAGGCACCCTCTGTGGAGACTGAGATCTGACTCTTCAAGGTGCCCTCTGTAGCGTCTGAGACCTCACTCTTCAAGGCGCCCTCTGTAGCTTCTGAGACCTCACTCTTCAAGGTGCCCTCTGTAGAGTCTGAGACCTCACTCTTCAAGGCGCCCTTTATAGCACCTAAGACCCCACTCTTCAAGGGACCCTCTGTAGCGTCCGAGACCTCAATCTTCAAGGCACCCTCTGTAGTGTCTGAGACCACACTCTTCAAGGCACCCTCTGTAGCGACTGAGACCTCACTCTTCAAGACACCCTCTGTAGTGTCTGAGACCTCACTCTTCAAGGCACCCTCTGTAACATCTGAGACCTCACTCTTCAAGACACCCTCTGTAGTGTCTGAGACCTCACTCTTCAAGGCACCCTCTGTAGCATCTGAGACCTCACTCTTCAAGGCATCCTCTGTAGGATCTGAGACCTCTCTCTTCAAGGCGCCCTCTGTAGCCTCTGAGACCTCACTCTTAGAGGCACCCTCTATAGCGTCTGAGACCTCACTCTTCAAGGCACCCTCTGCAGCGTCTGAGACCTCTCTCTTCAAGGCACCCTCTGTAGCATCTGAGACCTCACTCTTAGAGGCACCCTCTATAGCGTCTGAGACCTCACTCTTCAAGCCACTCTCTGTAGCATCCAAGACCTCACTCTTCAAGCCACCCTCTGTAGCGTCTGAGTCCCCACTCTTCAAGGCACCCTCTGTAGCGTCTGAGACCTCACTCTTCAAGCCTCCCTCTGTAGTGTGTGAGACCTCACTCTTCAAGGCGCCCTCTGTAGGATCTGAGATCTCACTCTTCAAGGCGCCCTCTGTAGCATCTGAGACCTCACTCTTAGAGGCACCCTCTATAGCGTCTGAGACCTCACTCTTCAAGGCACCCTCTGTAACGTCTGAGACCTCACTCTTCAAGGCACTCTCTGTAGTGTCTGAGCCCTCACTCTTCAAGGCGCCCTCTTTATCGTCTGAGACCTCACTCTTCGAGGCTCCCTCTGTAGCATCTGAGACCTCACTCTTAGAGGCACCCTCTGTAGCGTCTGAGACCTCACTCTTCAAGGCACCCTCTGTAGCGTCTGAGACCACACTCTTCAAGGCGCCCTTTGTAGAGTCTGAGACCTCACTCTTCAAGGCGCCCTCTGTAGCGACTGAGACCTCACTCTTGAAGGCACCCTCTGTAGCATCTAAGACCTCACTCTTCAAGGCACCCTCTGTAGCATCTGAGACCTCACTCTTCAAGGCGCCCTCTGTAGCCTCTGAGACCTCACTCTTAGAGGCACCCTCTATAGCATCTGAGACCTCACTCTTCAAGGCACCCTCTGTAGCATCCAAGACCTCACTCTTCAAGGCGCCCTCTCTAGCGACTGAGACCTCACTCTTCAAGGCACCCTCTGTGGAGACTGAGATCTGACTCTTCAAGGCGCACTCTGTAGCGTCTGAGACCTCACTCTTCAAGGCACCCTCTGTAGCTTCTGAGACCTCACTCTTCAAGGTGCCCTCTGTAGAGTCTGAGACCTCACTTTTCAAGGCGCCCTCTATAGCACCTAAGACCCCACTCTTCAAGGGACCCTCTGTAGCGTCCGAGACCTCACTCTTCAAGGCACCCTCTGTAGTGTCTGAGACCACACTCTTCAAGGCACCCTCTGTAGCGACTGAGACCTCACTCTTCAAGACACCCTCTGTAGTGTCTGAGACCTCACTCTTCAAGGCACCCTCTGTAGGATCTGAGACCTCACTCTTCAAGGCGCCCTCTGTAGCCTCTAAGACCTCACTCTTAGAGGCACCCTCTAAAGCATCTGAGACCTCACTCTTCAAGGCACCCTCTGTAGCATCCAAGACCTCACTCTTCAAGCCACCCTCTGTAGCGTCTGAGACCTCTCTCTTCAAGGCACCCTCTGTAGCATCTGAGACCTCACTCTTAGAGGCACCCTCTATAGCGTCTGAGACCTCACTCTTCAAGCCACCCTCTGTAGCATCCAAGACCTCACTCTTCAAGCCACCCTCTGTAGTGTCTGAGACCTCTCTCTTCAAGGCTCCCTCTGTAGCGTCTGAGACCCCACTCTTCAAGGCACCCTCTGTAGTGTCTGAGACCTCACTCTTCAAGTCACCCTCTGTAGTGTCTGAGACCTCACTCTTTAAGTCACCCTCTGTAGGATCTGAGACCTCACTCTTCAAGGCGCCCTCTGTAGCATCTGAGACCTCACTCTTAGAGGCACCCTCTATAGCGTCTGAGACCTCACTCTTCAAGGCACCCTCAGTAACGTCTGAGACCTCACTCTTCAATGCACTCTCTGAAGTGTCTGAGCCCTCACTCTTCAAGGCATCCTCTTTATCGTCTGAGACCTCACTCTTCAAGCCACCCTCTGTAGAGTATGAGACCTCACTGTTCAAGGCACCCTCTGTAGCATCTGAGACCTCACTCTTAGAGGCACCCTCTGTAGCGTCTGAGACCACACTCTTCAAGGCACCCTCTGTAGCATCCAAGACCTCACTCTTCAAGCCACCTTCTGTAGCGAATGAGACCTCTCTCTTCAAGGCACCCTCTGTAGTGTCTGAGACCACACTCTTCAAGGCACCCTCTGTAGCGACTGACACCTCACTCTTCAAGGCACCCTCTGTAGCATCCAAGACCTCACTCTTCAAGGCGCCCTCTGTAGCGACTGAGACCTCACTCTTCAAGGCACCCTTTGTAGCGTCTGAGACCTCTCTCTTAGAGGCACCCTCTGTAGCATCTGAGACCTCACTCTTAGAGGTACCCTCTATAGCGTCTGAGACCTCACTCTTCAAGGCACCCTCTGTAGCGACTGAGACCTCACTCTTCAAGGTGCCCTCTGTAGAGACTGAGAGCTCACTCTTCAAGGCTCCCTGTGTAGCCTCTGAAACCTCACTCTTCAAGGCACTCTCTGTAGTGTCTGAGCCCTCACTCATCAAGGCGCCCTCTGTAGCGTCTGAGACCTCATTCTTCAAGGCACCCTCTGTAGCGTTTGAGACCTCACTCTTTGGGCACCCTCTCTAGCGTCTGAGACCTCATTCTTCAAGGCGCCCTCTGTAGCGACAGAGACCTCGCTCTTCAAGGGACCCTCTGTAGTGACTGAGACCTCACTCTTCAAGGCACCCTCTGTAGTGTCTGAGACCTCACTCTTCAAGGCGCCCTCTGTAGTGTCTGAGACCTCACTCTTGAAGGCACCCTCTATAGCACCTGAGACCCCACTCTTCAAGGCTCCCTCTGTAGCATCCAAGACCTCACTCTTCAAGCCACCCTCTGTAGCGTCTGAGACCTCTCTTAGAGGCACCCTCTGTAGCATCTGAGACCTCACTCGTAGAGGCACCCTCTATAGCGTCTGAGACCTCACTCTTCAAGGCGCCCTCTATAGCACCTGAGACCCCACTCTTCAAGGCACCCTCTGTAGCATCCAAGACCTCTGTGAGAAGTTGGCCTGGCATATGCTGTTCCTAGTTATAGGGACACCTTGCACCAGTCCATTTCGACTCCTATTGATGATAGGTTTAAGACAACCTTTAAAGAAAGCTATCCTAGTGGTAGCTGTGGAGAGCAGCCTTCAGGCTAAGTCTTGAAGGAGTGTTAAGCTTATTGTTTTACCATAATAACCTCTTGAATAACCAAATGAAAGAGTAGCCCACACAGGTATATATATAAAATATATGTATTTATTCTAGACAGAATCCCACAGTCACTTTATGTGGCTAGTGGCAAAGTTACAATTCAAACAAGCATTTCTAAACACAATAAATAGCACAGAAATCAATGGGCCCCAGGGGGGGACCAAACCATATACTAAAATAGTGGTATAAGAACCACGACAATTCTACAGGCAATGCCTAGGGCATTCAGGATCGCTTGCCCCTTCAGAATCCACCCACAGTTAAGAGGAAGGGGACCCACGGGAGACGCGTGCAGTGCAAAGAGCTGCTATCGGGATCCCAATGTTAGCCTATGGAGAATGTCGCGGTTGAATATTTAAAGTTAAAGGACACTTCTAGCAACAGTACAAAGTTAAGGCTTGAGACTTAAGGCTTTGGAGAGCCCACCACCACTGGAGTACCGAAGTACCACTGTTACCTGCCCCAGGGAAGCCGGGTGCATAGGTCGATTCTGGTGTCGGGTCGCGGGCTGATTTTCTATGGAAAAGTAGTCCAAACTGCTGCTAGCTGAAAGCGTCGTTGAAGTCGTGAAGATTAAAGTTGAAGAGAAGATAAAGATGAACCTGAAAGCAGAGGGGACAGAGTCTGGGTCACAGCAAAGGGACCAGGGAGCTCACAGCAAGGAGCTCGTGGAAGTCGGGTGCTTCAGGTGTAGGAGGTGCAGCTGGGCTCTGCAGTCACGGGCTCCGGGAGGCTTCAAGGAAGGCCAGCTTCTGGAGGGCGACTGTCCCACGTCGGCTGAGGGTCGCTGCGGTGTTAGTGTCCCGATTGGATCCACTAAGCATTGGCAACCGCAACCCACGCGAGATGAACAAAGCAGCTGCTGGTGCAGACCCACGAGGTCTGAGGGTGCTCTCCTTTGCAGGGAGCGTAGAGCAGGCCTGGAGCAACCAGGGGAACTCTTGGAAAAGAAGATTGTCCTCCATCAGGGCCCACAAGTCGAGAGACAAGGGACCGCGGAAGGCAGCAAAATGTAGTGCGTAAAAGGGCTCCCACGGGCCACCGGAGCGGGCCAGGGAGCTGAGAGTCGGCACAAATGCTGCTGGATGGTTGGCTCAGAAATGAGCCAAAGCACAACTTCCCCACTGGTCGGGGTCGTGTGCTGGACAAGAGGTGGCCGGTGTCTCGGGGTATGCGGGGATCTCGACACCCACGTGGTCCAGGGTGCTCAGACTTGCTGGGCACACTCACAGGACGCTGGGATGCACTGGAGACCCACCTCAAGGTTGCTGGAAGGCGTCGAAGGTCGTGAGAGCAACGAAGTTCCAACCGGGTATCTTGTAGTCTTTAAGGTGCCTGCCAAGCAGGGGGATAACTCCTTTATCCCAAGGGAGATTTCTTCAGTCAGCTGGGCAGCAGCTCGTCGAAGGTCAGTTCTGTGAAGTTCTGGACGAATCTAAGGCTCTAGGGCAAAGTTATTCCCATATATCCCCAAGATTAGGGGATGGTCCAAAATAGAGCCTACCAATCAGAGTAGAGGCGGGAAAGGGTGGCTACACCCACTCCCCTTTGTGTGTTTCCCGCCTGGGCGAGGGGCAGGATGCCCCTGAACCGGTTCCAGGCGGTGTATGCAGAATTGGGGCTCTGCAGCTGCCTACGTGCAACTCTGAAAGGACATTTGGTGCACCCACCCTGTTCCAATCCACATTATCCTGTCTGGGGAGGTGCTGGCACCTCCCTGCCACAGGAGCCCTATTGTCCAGCTGGTGAGGCTGGGGTTTTCCCCAGCAACAGCCAGCCAGAGTCGTGTAGGTGGCGGACAGTAGCCATTTTGTGGTACATGTGCACTTTTAAATTGGTGTCTAAAATCTACCGCTTTTCCCATATCACCCTCCTAGCAAGGGGGAATCGTGCCCCCATGCCCATGGCTGGACTGGGGGTATGATTCCTTCATGTTTGACACCAAACACGATATGGTTCTGTGTAGCCAATCTCAAGTTATCGCGATGACGCGATTCACTTATAATGCGGTTTAGAGTATATGGTATGGCTACACTACAAACAACCCAGTTACGGTTTTACGAAGGTTGCAGAGAGGTCCTACTCACGTAGGGGTCCCCCCTCACACATACCTCAGCACCCAGCCCTGTAGGATTACCAGGGCCTACCATAGGGGTGACCTATGAGAGTATATGTGTTGTAATGGTATGGGACATAGGGTACCTACATCCCTGTTATGGGTGCTAGCACCACCTTACCCAGGCTACAGTAGTGGCCTGGTGGTGTCAGTTTGGGTGGCTGTCCCAGGGTGGCACAATAAGTGCTGCAGCCCTGGTAGGCCTACTGGGGGACCCATGCCCTGGGTACCTAGGGTACCATCTACAAGGGACTGGTAGGGCATGCCCAGCATCCAATTATGTTTGTACCTAGAGTACTCACAACAGTTTTAGGGAGAAAGCAGATAGGCTGGGGTCCTGGATAGCAGGATCCCAGCCAGACTAGTCAAAAACCACTTAAATACCAGGCAAAAAGTTGGGGGCAACTGTTGGACTTGGCCCTTCTGGCAGGTTCACCCCTGGACTTTTTGGCTTTTTATTGGTGACTTGGTGTGGTAATTGTTTGGTCTCTGCGCACTTTCCCTGTGTCCCAGGGTAAAGTGCGTGCGTGCTCTGAGTGCATGTGGTGAGATAGGCCTGCCCTCCCATAGGAATGCATGGGGAATGTATGTGTCCCTATTAGTTCCTGATGCGTGGGGTGTGCAGGCCCGAGTTTGGTATGTGCGGACTCGTGGGAGTGAATGCTGCGCGATGATGTGTGCGGCGTGCATGTACCTAGTGTGGAAGTGCCACTTCTAGAAGTGGGCACTTCTGTGTGCAGTGTGTCTGTCGCGTGATTGGCTGGTCATGTCATGTGACGGGCTAGGGATTCCCCAGAGTCAGGATGAGTCACCCAGTGGTGAATGGGGAGATCAGCAGCTAGATGGGTGGGAGGAGTACACCTGGGTCCTGAATAGGACAGGGTTTTCCACACACAATGCTGGCCCCGCCCCCTGTGGTGCGACTGACGACCCTAGCCCTGCCAGTGAATAGAGTGAGGGGCTGAGCACATCAAGGGTGCTCCCCAACCAGCTGCGACTGGTTTTCCCCCTCACCCTGAACCCAGAACAAAGGGTTTGACTGTATAAAAATGGGTCTGTGTCCCCACAGAAACTGTTCTCTGCCAGGATCTTACCTGAGGGGGTGCTGCTGCTGCTGCTGGACCAGAGGACCGCCACTTGGACTACCTCCCTGCCTGGAGGCCCAGTGAGCTGGCTCTGGGTCCAGCCTTGCCCCCCACCCCTGCCCTGCTGCATGCAGGGAAGAACTTTGCTGGACTTCGTTATTATCCTTCTTAAAGCGCTGGGAGGCCTTTATTTGCATCCCTAAGCGCCTGGAAGCGCTTTTATTTTCCTTCAGCGCTCAGGAGCGCTTTGTTGCTGCAAGCCGGTGCCCACCCGGCGTTTGCCCCGTCTTTTCCGATTCTAACGTCCCCTGGCAGGTGCCCACCCTGCCAGGGACCTTGCCGCCCATATCGAGTGCCCACCTCGATTTATTGCAGTTTCATTGGCGAGCGGGTGCCCACCCCGCATTGTTGCGACCTCGAGCGGGTGCCCACCCCGCTCGTATACTGGAGGAAGAGGGAGCCTACCCCTCCTTGCCACCGTACCGAGAAACCCTGGGCCGCCGCGCTGCCTGCGGCGACCCGGAAGGAGTCAGGAAACCCTTGGTTGCGGGCGGGGCTTGTGACGCGCCCCGGACGTAGTCGGGCCTCCCGTAAGCTGAGGGAGACCCGAGCCAGCACCGAAGAGAGGCGGGAGCCCACCCCGCTCTCGCAACCGGAGGAGGGAGCCCTGCCGCCGGAGTGTCCAGAGCCGACGCTGGAGTCCCGGTGAGTGCGCGGAGCAGCCTGGTGGGTGGCAGAGCGCTGCTGCGCTCCCACGGGGCCCGCATTGTTTTCCTAGAGCGCTGGTGCGCTCCAAGGTGCTGATTGCAGAGCGCGAGTGGCGCTCCAACCAAAGGGGCACACGATTCTAGAGCCCCCGAGAGCCTCCAACGCGGGCAGAGCGTTGTTGGGAGCTCGAGGTCGCTCCAAAGCGGGGCCCATTGTTATTTAGAGTCCGTAGGGACTCCAATACCTGAAGGGGGCATTGTTCTTTGTTTCTGAGCGTGAGACGCTCCAACGTGCTGACAGTGGTTCCGAGCCCACGAGGCTCCAACGAGGCCAGCAGTGGTTGCGCAAGGCGCTCAGAGCGCTCCAACGTTGGGGGCATTTCTTTTGGGATTGAGTGGCCCCAGGTGGCAGCGGGCCACTCCCACCTTGCCCCTCAAAGTTGTTTAGAGCCTGCGAGGCTCAGGGGGCCACAAGTGTGACATATTAGAGCCCAGGAGAGGCTCCAACCCCCCCCGCCATATTTGTTTAACAAGGCACAGTGGTGCCACAGCATCTCTCCAGTTGCCCAGCACTTAGTGGGCAACTGCGACGTTTAGGTTGTGGCCTCGGTGTTCTGGCTTGCGCAGCCTGCGCCGGCGCGCCCTGACTTTTCTGGACGCAGGGCGTCCTTGCCCCTACTAGGCCAGTTGGCCCAGGGACTGCCACAGTAGTGGCTAATGTGAGTTTTGGCGCCATTGTACCTTTTCTGCACCTCTGAATGTGTTTATGCGTCATGTGCTGTGCTTTACACCTCTGAATGTTATGCATCATGTGTTTATGTGCTTAGACCCCTACAGGTATTGTGATACTTAGGTGGTTGTTTTCTCCCTAGTACAGGTGGTGCTAGTGAGGTCCTGATTCCCTGCGCAATATTTTCCTAAGGTGGTTAGGGTTGCGTAGGTGGTACTTACCTGATACCAGTAGTTACTGGTTGTGTGCTACATATGTTATTTTGTACTACAGTATTATTCCTATGTTCTAAAAAGTGCAAATTCCTGACAGTGGTCCAGGTGGCCCTGTCCCCTGTATATATAATCCCTTGTAAATTCTGCCCGTGCCTGTTGGCACATTGTAGAGTGTGTGTTTTTATCTAATGTGTTGTGTATAATACAAAGGCTATTTTTATAGAATACCTTGTGTGGAGTTTCCTTTGTGGTGGGCCTTGGGTGTTGTTGCTGGGTGCGCGCGCAAACGCTTTACACATCGCCTCAGGGATAAGCCTGACTGCTCGTGCCAAGCTACCAAGGGGGTGAGCAGAGGTTATCTTTGGCGTGTAACTCCCCAGCCCTGACTAGAGTGGTGGTTTCTGTCTGGCTTTGGCGCAAGCCCTAGCCAACCAGAAATCCCATTTCTAACAGCAACCATTAGTCAGATTCCACTCTCCTACATAACCCCCCCCCAAACGAAAGGAGATAAGGCTAACCTTGTCCAGATAAGCCTTTATTTCCTGAGTGGCCATATAAGGAAGAACCTGTACTAACATGGTTGCTCCCTGTGTCATGGTCCACTTGGGAAATCCTACCCCAAGGGGTTCTAGAGTTTCTCCAAAGTCTAGGGAAATTACCTGTATTGGTTTTTGGGTCAGAGGTGGGCTGGTGGGGTGTCTGAGTCTGGAAGTGAGACCCTACTTGGGCTGGTCTCAACCTCCTCAGATCACTGGCCACTATGGAAGCCTTTCTGCCCATGACGGTGTCATATCTGGCCCTAAGGGTCAACCTCTGGCTGCCTACAGCTGGGGGTTGGATCCATTTGGCTGGAATAGTGGAGGGCACTGGAAGGTTTGGGGCAGCTAGGCCCCAGGTTTCCCTGTGCTCAACAACATCCATTTGAGGGGTGCCTGCACCTAGGGGTAAGGGGGATCCCTCAGTTTGTAGAGGAATATGCACGTGGCTGAAACTACTCTGCTGGGTGTCCCTAATCTGTTGATGAGGGGGATCCTCTGGGCAGGGGCCCAATAGGGGTCCACTGACCTCCCTGACCTCTGCAGCCCTGGGCTGACTGAGGCAGGGTAGAGAGGGGCAGGATACCTGCTCCAGACTGGGTACCACCTTGGAAGGGTCCCCTGCCATCAGAGAGGTGGGCAGGCCAAGCCTGTCCACTTCTGGGGCAGTTACTTCACAAGGGGCAGGATCAGTTCCCTGAGAAACTGGACCTTTACCTGTAGTCTGGTGGGGGGAAGACTGCTCCTCCTCCCCTATGCTCTCTGTTTGGGTAGAGTGATCCATAGTTTCAGGCTTCACTCTTTCTATTTTCTCCTGGGGTGGAGGTGAGGCCCTCAGGGTCTCATCCACTCTCTCAGGGATTCCTACCATTTTCAAATGGGCCTTGTGGTCAACCTCAGCCCAGGCTGAGATTTCTAGATCATTCCCCAGTAGACAATCTACAGGCAAGTTTGGGGACACTGCCACTCTCTTGGGGCCAGTGACCCCTCCCCAGCTGAGATTTATCACTGCCATGGGATGATCTGTCCTGATTCCATCTATATTGGTCACCTGGTAGCTAAACCCAGGTAAAAGCTGATCTAGGGGCACTAGCCTCTTGGTCACCATGGTGACACTGGCCCCTGTGTCCTTATAGGCCACAGCCTTCTGACCATTGATTATTGGCTCTTGTCTGTACCTGCCCAGAATACTGGGGCTCATGGTAAAGTTGGCAAACCCCATGCCACCATCACAGACCATAGTTGCTTGAGTGGGGGACCTGGATAGGCCAGAGTCTCCCTGAGTTCCCCAAGAAATCCCAACTAAATTTTTGGGTGCACTCCCACCGCCTGGGGGATTACTACTAGTAGTAACAGGAGGTGTTGGAGCTGGTTTTGGAGGAACATTCTCTTTATTGCCATTCTTAGGACAGCTGGAGTCAGTTTTCCAGTGGCCAGGTTGCTTGCACACATGGCAATATGGTTTCTTGTTATTAGAGGAAGTATTTTGGGACCCACCCCCAGCACTGGGTTTTTGGGGCCCTTCAGAGGACTTTTCTTGTTTTATCATCCCCACCTTTCTCCTTGGGCTTAGTGGAATCCTTCTTCTGGTCACCAACTTGGTTCTTAGGCCTGATCCTGGTTCTGACCCATTTGTCTGCCTTCTTTCCCAGTTCTTGGGGAGAGGTCAGATCAGAGTCCACCATGTGCTGGTGTAAAAGTTGGTTTTGACAATTATTAAGAATCTGCTCCCTCATAATGAGATTATACAATCCTTGATAATCATTAACTTTACTGCCATTTAACCAACCTTCCAGTGCCTTGGTTGCACAATCCACAAAGTCTACCCAATCTTGATTCTGTGCTTTCTGGGTGTCTCTGAACTTAAGTCTGTATTGATCAGTGGTTAAGCCAAACCCATCTATTAAAGCAGCTTTCAAGATATAATAATCATCAGCATCCTCTTCTCGTACAGAGAGGAGCTTGTCTCTACCTTTATCTGAAAAGGAGAGCCACAGGATTGCTGCCCACTGCTCTACTGGGACCCTCTGTACTCTACAGGCCCTTTCAAGAGCAGATATCCATTTGTGGATATCATCCCCATTCTGATAGGGGGGCACAATCTTGTGGAGGTTCCTATTGTCAGGGACTTTCTCTCTAACTCTAGGGGTTTCATGACTGCCACCAGGGATCTCTAGACCCCATTTCTTTGAAGCTTTCTGAAGCTCCAGGGATTCCCTGTCCAATGCTAACTGTTCTCTTTTAAGCTGAAGCTTAGCCTGCTCAAATTTGATCAGTCTGCATTTCCTCTCATGAGAGGATTCTCTTCTCTGAGAAGAGGCAGAGGACCCTTTGGATCTCTGAGAATGGCTGGATCCCACTGAGGGGGATCTGTTCCTTCTTGGATCCACCACTCCCCTTTTAAGGGTGGAGGGAGTGCCTCTTGAGCCATCACCTCCATGTTGTGAGTGGCCTGTTTCTTCCAGGTCAGGACTTTCATCCTCTTCCTGTTCCTCATCAGAGTCCACTCTGGGAGCGTCCTCTTCTGAGGGGTGCCCACCCACTCTGTCCGTCCCTCTGGACCCTATGGACTCCATAAAGTCTGCTATGAGCAGGATTTCCCTGAGACGTTTTGTGTTGGCACCTTTGTTTGTCTTCAGTTTTCTAAGGGTGCACATTTCCCTGAGCTATGCAAAGGAGAAATTATCATACTTATCTACTGGGACCCTCTGGGGTCCTTCCATAGCCTTAGTGGCACCTGCACCTGCAGACATGTTTAGTGTAGTGATGTATCTACCTACACTAAGTGTGGCCTACTGAACCCTCTCTTGAGTTGTAGTCAAGGTGTGCTAAACCCTCTACACACAACTCTAAGTTCAGTAGAACTTATTGTATTCTAGCTTGAATTTATATGTACCTTTGGTACCAAGTGGCTTTCACTTTAGAAATTCAATTTGTTATCTGGTAAAACAATGGCAAGCTTGAATCCAACCGCTGCACACCAATGTGAGAAGTTGGCCTGGCATATGCTGTTCCTAGTTATAGGGACACCTTGCACCAGTCCAATTCGACTCCTATTGATGATAGGTTTAAGACAACCTTTAAAGAAAGCTATCCTAGTGGTAGCTGTGGAGAGCAGCCTTCAGGCTAAGTCTTGAAGGAGTGTTAAGCTTATTGTTTTACCATAATAACCTCTTGAATAACCAAATGAAAGAGTAGCCCACACAGGTATATATATAAAATATATGTATTTATTCTAGACAGAATCCCACAGTCACTTTATGTGGCTAGTGGCAAAGTTACAATTCAAACAAGCATTTCTAAACACAATAAATAGCACAGAAATCAATTGGCCCCAGGGGGGGACCAAACCATATACTAAAATAGTGGTATAAGAACCACGACAATTCTACAGGCAATGCCTAGGGCATTCAGGATCGCTTGCCCCTTCAGAATCCACCCACAGTTAAGAGGAAGGGGACCCACGGGAGACGCGTGCAGTGCAAAGAGCTGCTATCGGGATCGCAATGTTAGCCTATGGAGAATGTCGCGGTTGAATATTTAAAGTTAAAGGACACTTCTAGCAACAGTACAAAGTTAAGGCTTGAGACTTAAGGCTTTGGAGAGCCCACCACCACTGGAGTACCGAAGTACCACTGTTACCTGCCCCAGGGAAGCCGGGTGCATAGGTCGATTCTGGTGTCGGGTCGCGGGCTGATTTTCTATGGAAAAGTAGTCCAAACTGCTGCTAGCTGAAAGCGTCGTTGAAGTCGTGAAGATTAAAGTTGAAGAGAAGATAAAGATGAACCTGAAAGCAGAGGGGACAGAGTCTGGGTCACAGCAAAGTGACCAGGGAGCTCACAGCAAGGAGCTCGTGGAAGTCGGGTGCTTCAGGTGTAGGAGGTGCAGCTGGGCTCTGCAGTCACGGGCTCCGGGAGGCTTCAAGGAAGGCCAGCTTCTGGAGGGCAACTGTCCCACGTCGGCTGAGGGTCGCTGCGGTGTTAGTGTCCCGATTGGATCCACTAAGCATTGGCAACGGCGACCCACGCGAGATGAACAAAGCAGCTGCTGGTGCAGACCCACGAGGTCTGAGGGTGCTCTCCTTTGCAGGGAGCGTAGAGCAGGCCTGGAGCAACCAGGGGAACTCTTGGAAAAGAAGATTGTCCTCCGTCAGGGCCCACAAGTCGAGAGACAAGGGACCGCGGAAGGCAGCAAAATGGAGTGCGTAAAAGGGCTCCCACGGGCCACCGGAGCGGGCCAGGGAGCTGAGAGTCGGCACAAATGCTGCTGGATGGTTGGCTCAGAAATGAGCCAAAGCACAACTTCCCCACTGGTCGGGGTCGTGTGCTGGACAAGAGGTGGCCGGTGTCTCAGCGTATGCAGGGATCTCGACACCCACGTGGTCCAGGGTGCTCAGACTTGCTGGACACACTCACAGGACGCTGGGATGCACTGGAGACCCACCTCGAGGTTGCTGGAAGGCGTCGAAGGTCGTGAGAGCAACGAAGTTCCAACCAGGTATCTTGTAGTCTTTAAGGTGCCTGCCAAGCAGGGGGATAACTCCTTTATCCCAAGGGAGATTTCTTCAGTCAGCTGGGCAGCAGCTCGTCGAAGGTCAGTTCTGTGAAGTTCTGGACGGATCTAAGGCTCTAGGGCAAAGTTATTCCCATATATCCCCCAGATTAGGGGATGGTCCAAAATAGAGCCTACCAATCAGAGTAGAGGCGGGAAAGGGTGGCTACACCCACTCCCCTTTGTGTGTTTCCCGCCTGGGCGAGGGGCAGGATGCCCCTGAACCGGTTCCAGGCGGTGTATGCAGAATTGGGGCTCTGCAGCTGCCTACGTGCAACTCTGAAAGGACATTTGGTGCACCCACCCTGTTCCAATCCACATTATCCTGTCTGGGGAGGTGCTGGCACCTCCCTGCCACAGGAGCCCTATTGTCCAGCTGGCGAGGCTGGGGTTTTCCCCAGCAACAGCCAGCCAGAGTCGTGTAGGTGGCGGACAGTAGCCATTTTGTGGTACATGTGCACTTTTAAATTGGTGTCTAAAATCTACCGCTTTTCCCATATCACCCTCCTAGCAAGGGGGAATCGTGCCCCCATGCCCATGGCTGGACTGGGGGTATGATTCCTTCATGTTTGACACCAAACACGATATGGTTCTGTGTAGCCAATCTCAAGTTATCGCGATGACGCGATTCACTTATAATGCGGTTTAGAGTATATGGTATGGCTATACTACAAACAACCCAGTAACGGTTTTACGAAGGTTGCAGAGAGGTCCTACTCACGTAGGGGTCCCCCCTCACACATACCTCAGCACCCAGCCCTGTAGGATTACCAGGGCCTACCATAGGGGTGACCTATGAGAGTATATGTGTTGTAATGGTATGGGACATAGGGTACCTACATCCCTGTAAGGGGTGCTAGCACCACCTTACCCAGGCTACAGTAGTGGCCTGGTAGTGTCAGTTTGGGTGGCTGTCCCAGGGTGGCACAATAAGTGCTGCAGCCCTGGTAGGCCTACTGGGGGACCCGTGCCATGGGTACCTAGGGTACCATCTACAAGGGACTGGTAGGGCATGCCCAGCATCCAATTATGTTTGTACCTAGAGTACTCACAACAGTTTTAGGGAGAAAGCAGATAGGCTGGGGTCCTGGATAGCAGGATCCCAGCCAGACTAGTCAAAAACCACTTAAATACCAGGCAAAAAGTTGGGGGCAACCATTAGTCAGATTCCACTCTCCTACAACCTCCCTCTTCAAGCCACCCTCTGTAGCGTCTGAGACCTCTCTCTTAGAGGCACCCTCTGTAGCATCTGAGACCTCATTCTTCAAGGCGCCCTCTGTAGCGACAGAGACCTCACTCTTCAAGGGACCCTCTGTAGTGTCTGAGACATCACTCTTCAAGGCACCCTCTGTAGTGTCTGAGACCTCACTCTTCAAGGCGCCCTCTGTAGTGTCTGAGACCTCACTCTTGAAGGCACCCTCTATAGCACCTGTGACCCCACTCTTCAAGGCTCCCTCTGTAGCATCCAAGACCTCACTCTTCAAGCCACACTCTGTAGCGTCTGAGACCTCTCTTAGAGGCACCCTCTATAGCGTCTGAGACCTCACTCTTCAAGACACCCTCTGTAGTGTCTGAGCCCTCACTCATCAAGGCGCCCTCTGTAGCGTCTGAGACCTTACTCTTCAAGGCACCCTCTGTAGCGTTTGAGACCTCACTCTTTGGGCACCCTCTCTACCGTCTGAGACCGCTCTCTTCAAGGCACTCTCTGTAGCGACTGAGACCTCACTCTTCAAGAGACCCTCTGTAGAGACTGAGACCTCACTCTTCAAGGCACCAACTGAAGCGTCTTAGACCTCACTCTTCAAGGCACCCTCTGGGGCGTCTGAGACCCCACTCTTCAAGGCACCCTCTATAGCATTTGAGACCTCACTCTTCAAGGCTCCCTGTGTAGCCTCTGAGACCTCACTCTTCAAGGCACCCTCTGCAGCGTCTGAGACCTCATTCTTCAAGGCACCCTCTGTAGCTACTGAGACCTCACTCTTCAAGGCACTCTCTGTAGTGTCTGAGCCATCACTCTTCAAGGCACCCTCTGTAGTGACTGAGAACTCACTCTTTAAGGCACTCTCTGTGGCGTCTGAGACCTCACTCTTCAAGGCACCATCTGCAGCGTCTGATACCTCACTCTTCAAGGTACCCTCTGTAGAGTATGAGACCTCACTCTTCAAGGTACCCTCTATAGCGTCTGAGACCTCACTCTTCAAGAGACCCTCTGTAGAGACTGAGACCTCACTCTTCAAGGCACCCTCTGTAGCGTCTTAGACCTCACTCTTCAAGGCACTCTCTGTAGCGTCTGAGACCTCACTCTTCAAGACACCCTCTGTAGCGACTGACACCTCACTCTTCAAGGCACCCTCTGTAGTGTCTGAGACCTCATTCTTCAAGGCAGCCTCTGTAGCGACTGACTCCTCACTCTTCAAGACACCCTCTGTAGTGTCTGAGACCTCTCTCTTCAAAGCGCCCTCTGTAGAGACTGAGACCTCACACTTCAAGGCTCCCTGTGTAGCCTCTGAGACCTCATTCTTCAAGGCACTCTCTGTAGAGTCTGAGCCCTCACTCATCAAGGCGCCCTGTGTAGCGTCTGAGACCTCACTCTTCAAGGCACCCTCTGTAGCGTTTGAGACCTCACTCTTTGGGCACCCTCTCTAGCGTCTGAGACCGCTCTCTTCAAGGCACTCTCTGTAGCTACTGAGAACTCACTCTTCAAGGTACCCTCTGTAGAGTATGAGACCTCACTCTTCAAGAGACCCTCTGTAGAGACTGAGACCTCACTCTTCAAGGCACCCTCTGTAGCGTCTTAGACCTCACTCTTCAAGGCACCCTCTGTAGCGTCTGAGACCCCACTCTTCAAGGCACCCTAGGTAGCATCTGAGACCTCACTCTTCAAGGTTCCCTGTGTAGCCTCTGAGACCTCACTCTTCAAGGCACTCCCTGTAGCGTCTGAGACCTCACTCTTCAAGCCACCCTCTGTAGTGTCTGAGACCTCATTCTTCAAGGCACCCTCTGTAGCGACTGCATCCTCACTCTTCAAGGCACCCTCTGTAGTGTCTGAGACCTCTCTCTTCAAGGCGCCCTCTGTAGAGACTGAGACCTCACTCATCAAGGTGCCCTCTGTAGTGTCTGAGACCTCACTCTTCAAGGCGCCCTCTGTTGCCTCTGAGACCTCACTCTTCAAGACACCCTCTATAGTGTCTGAGACCTCACTCTTCAAGGCACCCTCTGTAGCACCTAAGAACCCACTCTTCAAGGGACCCTCTGTAGCGTCCGAGACCTCACTCTTCAAGGCACCCTCTGTAGTGTCTGAGACCACACTCTTCAAGGCACCCTCTGTAGCGACTGAGACCTCACTCTTCAAGACACCCTCTGTAGTGTCTGAGACCTCACTCTTCAAGGCACCCTCTGTAGGATCTGAGACCTCACTCTTCAAGGCACCCTCTGTGGCATCTGAGATCTCACTCTTCAAGGCGCCCTCTGTAGCGACTGAGACCTCACTCTTAGAGGCACCCTCTATAGCGTCTGAGACCTCACTCTTCAAGGGGCCCTCTGTAGCGTCTGAGACTTCACTCTTCAAGGCACCCTCTGTGGAGACTGAGACCACACTCTTCAAGGCGCCCTCTGTAGCGTCTGAGACCTCACTCTTCAAGGCACCCTCTGTGGAGACTGAGACCACACTCTTCAAGGCGCACTCTGGCATCTGAGACCTCACTCTTCAAGGCACCCTCTGTGGCATCTGAGATCTCACTCTTCAAGGCGCCCTCTGTAGCGACTGAGACCTCACTCTTAGAGGCACCCTCTATAGCGTCTGAGACCTCACTCTTCAAGGCGCCCTCTGTAGTGCCTGAGACCTCACTCTTCAAGGCGCCCTCTGTAGAGTCTGAGACCTCACTCTTCAAGGCACCCTCTGTAGGATCTGAGACCTCACTCTTCAAGGCACCCTCTGTAGCATCTAAGACCTCAATCTTCAAGATGCCCTCTGGAGCATCTGAGACCTCACTCTTCAAGGCGCCCTCTGTAGCGACTGAGACCTCACTCTTCAAGGCGCCCTCTGCAGCGTCCGAGACCTCACTCTTCAAGGCACCCTCTGTAGCATCTAAGACCTCAATCTTCAAGGCACCCTCTGTAGCATCTGAGACCTCACTCTTCAAGGTGCCCTCTATAGCGACTGAGACCTCACTCTTCAAGGCACCCTCTGCAGCGTCTGAGACCTCACTCTTCAAGGCACCCTCTATGGAGACTGAGATCTGACTCTTCAAGGTGCCCTCTGTAGCGTCTGAGACCTCACTCTTCAAGGCGCCCTCTGTAGCTTCTGAGACCTCACTCTTAGAGGCACCCTCTATAGCGTCTGAGACCTCACTCTTCAAGGCGCCCTCTGTAGTGCCTGAGACCTCACTCTTCAAGGCGCCCTCTGTAGAGTCTGAGACCTCACTCTTCAAGGCACCCTCTGTAGGATCTGAGACCTCACTCTTCAAGGCACCCTCTGTAGCATCTAAGACCTCAATCTTCAAGATGCCCTCTCGAGCATCTGAGACCTCACTCTTCAAGGCGCCCTCTGTAGCGACTGAGACCTCACTCTTCAAGGCGCCCTCTGCAGCGTCTGAGACCTCACTCTTCAAGGCACCCTCTGTAGCATCTAAGACCTCAATCTTCAAGGCACCCTCTGTAGCATCTGAGACCTCACTCTTCAAGGTGCCCTCTGTAGCGACTGAGACCTCACTCTTCAAGGCACCCTCTGCAGCGTCTGAGACCTCACTCTTCAAGGCACCCTCTGTGGAGACTGAGATCTGACTCTTCAAGGTGCCCTCTGTAGCGTCTGAGACCTCACTCTTCAAGGCGCCCTCTGTAGCTTCTGAGACCTCACTCTTCAAGGTGCCCTCTGTAGAGTCTGAGACCTCACTCTTCAAGGCGCCCTCTATAGCACCTAAGACCCCACTCTTCAAGGGACCCTCTGTAGCGTCCGAGACCTCACTCTTCAAGGCACCCTCTGTAGTGTCTGAGACCACACTCTTCAAGGCACCCTCTGTAGCGACTGAGACCTCACTCTTCAAGACACCCTCTGTAGTGTCTGAGACCTCACTCTTCAAGGCACCCTCTGTAACATCTGAGACCTCACTCTTCAAGACACCCTCTGTAGTGTCTGAGACCTCACTCTCCAAGGCACCCTCTGTAGCATCTGAGACCTCACTCTTCAAGGCATACTCTGTAGGATCTGAGACCTCTCTCTTCAAGGCGCCCTCTGTAGCCTCTGAGACCTCACTCTTAGAGGCACCCTCTATAGCGTCTGAGACCTCACTCTTCAAGGCACCCTCTGCAGCGTCTGATACCTCTCTCTTCAAGGCACTCTCTGTAGCATCTGAGACCTCACTCTTAGAGGCACCCTCTATAGCGTCTGAGACCTCACTCTTCAAGCCACTCTCTGTAGCATCCAAGACCTCACTCTTCAAGCCACCCTCTGTAGCGTCTGAGTCCCCACTCTTCAAGGCACCCTCTGTAGCGTCTGAGACCTCACTCTTCAAGGCGCCCTCTGTAGGATCTGAGACCTCACTCTTCAAGGCGCCCTCTGTAGCATCTGAGACCTCACTCTTAGAGGCACCCTCTATAGCGTCTGAGACCTCACTCTTCAAGGCACCCTCTGTAACGTCTGACACCTCACTCTTCAAGGCACTCTCTGTAGTGTCTGAGCCCTCACTCTTCAAGGCGCCCTCTTTATCGTCTGAGCCCTCACTCTTCGAGGCTCCCTCTGTAGCATCTGAGACCTCACTCTTAGAGGCACCCTCTGTAGCGTCTGAGACCTCACTCTTCAAGGCACCCTCTGTAGCGCCTGAGACCACACTCTTCAAGGCGCCCTCTGTAGAGTCTGAGACCTCATTCTTCAAGGCGCCCTCTGTAGCGACTGAGACCTCACTCTTGAAGGCACCCTCTGTAGCATCTAAGACCTCACTCTTCAAGGCACCCTCTGTAGCATCTGAGACCTCACTCTTCAAGGCGCCCTCTGTAGCCTCTGAGACCTCACTCTTAGAGGCACCCTCTATAGCATCTGAGACCTAATTCTTCAAGACAACCTCTGTAGCATCCAAGACCTCACTCTTCAAGGCGCCCTCTGTAGCGACTGAGACCTCACTCTTCAAGGCACCCTCTGTGGAGACTGAGATCTGACTCTTCAAGGCGCCCTCTGTAGCGTCTGAGACCTCACTCTTCAAGGCACCCTCTGTAGCTTCTGAGACCTCACTCTTCAAGGTGCCCTCTGTAGAGTCTGAGACCTCACTTTTCAAGGCGCCCTCTGTGAGAAGTTGGCCTGGCATATGCTGTTCCTAGTTATAGGGACACCTTGCACCAGTCCAATTCGACTCCTATTGATGATAGGTTTAAGACAACCTTTAAAGAAAGCTATCCTAGTGGTAGCTGTGGAGAGCAGCCTTCAGGCTAAGTCTTGAAGGAGTGTTAAGCTTATCGTTTTACCATAATAACCTCTTGAATAACCAAATGAAAGAGTAGCCCACACAGGTATATATATAAAATATATGTATTTATTCTAGACAGAATCCCACAGTCACTTTATGTGGCTAGTGGCAAAGTTACAATTCAAACAAGCATTTCTAAACACAATAAATAGCACAGAAATCAATGGGCCCCAGGGGGGGACCAAACCATATACTAAAATAGTGGTATAAGAACCACGACAATTCTACAGGCAATGCCTAGGGCATTCAGGATCGCTTGCCCCTTCAGAATCCACCCACAGTTAAGAGGAAGGGGACCCACGGGAGACGCGTGCAGTGCAAAGAGCTGCTATCGGGATCGCAATGTTAGCCTATGGAGAATGTCGCGGTTGAATATTTAAAGTTAAAGGACACTTCTAGCAACAGTACAAAGTTAAGGCTTGAGACTTAAGGCTTTGGAGAGCCCACCACCACTGGAGTACCGAAGTACCACTGTTACCTGCCCCAGGGAAGCCGGGTGCATAGGTCGATTCTGGTGTCGGGTCGCGGGCTGATTTTCTATGGAAAAGTAGTCCAAACTGCTGCTAGCTGAAAGCGTCGTTGAAGTCGTGAAGATTAAAGTTGAAGAGAAGATAAAGATGAACCTGAAAGCAGAGGGGACAGAGTCTGGGTCACGGCAAAGTGACCAGGGAGCTCACAGCAAGGAGCTCGTGGAAGTCGGGTGCTTCAGGTGTAGGAGGTACAGCTGGGCTCTGCAGTCACGGGCTCCGGGAGGCTTCAAGGAAGGCCAGCTTCTGGAGGGCGACTGTCCCACGTCGGCTGAGGGTCGCTGCAGTGTTAGTGTCCCGATTGGATCCACTAAGCATTGGCAACCGCAACCCACGCAAGATGAACAAAGCAGCTGCTGGTGCAGACCCACGAGGTCTGAGGGTGCTCTCCTTTGCAGGGAGCGTAGAGCATGCCTGGAGCAACCAGGGGAACTCTTGGAAAAGAAGATTGTCCTCCGTCAGGGCCCACAAGTTGAGAGACAAGGGACCGCAAAAGGCAGCAAAATGGAGTGCGTAAAAGGGCTCCCACGGGCCACCGGAGCGGGCCAGGGAGCTGAGAGTTGGCACAAGTGCTGCTGGATGGTTGGCTCAGAAATGGGCCAAAGCACAACTTCCCCACTGGTCGGGGTCGTGTGCTGGACAAGAGGTGGCTGGTGTCTCGGGGTATGCGGGGATCTCGACACCCACGTGGTCCAGGGTGCTCAGACTTGCTGGGCACACTCACAGGACGCTGGGATGCACTGGAGACCCACCTCGAGGTTGCTGGAAGGCGTCGAAGGTCGTGAGAGCAACGAAGTTCCAACTTGGTATCTTGTAGTCTTTAAGGTGCCTGCCAAGCAGGTGGATAACTCCTTTATCCCAAGGGAGATTTCTTCAGTCAGCTGGGCAGCAGCTCGTCGAAGGTCAGTTCTGTGAAGTTCTGGACGAATCTAAGGCTCTAGGGCAAAGTTATTCCCATATATCCCCCAGATTAGGGGATGGTCCAAAATAGAGCCTACCAATCAGAGTAGAGGCGGGAAAGGGTGGCTACACCCACTCCCCTTTGTGTGTTTCCCGCCTGGGCGAGGGGCAGGATGCCCCTGAACCGGTTCCAGGCGGTGTATGCAGAATTGGGGCTCTGCAGCTGCCTACGTGCAACTCTGAAAGGACATTTGGTGCACCCACCCTGTTCCAATCCACATTATCCTGTCTGGGGAGGTGCTGGCACCTCCCTGCCACAGG
The DNA here is from genome assembly GCF_964204655.1 of Triturus cristatus. Classification (NCBI taxonomy): domain Eukaryota; kingdom Metazoa; phylum Chordata; class Amphibia; order Caudata; family Salamandridae; genus Triturus; species Triturus cristatus. Next base: position 567,219,142 of record NC_140579.1, on the reverse strand, counting down.
ATCCCTATTGTCCAGCTGGCGAGGCTGGGGTTTTCCCCAGCAACAGCCAGCCAGAGTCGTGTAGGTGGCGGACAGTAGCCATTTTGTGGTACATGTGCACTTTTAAATTGGTGTCTAAATTCTACCGCTTTTCCCATATCACCCTCCTAGCAAGGGGGAATCGTGCCCCCATGCCCATGGCTGGACTGGGGGTATGATTCCTTCATGTTTGACACCAAACACGATATGGTTCTGTGTAGCCATTCTCAAGTTATCGCGATGACGCGATTCACTTATAATGCGGTTTAGAGTATATGGTATGGCTACACTACAAACAACCCAGTAACGGTTTTACGAAGGTTGCAGAGAGGTCCTACTCACGTAGGGGTCCCCCCTCACACATACCTCAGCACCCAGCCCTGTAGGATTACCAGGGCCTGCCATAGGGGTGACCTATGAGAGTATATGTGTTGTAATGGTATGGGACATAGGGTACCTACATCCCTGTAAGGGGTGCTAGCACCACCTTACCCAGACTACAGTAGTGGCCTGGTGGTGTCAGTTTGGGTGGCTGTCCCAGGGTGGCACAATAAGTGCTGCAGCCCTGGTAGGCCTACTGGGGGACCCATGCCCTGGGTACCTAGGGTACCATCTACAAGGGACTGGTAGGGCATGCCCAGCATCCAATTATGTTTGTACCTAGAGTACTCACAACAGTTTTAGGGAGAAAGCAGATAGGCTGGGGTCCTGGATAGCAGGATCCCAGCCAGACTAGTCAAAAACCACTTAAATACCAGGCAAAAAGTTGGGGGCAACCATTAGTCAGATTCCACTCTCCTACATAACCCCCCCCCCCAAACGAAAGGAGATAAGGCTAACCTTGTCCAGATAAGCCTTTATTTCCTGAGTGGCCATATAAGGAAGAACCTGTACTAACATGGTTGCTCCCTGTGTCTTGGTCCACTTGGGAAATCCTACCCCAAGGGGTTCTAGAGTTTCTCCAAAGTCTAGGGAAATTACCTGTATTGTTTTTTGGGTCAGAGGTGGGCTGGTGGGGTGTCTGAGTCTGGAAGTGAGACCCTACTTGGGTTGGTCTCAACCTCCTCAGATCACTGGCCACTATGGAAGCCTTTCTGCCCATGACTGTGTCATATCTGGCCCTAAGGGTCAACCTCTGGCTGCCTACAGCTGGGGGTTGGATCCCTTTGGCTGGAATAGTGGAGGGCACTGGAAGGTTTGGGGCAGCTAGGCCCCAGGTTTCCCTGTGCTCAACAACATCCATTTGAGGGGTGCCTATGCCTAGGGGTAAGGAGGATCCCTAAGTTTGTAGAGGAATATTCACCTGGCTGAAACTACTCTGCTGGGTGTCCCTAATCTGTTGATGAGGGGGTTCCTCTGGGCAGGGGCCCAATAAGGGTCCACTGACCTCCCTGACCTCTGCAGCCCTGGGCTGACTGAGGCAGGGTAGAGAGGGGCAGGATACCTGCTCCAGACTGGGTACCACCTTGGAAGGGTCCCCTGCCATCAGAGAGGTGGGCAGGCCAGGCCTGTCCACTTCTGGGGCAGTTACTTCACAAGGGGCAGGATCAGTTCCCTGAGAAACTGGACCTTTACCTGTAGTCTGGTGGGGGGAAGACTGCTCCTCCTCCCCTATGCTCTCTGTTTGGGTAGAGTGATCCATAGTTTCAGGCTTCACTCTTTCTATTTTCTCCTGCGGTGGAGGTGAGGCCCTCAGGGTCTCATCCACTCTCTCAGGGATTCCTACCATTTTCAAATGGGCTTGTGGTCAACCTCAGCCCAGGCTGAGATTTCTAGATCATTCCCCAGTAGACAATCTACAGGCAAGTTGGGGACACTGCCACTCTCTTGGGGCCAGTGACCCCTCCCCAGCTGAGATTTATCACTGCCATGGGATGATCTGTCCTGATTCCATCTATATTGGTCACCTGGTAGCTAAACCCAGGTAAAAGCTGATCTAGGGGCACTAGCCTCTTGGTCACCATGGTGACACTGGCCCCTGTGTCCTTATAGGCCACAGCCTTCTGACCATTGATTATTGGCTCTTGTCTGTACCTGCCCAGAATACTGGGGCTCATGGTAAAGTTGGCAAACCCCATGCCACCATCACAGACCATAGTTGCTTGAGTAGGGGATCTGGATAGGTCAGAGTCCCCCTGAGTTCCCCAAGAAATCCCAACTAAATTTTTGGGTGCACTCCCACCGCCTGGGGGATTACTACTAGCAGTAACAGGAGGTGTTGGAGCTGGTTTTGGAGGAACATTCTCTTTATTGCCATTATTAGGACAGCTGGAGTCTGTTTTCCAGTGGCCAGGTTGCTTACACACATGGCAATATGGTTTCTTGTTATTAGAGGAAGTATTTTGGGACCCACCCCCAGCACTGGGTTTTTGGGGCCCTTCAGAGGACTTTTCTTGTTTATCATCCCCACCTTTCTCTTTGGGCTTAGTGGAATCCTTCTTCTGGTCACCAACTTGGTTCTTAGGCCTAATCCTGGTTCTGACCCATTTATCTGCCTTCTTTCCCAATTCTTGGGGAGAGGTCAGATCAGAGTCCACCAGGTGCTGGTGTAAAAGTTGGTTCTGACAATTATTAAGAATCTGCTCCCTCTTTATGAGATTATACAATCCTTGATAATCATTAACTTTACTGCCATTTAACCAACCTTCCAGTGCCTTGGTTGCGCAATCCACAAAGTCTACCCAATCTTGATTCTGTGCTTTCTGGGTGTCTCTGAACTTAAGTCTGTACTGATCAGTGGTTAAGCCAAACCCATCTATTAAAGCAGCTTTCAAGATATAATAATCATCAGCATCCTCTTCTCTTACAGAGAGGAGCTTGTCTCTACCTTTATCTGAAAAGGAGAGCCACAGGATTGCTGCCCACTGCTCTACTGGGACCCTCTGTACTCTACAGGCCCTTTCAAGAGCAGATATCCATTTGTGGATATCATCCCCATTCTGATAGGGGGGCACAATCTTGTGGAGGTTCCTATTGTCAGGGACTTTCTCTCTAACTCTAGGGGTTTCATCACTGCCACCAGGGATCTCTAGACCCCATTTCTTTGAAGCTTTCTGAAGCTCCAGGGATTCCCTGTCCAATGCTAACTGTTCTCTTTTAAGCTGAAGCTTAGCCTGCTCAAATTTGATCAGTCTGCATTTCCTCTCATGAGAGGATTCTCTTCTCTGAGAAGAGGCAGAGGACCCTTTGGATCTCTGAGAATGGTTGGATCCCCCTGAGGGGGATCTGTTCCTTCTTGGATCCACCACTCTCCTTCTAAGGGTGGAGGGAGTGCCTCTTGAGCCATCACCTCCATGTTGTGAGTGGTCTGTTTCTTCCAGGTCAGGACTTTCATCCTCTTCCTGGTCCTCATCAGAGTCCACTCTGGGAGCGTCCTCTTCTGATGGGTGCCCACCCACTCTGTCTGTCCCTCTGGACCCTATGGATTCCATAAAGTCTGCTATGAGCAGGATTTCCCTGAGACGTTGTGTGTTGGCACCTTTGTTTGTCTTCAGTTTTCTAAGGGTGCACATTTCCCTGAGCTCTGCAAAGGAGAAATGATCATACTTATCTACTGGGACCCTCTGGGGTCCTTCCATAGCCTTAGTGGCACCTGCACCTGAAGACATGTTTAGTGTAGTGATGTATCTACCTACACTAAGTGTGGCCTACTGAACCCTCTCTTGAGTTGTAGTCAAGGTGTGCTAAACCCTCTACACACAACTCTAAGTTCAGTAGAACTTATTGTATTCTAGCTTGAATTTATATGTACCTTTGGTACCAAGTGGCTTTCACTTTAGAAATTCAATTTGTTATCTGGTAAAACAATGGCAAGCTTGAATCCAACCGCTGCACACCAATGTGAGAAGTTGGCCTGGCATATGCTGTTCCTAGTTATAGGGACACCTTGCACCAGTCCAATTCAACTCCTATTGATGATAGGTTTAAGACAACCTTTAAAGAAAGCTATCCTAGTGGTAGCTGTGGAGAGCAGCCTTCAGGCTAAGTCTTGAAGGAGTGTTAAGCTTATTGTTTTACCATAATAACCTCTTGAATAACCAAATGAAAGAGTAGCCCACACAGGTATATATATAAAATATATGTATTTATTCTAGACAGAATCCCACAGTCACTTTATGTGGCTAGTGGCAAAGTTACAATTCAAACAAGCATTTATAAACACAATAAATAGCACAGAAATCAATGGGCCCCAGGGGGGGACCAAACCATATACTAAAATAGTGGTATAAGACCCACGACAATTCTACAGGCAATGCCTAGGGCATTCAGGATCGCTTGCCCCTTCAGAATCCACCCACAGTTAAGAGGAAGGGGACCCACGGGAGACGCGTGCAGTGCAAAGAGCTACTATCGGGATCGCAATGTTAGCCTATGGAGAATGTCGCGGTTGAATATTTAAAGTTAAAGGACACTTCTAGCAACAGTACAAAGTTAAGGCTTGAGACTTAAGGCTTTGGAGAGCCCACCACCACTGGAGTACCGAAGTACCACTGTTACCTGCCCCAGGGAAGCCGGGTGCATAGGTCGATTCTGGTGTCGGGTCGCGGGCTGATTTTCTATGGAAAAGTAGTCCAAACTGCTGCTAGCTGAAAGCGTCGTTGAAGTCGTGAAGATTAAAGTTGAAGAGAAGATAAAGATGAACCTGAAAGCAGAGGGGACAGAGTCTGGGTCATGGCAAAGTGACCAGGGAGCTCACAGCAAGGAGCTCGTGGAAGTCGGGTGCTTCAGGTGTAGGAGGTACAGCTGGGCTCTGCAGTCACGGGCTCCGGGAGGCTTTAAGGAAGGCCAGCTTCTGGAGGGCGACTGTCCCACGTCAGCTGAGGGTCGCTGCGGTGTTAGTGTCCCGATTGGATCCACTAAGCATTGGCAACCGCAACCCACGCAAGATGAACAAAGCAGCTGCTGGTGCAGACCCACGAGGTCTGAGGGTGCTCTCCTTTGCAGGGAGCGTAGAGCAGGCCTGGAGCAACCAGGGGAACTCTTGGAAAAGAAGATTGTCCTCCATCAGGGCCCACAAGTCGAGAGACAAGGGACCGCGGAAGGCAGCAAAATGGAGTGCGTAAAAGGGCTCCCACGGGCCACCGGAGCGTGCCAGGGAGCTGAGAGTTGGCACAAATGCTGCTGGATGGTTGGCTCAGAAACGAGCCAAAGCACAACTTCTCCACTGGTCGGGGTCGTGTGCTGGACAAGAGGTGGCCGGTGTCTCGGGGTATGCGGGGATCTCGACACCCACATGGTCCAGGGTGCTCAGACTTGCTGGGCACACTCACAGGACGCTGGGATGCACTGGAGACCCACCTCGAGGTTGCTGGAAGGCATCGAAGGTCATGAGAGCAACGAAGTTCCAACCGGGTATCTTGTAGTCTTTAAGGTGCCTGCCAAGCAGGGGGATAACTCCTTTATCCCAAGGGAGATTTCTTCAGTCAGCTGGGCAGCAGCTCGTCGAAGGTCAGTTCTGTGAAGTTCTGGACGAATCTAAGGCTCTAGGGCAAAGTTATTCCCATATATCCCCCAGATTAGGGGATGGTCCAAAATAGAGCCTACCAATCAGAGTAGAGGCGGGAAAGGGTGGCTACACCCACTCCCCTTTGTGTGTTTCCCGCCTGGGCGAGGGGCAGGATGCCCCTGAACCGGTTCCAGGCGGTGTATGCAGAATTGGGGCTCTGCAACTGCCTACGTGCAACTCTGAAAGGACATTTGGTGCACCCACCCTGTTCCAATCCACATTATCCTGTCTGGGGAGGTGCTGGCACCTCCCTGCCACAGGAGCCCTATTGTCCAGCTGGCGAGGCTGGGGTTTTCCCCAGCAACAGCCAGCCAGAGTCGTGTAGGTGGCGGACAGTAGCCATTTTGTGGTACATGTGCACTTTTAAATTGGTGTCTAAATTCTACCGCTTTTCCCATATCACCCTCCTAGCAAGGGGGAATCGTGCCCCCATGCCCATGGCTGGACTGGGGGTATGATTCCTTCATGTTTGACACCAAACACGATATGGTTCTGTGTAGCCATTCTCAAGTTATCGCGATGACGCGATTCACTTATAATGCGGTTTAGAGTATATGGTATGGCTACACTACAAACAACCCAGTAACGGTTTTACGAAGGTTGCAGAGAGGTCCTACTCACGTAGGGGTCCCCCCTCACACATACCTCAGCACCCAGCCCTGTAGGATTACCAGGGCCTGCCATAGGGGTGACCTATGAGAGTATATGTGTTGTAATGGTATGGGACATAGGGTACCTACATCCCTGTAAGGGGTGCTAGCACCACCTTACCCAGTCTACAGTAGTGGCCTGGTGGTGTCAGTTTGGGTGGCTGTCCCAGGGTGGCACAATAAGTGCTGCAGCCCTGGTAGGCCTACTGGGGGACCCATGCCCTGGGTACCTAGGGTACCATCTACAAGGGACTGGTAGGGCATGCCCAGCATCCAATTATGTTTGTACCTAGAGTACTCACAACAGTTTTAGGGAGAAAGCAGATAGGCTGGGGTCCTGGATAGCAGGATCCCAGCCAGACTAGTCAAAAACCACTTAAATACCAGGCAAAAAGTTGGGGGCAACCATTAGTCAGATTCCACTCTCCTACATAACCCCCCCCCCCCAAACGAAAGGAGATAAGGCTAACCTTGTCCAGATAAGCCTTTATTTCCTGAGTGGCCATATAAGGAAGAACCTGTACTAACATGGTTGCTCCCTGTGTCATGGTCCACTTGGGAAATCCTACCCCAAGGGGTTCTAGAGTTTCTCCAAAGTCTAGGGAAATTACCTGTATTGTTTTTTGGGTCAGAGGTGGGCTGGTGGGGTGTCTGAGTCTGGAAGTGAGACCCTACTTGGGTTGGTCTCAACCTCCTCAGATCACTGGCCACTATGGAAGCCTTTCTGCCCATGACCGTGTCATATCTGGCCCTAAGGGTCAACCTCTGGCTGCCTACAGCTGGGGGTTGGATCCCTTTGGCTGGAATAGTGGAGGGCACTGGAAGGTTTGGGGCAGCTAGGCCCCAGGTTTCCCTATGCTCAACAACATCCATTTAAGGGGTGCCTATACCTAGGGGTAAGGAGGATCCCGAAGTTTGTAGAGGAATATTCACCTGGCTGAAACTACTCTGCTGGGTGTCCCTAATCTGTTGATGAGGGGATTCCTCTGGGCAGGGGCCCAATAAGGGTCCACTGACCTCCCTGACCTCTGCAGCCCTGGGCTGACTGAGGCAGGGTAGAGAGGGGCAGGATACCTGCTCCAGACTGGGTACCACCTTGGAAGGGTCCCCTGCCATCAGAGAGGTGGGCAGGCCAGGCCTGTCCACTTCTGGGGCAGTTACTTCACAAGGGGCAGGATCAGTTCCCTGAGAAACTGGACCTTTACCTGTAGTCTGGTGGGGGGAAGACTGCTCCTCCTCCCCTATGCTCTCTGTTTGGGTAGAGTGATCCATAGTTTCAGGCTTCACTCTTTCTATTTTCTCCTGCGGTGGAGGTGAGGCCCTCAGGGTCTCATCCACTCTCTCAGGGATTCCTACCATTTTCAAATGGGCCTTGTGGTCAACCTCAGCCCAGGCTGAGATTTCTAGATCATTCCCCAGTAGACAATCTACAGGCAAGTTGGGGACACTGCCACTCTCTTGGGGCCAGTGACCCCTCCCCAGCTGAGATTTATCACTGCCATGGGATGATCTGTCCTGATTCCATCTATATTGGTCACCTGGTAGCTAAACCCAGGTAAAAGCTGATCTAGGGGCACTAGCCAGACTAGTCAAAAACCACTTAAATACCAGGCAAAAAGTTGGGGGCAACCATTAGTCAGATTCCACTCTCCTACACCCTCTATAGCACCTAAGACCCCACTCTTCAAGGGACCCTCTGTAGCGTCCGAGACCTCACTCTTCAAGGCACCCTCTGTAGTGTCTGAGACCACACTCTTCAAGGGACCCTCTGTAGCGTCCGAGACCTCACTCTTCAAGACACCCTCTGTAGTGTCTGAGACCTCACTCTTCAAGGCACACTCTGTAGGATCTGAGACCTCACTCTTCAAGGCACCCTCTGTGGCATCTGAGATCTCACTCTTCAAGGCGCCCTCTGTAGCGACTGAGACCTCACTCTTAGAGGCACCCTCTATAGCGTCTGAGACCTCACTCTTCAAGGCGCCCTCTGTAGCGTCTGAGACTTCACTCTTCAAGGCACCCTCTGTGGAGACTGAGACCACACTCTTCAAGGCACCCTCTGTAGCGTCTGAGACCTCACTCTTCAAGGCACCCTCTGTGGAGACTGAGACCACACTCTTCAAGGCACCCTCTGTGGAGACTGAGACCACACTCTTCAAGGCGCACTCTGTGGCATCTGAGACCTCACTCTTCAAGGCACCCTCTGTGGCATCTGAGATCTCACTCTTCAAGGCGCCCTCTGTAGCGACTGAGACCTCACTCTTAGAGGCACCCTCTATAGCGTCTGAGACCTCACTCTTCAAGGCGCCCTCTGTAGTGCCTGAGACCTCACTCTTCAAGGCGCCCTCTGTAGAGTCTGAGACCTCACTCTTCAAGGCACCCTCTGTAGGATCTGAGACCTCACTCTTCAAGGCACCCTCTGTAGCATCTAAGACCTCAATCTTCAAGATGCCCTCTGGAGCATCTGACACCTCACTCTTCAAGGCGCCCTCTGTAGCGACTGAGACCTCACTCTTCAAGGCGCCCTCTGCAGCGTCTGAGACCTCACTCTTCAAGGCACCCTCTGTGGCATCTAAGACCTCAATCTTCAAGGCACCCTCTGTAGCATCTGAGACCTCACTCTTCAAGGTGCCCTCTGTAGCGACTGAGACCTCACTCTTCAAGGCACCCTCTGCAGCGTCTGAGACCTCACTCTTCAAGGCACCCTCTGTGGAGACTGAGATCTGACTCTTCAAGGTGCCCTCTGTAGCGTCTGAGACCTCACTCTTCAAGGCGCCCTCTGTAGCTTCTGAGACCTCACTCTTCAAGGTGCCCTCTGTAGAGTCTGAGACCTCACTCTTCAAGGCGCCCTTTATAGCACCTAAGACCCCACTCTTCAAGGGACCCTCTGTAGCGTCCGAGACCTCACTCTTCAAGGCACCCTCTGTAGTGTCTGAGACCACACTCTTCAAGGCACCCTCTGTAGCGACTGAGACCTCACTCTTCAAGACACCCTCTGTAGTGTCTGAGACCTCACTCTTCAAGGCACCCTCTGTAACATCTGAGACCTCACTCTTCAAGACACCCTCTGTAGTGTCTGAGACCTCACTCTTCAAGGCACCCTCTGTAGCATCTGAGACCTCACTCTTCAAGGCATCCTCTGTAGGATCTGAGACCTATCTCTTCAAGGCGCCCTCTGTAGCCTCTGAGACCTCACTCTTAGAGGCACCCTCTATAGCGTCTGAGACCTCTCTCTTCAAGGCACCCTCTGTAGCATCTGAGACCTCACTCTTAGAGGCACCCTCTATAGCGTCTGAGACCTCACTCTTCAAGCCACTCTCTGTAGCATCCAAGACCTCACTCTTCAAGCCACCCTCTGTAGCGTCTGAGTCCCCACTCTTCAATGCACCCTCTGTAGCGTCTGAGACCTCACTCTTCAAGCCTCCCTCTGTAGTGTCTGAGACCTCACTCTTCAAGGCGCCTTCTGTAGGATCTGAGACCTCACTCTTCAATGCGCCCTCTGTAGCATCTGAGACCTCACTCTTAGAGGCACCCTCTATAGCGTCTGAGACCTCACTCTTCAAGGCACCCTCTGTAACGTCTGAGACCTCACTCTTCAAGGCACTCTCTGTAGTGTCTGAGCCCTCACTCTTCAAGGCGCCCTCTTTATCGTCTGAGACCTCACTCTTCGAGGCTCCCTCTGTAGCATCTGAGACCTCACTCTTAGAGGCACCCTCTGTAGCGTCTGAGACCTCACTCTTCAAGGCACCCTCTGTAGCGTCTGAGACCACACTCTTCAAGGCGCCCTCTGTAGAGTCTGAGACCTCACTCTTCAAGGCGCCCTCTGTAGCGACTGAGACCTCACTCTTGAAGGCACCCTCTGTAGCATCTAAGACCTCACTCTTCAAGGCACCCTCTGTAGCATCTGAGACCTCACTCTTCAAGGCGCCCTCTGTAGCCTCTGAGACCTCACTCTTAGAGGCACCCTCTATAGCATCTGAGACCTCACTCTTCAAGGCACCCTCTGTAGCATCCAAGACCTCACTCTTCAAGGCGCCCTCTGTAGCGACTGAGACCTCACTCTTCAAGGCACCCTCTGTGGAGACTGAGATCTGACTCTTCAAGGCGCACTCTGTAGCGTCTGAGACCTCACTTTTCAAGGCACCCTCTGTAGCTTCTGAGACCTCACTCTTCAAGGTGCCCTCTGTAGAGTCTGAGACCTCACTTTTCAAGGCGCCCTCTATAGCACCTAAGACCCCACTCTTCAAGGGACCCTCTGTAGCGTCCGAGACCTCACTCTTCAAGGCACCCTCTGTAGTGTCTGAGACCACACTCTTCAAGGCACCCTCTGTAGCGACTGAGACCTCACTCTTCAAGACACCCTCTGTAGTGTCTGAGACCTCACTCTTCAAGGCACCCTCTGTAGGATCTGAGACCTCACTCTTCAAGGCGCCCTCTGTAGCCTCTAAGACCTCACTTTTAGAGGCACCCTCTAAAGCATCTGAGACCTCACTCTTCAAGGCACCCTCTGTAGCATCCAAGACCTCACTCTTCAAGCCACCCTCTGTAGCGTCTGAGACCTCTCTCTTCAAGGCACCCTCTGTAGCATCTGAGACCTCACTCTTAGAGGCACCCTCTATAGCGTCTGAGACCTCACTCTTGAAGCCACCCTCTGTAGCATCCAAGACCTCACTCTTCAAGCCACCCTCTGTAGTGTCTGAGACCTCTCTCTTCAAGGCACCCTCTGTAGCGTCTGAGACCCCACACTTCAAGGCACCCTCTGTAGCATCTGAGACCTCACTCTTCAAGCCACCCTCTGTAGTGTCTGAGACCTCACTCTTTAAGTCACCCTCTGTAGGATCTGAGACCTCACTCTTCAAGGCGCCCTCTGTAGCATCTGAGAACTCACTCTTAGAGGCACCCTCTATAGCGTCTGAGACCTCACTCTTCAAGGCACCCTCAGTAACGTCTGAGACCTCACTCTTCAATGCACTCTCTGAAGTGTCTGAGCCCTCACTCTTCAAGTCATCCTCTTTATCGTCTGAGACCTCACTCTTCAAGCCACCCTCTGTAGAGTATGAGACCTCACTCTTCAAGGCACCCTCTGTAGCATCCAAGACCTCACTCTTCAAGCCACCTTCTGTAGCATCTGAGACCTCTCTCTTCAAGGCACCCTCTGTAGTGTCTGAGACCACACTCTTCAAGGCATCCTCTGTAGCGACTGACACCTCACTCTTCAAGGCAACCTCTGTAGCATCCAAGACCTCACTCTTCAAGGCGCCCTCTGTAGCGACTGAGACCTCACTCTTCAAGGCACCCTTTGTAGCGTCTGAGACCTCTCTCTTAGAGGCACCCTCTGTAGCATCTGAGACCTCACTCTTCAAGGCACCCTCTGTAGCATCCAAGACCTCACTCTTCAAGTCACCCTCTGTAACGTCTGAGACCTCTCTCTTAGAGGCACCTTCTGTAGCATCTGAGACCTCACTCTTAGAGGCACCCTCTATAGCGTCTGAGACCTCACTCCTCAAGGCACCCTCTGTAGCGACTGAGACCTCACTCTTCAAGGCGCCCTCTGTAGAGACTGAGAGCTCACTCTTCAAGGCTCCCTGTGTAGCCTCTGAAACCTCACTCTTCAAGGCACTCTCTGTAGTGTCTGAGCCCTCACTCATCAAGGCGCCCTCTGTAGCGTCTGAGACCTCATTCTTCAAGGCACCCTCTGTAGCGTTTGAGACCTCACTCTTTGGGCACCCTCTCTAGCGTCTGAGACCTCATTCTTCAAGGCGCCCTCTGTAGCGACAGAGACCTCGCTCTTCAAGGGACCCTCTGTAGTGTCTGAGACCTCACTCTTCAAGGCACCCTCTGTAGTGTCTGAGACCTCACTCTTCAAGGCGCCCTCTGTAGTGTCTGAGACCTCACTCTTGAAGGCACCCTCTATAGCACCTGAGACCCCACTCTTCAAGGCTCCCTCTGTAGCATCCAAGACCTCACTCTTCAAGCCACCCTCTGTAGCGTCTGAGACCTCTCTTAGAGGCACCCTCTGTAGCATCTGAGACCTCACTCCTAGAGGCACCCTCTATAGCGTCTGAGACCTCACTCTTCAAGGCGCCCTCTATAGCACCTGAGACCCCACTCTTCAAGGCACCCTCTGTAGCATCCAAGACCTCCCTCTTCAAGCCACCCTCTGTAGCGTCTGAGACCTCTCTCTTAGAGGCACCCTCTGTAGCATCTGAGACCTCATTCTTCAAGGCGCCCTCTGTAGCGACAGAGACCTCACTCTTCAAGGGACCCTCTGTAGTGTCTGAGACCTCACTCTTCAAGGCACCCTCTGTAGTGTCTGAGACCTCACTCTTCAAGGCGCCCTCTGCATCGTCTGGGACCTCACTCTTCAAGGCACCCTCTGTAGCATCTAAGACCTCAATCTTCAAGGCACCCTCTGTAGCATCTGAGACCTCACTCTTCAAGGTGCCCTCTGTAGCGACTGAGACCTCACTCTTCAAGGCACCCTCTGCAGCGTCTGAGACCTCACTCTTCAAGGCACCCTCTGTGGAGACTGAGATCTGACTCTTCAAGGTGCCCTCTGTAGCGTCTGAGACCTCACTCTTCAAGGCGCCCTCTGTAGCTTCTGAGACCTCACTCTTCAAGATGCCCTCTGTAGAGTCTGAGACCTCACTCTTCAAGGCACCCTCTATAGCACCTAAGACCCCCACTCTTCAAGGGACCCTCTGTAGCGTCCGAGACCTCACTCTTCAAGGCACCCTCTGTAGTGTCTAAGACCACACTCTTCAAGGCACCCTCTGTAGCGACTGAGACCTCACTCTTCAAGACACCCTCTGTAGTGTCTGAGACCTCACTCTTCAAGGCACCCTCTGTAACATCTGAGACCTCACTCTTCAAGACACCCTCTGTAGTGTCTGAGACCTCACTCTTCAAGGCACCCTCTGTAGCATCTGAGACCTCACTCTTCAAGGCATCCTCTGTAGGATCTGAGACCTCTCTCTTCAAGGCGCCCTCTGTAGCCTCTGAGACCTCACTCTTCAAGGCACCCTCTGCAGCGTCTGAGACCTCTCTCTTCAAGGCACCCTCTGTAGCATCTGAGACCTCACTCTTAGAGGCACCCTCTATAGCGTCTGAGACCTCACTCTTCAAGCCACTCTCTGTAGCATCCAAGACCTCACTCTTCAAGCCACCCTCTGTAGCGTCTGAGTCCCCACTCTTCAAGGCACCCTCTGTAGCGTCTGAGACCTCACTCTTCAAGCCACCCTCTGTAGTGTCTGAGACCTCACTCTTCAAGGCGCCCTCTGTAGGATCTGAGACCTCACTCTTCAAGGCGCCCTCTGTAGCATCTGAGACCTCACTCTTAGAGGCACCCTCTATAGCGTCTGAGACCTCACTCTTCAAGGCACCCTCTGTAACGTCTGACACCTCACTCTTCAAGGCACTCTCTGTAGTGTCTGAGCCCTCACTCTTCAAGGCGCCCTCTTTATCGTCTGAGCCCTCACTCTTCGAGGCTTCCTCTGTAGCATCTGAGACCTCACTCTTAGAGGCACCCTCTGTAGCGTCTGAGACCTCACTCTTCAAGGCACCCTCTGTAGCGTCTGAGACCACACTCTTCAAGGCGCCCTCTGTAGAGTCTGAGACCTCACTCTTCAAGGCGCCCTCTGTAGCGACTGAGACCTCACTCTTGAAGGCACCCTCTGTAGCATCTAAGACCTCACTCTTCAAGGCACCCTCTGTAGCATCTGAGACCTCACTCTTCAAGGCGCCCTCTGTAGCCTCTGAGACCTCACTCTTAGAGGCACCCTCTATAGCATCTGAGACCTAACACTTCAAGACACCCTCTGTAGCATCCAAGACCTCACTCTTCAAGGCGCCCTCTATAGCGACTGAGACCTCACTCTTCAAGGCACCCTCTGTGGAGACTGAGATCTGACTCTTCAAGGCGCCCTCTGTAGCGTCTGAGACCTCACTCTTCAAGGCACCCTCTGTAGCTTCTGAGACCTCACTCTTCAAGGTGCCCTCTGTAGAGTCTGAGACCTCACTTTTCAAGGCGCCCTCTATAGCACCTCAGACCCCACTCTTCAAGGGACCCTCTGTAGCGTCCGAGACCTCACTCTTCAAGGCACCCTCTGTAGTGTCTGAGACCACACTCTTCAAGGCACCCTCTGAAGCGACTGAAACCTCACTCTTCAAGACACCCTCTGTAGTGTCTGAGAACTCACTCTTCAAGGCACCCTCTGTAGGATCTGAGACCTCACTCTTCAAGGCGCCCTCTGTAGCCTCTGAGACCTAACTCTTCAAGACACCCTCTATAGTGTCTGAGACCTCACTCTTCAAGGCACCCTCTGTAGCATCCAAGACCTCACTCTTCAAGGCGCCCTCTGTAGCGACTGAGACCTCACTCTTCAAGTCACCCTCTGTGGAGACTGAGATCTGACTCTTCAAGGCGCCCTCTGTAGCGTCTGAGACCTCACTCTTCAAGGCACCCTCTGTAGCTTCTGAGACCTCACTCTTCAAGGTGCCCTCTGTAGAGTCGAAGACCTCACTCTACAAGGCGCCTTCTATAGCACCTAAGAACCCGCTCTTCAAGGGACCCTCTGTAGCGTCCGAGACCTCACTCTTCAAGGCACCCTCTGTAGTGTCTGAGACCACACTCTTCAAGGCACCCTCTGTAGCGACTGATACCTCACTCTTCAAGACACCCTCTGTAGTGTCTGAGACCTCACTCTTCAAGGCACCCTCTGTAGGATCTGAGACCTCACTCTTCAAGGCACCCTCTGTGGCATCTGAGATCTCACTCTTCAAGGCGCCCTCTGTAGCGACTGAGACCTCACTCTTAGAGGCACCCTCTATAGCGTCTGAGACCTCACTCTTCAAGGCGCCCTCTGTAGCGTCTGAGACTTCACTCTTCAAGGCACCCTCTGTGGAGACTGAGACCACACTCTTCAAGGCGCCCTCTGTAGCGTCTGAGACCTCACTCTTCAAGGCACCCTCTGTGGAGACTGAGACCACACTCTTCAAGGCGCACTCTGTGGCATCTGAGACCTCACTCTTCAAGGCACCCTCTGTGGCATCTGAGATCTCACTCTTCAAGGCGCCCTCTGTAGCTTCTGAGACCTCACTCTTCAAGATGCCCTCTGTAGAGTCTGAGACCTCACTCTTCAAGGCACCCTCTATAGCACCTAAGACCCCCACTCTTCAAGGGACCCTCTGTAGCGTCCGAGACCTCACTCTTCAAGGCACCCTCTGTAGTGTCTAAGACCACACTCTTCAAGGCACCCTCTGTAGCGACTGAGACCTCACTCTTCAAGACACCCTCTGTAGTGTCTGAGACCTCACTCTTCAAGGCACCCTCTGTAACATCTGAGACCTCACTCTTCAAGACACCCTCTGTAGTGTCTGAGACCTCACTCTTCAAGGCACCCTCTGTAGCATCTGAGACCTCACTCTTCAAGGCATCCTCTGTAGGATCTGAGACCTCTCTCTTCAAGGCGCCCTCTGTAGCCTCTGAGACCTCACTCTTCAAGGCACCCTCTGCAGCGTCTGAGACCTCTCTCTTCAAGGCACCCTCTGTAGCATCTGAGACCTCACTCTTAGAGGCACCCTCTATAGCGTCTGAGACCTCACTCTTCAAGCCACTCTCTGTAGCATCCAAGATCTCACTCTTCAAGCCACCCTCTGTAGCGTCTGAGTCCCCACTCTTCAAGGCACCCTCTGTAGCGTCTGAGACCTCACTCTTCAAGCCACCCTCTGTAGTGTCTGAGACCTCACTCTTCAAGGCGCCCTCTGTAGGATCTGAGACCTCACTCTTCAAGGCGCCCTCTGTAGCATCTGAGACCTCACTCTTAGAGGCACCCTCTATAGCGTCTGAGACCTCACTCTTCAAGGCACCCTCTGTAACGTCTGACACCTCACTCTTCAAGGCACTCTCTGTAGTGTCTGAGCCCTCACTCTTCAAGGCGCCCTCTTTATCGTCTGAGCCCTCACTCTTCGAGGCTTCCTCTGTAGCATCTGAGACCTCACTCTTAGAGGCACCCTCTGTAGCGTCTGAGACCTCACTCTTCAAGGCACCCTCTGTAGCGTCTGAGACCACACTCTTCAAGGCGCCCTCTGTAGAGTCTGAGACCTCACTCTTCAAGGCGCCCTCTGTAGCGACTGAGACCTCACTCTTGAAGGCACCCTCTGTAGCATCTAAGACCTCACTCTTCAAGGCACCCTCTGTAGCATCTGAGACCTCACTCTTCAAGGCGCCCTCTGTAGCCTCTGAGACCTCACTCTTAGAGGCACCCTCTATAGCATCTGAGACCTAACACTTCAAGACACCCTCTGTAGCATCCAAGACCTCACTCTTCAAGGCGCCCTCTGTAGCGACTGAGACCTCACTCTTCAAGGCACCCTCTGTGGAGACTGAGATCTGACTCTTCAAGGCGCCCTCTGTAGCGTCTGAGACCTCACTCTTCAAGGCACCCTCTGTAGCTTCTGAGACCTCACTCTTCAAGGTGCCCTCTGTAGAGTCTGAGACCTCACTTTTCAAGGCGCCCTCTATAGCACCTCAGACCCCACTCTTCAAGGGACCCTCTGTAGCGTCCGAGACCTCACTCTTCAAGGCACCCTCTGTAGTGTCTGAGACCACACTCTTCAAGGCACCCTCTGAAGCGACTGAAACCTCACTCTTCAAGACACCCTCTGTAGTGTCTGAGACCTCACTCTTCAAGGCACCCTCTGTAGGATCTGAGACCTCACTCTTCAAGGCGCCCTCTGTAGCCTCTGAGACCTAACTCTTCAAGACACCCTCTATAGTGTCTGAGACCTCACTCTTCAAGGCACCTTCTGTAGCATCCAAGACCTCACTCTTCAAGGCGCCCTCTGTAGCGACTGAGACCTCACTCTTCAAGTCACCCTCTGTGGAGACTGAGATCTGACTCTTCAAGGCGCCCTCTGTAGCGTCTGAGACCTCACTCTTCAAGGCACCCTCTGTAGCTTCTGAGACCTCACTCTTCAAGGTGCCCTCTGTAGAGTCGAAGACCTCACTCTACAAGGCGCCTTCTATAGCACCTAAGAACCCGCTCTTCAAGGGACCCTCTGTAGCGTCCGAGACCTCACTCTTCAAGGCACCCTCTGTAGTGTCTGAGACCACACTCTTCAAGGCACCCTCTGTAGCGACTGAGACCTCACTCTTCAAGACACCCTCTGTAGTGTCTGAGACCTCACTCTTCAAGGCACCCTCTGTAGGATCTGAGACCTCACTCTTCAAGGCACCCTCTGTGGCATCTGAGATCTCACTCTTCAAGGCGCCCTCTGTAGCGACTGAGACCTCACTCTTAGAGGCACCCTCTATAGCGTCTGAGACCTCACTCTTCAAGGCGCCCTCTGTAGCGTCTGAGACTTCACTCTTCAAGGCACCCTCTGTGGAGACTGAGACCACACTCTTCAAGGCGCCCTCTGTAGCGTCTGAGACCTCACTCTTCAAGGCACCCTCTGTGGAGACTGAGACCACACTCTTCAAGGCGCACTCTGTGGCATCTGAGACCTCACTCTTCAAGGCACCCTCTGTGGCATCTGAGATCTCACTCTTCAAGGCGCCCTCTGTAGCGACTGAGACCTCACTCTTAGAGGCACCCTCTATAGCGTCTGAGACCTCACTCTTCAAGGCGCCCTCTGTAGTGCCTGAGACCTCACTCTTCAAGGCGCCCTCTGTAGAGTCTGAGACCTCACTCTTCAAGGCACCCTCTGTAGGATCTGAGACCTCACTCTTCAAGGCACCCTCTGTAGCTTCTGAGACCTCACTCTTCAAGGTGCCCTCTGTAGAGTCTGAGACCTCACTTTTCAAGGCGCCCTCTATAGCACCTAAGACCCCACTCTTCAAGGGACCCTCTGTAGCGTCCGAGACCTCACTCTTCAAGGCACCCTCTGTAGTGTCTGAGACCACACTCTTCAAGGCACCCTCTGTAGCGACTGAGACCTCACTCTTCAAGACACCCTCTGTAGTGACTGAGACCTCACTCTTCAAGGCACCCTCTGTAGGATCTGAGACCTCACTCTTCAAGGCACCCTCTGTAGCCTCTAAGACCTCACTCTTAGAGGCACCCTCTAAAGCATCTGAGACCTCACTCTTCAAGGCACCCTCTGTAGCATCCAAGACCTCACTCTTCAAGCCACCCTCTGTAGCGTCTGAGACCTCTCTCTTCAAGGCACCCTCTGTAGCATCTGAGACCTCACTCTTAGAGGCACCCTCTATAGCGTCTGACACCCCACTCTTCAAGCCACCCTCTGTAGCATCCAAGACCTCACTCTTCAAGCCACCCTCTGTAGTGTCTGAGACCTCTCTCTTCAAGGCACCCTCTGTAGCGTCTGAGACCCCACTCTTCAAGGCACCCTCTGTAGCGTCTGAGACCTCACTCTTCAAGCCACCCTCTGTAGTGTCTGAGACCTCACTCTTTAAGTCACCCTCTGTAGGATCTGAGACCTCACTCTTCAAGGCGCCCTCTGTAGCATCTGAGACCTCACTCTTAGAGGCACCATCTATAGCGTCTGAGACCTCACTCTTCAAGGCACCCTCAGTAACGTCTGAGACCTCACTCTTCAATGCACTCTCTGAAGTGTCTGAGCCCTCACTCTTCAAGGCATCCTCTTTATCGTCTGAGACCTCACTCTTCAAGCCACCCTCTGTAGAGTATGAGACCTCACTCTTCAAGGCACCCTCTGTAGCATCTGAGACCTCACTCTTAGAGGCACCCTCTGTAGCGTCTGAGACCACACTCTTCAAGGCACCCTCAGTAGCATCCAAGACCTCACTCTTCAAGCCACCTTCTGTAGCGTCTGAGACCTCTCTCTTCAAGGCACCCTCTGTAGTGTCTGAGACCACACTCTTCAAGGCACCCTCTGTAGCGACTGACACCTCACTCTTCAAGGCACACTCTGTAGCATCCAAGACCTCACTCTTCAAGGCGCCCTCTGTAGCGACTGAGACCTCACTCTTCAAGGCACCCTTTGTAGCGTCTGAGACCTCTCTCTTAGAGGCACCCTCTGTAGCATCTGAGACCTCACTCTTCAAGGCACCCTCTGTAGCATCCAAGACCTCACTCTTCAAGCCACCCTCTGTAACGTCTGAGACCTCTCTCTTAGAGGCACCCTCTGTAGCATCTGAGACCTCACTCTTAGAGGCACCCTCTATAGCGTCTGAGACCTCACTCTTCAAGGCACCCTCTGTAGCGACTGAGACCTCACTCTTTAAGGCGCCCTCTGTAGAGACTGAGAGCTCACTCTTCAAGGCTCCCTGTGTAGCCTCTGAAACCTCACTCTTCAAGGCACTCTCTGTAGTGTCTGAGCCCTCACTCATCAAGGCGCCCTCTGTAGCGTCTGAGACCTCATTCTTCAAGGCACCCTCTGTAGCGTTTGAGACCTCACTCTTTGGGCACCCTCTCTAGCGTCTGAGACCTCATTCTTCAAGGCGCCCTCTGTAGAGACAGAGACCTCGCTCTTCAAGGGACCCTCTGTAGTGTCTGAGACCTCACTCTTCAAGGCACCCTCTGTAGTGTCTGAGACCTCACTCTTCAAGGCGCCCTCTGTAGTGTCTGAGACCTCACTCTTGAAGGCACCCTCTATAGCACCTGAGACCCCACTCTTCAAGGCTCCCTCTGTAGCATCCAAGACCTCACTCTTCAAGCCACCCTCTGTAGCGTCTGAGACCTCTCTTAGAGGCACCCTCTGTAGCATCTGAGACCTCACTCGTAGATACACCCTCTATAGCGTCTGAGACCTCACTCTTCAAGGCGCCCTCTATAGCACCTGAGACCCCACTCTTCAAGGCACCCTCTGTAGCATCCAAGACCTCCCTCTTCAAGCCACCCTCTGTAGCGTCTGAGACCTCTCTCTTAGAGGCACCCTCTGTAGCATCTGAGACCTCATTCTTCAAGGCGCCCTCTGTAGCGACAGAGACCTCACTCTTCAAGGGACCCTCTGTAGTGTCTGAGACCTCACTCTTCAAGGCACCCTCTGTAGTGTCTGAGACCTCACTCTTCAAGGCGCCCTCTGTAGTGTCTGAGACCTCACTCTTGAAGGCACCCTCTATAGCACCTGTGACCCCACTCTTCAAGGCTCCCTCTGTAGCATCCAAGACCTCACTCTTCAAGCCACCCTCTGTAGCGTCTGAGACCTCTCTTAGAGGCACCCTCTATAGCGTCTGAGACCTCACTCTTCAAGACACCCTCTGTAGTGTCTGAGCCCTCACTCATCAAGGCGCCCTCTGTAGCGTCTGAGACCTTACTCTTCAAGGCACCCTCTGTAGCGTTTGAGACCTCACTCTTTGGGCACCCTCTCTACCGTCTGAGACCGCTCTCTTCAAGGCACTCTCTGTAGCGACTGAGACCTCACTCTTCAAGAGACCCTCTGTAGAGACTGAGACCTCACTCTTCAAGGCACCAACTGAAGCGTCTTAGACCTCACTCTTCAAGGCACCCTCTGTAGCGTCTGAGACCCCACTCTTCAAGGCGCCCTCTATAGCATTTGAGACCTCACTCTTCAAGGCTCCCTGTGTAGACTCTGAGACCTCACTCTTCAAGGCACCCTCTGCAGCGTCTGAGACCTCATTCTTCAAGGCACCCTCTGTAGCTACTGAGACCTCACTCTTCAAGGCACTCTCTGTAGTGTCTGAGCCCTCACTCTTCAAGGCACCCTCTGTAGTGACTGAGAACTCACTCTTTAAGGCACTCTCTGTGGCGTCTGAGACCTCACTCATCAAGGCACCATCTGCAGCGTCTGAGACCTCACTCTTCAAGGTACCCTCTGTAGAGTATGAGACCTCACTCTTCAAGGTACCCTCTATAGCGTCTGAGACCTCACTCTTCAAGAGACCCTCTGTAGAGACTGAGACCTCACTCTTCAAGGCACCCTCTGTAGCGTCTTAGACCTCACTCTTCAAGGCACTCTCTGTAGCGTCTGAGACCTCACTCTTCAAGACACCCTCTGTAGCGACTGACACCTCACTCTTCAAGGCACCCTCTGTAGTGTCTGAGACCTCATTCTTCAAGGCACCCTCTGTAGCGACTGACTCCTCACTCTTCAAGACACCCTCTGTAGTGTCTGAGACCTCTCTCTTCAAAGCGCCCTCTGTAGAGACTGAGACCTCACTCTTCAAGGCTCCCTGTGTAGCCTCTGAGACCTCATTCTTCAAGGCACTCTCTGTAGTGTCTGAGCCCTCACTCATCAAGGCGCCCTGTGTAGCGTCTGAGACCTCACTCTTCAAGGCACCCTCTGTAGCGTTTGAGACCTCACTCTTTGGGCACCCTCCCTAGCGTCTGAGACCGCTCTCTTCAAGGCACTCTCTGTAGCTACTGAGAACTCACTCTTCAAGGTACCCTCTGTAGAGATGAGACCTCACTCTTCAAGAGACCCTCTGTAGAGACTGAGACCTCACTCTTCAAGGCACCCTCTGTAGCGTCTTAGACCTCACTCTTCAAGGCACCCTCTGTAGCATCTGAGACCCCACTCTTCAAGGCACCCTAGGTAGCATCTGAGACCTCACTCTTCAAGGTTCCCTGTGTAGCCTCTGAGACCTCACTCTTCAAGGCACTCTCTGTAGTGTCTGAGACCTCACTCTTCAAGCCACCCTCTGTAGTGTCTGAGACCTCATTCTTCAAGGCACCCTCTGTAGCGACTGCCTCCTCACTCTTCAAGGCACCCTCTGTAGTGTCTGAGACCTCTCTCTTCAAGGCGCCCTCTGTAGAGACTGAGACCTCACTCATCAAGGCGCCCTCTGTAGTGTCTGAGACCTCTCTCTTCAAGGCGCCCTCTGTAGAGACTGAGACCTCACTCTTCAAGGCACCCTCGGTAGCGTCTGAGACCTCACTCTTCACGGCGCCCTCTGTAGCGACTGAGATCTCCCTCTTCAAGGCACCCTCTGTAGCATCTGAGACCTCTCTCTTAGAGGCACCCTCTGTAGCATCTGAGACCTGACTCTTAGAGGCACCCTCTATAGCGACTGAGACCTCATTCTTCAAGGCACCCTCTGTAGTGACTGAGAACTCACTCTTCAAAGCACTTTCTGTAGCGTCAGAGACCTCACTCTTCAAGGCACCCTCTGTAGTGTCTGAGACCTCACTCTTCAAGGCGCTCTCTGTAGTGTATGAGACCTCACTCTTGAAGGCACCCTCTGTAGCATCTAAGACCTCACTCTTCAAGGCACCCTCTGTAGCATCTGAGACCTCACTCTTCAAGGCGCCCTCTGTAGTGTATGAGACCTCACTCTTGAAGGCACCCTCTGTAGCATCTAAGACCTCACTCTTCAAGGCACCCTCTGTAGCATCTGAGACCTCACTCTTCAAGGCGCCCTCTGTAGCGACTGAGACCTCACTCTTCAAGGCGCCCTCTGCAGTGTCTGCGACCTCACTCTTCAAGGCACCCTCTGTGGAGACTGAGATCTGACTCTTCAAGGCACCATCTGAAGCGTCTGAGACCTCACTCTTCAAGGTACCCTCTGTAGAGTATGAGACCTCACTCTTCAAGGTACCCTCTATAGCGTCTGAGACCTCACTCTTCAAGAGACCCTCTGTAGAGACTGAGACCTCACTCTTCAAGGCACCCTCTGTAGTGTCTTAGACCTCACTCTTCAAGGCACTCTCTGTAGCGTCTGAGACCTCACTCTTCAAGACACCCTCTGTAGCGACTGACTCCTCACTCTTCAAGGCACCCTCTGTAGTGTCTGAGACCTCATTTTTCAAGGCACCTCTGTAGGGACTGACTCCTCACTCTTCAAGACACCCTCTGTAGTGTCTGAGACCTCTCTCTTCAAGGCGCCCTCTGTAGAGACTGAGACCTCACTCTTCAAGGCTCCCTGTGTAGCCTCTGAGACCTCATTCTTCAAGGCACTCTCTGTAGTGTCTGAGCCCTCACTCATCAAGGCGCCCTGTGTAGTGTCTGAGACCTCACTCTTCAAGGCACCCTCTGTAGCGTTTGAGACCTCACTCTTTGGGCACCCTCTCTAGCGTCTGAGACCGCTCTCTTCAAGGCACTCTCTGTAGCAACTGAGAACTCACTCTTCAAGGTACCCTCTGTAGAGTATGAGACCTCACTCTTCAAGAGACCCTCTGTAGAGACTGAGACCTCACTCTTCAAGGCACCCTCTGTAGCGTCTTAGACCCCACTCTTCAAGGCACCCTCTGTTGCATCTGAGACCTCACTCTTCAAGGTTCCCTGTGTAGCCTCTGAGACCTCACTCTTCAAGGCACTCTCTGTAGCGTCTGAAACCTCACTCTTCAAGCCACCCTCTGTAGTGTCTGAGACCTCATTCTTCAAGGCACCCTCTGTTGCGACTGCCTCCTCACTCTTCAAGGCACCCTCTGTAGTGTCTGAGACCTCTCTCTTCAAGGCGCCCTCTGTAGAGACTGAGACCTCACTCATCAAGGCGCCCTCTGTAGTGTCTGAGATCTCCCTCTTCAAGGCACCCTCTGTAGCGTCTGAGACCTCTCTCTTAGAGGCACCCTCTGTAGCATCTGAGACCTCACTCTTCAAGGCACCCTCTGTAGCGACTGAGAACTCACTCTTCAAGGCACCTTCTGTAGCGTCTGGGACCTCACCCTTCAAGGCACACTCTGTAGTGTCTGAGGCCTCACTCTTCAAGCCGCCCTCTGTAGTGTATGAGACCTCACTCTTGAAGGCACCCTCTGTAGCATCTAAGACCTCACTCTTCAAGGCACCCTCTGTAGCATCTGAGACCTCACTCTTCAAGGCGCCCTCTGTAGCGACTGAGACCTCACTCTTCAAGGCTCCCTTTGCAGTGTCTGAGACCTCACTCTTCAAGGCACCCTCTGTGGAGACTGAGATCTGACTCTTCAAGGCGCCCTCTGTAGCGTCTGAGACCTCACTCTTCAAGGCACCCTCTGTAGCTTCTGAGACCTCACTCTTCAAGGTGCCCTCTGTAGAGTCTGAGACCTCACTCTTCAAGGCGCCCTCTATAGCACCTAAGACCCCACTCTTCAAGAGACCCTCTGTAGCGTCCGAGACCTCACTCTTCAAGGCACCCTCTGTAGTGTCTGAGACCACACTCTTCAAGGCACCCTCTGTAGCGACTGAGACCTCACTCTTCAAGACACCCTCTGTAGTGTCTGAGACCTCACTCTTCAAGGCACCCTCTGTTTGATCTGAGACCTCACTCTTCAAGGCGCCCTCTGTAGCCTCTGAGACCTCACTCTTAGAGGCACCCTCTATAGCGTCTGAGACCTCGCTCTTCAAGGCACCCTCTGTAGCATCCAAGACCTCACTCTTCAAGCCACCCTCTGTAGCGTCTGAGACCTCTCTCTTCAAGGCACCCTCTGTAGCATCTGAGACCTCACTCTTAGAGGCACCCTCTGCAGCATCTGAGACCTCACTTTTCAAGCCACCCTCTGTAGAATCCAAGACCTCACTCTTCAAGCCACCCTCTGTAGAGCCTGAGACCTCTCTCTTCAAGGCACCCTCTGTAGCATCTGAGACCTCACTCTTAGAGGCACCCTCTATAGCGTCTGAGACCTCACTCTTCAAGCCACCCTCTGTAGAATCCTAGACCTCACTCTTCAAGCCACCCTCTGTAGCGTCTGAGACCTCACTCTTCAAGCCACCCTCTGTAGTGTCTGAGACCTCACTCTTTAAGTCACCCTCGGTAGGATCTGAGACCTCACTCTTCAAGGCACCCTCTGTAGCATCTGAGACCTCACTCTTAGAGGCACCCTCTATAGCGTCTGAGACCTCACTCTTCAAGCCACCCTCTGTAGAATCCAAGACCTCACTCTTCAAGCCACCCTCTGTAGCGTCTGAGACCTCATTCTTCAAGGCACCCTCTGTAGCGTTTGAGACCTCACTCTTTGGGCACCCTCTCTAGCGTCTGAGACCTCATTCTTCAAGGCGCCCTCTGTAGCGACTGAGACCTCACTCTTCAAGGGACCCTCTGTAGTGTCTGAGACCTCACTCTTCAAGGCACCCTCTGTAGTGTCTGAAACCTCACTCTTCAAGGCACCCTCTGAAGCATCCAAGACCTCACTCTTCAAACCACCCTCTGTAGCGTCTGAGACCTCACTCTTAGAGGCACCCTCTGCAGCATCTGAGACCTCACTTTTCAAGCCACCCTCTGTAGAATCCAAGACCTCACTCTTCAAGCCACCCTCTGTAGCGCCTGAGACCTCTCTCTTCAAGGCACCCTCTGTAGCATCTGAGACCTCACTCTTAGAGGCACCCTCTATAGCGTCTGAGACCTCACTCTTCAAGCCACCCTCTGTAGAATCCAAGACCTCACTCTTCAAGCCACCCTCTGTAGTGTCTGAGACCTCACTCTTCAAGCCACCCTCTGTAGTGTCTGAGACCTCACTCTTTAAGTCACCCTCGGTAGGATCTGAGACCTCACTCTTCAAGGCACCCTCTGTAGCATCTGAGACCTCACTCTTAGAGGCACCCTCTATAGCGTCTGAGACCTCACTCTTCAAGCCACCCTCTGTAGAATCCAAGACCTCACTCTTCAAGCCACCCTCTGTAGCGTCTGAGACCTCATTCTTCAAAGCACCCTCTGTAGCGTTTGAGACCTCACTCTTTGGGCACCCTCTCTAGCGTCTGAGACCTCATTCTTCAAGGCGCCCTCTGTAGCGACTGAGACCTCCCTCTTCAAGGGACCCTCTGTAGTGTCTGAGACCTCACTCTTCAAGGCACCCTCTGTAGTGTCTGAGACCTCACTCTTCAAGGCACCCTCTGTAGCATCCAAGAACTCACTCTTCAAGCCACCCTCTGTAGCGTCTGAGACCTCTCTCTTAGAGGCACCCTCTGTAGCATCTGAGACCTCACTCATAGAGGCACCCTCTATAGCGTCTGAGGCCTCACTCTTCAAGGCCCCCTCTATAGCACCTGAGACCCCACTCTTCAAGGCACCCTCTGTAGCATCCAAGACCTCACTCTTCAAGCCACCCTCTGTAGCGTCTAAGACCTCTCTCTTAGAAGCACCCTCTGTAGCATCTAAGACCTCACTCGTAGAGGCACCCTCTATAGCGTCTGAGACCTCACTCTTCAAGGCACCCTCTGCAGTGTCTGAGACCTCATTCTTCAAGCCACCCTCTGTAACGTCTGAGACCTCACTCTTCAAGCCACCCTCTGTAGTGTCTGAGACCTCACTCTTTAAGTCACCCTCGGTAGGATCTGAGACCTCACTCTTCAAGGCGCCCTCTGTAGCATCTGAGAACTCACTCTTAGAGGCACCCTCTATAGCGTCTGAGACCTCACTCTTCAAGGCACCCTCTGTAACGTCTGAGACCTCACTCTTCAAGGCACTCTCTGAAGTGTCTGAGCCCTCACTCTTCAAGGCACCATCTGCAGCGTCTGAGACCCCACTCTTCAAGGCATCCTCTTTATCGTCTGAGACCTCACTCTTCAAGCCACCCTCTGTAGAGTATGAGACCTCACTCTTCAAGGCACCCTCTGTAGCATCTGTGACCTCACTCTTAGAGGCACCCTCTGTAGCGTCTGAGACCACACTCTTCAAGGCACCCTCTGAAGCATCCAAGACCTCACTCTTCAAGCCACCCTCTGTAGCGTCTGAGACCTCTCTCTTCAAGGCACCCTCTGTAGTGTCTGAGACCTCACTCTTCAAGGCACCCTCTGTAGCGACTGACACCTCACTCTTCAAGGCACCCTCTGTAGCATCCAAGACCTCTCTCTTAGAGGCACCCTCTGTAGCATCTGAGACCTCACTCTTCAAGGCACCCTCTGTAGCATCCAAGACCTCACTCTTCAAGCCACCCTCTGTTGCGTCTGAGACCTCTCTCTTAGAGGCACCCTCTGTAGCATCTGAGACTTCACTCTTAGAGGCACCCTCTATAGCGTCTGAGACCTCACTCTTCAAGGCACCCTCTGTAGCGACTGAGACCTCACTCTTCAAGGCGCCCTCTGTAGGGACTGAGACCTCACTCTTCAAGGCTCCCTGAGTAGCCTCTGACACCTCACTCTTCAAGGCACTCTCTGTAGTATCTGAGCCCTCACTCATCAAGGCACCCTCTGTAGCGTTTGAGACCTCACTCTTTGGGCACCCTCTCTAGCGTCTGAGACCTCATTCTTCAAGGCGCCCTCTGTAGCGACTGAGACCTCACTCATCAAGGGACCCTCTGTAGTGTCTGAGACCTCACTCTTCAAGGCACCCTCTGTAGTGTCTGAGACCTCACTCTTCAAGGCGCCCTCTGTAGTGTTTTAGACCTCACTCTTGAAGGCACCCTCTATAGCACCTGAGACCCCACTCTTCAAGGCACCCTCTGTAGCATCCAAGACCTCACTCTTCAAGCCACCCTCTGTAGCGTCTGAGATCTCTCTCTTAGAGGCACCCTCTGTAGCATCTGAGACCTCACTCTTGAAGGCACCCTCTATAGCACCTGAGACCCCGCTCTTCAAGGCACCCCCTGTAGCATCCAAGACCTCACTCTTCAAGCCACCCTCTGTAGCGTCTGAGACCTCTCTCTTAGAGGCACCCTCTGTAGCATCTGAGACCTCACTCGTAGAGGCACCCTCTATAGCGTCTGAGACCTCACTCTTCAAGGCGCCCTCTATAGCACCTGAGACCCCACTCTTCAAGGCACCCTCTGTAGCATCCAAGACCTCACTCTTCAAGCCACCCTCTGTAGCGTCTGAGACCTCTCTCTTAGAAGCACCCTCTGTAACATCTAAGACCTCACTCGTAGAGGCACCCTCAATAGCGTCTGAGACCTCACTCTTCAAGACACCCTCTGTAGTGTCTGAGCCCTCACTCATCAAGGCGCCCTCTGTAGCGTCTGAGACCTCACTCTTCAAGGCACCCTCTGTAGCATTTGAGACCTCACTCTTTGGGCACCCTCTCTAGCGTCTGAGACCGCTCTCTTCAAGGCACTCTCTGCAGCGACTGGGACCTCACTCTTCAAGGTACCCTCTGTAGAGTATGAGACCTCACTCTTCAAGAGACCCTCTGTAGAGACTGAGACCTCACTCTTCAAGGCTCCAACTGTAGCGTCTTAGACCTCACTCTTCAAGGCACCCTCTGTAGCGTCTGAGACCCCACTCTTCAAGGCGCCCTCTATAGCATTTGAGACCTCACTCTTCAAGGCTCCCTGTGTAGCCTCTGAGCCCTCACTCTTCAAGGCACCCTCTGTAGTGACTGATAACTCACTCTTTAAGGCACTCTCTGTGGCGTCTGAGACCTCACTCTTCAAGGCACCATTGCAGCGTCTGAGACCTCACTCTTCAAGATACCCTCTGTAGAGTATGAGACCTCACTCTTCAAGGTACCCTCTATAGCGTCTGAGACCTCACTCTTCAAGAGACCCTCTGTAGAGACTGAGACCTCACTCTTCAAGGCACCCTCTCTAGCGTCTTAGACCTCACTCTTCAAGGCACCCTCTGTAGCGTCTTAGACCTCACTCTTCAAGGAACTCTCTGTAGCGTCTGAGACCTCACTCTTCAAGACACCCTCTGTAGCGACTGACACCTCACTCTTCAAGGCACCCTCTGTAGAATCCAAGACCTCACTCTTCAAGCCACCCTCTGTAGCGCCTGAGACCTCTCTCTTCAAGGCACCCTCTGTAGCATCTGAGACCTCACTCTTAGAGGCACCCTCTATAGCGTCGGAGACCTCACTCTTCAAGCCACCCTCTGTACCCTCCAAGACCTCACTCTTCAAGCCACCCTCTGTAGCGTCTGAGACCCCACTCTTCAAGGCACCCTCTGTAGCGTCTGAGACCTCACTCTTCAAGCCACCCTCTGTAGTGTCTGAAACCTCACTCTTTAAGTCACCCTCTGTAGGATCTGAGACCTCACTCTTCAAGGTGCCCTCTGTAGCATCTCAGAACTCACTCTTAGAGGCACCCTCTATAGCGTCTGAGACCTCACTCATCAAGGGACCCTCTGTAGTGTCTGAGACCTCACTCTTCAAGGCACTCTCTGAAGTGTCTGAGCCCTCACTCTTCAAGGCACCATCTGCAGCGTCTGAGACCCCACTCTTCAAGGCATCCTCTTTATCGTCTGAGACCTCACTCTTCAAGCCACCCTCTGTAGATTATGAGACCTCACTCTTCAAGGCACCCTCTGTAGCATCTGAGACCTCACTCTTAGAGGCACCCTCTGTAGCGTCTGAGACCACACTCTTCAAGGCACCCTCTGTAGCATCCAAGACCTCACTCTTCAAGTTACCTTCTGTAGCGTCTGAGACCTCTCTCTTCAAGGCACCCTCTGTAGTGTCTGAGACCTCACTGTGAGAAGTTGGCCTGGTATATGATGTTCACTAGTTAAAGTGACCACCTTGTACCATGCCAAGCAACCCTTATGGTGTGGTTGTAAGTCAACCTTTTCGGACTAGCTGCCCTAGTGGTAGCGTAGGCTAAGCAGTCATTGAGGCTAAACTCGTTAAAGCGTGTTAAGCAGGCTGTTTTACCAAATGAAATCCCCCTTTATACCAATGAAAGGACACCACACAGATATATATTGAAAAGATATATGTATTTATTTCTCAAAGTATCCCCTAGACTCTTTATGAGCACAGGAGCACAAATCGTTGAACAAGACAACGTTATAATATACAGAAGTTGCACTTTATATGGATGGCCCTGGTGGCCACTCAAACCATATACTAAAATAGTGGTATAAGTACCACGAACAGGAAAGTGAAAAGGCCTAGGGCCTCTAGAATCGCTGGGCCTACAAGGAGCTAACTTCAGTTAGTGACCAGGAGGTCCAAGGGTCGCGTGTGCAGTGAGGAAAGTTACACGCGGGCTCCCATAGGTTTTCAATGGGTGCGTAAAAGTTACAAAGTTACTGCAGAAAGGGTCTTCTGGATGGACTACGATCTTAAGATTCAAAACACAGACACTAGAGAGGATTCTCTACACTTGGGCACCGGAGTGCCAGCTTTACCTCACCCACAGGAAGCGGGTGCATAGGTCTCGAAGTGCGTCGGGTTTCTCCTATCGATTCAATGGAGCCTGATGACAAAGATGCTGCAGGCGGTCGGTCCAGAAGAGATGCGGTGGATCCAAGGGTGGATCGGAGTTGTAGAAGACCTGAAAGCAGAGGGGACAGTGTTCACAGTCACTAGCCAGTGACCGGCGTGGCACCAGGTAGGTACCAGGCGATGTCGGGTGCAAACAGGCAAAGAGGTGTAGCTTGTCTCCGCAGCCACGTGGTCCCGGAAGGTCGACGACGTCCAGGAGTCGAGTCACGAGCTGTCCCACGCAGGCTCTCACTGTCGCCGACTCGGAAGAAGCAAACAAGCCTTTGCAAAGGCAGGAGTCGTGGAAAGAGAGGAAAGCTGATTATTCTGACCAGCGAGGTCAGAGGGGCTGCTCTTTTGGAGAGCAGCTAGGGCCAGTCTGGAGCAACCAGACCAGCGTCGTTAGTTTCAAGTTTCGTCGCCAAAATGGCCACTAGCCAACGGGCCAGGGACCGGGCAGGCGCGTCGAGATGCCAAGTGCAGAGGGGCCCCACGCAGATCGTGGAGATGCTGGAGGGCTCACCTTTGGTGCAGATGCTGCTCGATGGTTGGGCTTCTCAGGACCCAAAGCACAACTTGGAGGGAGCCTCTGTCGCTGCGCTTGCAGCTTGTCGTCGGTCTTTCAAGATGGCTGGCTCCACGTGTCTCGGTGCCTCCACGGGTTCCTTCTTTGCAGGGACTGTGGATCGGGCGGTGAGAGGTCTGGAAGTCCAGGTCTTGTCGGGCTCTGGGCTCGGGCTCCGGCAGGAGGCGGCGGCAAAGCAGACGTTCAATAGCTGGTTGGTGCTTGCGTTAGCAAGATGGTCACTCCCTGACCATAGGGGAGATTTCCTTCAGTCCTCTGTGCAGCAGAGCGTCGAAGTTCCCGTCTTCTTCTTGTTGTTAAGTTGATTCCAGGATGTCTGAAGTCTTAGGACACAGCTCCTACCTTTAAGCGGATTCTAGGGGCCGGACTACTTGCTAGGTCCCTCCCTAAGGGTGGGACCAGGAAGGGGGGTGGTTACACCCCCAATCCTTTGTCCAGCTCGCCCCAGGTCCGGGGCTGGTGTGCCCCAGGACCGGTTTGAACTGGCATATGCACCGAGGCTCCTTGTGAGCCTCAGGCATGTCTGGTTTCTTTCAAGCCCTACCTGACCAATACACAAAATCCTGTCTGGGGTGGTGCACGCACCTCCCCTGGCAGGAAACCCTTTGTCCACGTCTCCCAAGCTGGAAGGACTCCCAGCAGCAGGAGGGCAGACTTGTGTCTGTGGTGGCAGCATCCATTTTGTGGAGCTGAGGCTATGTCTGATTTTACCCGGGTTTCAGGTACTGTACATGTCGTGTCCCTCTAGAAGGGTGGAATGCTAACCCCGTCGCCAGAATTGGCGAGGGGTTAGTATTCTAATTCGTATGACACCTTACTCGACATGTTTTGATAAAGCCAAACCAAAGATAGCATTTAACCGCGAGGTTCATAATGCACTTAAGAGTATATGGTATGACGATATCTGGAAACAGTAGAAGGAAGTTGTTCCGACCACTGCAGACAGGCTCAGCTCATGCCAGAGCACCATCTCACATGGAACCAAGCACTCTGCCTTCAGGATTGTCAAGGCCTGCCATAGGAGTGACTTATAGGCTAACATGTGTCCCATTTAAGGTTAGGTATAGGTATACTACACCTAAGTAAGAGGTGGTTACACCAACTTACCCCAGCTGAGTGATCAGCCAGTTGTGTCAAATTGCTAGGCCAGGCCAGGGGTGGCACAATACATGCTTCAGCCCCTGGTAGGCCTTAGATACACCAATGCCCTGGGTACCTCGTGTACACTGGTACAGGGGCTCACAGGGTGATCCAATTCCAATTGGTTATGCACCTAGGGTGCACAGTGTCAATTTAGTAGAGAGAACAGCAGGCTAGGGGTCTGATTAGCAGGCCCACAGCCTCAATATGTCAAAAACCAGTGAAGCAAAAATCAAAAATTTGGGGTGACCATAGGATAGCAGACCCTACTCTCCTACACAACCCCCCCCCCTCCAAACACAGGGACATTAAACTAGCCTTGACCAGTCTCGTCTTCATGTCCTAAGTGGAAGTACCTGGAGAGACCATCTGCATTCCCATGGTCAGTACCTGGCCGGTGCTCTACTGTAAAGTCCATCCCCTGCAGGGAAATGGACCACCTAAGCAGTTTGGGGTTTTCACCCTTCATCTGATTTAGCCACAAGAGGGGCTTATGGTCGGTCTGAATCTTGAAGTGAGTGCCAAACAAGTATGGCCTCAGCTTCTTCAGGGCCCACACCACAGCAAAGGCCTCCCTCTCAATAGCTGACCAATTCTTCTCTCTGGGGGTTAACCTTCTGCTAATAAAAGCAATGGGTTGGTCTTGACCATCTACATTAAGTTGTGACAGCACAGCTCCCACACCCAACTCAGAAGCATCTGTTTGGACAATAAACTCTTTGGAGTAGTCAGGACTTTTCAGGATAGGTGCAGAGCACACGGCCTTCTTCAGGTCATCAAATGCCTTTTGACAGCTTACTGTCCACTGAACCTTTTTGGGCATTGTGAGAAGTTGGCCTGGCATATGCTGTTCCTAGTTATAGGGACACCTTGCACCAGTCCAATTCGACTCCTATTGATGATAGGTTTAAGACAACCTTTAAAGAAAGCTATCCTAGTGGTAGCTGTGGAGAGCAGCCTTCAGGCTAAGTCTTGAAGGAGTGTTAAGCTTATTGTTTTACCATAATAACCTCTTGAATAACCAAATGAAAGAGTAGCCCACACAGGTATATATATAAAATATATGTATTTATTCTAGACAGAATCCCACAGTCACTTTATGTGGCTAGTGGCAAAGTTACAATTCAAACAAGCATTTCTAAACACAATAAATAGCACAGAAATCAATGGGCCCCAGGGGGGGACCAAACCATATACTAAAATAGTGGTATAAGAACCACGACAATTCTACAGGCAATGCCTAGGGCATTCAGGATCGCTTGCCCCTTCAGAATCCACCCACAGTTAAGAGGAAGGGGACCCACGGGAGACGCGTGCAGTGCAAAGAGCTGCTATCGGGATCGCAATGTTAGCCTATGGAGAATGTCGCGGTTGAATATTTAAAGTTAAAGGACACTTCTAGCAACAGTACAAAGTTAAGGCTTGAGACTTAAGGCTTTGGAGAGCCCACCACCACTGGAGTACCGAAGTACCACTGTTACCTGCCCCAGGGAAGCCGGGTGCATAGGTCGATTCTGGTGTCGGGTCGCGGGCTGATTTTCTATGGAAAAGTAGTCCAAACTGCTGCTAGCTGAAAGCGTCGTTGAAGTCGTGAAGATTAAAGTTGAAGAGAAGATAAAGATGAACCTGAAAGCAGAGGGGACAGAGTCTGGGTCACAGCAAAGTGACCAGGGAGCTCACAGCAAGGAACTCGTGGAAGTCGGGTGCTTCAGGTGTAGGAGGTACAGCTGGGCTCTGCAGTCACGGGCTCCGGGAGGCTTCAAGGAAGGCCAGCTTCTGGAGGGCGACTGTCCCACGTCAGCTGAGGGTCGCTGCGGTGTTAGTGTCCCGATTGGATCCACTAAGCATTGGCAACCGCAACCCACGCGAGATGAACAAAGCAGCTGCTGGTGCAGACCCACGAGGTCTGAGGGTGCTCTCCTTTGCAAGGAGCGTAGAGCAGGCCTAAAGCAACCAGGGGAACTCTTGGAAAAGAAGATTGTCCTCCGTCAGGGCCCACAAGTCGAGAGACAAGGGACCGCGGAAGGCAGCAAAATGGAGTGCGTAAAAGGGCTCCCACGGGCCACCGGAGCGGGCCAGGGAGCTGAGAGTCGGCACAAATGCTGCTGGATGGTTGGCTCAGAAATGGGCCAAAGCACAACTTCCCCACTGGTCGGGGTCGTGTGCTGGACAAGAGGTGGCCGGTGTCTCGGGGTATGCAGGGATCTCGACACCCACGTGGTCCAGGGTGCTCAGACTTGCTGGGCACACTCACAGGATGCTGGGATGCACTGGTGACCCACCTCGAGGTTGCTGGAAGGCGTCGAAGGTCGTGAGAGCAACGAAGTTCCAACCGGGTATCTTGTAGTCTTTAAGGTGCCTGCCAAGCAGGGGGATAACTCCTTTATCCCAAGGGAGATTTCTTCAGTCAGCTGGGCAGCAGCTCGTCGAAGGTCAGTTCTGTGAAGTTCTGGACGAATCTAAGGCTCTAGGGCAAAGTTATTCCCATATATCCCCAAGATTAGGGGATGGTCCAAAATAGAGCCTACCAATCAGAGTAGAGGCGGGAAAGGGTGGCTACACCCACTCCCCTTTGTGTGT
Organism: Triturus cristatus; assembly: GCF_964204655.1. Lineage (NCBI taxonomy): Eukaryota > Metazoa > Chordata > Amphibia > Caudata > Salamandridae > Triturus > Triturus cristatus. The sequence continues at coordinate 567,184,733 of NC_140579.1, read as the reverse complement.
TTCCCGCCTGGGCGAGGGGCAGGATGCCCCTGAACCGGTTCCAGGCGGTGTATGCAGAATTGGGGCTCTGCAGCTGCCTACGTGCAACTCTGAAAGGACATTTGGTGCACCCACCCTGTTCCAATCCACATTATCCTGTCTGGGGAGGTGCTGGCACCTCCCTGCCACAGGAGCCCTATTGTCCAGCTGGCGAGGCTGGGGTTTTCCCCAGCAACAGCCAGCCAGAGTCGTGTAGGTGGCGGACAGTAGCCATTTTGTGGTACATGTGCACTTTTAAATTGGTGTCTAAAATCTACCGCTTTCCCATATCACCCTCCTAGCAAGGGGGAATCGTGCCCCCATGCCCATGGCTGGACTGGGGGTATGATTCCTTCATGTTTGACACCAAACACGATATGGTTCTGTGTAGCCATTCTCAAGTTATCGCAATGACGCGATTCACTTATAATGCGGTTTAGAGTATATGGTATGGCTACACTACAAACAACCCAGTAACGGTTTTACGAAGGTTGCAGAGAGGTCCTACTCACGTAGGGGTCCCCCCTCACACATACCTCAGCACCCAGCCCTGTAGGATTACCAGGGCCTGCCATAGGGGTGACCTATGAGAGTATATGTGTTGTAATGGTATGGGACATAGGGTACCTACATCCCTGTAAGGGGTGCTAGCACCACCTTACCCAGGCTACAGTAGTGGCCTGGTGGTGTCAGTTTGGTTGGCTGTCCCAGGGTGGCACAATAAGTGCTGCAGCCCTGGTAGGCCTACTGGGGGACCCATGCCCTGGGTACCTAGGGTACCATCTACAAGGGACTGGTAGGGCATGCCCAGCATCCAATTATGTTTGTACCTAGAGTACTCACAACAGTTTTAGGGAGAAAGCAGATAGGCTGGGGTCCTGGATAGCAGGATCCCAGCCAGACTAGTCAAAAACCACTTAAATACCAGGCAAAAAGTTGGGGGCAACCATTAGTCAGATTCCACTCTCCTACATAACCCCCCCCCCCCCCAAACGAAAGGAGTGGCCATATAAGGAAGAACCTGTACTAACATGGTTGCTCCCTGTGTCATGGTCCACTTGGGAAATCCTACCCCAAGGGGTTCTAGAGTTTCTCCAAAGTCTAGGGAAATTACCTGTATTGGTTGTTGGGTCAGAGGTGGGCTGGTGGGGTGTCTGAGTCTGGAAGTGAGACCCTACTTGGGTTGGTCTCAACCTCCTCAGATCACTGGCCACTATGGAAGCCTTTCTGCCCATGACTGTGTCATATCTGGCCCTAAGGGTCAACCTCTGGCTGCCTACAGCTGGGGGTTGGATCCCTTTGGCTGGAATAGTGGAGGGCACTGGAAGGTTTGGGGCAGCTAGGCCCCAGGTTTCCCTGTGCTCAACAACATCCATTTGAGGGGTGCCTATACCTAGGGGTAAGGGGGATCCCTCAGTTTGTAGAGGAATATTCACCTGGCTGAAACTACTCTGCTGGGTGTCCCTAATCTGTTGATGAGGGGGTTCCTCTGGGCAGGGGCCCAATAAGGGTCCACTGACCTCCCTGACCTCTGCAGCCCTGGGCTGGCTGAGGCAGGGTAGAGAGGGGCAGGATACCTGCTCCAGACTGGGTACCACCTTGGAAGGGTCCCCTGCCATCAGAGAGGTGGGCAGGCCAAGCCTGTCCACTTCTGGGGCAGTTACTTCACAAGGGGCAGGATCAGTTCCCTGAGAAACTGGACCTTTACCTGTAGTCTGGTGGGGGGAAGACTGCTCCTCCTCCCCTATGCTCTCTGTTTGGGTAGAGTGATCCATAGTTTCAGGCTTCACTCTTTCTATTTTCTCCTGGGGTGGAGGTGAGGCCCTCAGGGTCTCATCCACTCTCTCAGGGATTCCTACCATTTTCAAATGGGCCTTGTGGTCAACCTCAGCCCAGGCTGAGATTTCTAGATCATTCCCCAGTAGACAATCTACAGGCAAGTTTGGGGACACTGCCACTCTCTTGGGGCCAGTGACCCCTCCCCAGCTGAGATTTATCACTGCCATGGGATGATCTGTCCTGATTCCATCTATATTGGTCACCTGGTAGCTAAACCCAGGTAAAAGCTGATCTAGGGGCACTAGCCTCTTGGTCACCATGGTGACACTGGCCCCTGTGTCCTTATAGGCCACAGCCTTCTGACCATTGATTATTGGCTCTTGACTGTACCTGCCCAGAATACTGGGGCTCATGGTAAAGTTGGCAAACCCCATGCCACCATCACAGACCATAGTTGCTTGAGTGGGGGACCTGGATAGGCCAGAGTCTCCCTGAGTTCCCCAAGAAATCCCAACTAAATTTTTGGGTGCACTCCCACCGCCTGGGGGATTACTACTAGTAGTAACAGGAGGTGTTGGAGCTGGTTTTGGAGGAACATTCTCTTTATTGCCATTCTTAGGACAGCTGGAGTCAGTTTTCCAGTGGCCAGGTTGCTTGCACACATGGCAATATGGTTTCTTGTTATTAGAGGAAGTATTTTGGGACCCACCCCCAGCACTGGGTTTTTGGGGCCCTTCAGAGGACTTTTCTTGTTTATCATCCCCACCTTTCTCTTTGGGCTTAGTGGAATCCTTCTTCTGGTCACCAACTTGGTAGGCCTGATCCTGGTTCTGACCCATTTGTCTGCCTTCTTTCCCAATTCTTGGGGAGAGGTCAGATCAGAGTCCACCAGGTGCTGGTGTAAAAGTTGGTTTTGACAATTATTAAGAATCTGCTCCCTCATAATGAGATTATACAATCCTTGATAATTATTAACTTTACTGCCATTTAACCAACCTTCCAGTGCCTTGGTTGCACAATCCACAAAGTCTACCCAATCTTGATTCTGTGCTTTCTGGGTGTCTCTGAACTTAAGTCTGTATTGATCAGTGGTTAAGCCAAACCCATCTATTAAAGCAGCTTTCAAGATATAATAATCATCAGCATCCTCTTCTCTTACAGAGAGGAGCTTGTCTCTACCTTTATCTGAAAAGGAGAGCCACAGGATTGCTGCCCACTGCTCTACTGGGACCCTCTGTACTCTACAGGCCCTTTCAAGAGCAGATATCCATTTGTGGATATCATCCCCATTCTGATAGGGGGGCACAATCTTGTGGAGGTTCCTATTGTCAGGGACTTTCTCTCTAACTCTAGGGGTTTCATCACTGCCACCAGGGATCTCTAGACCCCATTTCTTTGAAGCTTTCTGAAGCTCCAGGGATTCCCTGTCCAATGCTAACTGTTCTCTTTTAAGCTGAAGCTTAGCCTGCTCAAATTTGATCAGTCTGCATTTCCTCTCATGAGAGGATTCTCTTCTCTGAGAAGAGGCAGAGGACCCTTTGGATCTCTGAGAATGGCTGGATCCCACTGAGGGGGATCTGTTCCTTCTTGGATCCACCACTCCCCTTTTAAGGGTGGAGGGAGTGCCTCTTGAGCCATCACCTCCATGTTGTGAGTGGTCTGTTTCTTCCAGGTCAGGACTTTCATCCTCTTCCTGTTCCTCATCAGAGTCCACTCTGGGAGCGTCCTCTTCTGAGGGGTGCCCACCCACTCTGTCTGTCCCTCTGGACCCTATGGACTCCATAAAGTCTGCTATGAGCAGGATTTCCCTGAGACGTTTTGTGTTGGCACCTTTATTTGTCTTCAGTTTTCTAAGGGTGCACATTTCCCTGAGCTCTGCAAAGGAGAAATTATCATACTTATCTACTGGGACCCTCTGGGGTCCTTCCATAGCCTTAGTGGCACCTGCACCTGAAGCCATGTTTAGTGTAGTGATGTATCTACCTACACTAAGTGTGGCCTACTGAACCCTCTCTTGAGTTGTAGTCAAGGTGTGCTAAACCCTCTACACACAACTCTAAGTTCAGTAGAACTTATTGTATTCTAGCTTGAATTTATATGTACCTTTGGTACCAAGTGGCTTTCACTTTAGAAATTCAATTTGTTATCTGGTAAAACAATGGCAAGCTTGAATCCAACCGCTGCACACCAATGTGAGAAGTTGGCCTGGCATATGCTGTTCCTAGTTATAGGGACACCTTGCACCAGTCCAATTCGACTCCTATTGATGATAGGTTTAAGACAACCTTTAAAGAAAGCTATCCTAGTGGTAGCTGTGGAGAGCAGCCTTCAGGCTAAGTCTTGAAGGAGTGTTAAGCTTATTGTTTTACCATAATAACCTCTTGAATAACCAAATGAAAGAGTAGCCCACACAGGTATATATATAAAATATATGTATTTATTCTAGACAGAATCCCACAGTCACTTTATGTGGCTAGTGGCAAAGTTACAATTCAAACAAGCATTTCTAAACACAATAAATAGCACAGAAATCAATGGGCCCCAGGGGGGGACCAAACCATATACTAAAATAGTGGTATAAGAACCACGACAATTCTACAGGCAATGCCTAGGGCATTCAGGATCGCTTGCCCCTTCAGAATCCACCCACAGTTAAGAGGAAGGGGACCCACGGGAGACGCGTGCAGTGCAAAGAGCTGCTATCGGGATCGCAATGTTAGCCTATGGAGAATGTCGCGGTTGAATATTTAAAGTTAAAGGACACTTCTAGCAACAGTACAAAGTTAAGGCTTGAGACTTAAGGCTTTGGAGAGCCCACCACCACTGGAGTACCGAAGTACCACTGTTACCTGCCCCAGGGAAGCCGGGTGCATAGGTCGATTCTGGTGTCGGGTCGCTGGCTGATTTTCTATGGAAAAGTAGTCCAAACTGCTGCTAGCTGAAAGCGTCGTTGAAGTCGTGAAGATTAAAGTTGAAGAGAAGATAAAGATGAACCTGAAAGCAGAGGGGACAGAGTCTGGGTCACAGCAAAGTGACCAGGGAGCTCACAGCAAGGAACTCGTGGAAGTCGGGTGCTTCAGGTGTAGGAGGTACAGCTGGGCTCTGCAGTCACGGGCTCCGGGAGGCTTCAAGGAAGGCCAGCTTCTGGAGGGCGACTGTCCCACGTCAGCTGAGGGTCGCTGTGGTGTTAGTGTCCCGATTGGATCCACTAAGCATTGGCAACTGCAACCCACACGAGATAAACAAAGCAGCTGCTGGTGCAGACCCACGAGGTCTGAGGGTGCTCTCCTTTGCAAGGAGCGTAGAGCAGGCCTGGAGCAACCAGGGGAACTCTTGGAAAAGAAGATTGTCCTCCGTCAGGGCCCACAAGTCGAGAGACAAGGGACCGCGGAAGGCAGCAAAATGGAGTGCGTAAAAGGGCTCCCACGGGCCACCGGAGCGGGCCAGGGAGCTGAGAATCGGCACAAATGCTGCTGGATGGTTGGCTCAGAAATGGGCCAAAGCACAACTTCCCCACTGGTCGGGGTCGTGTGCTGGACAAGAGGTGGCCGGTGTCTCGGGGTATGCGGGGATCTCGACACCAACATGGTCCAGGGTGCTCAGACTTGCTGGGCACACTCACAGGACGCTGGGATGCACTGGAGACCCACCTCGAGGTTGCTGGAAGGCGTCGAAGGTCGTGAGAGCAACAAAGTTCCAACCGGGTATCTTGTAGTCTTTAAGGTGCCTGCCAGGCAGGGGGATAACTCCTTTATCCCAAGGGAGATTTCTTCAGTCAGCTGGGCAGCAGCTCGTCGAAGGTCAGTTCTGTGAAGTTCTGGACGAATCTAAGGCTCTAGGGCAAAGTTATTCCCATATATCCCCAAGATTAGGGGATGGTCCAAAATAGAGCCTACCAATCAGAGTAGAGGCGGGAAAGGGTGGCTACACCCACTCCCCTTTGTGTGTTTCCCGCCTGGGCGAGGGGCAGGATGCCCCTGAACCGGTTCCAGGCGGTGTATGCAGAATTGGGGCTCTGCAGCTGCCTACGTGCAACTCTGAAAGGACATTTGGTGCACCCACCATGTTCCAATCCACATTATCCTGTCTGGGGAGGTGCTGGCACCTCCCTGCCACAGGAGCCCTATTGTCCAGCTGGCGAGGCTGGGGTTTTCCCCAGCAACAGCCAGCCAGAGTCGTGTAGGTGGCGGACAGTAGCCATTTTGTGGTACATGTGCACTTTTAAATTGGTGTCTAAAATCTACCGCTTTTCCCATATCACCCTCCTAGCAAGGGGGAATCGTGCCCCCATGCCCATGGCTGGACTGGGGGTATGATTCCTTCATGTTTGACACCAAACACGATATGGTTCTGTGTAGCCATTCTCAAGTTATCGCGATGACGCGATTCACTTATAATGCGGTTTAGAGTATATGGTATGGCTACACTACAAACAACCCAGTAACGGTTTTACGAAGGTTGCAGAGAGGTCCTACTCATGTAGGGGTCCCCCCTCACACATACCTCAGCACCCAGCCCTGTAGGATTACCAGGGCCTGCCATAGGGGTGACCTATGAGAGTATATATGTTGTAATGGTATGGGACATAGGGTACCTACATCCCTGTAAGGGGTGCTAGCACCACCTTACCCAGGCTACAGTAGTGGCCTGGTGGTGTCAGTTTGGTTGGCTGTCCCAGGGTGGCACAATAAGTGCTGCAGCCCTGGTAGGCCTACTGGGGGACCCATGCCCTGGGTACCATCTACAAGGGACTGGTAGGGCATGCCCAGCATCCAATTATGTTTGTACCTAGAGTACTCACAACAGTTTTAGGGAGAAAGCAGATAGGCTGGGGTCCTGGATAGCAGGATCCCAGCCAGACTAGTCAAAAACCACTTAAATACCAGGCAAAAAGTTGGGGGCAACCATTAGTCAGATTCCACTCTCCTACAGGCATCTTCTTGGATGTCAGATCATTAAGAGGAGTCACAATGGACCCATAGTTCTTAACAAACTTCCTGTAGTACCCAGTCAAGCCCAAGAAAGCTCGAACTTGAGTCTGGGTGGTTGGAGGAGACCAGTCCTTGATGGATTGTATCTTACTCTCCAGTGGTTGAACTTGGCCTCCACTTACAAGGTGGCCCAAATACACAACCTTACGCTGCCCTATCTGGAACTTAGTAGCCTTGATAGTGAGGCCTGCCTTTTGCAGAGCCTCAAGTATCTTCTTCAGGTGGATCAGGTGATCCTCCCAGGTGGAGCTAAAGACAGCAATGTCATCAGGATATGCTGCACAAAAGTCATCCAACCCAGTAAGGACTTGATTCACCAACCTTTGGAAGGTGGCAGGTGCATTCTTCAGACCAAAGGGCATCACCAAAAATTGATAATGCCCACCTGGGGTTGAGAATGCTGTGTTGGCCTTAGACTCCTCAGCTAATCTCATTTGCCAATAGCCAGCTGTCAAGTCAAACGTGCTCAAAAACTTAGCAGAAGCTAGTTTGTCTATGAGCTCATCTGCCCTTGGAATAGGATGTGCATCTGTCCTGGTGACAGCATTGAGTCCTCTGTAATCCACACAGAACCTCATCTCTCTCTTGCCATCTTTGGTGTGAGGTTTGGGGACCAGAACCACTGGGCTAGCCCAGGGGCTCTCTGAGGGTTCAATGACACCCAATTCCAGCATTTTGTGTACCTCAGCCTTTATACAGTCCCTGACGTGGTCAGGTTGTCTGTAAAGTTTGTTCTTTACAGGCAGACTGTCACCAGTGTCCACCACATGGGTACACCAGTCAGTTTGACTAGGTATCAAGGAAAACATGTGTTGAAATGATTGTAGAACCTGTCTACATTCAATCTGCTGATGCTCAGTGAAGTTGCCTCCAAGGGTCACTCCTTCAACTGAACCATCCTCAGGGTTCTGAGACAACAGGTCTGGGAGAGGGTCACTCTTTTCCTCCTGTCCCTCATCTGTAGCCATGAGCAAGCCCATGTCTGCCCTGTCAACATATGCTTTTAACCTGTTAACATGGAATACCCTGTGGGGACTCCTGGGAGTTCCTAGGTACACCAAATAGGTAACCTCTCCCTTCTTTTCCAGGATTGTATGGGGTCCAGACCATTTGTCTTGGAGTGCTGCTGGGGCCACTGGCTCCAACACCCATACCTTCTGTCCTGGCTGAAACTCAACCAAGACAGCCTTTTGGTCATGCCAAGCTTTCTGTAAGGCCTGGCTTGCCTCAAGGTTTTTGGATGCCTTCTCCATATACTCAGCCATCCTGGAGCGGAGACCAAGTACATAGTCCACTATGTCTTGTTTAGGCTTTTTGAGAGGTAACTCCCATCCTTCCTTCACTAAACACAGTGGGCCTCTTACAGGGTGCCCAAACAACAATTCAAAGGGGCTGTAGCCAACCCCCTTTTGTGGGACCTCTCTGTAAGCAAACAGAAGGCAGGGTAGAAGGATGTCCCATATTTGCCTGAGCTTTTCAGGTAATCCTTTGATCATACCCTTTAGGGTCTTGTTGAATCTCTCAACAAGCCCACTGCATTGTGGGTGATAAGGAGTGGTGAACTTGTAGTTGACACCACATTCCTTCCACATAGCTGTCAAGTATCCTGACATGAAGTTGGTACCTCTGTCAGAAACCACCTCCTTAGGAAACCCCACTCTGGAGAATACTCCCAGCAGGGCCCTGGCCACAACTGGTGCTGTAGTGGTCCTAAGGGGAATTGCCTCTGGATACCTGGTGGCATGATCCACTACCACCAGTATAAATCTGTGCCCAGATGCAGTGGGAGGATCCATGGGACCCACTATATCTATTCCCACTCTTTCAAAGTGGACCCCCACCACAGGTAGTGGTACGAGGGGGGGCCTTTGTTGTGCCACTTGATTTGCCACTGGCTTGGCAGGTTACACAGGAGCGACAAAACTCCTTGGTATCTTCAGTCATGTGAGGCCAGTGAAAGTGAGGGACAAGTCTGTCCCAAGTCTTGTTCTGGCCTAAGTGTCCTGCTAGAGGAATATCATGGGCCAAGGTAAGAAGGAAGCCCCTAAATTGCAGAAGTATAACCAACCTCCTGGTTGCACCAGGTTTTGGGTCTCTAGCCTCTGAATAAAGGAGCCCATCATCCCAATACACTTTATGGGTACCTTGAGCATTCCCAGCAGCCTCAGCAGCAGCAAGCTGTCTGAGGGGTTCAAGAGAGGGACAGGATAACTGAGCCCTGGAAGGTCCCCCTGTCCCCAGAAACTCAACCTGATCAGGTTCAAGCTCTTCAGGGACAGTTCCTTCAGGGTCCTCTAGATCATCTTCCTGGGAAGGCTGATCATCACTTGTGGGCAGGGGGGAAGGCACAGCCTTAACCCTCCTGTTCTTCTTCTTGGTAGGTGCTTGGTCCATTGTTCCAGGATCCAAGACCTGTGGTTCAGTAAGGCACTTTTTGGCCTGTGACCTGGTCACAGCAAGGACATGTGGTGATATACCTAACATCTCTGCATGTGGCCTGTACTCCACTTCTGACCATAGAGAACTCTCTCGTCATTGCCCAACAAACATTCTACTGGGAGGTCTGCACTCACCACAATCCTTTTGAGGCCAGTTACCCCTCCCCATGAGAAGTTAACAACTGCCACACTATGTGAAGTAGTGGCATTGCTGGCATTGGTCACCAGGTACTTCTCACCTGGTATGTATTGTCCAGGGTCCACAAAGCCTGGTGTCACCATAGTGACACTGTCACATGTGTCCCTGTAGGCTTGAGCCACTTTTTCATTTATTAAAGGAGTCTGTCTGTACTTGCCCAGGTTACTGGGGCTCACAGTCAGGGACAAATCCATGTCCCCATCACAGATCAAGACTGCATGTGTCAGGGTTCTGTCTAAGTCAGAATCTCCTTCAGTTCCCATAGTGATTCCCACTACACCCTTTGTTTGGGGACCAACACTGCTAACAGTAGTACTGGGAGCAGGTGCCTTAGGGGCAACAGTGTTGGGGGCTCCACCCTTCTTACAATCACTAGTCCAGTGAGTTGTATTCTTGCAAGATTTGCACCGGGGTTTCTTTGGACCTTCTTTCTTCTTCCCTTTAGGCTGGGACCCACCCTCGTTAGTTCTAGTTTGGGGCCCTGTTGAAGACTTCTGGTCTTTAGATTTCTGATCTCCACCCTTTTGGTCTGTTTTCTTCTGATCACCCCCTTGGCCCTGGTTCTGGTTCTTTTGCTTAACCCTGGTTCTGACCCATTTGTCTGCCTTCTTTCCCAATTCTTGGGGAGAGGTCAGATCTGAGTCAACCAAGTGTTGATGCAGTTGCTGGTTCTGACAGTTATATAAAATCTGTTCTCTCATCATCAAATTGTACAATCCTGTATAATCAGATACCTTACTTCCCAGCAACCAACCCTCCAAAGCCTTAGTGGCACATTCAATGTATTCAGACCAGTCCTGAGTCTGTGTCTTCTGGGTGTCTCTGAACATTAACCTGTACTGTTCAGTGGTTAAGCCTAACCCATCAACTAGGACACTCTTCAGGGCTCTGTAGTTTCTCACATCCTCCTCCCTAACAGTGAGGAGTCTATCTCTGCCTCTTCCTTCAAAGGAGAGCCATAAGATTGCTACCCACTGGTCTTCAGGAACCTGCTGCACTTTGCAGGCTCTCTCAAGAGCAGTCATCCACTTGTGGATGTCATCCCCACTTTTGTAGGGGGGCACAACCTTGGACAGGTTCCTATTGTCAAAGACCCTATCTTTGTCCTTAGGGACAATGCTGCCACCAGTGAGTATAGACCCACTCTCTCTAGGTTGCCTAGCCTTACTCAGTTTCTCTTCCATCAGAGCTACTTCTAGCTCCTGTTTCCTGATTCTCAGCTGAGCTTCCTGCATTCTGGCCTCATGTTCCCTCCTCTGAGGGGTGGTCATCCTTCTCCTGGAGTGACCTTGAGAGCCTCTAGAGGTATGAGAAGCATTAGATTCACCTGAGTGATTCCTTTGCCTCCCAAGCCCCTGGTTAAGTCCACTGGGGAGATCCAATGGGATGATCCCATTGTCAGTCCCCAATAGCCTTAGGTTAGCTGGGCCACGTATAACACTTGGCACTGGGCTAGTTCTCCCTTCATCCCCACTAGCATCTGTATCCCTATCACTTTCATCCTCTGTTGTATGATTCTCATCTAAGGGATGACTATTGGAAAGGGGTACCTCAGTAGCATCTTCAGAAGGGGGGCCTCCTGTTCCAGTCCCTAAGGGGCCTAACTGGGAGGTTTTCTTGAGAGCTTTCTGATCTTCATCAGCTTGTAAAAGCTCCCTGAGTTCAGCAGAAGTAGGGTTCTTGGGCTGTTTAAGGCCCCTGATATTTGCCAACTGCCTGAGCTCATTTTGATTTAGGGTAGCAAAGAGAGTTGGTGCCCTCTGGGGGTCACTCTCGACAGAGATGGGTACCTTGGACCCCTCTGCCCCCTCCATTGCTTTTAAGTGTGGGTGGATGTGTTGCAATCTACCTACACTTGGGTTTACCTACTAAACCTATCTAGCAGTTGTAGTCAGGGTGTGCTACTCCCTTTGCTCTACAACAACTAAGTTCAGTAGAACTTAAGTATATCTATCTTGTTTTATATGTACCTACAGGTACCTATGTGATCTTTCAATTGGTAACCAAGAGATTACAATGGTAAAACACAGCAAGCTCAAATCCCACCGCTGCCACCAATGTGAGAAGTTGGCCTGGTATATGATGTTCACTAGTTAAAGTGACCACCTTGTACCATGCCAAGCAACCCTTATGGTGTGGTTGTAAGTCAACCTTTTCGGACTAGCTGCCCTAGTGGTAGCGTAGGCTAAGCAGTCTTTGAGGCTAAACTCGTTAAAGCGTGTTAAGCAGGCTGTTTTACCAAATGCAATCCCCCTTTATACCAATGAAAGGACACCATACAGATATATATTGAAAATATATATGTATTTATTTCTCAAAGTATCCCCTAGACTCTTATGAGCACAGGAGCACAAATCGTTAAACAAGACAACGTTATAATATACAGAAGTTGCACTTTATATGGATGGGCCCTGGTGGCCACTCAAACCCTACACTAAAATAGTGGTATAAGTACCACGAACAGGAAAGTGAAAAGGCCTAGGGCCTCTAGAATCGCTGGGCCTACAAGGAGCTAACTTCAGTTAGTGACCAGGAGGTCCAAGGGTCGCGTGTGCAGTGAGGAAAGATACACTCGGGCTCCCATAGGTTTTCAATGGGTGCGTAAAAGTTACAAAGTTACTGCAGAAAGGGTCTTCTGGATGGACTACGATCTTAAGATTCAAAACACAGACACTAGAGAGGATTCTCTACACTTGGGCACCGGAGTGCCAGCTTTACCTCACCCACAGGAAGCGGGTGCATAGGTCTCGAAGCGCGTCGGGTTTCTTCTATCGATTCAATGGAGCCTGATGACAAAGATGCTGCAGGCGATCGGTCCAGAAGAGATGCGGTGGATCCAAGGGTGGATCGGAGTTGTAGAAGACCTGAAAGCAGAGGGGACAGTGTTCACAGTCACTAGCCAGTGACCGGCGTGGCACCAGGTAGGTACCAGGCGATGTCGGGTGCAAACAGGCAAAGAGGTGTAGCTTGTCTCCGCAGCCACGTGGTCCCTGAAGGTCGACGACGTCCAGGAGTCGAGTCACGAGCTGTCCCACGCAGGCTCTCACTGTTGGCGGTGTCGGCGACTCGGAAGAAGCAAACAAGCCTTGGCAAAGGCAGGAGTTGTGGAAAGAGAGGAAAGCAGATTATTCTGACCAGCGAGGTCAGAGGGGCTGCTCTTTTGGAGAGCAGCTAGGGCCAGTCTGGAGCAACCAGACCAGCATCGTTAGTTTCAAGTTTCGTCGCCAAAATGGCCACTAGCCAATGGGCCAGGGACCGGGCAGGCGCGTCGAGATGCAAAGTGCAGAGGGGCCCCACGCAGATCGTGGAGATGCTGGAGGGCTCACCTTTGGTGCAGATGCTGCTCGATGGTTGGGCTTCTCAGGACCCAAAGCACAACTTGGAGGGAGCCTCTGTCGCTGCGCTTGCAGCTTGTCATCGGTCTTTCAAGATGGCTGGCTCCACGTGTCTCGGTGCCTCCACGAGTTCCTTCTTTGCAGGGACTGTGGATCAGGCGGTGAGAGGTCTGGAGGTCCAGGTCTTGTCGGGCTCTGGGCTCGGGCTCCGGCAGGAGGCGGCGGCAAAGCAGACGTTCAATAGCTGGTTGGTGCTTGCGTTAGCAAGATGGTCACTCCCTGACCATAGGGGAGATTTCCTTCAGTCCTCTGTGCAGCAGAGCGTCGAAGTTCCCGTCTTCTTCTTGTTGTTAAGTTGATTCCGGGATGTCTGAAGTCTTAGGACACAGCTCCTACCTTTAAGCGGATTCTAGGGGCCGGACTACCTGCTAGGTCCCTCCCTAAGGGTGGGACCAGGAAGGGGGGTGGTTACACCCCCAATCCTTTGTCCAGCTCGCCCCAGGTCCGGGGCTGGTGTGCCCCAGGACCGGTTTGAACTGGCATATGCACCGAGGCTCCTTGTGAGCCTCAGGCATGTCTGGTTTCTTTCAAGCCCTACCTGACCAATACACAAAATCCTGTCTGGGGTGGTGCACGCACCTCCCCTGGCAGGAAACCCTTTGTCCACGTCTCCCAAGCTGGAAGGACTCCCAGCAGCAGGGGGGCAGACTTGTGTCTGTGGTGGCAGCATCCATTTTGTGGAGCTGAGGCTATGTCTGATTTTACCCGGGTTTCAGGTACTGTACATCTCGTGTCCCTCTAGAAGGGTGGAATGCTAACCCCGTCGCCAGAATTGGCGAGGGGTTAGTATTCCAATTCGTATGACACCTTACTCGACATGTTTTGATAAAGCCAAACCAAAGATAGCATTTAAACGCGAGGTTCATAATGCACTTAAGAGTATATGGTATGACGATATCTGGAAACAGTAGAAGGAAGTTGTTCCGACCACTGCAGACAGGCTCAGCTCATGCCAGAGCACCATCCCACATGGAACCAAGCACTCTGCCTTCAGGATTGTCAAGGCCTGCCATAGGAGTGACTTACAGGTTAACATGTGTCCCATTTAAGGTTAGGTATAGGTATACTACACCTAAGTAAGAGGTGGTTACACCAACTTACCCCAGCTGAGTGATCAGCCAGTTGTGTCAAATTGCTAGGCCAGGCCAGGGGTGGCACAATACATGCTTCAGCCCCTGGTAGGCCTTAGATACACCAATGCCCTGGGTACCTAGTGTACACTGGTACAGGGGCTCACAGGGTGATCCAATTCCAATTGGTTATGCACCTAGGGTGCACAGTGTCAATTTAGTAGAGAGAACAGCAGGCTGGGGGTCTGATTAGCAGGCCCACAGCCTCAATATGTCAAAAACCAGTGAAGCAAAAAGCAAAAATTTGGGGTGACCATAAGATAGCAGACCCTACTCTCCTACACTCACTCTTCAAGGCACCCTCTGTAGCGACTGACACCTCACTCTTCAAGGCACCCTCTGTAGCATCCAAGACCTCACTCTTCAAGGCGCCCTCTGTAGCGACTGAGACCTCACTCTTCAAGGCACCCTCTGTAGCGTCTGAGACCTCTCTCTTAGAGGCACCCTCTGTAGCATCTGAGACCTCACTCTTCAAGGCAACCTCTGTAGCATCCAAGACCTCACTCTTCAAGCCACCCTCTGTAGCGTCTGAGACCTCTCTCTTAGAGGCACCCTCTGTAGCATCTGAGACCTCACTCTTAGAGGCACCCTCTATAGCGTCTGAGAACTCACTCTTCAAGGCACCCTCTGTAGCGACTGAGACCTCACTCTTCAAGGCGCCCTCTGTAGGGACTGAGACCTCACTCTTCAAGGCTTCCTGTGTAGCCTCTGAGACCTCACTCTTCAAGGCACTCTCTGTAGTGTCTGAGCCCTCACTCATCAAGGCGCCCTCTGTAGCGTCTGAGACCTCATTCTTCAAGGCACCCTCTGTAGCGTTTGAGACCTCACTCTTTGGGCACCCTCTCTAGCGTCTGAGACCTCATTCTTCAAGGCGCCCTCTGTAGCGACTGAGACCTCACTCTTCAAGGGACCCTCTGTAGTGTCTGAGACCTCACTCTTCAAGGCACCCTCTGTAGTGTCTGTGACCTCACTCTTCAAGGCACCCTCTGTAGCATCCAAGACCTCACTCTTCAATCCACCCTCTGTAGCGTCTGAGACCTCTCTCTTAGAGGCACCCTCTGTAGCATCTGAGACCTCACTCGTAGAGGCACCCTCTATAGCGTCTGAGACCTCACTCTTCAAGGCGCCCTCTACAGCACCTGAGACCCCACTCTTCAAGGCACCCTCTGTAGCATCCAAGACCTCAATCTTCAAGCCACCCTCTGTAGCGTCTGAGACCTCTCTCTTAGAGGCACCCTCTGTAGCATCTGAGACCTCACTCGTAGAGGCACCCTCTATAGCGTCTGAGACCTCACCCTTCAAGGCACCCTCTGTAGCGTTTGAGACCTCACTCTTTGGGCACCCTCTCTAGCGTCTGAGACCGCTCTCTTCAAGGCACTCTCTGTAGCGACTGGGACCTCACTCTTCAAGGTACCCTCTGTAGAGTATGAGACCTCACTCTTCAAGAGACCCTCTGTAGAGACTGAGAGACCTCACTCTTCAAGGCACCAACTGTAGCGTCTTAGACCTCACTCTTCAAGGCACCCTCTGTAGCGTCTGAGACCCCACTCTTCAAGGCGCCCTCTATAGCATTTGAGACCTCACTCTTCAAGGCTCCCTGTGTAGCCTCTGAGACCTCACTCTTCAAGACACCCTCTGCAGCGTCTGAGACCTCATTCTTCAAGGCACCCTCTGTAGCTACTGAGACCTCACTCTTCAAGGCACTCTCTGTAGTCTCTGAACCCTCACTCTTCAAGGCACCCTCTGTAGTGACTGAGAACTCACTCTTTAAGGCACTCTCTGTGGCGTCTGAGACCTCACTCTTCAAGGCACCATCTGCAGTGTCTGAGACCTCACTCTTCAAGATACCCTCTGTAGAGTATGAGACCTCACTCTTCAAGGTACCCTCTATAGCGTCTGAGACCTCACTCTTCTAGAGACCCTCTGTAGAGACTGAGACCTCACTCTTCAAGGCACCCTCTGTAGCGTCTTAGACCTCACTCTTCAAGGCACTCTCTGTAGCGTCTGAGACCTCACTCTTCAAGACACCCTCTGTAGCGACTGACACCTCACTCTTCAAGCCACCCTCTGTAGTGTCTGAGACCTCATTCTTCAAGGCACCCTCTGTAGCGACTGACTCCTCACTCTTCAAGACACCCTCTGTAGTGTCTGAGACCTCTCTCTTCAAGGCGCCCTCTGTAGAGACTGAGACCTCACTCTTCAAGGCTCCCTGTGTAGCCTCTGAGACCTCATTCTTCAAGGCACTCTCTGTAGTGTCTGAGACCTCACACTTCAAGGCACCCTCTGTAGCGTTTGAGACCTCACTCTTTGGGCACCCTCTCTGGCATCTGGAACCGCTCTCTTCAAGGCACTCTCTGTAGCTACTGAGAACTCACTCTTCAAGGTACCCTCTGTAGAGTATGAAACCTCACTCTTCAAGAGACCCTCTGTAGAGACTGAGACCTCACTCTTCAAGGCACCCTCTGTAGCGTCTTAGACCTCACTCTTCAAGGCACCCTCTGTAGCGTCTGAGACCCCACTCTTCAAGGCACCCTCTGTAGCATCTGAGACCTCACTCTTCAAGGTTCCCTGTGTAGCCTCTGAGACCTCACTCTTCAAGCCACCCTCTGTAGTGTCTGAGACCTCATTCTTCAAGGCACCCTCTGTAGCGACTGCCTCCTCACTCTTCAAGGCACCCTCTGTAGTGTCTGAGACCTCTCTCTTCAAGGCACCCTCTGTAGAGACTGAGACCTCACTCTTCAAGGCACCCTCTGTAGAGACTGAGACCTCACTCTTCAAGGCACCCTCGGTAGCGTCTGAGACCTCACTCTTCACAGCACCCTCTGTAGCGACTGAGATCTCTCTTTTCAAGGCACCCTCTGTAACGTCTGAGACCTCTTTCTTAGAGGCACCCTCTGTAGCATCTGAGACCTCACTCTTAGAGGCACCCTCTATAGCGTCTGAGACCTCATTCTTCAAGGCACCCTCTGTAGCGACTGAGAACTCACTCTTCAAGGCACCTTCTGTAGCGTCTGAGACCTCACTCTTCAAGGCACCCTCTATAGTGTCTGAGACCTCACTCTTCAAGGCGCCCTCTGTAGTGTATGAGACCTCACTCTTGAAGGCACCCTCTGGACTGTTGCCATGAGGCGCAGGGTCAGACTGATTTGCATATGGCCATGTCTGAACTGGGGTGGCAGAGTGGGCTAAAGAACGGTGATGGATCAAACCCGGATCTGTTGACTGGGTGTGAGTGTTTGATTGGTTCTGATGCTCCGTCCATCACCACCCCCTTTTGTACTGCTTTGTTCACCATAAGTTGGCAGGGTATGCTCAGACGTGAGTCCCTTGCTTACTTTGCCACTGGATTCAAGCAAGCCTGGCTGAAGACGGCTGAAATGCCAGAAACCGGTCCTAGGAAGCTTGTTTCCGGTCCAGGGAAGGCATGGCTTGGCAGTTCGGGCTGGACTGTTGCCATGAGGCGCAGGGTCAGACTGATTTGCATATGGCCATGTCTGAACTGGGGTGGCAGAGTGGGCTAAAGAACGGTGATGGATCAAACCCGGATCTGTTGACTGGGTGTGAGTGTTTGATTGGTTCTGATGCTCCGTCCATCACCACCCCCTTTTGTACTGCTTTGTTCACCATAAGTTGGCAGGGTATGCTCAGACGTGAGTCCCTTGCTCACTTTGCCACTGGATTCAAGCAAGCCTGGCTGAAGACGGCTGAAATGCCAGAAACCGGTCCTAGGAAGCTTGTTTCCGGTCCAGGGAAGGCATGGCTTGGCAGTTCGGGCTGGACTGTTGCCATGAGGCGCAGGGTCAGACTGATTTGCATATGGCCATGTCTGAACTGGGGTGGCAGAGTGGGCTAAAGAACGGTGATGGATCAAACCCGGATCTGTTGACTGGGTGTGAGTGTTTGATTGGTTCTGATGCTCCGTCCATCACCACCCCCTTTTGTACTACCCTCTGTAGCATCTAAGACCTCACTCTTCAAGGCACCCTCTGTAGCATCTGAGACCTCACTCTTCAAGGCGCCCTATGTAGCGACTGAGACCTCACTCTTCAAGGCGCCCTCTGCAGTGTCTGAGACCTCACTCTTCAAGGCACCCTCTGTTGAGACTGAGATCTGACTCTTCAAGGCGCCCTCTGTAGCGTCTGAGACCTCACTCTTCAAGGCACCCTCTGTAGCTTCTGAGACCTCACTCTTCAAGGTGCCCTCTGTAGAGTCTGAGACCTCACTCTTCAAGGCGCCCTCTATAGCACCTAAGACCCCACTCTTCAAGGGACCCTCTGTAGCGTCCGAGACCTCACTCTTCAAGGCACCCTCTGTAGTGTCTGAGACCACACTCTTCAAGGCACCCTCTGTAGCGACTGAGACCTCACTCTTCAAGACACCCTCTGTAGTGTCTGAGACCTCACTCTTCAAGGCAACCTCTGTAGCATCCAAGACCTCACTCTTCAAGCCACCCTCTGTAGCGTCTGAGACCTCACTCTTCAAGCCACCCTCTGTAGCATCCAAGACCTCACTCTTCAAGCCACCCTCTGTAGCGTCTGAGACCCCACTCTTCAAGGCACCCTCTGTAGCGACTGAGACCTCACTCTTCAAGACACCCTCTGTAGTGTCTGAGACCTCGCTCTTTAAGGCAACCTCTGTAGCATCCAAGACCTCACTCTTCAAGCCACCCTCTGTAGCGTCTGAGACCTCACTCTTCAAGCCACCCTCTGTAGCATCCAAGACCTCACTCTTCAAGCCACCCTCTGTAGCGTCTGAGACCCCACTCTTCAAGGCACCCTCTGTAGCGTCTGAGACCTCACTCTTCAAGGCGCCCTCTGCAGCATCTGAGACCTCACTCTTCAAGCCACCCTCTGTAGAATCCAAGACCTCACTCTTCAAGCCACCCTCTGTAGCGCCTGAGACCTCTCTCTTCAAGGCACCCTCTGTAGCATCTGAGACCTCACTCTTAGAGGCACCCTTTATAGCGTCGGAGACCTCACTCTTCAAGCCACCCTCCGTACCATCCAAGACCTCACTCTTCAAGCCACCCTCTGTAGCGTCTGAGACCCCACTCTTCAAGGCACCCTCTGTAGCATCTGAGACCTCACTCTTCAAGCCACCCTCTGTAGTGTCTGAGACCTCACTCTTTAAGTCACCCTCTGTAGGATCTGAGACCTCACTCTTCAAGGCGCCCTCTGTAGCATCTGAGAACTCACTCTTAGAGGCACCCTCTATAGCGTCTGAGACATCACTCTTCAAGGCACCCTCTGAAGTGTCTGAGCCCTCACTCTTCAAGGCACCATCTGCAGCGTCTGAGACCCCACTCTTCAAGGCATCCTCTTTATCGTCTGAGACCTCACTCTTCAAGCCACCCTCTGTAGAGTATGAGACCTCACTCTTCAAGGCACCCTCTGTAGCATCTGAGACCTCACTCTTAGAGGCACCCTCTGTAGCGTCTGAGACCACACTCTTCAAGGCACCCTCTGTAGCATCCAAGACCTCACTCTTCAAGCCACCCTCTGTAGCGTCTGAGACCTCTCTCTTCAAGGCACCCTCTGTAGTGTCTGAGACCTCACTGTGAGAAGTTGGCCTGGTATATGATGTTCACTAGTTAAAGTGACCACCTTGTACCATGCCAAGCAACCCTTATGGTGTGGTTGTAAGTCAACCTTTTCGGACTAGCTGCCCTAATGGTAGCGTAGGCTAAGCAGTCTTTGAGGCTAAACTCGTTAAAGCGTGTTAAGCAGGCTGTTTTACCAAATGCAATCCCCCTTTATACCAATGAAAGGACACCACACAGATATATATTGAAAATATATATGTATTTATTTCTCAAAGTATCCCCTAGACTCTTTATGAGCACAGGAGCACAAATCGTTGAACAAGACAACGTTATAATATACAGAAGTTGCACTTTATATGGATGGGCCCTGGTGGCCACTCAAACCATATACTAAAATAGTGGTATAAGTACCACGAACAGGAAAGTGAAAAGGCCTAGGGCCTCTAGAATCGCTGGGCCTACAAGGAGCTAACTTCAGTTAGTGACCAGGAGGTCCAAGGGTCGCGTGTGCAGTGAGGAAAGTTACACGCGGGCTCCCATAGGTTTTCAATGGGTGCGTAAAAGTTACAAAGTTACTGCAGAAAGGGTCTTCTGGATGGACTACGATCTTAAGATTCAAAACACAGACACTAGAGAGGATTCTCTACACTTGGGCACCAGAGTGCCAGCTTTACCTCACCCACAGGAAGCGGGTGCATAGGTCTCGAAGTGCGTCGGGTTTCTCCTATCGATTCAATGGAGCCTGATGACAAAGATGCTGCAGGCGGTCGGTCCAGAAGAGATGCGGTGGATCCAAGGGTGGATTGGAGTTGTAGAAGACCTGAAAGCAGAGGGGACAGTGTTCACAGTCACTAGCCAGTGACCGGCGTGGCACCAGGTAGGTACCAGGCGATGTCGGGTGCAAACAGGCAAAGAGGTGTAGCTTGTCTCCGCAGCCACGTGGTCCCGGAAGGTCGACGACGTCCAGGAGTCGAGTCACGAGCTGTCCCACGCAGGCTTTCACTGTCGGCGACTCGGAAGAAGCAAACAAGCCTTTGCAAAGGCAGGAGTCGAGGAAAGAGAGGAAAGCTGATTATTCTGACCAGCGAGGTCAGAGGGGCTGCTCTTTTGGAGAGCAGCTAGGGCCAGTCTGGAGCAACCAGACCAGCGTTGTTAGTTTCAAGTTTCGTCGCCAAAATGGCCACTAGCCAACGGGCCAGGGACCGGGCAGGCGCGTCGAGATGCAAAGTGCAGAGGGGCCCCACGCAGATCGTGGAGATGCTGGAGGGCTCACCTTTGGTGCAGATGCTGCTCGATGGTTGGGCTTCTCAGGACCCAAAGCACAACTTGGAGGGAGCCTCTGTCGCTGCGCTTGCAGCTTGTCGTCGGTCTTTCAAGATGGCTGGCTCCACGTGTCTCGGTGCCTCCATGGGTTCCTTCTTTGCAGGGACTGTGGATCGGGCGGTGAGAGGTCTGGAAGTCCAGGTCTTGTCGGGCTCTGGGCTCGGGCTCCGGCAGGAGGCGGCGGCAAAGCAGACGTTCAATAGCTGGTTGGTGCTTGCGTTAGCAAGATGGTCACTCCCTGACCACAGGGGAGATTTCCTTCAGTCCTCTGTGCAGCAGAGCGTCGAAGTTCCCGTCTTCTTTTTGTTGTTAAGTTGATTCCAGGATGGCTGAAGTCTTAGGACACAGCTCCTACCTTTAAGCGGATTCTAGGGGCCGGACTACTTGCTAGGTCCCTCCCTAAGGGTGGGACCAGGAAGGGGGGTGGTTACACCCCCAATCCTTTGTCCAGCTCGCCCCAGGTCCGGGGCTGGTGTGCCCCAGGACCGGTTTGAACTGGCATATGCACCGAGGCTCCTTGTGAGCCTCAGGCATGTCTGGTTTCTTTCAAGCCCTACCTGACCAATACACAAAATCCTGTCTGGGGTGGTGCACGCACCTCCCCTGGCAGGAAACCCTTTGTCCACGTCTCCCAAGCTGGAAGGACTCCCAGCAGCAGGAGGGCAGACTTGTGTCTGTGGTGGCGGCATCCATTTTGTGGAGCTGAGGCTATGTCTGATTTTACCCGGGTTTCAGGTACTGTACATGTCGTGTCCCTCTAGAAGGGTGGAATGCTAACCCCGTCGCCAGAATTGGCGAGGGGTTAGTATTCTAATTCGTATGACACCTTACTCGACATGTTTTGATAAAGCCAAACCAAAGATAGCATTTAACCGCGAGGTTCATAATGCACTTAAGAGTATATGGTATGACGATATCTGGAAACAGTAGAAGGAAGTTGTTCCGACCACTGCAGACAGGCTCAGCTCATGCCAGAGCACCATCTCACATGGAACCAAGCACTCTGCCTTCAGGATTGTCAAGGCCTGCCATAGGAGTGACTTATAGGCTAACATGTGTCCCATTTAAGGTTAGGTATAGGTATACTACACCTAAGTAAGAGGTGGTTACACCAACTTACCCCAGCTGAGTGATCAGCCAGTTGTGTCAAATTGCTAGGCCAGGCCAGGGGTGGCACAATACATGCTTCAGCCCCTGGTAGGCCTTAAATACACCAATGCCCTGGGTACCTAGTGTACACTGGTACAGGGGCTCACAGGGTGATCCAATTCCAATTGGTTATGCACCTAGGGTGCACAGTGTCAATTTAGTAGAGAGAACAGCAGGCTGGGGGTCTGATTAGCAGGCCCACAGCCTCAATATGTCAAAAACCAGTGAAGCAAAAAGCAAAAATTTGGGGTGACCATAGGATAGCAGACCCTACTCTCCTACACAACCCCCCCCCCAAACGCAGGGACATTAAACTAGCCTTGACCAGTCTCGTCTTCATGTCCTAAGTGGAAGTACCTGGAGAGACCATCTGCATTCCCATGGTCAGTACCTGGCCGGTGCTCCACTGTAAAGTCCATCCCCTGTAGGGAAATGGACCACCTAAGCAGTTTGGGGTTTTCACCCTTCATCTGATTTAGCCACAAGAGGGGCTTATGGTCGGTCTGAATCTTGAAGTGAGTGCCAAACAAGTATGGCCTCAGCTTCTTCAGGGCCCACACCACAGCAAAGGCCTCCCTCTCAATAGCTGACCAATTCTTCTCTCTGGGGGTTAACCTTCTGCTAATAAAAGCAATGGGTTGGTCTTGACCATCTACATTAAGTTGTGACAGCACAGCTCCCACACCCAACTCAGAAGCATCTGTTTGGACAATAAACTCTTTGGAGTAGTCAGGACTTTTCAGGATAGGTGCAGAGCACATGGCCTTCTTCAGGTCTTCAAATGCCTTTTGACAGCTTACTGTCCACTGAACCTTTTTGGGCATCTTCTTGGATGTCAGATCATTAAGAGGAGTCACAATGGACCCATAGTTCTTAACAAACTTCCTGTAGTACCCAGTCAAGCCCAAGAAAGCTCGAACTTGAGTCTGGGTGGTTGGAGGAGACCAGTCCTTGATGGATATTATCTTACTCTCCAGTGGTTGAACTTGGCCTCCACTTACAAGGTGGCCCAAATACACAACCTTACGCTGCCCTATCTGGCACTTAGTAGCCTTGATAGTGAGGCCTGCCTTTTGCAGAGCCTCAAGTACCTTCTTCAGGTGGATCAGGTGATCCTCCCAGGTGGAGCTAAAGACAGCAATGTCATCAAGATATGCTGCACAAAAGTCATCCAACCCAGTAAGGACTTGATTCACCAACCTTTGGAAGGTGGCAGGTGCATTCTTCAGACCAAAGGGCATCACCAAAAATTGATAATGCCCACCTGGGGTTGAGAATGCTGTTTTGGCCTTAGACTCCTCAGCTAATCTCATTTGCCAATAGCCAGCTGTCAAGTCAAACGTGCTCAAAAACTTAGCAGAAGCTAGTTTGTCTATGAGCTCATCTGCCCTTGGAATAGGATGTGCATCTGTCCTGGTGACAGCATTGAGTCCTCTGTAATCCACACAGAACCTCATCTCTCTCTTGCCATCTTTGGTGTGAGGTTTGGGGACCAGAACCACTGGGCTAGCCCAGGGGCTCTCTGAGGGTTCAATGACACCCAATTCCAGCATTTTGTGTACCTCAGCCTTTATACAGTCCCTGACGTGGTCAGGTTGTCTGTAAAGTTTGTTCTTTACAGGCAGACTGTCACCAGTGTCCACCACATGGGTACACCAGTCAGTTTGACTAGGTATCAAGGAAAACATGTGTTGAAATGATTGTAGAACCTGTCTACATTCAATCTGCTGATGCTCAGTGAAGTTGCCTCCAGGGGTCACTGTTTCAACTGAACCATCCTCAGGGTTCTGAGACAACAGGTCTGGGAGAGGGTCACTCTTTTCCTCCTGTCCCTCATCTGTAGCCATGAGCAAGCCCATGTCTGCCCTGTCAACATATGCTTTTAACCTGTTAACATGGAATACCCTGTGGGGACTCCTGGGAGTTCCTAGGTACACCAAGTAGGTAACCTCTCCCTTCTTTTCCAGGATTGTATGGGGTCCAGACCATTTGTCTTGGAGTGCTGCTGGGGCCACTGGCTCCAACACCCATACCTTCTGTCCTGGCTGAAACTCAACCAAGACAGCCTTTTGGTCATGCCAAGCTTTCTGTAAGGCCTGGCTTGCCTCAAGGTTTTTGGATGCCTTCTCCATATACTCAGCCATCCTGGAGCGGAGACCAAGTACATAGTCCACTATGTCTTGTTTAGGCTTTTTGAGAGGTAACTCCCATCCTTCCTTCACTAAACACAGTGGGCCTCTTACAGGGTGCCCAAACAACAATTCAAAGGGGCTGTAGCCAACCCCCTTTTGTGGGACCTCTCTGTAAGCAAACAGAAGGCAGGGTAGAAGGATGTCCCATCTTTGCCTGAGCTTTTCAGGTAATCCTTTGATCATACCCTTTAGGGTCTTGTTGAATCTCTCAACAAGCCCATTGCATTGTGGGTGATAAGGAGTGGTGAACTTGTAGTTGACACCACATTCCTTCCACATAGCTGTCAAGTATCCTGACATGAAGTTGGTACCTCTGTCAGAAACCACCTCCTTAGGAAACCCCACTCTGGAGAATACTCCCAGCAGGGCCCTGGCCACAACTGGTGCTGTAGTGGTCCTAAGGGGAATTGCCTCTGGATACCTGGTGGCATGATCCACTACCACCAGTATAAATCTGTGCCCAGATGCAGTGGGAGGATCCATGGGACCCACTATATCTATTCCCACTCTTTCAAAGGGGACCCCCACCACAGGTAGTGGTACGAGGGGGGCCTTTGTTGTGCCACTTGATTTGCCACTGGCTTGGCAGGTTACACAGGAGCGACAAAACTCCTTGGTATCTTCAGTCATGTGAGGCCAGTGAAAGTGAGGGACAAGTCTGTCCCAAGTCTTGTTCTGGCCTAAGTGTCCTGCTAGAGGAATATCATGGGCCAAGGTAAGAAGGAAGCCCCTAAATTGCAGAAGTATAACCAACCTCCTGGTTGCACCAGGTTTTGGGTCTCTAGCCTCTGAATAAAGGAGCCCATCATCCCAATACACTTTATGGGTACCTTGAGCATTCCCAGCAGCCTCAGCAGCAGCAAGCTGTCTGAGGGGTTCAAGAGAGGGACAGGATAACTGAGCCTGCCCCAGGTCAGCCCTGGAAGGTCCCCCTGTCCCCAGAAACTCAACCTGATCAGGTGCAAGCTCTTCAGGGACAGTTCCTTCAGGGTCCTCTAGATCATCTTCCTGGGAAGGCTGATCATCACTTGTGGGCAGGGGGGAAGGCACAGCCTTAACCCTCCTGTTCCTCTTCTTGGTAGGTGCTTGGTCCATTGTTCCAGGATCCAAGACCTGTGGTTCAGTAAGGCACTTTTTGGCTTGTGACCTGGTCACAGCAAGGACATGTGGTGATATACCTAACATCTCTGCATGTGGCCTGTACTCCACTTCTGACCATAGAGAACTCTCTCGTCATTGCCCAACAAACATTCTACTGGGAGGTCTGCACTCACCACAATCCTTTTGAGGCCAGTTACCCCTCCCCATGAGAAGTTAACAACTGCCACACTATGTGAAGTAGTGGCATTGCTGGCATTGGTCACCAGGTACTTCTCACCTGGTATGTATTGTCCAGGGTCCACAAAGCCTGGTGTCACCATAGTGACACTGTCACATGTGTCCCTGTAGGCTTGAGCCACTTTTTCATTTATTAAAGGAGTCTGTCTGTACTTGCCCAGGTTACTGGTGCTCACAGTCAGGGACAAATCCATGTCCCCATCACAGATCAAGACTGCCTGTGTCAGGGTTCTGTCTAAGTCAGAATCTCTTTCAGTTCCCATAGTGATTCCCACTACACCCTTTGTTTGGGGACCAACACTGCTAACAGTAGTACTGGGAGCAGGTGCCTTAGGGGCAACAGTGTTGGGGGCTCCACCCTTCTTACAATCACTAGTCCAGTGAGTTGTATTGTTGCAAGATTTGCACCAGGGTTTCTTTGGACCTTCTTTCTTCTTCCCTTTAGGTTGGGACCCACCCTCGTTAGTACTAGTTTGGGGCCCTGTTGAAGACTTCTGGTCTTTAGATTTCTGATCTCCACCCTTTTGGTCTGTTTTCTTCTGATCACCCCCTTGGCCCTGGTTCCGGTTCTTTTGCTTAACCCTGGTTCTGACCCATTTGTCTGCCTTCTTTCCCAATTCTTGGGGAGAGGTCAGATCTGAGTCAACCAAGTGTTGATGCAGTTGCTGGTTCTGACAGTTATTTAAAATCTGTTCTCTCATCATCAAATTGTACAATCCTGTATAATCAGATACCTTACTTCCCAGCGACCAACCCTCCAAAGCCTTAGTGGCACATTCAATGTATTCAGACCAGTCCTGAGTCTCTGTCTTCTGGGTGTCTCTGACCATTAACCTGTACTGTTCAGTGGTTAAGCCTAACCCATCAACTAGGACACTCTTCAGGGCTCTGTAGTTTCTCACATCCTCCTCCCTAACAGTGAGGAGTCTATCTCTGCCTCTTCCTTCAAAGGAGAGCCATAAGATTGCTACCCACTGGTCTTCAGGAACCTGCTGCACTTTGCAGGCTCTCTCAAGAGCAGTCATCCACTTGTGGATGTCATCCCCACTTTTGTAGGGGGGCACAACCTTGGACAGGTTCCTATTGTCAAAGACCCTATCTTTGTCCTTAGGGACAATGCTGCCACCAGTGGGTATAGACCCACTCTCTCTAGGTTGCCTAGCCTTACTCAGTTTCTCTTCCATCAGAGCTACTTCTAGCTCCTGTTTCCTGATTCTCAGCTGAGCTTCCTGCATTCTGGCCTCATGTTCCCTCCTCTGAGGGGTGGTCATCCTTCTCCTGGAGTGACCTTGAGAGCCTCTAGAGGTATGAGAAGCATTAGATTCACCTGAGTGATTCCTTTGCCTCCCAAGCCCCTGGTTAAGTCCACTGGGGAGATCCAATTGGATGATCCCATTGTCAGTCCCCAATAGCCTTAGGTTAGCTGGGCCACGTATAACACTTGGCACTGGGCTAGTTCTCCCTTCATCCCCACTAGCATCTGTATCCCTATCACTTTCATCCTCTGTTGTATGATTCTCATCTAAAGGATGACTATTGGAAAGGGGTACCTCAGTAGCATCTTCAGAAGGGGGGCCTCCTGTTCCAGTCCCTAAGGGGCCTAACTGGGAGGCTTTCTTGAGAGCTTTCTGATCTTCATCAGCTTGTAAAAGCTCCCTGAGTTCAGCAGAAGTAGGGTTCTTGGGCTGTTTAAGGCCCCTGATATTTGCCAACTGCCTGAGCTCATTTTGATTTAGGGTAGCAAAGAGAGTTGGTGCCCTCTGGGGGTCACTCTCGACAGAGATGGGTACCTTGGACCCCTCTGCCCCCTCCATTGCTCTTAAGTGTGGGTGGATGTGTTGCAATCTACCTACACTTGGGTTTACCTACTAAACCTATCTAGTAGTTGTAGTCAGGGTGTGCTACTCCCTTTGCTCTACAACAACTAAGTTCAGTAGAACTTAAGTATATCTATCTTGTTTTATATGTACCTACAGGTACCTATGTGATCTTTCAATTGGTAACCAAGAGATTACAATGGTAAAACACAGCAAGCTCAAATCCCACCGCTGCCACCAATGTGAGAAGTTGGCCTGGTATATGATGTTCACTAGTTAAAGTGACCACCTTGTACCTTGCCAAGCAACCCTTATGGTGTGGTTGTAAGTCAACCTTTTCGGACTAGCTGCCCTAGTGGTAGCGTAGGCTAAGCAGTCTTTGAGGCTAAACTCGTTAAAGCGTGTTAAGCAGGCTGGTTTACCAAATGCAATCCCCCTTTATACCAATGAAAGGACACCATACAGATATATATTGAAAATATATATGTATTTATTTCTCAAAGTATCCCCTAGACTCTTATGAGCACAGGAGCACAAATTGTTAAACAAGACAACGTTATAATATACAGAAGTTGCACTTTATATGGATGGGCCCTGGTGGCCACTCAAACCATATACTAAAATAGTGGTATAAGTACCACGAACAGGAAAGTGAAAAGGCCTAGGGCCTCTAGAATCGCTGGGCCTACAAGGAGCTAACTTCAGTTAGTGACCAGGAGGTCCAAGGGTCGCGTGTGCAGTGAGGAAAGTTACACTCGGGCTCCCATAGGTTTTCAATGGGTGCGTAAAAGTTACAAAGTTACTGCAGAAAGGGTCTTCTGGATGGACTACGATCTTAAGATTCAAAACACAGACACTAGAGAGGATTCTCTACACTTGGGCACCGGAGTGCCAGCTTTACCTCACCCACAGGAAGCGGGTGCATAGGTCTCGAAGTGCGTCGGGTTTCTCCTATCGATTCAATGGAGCCTGATGACAAAGATGCTGCAGGCGGTCGGTCCAGAAGAGATGCGGTGGATCCAAGGGTGGATCGGAGTTGTAGAAGACCTGAAAGCGGAGGGGACAGTGTTCACAGTCACTAGCCAGTGACCGGCGTGGCACCAGGTAGGTACCAGGCGATGTCGGGTACAAACAGGCAAAGAGGTGTAGCTTGTCTCCGCAGCCACGTGATCCCTGAAGGTCGACGACGTCCAGGAGTCGAGTCACGAGCTGTCCCACGCAGGCTCTCACTGTCGGCAGTGTCGGCGACTCGGAAGAAGCAAACAAGCCTTGGCAAAGGCAGGAGTTGTGGAAAGAGAGGAAAGCTGATTATTCTGACCAGCGAGGTCAGAGGGGCTGCTCTTTTGGAGAGCAGCTAGGGCCAGTCTGGAGCAACCAGACCAGCATCGTTAGTTTCAAGTTTCGTCGCCAAAATGGCCACTAGCCAATGGGCCAGGGACCGGGCAGGCGCGTCGAGATGCAAAGTGCAGAGGGGCCCCACGCAGATCGTGGAGATGCTGGAGGGCTCACCTTTGGTGCAGATGCTGCTCGATGGTTGGGCTTCTCAGGACCCAAAGCACAACTTGGAGGGAGCCTCTGTCGCTGCGCTTGCAGCTTGTCATCGGTCTTTCAAGATGGCTGGCTCCACGTGTCTCGGTGCCTCCACGGGTTCCTTCTTTGCAGGGACTGTGGATCGGGCGGTGAGAGGTCTGGAGGTCCAGGTCTTGTCAGGCTCTGGGCTCGGGCTCCGGCAGGAGGCGGCGGCAAAGCAGACGTTCAATAGCTGGTTGGTGCTTGCGTTAGCAAGATGGTCACTCCCTGACCATAGGGGAGATTTACTTCAGTCCTCTCTGCAGCAGAGCGTCGAAATTCCCGTCTTCTTCTTGCTGTTAAGTTGATTCCGGGATGTCTGAAGTCTTAGGACACAGCTCCTACCTTTAAGCGGATTCGAGGGGCCGGACTACCTGCTAGGTCCCTCCCTAAGGGTGGGACCAGGAAGGGGGGTGGTTACACCCCCAATCCTTTGTCCAGCTCGCCCCAGGTCCGGGGCTGGTGTGCCCCAGGACCGGTTTGAACTGGCATATGCACCGAGGCTCCTTGTGAGCCTCAGGCATGTCTGGTTTCTTTCAAGCCCTACCTGACCAATACACAAAATCCTGTCTGGGGTGGTGCATGCACCTCCCCTGGCAGGAAACCCTTTGTCCACGTCTCCCAAGCTGGAAGGACTCCCAGCAGCAGGGGGGCAGACTTGTGTCTGTGGTGGCAGCATCCATTTTGTGGAGCTGAGGCTATGTCTGATTTTACCCGGGTTTCAGGTACTGTACATGTCGTGTCCCTCTAGAAGGGTGGAATGAAAACCCCGTCGCCAGAATTGGCGAGGGGTTAGTATTCCAATTCGTATGACACCTTACTCGACATGTTTTGATAAAGCCAAACCAAAGATAGCATTTAACCGCGAGGTTCATAATGCACTTAAGAGTATATGGTATGACGATATCTGGAAACAGTAGAAGGAAGTTGTTCCGACCACTGCAGACAGGCTCAGCTCATGCCAAAGCACCATCCCACATGGAACCAAGCACTCTGCCTTCAGGATTGTCAAGGCCTGCCATAGGAGTGACTTACAGGTTAACATGTGTCCCATTTAAGGTTAGGTATAGGTATACTACACCTAAGTAAGAGGTGGTTACACCAACTTACCCCAGCTGAGTGATCAGCCAGTTGTGTCAAATTGCTAGGCCAGGCCAGGGGTGGCACAATACATGCTTCAGCCCCTGGTAGGCCTTAGATACACCAATGCCCTGGGTACCTAGTGTACACTGGTACAGGGGCTCACAGGGTGATCCAATTCCAATTGGTTATGCACCTAGGGTGCACAGTGTCAATTTAGTAGAGAGAACAGCAGGCTGGGGGTCTGATTAGCAGGCCCACAGCCTCAATATGTCAAAAACCAGTGAAGCAAAAAGCAAAAATTTGGGGTGACCATAAGATAGCAGACCCTACTCTCCTACACTCACTCTTCAAGGCACCCTCTGTAGCGACTGACACCTCACTCTTCAAGGCACCCTCTGTAGCATCCAAGACCTCACTCTTCAAGGCGCCCTCTGTAGCGACTGAGACCTCACTCTTCAAGGCACCCTCTGTAGCGTCTGAGACCTCTCTCTTAGAGGCACCCTCTGTAGCATCGGAGACCTCACTCTTCAAGGCACCCTCTGTAGCATCCAAGACCTCACTCTTCAAGCCACCCTCTGTAGCGTCTGAGGCCTCTCTCTTAGAGGCACCATCTGTAGCATCTGAGACCTCACTCTTAGAGGCACCCTCTATAGCGCCTGAAAACTCACTCTTCAAGGCACCCTCTGTAGGAGAGTGGAATCTGACTAATGGTTGCCCCCAACTTTTTGCCTGGTATTTAAGTGGTTTTTGACTAGTCTGGCTGGGATCCTGCTGTCCAGGACCCCAACCTATCTGCTTTCTCCCTAAAACTGTTGTGAGTACTCTAGGTACAAACATAATTGGATGCTGGGCATGCCCTACCAGTCCCTTGTAGATGGTACCCTAGGTAACCAGGGCATGGGTCCCCCAGTAGGCCTACCAGGGCTGCAGCACTTATTGTGCCACCCTGGGACAGCCACCCAAACTGCCACCACCAGGCCACTACTGTAGCCTGGGTAAGGTGGTGCTAGCACCCCTTACAGGGATGTAGGTACCCTATGTCCCATACCATTACAACACATATACTCTCATAGGTCACCCCTATGGCAGGCCCTGGTAATCCTACAGGGCTGGGTGCTGAGGTATGTGTGAGGGGGGACCCCTACGTGAGTAGGACCTCTCTGCAACCTTCGTAAAACCGTTACTGGGTTGTTTGTAGTGTAGCCATACCATATACTCTAAACCGCATTATAAGTGAATCGCGTCATCGCGATAACTTGAGAATGGCTACACAAAACCATATCGTGTTTGGTGTCAAACATGAAGGAATCATACCCCCAGTCCAGCCATGGACATGGGGGCACGATTCCCCCTTGCTAGGAGGGTGATATGGGAAAAGCGGTAGATTTTAGACACCAATTTAAAAGTGCACATGTACCACAAAATGGCTACTGTCCGCCACCTACACGACTCTGGCTGGCTGTTGCTGGGGAAAACCCCAGCCTCGCCAGCTGGACAATAGGGCTCCTGTGGCAGGGAGGTGCCAGCACCTCCCCAGACAGGATAATGTGGATTGGAACAGGGTGGGTGCACCAAATGTCCTTTCAGAGTTGCACGTAGGCAGCTGCAGAGCCCCAATTCTGCATACACCGCCTGGAACCGGTTCAGGGGCATCCTGCCCCTCGCCCAGGCGGGAAACACACAAAGGGGAGTGGGTGTAGCCACCCTTTCCCGCCTCTACTCTGATTGGTAGGCTCTATTTTGGACCATCCCCTAATCTTGGGGATATATGGGAATAACTTTGCCCTAGAGCTTTAGATTCGTCCAGAACTTCACAGAACTGACCTTCGATGAGCTGATGCCCAGCTGACTGAAGAAATCTCCCTTGGGATAAAGGAGTTATCCCCCTGCTTGGCAGGCACCTTAAAGACTACAAGATACCCGGTTGGAACTTCATTGCTCTCACGACCTTCGACGCCTTCCAGCAACCTCGAGGTGGGTCTCCAGTGCATCCCAGCGTCCTGTGAGTGTGCCCAGCAAGTCTGAGCACCCTGGACCACGTGGGTGTCGAGATCCCCGCATACCCCGAGACACCGGCCACCTCTTGTCCAGCAGACGACCCCGACCAGTGGGGAAGTTGTGCTTTGGCCCATTTCTGAGCCAACCATCCAGCAGCATTTGTGCCGACTCTCAGCTCCCTGGCCCGCTCCGGTGGCCCGTGGGAGCCCTTTTACGCACTCCATTTTGCTGCCTTCCGCGGTCCCTTGTCTCTCGACTTGTGGGCCCTGACAGAGGACAATCTTCTTTTCCAAGAGTTCCCCTGGTTGCTCCAGGCCTGCTCTACGCTCCCTGCAAAGGAGAGCACCCTCAGACCTCGTGGGTCTGCACCAGCAGCTGCTTTGTTCATCTCGCGTGGGTTGCGGTTGCCAATGCTTAGTGGATCCAATCGGGACACTAACACCGCAGCGACCCTCAGCCCACGTGGGACAGTTGCCCTCCAGAAGCTGGCCTTCCTTGAAGCCTCCCGGAGCCCGTGACTGCAGAGCCCAGCTGTACCTCCTACACCTGAAGCACCCGACTTCCACGAGCTCCTTGCTGTGAGCTCCCTGGTCACTTTGCTGTGACTCAGACTCTGTCCCCTCTGCTTTCAGGTTCATCTTTATCTTCTCTTCAACTTTAATCTTCACGACTTCAACGACGCTTTCAGCTAGCAGCAGTTTGGACTACTTTTCCATAGAAAATCAGCCCGCGACCCGACACCAGAATCGACCTATGCACCCGGCTTCCCTGGGGCAGGTAACAGTGGTACTTCGGTACTCCAGTGGTGGTGGGATCTCTAAAGCCTTAAGTCTCAAGCCTTAACTTTGTACTGTTGCTAGAAGTGTCCTTTAACTTTAAATATTCAACCGCGACATTCTCCATAGGCTAACATTGCGATCCCGATAGCAGCTCTTTGCACTGCACGCGTCTCCCGTGGGTCCCCTTCCTCTTAACTGTGGGTGGATTCTGAAGGGGCAAGCGATCCTGAATGCCCTAGGCATTGCCTGTAGAATTGTCGTGGTTCTTATACCACTATTTTAGTATATGGTTTGGTCCCCCCCTGGGGCCCATTGATTTCTGTGCTATTTATTGTGTTTAGAAATGCTTGTTTGAATTGTAACTTTGCCACTAGCCACATAAAGTGACTGTGGGATTCTGTCTAGAATAAATACATATATTTTATATATATACCTGTGTGGGCTACTCTTTCATTTGGTTATTCAAGAGGTTATTATGGTAAAACAATAAGCTTAACACTCCTTCAAGACTTAGCCTGAAGGCTGCTCTCCACAGCTACCACTAGGATAGCTTTCTTTAAAGGTTGTCTTAAACCTATCATCAATAGGAGTCGAATTGGACTGGTGCAAGGTGTCCCTATAACTAGGAACAGCATATGCCAGGCCAACTTCTCACATTGGTGTGCAGCGGTTGGATTCAAGCTTGCCATTGTTTTACCAGATAACAAATTGAATTTCTAAAGTGAAAGCCACTTGGTACCAAAGGTACATATAAATTCAAGCTAGAATACAATAAGTTCTACTGAACTTAGAGTTGTGTGTAGAGGGTTTAGCACACCTTGACTACAACTCAAGAGAGGGTTCAGTAGGCCACACTTAGTGTAGGTAGATACATCACTACACTAAACATGGCTTCAGGTGCAGGTGCCACTAAGGCTATGGAAGGACCCCAGAGGGTCCCAGTAGATAAGTATGATAATTTCTCCTTTGCAGAGCTCAGGGAAATGTGCACCCTTAGAAAACTGAAGACAAACAAAGGTGCCAACACAAAACGTCTCAGGGAAATCCTGCTCATAGCAGACTTTATGGAGTCCATAGGGTCCAGAGGGACAGACAGAGTGGGTGGGCACCCCTCAGAAGAGGACGCTCCCAGAGTGGACTCTGATGAGGAACAGGAAGAGGATGAAAGTCCTGACCTGGAAGAAACAGACCACTCACAACATGGAGGTGATGGCTCAAGAGGCACTCCCTCCACCCTTAAAAGGGGAGTGGTGGATCCAAGAAGGAACAGATCCCCCTCAGTGGGATCCAGCCATTCTCAGAGATCCAAAGGGTCCTCTGCCTCTTCTCAGAGAAGAGAATCCTCCCATGAGAGGAAATGCAGACTGATCAAATTTGAGCAGGCTAAGCTTCAGCTTAAAAGAGAACAGTTAGCATTGGACAGGGAATCCCTGGAGCTTCAGAAAGCTTCAAAGAAATGGGGTCTAGAGATCCCTGGTGGCAGTGATGAAACCCCTAGAGTTAGAGAGAAAGTCCCTGACAATAGGAACCTCCACAAGATTGTGCCCCCCTATCAGAATGGGGATGATATCCACAAATGGATATCTGCTCTTGAAAGGGCCTGTAGAGTACAGAGGGTCCCAGTAGAGCAGTGGGCAGCAATCCTGTGGCTCTCCTTTTCAGATAAAGGTAGAGACAAGCTCCTCTCTGTAAGAGAAGAGGATGCTGATGATTATTATATCTTGAAAACTGCTTTAATAGATGGGTTTGGCTTAACCACTGATCAATACAGACTTAAGTTCAGAGACACCCAGAAAGCGCAAAATCAAGATTGGGTAGACTTTGTGGATTTTGCAACCAAGGCACTGGAAGGTTGGTTAAATGGCAGTAAAGTTAATGATTATCAAGGATTGTATAATCTCATTATGAGGGAGCAGATTCTTAATAATTGTCAAAACCAACTTTTACACCAGCACCTGGTGGACTCTGATCTGACCTCTCCCCAAGAATTGGGAAAGAAGGCAGACAAATGGGTCAGAACCAGGATTAGGCCTAAAAACCAAGTTGGTGACCAGAAGAAGGATTCCACTAAACCCAAAGAGAAAGGTGGGGATGATAAACAAGAAAAGTCCTCTGAAGGGCCCCAAAAACCCAGTGCTGCGGGTGGGTCCCAAAATACTTCCTCTAACAACAAGAAACCATATTGCCATGTATGTAAGCAACCTGGCCACTGGAAAACTGACTCCAGCTGTCCTAAGAATGGCAATAAAGAAAATGTTCCTCCAAAACCAGCTCCAACACCTCCTGTTGCTACTAGTAGTAATCCCCCAGGTGGTGGGAGTGCACCCAAAAACTTAGTTGGGATTTCTTGGGGAACTCAGGGGGACTCTGGCCTATCCAGGTCCCCTACTCAAGCAACTATGGTCTGTGATGGTGGCATGGGGTTTGCCAACTTTACCATGAGCCCCAGTATTCTGGGCAGGTACAGACAAGAACCAATAATCAATGGTCAGAAGGCTGTGGCCTATAAGGACACAGGGGCCAGTGTCACCATGGTGACCAAGAGGCTAGTGCCCCTAGATCAGCTTTTACCTGGGTTTAGCTACCAGGTCACCAATATAGATGGAATCAGGACAGATCATCCCATGGCAGTGACAAATCTCAGCTGGGGAGGGGTCACTGGCCCCAAGAGAGTGGCAGTGTCCCCAAACTTGCCTGTAGATTGTCTACTGGGGAATGATCTAGAAATCTCAGCCTGGGCTGAGGTTGACCACAAGGCCCATTTGAAAATGGTAGGAATCCCTGAGAGAGTGGATGAGACCCTGAGGGCCTCACCTCCACCCCAGGAGAAAATAGAAAGAGTGAAGCCTGAAACTATGGATCACTCAACCCAAACAGAGAGCATAGGTGTGAGAAGTTGGCCTGGTATATGATGCTCACTAGTTAAAGTGATCACCTTGTACCATGCCAAGCAACCCTTATGGTGTGGTTGTAAGTCAACCTTTTCGGACTAGCTGCCCTAGTGGTAGCGTAGGCTAAGCAGTCTTTGAGGCTAAACTCGTGATGCGTGTTAAGCAAGCTGTTTTACCAATAGTAACCCCCTTTTATACCAATGAAAGGACACCACACAGATATATATTCAAAATATATATGTATTTATTTCTCAAAGTAACCCCTAGTCTCTTTATGAGCACAGGAGCACAAATCGTCAAACAAGATTATCACATAATACACAGAAGTTGCACTTTATATGGATAGGCCCTGGTGGCCACTCGAACCATATACTAAAATAGTGGTATAAGTACCACGAACAGAAAAGGGAAAAGGCCTAGGGCCTCTAGAATCGCTGGGCCTACAAGGAGCTAACGTCAGTTAGTGACCAGGAGGTCCACGGGTGGCGTGTGCAGAGCAAATAGTCACACGCGGGCTCCCATAGGTTTCAATGGGTGCGTAAAAAGTACAAAGTTACTGCAAAAGGAATCTTCCGGATGACCTAGGAACTTAAGATTTGGAACACAGGCACTAGAGATGTATTACTACACATGGGCACCGGAGTACCAGCTTTACCTCACCCACAGGAAGCGGGTGCATAGGCCTCAAAGTGCGTCGGGTTTCTTCTATCTGTTCCGTTGAGCCTGGGACAAAGATGCTGCAGGCGGTCGGTCGGGAAGAGATGCAGTGGATCCAAGAGTGGATCGGAGATGTTGAAGACCTGTAAGCAGAGGGGACAGTGTTCACAGTCACTAGCCAGTGACCAGCGTGGCACCAGGTGGGTACCAGGCGATGTCGGGCGCAAACAGGTGATGAGGGGTAGCTTGTCTCCGCAGCCACGTGGTCCCTGAAGGTCGACGACGTCCAGGAGTCGGCTCACGAGCTGTCCCACGCAGGCTCTCGCTGTCGGCGGTGTCGGCGACTTGATCGAAGCAAACAAGCCTTGGCAAAAGCAATTGTAGAAGGATTCGGAAATCAGCTGTTGGTTCTGACCAGCAAGGTCAGAGGGATTGCTCCTTTGGAGGGGAGCAAGGGCCAGTCTGGAGCAACCAGACCAGCGGTGTTTGTCGTAGATTTCGTCGCCAAGATGGCCACTAGCCAGCGGGCCAGCAACCGGTTAGGCGCGTCGAGTGGCAAAATGCAGAAGGGCCCCACGCAGATCGTGGAGATGCTGGAGGGCTCACCTTTGGTGCAGATGCTGCTCGAGGGTTGGGCTTCTCAGGACCCAAAGCACAACTTGGAGGGAGCCTCGGTTGTTGCACTTGTCAGCTTGTCGTAGTCGTTCCAAGATGGCTGGCTCCACGTGTCTCGGTGCCTCCACGGGTCTCCTCTTTGCAGGGACTGTGGATCGGGCGGTGAGAGGTCTGGAGGTCCAGGTCTTGTCAGTCTCTGGGCTCGGGCTCCGGCGGGAGGCGGCGGCAAAGCAGACGTTGATGCGCTGGATGGTGCTTGCGTTAGCAAGGTGGTCACTCCCTGACCACAGGGGAGATTTTCTTCAGTCTTCTGTGCAGCAGAATGTCGAAGTTCCCGTCTTCTTCTTAGTTTCAAGTTGATTCCAGGATGTCTGAAGTCTTAGGACACAGCTCCTACCTTTATTCGGATTCTAGGGGCCGGACTACCTGCTAGGTCCCTCCCTATGGGTGGGACCAGGAAGGGGGGTGGTTACACCCCCAATCCTTTGTCCAGCTCGCCCCAGGCCCGGGACTGGTGTGCCCCAGGACCGGTTTGAACTGGCATATGCACCGAGGCTCCTTGTGAGCCACAGGCATGTCTGGTTTCTTTCAAGCCCTACCTGACCAATACACAAAATCCTGTCTGGGGTGGTGCACGCACCTCCCCTGGCAGGAAACCCTTTGTCCACACCTCCCAAGCTGGAAGGACTCCCAGCAGCAGGAGGGCAGACTTGTGTCTGTGGTGGCAGCATCCATTTTGTGGAGCTGAGGCTATGTCTGATTTTACCCGGGTTTCAGGTACTGTACA
Organism: Triturus cristatus; assembly: GCF_964204655.1. Classification (NCBI taxonomy): domain Eukaryota; kingdom Metazoa; phylum Chordata; class Amphibia; order Caudata; family Salamandridae; genus Triturus; species Triturus cristatus. The sequence continues at coordinate 567,147,043 of NC_140579.1, read as the reverse complement.
TGTCGTGTCCCTCTAGAAGGGTGGAATGCTAACCCCGTCGCCAGAATTGGCGAGGGGTTAGTATTCCAATTCGTATGACACCTTACTCGACATGTTTTGATAAAGCCAAACCAAAGATAGCATTTAACCGCGAGGTTCATAATGCACTTAAGAGTATATGGTATGACGATATCTGGAAACAGTAGAAGGAAGTTGTTCCGACCACTGCAGACAGGCTCAGCTCATGCCAGAGCACCATCGCACATGGAACCAAGCACTCTGCCTTCAGGATTGTTAAGGCCTGCCATAGGAGTGACTTATAGGTTACCAGGTGTCCCATTTAAGTTTAGGTATAGGTATACTACACCTAAGTAAGAGGTGATTACACCAACTTACCCCAGCTGAGTGATCAGCCAGTTGTGTCAGATTGTTAGGCCAAGCCTGGGGTGGCATAATACATGCTGCAGCCCTTGGCAGGCCTGGGGTACACCAATGCCCTGGGTACCTAGTGTACACTGGTACAGGGGCTGACAGGGTGATCCAACCAATTGGGTATGTACCTAGGGTACATGGAGTCCATTTTAAAGAGAGAGCAGATAGCCTGAGAGCCTGAATGGCAGGATCTCAGGCCAACTAAGTCGAAAAACCAGCTAGACACTAGGCAAAAATTTGGGGGTAACCATAGTCAGATATCCACCTTCCTACACAACCCCCCCCCAAACGAAGGGAGATAAGGCTGACCTTGACCAGGTAAGCCTATATTGCCCAAGTGGCCATATAAGGAGGAACCAGCACTGGCATGGTTACCCCCTGTCTCATGGTCCACTAAGCAATCCCTCACCCTAAGGGTATCAGAGGGTCTCCACCATAGGGAATCTCTACCTGTGGTGTGTCTTGGCAAAGTAAAAGGCTGGTGTTGAGATGGAGTACTGAAGTGAGTGTCCTCAAAGTGAGGCCTCAGCTTCCTCCAATCATCCTCCACCATGGATGCCTTTCTTTCTTTAACTGAGTTGCACTGTGCTCTCAGGGTCAGCCTCTGGCTACCTAAAGCTGGAGGCTGGGTCCCTTTTGTGGGCTTACTGGAGGGACGGGTCAGGTTTGGGGCCCTAAGGTCCCATGTTTGCCTGTGCCCAACAGAATCCCCCTGGGGGAGGTCCCTAACTACCTGTAAAGGAGATCCCTCAGGAATGTTTTTACCCATCACCTGACTAGGGCTACTAGCCAGGCAATCCTCATTCTTTTGATGGGGGGGTTCTTGTGGACAGGGGCCCTCTGGGGGTCCACTGGCCTCCCTGACCTCTGCAGCCCTGGGCTGACTGAGGCAGGGTAGAGAGAGGCAGGCTACCTGCACCAGACTGGATCCCACCTTGGAAGGGGCCACTGACATCAGAGGCTCTGCCAGGCCAGGCCTGGCTACCTCTGGGGCAGTTCCTTCACAAGGGGTGAGGTCAGATCCCTGAGGAGGCTGACCTTTTCCTAATGTCTGGGGAGAGGGAGACTTTTCTTCCTCCCCACTACTCTCAGTTTGTGTGGAGTGATCCATTGTTTCAGGCTTCACTACACCTATGTCAGTCTGAGTATAGGCTGAGACCATTACAGCCTTGCCAACCTTTTCAGGGGGGCACTCAGTTTGTGTTTGAGCTGTGACTGTCACAGCTCTGCCAGTCCCTACAGGGAAGTCTGTCTGTGCCTGGGCTGTGGCTACCACTGCCCTTCCAACCTTTTCAGGGAGGAAATCTATTTGGACAGGGGTTGTGAATGGCACAACCCCCCTACCCTTTTGTGAAAGGCCTACCATTTTAGAATGGGTGTCTTGTTCAACTCCAGCCCAAGCTGAGAGTTCTAAGTCATTCCCCAGTAAGCAGTCTACAGGCAAGGTTGGGGACACTGCTACCCTTTTAGGGCCAGTGACCCCTCCCCAGCTGAGACATACCTCTGCCATGGGATGACTGTTCTGTTTGCCATCAATGTTAGTCACCTGGTAGGAGAAACCGGGCAAAAGCTGCTCAGAGGGAACTAGCCAATGGGCCACCATTGTGATGCTAGCCCCAGTGTCTCTGTAGGCCTCAGCTTTTGTACCATTGATGTAGGGCTCCTGTCTGTACCTACCCAAAGTGTTGGGACAGGCAGTGAAGTTGGCAAACCCCATGCCACCATCACAGACAAGAGTGGTTGCTGTAGGGGAATTGGCTAAGCCAGGGTCCCCCTGTGTTCCCCAAGTAAACCCACCCAGATTTCTGGGGGCACTCCCACCACCTGGGGGATTACTGCTGACAGTAATAGGTGGTGTGACAGGAGTAATTGGAGGAACAGTTTTGTTTTTAGCCCTTGGGCAACCGCTGTCAGTTTTCCAATGCCCAGGAGTTTTACACTCATGGCAGTAGGGCTTTTTAGCTGTGGTAGAGGAGGGAGCTTGGGACCCACCACCCTGTGTGGAGTTTTGGGGCCCTGAGGAAGGTTTCTCTTTTTCTTTATCCCCACCCTTCTCTTGAGGCTTGGTGGTATCTTTCTTTTGGTCACCACCCTGGTTTTTAGGCCTGATCCTGGTCCTGACCCATTTATCTGCCCTTTTTCCCAATTCTTGGGGAGAGGTCAAATCTGAGTCTACCAGGTGTTGATGGAGAAGCTGGTTTTGACAATTACTTAAAATCTGCTCTCTCATCATCAAATTGTACAATCCTGTATAATCAGACACCTTACTTCCCAGCAACCAACCCTCCAAAGCCTTAGTGGCACATTCCACATATTCAGACCAGTCCTGAGTCTGTGTCTTCTGGGTGTCTCTGAACATTAACCTGTACTGTTCAGTGGTTAAGCCTAACCCATCAACTAGGACACTCTTCAGGACTCTGTAATTTCTGACATCCTCTTCTCTAACAGTGAGGAGTCTATCTCTGCCTCTCCCCTCAAAGGAGAGCCATAAGATTGCTGCCCACTGGTCTTCAGGAACCTGCTGCACTTTGCAGGCTCTCTCAAGAGCAGTCATCCATTTGTGGATGTCATCCCCACTTTTGTAGGGGGGCACAATCTTGGACAGGTTCCTATTGTCAAAGACCCTATCTTTGTCCCTAGGGACATTGCTGCCACCAGTGGGTATAGACCCACTCTCTCTATGCTGCCTAGCCTTGCTCAGTTTTTCTTCCATCAGGGCTACTTCTAGCTCCTGCTTCCTGATCCTCAGCTGGGCTTCCTGCATTCTGGCCTCATGTTCCCTCCTCTGAGGGGTGGTCATCCTTTTCCTGGAGTGACCTTGAGAGCCTCTAGAGCCATGAGAAGCATTGGAGTCACCTGAGCGATTCCTTTGCCTCCCAAGCCCTGTGTTAAGTCCACTGGGGAGATCCAATGGGGGGAACCCATTGTCAGTCCCCAATAGCCTTAGTTTAGCTGGGCCAAGTATAATACTTGGCACTGGGCTAGTTCTCCCTTCATCATCACTACTTTCTGTATCCTCACCACTTTCCTCCCCTGTAGTATGGTTCTCATCTAAGGGATGGCTATTGGAACTGGGTACCTCTGTAGTATCTTCAGAAGGGGGGCCTCCTGTTCCTGACCCTAAGGGGGCTAACTGGGAAGCTTTCTTGAGTGCTCTCTGATTCTCATCATTCTGTAAGAGCTCTCTGAGCTCAGCAGAGTTTGGGTTCTTGGGCTGTTTAAGGCCTCTAAGAGTTGCCAAATGCCTGAGCTCATTCTGATTAAGGGTAGCAAAGCTGGATGGTGCCCTCTGGGGGTCACTCTCAACAGAGATGGGTACAGTGGACCCCTCTGCCCCGGCCATTGCTCTTAAGTGTGGGTGGATGTGTTGCAATCTACCTACACTTGGGTTTACCTACTAAACCTATCTAGTAGTTGTAGTCAGGGTGTGCTACTCCCTTTGCTCTACAACAACTAAGTTCAGTAGAACTTATGTATATCTAATCTTGTTTTATATGTACCTACAGGTACCTATGTGATCTTTCAATTGGTAACCAAGAGATTACAATGGTAAAACACAGCAAGCTCAAATCCAACCGCTGCTCACCAATGTGAGAAGTTGGCCTGGTATATGATGCTCACTAGTTAAAGTGATCACCTTGTACCATGCCAAGCAACCCTTATGGTGTGGTTGTAAGTCAACCTTTTCGGACTAGCTGCCCTAGTGGTAGCGTAGGCTAAGCAGTCTTTGAGGCTAAACTCGTGATGCGTGTTAAGCAAGCTGTTTTACCAATAGTAACCCCCTTTTATACCAATGAAAGGACACCACACAGATATATATTCAAAATATATATGTATTTATTTCTCAAAGTAACCCCTAGTCTCTTTATGAGCACAGGAGCACAAATCGTCAAACAAGATTATCACATAATACACAGAAGTTGCACTTTATATGGATAGGCCCTGGTGGCCACTCGAACCATATACTAAAATAGTGGTATAAGTACCACGAACAGAAAAGGGAAAAGGCCTAGGGCCTCTAGAATCGCTGGGCCTACAAGGAGCTAACGTCAGTTAGTGACCAGGAGGTCCACGGGTGGCGTGTGCAGAGCAAATAGTCACACGCGGGCTCCCATAGGTTTCAATGGGTGCGTAAAAAGTACAAAGTTACTGCAAAAGGAATCTTCCGGATGACCTAGGAACTTAAGATTTGGAACACAGGCACTAGAGATGTATTACTACACATGGGCACCGGAGTACCAGCTTTACCTCACCCACAGGAAGCGGGTGCATAGGCCTCAAAGTGCGTCGGGTTTCTTCTATCTGTTCCGTTGAGCCTGGGACAAAGATGCTGCAGGCGGTCGGTCGGGAAGAGATGCAGTGGATCCAAGAGTGGATCGGAGATGTTGAAGACCTGTAAGCAGAGGGGACAGTGTTCACAGTCACTAGCCAGTGACCAGCGTGGCACCAGGTGGGTACCAGGCGATGTCGGGCGCAAACAGGTGATGAGGGGTAGCTTGTCTCCGCAGCCACGTGGTCCCTGAAGGTCGACGACGTCCAGGAGTCGGCTCACGAGCTGTCCCACGCAGGCTCTCGCTGTCGGCGGTGTCGGCGACTTGATCGAAGCAAACAAGCCTTGGCAAAAGCAATTGTAGAAGGATTCGGAAATCAGCTGTTGGTTCTGACCAGCAAGGTCAGAGGGATTGCTCCTTTGGAGGGGAGCAAGGGCCAGTCTGGAGCAACCAGACCAGCGGTGTTTGTCGTAGATTTCGTCGCCAAGATGGCCACTAGCCAGCGGGCCAGCAACCGGTTAGGCGCGTCGAGTGGCAAAATGCAGAAGGGCCCCACGCAGATCGTGGAGATGCTGGAGGGCTCACCTTTGGTGCAGATGCTGCTCGAGGGTTGGGCTTCTCAGGACCCAAAGCACAACTTGGAGGGAGCCTCGGTTGTTGCACTTGTCAGCTTGTCGTAGTCGTTCCAAGATGGCTGGCTCCACGTGTCTCGGTGCCTCCACGGGTCTCCTCTTTGCAGGGACTGTGGATCGGGCGGTGAGAGGTCTGGAGGTCCAGGTCTTGTCAGTCTCTGGGCTCGGGCTCCGGCGGGAGGCGGCGGCAAAGCAGACGTTGATGCGCTGGATGGTGCTTGCGTTAGCAAGGTGGTCACTCCCTGACCACAGGGGAGATTTTCTTCAGTCTTCTGTGCAGCAGAATGTCGAAGTTCCCGTCTTCTTCTTAGTTTCAAGTTGATTCCAGGATGTCTGAAGTCTTAGGACACAGCTCCTACCTTTATTCGGATTCTAGGGGCCGGACTACCTGCTAGGTCCCTCCCTATGGGTGGGACCAGGAAGGGGGGTGGTTACACCCCCAATCCTTTGTCCAGCTCGCCCCAGGCCCGGGACTGGTGTGCCCCAGGACCGGTTTGAACTGGCATATGCACCGAGGCTCCTTGTGAGCCACAGGCATGTCTGGTTTCTTTCAAGCCCTACCTGACCAATACACAAAATCCTGTCTGGGGTGGTGCACGCACCTCCCCTGGCAGGAAACCCTTTGTCCACACCTCCCAAGCTGGAAGGACTCCCAGCAGCAGGAGGGCAGACTTGTGTCTGTGGTGGCAGCATCCATTTTGTGGAGCTGAGGCTATGTCTGATTTTACCCGGGTTTCAGGTACTGTACATGTCGTGTCCCTCTAGAAGGGTGGAATGCTAACCCCGTCGCCAGAATTGGCGAGGGGTTAGTATTCCAATTCGTATGACACCTTACTCGACATGTTTTGATAAAGCCAAACCAAAGATAGCATTTAACCGCGAGGTTCATAATGCACTTAAGAGTATATGGTATGACGATATCTGGAAACAGTAGAAGGAAGTTGTTCCGACCACTGCAGACAGGCTCAGCTCATGCCAGAGCACCATCGCACATGGAACCAAGCACTCTGCCTTCAGGATTGTTAAGGCCTGCCATAGGAGTGACTTATAGGTTACCAGGTGTCCCATTTAAGTTTAGGTATAGGTATACTACACCTAAGTAAGAGGTGATTACACCAACTTACCCCAGCTGAGTGATCAGCCAGTTGTGTCAGATTGTTAGGCCAAGCCTGGGGTGGCATAATACATGCTGCAGCCCTTGGCAGGCCTGGGGTACACCAATGCCCTGGGTACCTAGTGTACACTGGTACAGGGGCTGACAGGGTGATCCAACCAATTGGGTATGTACCTAGGGTACATGGAGTCCATTTTAAAGAGAGAGCAGATAGCCTGAGAGCCTGAATGGCAGGATCTCAGGCCAACTAAGTCGAAAAACCAGCTAGACACTAGGCAAAAATTTGGGGGTAACCATAGTCAGATATCCACCTTCCTACAATAGGGGAGGAGGAGCAGTCTTCCCCCCACCAGACTACAGGTAAAGGTCCAGTTTCTCAGGGAACTGATCCTGCCCCTTGTGAAGTAACTGCCCCAGAAGTGGACAGGCTTGGCCTGCCCACCTCTCTGATGGCAGGGGACCCTTCCAAGGTGGTACCCAGTCTGGAGCAGGTATCCTGCCCCTCTCTATCCTGCCTCAGCCAGCCCAGCGCTGCAGAGGTCAGGGAGGTCAGTGGACCCTTATTGGGCCCCTGCCCAGAGGAACCCCCTCATCAACAGATTAGGGACACCCAGCAGAGTAGTTTCAGCCAGGTGAATATTCCTCTACAAACTGAGGGATCCCCCTTACCCCTAGGTATAGGCACCCCTCAAATGGATGTTGTTGAGCACAGGGAAACCTGGGGCCTAGCTGCCCCAAACCTTCCAGTGCCCTCCACTATTCCAGCCAAAGGGATCCAACCCCCAGCTGTAGGCAGCCAGAGGTTGACCCTTAGGGCCAGATATGACACAGTCATGGGCAGAAAGGCTTCCATAGTGGCCAGTGATCTGAGGAGGTTGAGACCAACCCAAGTAGGGTCTCACTCCCAGACTCAGACACCCCACCAGCCCACCTCTGACCCAAAAACCAATACAGGTAATTTCCCTAGACTTTGGAGAAACTCTAGAACCCCTTGGGGTAGGATTTCCCAAGTGGACCATGACACAGGGAGCAACCATGTTAGTACAGGTTCTTCCTTATATGGCCACTCAGGAAATAAAGGCTTATCTGGACAAGGTTAGCCTTATCTCCTTTCGTTTGGGGGGGGTTATGTAGGAGAGTGGAATCTGACTAATGGTTGCCCCCAACTTTTTGCCTGGTATTTAAGTGGTTTTTGACTAGTCTGGCTGGGATCCTGCTGTCCAGGACCCCAACCTATCTGCTTTCTCCCTAAAACTGTTGTGAGTACTCTAGGTACAAACATAATTGGATGCTGGGCATGCCCTACCAGTCCCTTGTAGATGGTACCCTAGGTACCCAGGGCATGGGTCCCCCAGTAGGCCTACCAGGGCTGCAGCACTTATTGTGCCACCCTGGGACAGCCACCCAAACTGACACCACCAGGCCACTACTGTAGCCTGGGTAAGGTGGTGCTAGCACCCCTTACAGGGATGTAGGTACCCTATGTCCCATACCATTACAACACATATACTCTCATAGGTCACCCCTATGGCAGGCCCTGGTAATCCTACAGGGCTGGGTGCTGAGGTATGTGTGAGGGGGGACCCCTACGTGAGTAGGACCTCTCTGCAACCTTCGTAAAACCGTTACTGGGTTGTTTGTAGTGTAGCCATACCATATACTCTAAACCGCATTATAAGTGAATCGCGTCATCGCGATAACTTGAGAATGGCTACACAAAACCATATCGTGTTTGGTGTCAAACATGAAGGAATCATACCCCCAGTCCAGCCATGGGCATGGGGGCACGATTCCCCCTTGCTAGGAGGGTGATATGGGAAAGCGGTAGATTTTAGACACCAATTTAAAAGTGCACATGTACCACAAAATGGCTACTGTCCGCCACCTACACGACTCTGGCTGGCTGTTGCTGGGGAAAACCCCAGCCTCGCCAGCTGGACAATAGGGCTCCTGTGGCAGGGAGGTGCCAGCACCTCCCCAGACAGGATAATGTGGATTGGAACAGGGTGGGTGCACCAAATGTCCTTTCAGAGTTGCACGTAGGCAGCTGCAGAGCCCCAATTCTGCATACACCGCCTGGAACCGGTTCAGGGGCATCCTGCCCCTCGCCCAGGCGGGAAACACACAAAGGGGAGTGGGTGTAGCCACCCTTTCCCGGCTCTACTCTGATTGGTAGGCTCTATTTGGACCATCCCCTAATCTTGGGGATATATGGGAATAACTTTGCCCTAGAGCTTTAGATTCGTCCAGAACTTCACAGAACTGACCTTCGACAAGCTGCTGCCCAGCTGACTGAAGAAATCTCCCTTGGGATAAAGGAGTTATCCCCCTGCTTGGCAGGCACCTTAAAGACTACAAGATACCCGGTTGGAACTTCGTTGCTCTCACGACCTTCGACGCCTTCCAGCAACCTCGAGGTGGGTCTCCAGTGCATCCCAGCGTCCTGTGAGTGTGCCCAGCAAGTCTGAGCACCCTGGACCACGTGGGTGTCGAGAGTCCTTGCATACCCCGAGACACCGGCCACCTCTTGTCCAGCACACGACCCCGACCAGTGGGGAAGTTGTGCTTTGGCCCATTTCTGAGCCAACCATCCAGCAGCATTTGTGCCGACTCTCAGCTCCCTGGCCCGCTCCGGTGGCCCGTGGGAGCCCTTTTACGCACTCCATTTTGCTGCCTTCTGCGGTCCCTTGTCTCTCGACTTGTGGGCCCTGACGGAGGACAATCTTCTTTTCCAAGAGTTCCCCTGGTTGCTCTAGGCCTGCTCTACGCTCCCTGCAAAGGAGAGCACCCTCAGACCTCGTGGGTCTGCACCAGCAGCTGCTTTGTTCATCTCGCGTGGGTTGCGGTTGCCAATGCTTAGTGGATCCAATCGGGACACTAACACCGCAGCGACCCTCAGCCAACGTGGTGCAGTCGCCCTCCAGAAGCTGGCCTTCCTTGAAGCCTCCAGGAGCCCGTGACTGCAGAGCCCAGCTGTACCTCCTACACCTGAAGCACCCGACTTCCACGAGCTCCTTGCTGTGAGCTCCCTGGTCACTTTGCTGTGACTCAGACTCTGTCCCCTCTGCTTTCAGGTTCATCTTTATCTTCTCTTCAACTTTAATCTTCACGACTTCAACGACGCTTTCAGCTAGCAGCAGTTTGGACTACTTTTCCATAGAAAATCAGCCCGCGACCCGACACCAGAATCGACCTATGCACCCGGCTTCCCTGGGGCAGGTAACAGTGGTACTTCGGTACTCCAGTGGTGGTGGGCTCTCCAAAGCCTTAAGTCTCAAGCCTTAACTTTGTACAGTTGCTAGAAGTGTCCTTTAACTTTAAATATTCAACCGCGACATTCTCCATAGGCTAACATTGCGATCCCGATAGCAGCTCTTTGCACTGCACGCGTCTCCCGTGGGTCCCCTTCCTCTTAACTGTGGGTGGATTCTGAAGGGGCAAGCGATCCTGAATGCCCTAGGCATTGCCTGTAGAATTGTCGTGGTTCTTATACCACTATTTTAGTATATGGTTTGGTCCCCCCCTGGGGCCCATTGATTTCTGTGCTATTTATTGTGTTTAGAAATGCTTGTTTGAATTGTAACTTTGCCACTAGCCACATAAAGTGACTGTGGGATTCTGTCTAGAATAAATACATATATTTTATATATATACCTGTGTGGGCTACTCTTTCATTTGGTTATTCAAGAGGTTATTATGGTAAAACAATAAGCTTAACACTCCTTCAAGACTTAGCCTGAAGGCTGCTCTCCACAGCTACCACTAGGATAGCTTTCTTTAAAGGTTGTCTTAAACCTATCATCAATAGGAGTCGAATTGGACTGGTGCAAGGTGTCCCTATAACTAGGAACAGCATATGCCAGGCCAACTTCTCACACCCTCTGTAGCGACTGAGACCTCACTCTTCAAGGCGCCCTCTGTAGGGACTGAGACCTCACTCTTCAAGGCTCCCTGTGTAGCCTCTGAGACCTCACTCTTCAAGGCACTCTCTGTAGTGTCTGAGCCCTCACTCATCAAGGCGCCCTCTGTAGTGTCTGAGACCTCACTCTTCAAGGCACCCTCTGTAGCATCCAAGACCTCACTCTTCAAGCCACCCTCTGTAGCGTCTGAGACCTCTCTCTTAGAGGCACCCTCTGTAGCATCTGAGACCTCACTCGTAGAGGCACCCTCTATAGCGTCTGAGACCTCACTCTTCAAGGCGCCCTCTATAGCACCTGAGACCCCACTCTTCAAGGCACCCTCTGTAGCATCCAAGACCTCAATCTTCAAGCCACCCTCTGTACCGTCTGAGACCTCTCTCTTAGAGGCACCCTCTGTAGCATCTGAGACCTCACTCGTAGAGGCACCCTCTATAGCGTCTGAGACCTCACCCTTCAAGGCACCCTCTGTAGCGTTTGAGACCTCACTCTTTGGGCACCCTCTCTAGCGTCTGAGACCACTCTCTTCAAGGCACTCTCTGTAGCGACTGGGACCTCACTCTTCAAGGTACCCTCTGTAGAGTATGAGACCTCACTCTTCAAGAGACCCTCTGTAGAGACTGAGACCTCACTCTTCAAGGCACCAACTGTAGCGTCTTAGACCTCACTCTTCAAGGCACCCTCTGTAGCGTCTGAGACCCCACTCTTCAAGGCGCCCTCTATAGCATTTGAGACCTCACTCTTCAAGGCTCCCTGTGTAGCCTCTGAGACCTCACTCTTCAAGGCACCCTCTGCAGCGTCTGAGACCTCATTCTTCAAGGCACCCTCTGTAGCTACTGAGACCTCACTCTTCAAGGCACTCTCTGTAGTCTCTGAACCCTCACTCTTCAAGGCACCCTCTGTAGTGACTGAGAACTCACTCTTTAAGGCACTCTCTGTGGCGTCTGAGACCTCACTCTTCAAGGCACCATCTGCAGTGTCTGAGACCTCACTCTTCAAGATACCCTCTGTAGAGTATGAGACCTCACTCTTCAAGGTACCCTCTATAGCGTCTGAGACCTCACTCTTCTAGAGACCCTCTGTAGAGACTGAGACCTCACTCTTCAAGGCACCCTCTGTAGCGTCTTAGACCTCACTCTTCAAGGCACTCTCTGTAGCGTCTGAGACCTCACTCTTCAAGACACCCTCTGTAGCGACTGACACCTCACTCTTCAAGGTACCCTCTGTAGTGTCTGAGACCTCATTCTTCAAGGCACCCTCTGTAGCGACTGACTCCTCACTCTTCAAGACACCCTCTGTAGTGTCTGAGACCTCTCTCTTCAAGGCGCCCTCTGTAGAGACTGAGACCTCACTCTTCAAGGCTCCCTGTGTAGCCTCTGAGACCTCATTCTTCAAGGCACTCTCTGTAGTGTCTGAGACCTCACGCTTCAAGGCACCCTCTGTAGCGTTTGAGACCTTGAGACCTCACTCTTTGGGCACCCTCTCTAGCATCTGGAACCGCTCTCTTCAAGGCACCCTCTGTAGCTACTGAGAACTCACTCTTCAAGGTACCCTCTGTAGAGTATGAAACCTCACTCTTCAAGAGACCCTCTGTAGAGACTGAGACCTCACTCTTCAAGGCACCCTCTGTAGCGTCTTAGACCTCACTCTTCAAGGTACCCTCTGTAGCGTCTGAGACCCCACTCTTCAAGGCACCCTCTGTAGCATCTGAGACCTCACTCTTCAAGGTTCCCTGTGTAGCCTCTGAGACCTCACTCTTCAAGCCACCCTCTGTAGTGTCTGAGACCTCATTCTTCAAGGCACCCTCTGTAGCGACTGCCTCCTCACTCTTCAAGGCGCCCTCTGTAGAGACTGAGACCTCACTCTTCAAGGCACCCTCTGTAGAGACTGAGACCTCACTCTTCAAGGCACCCTCGGTAGCGTCTGAGACCTCACTCTTCACAGCACCCTCTGTAGCGACTGAGATCTCTCTTTTCAAGGCACCCTCTGTAGCGTCTGAGACCTCTCTCTTAGAGGCACCCTCTGTAGCATCTGAGACCTCACTCTTAGAGGCACCCTCTATAGCGTCTGAGACCTCATTCTTCAAGGCACCCTCTGTAGCGACTGAGAACTCACTCTTCAAGGCACCTTCTGTAGCGTCTGAGACCTCACTCTTCAAGGCACCCTCTATAGTGTCTGAGACCTCACTCTTCAAGGCGCCCTCTGTAGTGTATGAGACCTCACTCTTGAAGGCACCCTCTGTAGCATCTAAGACCTCACTCTTCAAGGCACTCTCTGTAGCATCTGAGACCTCACTCTTCAAGGCGCCCTCTGTAGCGACTGAGACCTCACTCTTCAAGGCGCCCTCTGCAGTGTCTGAGACCTCACTCTTCAAGGCACCCTCTGTTGAGACTGAGATCTGACTCTTCAAGGCGCCCTCTGTAGCGTCTGAGACCTCACTCTTCAAGGCACCCTCTGTAGCTTCTGAGACCTCACTCTTCAAGGTGCCCTCTGTAGAGTCTGAGACCTCACTCTTCAAGGCGCCCTCTATAGCACCTAAGACCCCACTCTTCAAGGGACCCTCTGTAGCGTCCGAGACCTCACTCTTCAAGGCACCCTCTGTAGTGTCTGAGGCAACACTCTTCAAGGCACCCTCTGTAGCGACTGAGACCTCACTCTTCAAGACACCCACTGTAGTGTCTGAGACCTCACTCTTCAAGGCACCCTCTGTAGGATCTGAGACCTCACTCTTCAAGGCGCCCTCTGTAGCCTCTGAGACCTCACTCTTAGAGGCACCCTCTATAGCGTCTGAGACCTCGCTCTTCAAGGCACCCTCTGTAGCATCCAAGACCTCACTGTTGGACAGGCCACATGAAGGGCTCGCTCCCTCCCCGCATGACACGGCCCAAGCCCCGGACTCCTAGGTGTTACCCACAAGAGCAACCCGCACCCCGTCTCCCGACGGAACTCCTGCCCCCGGACATCCATGTATCATGGGGCCGAACCCCTACCGGCTCCCCCGGCCGGATCAGCCGCCATCTTGGACACTGCGCCACGAGGCCGCGTGGCCTCAGCTCGACCCTAACCCTGGGCCTGGCCCGGCCCCGACAGCCCGGCACCACCATCCACCCAGGAGGTGAACGGACCACTTGGCAGGTCAATGGGAGAAAGAAGTGTCGATGGCTCTCCCCCGCCAGGTGCCGATCGCCCTCCAGCTCCCCCGGGCGCTGGCTCCACCCCCTGCTGGGTGTCTGGACTCCCTCATCCCGGACCCCCCGACCTCCAAGTGCGAGGGTCCGGACATCAAAGGGTGCCAGACCTATAACTAGGGCAGCTCCAGAGCAGGAAGGCAGTTGTATCCTGGAGTCGAGAGACACCGAGAAGAACTCAGCCTTGACGGACTACTGGCGCTGCCGTAGCCCTGCCTTGTGAATTATCGTCCTGCCTGCTGGTGCTGCCGCGGCCTTCTGCATCATCCATCCTCGTCGGGACCTGCTGGCGCTGCCGCGGACCGTTGTAACGACCACCTTCATCGGGACCTGCTGGCGCTGCCGCGGACCGTGTAACGACCACCTTCACCGGGACCTGCTGGCGCTGCCGCGGCCCGTCCAAGCTAGAACACCGAGCTCGAGGATTGTGAGCTACCCACCATACCATCTCAGCTACCAGATTGGTAACCAGACTGTCCCGCTACCCCCTTTTCCCAAACCAAGAGACTAGAATCGAGGGGACCCCTGAGTCCAGACCTCCTTGTACCATTTCATCGTACCTCAAGAAATCGCCTATAAAGAACGTTAAATCCTATCCTTCTGTGGTGTGTATCTGTGGGGGGGAAGTTACTCATCTGTACGATCGCTGGAGACGGCTCTCCCCGGAGACCTCTCCCCTTGTCCTCGGCCGACCCTCCCGGTCCGTCTAACATTGGGGGCCAGCGGCGCGATCCGAATCAACGCGTAATCGTACAGAGAGTAGCTCACCCCACGACAAAACCACGATGTCAACCAAAGAGAGCGGATCCACCGAGAAATTCCAGATGGATAAATTGGAAGAGTATAGCCATCGTGAACTGAAACAATTCTGCATGGAACTAGGCATTGCTACCACCGGCCTGAGTACCAAAGACGATTTTAAGCACGCCATTGAGTCGTGGGCAGAAACCGGGGTCGCCGGATCCCCAGACCGAAACGGTGCAGCATCGGAGAGGAACGCCACGGCTCCCGAGGAGCGAGGAACGGCCCTCTCGCAGGAAGAGATCCAAGAAAGAGAAAAAAACAGATTACATGAGTTGGAAATGGCACGACTCAAAATGGACGGTGAACTAAAATTAGCCGAGCAAAAACTGAACCTAGAACATCTGCGGCTCCGAGAAGAACGGGAAGAAAAACAGAGGCAGAGAGAGCTCGAAGAAAAAAGACTAACATTCGAACACGAGCGCAAACTGGCAGAAATAGAACTACGGAAGCAGAACAAAGAACCGGAGGTGCCCGAGCGACCACGCACCCCGGGAGCGACAGAAAAGAAAGTCCACATCCCCAAGGATGTTGTCCGAGAGTATGTCCGAGAGGACGACATACAACAGTGGTTCAAGGCCTATGAGATCGCCATGACCTCCCACCGGATCGATCGGAGTGACTGGGGAGCCGGCCTATGGGGGAGGTTCGTCAATGAAGGCCGCGATGCCCTACTGCAGCTCCCAGACCATCAGATGTCATCCTATGACCACATGAAGGCTGCCCTCCTCACCCGATATGGGCTCACACCCGAAATGTACCGCCAGAGGTTTCGGGACTGCACCCGGATCCCGGGTACAACATGGGTGGAATATGTCAACTATTTCAGCCGAGCCTTCGAGGGTTGGATCAAGGGAAGCCACGTAATGACCTACGAGCAACTTTTTAACCTCATGGTGTGGGAGCACCTGTCTAACAACTGCTTCGTCGAGCTCAGGCAGCACCTCCTCGACAGTAAATTGACTGACCCACGGCAACTCGCCGCCGAAGCTGACCGGTGGGAAAGCACCCGAGTGGGCCGGAGAGGGCCACACGAGCAAAACCGGAACAACCAAGGTCAGCACCGTCCCCGAGGAGGAGGAGGAGGCCAGGGGCGAGGGAGAGACACCGTCCCGGCCACTCCCGCTGCCAGCACCCCGCCCCCGGCCGGCCGGGGCAACCCCCCGATGCGCCCGGGGTTCCGAGCCAACGTCACGTGTCACCGATGCCAGCGAGTCGGCCACTACGCCAATGACCCGAACTGCCCGCAGAACCAAACGCCAAAACCCCGCCAGGTAGCTGCCGCCACCCTGGGGGGAGAACAAATCTCCGAGGAACAAGAAGAATATGAGCAGGCACAACAAGAGTGGGAACCGGCCGCCATGGTTCTAGCGTGCCTAGGGGGAAAAGACATGGTCCCGCGGGCTCCCCTACCCGCCAACACCAGAAAATATAGCCAGTGGGTGAACATTAATGGGCGCCGGGCCGAAGCCCTACGTGACACAGGGGCCAGTGTGACGGCCGTCCGCTGTCACCTGGTAAAACCAGAGCAGATCCTGCCGAACATTCTCTGCCCCGTCCGCTCAGCCGACAATTCCGAGAGTCTATGTCGGATGGCCTGCGTCCCCTTCGAATGGGGAGGGGTCTCCGGCATGTTGAAGGTGACGGTCCGGGATGATGCCGCCGTGGACTGTCTCCTGGGGAATGATCTTGAGAGTTCCCCGTGGGCCGCCGTCGAAAGAAGAGAGCACCTGGGGATGCTGGGCCTCCCGGACTGGGCGTGCGTAACCACCCGGTCCATGGCCGCCCGTGCCATCCCCTGACCAGAAGAACCAGAATGGCCTGCACCTCCTCCCCCGATCGCTCCAGTAGAGGACGCCGACTATACCGACCCCCCAGAGCCAACCCCCGAAGGGGTCGCCCAGCCCCAGGACCTTCCCGGCCTGGCTCAGTGGCGTCAAGAAGGGGGGCCCACCCAGGAACAGTTCCGCCAGGAGCAGAAGACCTGTCCCTCCCTCGAGGGACTCCGCCAGCAAGCCATCGCCCAGAGCGCAGGGGACTCCACCGGAGCCCATTGGGTCTATTGGGATAACGACCTGTTATACAGTGAACAGAGAATCGCGGAATTAGGGGCCAGTCGAGTGCTGCTGGTGCCCCTCCGTTTCAGAGACTTCCTGCTAAATTTGGCCCACGATGTCCCTCTGGCGGGACACCTGGGCCAGGACAAAACCTACAGTCGCCTGGTGACCCACTTTTTCTGGCCGAGGATGCGAAACGACGTCCTCAACCACTGCCGGTCCTGCCCCACGTGCCAGGCCAGCGGGAAGAGCGGCCGCAAGCTCAAAGCACCTCTGCAACCCTTCCCAGTTGTCACCACCCCGTTCGAGAGGGTGGGAATAGACATTGTGGGGCCCCTGGACCCCCGCACAGCACAAGGACATCGGTTCATCCTGGTACTGGTGGACCACGCCACCCGCTACCCCGAGGCTGTGCCCCTGCGAACTGTAACAGCTCCGGTGGTCGGCCGGGCCTTAATGGGGATCTTCTCCCGGGTGGGCTTCCCCCGAGAAGTCGTCAGCGACCGAGGCACAAACTTTATCTCGAAATATATGAAGTCCCTCTGGCAACAGTGCGGGGTCACCTAACGATTCACGACCCCCTATCATCCTCAAGGAAACGGACTAGTTGAGCGATTCAACCGCACGCTCAAGGGAATGATTGGGGGATTGGAAGAGCCCCTCCGTCGCCAGTGGGATGTACTACTTCCGTGCCTCCTCTTCGCCTATCGAGAAGTTCCCCAGAAGTCCCTCGGTTTTAGCCCCTTCGAACTGTTGTACGGGCACCCTGTGCGAGGGCCCCTCAGCCTAGTCAAAGAAGGTTGGGAGATGGCCCCCCTAAAGACCCCTCCAGACGTCTTCAAGTACCTCCTGGCACTACGCAATCAGACCCGGCGATTCAGGGAAATGGCAAAAGCGAATCTTGAGGCCAGTCAGGAGGACATGAAAAAATGGTACGATCAAAATGCCTCCTCCGTCGAATTCGAACCTGGTCAACAAGTGTGGGTGATGTCCCCCACCGAACCATGTGCCTTGCAGGACAAGTGGACGGGGCCCTTCAAAGTGGTCGAACGCAAGAGCCCCGTCACCTATCTCATCGATATGGAGTCTCCCCGGAACCCCCTCCGGGTCCTCCACACCAACAGACTCAAACCCCACTTTGTGCGCTCGGAACTCAGCCTCCTGATGGCTACAGACAGTGGGGCGGAAGAAGACTCCGAGCCTCTCCCTGATCTCCTGAAGACTCAGGAGAAAGACGGTACCGTGGACGGGGTCCGGCTCTCCGATGCCCTCACCCCAGAGCAACGCCAAGGCTGCCGGGACCTCCTGCTGCAGTTTGCTACTCTGTTTTCCCTCACCCCAGGGGTCACCCCCTGGTGCTTGCACGACGTGGACACGGGGGACAGTCCCCCTATCAGACACCGGGCATACCGCGTACCAGATCGGGTGCGGGCCTGCATCCAAGAGGAAGTGTTCAAGATGCTCACGCTCGGGGTCATCGAGCCCTCGGACAGCCCCTGGGCCAGCCCGGTCGTGCTGGTCCCCAAAGCCGCTGCCCCCGGCACCACTCCTGAACTCCGATTCTGCGTCGACTATCGGGGCTTGAATGCTGTCACCAGGACCGACGCTCATCCCATCCCCCGAGCGGATGAATTGATCGACCGCATGGGGGCTGCCCGCTACCTCAGCATCTTCGACCTGACAGCGGGCTACTGGCAGATCGGTCTCACACCCCGAGCCCAAGAACGGTCCGCCTTTTCTACCCCCGATGGCCACTACCACTTCAAGGTCATGCCCTTCGGCATGAAGAATGCCCCAGCTACTTTTCAGCGACTAGTGAACCAGGTCTTGGCGGGGCTCGAAGAGTTCAGCGCCGCCTACCTGGACGATATCGCTGTGTACAGCCACCACTGGTCCGACCACCTCCACCACCTCCGAGAGGTCCTGCAAGCCCTCCAGCGGGCCGGCCTCACAATCAAGGCCGGCAAGTGCCAAATTGGTCAGGGGTCCGTGACCTACCTCGGACACCAGGTGGGAAGCGGTCTGGTGGCCCCTCTGCAACTCAAAATCGCTGCCATCCAGTCCTGGCAACCCCCAGTCACGCAGACCGAGGTCCGAGCCTTCTTGGGACTCACCGGCTACTACCGGCGGTTCGTGAGGGACTATGGCAGCATTGTGGGGCCCCTCACGGGTCTCACGTCCAAAAACCAACCGAAGAAGATTAACTGGACCCCCGACTGTCAAGCGGCCTTCGAGAAGCTGAAAGCCGCCCTGTGCACCGCCCCTGTGCTCCAGGCCCCCGATTACAGTCGGGAATTCATTGTGCAAACGGACGCCTCCGACCACGGCATCGGGGCGGTTCTCTCCCAGCTGAACCCCGAGGGTCTTGACCAGCCGGTGGCCTTCATCAGCAGACGCCTCCTAGCCCGAGAACAGCGCTGGAGCACAATCGAGAGGGAGGCCTTCGCAGTGGTGTGGGCCCTCAAAAAGCTCCGGCCCTATCTCTTCGGTGCCCACTTCCGGGTGCAAACCGATCATCGACCCCTGCAGTGGCTAATGCAGATGCGGGGGGAAAACCCAAAACTATTGCGCTGGTCCATCTCCCTGCAGGGGATGGACTTCACTGTGGAACATCGACCGGGCCAAGACCACGCCAACGCCGATGGCCTGTCATGCTTTTTCCGCCTCGACGAGGAGAGTCCCCAAGAGGATGGGTGACTCTCCCCGCCTTCAGCTGGGGGGGACGCATGTTGGACAGGCCACATGAAGGGCTCGCTCCCTCCCCGCATGACACGGCCCAAGCCCCGGACTCCTAGGTGTTACCCACAAGAGCAACCCGCACCCCGTCTCCCGACGGAACTCCTGCCCCCGGACATCCATGTATCATGGGGCCGAACCCCTACCGGCTCCCCCGGCCGGATCAGCCGCCATCTTGGACACTGCGCCACGAGGCCGCGTGGCCTCAGCTCGACCCTAACCCTGGGCCTGGCCCGGCCCCGACAGCCCGGCACCACCATCCACCCAGGAGGTGAACGGACCACTTGGCAGGTCAATCGGAGAAAGAAGTGTCGATGGCTCTCCCCCGCCAGGTGCCGATCGCCCTCCAGCTCCCCCGGGCGCTGGCTCCACCCCCTGCTGGGTGTCTGGACTCCCTCATCCCGGACCCCCCGACCTCCAAGTGCGAGGGTCCGGACATCAAAGGGCGCCAGACCTATAACTAGGGCAGCTCCAGAGCAGGAAGGCAGTTGTATCCTGGAGTCGAGAGACACCGAGAAGAACTCAGCCTTGACGGACTACTGGCGCTGCCGTAGCCCTGCCTTGTGAATTATCGTCCTGCCTGCTGGCGCTGCCGCGGCCTTCTGCATCATCCATCCTCGTCGGGACCTGCTGGCGCTGCCGCGGACCGTTGTAATGACCACCTTCATCGGGACCTGCTGGCGCTGCCGCGGACCGTGTAAAGACCACCTTCATCGGGACCTGCTGGCGCTGCCGCGGACCGTGTAACGACCACCTTCACCGGGACCTGCTGGCGCTGCCGCGGCCCGTCCAAGCTAGAACACCGAGCTCGAGGATTGTGAGCTACCCACCATACCATCTCAGCTACCAGATTGGTAACCAGACTGTCCCGCTACCCCCTTTTCCCAAACCAAGAGACTAGAATCGAGGGGACCCCTGAGTCCAGACCTCCTTGTACCATTTCATCGTACCTCAAGAAATCGCCTATAAAGAACGTTAAATCCTATCCTTGTGTGGTGTGTATCTGTGGGGGGGAAGTTACTCATCTGTACGATCGCTGGAGACGGCTCTCCCCGGAGACCTCTCCCCTTGTCCTCGGCCGACCTTCCCGGTCCGTCTAAAACTCACTCTTCAAGCCACCCTCTGTAGCGTCTGAGACCCCCTCTTCAAGGCACCCTATGTAGCGTCTGAGACCTCACTCTTTAAGGCGCCCTCTGCAGCATCTGAGACCTCACTCTTCAAGCCACCCTCTGTAGAATCCAAGACCTCACTCTTCAAGCCACCCTCTGTAGCGCCTGAGACCTCTCTCTTCAAGGCACCCTCTGTAGCTTCTGAGACCTCACTCTTAGAGGCACCCTCTATAGCGTCTGAGACCTCACTCTTCAAGCCACCCTCTGTAGCATCCAAGACCTCACTCTTCAAGCCACCCTCTGTAGCGTCTGAGACCCCACTCTTCAAGGCACCCTCTGTAGCGTCTGAGACCTCACTCTTCAAGCCACCCTCTGTAGTGTCTGAGACCTCACTCTTTAAGTCACCCTCTGTAGGATCTGAGACCTAACTCTTCAAGGCGCCCTCTGTAGCATCTGAGACCTCACTCTTAGAGGCACCCTCTATAGCGTCTGAGACCTCACTCTTCAAGGCACCCTCTGTAACGTCTGAGACCTCACTCTTCAAGGCACTCTCTGAAGTGTCTGAGCCCTCACTCTTCAAGGCACCATCTGCAGCGTCTGAGACCCCACTCTTCAAGGCATCCTCTTTATCGTCTGAGACCTCACTCTTCAAGCCACCCTCTGTAGAGTCTGAGACCTCACTCTTCAAGGCGCCCTCTATAGCACCTAAGACCCCACTCTTCAAGGGACCCTCTGTAGCGTCCGAGACCTCACTCTTCAAGGCACCCTCTGTAGTGTCTGAGACCACACTCTTCAAGGCACCCTCTGTAGCGTCTGAGACCCCACTCTTCAAGGCACCCTCTGTAGCATCTGAGACCTCACTCTTCAAGGTTCCCTGTGTAGCCTCTGAGACCTCACTCTTCAAGCCACCCTCTGTAGTGTCTGAGACCTCATTCTTCAAGGCACCCTCTGTAGCGACTGCCTCCTCACTCTTCAAGGCACCCTCTGTAGTGTCTGAGACCTCTCTCTTCAAGGCACCCTCTGTAGAGACTGAGACCTCACTCATCAAGGTGCCCTCTGTAGTGTCTGAGACCTCTCTCTTCAAGGCGCCCTCTGTAGAGACTGAGACCTCACTATTCAAGGCACCCTCTGTAGAGACTGAGACCTCACTCTTCAAGGCACCCTCGGTAGCGTCTGAGACCTCACTCTTCACAGCGCCCTCTGTAGCGACTGAGATCTCTCTTTTCAAGGCACCCTCTGTAGCGTCTGAGACCTCTCTCTTAGAGGCACCCTCTGTAGCATCTGAGACCTCACTCTTAGAGGCACCCTCTATAGCGTCTGAGACCTCATTCTTCAAGGCACCCTCTGTAGCGACTGAGAACTCACTCTTCAAGGCACCTTCTGTAGCGTCTGAGACCTCACTCTTCAAGGCACCCTCTATAGTGTCTGAGACCTCACTCTTCAAGGCGCCCTCTGTAGTGTATGAGACCTCACTCTTGAAGGCACCCTCTGTAGCATCTAAGACCTCACTCTTCAAGGCACCCTCTGTAGCATCTGAGACCTCACTCTTCAAGGCGCCCTCTGTAGCGACTGAGACCTCACTCTTCAAGACGCCCTCTGCAGTGTCTGAGACCTCACTCTTCAAGGCACCCTCTGTTGAGACTGAGATCTGACTCTTCAAGGCGCCCTCTGTAGCGTCTGAGACCTCACTCTTCAAGGCACCCTCTGTAGCTTCTGAGACCTCACTCTTCAAGGTGCCCTCTGTAGAGTCTGAGACCTCACTCTTCAAGGCGCCCTCTATAGCACCTAAGACCCCACTCTTCAAGGGACCCTCTGTAGCGTCCGAGACCTCACTCTTCAAGGCACCCTCTGTAGTGTCTGAGACCACACTCTTCAAGGCACCCTCTGTAGCGACTGAGACCTCACTCTTCAAGACACCCACTGTAGTGTCTGAGACCTCACTCTTCAAGGCACCCTCTGTAGGATCTGAGACCTCACTCTTCAAGGCGCCCTCTGTAGCCTCTGAGACCTCACTCTTAGAGGCACCCTCTATAGCTTCTGAGACCTCGCTCTTCAAGGCACCCTCTGTAGCATCCAAGACCTCACTCTTCAAGCCACCCTCTGTAGCGTCTGAGACCCCCTCTTCAAGGCACCCTCTGTAGCGTCTGAGACCTCACTCTTTAAGGCGCCCTCTGCAGCATCTGAGACCTCACTCTTCAAGCCACCCTCTGTAGAATCCAAGACCTCACTCTTCAAGCCACCCTCTGTAGCGCCTGAGACCTCTCTCTTCAAGGCACCCTCTGTAGCATCTGAGACCTCACTCTTAGAGGCACCCTCTATAGCGTCTGAGACCTCACTCTTCAAGCCACCCTCTGTAGCATCCAAGACCTCACTCTTCAAGCCACCCTCTGTAGCGTCTGAGACCCCACTCTTCAAGGCACCCTCTGTAGCGTCTGAGACCCCACTCTTCAAGCCACCCTCTGTAGTGTCTGAGACCTCACTCTTTAAGTCACCCTCTGTAGGATCTGAGACCTAACTCTTCAAGGCGCCCTCTGTAGCATCTGAGACCTCACTCTTAGAGGCACCCTCTATAGCGTCTGAGACCTCACTCTTCAAGGCACCCTCTGTAACGTCTGAGACCTCACTCTTCAAGGCACTCTCTGAAGTGTCTGAGCCCTCACTCTTCAAGGCACCATCTGCAGCGTCTGAGACCCCACTCTTCAAGGCATCCTCTTTATCGTCTGAGACCTCACTCTTCAAGCCACCCTCTGTAGAGTCTGAGACCTCACTCTTCAAGGCGCCCTCTATAGCACCTAAGACCCCACTCTTCAAGGGACCCTCTGTAGCGTCCGAGACCTCACTCTTCAAGGCACCCTCTGTAGTGTCTGAGACCACACTCTTCAAGGCACCCTCTGTAGCGTCTGAGACCCCACTCTTCAAGGCACCCTCTGTAGCTTCTGAGACCTCACTCTTCAAGGTTCCCTGTGTAGCCTCTGAGACCTCACTCTTCAAGCCACCCTCTGTAGTGTCTGAGACCTCATTCTTCAAGGCACCCTCTGTAGCGACTGCCTCCTCACTCTTCAAGGCACCCTCTGTAGTGTCTGAGACCTCTCTCTTCAAGGCACCCTCGGTAGAGACTGAGACCTCACTCATCAAGGTGCCCTCTGTAGTGTCTGAGACCTCTCTCTTCAAGGCGCCCTCTGTAGAGACTGAGACCTCACTCTTCAAGGCACCCTCTGTAGAGACTGAGACCTCACTCTTCAAGGCACCCTCGGTAGCGTCTGAGACCTCACTCTTCACAGCGCCCTCTGTAGCGACTGAGATCTCTCTTTTCAAGGCACCCTCTGTAGCGTCTGAGACCTCTCTCTTAGAGGCACCCTCTGTAGCGTCTGAGACCTCATTCTTCAAGGCACCCTCTGTAGCGACTGAGAACTCACTCTTCAAGGCACCTTCTGTAGCGTCTGAGACCTCACTCTTCAAGGCACCCTCTATAGTGTCTGAGACCTCACTCATCAAGGCGCCCTCTGTAGTGTATGAGACCTCACTCTTGAAGGCACCCTCTGTAGCATCTAAGACCTCACTCTTCAAGGCACCCTCTTTAGCATCTGAGACCTCACTCTTCAAGGCGCCCTCTGTAGCGACTGAGACCTCACTCTTCAAGGCGCCCTCTGCAGTGTCTGAGACCTCACTCTTCAAGGCACCCTCTGTTGAGACTGAGATCTGACTCTTCAAGGCGCCCTCTGTAGCGTCTGAGACCTCACTCTTCAAGGCACCCTCTGTAGCTTCTGAGACCTCACTCTTCAAGGTGCCCTCTGTAGAGTCTGAAACCTCACTCTTCAAGGCGCCCTCTATAGCACCTAAGACCCCACTCTTTAAGGGACCCTCTGTAGCGTCCGAGACCTCACTCTTCAAGGCACCCTCTGTAGTGTCTGAGACCACACTCTTCAAGGCACCCTCTGTAGCGACTGAGACCTCACTCTTCAAGACACCCACTGTAGTGTCTGAGACCTCACTCTTCAAGGCACCCTCTGTAGGATCTGAGACCTCACTCTTCAAGGCGCCCTCTGCAGCCTCTGAGACCTCACTCTTAGAGGCACCCTCTATAGCTTCTGAGACCTCGCTCTTCAAGGCACCCTCTGTAGCATCCAAGACCTCACTCTTCAAGCCACCCTCTGTAGCGTCTGAGACCCCCTCTTCAAGGCACCCTCTGTAGCGTCTGAGACCTCACTCTTTAAGGCACCCTCTGCAGCATCTGAGACCTCACTCTTCAAGCCACCCTCTGTAGAATCCAAGACCTCACTCTTCAAGCCACCCTCTGTAGCGCCTGAGACCTCTCTCTTCAAGGCACCCTCTGTAGCATCTGAGACCTCACTCTTAGAGGCACCCTCTATAGCGTCTGAGACCTCACTCTTCAAGCCACCCTCTGTAGCATCCAAGACCTCACTCTTCAAGCCACCCTCTGTAGCGTCTGAGACCCCACTCTTCAAGGCACCCTCTGTAGCGTCTGAGACCTCACTCTTCAAGCCACCCTCTGTAGTGTCTGAGACCTCACTCTTTAAGTCACCCTCTGTAGGATCTGAGACCTAACTCTTCAAGGCGCTCTCTGTAGCATCTGAGACCTCACTCTTAGAGGCACCCTCTATACCGTCTGAGACCTCACTCTTCAAGGCACCCTCTGTAACGTCTGAGACCTCACTCTTCAAGGCACTCTCTGAAGTGTCTGAGCCCTCACTCTTCAAGGCACCATCTGCAGCGTCTGAGACCCCACTCTTCAAGGCATCTTCTTTATCGCCTGAGACCTCACTCTTCAAGCCACCCTCTGTAGAGTCTGAGACCTCACTCTTCAAGGCGCCCTCTATAGCACCTAAGACCCCACTCTTCAAGGGACCCTCTGTAGCGTCCGAGACCTCACTCTTCAAGGCACCCTCTGTAGTGTCTGAGACCACACTCTTCAAGGCACCCTCTGTAGCGACTTAGACCTCACTCTTCAAGGCACCCTCTGTAGTGTTTGAGACCTCACTCTTTGGGCACCCTCTCTAGCGTCTGAGACCGCTCTCTTCAAGGCACTCTCTGTAGCGACTGGGACCTCACTCTTCAAGGTACCCTCTGTAGAGTATGAGACCTCACTCTTCAAGAGACCCTCTGTAGAGACTGAGACCTCACTCTTCAAGGCACCCTCTGCAGCGTCTGAGACCTCATTCTTCAAGGCACCCTCTGTAGCTACTGAGACCTCACTCTTCAAGGCACTCTCTGTAGTCTCTGAACCCTCACTCTTCAAGGCACCCTCTGTAGTGACTGAGAACTCACTCTTTAAGGCACTCTCTGTGGCGTCTGAGACCTCACTCTTCAAGGCACCATCTGCAGCGTCTGAGACCTCACTCTTCAAGATACCCTCTGTAGAGTATGAGACCTCACTCTTCAAGGTACCCTCTATAGCGTCTGAGACCTCACTCTTCAAGAGACCCTCTGTAGAGACTGAGACCTCACTCTTCAAGGCACCCTCTGTAGCGTCTTAGACCTCACTCTTCAAGGCACTCTCTGTAGCGTCTGAGACCTCACTCTTCAAGACACCCTCTGTAGCGACTGACACCTCACTCTTCAAGGTACCCTCTGTAGTGTCTGAGACCTCATTCTTCAAGGCACCCTCTGTAGCGACTGACTCCTCACTCTTCAAGACACCCTCTGTAGTGTCTGAGACCTCTCTCTTCAAGGCGCCCTCTGTAGAGACTGAGACCTCACTCTTCAAGGCTCTTCTGTGTAGCCTCTGAGACCTCATTCTTCAAGGCACTCTCTGTAGTGTCTGAGACCTCACACTTCAAGGCACCCTCTGTAGCGTTTGAGGCCTCACTCTTTGGGCACCCTCTCTAGCATCTGGAACCGCTCTCTTCAAGGCACTCTCTATAGCTACTGAGAACTCACTCTTCAAGGTACCCTCTGTAGAGTATGAAACCTCACTCTTCAAGAGACCCTCTGTAGAGACTGAGACCTCACTCTTCAAGGCACCCTCTGTAGCGTCTTAGACCTCACTCTTCAAGGCACCCTCTGTAGCGTCTGAGACCCCACTCTTCAAGGCACCCTCTGTAGCATCTGAGACCTCACTCTTCAAGGTTCCCTGTGTAGCCTCTGAGACCTCACTCTTCAAGCCACCCTCTGTAGTGTCTGAGACCTCATTCTTCAAGGCACCCTCTGTAGTGACTGCCTCCTCACTCTTCAAGGCACCCTCTGTAGTGTCTGAGACCTCTCTCTTCAAGGCACCCTCTGTAGAGACTGAGACCTCACTCTTCAAGGCACCATCTGTAGAGACTGAGACCTCACTCTTCAAGGCACCCTCGGTAGCGTCTGAGACCTCACTCTTCACAGCGCCCTCTGTAGCGACTGAGATCTCTCTTTTCAAGGCACCCTCTGTAGCGTCTGAGACCTCTCTCTTAGAGGCACCCTCTGTAGCATCTGAGACCTCACTCTTAGAGGCACCCTCTGTAGCGACTGAGAACTCACTCTTCAAGGCACCTTCTGTAGCGTCTGAGACCTCACTCTTCAAGGCACCCTCTATAGTGTCTGAGACCTCACTCTTCAAGGCGCCCTCTGTAGTGTATGAGACCTCACTCTTGAAGGCACCCTCTGTAGCATCTAAGACCTCACTCTTCAAGGCACCCTCTGTAGCATCTGAGACCTCACTCTTCAAGGCGCCCTCTGTAGCGACTGAGACCTCACTCTTCAAGGCGCCCTCTGCAGTGTCTGAGACCTCACTCTTCAAGGCACCCTCTGTTGAGACTGAGATCTGACTCTTCAAGGCGCCCTCTGTAGCGTCTGAGACCTCACTCTTCAAGGCACCCTCTGTAGCTTCTGAGACCTCACTCTTCAAGGTGCCCTCTGTAGAGTCTGAGACCTCACTCTTCAAGGCGCCCTCTATAGCACCTAAGACCCCACTCTTCAAGGGACCCTCTGTAGCGTCCGAGACCTCACTCTTCAAGGCACCCTCTGTAGTGTCTGAGACCACACTCTTCAAGGCACCCTCTGTAGCGACTGAGACCTCACTCTTCAAGACACCCACTGTAGTGTCTGAGACCTCACTCTTCAAGGCACCCTCTGTAGGATCTGAGACCTCACTCTTCAAGGCGCCCTCTGTAGCCTCTGAGACCTCACTCTTAGAGGCACCCTCTATAGCGTCTGAGACCTCGCTCTTCAAGGCACCCTCTGTAGCATCCAAGACCTCACTCTTCAAGCCACCCTCTGTAGCGTCTGAGACCCCCTCTTCAAGGCACCCTCTGTAGCGTCTGAGACCTCACTCTTTAAGGCGCCCTCTGCAGCATCTGAGACCTCACTCTTCAAGCCACCCTCTGTAGAATCCAAGACCTCACTCTTCAAGCCACCCTCTGTAGCGCCTGAGACCTCTCTCTTCAAGGCACCCTCTGTAGCATCTGAGACCTCACTCTTAGAGGCACCCTCTATAGCGTCTGAGACCTCACTCTTCAAGCCACCCTCTGTAGCATCCAAGACCTCACTCTTCAAGCCACCCTCTGTAGCGTCTGAGACCCCACTCTTCAAGGCACCCTCTGTAGCGTCTGAGACCTCACTCTTCAAGCCACCCTCTGTAGTGTCTGAGACCTCACTCTTTAAGTCACCCTCTGTAGGATCTGAGACCTAACTCTTCAAGGCGCCCTCTGTAGCATCTGAGACCTCACTCTTAGAGGCACCCTCTATAGCGTCTGAGACCTCACTCTTCAAGGCACCCTCTGTAACGTCTGAGACCTCACTCTTCAAGGCACTCTCTGAAGTGTCTGAGCCCTCACTCTTCAAGGCACCATCTGCAGCGTCTGAGACCCCACTCTTCAAGGCATCCTCTTTATCGTCTGAGACCTCACTCTTCAAGCCACCCTCTGTAGAGTCTGAGACCTCACTCTTCAAGGCGGCCTCTATAGCACCTAAGACCCCACTCTTCAAGGGACCCTCTGTAGCGTCCGAGACCTCACTCTTCAAGGCACCCTCTGTAGTGTCTGAGACCACACTCTTCAAGGCACCCTCTGTAGCGACTTAGACCTCACTCTTCAAGGCACCCTCTGTAGTGTCTGAGACCTCACTCTTCAAGGCACCCTCTGTAGCGACTGACACCTCACTCTTCAAGGCACCCTCTGTAGCATCCAAGACCTCACTCTTCATGGTGCCCTCTGTAGCGACTGAGACTTCACTCTTCAATGCACCCTCTGTAGCGTCTGAGACCTCACTCTTCAAGGCACCCTCTGTAGCATCCAAGACCTCACTCTTCAAGCCACCCTCTGTAGCGTCTGAGACCTCTCTCTTAGAGGCACCCTCTGTAGCATCTGAGACCTCACTCTTAGAGGCACCCTCTATAGCGTCTGAGACCTCACTCTTCAAGGCACCCTCTGTAGCGACTGAGACCTCACTCTTCAAGGCGCCCTCTGTAGGGACTGAGACCTCACTCTTCAAGGCTCCCTGTGTAGCCTCTGAGACCTCACTCTTCAAGGCACTCTCTGTAGTGTCTGAGCCCTCACTTATCAAGGCGCCCTCTGTAGCGTTTGAGACCTCATTCTTCAAGGCACCCTCTGTAGCGTTTGAGACCTCACTCTTTGGGCACCCTCTCTAGCATCTGAGACCTCATTCTTCAAGGCGCCCTCTGTAGCAACTGAGACCTCACTCTTCAAGGCACACTCTGTAGTGTCTGAGACCTCACTCTTTAAGGCGCCCTCTGTAGTGTCTGAGACCTCACTCTTGAAGGCACCCTCTATAGCACCTGAGACCCCACTCTTCAAGGCACCCTCTGGAGCATCCAAGACCTCACTCTTCAAGCCACCCTCTGTAGCGTCTGAGACCTCTCTCTTAGAGGCACCCTCTGTAGTATCTGAGACCTCACTCGTGGAGGCACCCTCTATAGCGTCTGAGACCTCACTCTTCAAGGCGCCCTCTATAGCACCTGAGACCCCACTCTTCAAGGCACCCTCTGTAGCATCCAAGACCTCACTCTTCAAGCCACCCTCTGTAGCGTCTGAGACCTCTCTCTTAGAGGCACCCTCTGTAGCATCTGAGACCTCACTCGTAGAGGCACCCTCTATAGCGTCTGAGACCTCACTCTTCAAGACACCCTCTGTAGTGTCTGAGCCCTCACTCATCAAGGCGCCCTCTGTGGCGTCTGAGACCTCACTCTTCAAGGCACCCACTGTAGCGTTTGAGACCTCACTCTTTGGGCACCCTCTCTAGCGTCTGAGACCGCTCTCTTCAAGGCACTCTCTGTAGCGACTGGGACCTCACTCTTCAAGGTACCCTCTGTAGAGTATGAGACCTCACTCTTCAAGAGACCCTCTGTAGAGACTGAGACCTCACTCTTCAAGGCACCAACTGTAGCGTCTTAGACCTCACTCTTCAAGGCACCCTCTGTAGCGTCTGAGACCCCACTCTTCAAGGCGCCCTCTATAGCATTTGAGACCTCACTCTTCAAGGCTCCCTGTGTAGCCTCTGAGACCTCACTCTTCAAGGGACCCTCTGCAGCGTCTGAGACCTCATTCTTCAAGGCACCATCTGTAGCTACTGAGACCTCACTCTTCAAGGCACTCTCTGTAGTGTCTGAGCCCTCACTCTTCAAGGCACCCTCTGTAGTGACTGAGAACTCACTCTTCAAGATACCCCCTGTAGAGTATGAGACCTCACTCTTCAAGGTACCCTCTATAGCGTCTGAGACCTCACTCTTCAAGAGACCCTCTGTAGAGACTGAGACCTCACTCTTCAAGGCACCCTCTGTAGCATCTTAGACCTCACTCTTCAAGGCACTCTCTGTAGTGTCTGAGACCTCACTCTTCAAGACACCCTCTGTAGCGACTGACAACTCACTCTTCAAGGCACTCTCTGTAGTGTCTGAGACCTCATTCTTCAAGACACCCTCTGTAGCGACTGATTCCTCACTCTTCAAGACACCCTCTGTAGTGTCTGAGACCTCTCTCTTCAAGGCGCCCTCTGTAGAGACTGAGACCTCACTCTTCAAGGCTCCCTGTGTAGCGTCTGAGACCTCATTCTTCAAGGCACTCTCTGTAATGTCTGAGCCCTCACTCATCAAGGCGCCCTGTGTACCGTCTGAGACCTCACTCTTCAAAGCACCCTCTGTAGCGACTGACACCTCACTCTTCAAGGCACCCTCTGTAGCATCCAAGACCTCACTCTTCAAGGCGCCCTCTGTAGCGACTGAGACCTCACTCTTCTAGGCACCCTCTGTAGCGTCTAAGACCTCCCTCTTAGAGGCACCCTCTGTAGCATCTGAGACCTCACTCTTAGAGGCTCCCTCTATAGCTTCTGAGACCTCACTCTTCAAGGCACCCTCTGTAGCGACTGAGACCTCACTCTTCAAGGCGCCCTCTGTAGAGACTGAGACCTTACTCTTCAAGGCTCCCTGTGTAGCCTCTGAGACCTCACTCTTCAAGGCACTCTCTGTAGTGTCTGAGCCCTCACTCATCAAGGCGCCCTCTGTAGCGTTTGAGACCTCATTCTTCAAGGCACCCTCTGTAGCGTTTGAGACCTCACTCTTTGGGCACCCTCTCTAGCATCTGAGACCTCATTCTTCAAGGCGCCCTCTGTAGCAACTGAGACCTCACTCTTCAAGGGACCCTCTGTAGTGTCTGAGACCTCAATCTTCAAGGCACCCTCTGTAGTGTCTGAGACCTCACTCTTCAAGGCGCCCTCTGTAGTGTCTGAGACCTCACTCTTGAAGGCACCCTCTATAGCACCTGAGACCCCACTCTTCAAGGCACCCTCTGTAGCATCCAAGACCTCACTCTTCAAGCCACCCTCTGTAGCGTCTGAGACCTCTCTCTTAGAGGCACCCTCTGTAGCATCTGAGACCTCACTCGTAGAGGCACCCTCTATAGTGTCTGAAACCTCACTCTTCAAGACACCCTCTATAGCGTCTGAGACCTCACTCTTCAAGCCACCCTCTGTAGCATCCAAGACCTCACTCTTCAAGCCACCCTCTGTAGCGTCTGAGACCCCACTCTTCAAGGCACCCTCTGTAGCGTCTGAGACCTCACTCTTCAAGCCACCCTCTGTAGTGTCTGAGACCTCACTCTTCAAGGCGCCCTCTGTAGCATCTGAGACCTCACTCTTAGAGGCACCCTCTATAGCGTCTGAGACCTCACTCTTCAAGGCACCCTCTGTAACGTCTGAGACCTCACTCTTCAAGGCACTCTCTGAAGTGTCTGAGCCCTCACTCTTCAAGGCACCATCTGCAGCGTCTGAGACCCCACTCTTCAAGGCATCCTCTTTATCGTCTGAGACCTCACTCTTCAAGCCACCCTCTGTAGAGTCTGAGACCTCACTCTTCAAGGCGCCCTCTATAGCACCTAAGACCCCACTCTTTAAGGGACCCTCTGTAGCGTCCGAGACCTCACTCTTCAAGGCACCCTCTGTAGTGTCTGAGACCACACTCTTCAAGGCACCCTCTGTAGCGTCTGAGACCCCACTCTTCAAGGCACCCTCTGTAGCATCTGAGACCTCACTCTTCAAGGTTCCCTGTGTAGCCTCTGAGACCTCACTCTTCAAGCCACCCTCTGTAGTGTCTGAGACCTCATTCTTCAAGGCACCCTCTGTAGCGACTGCCTCCTCACTCTTCAAGGCACCCTCTGTAGTGTCTGAGACCTCTCTCTTCAAGGCACCCTCTGTAGAGACTGAGACCTCACTCATCAAGGTGCCCTCTGTAGTGTCTGAGACCTCTCTCTTCAAGGCGCCCTCTGTAGAGACTGAGACCTCACTCTTCAAGGCACCCTCTGTAGAGACTGAGACCTCACTCTTCAAGGCACCCTCGGTAGCGTCTGAGACCTCACTCTTCACAGCGCCATCTGTAGCGACTGAGATCTCTCTTTTCAAGGCACCCTCTGTAGCGTCTGAGACCTCTCTCTTAGAGGCACCCTCTGTAGCATCTGAGACCTCACTCTTCAAGGCGCCCTCTGTAGTGTATGAGACCTCACTCTTGAAGGCACCCTCTGTAGCATCTAAGACCTCACTCTTCAAGGCACCCTCTGTAGCATCTGAGACCTCACTCTTCAAGGCGCCCTCTGTAGCGACTGAGACCTCACTCTTCAAGGCGCCCTCTGCAGTGTCTGAGACCTCACTCTTCAAGGCACCCTCTGTTGAGACTGAGATCTGACTCTTCAAGGCGCCCTCTGTAGCGTCTGAGACCTCACTCTTCAAGACACCCTCTGTAGCTTCTGAGACCTCACTCTTCAAGGTGCCCTCTGTAGAGTCTGAGACCTCACTCTTCAAGGCGCCCTCTATAGCACCTAAGACCCCACTCTTCAAGGGACCCTCTGTAGCGTCCGAGACCTCACTCTTCAAGGCACCCTCTGTAGTGTCTGAGACCACACTCTTCAAGGCACCCTCTGTAGCGACTGAGACCTCACTCTTCAAGACACCCACTGTAGTGTCTGAGACCTCACTCTTCAAGGCACCCTCTGTAGGATCTGAGACCTCACTCTTAGAGGCACCCTCTATAGCTTCTGAGACCTCGCTCTTCAAGGCACCCTCTGTAGCATCCAAGACCTCACTCTTCAAGCCACCCTCTGTAGCGTCTGAGACCCCCTCTTCAAGGCACCCTCTGTAGCGTCTGAGACCTCACTCTTTAAGGCGCCCTCTGCAGCATCTGAGACCTCACTCTTCAAGCCACCCTCTGTAGAATCCAAGACCTCCCTCTTCAAGCCACCCTCTGTAGCGCCTGAGACCTCTCTCTTCAAGGCACCCTCTGTAGCATCTGAGACCTCACTCTTAGAGGCACCCTCTCTAGCGTCTGAGACCTCACTCTTCAAGCCACCCTCTGTAGCATCCAAGACCTCACTCTTCAAGCCACCCTCTGTAGCGTCTGAGACCCCACTCTTCAAGGCACCCTCTGTAGCGTCTGAGACCTCACTCTTCAAGCCACCCTCTGTAGTGTCTGAGACCTCACTCTTTAGGTCACCCTCTGTAGGATCTGAGACCTAACTCTTCAAGGCGCTCTCTGTAGCATCTGAGACCTCACTCTTAGAGGCACCCTCTATACCGTCTGAGACCTCACTCTTCAAGGCACCCTCTGTAACGTCTGAGACCTCACTCTTCAAGGCACTCTCTGAAGTGTCTGAGCCCTCACTCTTCAAGGCACCATCTGCAGCGTCTGAGACCCCACTCTTCAAGGCATCCTCTTTATCGTCTGAGACCTCACTCTTCAAGCCACCCTCTGTAGAGTCTGAGACCTCACTCTTCAAGGCGCCCTCTATAGCACCTAAGACCCCACTCTTCAAGGGACCCTCTGTAGCGTCCGAGACCTCACTCTTCAAGGCACCCTCTGTAGTGTCTGAGACCACACTCTTCAAGGCACCCTCTGTAGCGACTTAGACCTCACTCTTCAAGGCACCCTCTGTAGTGTTTGAGACCTCACTCTTTGGGCACCCTCTCTAGCGTCTGAGACCGCTCTCTTCAAGGCACTCTCTGTAGCGACTGGGACCTCACTCTTCAAGGTACCCTCTGTAGAGTATGAGACCTCACTCTTCAAGAGACCCTCTGTAGAGACTGAGACCTCACTCTTCAAGGCACCAACTGTAGCGTCTTAGACCTCGCTCTTCAAGGCACCCTCTGTAGCGTCTGAGACCCCACTCTTCAAGGCGCCCTCTATAGCATTTGAG
Organism: Triturus cristatus; assembly: GCF_964204655.1. Classification (NCBI taxonomy): domain Eukaryota; kingdom Metazoa; phylum Chordata; class Amphibia; order Caudata; family Salamandridae; genus Triturus; species Triturus cristatus. Next base: position 567,113,182 of record NC_140579.1, on the reverse strand, counting down.
ACCTCACTCTTCAAGGCTCCCTGTGTAGCCTCTGAGACCTCACTCTTCAAGGCACCCTCTGCAGCGTCTGAGACCTCATTCTTCAAGGCACCCTCTGTAGCTACTGAGAGCTCACTCTTCAAGGCACTCTCTGTAGTCTCTGAACCCTCACTCTTCAAGGCACCCTCTGTAGTGACTGAGAACTCACTCTTTAAGGCACTCTCTGTGGCGTCTGAGACCTCACTCTTCAAGGCACCATCTGCAGCGTCTAAGACCTCACTCTTCAAGATACCCTCTGTAGAGTATGAGACCTCACTCTGCAAGGTACCCTCTATAGCATCTGAGACCTCACTCTTCAAGAGACCCTCTGTAGAGACTGAGACCTCACTCTTCAAGGCACCCTCTGTAGCATCTTAGACCTCACTCTTCAAGGCACTCTCTGTAGCGTCTGAGACCTCACTCTTCAAGACACCCTCTGTAGCGACTGACACCTCACTCTTCAAGGTACCCTCTGTAGTGTCTGAGACCTCATTCTTCAAGGCACCCTCTGTAGCGACTGACTCCTCACTCTTCAAGACACCCTCTGTAGTGTCTGAGACCTCTCTCTTCAAGGCGCCCTCTGTAGAGACTGAGACCTCACTCTTCAAGGCTCCCTGTGTAGCCTCTGAGACCTCATTCTTCAAGGCACTCTCTGTAGTGTCTGAGACCTCACACTTCAAGGCACCCTCTGTAGCGTTTGAGACCTCACTCTTTGGGCACCCTCTCTTGCATCTGGAACCGCTCTCTTCAAGGCACTCTCTGTAGCTACTGAGAACTCACTCTTCAAGGTACCCTCTGTAGAGTATGAAACCTCACTCTTCAAGAGACCCTCTGTAGAGACTGAGACCTCACTCTTCAAGGCACCCTCTGTAGCGTCTTAGACCTCACTCTTCAAGGCACTCTCTGTAGCGTCTGAGACCTCACTCTTCAAGACACCCTCTGTAGCGACTGACACCTCACTCTTCAAGGTACCCTCTGTAGTGTCTGAGACCTCATTCTTCAAGGCACCCTCTGTAGCAACTGACTCCTCACTCTTCAAGACACCCTCTGTAGTGTCTGAGACCTCTCTCTTCAAGGCGCCCTCTGTAGAGACTGAGACCTCACTCTTCAAGGCTCTTCTGTGTAGCCTCTGAGACCTCATTCTTCAAGGCACTCTCTGTAGTGTCTGAGACCTCACACTTCAAGGCACCCTCTGTAGCGTTTGAGGCCTCACTCTTTGGGCACCCTCTCTAGCATCTGGAACCGCTCTCTTCAAGGCACTCTCTATAGCTACTGAGAACTCACTCTTCAAGGTACCCTCTGTAGAGTATGAAACCTCACTCTTCAAGAGACCCTCTGTAGAGACTGAGACCTCACTCTTCAAGGCACCCTCTGTAGCGTCTTAGACCTCACTCTTCAAGGCACCCTCTGTAGCGTCTGAGACCCCACTCTTCAAGGCACCCTCTGTAGCATCTGAGACCTCACTCTTCAAGGTTCCCTGTGTAGCCTCTGAGACCTCACTCTTCAAGCCACCCTCTGTAGTGTCTGAGACCTCATTCTTCAAGGCACCCTCTGTAGTGACTGCCTCCTCACTCTTCAAGGCACCCTCTGTAGTGTCTGAGACCTCTCTCTTCAAGGCACCCTCTGTAGAGACTGAGACCTCACTCTTCAAGGCACCATCTGTAGAGACTGAGACCTCACTCTTCAAGGCACCCTCGGTAGCGTCTGAGACCTCACTCTTCACAGCGCCCTCTGTAGCGACTGAGATCTCTCTTTTCAAGGCACCCTCTGTAGCGTCTGAGACCTCTCTCTTAGAGGCACCCTCTGTAGCATCTGAGACCTCACTCTTAGAGGCACCCTCTGTAGCGACTGAGAACTCACTCTTCAAGGCACCTTCTGTAGCGTCTGAGACCTCACTCTTCAAGGCACCCTCTATAGTGTCTGAGACCTCACTCTTCAAGGCGCCCTCTGTAGTGTATGAGACCTCACTCTTGAAGGCACCCTCTGTAGCATCTAAGACCTCACTCTTCAAGGCACCCTCTGTAGCATCTGAGACCTCACTCTTCAAGGCGCCCTCTGTAGCGACTGAGACCTCACTCTTCAAGGCGCCCTCTGCAGTGTCTGAGACCTCACTCTTCAAGGCACCCTCTGTTGAGACTGAGATCTGACTCTTCAAGGCGCCCTCTGTAGCGTCTGAGACCTCACTCTTCAAGGCACCCTCTGTAGCTTCTGAGACCTCACTCTTCAAGGTGCCCTCTGTAGAGTCTGAGACCTCACTCTTCAAGGCGCCCTCTATAGCACCTAAGACCCCACTCTTCAAGGGACCCTCTGTAGCGTCCGAGACCTCACTCTTCAAGGCACCCTCTGTAGTGTCTGAGACCACACTCTTCAAGGCACCCTCTGTAGCGACTGAGACCTCACTCTTCAAGACACCCACTGTAGTGTCTGAGACCTCACTCTTCAAGGCACCCTCTGTAGGATCTGAGACCTCACTCTTCAAGGCGCCCTCTGTAGCCTCTGAGACCTCACTCTTAGAGGCACCCTCTATAGCGTCTGAGACCTCGCTCTTCAAGGCACCCTCTGTAGCATCCAAGACCTCACTCTTCAAGCCACCCTCTGTAGCGTCTGAGACCCCCTCTTCAAGGCACCCTCTGTAGCGTCTGAGACCTCACTCTTTAAGGCGCCCTCTGCAGCATCTGAGACCTCACTCTTCAAGCCACCCTCTGTAGAATCCAAGACCTCACTCTTCAAGCCACCCTCTGTAGCGCCTGAGACCTCTCTCTTCAAGGCACCCTCTGTAGCATCTGAGACCTCACTCTTAGAGGCACCCTCTATAGCGTCTGAGACCTCACTCTTCAAGCCACCCTCTGTAGCATCCAAGACCTCACTCTTCAAGCCACCCTCTGTAGCGTCTGAGACCCCACTCTTCAAGGCACCCTCTGTAGCGTCTGAGACCTCACTCTTCAAGCCACCCTCTGTAGTGTCTGAGACCTCACTCTTTAAGTCACCCTCTGTAGGATCTGAGACCTAACTCTTCAAGGCGCCCTCTGTAGCATCTGAGACCTCACTCTTAGAGGCACCCTCTATAGCGTCTGAGACCTCACTCTTCAAGGCACCCTCTGTAACGTCTGAGACCTCACTCTTCAAGGCACTCTCTGAAGTGTCTGAGCCCTCACTCTTCAAGGCACCATCTGCAGCGTCTGAGACCCCACTCTTCAAGGCATCCTCTTTATCGTCTGAGACCTCACTCTTCAAGCCACCCTCTGTAGAGTCTGAGACCTCACTCTTCAAGGCGGCCTCTATAGCACCTAAGACCCCACTCTTCAAGGGACCCTCTGTAGCGTCCGAGACCTCACTCTTCAAGGCACCCTCTGTAGTGTCTGAGACCACACTCTTCAAGGCACCCTCTGTAGCGACTTAGACCTCACTCTTCAAGGCACCCTCTGTAGTGTCTGAGACCTCACTCTTCAAGGCACCCTCTGTAGCGACTGACACCTCACTCTTCAAGGCACCCTCTGTAGCATCCAAGACCTCACTCTTCATGGTGCCCTCTGTAGCGACTGAGACTTCACTCTTCAATGCACCCTCTGTAGCGTCTGAGACCTCACTCTTCAAGGCACCCTCTGTAGCATCCAAGACCTCACTCTTCAAGCCACCCTCTGTAGCGTCTGAGACCTCTCTCTTAGAGGCACCCTCTGTAGCATCTGAGACCTCACTCTTAGAGGCACCCTCTATAGCGTCTGAGACCTCACTCTTCAAGGCACCCTCTGTAGCGACTGAGACCTCACTCTTCAAGGCGCCCTCTGTAGGGACTGAGACCTCACTCTTCAAGGCTCCCTGTGTAGCCTCTGAGACCTCACTCTTCAAGGCACTCTCTGTAGTGTCTGAGCCCTCACTTATCAAGGCGCCCTCTGTAGCGTTTGAGACCTCATTCTTCAAGGCACCCTCTGTAGCGTTTGAGACCTCACTCTTTGGGCACCCTCTCTAGCATCTGAGACCTCATTCTTCAAGGCGCCCTCTGTAGCAACTGAGACCTCACTCTTCAAGGCACACTCTGTAGTGTCTGAGACCTCACTCTTTAAGGCGCCCTCTGTAGTGTCTGAGACCTCACTCTTGAAGGCACCCTCTATAGCACCTGAGACCCCACTCTTCAAGGCACCCTCTGGAGCATCCAAGACCTCACTCTTCAAGCCACCCTCTGTAGCGTCTGAGACCTCTCTCTTAGAGGCACCCTCTGTAGTATCTGAGACCTCACTCGTGGAGGCACCCTCTATAGCGTCTGAGACCTCACTCTTCAAGGCGCCCTCTATAGCACCTGAGACCCCACTCTTCAAGGCACCCTCTGTAGCATCCAAGACCTCACTCTTCAAGCCACCCTCTGTAGCGTCTGAGACCTCTCTCTTAGAGGCACCCTCTGTAGCATCTGAGACCTCACTCGTAGAGGCACCCTCTATAGCGTCTGAGACCTCACTCTTCAAGACACCCTCTGTAGTGTCTGAGCCCTCACTCATCAAGGCGCCCTCTGTGGCGTCTGAGACCTCACTCTTCAAGGCACCCACTGTAGCGTTTGAGACCTCACTCTTTGGGCACCCTCTCTAGCGTCTGAGACCGCTCTCTTCAAGGCACTCTCTGTAGCGACTGGGACCTCACTCTTCAAGGTACCCTCTGTAGAGTATGAGACCTCACTCTTCAAGAGACCCTCTGTAGAGACTGAGACCTCACTCTTCAAGGCACCAACTGTAGCGTCTTAGACCTCACTCTTCAAGGCACCCTCTGTAGCGTCTGAGACCCCACTCTTCAAGGCGCCCTCTATAGCATTTGAGACCTCACTCTTCAAGGCTCCCTGTGTAGCCTCTGAGACCTCACTCTTCAAGGGACCCTCTGCAGCGTCTGAGACCTCATTCTTCAAGGCACCATCTGTAGCTACTGAGACCTCACTCTTCAAGGCACTCTCTGTAGTGTCTGAGCCCTCACTCTTCAAGGCACCCTCTGTAGTGACTGAGAACTCACTCTTCAAGATACCCCCTGTAGAGTATGAGACCTCACTCTTCAAGGTACCCTCTATAGCGTCTGAGACCTCACTCTTCAAGAGACCCTCTGTAGAGACTGAGACCTCACTCTTCAAGGCACCCTCTGTAGCATCTTAGACCTCACTCTTCAAGGCACTCTCTGTAGTGTCTGAGACCTCACTCTTCAAGACACCCTCTGTAGCGACTGACAACTCACTCTTCAAGGCACTCTCTGTAGTGTCTGAGACCTCATTCTTCAAGACACCCTCTGTAGCAACTGATTCCTCACTCTTCAAGACACCCTCTGTAGTGTCTGAGACCTCTCTCTTCAAGGCGCCCTCTGTAGAGACTGAGACCTCACTCTTCAAGGCTCCCTGTGTAGCGTCTGAGACCTCATTCTTCAAGGCACTCTCTGTAATGTCTGAGCCCTCACTCATCAAGGCGCCCTGTGTACCGTCTGAGACCTCACTCTTCAAAGCACCCTCTGTAGCGACTGACACCTCACTCTTCAAGGCACCCTCTGTAGCATCCAAGACCTCACTCTTCAAGGCGCCCTCTGTAGCGACTGAGACCTCACTCTTCTAGGCACCCTCTGTAGCGTCTAAGACCTCCCTCTTAGAGGCACCCTCTGTAGCATCTGAGACCTCACTCTTAGAGGCTCCCTCTATAGCTTCTGAGACCTCACTCTTCAAGGCACCCTCTGTAGCGACTGAGACCTCACTCTTCAAGGCGCCCTCTGTAGAGACTGAGACCTTACTCTTCAAGGCTCCCTGTGTAGCCTCTGAGACCTCACTCTTCAAGGCACTCTCTGTAGTGTCTGAGCCCTCACTCATCAAGGCGCCCTCTGTAGCGTTTGAGACCTCATTCTTCAAGGCACCCTCTGTAGCGTTTGAGACCTCACTCTTTGGGCACCCTCTCTAGCATCTGAGACCTCATTCTTCAAGGCGCCCTCTGTAGCAACTGAGACCTCACTCTTCAAGGGACCCTCTGTAGTGTCTGAGACCTCACTCTTCAAGGCACCCTCTGTAGTGTCTGAGACCTCACTCTTCAAGGCGCCCTCTGTAGTGTCTGAGACCTCACTCTTGAAGGCACCCTCTATAGCACCTGAGACCCCACTCTTCAAGGCACCCTCTGTAGCATCCAAGACCTCACTCTTCAAGCCACCCTCTGTAGCGTCTGAGACCTCTCTCTTAGAGGCACCCTCTGTAGCATCTGAGACCTCACTCGTAGAGGCACCCTCTATAGTGTCTGAAACCTCACTCTTCAAGACACCCTCTATAGCGTCTGAGACCTCACTCTTCAAGCCACCCTCTGTAGCATCCAAGACCTCACTCTTCAAGCCACCCTCTGTAGCGTCTGAGACCCCACTCTTCAAGGCACCCTCTGTAGCGTCTGAGACCTCACTCTTCAAGCCACCCTCTGTAGTGTCTGAGACCTCACTCTTCAAGGCGCCCTCTGTAGCATCTGAGACCTCACTCTTAGAGGCACCCTCTATAGCGTCTGAGACCTCACTCTTCAAGGCACCCTCTGTAACGTCTGAGACCTCACTCTTCAAGGCACTCTCTGAAGTGTCTGAGCCCTCACTCTTCAAGGCACCATCTGCAGCGTCTGAGACCCCACTCTTCAAGGCATCCTCTTTATCGTCTGAGACCTCACTCTTCAAGCCACCCTCTGTAGAGTCTGAGACCTCACTCTTCAAGGCGCCCTCTATAGCACCTAAGACCCCACTCTTTAAGGGACCCTCTGTAGCGTCCGAGACCTCACTCTTCAAGGCACCCTCTGTAGTGTCTGAGACCACACTCTTCAAGGCACCCTCTGTAGCGTCTGAGACCCCACTCTTCAAGGCACCCTCTGTAGCATCTGAGACCTCACTCTTCAAGGTTCCCTGTGTAGCCTCTGAGACCTCACTCTTCAAGCCACCCTCTGTAGTGTCTGAGACCTCATTCTTCAAGGCACCCTCTGTAGCGACTGCCTCCTCACTCTTCAAGGCACCCTCTGTAGTGTCTGAGACCTCTCTCTTCAAGGCACCCTCTGTAGAGACTGAGACCTCACTCATCAAGGTGCCCTCTGTAGTGTCTGAGACCTCTCTCTTCAAGGCGCCCTCTGTAGAGACTGAGACCTCACTCTTCAAGGCACCCTCTGTAGAGACTGAGACCTCACTCTTCAAGGCACCCTCGGTAGCGTCTGAGACCTCACTCTTCACAGCGCCATCTGTAGCGACTGAGATCTCTCTTTTCAAGGCACCCTCTGTAGCGTCTGAGACCTCTCTCTTAGAGGCACCCTCTGTAGCATCTGAGACCTCACTCTTCAAGGCGCCCTCTGTAGTGTATGAGACCTCACTCTTGAAGGCACCCTCTGTAGCATCTAAGACCTCACTCTTCAAGGCACCCTCTGTAGCATCTGAGACCTCACTCTTCAAGGCGCCCTCTGTAGCGACTGAGACCTCACTCTTCAAGGCGCCCTCTGCAGTGTCTGAGACCTCACTCTTCAAGGCACCCTCTGTTGAGACTGAGATCTGACTCTTCAAGGCGCCCTCTGTAGCGTCTGAGACCTCACTCTTCAAGACACCCTCTGTAGCTTCTGAGACCTCACTCTTCAAGGTGCCCTCTGTAGAGTCTGAGACCTCACTCTTCAAGGCGCCCTCTATAGCACCTAAGACCCCACTCTTCAAGGGACCCTCTGTAGCGTCCGAGACCTCACTCTTCAAGGCACCCTCTGTAGTGTCTGAGACCACACTCTTCAAGGCACCCTCTGTAGCGACTGAGACCTCACTCTTCAAGACACCCACTGTAGTGTCTGAGACCTCACTCTTCAAGGCACCCTCTGTAGGATCTGAGACCTCACTCTTAGAGGCACCCTCTATAGCTTCTGAGACCTCGCTCTTCAAGGCACCCTCTGTAGCATCCAAGACCTCACTCTTCAAGCCACCCTCTGTAGCGTCTGAGACCCCCTCTTCAAGGCACCCTCTGTAGCGTCTGAGACCTCACTCTTTAAGGCGCCCTCTGCAGCATCTGAGACCTCACTCTTCAAGCCACACTCTGTAGAATCCAAGACCTCCCTCTTCAAGCCACCCTCTGTAGCGCCTGAGACCTCTCTCTTCAAGGCACCCTCTGTAGCATCTGAGACCTCACTCTTAGAGGCACCCTCTCTAGCGTCTGAGACCTCACTCTTCAAGCCACCCTCTGTAGCATCCAAGACCTCACTCTTCAAGCCACCCTCTGTAGCGTCTGAGACCCCACTCTTCAAGGCACCCTCTGTAGCGTCTGAGACCTCACTCTTCAAGCCACCCTCTGTAGTGTCTGAGACCTCACTCTTTAGGTCACCCTCTGTAGGATCTGAGACCTAACTCTTCAAGGCGCTCTCTGTAGCATCTGAGACCTCACTCTTAGAGGCACCCTCTATACCGTCTGAGACCTCACTCTTCAAGGCACCCTCTGTAACGTCTGAGACCTCACTCTTCAAGGCACTCTCTGAAGTGTCTGAGCCCTCACTCTTCAAGGCACCATCTGCAGCGTCTGAGACCCCACTCTTCAAGGCATCCTCTTTATCGTCTGAGACCTCACTCTTCAAGCCACCCTCTGTAGAGTCTGAGACCTCACTCTTCAAGGCGCCCTCTATAGCACCTAAGACCCCACTCTTCAAGGGACCCTCTGTAGCGTCCGAGACCTCACTCTTCAAGGCACCCTCTGTAGTGTCTGAGACCACACTCTTCAAGGCACCCTCTGTAGCGACTTAGACCTCACTCTTCAAGGCACCCTCTGTAGTGTTTGAGACCTCACTCTTTGGGCACCCTCTCTAGCGTCTGAGACCGCTCTCTTCAAGGCACTCTCTGTAGCGACTGGGACCTCACTCTTCAAGGTACCCTCTGTAGAGTATGAGACCTCACTCTTCAAGAGACCCTCTGTAGAGACTGAGACCTCACTCTTCAAGGCACCAACTGTAGCGTCTTAGACCTCACTCTTCAAGGCACCCTCTGTAGCGTCTGAGACCCCACTCTTCAAGGCGCCCTCTATAGCATTTGAGACCTCACTCTTCAAGGCTCCCTGTGTAGCCTCTGAGACCTCACTCTTCAAGGCACCCTCTGCAGCGTCTGAGACCTCATTCTTCAAGGCACCCTCTGTAGCTACTGAGAGCTCACTCTTCAAGGCACTCTCTGTAGTCTCTGAACCCTCACTCTTCAAGGCACCCTCTGTAGTGACTGAGAACTCACTCTTTAAGGCACTCTCTGTGGCGTCTGAGACCTCACTCTTCAAGGCACCATCTGCAGCGTCTAAGACCTCACTCTTCAAGATACCCTCTGTAGAGTATGAGACCTCACTCTGCAAGGTACCCTCTATAGCGTCTGAGACCTCACTCTTCAAGAGACCCTCTGTAGAGACTGAGACCTCACTCTTCAAGGCACCCTCTGTAGCATCTTAGACCTCACTCTTCAAGGCACTCTCTGTAGCGTCTGAGACCTCACTCTTCAAGACACCCTCTGTAGCGACTGACACCTCACTCTTCAAGGTACCCTCTGTAGTGTCTGAGACCTCATTCTTCAAGGCACCCTCTGTAGCGACTGACTCCTCACTCTTCAAGACACCCTCTGTAGTGTCTGAGACCTCTCTCTTCAAGGCGCCCTCTGTAGAGACTGAGACCTCACTCTTCAAGGCTCCCTGTGTAGCCTCTGAGACCTCATTCTTCAAGGCACTCTCTGTAGTGTCTGAGACCTCACACTTCAAGGCACCCTCTGTAGCGTTTGAGACCTCACTCTTTGGGCACCCTCTCTTGCATCTGGAACCGCTCTCTTCAAGGCACTCTCTGTAGCTACTGAGAACTCACTCTTCAAGGTACCCTCTGTAGAGTATGAAACCTCACTCTTCAAGAGACCCTCTGTAGAGACTGAGACCTCACTCTTCAAGGCACCCTCTGTAGCGTCTTAGACCTCACTCTTCAAGGCACCCTCTGTAGCGTCTGAGACCCCACTCTTCAAGGCACCCTCTGTAGCATCTGAGACCTCACTCTTCAAGGTTCTCTGTGTAGCCTCTGAGACCTCACTCTTCAAGCCACCCTCTGTAGTGTCTGAGACCTCATTCTTCAAGGCACCCTCTGTAGCGACTGCCTCCTCACTCTTCAAGGCACCCTCTGTAGTGTCTGAGACCTCTCTCTTCAAGGCACCCTCTGTAGAGACTGAGACCTCACTCATCAAGGTGCCCTCTGTAGTGTCTGAGACCTCTCTCTTCAAGGCGCCCTCTGTAGAGACTGAGACCTCACTCTTCAAGGCACCCTCTGTAGAGACTGAGACCTCACTCTTCAAGGCACCCTCGGTAGCGTCTGAGACCTCACTCTTCACAGCGCCCTCTGTAGCGACTGAGATCTCTCTTTTCAAGGCACCCTCTGTAGCGTCTGAGACCTCTCTCTTAGAGGCACCCTCTGTAGCATCTGAGACCTCACTCTTAGAGGCACCCTCTGTAGCGACTGAGAACTCACTCTTCAAGGCACCTTCTGTAGCGTCTGAGACCTCACTCTTCAAGGCACCCTCTATAGTGTCTGAGACCTCACTCTTCAAGGCGCCCTCTGTAGTGTATGAGACCTCACTCTTGAAGGCACCCTCTGTAGCATCTAAGACCTCACTCTTCAAGGCACCCTCTGTAGCATCTGAGACCTCACTCTTCAAGGCGCCCTCTGTAGCGACTGAGACCTCACTCTTCAAGGCGCCCTCTGCAGTGTCTGAGACCTCACTCTTCAAGGCACCCTCTGTTGAGACTGAGATCTGACTCTTCAAGGCGCCCTCTGTAGCGTCTGAGACCTCACTCTTCAAGGCACCCTCTGTAGCTTCTGAGACCTCACTCTTCAAGGTGCCCTCTGTAGAGTCTGAGACCTCACTCTTCAAGGCGCCCTCTATAGCACCTAAGACCCCACTCTTCAAGGGACCCTCTGTAGCGTCCGAGACCTCACTCTTCAAGGCACCCTCTGTAGTGTCTGAGACCACACTCTTCAAGGCACCCTCTGTAGCGACTGAGACCTCACTCTTCAAGACACCCACTGTAGTGTCTGAGACCTCACTCTTCAAGGCACCCTCTGTAGGATCTGAGACCTCACTCTTCAAGGCGCCCTCTGTAGCCTTTGAGACCTCACTCTTAGAGGCACCCTCTATAGCGTCTGAGACCTCGCTCTTCAAGGCACCCTCTGTAGCATCCAAGACCTCACTCTTCAAGCCACCCTCTGTAGCGTCTGAGATCCCCTTTTCAAGGCACCCTCTGTAGCGTCTGAGACCTCACTCTTTAAGGCGCCCTCTGCAGCATCTGAGACCTCACTCTTCAAGCCACCCTCTGTAGAATCCAAGACCTCACTCTTCAAGCCACCCTCTGTAGCGCCTGAGACCTCTCTCTTCAAGGCACCCTCTGTAGCATCTAAGACCTCACTCTTAGAGGCACCCTCTATAGCGTCTGAGACCTCACTCTTCAAGCCACCCTCTGTAGCATCCAAGACCTCACTCTTCAAGCCACCCTCTGTAGCGTCTGAGACCCCACTCTTCAAGGCACCCTCTGTAGCGTCTGAGACCCCACTCTTCAAGGCACCCTCTGTAGCGTCTGAGACCTCACTCTTCAAGGCGCCCTCTGTAGTGTCTGAGACCTCACTCTTGAAGGCAAACTCTATAGCACCTGAGACCCCACTCTTCAAGGCACCCTCTGGAGCATCCAAGACCTCACTCTTCAAGCCACCCTCTGTAGCGTCTGAGACCTCTCTCTTAGTGGCACCCTCTGTAGTATCTGAGACCTCACTCGTGGAGGCACCCTCTATAGCGTCTGAGACCTCACTCTTCAAGGCGCCCTCTATAGCACCTGAGACCCCACTCTTCAAGGCACCCTCTGTAGCATCCAAGACCTCACTCTTCAAGCCACCCTCTGTAGCGTCTGAGACCTCTCTCTTAGAGGCACCCTCTATAGCGTCTGAGACCTCACTCTTCAAGGCACTCTCTGAAGTGTCTGAGCCCTCACTCTTCAAGGCACCATCTGCAGCGTCTGAGACCCCACTCTTCAAGGCATCCTCTTTATCGTCTGAGACCTCACTCTTCAAGCCACCCTCTGTAGAGTCTGAGACCTCACTCTTCAAGGCGCCCTCTATAGCACCTAAGACCCCACTCTTCAAGGGACCCTCTGTAGCGTCCGAGACCTCACTCTTCAAGGTACCCTCTGTAGTGTCTGAGACCACACTCTTCAAGGCACCCTCTGTAGCGACTTAGACCTCACTCTTCAAGGCACCCTCTGTAGTGTCTGAGACCTCACTCTTCAAGGCACCCTCTGTAGCGACTGACACCTCACTCTTCAAGGCACCCTCTGTAGCATCCAAGACCTCACTCTTCAAGGTGCCCTCTGTAGCGACTGAGACCTCACTCTTCAATGCACCCTCTGTAGCGTCTGAGACCTCTCTCTTAGAGGCACCCTCTGTAGCATCTGAGACCTCACTCTTCAAGGCACCCTCTGTAGCATCCAAGACCTCACTCTTCAAGCCACCCTCTGTAGCGTCTGAGACCTCTCTCTTAGCGGCACCCTCTGTAGCATCTGAGACCTCACTCTTCAAGGCACCCTCTGTAGCGACTGAGACCTCACTCTTCAAGGCGCCCTCTGTAGGGACTGAGACCTCACTCTTCAAGGCTCCCTGTGTAGCCTCTGAGACCTCACTCTTCAAGGCACTCTCTGTAGTGTCTGAGCCCTCACTTATCAAGGCGCCCTCTGTAGCGTTTGAGACCTCATTCTTCAAGGCACCCTCTGTAGCGTTTGAGACCTCACTCTTTGGGCACCCTCTCTAGCATCTAAGACCTCATTCTTCAAGGCGCCCTCTGTAGCAACTGAGACCTCACTCTTCAAGGCACCCTCTGTAGTGTCTGAGACCTCACTCTTCAAGGCGCCCTCTGTAGTGTCTGAGACCTCACTCTTGAAGGCACCCTCTATAGCACCTGAGACCCCACTCTTCAAGGCACCCTCTGGAGCATCCAAGACCTCACTCTTCAAGCCACCCTCTGTAGCGTCTGAGACCTCTCTCTTAGAGGCACCCTCTGTAGCATCTGAGACCTCACTCGTAGAGGCACCCTCTATAGCGTCTGAGACCTCACTCTTCAAGACACCCTCTGTAGTGTCTGAGCCCTCACTCATCAAGGCGCCCTCTGTGGCGTCTGAGACCTCACTCTTCAAGGCACCCACTGTAGCGTTTGAGACCTCACTCTTTGGGCACCCTCTCTAGCGTCTGAGACCGCTCTCTTCAAGGCACTCTCTGTAGCGACTGGGACCTCACTCTTCAAGGTACCCTCTGTAGAGTATGAGACCTCACTCTTCAAGAGACCCTCTGTAGAGACTGAGACCTCACTCTTCAAGGCACCAACTGTAGCGTCTTAGACCTCACTCTTCAAGGCACCCTCTGTAGCGTCTGAGACCCCACTCTTCAAGGCGCCCTCTATCGCATTTGAGACCTCACTCTTCAAGGCTCCCTGTGTAGCCTCTGAGACCTCACTCTTCAAGGGACCCTCTGCAGCGTCTGAGACCTCATTCATCAAGGCACCATCTGTAGCTACTGAGACCTCACTCTTCAAGGCACTCTCTGTAGTGTCTGAGCCCTCACTCTTCAAGGCACCCTCTGTAGTGACTGAGAACTCACTCTTCAAGATACCCTCTGTAGAGTATGAGACCTCACTCTTCAAGGTACCCTCTATAGCGTCTGAGACCTCACTCTTCAAGAGACCCTCTGTAGAGACTGAGACCTCACTCTTCAAGGCACCCTCTGTAGCGTCTTAGACCTCACTCTTCAAGGCACTCTCTGTAGCATCTGAGACCTCACTCTTCAAGACACCCTCTGTAGCGACTGACAACTCACTCTTCAAGGCACTCTCTGTAGTGTCTGAGACCTCATTCTTCAAGACACCCTCTGTAGCGACTGACTCCTCACTCTTCAAGACACCCTCTGTAGTGTCTGAGACCTCTCTCTTCAAGGCGCCCTCTGTAGAGACTGAGACCTCACTCTTCAAGGCTCCCTGTGTAGCGTCTGAGACCTCATTCTTCAAGGCACTCTCTGTAATGTCTGAGCCCTCACTCATCAAGGCGCCCTGTGTACCGTCTGAGACCTCACTCTTCAAAGCACCCTCTGTAGCGACTGACACCTCACTCTTCAAGGCACCCTCCGTAGCATCCAAGACCTCACTCTTCAAGGCGCCCTCTGTAGCGACTGAGACCTCACTCTTCTAGGCACCCTCTGTAGCGTCTAAGACCTCCCTCTTAGAGGCACCCTCTGTAGCATCTGAGACCTCACTCTTAGAGGCACCCTCTATAGCGTCTGAGACCTCACTCTTCAAGGCACCCTCTGTAGCGACTGAGACCTCACTCTTCAAGGCGCCCTCTGTAGAGACTGAGACCTCACTCTTCAAGGCTCCCTGTGTAGCCTCTGAGACCTCACTCTTCAAGGCACTCTCTGTAGTGTCTGAGCCCTCACTCATCAAGGCGCCCTCTGTAGCGTTTGAGACCTCATTCTTCAAGGCACCCTCTGTAGCGTTTGAGACCTCACTCTTTGGGTACCCTCTCTAGCATCTGAGACCTCATTCTTCAAGGCGCCCTCTGTAGCAACTGAGACCTCACTCTTCAAGGGACCCTCTGTAGTGTCTGAGACCTCACTCTTCAAGGCACCCTCTGTAGTGTCTGAGACCTCACTCTTCAAGGCGCCCTCTGTAGTGTCTGAGACCTCACTCTTGAAGGCACCCTCTATAGCACCTGAGACCCCACTCTTCAAGGCACCCTCTGTAGCATCCAAGACCTCACTCTTCAAGCCACCCTCTGTAGCGTCTGAGACCTCTCTCTTAGAGGCACCCTCTGTAGCATCTGAGACCTCACTCGTGGAGGCACCCTCTATAGCGTCTGAGACCTCACTCTTCAAGGCGCCCTCTATAGCACCTGAGACCCCACTCTTCAAGGCACCCTCTGTAGCATCCAAGACCTCACTCTTCAAGCCACCCTCTGTAGCGTCTGAGACCTTTCTCTTAGAGGCACCCTCTGTAGCATCTGAGACTTCACTCGTAGAGGCACCCTCTATAGCGTCTGAGACCTCACTCTTCAAGACACCCTCTGTAGTGTCTGAGCCCTCACTCATCAAGGCGCCCTCTGTGGCGTCTGAGACCTCACTCTTCAAGGCACCCTCTGTAGCGTTTGAGACCTCACTCTTTGGGCACCCTCTCTAGCGTCTGAGACCGCTCTCTTCAAGGCACTCTCTGTAGCGACTGGGACCTCACTCTTCAAGGTACCCTCTGTAGAGTATGAGACCTCACTCTTCAAGAGACCCTCTGTAGAGACTGAGACCTCACTCTTCAAGGCACCAACTGTAGCGTCTTAGACCTCACTCTTCAAGGCACCCTCTGTAGCGTCTGAGACCCCACTCTTCAAGGCGCCCTCTATAGCATTTGAGACCTCACTCTTCAAGGCTCCCTGTGTAGCCTCTGAGACCTCACTCTTCAAGGCACTCTCTGTAGTGTCTGAGCCCTCACTCTTCAAGGCACCCTCTGTAGTGACTGAGAACTCACTCTTTAATGCACTCTCTGTGGCATCTGAGACCTCACTCTTCAAGGCACCATCTGCAGCGTCTGAGACCTCACTCTTCAAGATACCCTCTGTAGAGTAGGAGACCTCACTCTTCAAGGTACCCTCTATAGCGTATGAGACCTCACTCTTCAAGAGACCCTCTGTAGAGACTGAGACCTCACTCTTCAAGGCACCCTCTGTAGCGTCTTAGACCTCACTCTTCAAGGCACTCTCTGTAGCGTCTGAGACCTCACTCTTCAAGACACCCTCTGTAGCGACTGACAACTCACTCTTCAAGGCACTCTCTGTAGTGTCTGAGACCTCATTCTTCAAGACACCCTCTGTAGCGACTGACTCCTCACTCTTCAAGACACCCTCTGTAGTGTCTGAGACCTCTCTCTTCAAGGCGCCCTCTGTAGAGACTGAGACCTCACTCTTCAAGGCTCCCTGTGTAGCCTCTGAGACCTCATTCTTCAAGGCACTCTCTGTAGTGTCTGAGCCCTCACTCATCAAGGCGCCCTGTGTAGCGTCTGAGACCTCACTCTTCAAAACACCCTCTGTAGCGTTTGAGACCTCACTCTTTGGGCACCCTCTCTAGCATCTGAGACCACTCTCTTCAAGGCACTCTCTGTAGCTACTGAGAACTCACTCTTCAAGGTACCCTCTGTAGAGTATGAGACCTCACTCTTCAAGAGACCCTCTGTAGAGACTGAGACATCACTCTTCAAGGCACCCTCTGTAGCGTCTTAGACCTCACTCTTCAAGGCACCCTCTGTAGCGTCTGAGACCCCACTCATCAAGGCACCCTCTGTAGCATCTGAAACCTCACTCTTCAAGGCACCCTCTGTAGCATCTGAGACCTCACTCTTCAAGGTTCCCTGTGTAGCCTCTGAGACCTCACTCTTCAAGGCACTCTCTGTAGCGTCTGAGACCTCACTCTTCAAGCCACCCTCTGTAGTGTCTGAGACCTCATTCTTCAAGGCACCCTCTGTAGCGACTGCCTCCTCACTCTTCAAGGCACCCTCTGTAGTGTCTGAGACCTCTCTCTTCAAGGCACCCTCTATAGCATCTGAGACCTCATTCTTCAAGGCACCCTCTGTAGCGACTGAGAACTCACTCTTCAAGGCACCTACTGTAGCATCTGAGACCTCACTCTTCAAGGCACCCTCTGTAGTGTCTGAGACCTCACTCTTGAAGGCACCCTCTGTAGCATCTAAGACCTCACTCTTCAAGGCACCCTCTGTAGCATCTGAGACCTCACTCTTCAAGGCGCCCTCTGTAGCGACTAAGACCTCACTATTCAAGGCGCCCTCTGCAGTGTCTGAGACCTCACTCTTCAAGGCACCCTCTGTGAAGACTGAGATCTGACTCTTCAAGGCGCCCTCTGTAGTGTCTGAGACCTCACTCTTCAAGGCACCCTCTGTAGCTTCTGAGACCTCACTCTTCAAGGTGCCCTCTGTAGAGTCTGAGACCTCACTCTTCAAGGCGCCCTCTATAGCACCTAAGACCCCACTCTTCAAGGGACCCTCTGTAACGTCCGAGACCTCACTCTTCAAGGCACCCTCTGTAGTGTCTGAGACCACACTCTTCAAGGCACCCTCTGTAGCGACTTAGACCTCACTCTTCAAGACACCCTCTGTAGTGTCTGAGACCTCACTCTTCAAGGCACCCTTTGTAGGATCTGAGATCTCACTCTTCAAGGCGCCCTCTGTAGCATCTGAGACCTCTCTCTTCAAGGCACCCTCTGTAGCATCTGAGACCTCACTCTTAGAGGCACCCTCTATAGCGTCTGAGACCTCACTCTTCAAGCCACCCTCTGTAGCATCCAAGACCTCACTCTTCAAGCCACCCTCTGTAGCGTCTGAGACCCCACTCTTCAAGGCACCCTCTGTAGCGTCTGAGACCTCACTCTTCAAGGCACTCTCTGTAGCGTCTGAGACCTCACTATTCAAGCCACCCTCTGTAGTGTCTGAGACCTCATTCTTCAAGGCACCCTCTGTAGCGACTGCCTCCTCACTCTTCAAGGCACCCTCTGTAGTTTCTGAGACCTCTCTCTTCAAGGCACCCTCTATAGCGTCTGAGACCTCATTCTTCAAGGCACCCTCTGTAGCGACTGAGAACTCACTCTTCAAGGCACCTACTGTAGCGTCTGAGACCTCACTCTTCAAGGCACCCTCTGTAGTGTCTGAGACCTCACTCTTGAAGGCACCCTCTGTAGCATCTAAGACCTCACTCTTCAAGGCACCCTCTGTAGCATCTGAGACCTCACTCTTCAAGGCGCCGTCTGTAGCGACTGAGACCTCACTATTCAAGGCGCCCTCTGCAGTCTCTGAGACCTCACTCTTCAAGGCACCCTCTGTGGAGACTGAGATCTGACTCTTCAAGGCGCCCTCTGTAGTGTCTGAGACCTCACTCTTCAAGGCACCCTCTGTAGCTTCTGAGACCTCACTCTTCAAGGTGCCCTCTGTAGAGTCTGAGACCTCACTCTTCAAGGCGCCCTCTATAGCACCTAAGACCCCACTCTTCAAGGGACCCTCTGTAGCGTCCGAGACCTCACTCTTCAAGGCACCCTCTGTAGTGTCTGAGACCACACTCTTCAAGGCACCCTCTGTAGCGACTTAGACCCCACTCTTCAAGACACCCTCTGTAGTGTCTGAGACCTCACTCTTCAAGGCACCCTTTGTAGGATCTGAGACCTCACTCTTCAAGGCGCCCTCTGTAGCATCTGAGACCTCTCTCTTCAAGGCACCCTCTGAAGCATCTGAGACCTCACTCTTAGAGGCAGCCTCTATAGCGTCTGAGACCTCACTCTTCAAGCCACCCTCTGTAGAATCCAAGACCTCACTCTTCAAGCCACCCTCTGTAGCGTCTGAGACCCCACTCTTCAAGGCACCCTCTGTAGCGTCTGAGACCTCACTCTTCAAGGCACCCTCTGCAGCATCTGAGACCTCACTCTTCAAGCCACCCTCTGTAGCATCCAAGACCTCACTCTTCAAGCCACCCTCTGTAGCGTCTGAGACCTCTCTCTTCAAGGCACCCTCTGTAGCATCTGAGACCTCACTCTTAGAGGCACCCTCTATAGCGTCTGAGACCTCACTCTTCAAGCCACCCTCTGTAGCATCCAAGACCTCACTCTTCAAGCCACCCTCTGTAGCGTCTGAGACCCCACTCTTCAAGGCACCCTCTGAGGCGTCTGAGACCTCACTCTTCAAGCCACCCTCTGTAGTGTCTGAGACCTCACTCTTTAAGTCACCCTCTGTAGGATCTGAGACCTCACTCTTCAAGGCGCCCTCTGTAGCATCTGAGACCTCACTCTTAGAGGCACCCTCTATAGCGTCTGAGACCTCACTGTTCAAGGCTCCCACTGTAACGTCTGAGACCTCACTCTTCAAGGCACTCTCTGTTGTGTCTGAGCCCTCACTCTTCAAGGCACCATCTGCAGCGTCTGAGACCCCACTCTTCAAGGCATCCTCTTTATCCTCTGAGACCTCACTCTTCAAGCCACCCTCTGTAGAGTATGAGACCTCACTCTTCAAGGCACCCTCAGTAGCATCTGAGACCTCACTCTTAGAGGCACCCTCTGTAGCGTCTGAGACCACACTCTTTAAGGCACCCTCTGTAGCATCCAAGACCTCACTCTTCAAGCCACCCTCTGTAGCGTCTGAGAACTCTCTCTTCAAGGCACCCTCTGTAGTTTCTGAGACCTCACTCTTCAAGGCACCCTCTGTAGCGACTGACACCTCACTCTTCAAGGCACCCTCTGTAGCATCCAAGACCTCACTCTTCAAGGCGCCCTCTGTAGCGACTGAGACCTCACTCTTCAAGGCACCCTCTTTAGCGTCTGAGACCTCTCTCTTAGAGGCACCCTCTGTAGCATCTGAGACCTCACTCTTCAAGGCACCCTCTGTAGCATCCAAGACCTCACTCTTCAAGCCACCCTCGGTAGCGTCTGAGACCTCTCTCTTAGAGGCACCCTCTGTAGCATCTGAGACCTCACTCTTAGAGGCACCCTCTATAGCGTCTGAGACCTCACTCTTCAAGGCACCCTCTGTAGCGACTGAGACCTCACTCTTCAAGGCGCCCTCTGTAGAGACTGAGACCTCACTCTTCAAGGCTCCCTGTGTAGCCTCTGAGACCTCACTCTTCAAGGCACTCTCTGTAGTGTCTGAGCCCTCACTCATCAAGGCGCCCTCTGTAGCGTCTGAGACCTCACTCTTCAAGGCACCCTCTGCAGCGTTTGAGAGCTCACTCTTTGGACACCCTCTCTAGCGTCTGAGACCTCATTCTTCAAGGCGCCCTCTGCAGCGACTAAGACCTCACTCTTCAAGGGACCCTCTGTAGTATCTGAGACCTCACTCTTCAAGGCACCCTCTGTAGTGTATGAGACCTCACTCTTCAAGACGCCCTCTGTAGTGTCTGAGACCTCACTCTTGAAGGCAACCTCTATAGCACCTGAGACCCCTCTCTTCAAGGCACCCTCTGTAGCATCCAAGACCTCACTCTTCAAGCCACCCTCTGTAGCGTCTGAGACCTCTCTCTTAGAGGCACCCTCTGTAGCATCTGAGACCTTACTCGTAGATGTAGGAGAGTGGAATCTGACTAATGGTTGCCCCCAACTTTGTGCCTGGTATTTAAGTGGTTTTTGACTAGTCTGGCTGGGATCCTGCTATTCAGGACCCCAGCCTATCTGCTTTCTCCCTAAAACTGTTGTGAGTACTCTAGGTACAAACATAATTGGATGCTTGGCATGCCCTACCAGTCCCTTGTAGATGGTACCCTAGGTACCCAGGGCATGGGTCCCCCAGTAGGCCTACCAGGGCTGCAGCACTTATTGTGCCACCCTGGGACAGCCACCCAAACTGACACCACCAGGCCACTACTGTAGCCTGGGTAAGGTGGTGCTAGCACCCCTTACAGGGATGTAGGTACCCTATGTCCCATACCATTACAACACATATACTCTCATAGGTCACCCCTATGGCAGGCCCTGGTAATCCTACAGGGCTGGGTGCTGAGGTATGTGTGAGGGGGGACCCCTACGTGAGTAGGACCTCTCTGCAACCTTCGTAAAACCGTTACTGGGTTGTTTGTAGTGTAGCCATACCATATACTCTAAACCGCATTATAAGTGAATCGCGTCATCGCGATAACTTGAGAATGGCTACACAGAACCATATCGTGTTTGGTGTCAAACATGAAGGAATCATACCCCCAGTCCAGCCATGGGCATGGGGGCACGATTCCCCCTTGCTAGGAGGGTGATATGGGAAAAGCGGTAGATTTTAGACACCAATTTAAAAGTGCACATGTACCACAAAATGGCTACTGTCCGCCACCTACACGGCTCTGGCTGGCTGTTGCTGGGGAAAACCCCAGCCTCGCCAGCTGGACAATAGGGCTCCTGTGGCAGGGAGGTGCCAGCACCTCCCCAGACAGGATAATGTGGATTGGAACAGGGTGGGTGCACCAAATGTCCTTTCAGAGTTGCACGTAGGCAGCTGCAGAGCCCCAATTCTGCATACACCGCCTGGAACCGGTTCAAGGGCATCCTGCCCCTCGCCCAGGTGGGAAACACACAAAGGGGAGTGGGTGTAGCCACCCTTTCCCGCCTCTACTCTGATTGGTAGGCTCTATTTTGGACCATCCCCTAATCTTGGGGATATATGGGAATAACTTAGCCCTAGAGCCTTAGATTCGTCCAGAACTTCACAGAACTGACCTTCGACGAGCTGCTGCCCAGCTGACTGAAGAAATCTCCCTTGGGATAAAGGAGTTATCCCCCTGCTTGGCAGGCACCTTAAAGACTACAACATACCCGGTTGGAACTTCATTGCTCTCACGACCTTCGACGCCTTCCAGCAACCTCGAGGTGGGTCTCCAGTGCATCCCAGCATCCTGTGAGTGTGCCCAGCAAGTCTGAGCACCCTGGACCACGTGGGTGTCGAGATCCCCGCATACCCCGAGACACCGGCCACCTCTTGTCCAGCACACGACCCCGACCAGTGGGGAAGTTGTGCTTTGGCCCATTTCTGAGCCAACCATCCAGCAGCATTTGTGCCGACTCTCAGCTCCCTGGCCCGCTCCAGTGGCCCGTGGGAGCCCTTTTACGCACTCCATTTTGCTGCCTTCCGCGGTCCCTTGGCTCTCGACTTGTGGGCCCTGACGGAGGACAATCTTCGTTTCCAAGAGTTCCCCTGGTTGCTCCAGGCCTGCTCTACGCTCCCTGCAAAGGAGAGCACCCTCAGACCTCGTGGGTCTGCACCAGCAGCTGCTTTGTTCATCTTGCGTGGGTTGCGGTTGCCAATGCTAGTGGATCCAATCGGGACACTAACACCGCAGCGACCCTCAACCGACATGGGACAGTCGCCCTCCAGAAGCTGGCCTTCCTTGAAGCCTCCCGGAGCCCGTGACTGCAGAGCCCAGCTGTACCTTCTACACCTGAAGCACCCGACTTCCACGAGCTCCTTGCTGTGAGCTCCCTGGTCACTTTGCTGTGACCCAGACTCTGTCCCCTCTGCTTTCAGGTTCATCTTTATCTTCTCTTCAACTTTAATCTTCACGACTTCAACGACGCTTCCATCTAGCAGCAGTTTGGACTACTTTTCCATAGAAAATCAGCCCGCGACCTGACACCAGAATCGACCTATGCACCCGGCTTCCCTGGGGCAGGTAACAGTGGTACTTCGGTACTCCAGTGGTGGTGGGCTCTCCAAAGCCTTAAGTCTCAAGCCTTAACTTTGTACTGTTGCTAGAAGTGTCCTTAAACTTTAAATATTCAACCGCGACATTCTCCATAGGCTAACATTGCGATCCCTATAGCAGCTCTTTGCACTGCACGCGTCTCTCGTGGGTCCCCTTCCTCTTAACTGTGGGTGGATTCTGAAGGGGCAAGCGATCCTGAATGCCCTAGGCATTGCCTGTAGAATTGTCGTGGTTCTTATACCACTATTTTAGTATATGGTTTGGTCCCCCCCTGGGGCCCATTGATTTCTGTGCTATTTATTGTGTTTATAAATGCTTGTTTGAATTGTAACTTTGCCACTAGCCACATAAAGTGACTGTGGGATTCTGTCTAGAATAAATACATATATTTTATATATATACCTGTGTGGGCTACTCTTTCATTTGGTTATTCAAGAGGTTATTATGGTAAAACAATAAGCTTAACACTCCTTCAAGACTTAGCCTGAAGGCTGCTCTCCACAGCTACCACTAGGATAGCTTTCTTTAAAGGTTGTCTTAAACCTATCATCAATAGGAGTCGAATTGGACTGGTGCAAGGTGTCCCTATAACTAGGAACAGCATATGCCAGGCCAACTTCTCACATTGGTGTGCAGCGGTTGGATTCAAGCTTGCCGTTGTTTTACCAGATAACAAATTGAATTTCTAAAGTGAAAGCCACTTGGTACCAAAGGTACATATAAATTCAAGCTAGAATACAATAAGTTCTACTGAACTTAGAGTTGTGTGTAGAGGGTTTAGCACACCTTGACTACAACTCAAGAGAGGGTTCAGTAGGCCACACTTAGTGTAGGTAGATACATCACTACACTAAACATGTCTTCAGGTGCAGGTGCCACTAAGGCTATAGAAGGACCCCAGAGGGTCCCAGTAGATAAGTATGATCATTTCTCCTTTGCAGAGCTCAGGGAAATGTGCACCCTTAGAAAACTGAAGACAAACAAAGGTGCCAACACACAACGTCTCAGGGAAATCCTGCTCATACAGACTTTATGGAGTCCATAGGGTCCAGAGGGACAGACAGAGTGGGTGGCCACCCCTCAGAAGAGGACGCTCCCAGAGTGGACTCTGATGAGGACCAGGAAGAGGATGAAAGTCCTGACCTGGAAGAAACAGACCACTCACAACATGGAGGTGATGGCTCAAGAGGCACTCCCTCCACCCTTAGAAGGAGAGTTGTGGATCAAGAAGAAACAGATCCCCCTCAGTGGGATCCAACCATTCTAGGAGATCCAAAGGGTCCTCTGCCTCTTCTCAGAGAAGAGAATCCTCTCATGAGAGGAAATGCAGACTGATCAAATTTGAGCAGGCTAAGCTTCAGCTTAAAAGAGAACAGTTAGCATTAGACAGGGAATCCCTGGAGCTTCAGAAAGCTTCAAAGAAATGGGGTCTAGAGATCCCTGGTGGCAGTGATGAAACCCCTAGAGTTAGAGAGAAAGTCCCTGACAATAGGAACCTCCACAAGATTGTGCCCCCCTACCAGAATGGGGATGATATCCACAAATGGATATCTGCTCTTGAAAGGGCCTGTAGAGTACAGTGGGTCCCTGTAGAGCAGTGGGCAGCAATCCTGTGGCTCTCCTTTTCAGATAAAGGTAGAGACAAGCTCCTCTCTGTAAGAGAAGAGGATGCTGATGATTATTATATCTTGAAAGCTGCTTTAATAGATGGGTTTGGCTTAACCACTGATCAATACAGACTTAAGTTCAGAGACACCCAGAAAGCACAGAATCAAGATTGGTTAGACTTTGTGGATTGTGCAACCAAGGCACTGGAAGGTTGGTTAAATGGCAGTAAAGTTAATGATTATCAAGGATTGTATAATCTCATTATGAGGGAGCAGATTCTTAATAATTGTCAAAACCAACTTTTACACCAGCACCTGGTGGACTCTGATCTGACCTCTCCCCAAGAATTGGGAAAGAAGGCAGACAAATGGGTCAGAACCAGGATTAGGCCTAAGAACCAAGTTGGTGACCAGAAGAAGGATTCCACTAAGCCCAAAGAGAAAGGTGGGGATGATAAACAAGACAAGTCCTCTGAAGGGCCCCAAAAACCCAGTGCTGGGGGTGGGTCCCAAAATACTTCCTCTAATAACAAGAAACCATATTGCCATGTGTGTAAGCAACCTGGCCACTGGAAAACTGACTCCAGCTGTCCAAAGAATGGCAATAAAGAGAATGTTCCTCCAAAACCAGCTCCAACACCTCCTGTTACTACTAGTAGTAATCCCCCAGGCGGTGGGAGTGCACCCAAAAATTTAGTTGGGATTTCTTGGGGAACTCAGGGGGACTCTGACCTATCCAGGTCCCCTACTCAAGCAACTATGGTCTGTGATGGTGGCATGGGGTTTGCCAACTTTACCATGAGCCCCAGTATTTTGGGCAGGTACAGACAAGAACCAATAATCAATGGTCAGAAGGCTGTGGCCTATAAGGACACAGGGGCCAGTGTCACCATGGTGACCAAGAGGCTAGTGCCCCTAGATCAGCTTTTACCTGGGTTTAGCTATCAGGTGACCAATATAGATGGAATCAGGACAGATCATCCCATGGCAGTGGTAAATCTCAGCTGGGGAGGGGTCACTGGCCCCAAGAGAGTGGCAGTGTCCCCAAACTTGCCTGTAGATTGTCTACTGGGGAATGATCTAGAAATCTCAGCCTGGGCTGAGGTTGACCACAAGGCCCATTTGAAAATGGTAGGAATCCATGAGAGAGTGGATGAGACCCTGAGGGCCTCACCTCCACCCCAGGAGAAAATAGAAAGAGTGAAGCTTGAAACTATGGATCACTCTACCCAAACAGAGAGCATAGGGGAGGAGGAGCAGTCTTCCCCCCACCAGACTACAGGTAAAGGTCCAGTTTCTCAGGGAACTGATCCTGCCCCTTGTGAAGTAACTGCCCCAGAAGTAGACAGGCTTGGCCTGCCCACCTCTCTGATGGCAGGGGACCCTTCCAAGGTGGTACCCAGTCTGGAGCAGGTATCCTGCCCCTCTCTACCCTGCCTCCGTCAGCCCAGGGCTGTAGAGGTCAGAGAGGTCAGTGGACCCTTATTGGGCCCCTGCCCAGAGGAACCCCCTCATCAACAGATTAGGGACACCCAGCAGAGTAGTTTCAGCCCGGTGAATATTCCTCTACAAACTGAGGGATCCCCCTTCCCCCTAGGTATAGGCGCCCCTCAAATGGATGTTGTTGAGCACAGGGAAACCTGGGGCCTAGCTGCCCCAAACCTTCCAGTGCCCTCCACTATTCCAGCCAAAGGGATCCAACCCCCAGCTGTAGGCAGCCAGAGGTTGACCCTTAGGGCCAGATATGACACAGTCATGGGCAGAAAGGCTTCCTTAGTGGCCAGTGATCTGAGGAGGTTGAGACCAACCCAAGTAGGGTCTCACTTCCAGACTCAGACACCCCACCAGCCCACCTCTGACCCAAAAACCAATACAGGTAATTTCCCTAGACTTTGGAGAAACTCTAGAACCCCTTGGGGTAGGATTTCCCAAGTGGACCATGACACAGGGAGCAACCATGTTAGTACAGGTTCTTCCTTATATGGCCACTCAGGAAATAAAGGCTTATCTGGACAAGGTTAGCCTTATCTCCTTTCGTTTGGGGGGGGGGGGGGGGGGGGTTATGTAGGAGAGTGGAATCTGACTAATGGTTGCCCCCAACTTTTTGCCTGGTATTTAAGTGGTTTTTGACTAGTCTGGCTGGGATCCTGCTATCCAGGACCCCAGCCTATCTGCTTTCTCCCTAAAACTGTTGTGAGTACTCTAGGTACAAACATAATTGGATGCTGGGCATGCCCTACCAGTCCCTTGTAGATGGTACCCTAGGTACCCAGGGCATGGGTCCCCCAGTAGGCCTACCAGGGCTGCAGCACTTATTGTGCCACCCTGGGACAGCCACCCAAACTGACACCACCAGGCCACTACTGTAGCCTGGGTAAGGTGGTGCTAGCACCCCTTACAGGGATGTAGGTACCCTATGTCCCATACCATTACAACACATATACTCTCATAGGTCACCCCTATGGCAGGCCCTGGTAATCCTACAGGGCTGGGTGCTGAGGTATGTGTGAGGGGGGACCCCTACGTGAGTAGGACCTCTCTGCAACCTTCGTAAAACCGTTACTGGGTTGTTTGTAGTGTAGCCATACCATATACTCTAAACCGCATTATAAGTGAATCGCGTCATCGCGATAACTTGAGAATGGCTACACAGAACCATATCGTGTTTGGTGTCAAACATGAAGGAATCATACCCCCAGTCCAGCCATGGGCATGGGGGCACGATTCCCCCTTGCTAGGAGGGTGATATGGGAAAAGCGGTAGATTTTAGACACCAATTTAAAAGTGCACATGTACCACAAAATGGCTACTGTCCGCCACCTACACGACTCTGGCTGGCTGTTGCTGGGGAAAACCTCAGCCTCGCCAGCTGGACAATAGGGCTCCTGTGGCAGGGAGGTGCCAGCACCTCCCCAGACAGGATAATGTGGATTGTAACAGGGTGGGTGCACCAAATGTCCTTTCAGAGTTGCACGTAGGCAGCTGCAGAGCCCCAATTCTGCATACACCGCCTGGAACCGGTTCAGGGGCATCCTGCCCCTCGCCCAGGCGGGAAACACACAAAGGGGAGTGGGTGTAGCCACCCTTTCCCGCCTCTACTCTGATTGGTAGGCTCTATTTTGGACCATCCCCTAATCTTGGGGATATATGGGAATAACGTTGCCCTAGAGCCTTAGATTTGTCCAGAACTTCACAGAACTGACATTCGATGAGCTGCTGCCCAGCTGACTGAAGAAATCTCCCTTGGGATAAAGGAGTTATCCCCCTGCTTGGCAGGCACCTTAAAGACTACAAGATACCCGGTTGGAACTTCGTTGCTCTCACGACCTTCGACGCCTTCCAGCAACCTTGAGGTGGGTCTCCAGTGCATCCCAGCGTCCTGTGAGTGTGCCCAGCAAGTCTGAGCACCCTGGACCACGTGGGTGTCGAGATCCCCGCATACCCCGAGACACCGGCCACCTCTTGTCCAGCACACGACCCCGACCAGTGGGGAAGTTGTGCTTTGGCCCATTTCTGAGCCAACCATCCAGCAGCATTTGTGCCGACTCTCAGCTCCCTGGCCCGCTCCGGTGGCCCGTGGGAGCCCTTTTACGCACTCCATTTTGCTGCCTTCCGCGGTCCCTTGTCTCTCGACTTGTGGGCCCTGACGGAGGACAATCTTCGTTTCCAAGAGTTCCCCTGGTTGCTCCAGGCCTGCTCTACGCTCCCTGCAAAGGAGAGCACCCTCAGACCTCGTGGGTCTGCACCAGCAGCTGCTTTGTTCATCTTGCGTGGGTTGCGGTTGCCAATGCTAGTGGATCCAATCGGGACACTAACACCGCAGCGACCCTCAACCGACGTGGGACAGTCGCCCTCCAGAAGCTGGCCTTCCTTGAAGCCTCCCGGAGCCCGTGACTGCAGAGCCCAGCTGTACCTTCTACACCTGAAGCACCCAACTTCCACGAGCTCCTTGCTGTGAGCTCCCTGGTCACTTTGCTGTGACCCAGACTCTGTCCCCTCTGCTTTCAGGTTCATCTTTATCTTCTCTTCAACTTTAATCTTCACGACTTCAACGACGCTTCCATCTAGCAGCAGTTTGGACTACTTTTCCATAGAAAATCAGCCCGCGACCCGACACCAGAATCGACCTATGCACCCGGCTTCCCTGGGGCAGGTAACAGTGGTACTTCGGTACTCCAGTGGTGGTGGGCTCTCCAAAGCCTTAAGTCTCAAGCCTTAACTTTGTACTGTTGCTAGAAGTGTCCTTAAACTTTAAATATTCAACCGCGACATTCTCCATAGGCTAACATAGCGATCCCGATAGCAGCTCTTTGCACTGCACGCGTCTCTCGTGGGTCCTCTTCCTCTTAACTGTGGGTGGATTCTGAAGGGGCAAGCGATCCTGAATGCCCTAGGCATTGCCTGTAGAATTGTCGTGGTTCTTATACCACTATTTTAGTATATGGTTTGGTCCCTCCCTGGGGCCCATTGATTTCTGTGCTATTTATTGTGTTTATAAATGCTTGTTTGAATTGTAACTTTGCCACTAGCCACATAAAGTGACTGTGGGATTCTGTCTAGAATAAATACATATATTTTATATATATACCTGTGTGGGCTACTCTTTCATTTGGTTATTCAAGAGGTTATTATGGTAAAACAATAAGCTTAACACTCCTTCAAGACTTAGCCTGAAGGCTGCTCTCCACAGCTACCACTAGGATAGCTTTCTTTAAAGGTTGTCTTAAACCTATCATCAATAGGAGTCGAATTGGACTGGTGCAAGGTGTCCCTATAACTAGGAACAGCATATGCCAGGCCAACTTCTTACAGTAGAGGAACCCTCTATAGCGTCTGAGACCTCACTCTTCAAGGCGCCCTCTATAGCACCTGAGACCCCACTCTTCAAGGCATCCTCTGTAGCATCCAAGACCTCACTCTTCAAGCCACCCTCTGTAGCGTCTGAGACCTCTCTCTTAGAGGCACCCTCTGTAGCATCTGAGACCTCACTCGTAGAGGCACCCTCTATAGCGTCTGAGACCTCACTCTTCAAGACACCCTCTGTAGTGTCTGAGCCCTCACTCATCAAGGCGCCCTCTGTAGCGTCTGAGACTCACTCTTCAAGGCACCCTCTGTAGCGTCTGAGACCTCACTCTTCAAGGCACCCTCTGTATTGTATGAGACCTCACTCTTCAAGAGACCCTCTGTAGAGACTGAGACCTCACTCTTCAAGGCTCCAACTGTAGCGTCTTAGACCTCACTCTTCAAGGCACCGTCTGTAGCGTCTGAGACCCCACTCTTCAAGGCGCCCTCTATAGCATCTGAGACCTCACTCTTCAAGGCTCCCTGTGTAGCCTCTGAGACCTCACTCTTCAAGGCACCCTCTGCAGTGTCTGAGACCTCATTGTTCAAGGCACCCTCTGTAGCTACTGAGACCTCACTCTTCAAGGCACTCTCTGTAGTGACTGAGAACTCACTCTTTAAGGCACTCTCTGTGGCGTCTGAGACCTCACTCTTCAAGGCACCATCTGCAGCATCTGACACCTCACTCTTCAAGGTACCCTCTGTAGAGTATGAGACCTCACTCTTCAAGGTACCCTCTATAGCGTCTGAGACCTCACTCTTCAAGAGACCCTCTGTAGAGACTGAGACCTCACTCTTCAAGGCACCCTCTGTAGCGTCTTAGACCTCACTCTTCAAGGCACTCTCTGTAGCGTCTGAGACCTCACTCTTCAAGACACCCTCTGTAGCGACTGACACCTCACTCTTCAAGGCACCCTCTGTAGTGTCTGAGACCTCATTCTTCAAGGCACCCTCTGTAGCGACTGACTCCTCACTCTTCAAGACACCCTCTGTAGTGTCTGAGACCTCTCTCTTCAAGGCGCCCTCTGTAGAGACTGAGACCTCACTCTTCAAGGCTCCCAGTGTAGCCTCTGAGACCTCATTCTTCAAGGCACTCTCTGTAGTGTCTGAGCCCTCACTCATCAAGGCGCCCTCTGTAGCGTCTGAGACCTCACTCTTCAAGGCACCCTCTGTAGTGTCTGAGACCTCACTCTTGAAGGCACCCTCTGTAGCATCTAAGACCTCACTCTTCAAGCCACCCTCTGTAGCATCTGAGACCTCACTCTTCAAGGCGCCCTCTGTAGCGACTGAGACCTCACTCTTCAAGGCGCCCTCTGCAGTGTCTGAGACCTCACTCTTCAAGGCACCCTCTGTGGAGACTGAGATCTGACTCTTCAAGGCGCCCTCTGTAGCGTCTGAGACCTCACTCTTCAAGGCACCCTCTGTAGCTTCTGAGACCTCACTCTTCAAGGTGCCCTCTGTTGAGTCTGAGACCTCACTCTTCAAGGCGCCCTCTATAGCACCTAAGACCCCACTCTTCAAGGGACCCTCTGTAGCGTCCGAGACCTCACTCTTCAAGGCACCCTCTGTAGTGTCTGAGACCACACTCTTCAAGGCACCCTCTGTAGCGACTTAGACCTCACTCTTCAAGACACCCTCTGTTAGACGGACCGGGAGGGTCGGCCGAGGACAAGGGGAGAGGTCTCCGGGGAGAGCCGTCTCCAGCGATCGTACAGACGAGTAACTTCCCCCCCACAGATGTACACCACACAAGGATAAGGTTTAACGTTCTTTATAAGCGATCTCTAGGTACGATAGAATGGTACAAGGAGGTCAGGACTCAGGGGTCCCCTCGATTCTAGTCTCTTGGTTGGGAAAGGGGGTAGCGGGACAGTCTTGTTACCAATCTGGTAGATGCGATGATATGATGGATAGCTCACAATCCTCGAGCTCGGTGTTCTAGATGGACGGGACGCGGCAGCGCCAGCAGGTCCCGGTGAAGGTGGTCGTTACAACGGTCCGCGGCAGCGCCAGCAGGTCCCGACGAAGGTGGTAGTTACAACGGTCTGCGGCAGCGCCAGCAGGTCCCGACGAGGATGGATGATGCAGAAGGCCGCGGCAGCGCCAGCAGGCAGGACGATAGTTCACAAGGCAGGGCTACGGCAGCGCCGGTAGTCCGTCAAGGATGAGTTCTTCACGGTGTCTCTCGACTCCAGGATACAACTGCCTTCCTGCTCTGGAGCTGCCCCAGTTATAGGTCTGGCGCCCTTTGATGTCCGGACCCTCGCACTTGGAGGTCGGGAGGTCCGGGATGAGGGAGTCCAGACACCCAGCAGGGGGGTGGAGCCAGCGCCCGGGGGAGCTGGGGGGCGATCGGCACCTGGCGGGGAAGAGCCATCGACACTTCTTTCTCCCATTGACCTGCCAAGTGGTCCGTTCACCTCCTGGGTGGATGGTGGTGCCGGGGTGTCGGGGCCTGGCCAGGCCCAGGGTTAGGGTCGAGCTGAGGCCACGCGGCCTCGTGGTGCAGTGTCCAAGATGGCGGCCGGGCCGGGCGAGGGAGCCGGTAGTGGTTCGGCCCCATGATACAGAGATGTCCGGGGGCAGGAGTCCCGTCTTGAGACGGGGTGCGGGTTGCTTCTGTGGGTAACACCTGGAGGGCCGGGGCTCGGGCCCTGTCATGCGGGGAGGGAGCAAGCCCTTCATGTGGCCTGTCCAACATGCGTCCCCCACAGCTGAAGGCGGGGAGAGTCACCCATCCTCTTGGGGACTCTCCTCGTCGAGGCGGAAAAAGCGTGACAGGCCATCCGCGTTGGCGTGGTCTTGGCCCGGTCGATGTTCCACAGTGAAGTCCATCCCCTGCAGGGAGATGGACCAACGCAATAGTTTGGGGTTTTCCCCCCGCATCTGCATTAGCCACTGCAGGGGCCGATGATCTGTTTGCACCCGGAAGTGGGTACCGAAGAGATAGGGCTGGAGCTTTTTGAGGGCCCACACCACTGCGAAGGCCTCCCTCTCGATGGTGCTCCAGCGCTGTTCTCGGGCCAGGAGGCGTCTACTGATGAAGGCCACCGGTTGGTCAAGTCCCTCGGAGTTCAACTGGGAGAGGACCGCTCCGATGCCATGGTCAGAGGCATCTGTTTGTACGATGAATTCCCGACTGTAGTCGGGGGCCTGGAGCACAGGGGCAGTGCACATAGCGGCTTTCAGCTTCTCGAAGGCCGCTTGACAGTCTGGGGTCCAGTTGACCTTCTTCGGGTGGTTTTTGGATGTGAGTCCCGTGAGGGGCCCCACAATGCTGCCATAGTCCCTCACGAACCGCCGGTAGTAGCCGGTGAGCCCCAAGAAGGCTCGGACCTCGGTCTGCGTGACTGGAGGCTGCCAGGACTGGAAAGCAGCGATCCTGAGTTGCAGAGGGGCCACCAGACCGCTTCCCACCTGGTGTCCGAGATAGGTCACGGACCCCTGACCAATTTGGCACTTGCTGGCCTTGATTGTGAGGCCGGCCCATTGGAGGGCCTGCAGGACCTCTCGGAGGTGGTGGAGGTGGTCGGACCAGTGGCGGCTGTACACAGCGATATCGTCCAGGTAGGCGGCGCTGAACTCCTCGAGTCCCGCCAAGATCTGGTTCACTAGTCGCTGAAAAGTAGCTGGGGCATTCTTCATGCCGAATGGCATGACTTTGAAGTGGTAGTGGCCATCGGGGGTAGAAAAGGCGGATCGTTCTTGGGCCCGGGGTGTGAGACCGATCTGCCAGTAGTCCGCTGTCAGGTCGAAGATGCTGAGGTAGCGGGCAGCCCCCATACGGTCGATCAGTTCATCCGCTCGGGGGATGGGATGAGCGTCGGTTCGGGTGACAGCATTCAAGCTCCGATAGTCGACGCAGAATCGGAGCTCAGGAGTGGTGCCGGGGGCAGCAGCTTTGGGGACCAGCACGACCGGGCTGGCCCAGGGGCTGTCCGAGGGCTCGATGACCCCGAGCGTGAGCATCTTTGATACCTCCTCTTGGATGCAGGCCCGTACCCGATCTGGTACGCGGTACGCCCGGTGTCTGATAGGGGGACTGTCCCCAGTGTCCACGTCGTGCAAGCACCAGGGGGTGACCCCTGGGGTGAGGGAAAACAAGGTCGCAAACTGCAGCAGGAGGTCCCGGCAGCCTTGCCGCTGTTCCGGGGTGAGGGCATCTGAGAGTCGGACCCCGTCCACGGAACCATCTTTCTCGCGAGTCTTCAGGAGATCAGGGAGAGGCTCGGAGTCTTCTTCCGCTCCACTGTCTGTAGCCATCAGGAGGCTGAGCTCCGAGCGCACAAAGTGGGGTTTGAGTCGGTTGGTGTGGAGGACCCGGAGGGGGTTCCGTGGAGATTCCATATCGATGAGATAGGTGACGGGGCTCTTGAGCTCGACCACTTTGAAGGGCCCCGTCCACTTGTCCTGCAAGGCACATGGTTCGGTGGGGGACATCACCCACACTTGTTGGCCAGGTTCGAATTCGATGGAGGAGGCATTTTGATCGTACCATTTTTTCATGTCCTCCTGACTGGCCTCAAGGTTCGCTTTCGCCATTTCTCTGAATCGCCTGGTCTGATTGCGTAGGGTCAGGAGGTACTTGAAGACGTCTGGAGGGGTCTTTAGGGGGGCCATCTCCCAACCTTCTTTGACTAGGCTGAGGGGCCCTCGTACAGGGTGCCTGTACAAGAGTTCGAAAGGCTAAAGCCGAGGGACTTCTGGGGGACTTCTCGATATGCGAAGAGGAGGCACGGAAGTAGTACATCCCACTGGCGACGGAGGGGCTCTTCCAACCCCCCAATCATTCCCTTGAGCGTGCGGTTGAACCGCTCGACTAGTCCGTTTCCTTGAGGGTGATAGGGGGTCGTGAATCGGTAGGTGACCCCGCACTGTTGCCAGAGGGACTTCATATATTTCGAAATAAAGTTTGTGCCTCTGTCGCTGACGACTTCTCGGGGGAAGCCCACCCGGGAGAAGATCCCCATTAAGGCCCGGCCGACCACCTGGGCTGTTACAGTTCGCAGGGGCACAGCCTCGGGGTAGCGGGTGGCGTGGTCCACCAGTACCAGGATGAACCGATGTCCTTGTGCTGTACGGGGGTCCAGGGGCCCCACAATGTCTATTCCCACCCTCTCGAACGGGGTGGTGACAACTGGGAAGGGTTGCAGAGGTGCTTTGAGTTTGCGGCCGCTCTTCCCGCTGGCCTGGCACGTGGGGCAGGACCGGCAGTGGTTGAGGACGTCGTTTCTCATCTTTGGCCAGAAAAAGTGGGTCACCAGGCGACTGTAGGTTTTGTCCTGGCCCAGGTGTCCAGCCAGAGGGACATCGCGGGCCAAATTTAACAGGAAGTCTCTAAAACGGAGGGGCACCACCAGCACTCGACTGGCCCCTAACTCTGCGATTCTCTGTTCACTGTACAATAGGTCGTTGTCCCAATAGATCCAATGGGCTCCGGTGGTGTCCCCTGCGCTCTGGGCGAGGGCTTGCTGGCGGAGTCCCTCGAGGGAGGGACAGGTCTTCTGTTCTTGACGGAACTGTTCCTGGGTGGGCCCCCCTTCTTGACGCCACTGAGCCAGGTCGGGAAGGTCCTGGGGCTGAGCGAGCCCTTCGGGGGTTTGCTCTGGGGGGTCGGTATGGTCGGTGTCCTCTACTGGAGCGATCGGGGGAGGAGGTGCTGGCCATTCTGGTTCTTCTGGTCGGGGGATGGCACGGGCGGCCATGGACCGGGTGGTTACGCACGCCCAGTCCGGGAGGCCCAACATCCCCAGGTGCTCTCTTCTTTCTACGGCGGCCCACGGGGAACTCTCGAGATCATTCCCCAGGAGACAGTCCACGGGGGCATCATCTCGGACCGTCACCTTCAACATGCCGGAGACTCCTCCCCATTCGAAGGGGACGCAGGCCATCCGACATAGACTCTCCGAATTGTCGGCTGAACGGACGGGGCAGAGAATGTTCGGCAGGATCTGCTCTGGGTTCACCAGGTGACAGCGGACGGCCGTCACACTGGCCCCCTTGTCACGTAGTGCTTCGGCCCGGCGTCCATTAATGTTCACCCACTGACTATATTTTCTGGTGTTGGCGGGTAGTGGAGCCCGCGGGACCATGTCTCTTCCCCCTAGGCACGCTAGAACCATGGCGGCCGGTTCCCACTCTTGTTGTTCCTGTTCGCATTCTTCCTGTTCTTCGGAGATTTGTTCTCCCCCCAGGGCGGCGGCAGCTACCTGGCGGGGTCTCGGAGTTTGGTTCTGTGGACAGTTCGGGTCATTGGCGTAGTGGCCGACTCGCTGGCATCGGTGACACGTGACATTGGCTCGGAACCCCGGGCGCATCGGGGGGTTGCCCCGGCTGGCCGGGGGCAGGGTGCTGGCAGCGGGAGCGGCCGGGACGGTGTCTCTTCCTCGTCCCTGGCCTCCTCCTCCTCCTCGGGGACGGTGCTGACCTTGATTGTTCCGGTTCTGTTCGTGCGGCCCTCTCCGGCCTACTCGGGTGCTTTCCCACCGGTCAGCTTCGGCGGCGAGTTGCCGTGGGTCAGTCAATTTACTGTCGAGGAGGTGCTGCCTGAGCTCGATGAAGCAGTTGTTAGAGAGGTGCTCCCACACCATGAGATTAAAAAGTTGCTCGTAGGTCGTTACGTGGCTTCCCTTGATCCAACCCTCGAAGGCTCGGCTGAAATAGTTGACATATTCCACCCAAGTTGTACCCGGGATCCGGGTGCAGTCTCGGAACCTCTGGCGGTACATTTCGGGTGTGAGCCCATATCGGGTGAGGAGGGCAGCCTTCATGTGGTCATAGGATGACATCAGATGGTCTGGGAGCTGTAACAGGGCGTCGCGGCCTTCATTGACGAACCTCCCCCATAGACCGGCTCCCCAGTCACTTCGATCGATCCGGTGGGAGGTCATGGCGATCTCGTAGGCCTTGAACCACTGTTGTATGTCATCCTCTCGGAAATACTCACGAACGACATCCTTGGGGATGTGGACTTTCTTTTCTGTCGCTCCTGGGGTGCGCGGTTGCTCGGGCACCTCCAGTTCTTTGTTCTGCTTCCGTAGGTCTATTTCTGCCAGTTTGCGCTCGTGTTCGTACGCTAATCTCTTTTCTTCGAGCTCTCTCTGCCTCTGTTTTTCTTCCCGTTCTTCTCGGAGCCGCAGATGTTCTAGGTTCAGTTTTTGTTCGGCTAATTTTAGTTCACCGTCCATTTTGAGCCGTGCCATTTCTAACTCATGTAGTCTGTTTTTTTCTCTCTCTTGGATCTCTTGCTGCGAGAGGCCCGTTCTTCGCTCCTCGGGAGCCGTGGTCTTCCTCTCTGATGCTGCAATGTTTTGGTCCGGGGGTCTGGCGGCCCCGGTTTCTGCCCACGACTCAATGGCGTGCTTGAAATCGTCTTTAGTACTCAGACCGGTGGTAGCAATGCCTAGTTCAATGCAGAATTGTTTCAACTCACGATGGCTGTACTCTTCCAATTTCTCCATTTGGAATTTCTCGGTGGATCCGCTCTCTTTGGTTGTCATTGTGGTTTCGTCGTGGGGTGAGCTACTCTCTGTACGATTACGCGTTGATTCGGATCGCGCCGCTGGCCACCAATGTTAGACGGACCGGGAGGGTCGGCCGAGGACAAGGGGAGAGGTCTCCGGGGAGAGCCGTCTCCAGCGATCGTACAGACGAGTAACTTCCCCCCCACAGATGTACACCACACAAGGATAAGGTTTAACGTTCTTTATAAGCGATCTCTAGGTACGATAGAATGGTACAAGGAGGTCAGGACTCAGGGGTCCCCTCGATTCTAGTCTCTTGGTTGGGAAAGGGGGTAGCGGGACAGTCTTGTTACCAATCTGGTAGATGCGATGATATGATGGATAGCTCACAATCCTCGAGCTCGGTGTTCTAGATGGACGGGCCGCGGCAGCGCCAGCAGGTCCCGGTGAAGGTGGTCGTTACAACGGTCCGCGGCAGCGCCAGCAGGTCCCGACGAAGGTGGTAGTTACAACGGTCCGCGGCAGCGCCAGCAGGTCCCGACGAGGATGGATGATGCAGAAGGCCGCGGCAGCGCCAGCAGGCAGGACGATAGTTCACAAGGCAGGGCTACGGCAGCGCCGGTAGTCCGTCAAGGATGAGTTCTTCACGGTGTCTCTCGACTCCAGGATACAACTGCCTTCCTGCTCTGGAGCTGCCCCAGTTATAGGTCTGGCGCCCTTTGATGTCCGGACCCTCGCACTTGGAAGTCGGGAGGTCCGGGATGAGGGAGTCCAGACACCCAGCAGGGGGGTGGAGCCAGCGCCCGGGGGAGCTGGGGGGCGATCGGCACCTGGCGGGGGAGAGCCATCGACACTTCTTTCTCCCATTGACCTGCCAAGTGGTCCGTTCACCTCCTGGGTGGATGGTGGTGCCGGGGTGTCGGGGCCTGGCCAGGCCCAGGGTTAGGGTCGAGCTGAGGCCACGCGGCCTCGTGGTGCAGTGTCCAAGATGGCGGCCGGGCCGGGCGAGGGAGCCGGTAGTGGTTCGGCCCCATGATACAGAGATGTCCGGGGGCAGGAGTCCCGTCTTGAGACGGGGTGCGGGTTGCTTCTGTGGGTAACACCTGGAGGGCCGGGGCTCGGGCCCTGTCATGCGGGGAGGGAGCAAGCCCTTCATGTGGCCTGTCCAACACCCTCTGTAGTGTCTGAGACCTCACTCTTCAAGGCACCCTCTGTAGGATCTGAGACCTCACTCTTCAAGGCGCCCTCTGTAGCCTCTGAGAGCTCACTCTTAGAAATGAAATGAAATCAGACTTATACCGCGCAACTTAGCCCAATGGGCGTCAAGGCGCCTAACCGAGATAAAATCAGCAAAATGAGTAACAGTTGCTTATTGATAGGCTTTAGCAAAATACCATGTTTTGAGTGCTTTCTTATAGAGAATCATGGAAGGTAGGACTTTCATCTCTAGTGGAAGGGCGTTCCACAACCGAGGAGCCACGTTGGAGAAAGCCCTACTTCCCCATCTGACTTTCTTGAAGCGGGGGACCACCAGTAGGTTCATCTCTGCAGAACGAAGAGATCTGCTGGGTAAATACCGAGTTAAAAGAGAACCCAGAGCATTAGAGGGAGTAGCCCTTAAAGCTCCAAACACCAAAATTAGCATTTTGAAGGAGATCCTATACTGGATAGGGAGCCAGTGTAGGCTTTTCCTTGCTAAGGTGGCCGATGAGTCAATAGGTGCCGCTAAGACAAATCTGGCAGCAGCATTTTGCACCACCTGGAGGCGCTGAATAAGGCCCTTGTTGATTTCCGCATAAAGAGTGTTACAATAGTCTAGTCTAGATCCGACCAGTGCCACCACGATCTGCATACGAGACTGAGGGGAAAGATAGTATACGATTCTCCTAAGAATCTTGATGACCCCCCAGCAGGTGGCAACTGTTCTATTCACCTGGAGAGTCATAGACAGTTAGGTGTCAAATATGACACCCAAGTTCCTGGCCGAGTGGGATGGAATAGGGCAGGTACCCAAAGAGGGGGGCCACCACTCATTAGACCAACAATCCTGATCCTTCCCAAAAATCAGGACTTCGGTCTTATCACCGTTCAACTTCAAGGAATTATGGATCATCCATTCGGAGACTGCTTGCATGCAGCTCCTAAAGTTGAATGCCGATAGATCCTTCGAGTGGGCCAGGGACACCATAATTTGGGTGTAATCAGCGTATGACACAACTTCCATCCCCTGCGATTTCACTAGCCTTGCCAGAGGGGCCACATAGATATTAAACAGGGTCGGGCTCAGAGCCGACCCCTGTGGGACCCCACATCGCAAGACTTTAGCAGGGGAAAGAAAGTCACCAAGCTTGACCCTCTGCTCCCTTTGAACTAAAAAGGAGGACAGAAGACTCAAGGCAGTGCCCCCAACCCCCAGCTCCCTCAGACGTGATGTTAAAGTCGAGGGAGAGAGGGTATCGAATGCCGCCGTGAGATCTAAAAGGACCAAGACACTGGTCTGACCCTGATCCACCTTCATTCGGATATTATTTGTCACCATGGTAAGCGCCGATTCGGTGCTATGGCACCTCCTAAAGCCATGCTGGGAGTCATCTAGATATCCAGAAGCATCTAGAGGCACCCTCTATAGCGTCTGAGACCTCACTCTTCAAGGAACCCTCTGTGGAGACTGAGATCTGACTCTTCAAGGCGGCCTCTGTAGCGTCTGAGACCTCACTCTTCAAGGCACCCTCTGTAGCTTCTGAGACCTCACTCTTCAAGGTGCCCTCTGTAGAGTCTGAGACCTCACTCTTCAAGGTGCCCTCTGTAGAGTCTGAGACCTCACTCTTTAAGGCGCTCTCTATAGCACCTAAGACCCCACTCTTCAAGGGACCCTCTGTAGTGTCTGAGACCACACGCTTCAAGGCACCCTCTGTGGCGACTTAGACCTCACTCTTCAAGACACCCTCTGTAGTGTCTGAGACCTCACTCTTCAAGGCACCCTCTGTAGTGTCTGAGCCCTCACTCTTCAAGGCACCCTCTGTAGTGACTGAGAACTCACTCTTTAAGGCACTCTCTGTGGCGTCTGAGACCTCACTCTTCAAGGCACCATCTGCAGCGTCTGAGACCTCACTCTTCAAGGTACCCTCTGTAGAGTATGAGACCTCACTCTTCAAGGTACCCTCTATAGCGTCTGAGACCTCACTCTTCAAGAGACCCTCTGTAGAGACTGAGACCTCACTCTTCAAGGCACCCTCTGTAGCGTCTTAGACCTCACTCTTCAAGGCACTCTCTGTAGCGTCTGAGACCTCACTCTTCAAGACACCCTCTGTAGCGACTGACACCTCACTCTTCAAGGCACCCTCTGTAGTGTCTGAGACCTCATTCTTCAAGGCACCCTCTGTAGCGACTGACTCCTCACTCTTCAAGACACCCTCTGTAGTGTCTGAGACCTCTCTCTTCAAGGCGCCCTCTGTAGAGACTGAGACCTCACTCTTCAAGGCTCACTTTGTAGCCTCTGAGACCTCATTCTTCAAGGCACTCTCTGTAGTGTCTGAGCCCTCACTCAT
Organism: Triturus cristatus; assembly: GCF_964204655.1. Classification (NCBI taxonomy): domain Eukaryota; kingdom Metazoa; phylum Chordata; class Amphibia; order Caudata; family Salamandridae; genus Triturus; species Triturus cristatus. Next base: position 567,073,476 of record NC_140579.1, on the reverse strand, counting down.
CAAGTCGCCCTCTGTAGTGTCTGAGACCTCACTCTTCAAGGCACCCTCTGTAGTGTCTGAGACCTCACTCTTGAAGGCACCATCTGTAGCATCTAAGACCTCACTCTTCAAGGCACCCTCTGTAGCATCTGAGACCTCACTCTTCAAGGCGCCCTCTGTAGCGACTGAGACCTCACTCTTCAAGGCGCCCTCTGCAGTGTCTGAGACCTCACTCTTCAAGGCACCCTCTGTGGAGACTGAGATCTGACTCTTCAAGGCGCCCTCTGTAGCGTCTGAGACCTCACTCTTCAAGGCACCCTCTGTAGCTTCTGAGACCTCACTCTTCAAGGTGCCCTCTGTAGAGCATGAGACCTCACTCTTCAAGGCGCCCTCTATAGCACCTAAGACCCCACTCTTCAAGGGACCCTCTGTAGCGTCCGAGACCTCACTCTTCAAGGCACCCTCTGTAGTGTCTGAGACCTCACTCTTCAAGGCACCCTCTGTAGCGACTAAGACCTCACTCTTGAAGACACCCTCTGTAGTGTCTGAGGCCTCACTCTTCAAGGCACCATCTGTAGGATCTGAGACCTCACTCTTCAAGGCGCCCTCTGTAGCCTCTGAGACCTCACTCTTAGAGGCACCCTCTATAGCGCCTGAGACCTCGCTCTTCAAGGCACCCTCTGTAGCATCCAAGACCTCACTCTTCAAGCCACCCTCTGTAGCATCTGAGACCTCTCTCTTCAAGGCACCCTCTGTAGCATCTGAGACCTCACTCTTAGAGGCACCCTCTATAGCGTCTGAGACCTCACTCTTCAAGCCACCCTCTGTAGCATCCAAGACCTCACTCTTCAAGCCACCCTCTGTAGCGTCTGAGACCCCACTCTTCAAGGCACCCTCTGTAGCGTCTGAGACCTCACTCTTCAAGGCACCCTCTGCAGCATCTGAGACCTCACTCTTCAAGCCACCCTCTGTAGCATCCAAGACCTCACTCTTCAAGCCACCCTCTGTAGCGTCTGAGACCTCTCGCTTCAAGGTACCCTCTGTAGCATCTGAGACCTCACTCTTAGAGGCACCCTCTATAGCGTCTGAGACCTCACTCTTCAAGCCACCCTCTGTAGCATCCAAGACCTCACTCTTCAAGCCACCCTCTGTAGCGTCTGAGACCCCACTCTTCAAGGCACCCTCTGCAGCGTCTGAGACCTCACTCTTCAAGCCACCCTCTGTAGTGTCTGAGACCTCACTCTTTATGTCACCCTCTGTAGGATCTGAGACCTCACTCTTCAAGGCGCCCTCTGTAGCATCTGAGACCTCACTCTTAGAGGCACCCTCTATAGCGTCTGAGACCTCACTCTTCAAGGCACCCTCTGTAACGTCTGAGACCTCACTCTTCAAGGCACTCTCTGTTGTTTCTGAGCCCTCACTCTTCAAGGCACCATCTGCAGCGTCTGAGACCCCACTCTTCAAGGTATCCTCTTTATCGTCTGAGACCTCACTCTTCAAGCCACCCTCTGTAGAGTATGAGACCTCACTCTTCAAGGCACCCTCTGTAGCATCTGAGACCTCACTCTTAGAGGCACCCTCTGTAGCATCTGAGACCACACTCTTCAAGGCACCCTCTGTAGCATCCAAGACCTCACTCTTCAAGCCACCCTCTGTAGCGTCTGAGACCTCTCTCTTCAAGGCACCCTCTGTAGTTTCTGAGACCTCACTCTTCAAGGCACCCTCTGTAGCGACGGACACCTCACTCTTCAAGGCACCCTCTGTAGCATCCAAGACCTCACTCTTCAAGGCGCCCTCTGTAGCGACTGAGACCTCACTCTTCAAGGCACCCTCTATAGCGTCTGAGACCTCTCTCTTAGAGGCACCCTCTGTAGCATCTGAGACCTCACTCTTCAAGGCACCCTCTGTAGCATCCAAGACCTCACTCTTCAAGCCACCCTCCGTAGCTTCTGAGACCTCTCTCTTAGAGGCACCCTCTGTAGCATCTGAGACCTCACTCTTAGAGGCACCCTCTATAGCATCTGAGACCTCACTCTTCAAGGCACCCTCTGTAGCGACTGAGACCTCACTCTTCAAGGCGCCCTCTGTAGAGACTGAGACCTCACTCTTCAAGGGACCCTCTGTAGTATCTGAGACCTCACTCTTCAAGGCACCCTCTGTAGTGTCTGAGACCTCACTCTTCAAGGCACCCTCTGTAGTGTCTGAGACCTCACTCTTCAAGGCACCCTCTATAGCACCTGAGACCCCTCTCTTCAAGGCACCCTCTGTAGCATCCAAGACCTCATTCTTCAAGCCACCCTCTGTGGCGTCTGAGATCTCTCTCTTAGAGGCACCCTCTGTAGCATCTGAGACCTCACTCGTAGAGGCACCCTCTATAGCGTCTGAGACCTCACTTTCAAGGCGCCCTCTATAGCACCTGAGACCCCACTCTTCAAGGCACACTCTGTAGCATCCAAGACCTCACTCTTCAAGCCACCCTCTGTAGCGTCTGAGACCTCTCTTTTAGAGGCACCCTCTGTAGCATCTGAGACCTCACTCGTAGAGGCACCCTCTATAGCGTCTGAGACCTCACTCTTCAAGACACCCTCTGTAGTGTCTGAGCCCTCACTCATCAAGACACCCTCTGCAGCGTTTGAGACCTCACTCTTTGGGCACCCTCTCTAGCGTCTGAGACCTCATTCTTCAAGGCGCCCTCTGTAGCGACTGAGACCTCACTCTTCAAGGGACCCTCTGTAGTATCTGAGACCTCACTCTTCAAGGCACCCTCTGTAGTGTCTGAGACCTCACTCTTCAAGGCACCCTCTGTAGTGTCTGAGACCTCACTCTTGAAGGCACCCTCTATAGCACCTGAGACCCCTCTCTTCAAGGCACCCTCTGTAGCATCCAAGACCTCACTCTTCAAGCCACCCTCTGTAGCGTCTGAGATCTCTCTCTTAGAGGCACCCTCTGTAGCATCTTAGACCTCACTCGTAGAGGCACAGTCTATAGCGTCTGAGACCTCACTCTTCAAGGCGCCCTCTATAGCACCTGAGACCCCACTCTTCAAGGCACCCTCTGTAGCATCCAAGACCTCACTCTTCAAGCCACCCTCTGTAGCGTCTGAGACCTCTCTCTTAGAGGCACCCTCTGTAGCATCTGAGACCTCACTCGTAGAGGCACCCTCTATAGCGTCTGAGACCTCACTCTTCAAGACACCCTCTGTAGTGTATGAGCCCTCACTCATCAAGGCGCCCTCTGTAGCGTCTGAGACCTCACTCTTCAAGGCACCCTCTGTAGCGTTTGAGACCTCACTCTTTGGGCACCCTCTCTAGAGTCTGAGACCGCTCTCTTCAAGGCACTCTCTGTAGCGACTGAGACCTCACTCTTCAAGGTACCCTCTGTAGAGTATGAGACCTCACTCTTCAAGAGACCCTCTGTAGAGACTGAGACCTCACTCTTCAAGGCACCAACTGTAGCGTCTTAGACCTCACTCTTCAAGGCACCCTCTGTAGCGTCTGAGACCCCACTCTTCAAGGCACCCTCTGCAGTGTCTGAGACCTCATTCTTCAAGGCACCCTCTGTAGCTACTGAGACCTCACTCTTCAAGGCACTCTCTGTAGTGTCTGAGCCCTCACTCTTCAAGGCACCCTCTGTAGTGACTGAGAACTCACTCTTTAAGGCACTCTCTGTGGCGTCTGAGACCTCACTCTTCAAGGCAACATCTGCAGCGTCCGAGACCTCACTCTTCAAGGTACCCTCTGTAGAGTATGAGACCTCACTCTTCAATGTACCCTCTATAGCGTCTGAGACCTCACTCTTCAAGAGACCCTCTGTAGAGACTGAGACCTCACTCTTCAAGGCACCCTCTGTAGCGTCTTAGACCTCACTCTTCAAGGGACTCTCTGTAGCGTCTGAGACCTCACTCTTCAAGGCACCCTCTGTAGTGTCTAAGACCTCATTCTTCAAGGCACCCTCTGTAGCGACTGACACCTCACTCTTCAAGGCACCCTCTGTAGCATCCAAGACCTCACTCTTCAAGGCGCCCTCTGTAGCGACTGAGACCTCACTCTTCAAGGCACCCTCTGTAGCATCTGAGACCTCTCTCTTAGAGGCACCCTCTGTAGCATCTGAGACCTCACTCTTCAAGGCACCCTCTGTAGCATCCAAGACCTCACTCTTCAAGCCACCCTCCGTAGCGTCTGAGACCTCTCTCTTAGAGGCACCCTCTGTAGCAGCTGAGACCTCACTCTTAGAGGCACCCTCTATAGCGTCTGAGACCTCACTCTTCAAGGCACCCTCTGTAGCGACTGAGACCTCACTCTTCAAGGCGCCCTCTGTAGAGACTGAGACCTCACTCTTCAAGGCTCCCTGTGTAGCCTCTGAGACCTCACTCTTCAAGGCACTCTCTGTAGTGTCTGAGCCCTCACTCATCAAGGCGCCCTCTGTAGCGTCTGAGACCTCACTCTTAGAGGCACCCTCTGTAGCATCTGAGACCTCACTCTTCAAGGCACCCTCTGTAGCATCCAAGACCTCACTCTTCAAGCCACCCTCCGTAGCGTCTGAGACCTCTCTCTTAGAGGCACCCTCTGTAGCAGCTGAGACCTCACTCTTAGAGGCACCCTCTATAGCGTCTGAGACCTCACTCTTCAAGGCACCCTCTGTAGCGACTGAGACCTCACTCTTCAAGGCGCCCTCTGTAGAGACTGAGACCTCACTCTTCAAGGCTCCCTGTGTAGCCTCTGAGACCTCACTCTTCAAGGCACTCTCTGTAGTGTCTGAGCCCTCACTCATCAAGGCGCCCTCTCTAGCGTCTGAGACCTCACTCTTCAAGGCACCCTCTGCAGCGTTTGAGACCTCACTCTTTGGGCACCCTCTCTAGCGTCTGAGACCTCATTCTTCAAGGCGCCCTCTGCAGCGACTGAGACCTCACTCTTCAAGGGACCCTCTGTAGTATCTGAGACCTCACTCTTCAAGGCACCCTCTATAGCACCTGAGACCCCTCTCTTCAAGGAACCCTCTGTAGCATCCAAGACCTCACTCTTCAAGCCACCCTCTGTAGCGTCTGAGACCTCTCTCTTAGAGGCACCCTCTGTAGCATCTGAGACCTTACTCGTAGAGGAACCCTCTATAGCGTCTGAGACCTCACTCTTCAAGGCGTCCTCTATAGCACCTGAGACCCCACTCTTCAAGGCACCCTCTGTAGCATCCAAGACCTCACTCTTCAAGCCACCCTCTGTAGCGTCTGAGACCTCTCTCTTAGAGGCACCCTCTGTAGCATCTGAGACCTCACACGTAGAGGCACCCTCTATAGTGTCTGAAACCTCACTCTTCAAGACACCCTCTGTAGTGTCTGAGCCCTCACTCATCAAGGCGCCCTCTGTAGCATCTGAGACCTCACTCTTCAAGGCACCCTCTGTAGCGTTTGAGACCTCACTCTTTGGGCACCCTCTCTAGAGTCTGAGACCGCTCTCTTCAAGGCACTCTCTGTAGCCACTGAGACCTCACTCTTCAAGGTACCCTCTGTAGAGTATGAGACCTCACTCTTCAAGAGACCCTCTGTAGAGACTGAGACCTCACTCTTCAAGGCTCCAACTGTAGCGTCTTAGACCTCACTCTTCAAGGCACCCTCTGTAGCGTCTGAGACCCCACTCTTCAAGGCGCCCTCTATAGCATCTGAGACCTCACTCTTCAAGGCTCCCTGTGTAGCCTCTGAGACCTCACTCTTCAAGGCACCCTCTGCAGTGTCTGAGACCTCATTCTTCAAGGCACCCTCTGTAGCTACTGAGACCTCACTCTTCAAGGCACTCTCTGTAGTGTCTGAGCCCTCACTCTTCAAGGCACCCTCTGTAGTGACTGAGAACTCCCTCTTTAAGGCACTCTCTGTGGCGTCTGAGACCTCACTCTTCAAGGCACCATCTGCAGCGTCTGAGACCTCACTCTTCAAGGTACCCTCTGTAGAGTATAAGACCTCACTCTTCAAGGTACCCTCTATAGCGTCTGAGACCTCACTCTTCAAGAGACCCTCTGTAGAGACTGAGACCTCACTCTTCAAGGCACCCTCTGTAGCGTCTTAGACCTCACTCTTCAAGGCACTCTCTGTAGCGTCTGAGACCTCACTCTTCAAGACACCCTCTGTAGCGACTGACACCTCACTCTTCAAGGCACCCTCTGTAGTGTCTGAGACCTCATTCTTCAAGGCACCCTCTGTAGCGACTGACTCCTCACTCTTCAAGACACCCTCTGTAGTGTCTGAGACCTCTCTCTTCAAGGCGCCCTCTGTAGAGACTGAGACCTCACTCTTGAAGGCTCCCTGTGTAGCTTCTGAGACCTCATTCTTCAAGGCACTCTCTGTAGTGTCTGAGCCCTCACTCATCAAGGCGCCCTCTGTAGCGTCTGAGACCTCACTCTTCAAGGCACCCTCTGTAGTGTCTGAGACCTCACTCTTCAAGGCACCCTCTGTAGCATCTGAGACCTCACTCTTCAAGGCGCCCTCTGTAGCGACTGAGACCTCACTCTTCAAGGCGCCCTCTGCAGTGTCTGAGACCTCACTCTTCAAGGCACCCTCTGTGGAGACTGAGATCTGACTCTTCAAGGCGCCCTCTGTAGCGTCTGAGACCTCACTCTTCAAGGCACCCTCTGTAGCTTCTGAGACCTCACTCTTCAAGGCACCCTCTGTAGCTTCTGAGACCTCACTCTTCAAGGTGCCCTCTGTAGAGTCTGAGACCTCACTCTTCAAGGCGCCCTCTATAGCACCTAAGACCCCACTCTTCAAGGGACCCTCTGTAGCTTCCGAGACCTCACTCTTCAAGGCACCCTCTGTAGTGTCTGAGACCACACTCTTCAAGGCACCCTCTGTAGCGACTTAGACCTCACTCTTCAAGACACCCTCTGTAGTGTCTGAGACCTCACTCTTCAAGGCACCCTCTGTAGGATCTAAGACCTCACTCTTCAAGGCACCCTCTGTAGCCTCTGAGAGCGCACTCTTAGAGGCACCCTCTATAGCGTCTGAGACCTCACTCTTCAAGGCACCCTCTGTGGAGACTGAGATCTGACTCTTCAAGGCGCCCTCTGTAGCGTCTGAGACCTCACTCTTCAAGGCACCCTCTGTAGCTTCTGAGACCTCACTCTTCAAGGTGCCCTCTGTAGAGTCTGAGACCTCACTCTTCAAGGCGCCCTCTATAGCACCTAAGACCCCACTCTTCAAGGGACCCTCTGTAGTGTCTGAGACCACACTCTTCAAGGCACCCTCTGTAGCGACTTAGGCCTCACTCTTCAAGACACCCTCTGTAGTGTCTGAGACCTCACTCTTCAAGGCACCCTCTGTAGTGTCTGAGACCTCACTCTTCAAGGCACCCTCTGTAGTGTCTGAGCCCTCACTCTTCAAGGCACCCTCTGTAGTGACTGAGAACTCACTCTTTAAGGCACTCTCTGTGGCGTCTGAGACCTCACTCTTCAAGGCACCATCTGCAGCTTCTGAGACCTCACTCTTCAAGGCACCCTCTGTAGCGTCTTAGACCTCACTCTTCAAGGCACTCTCTGTAGCGTCTGAGACCTCACTCTTCAAGACACCCTCTGTAGCGACTGACACCTCACTCTTCAAGGCACCCTCTGTAGTGTCTGAGACCTCATTATTCAAGACACCCTCTGTAGTGTCTGAGACCTCTCTCTTCAAGGCGCCCTCTGTAGAGACTGAGACCTCACTCTTCAAGGCTCCCTGTGTAGCCTCTGAGACCTCATTCTTCAAGGCACTCTCTGTAGTGTCTGAGCCCTCATTCATCAAGTCGCCCTCTGTAGCGTCTGAGACCTCACTCTTCAAGGCACCCTCTGTAGTGTCTGAGACCTCACTCTTGAAGGCACCATCTGTAGCATCTAAGACCTCACTCTTCAAGGCACCCTCTGTAGCATCTGAGACCTCACTCTTCAAGGCGCCCTCTGTAGCGACTGAGACCTCACTCTTCAAGGCGCCCTCTGCAGTGTCTGAGACCTCACTCTTCAAGGTGCCCTCTGTAGAGTCTGAGACCTCACTCTTCAAGGCGCCCTCTGTAGCTTCTGAGACCTCACTCTTCAAGGCACCCTCTGTAGCTTCTGAGACCTCACTCTTCAAGGTGCCCTCTGTAGAGTCTGAGACCTCACTCTTCAAGGCGCCCTCTATAGCACCTAAGACCCCACTCTTCAAGGGACCCTCTGTAGCGTCCGAGACCTCACTCTTCAAGGCACCCTCTGTAGCTTCTGAGACCTCACTCTTCAAGGTGCCCTCTGTAGAGTCTGAGACCTCACTCTTCAAGGCGCCCTCTATAGCACCTAAGACCCCACTCTTCAAGGGACCCTCTGTAGCGTCCGAGACCTCACTCTTCAAGGCACCCTCTGTAGTGTCTGAGACCTCACTCTTGAAGGCACCCTCTGTAGCATCTAAGACCTCACTCTTCAAGGCACCCTCTGTAGCATCTGAGACCTCACTCTTCAAGGCGCCGTCTGTAGCGACTGAGACCTCACTATTCAAGGCGCCCTCTGCAGTGTCTGAGACCTCACTCTTCAAGGCACCCTCTGTGGAGACTGAGATCTGACTCTTCAAGGCGCCCTCTGTAGTGTCTGAGACCTCACTCTTCAAGGCACCCTCTGTAGCTTCTGAGACCTCACTCTTCAAGGTGCCCTCTGTAGAGTCTGAGACCTCACTCTTCAAGGCGCCCTCTTTAGCACCTAAGACCCCACTCTTCAAGGGACCCTCTGTAGCGTCCGAGACCTCACTCTTCAAGGCACCCTCTGTAGTGTCTGAGACCACACTCTTCAAGGCACCCTCTGTAGCGACTTAGACCTCACTCTTCAAGACACCCTCTGTAGTGTCTGAGACCTCACTCTTCAAGGCACCCTTTGTAGGATCTGAGACCTCACTCTTCAAGGCGCCCTCTGTAGCATCTGAGACCTCTCTCTTCAAGGCACCCTCTGTAGCATCTGAGACCTCACTCTTAGAGGCAGCCTCTATAGCGTCTGAGACCTCACTCTTCAAGCCACCCTCTGTAGAATCCAAGACCTCACTCTTCAAGCCACCATCTGTAGCGTCTGAGACCCCACTCTTCAAGGCACCCTCTGTAGCGTCTCAGACCTCACTCTTCAAGGCACCCTCTGCAGCATCTGAGACCTCACTCTTCAAGCCACCCTCTGTAGCATCCAAGACCTCACTCTTCAAGCCACCCTCTGTAGCGTCTGAGACCTTTCTCTTCAAGGCACCCTCTGTAGCATCTGAGACCTCACTCTTAGAGGCACCCTCTATAGCGTCTGAGACCTCACTCTTCAAGCCACCCTCTGTAGCATCCAAGACCTCACTCTTCAAGCCACCCTCTGTAGCGTCTGAGACCCCACTCTTCAAGGCACCCTCTGAGGCGTCTGAGACCTCACTCTTCAAGCCACCCTCTGTAGTGTCTGAGACCTCACTCTTTAAGTCACCCTCTGTAGGATCTGAGACCTCACTCTTCAAGGCGCCCTCTGTAGCATCTGAGACCTCACTCTTAGAGGCACCCTCTATAGCATCTGAGACCTCACTCTTCAAGGCTCCCTCTGTAACGTCTGAGACCTCACTCTTCAAGGCACTCTCTGTTGTGTCTGAGCCTTCACTCTTCAAGGCACCATCTGCAGCGTCTGAGACCCCACTCTTCAAGGCATCCTCTATATCGTCTGAGACCTCACTCTTCAAGCCACCCTCTGTAGAGTATGAGACCTCACTCTTCAAGGCACCCTCTGTAGCATCTGAGACCTCACTCTTAGAGGCACCCTCTGTAGCATCTGAGACCACACTCTTCAAGGCACCCTCTGTAGCATCCAAGACCTCACTCTTCAAGCCACCCTCTGTAGCGTCTGAGACCTCTCTCTTCAAGGCACCCTCTGTAGTTTCTGAGACCTCACTCTTCAAGGCACCCTCTGTAGCGACTGACACCACACTCTTCAAGGCACCCTCTGTAGCATCCAAGACCTCACTCTTCAAGGCGAACTCTGTAGCGACTGAGACCTCACTCTTCAAGGCGCCCTCTATAGTGTCTGAAACCTCACTCTTCAAGACACCCTCTGTAGTGTCTGAGCCCTCACTCATCAAGGCGCCCTCTGTAGCGTCTGAGACCTCACTCTTCAAGGCACCCTCTGTAGCGTTTGAGACCTCACTCTTTGGGCACCTTCTCTAGAGTCTGAGACCGCTCTCTTCAAGGCACTCTCTGTAGCCACTGAGACCTCACTCTTCAAGGTACCCTCTGTAGAGTATGAGACCTCACTCTTCAAGAGACCCTCTGTAGAGACTGAGACCTCACTCTTCAAGGCTCCAACTGTAGCGTCTTAGACCTCACTCTTCAAGGCACCCTCTGTAGCGTCTGAGACCCCACTCTTCAAGGCGCCCTCTATAGCATCTGAGACCTCACTCTTCAAGGCTCCCTGTGTAGCCTCTGAGACCTCACTCTTCAAGGCACCCTCTGCAGAGTCTGAGACCTCATTCTTCAAGGCACCCTCTGTAGCTACTGAGACCTCACTCTGCAAGGCACTCTCTGTAGTGTCTGAGCCCTCACTCTTCAAGGCACCCTCTGTAGTGACTGAGAACTCCCTCTTTAAGGCACTCTCTGTGGCGTCTGAGACCTCACTCTTCAAGGCACCATCTGCAGCGTCTGAGACCTCACTCTTCAAGGTACCCTCTGTAGAGTATGAGACCTCACTCTTCAAGGTACCCTCTATAGCGTCTGAGACCTCACTCTTCAAGAGACCCTCTGTAGAGACTGAGACCTCACTCTTCAAGGCACCCTCTGTAGCGTCTCAGACCTCACTCTTCAAGACACCCTCTGTAGCGACTGACACCTCACTCTTCAAGGCACCCTCTGTAGTGTCTGAGACCTCATTCTTCAAGGCACCCTCTGTAGCGACTGACTCCTCACTCTTCAAGACACCCTCTGTAGTGTCTGAGACCTCTCTCTTCAAGGCGCCCTCTGTAGAGACTGAGACCTCACTCTTCAAGGCTCCCTGTGTAGCCTCTGAGACCTCATTCTTCAAGGCACTCTCTGTAGTGTCTGAGCCCTCACTCATCAAGGCGCCCTCTGTAGCGTCTGAGACCTCACTCTTCAAGGCACCCTCTGTAGTGTCTGAGACCTCACTCTTGAAGGCACCCTCTGTAGCATCTAAGACCTCACTCTTCAAGGCACCCTCTGTAGCATCTGAGACCTCACTCTTCAAGGCACCCTCTGTAGCGACTGAGACCTCACTCTTCATGGCGCCCTCTGCAGTGTCTGAGACCTCACTCTTCAAGGCACCCTCTGTGGAGACTGAGATCTGACTCTTCAAGGCGCCCTCTGTAGCGTCTGAGACCTCACTCTTCAAGGCACCCTCTGTAGCTTCTGAGACCTCACTCTTCAAGGCACCCTCTGTAGCTTCTGAGACCTCACTCTTCAAGGTGCCCTCTGTAGAGTCTGAGACCTCACTCTTCAAGGCGCCCTCTATAGCACCTAAGACCCCACTCTTCAAGGGACCCTCTGTAGCTTCCGAGACCTCACTCTTCAAGGCACCCTCTGTAGTGTCTGAGACCACACTCTTCAAGGCACCCTCTGTAGCGACTTAGACCTCACTCTTCAAGACACCCTCTGTAGTGTCTGAGACCTCTCTCTTCAAGGCACCCTCTGTAGGATCTGAGACCTCACTCTTCAAGGCGCCCTCTGTAGCCTCTGAGAGCGCACTCTTAGAGGCACCCTCTATAGCGTCTGAGACCTCACTCTTCAAGGCACCCTCTGTGGAGACTGAGATCTGACTCTTCAAGGCGCCCTCTGTAGCGTCTGAGACCTCACTCTTCAAGGCACCCTCTGTAGCTTCTGAGACCTCACTCTTCAAGGTGCCCTCTGTAGAGTCTGAGACCTCACTCTTCAAGGCGCCCTCTATAGCACCTAAGACCCCACTCTTCAAGGGACCCTCTGTAGTGTCTGAGACCACACTCTTCAAGGCACCCTCTGTAGCGACTTAGGTCTCACTCTTCAAGACACCCTCTGTAGTGTCTGAGACCTCACTCTTCAAGGCACCCTCTGTAGTGTCTGAGACCTCACTCTTCAAGGCACCCTCTGTAGTGTCTGAGCCCTCACTCTTCAAGGCACCCTCTGTAGTGACTGAGAACTCACTCTTTAAGGCACTCTCTGTGGCGTCTGAGACCTCACTCTTCAAGGCACCATCTGCAGCTTCTGAGACCTCACTCTTCAAGGTACCCTCTGTAGAGTATGAGACCTCACTCTTCAAGGTACCCTCTATAGCGTCTGAGACCTCACTCTTCAAGAGACCCTCTGTAGAGACTGAGACCTCACTCTTCAAGGCACCCTCTGTAGCGTCTTAGACCTCACTCTTCAAGGCACTCTCTGTAGCGTCTGAGACCTCACTCTTCAAGACACCCTCTGTAGCGACTGACACCTCACTCTTCAAGGCACCCTCTGTAGTGTCTGAGACCTCATTATTCAAGACACCCTCTGTAGTGTCTGAGACCTCTCTCTTCAAGGCGCCCTCTGTAGAGACTGAGACCTCACTCTTCAAGGCTCCCTGTGTAGCCTCTGAGACCTCATTCTTCAAGGCACTCTCTGTAGTGTCTGAGCCCTCATTCATCAAGTCGCCCTCTGTAGCGTCTGAGACCTCACTCTTCAAGGCACCCTCTGTAGTGTCTGAGACCTCACTCTTGAAGGCACCATCTGTAGCATCTAAGACCTCACTCTTCAAGGCACCCTCTGTAGCATCTGAGACCTCACTCTTCAAGGCGCCCTCTGTAGCGACTGAGACCTGACTCTTCAAGGCGCCCTCTGAAGTGTCTGAGACCTCACTCTTCAAGGCACCCTCTGTGGAGACTGAGATCTGACTCTTCAAGGCGCCCTCTGTAGTGTCTGAGACCTCACTCTTCAAGGCACCCTCTGTAGCTTCTGAGACCTCACTCTTCAAGGTGCCCTCTGTAGAGTCTGAGACCTCACTCTTCAAGGCGCCCTCTTTAGCACCTAAGACCCCACTCTTCAAGGGACCCTCTGTAGCGTCCGAGACCTCACTCTTCAAGGCACCCTCTGTAGTGTCTGAGACCACACTCTTCAAGGCACCCTCTGTAGCGACTTAGACCTCACTCTTCAAGACACCCTCTGTAGTGTCTGAGACCTCACTCTTCAAGGCACCCTTTGTAGGATCTGAGACCTCACTCTTCAAGGCGCCCTCTGTAGCATCTGAGACCTCTCTCTTCAAGGCACCCTCTGTAGCATCTGAGACCTCACTCTTAGAGGCAGCCTCTATAGCGTCTGAGACCTCACTCTTCAAGCCACCCTCTGTAGAATCCAAGACCTCACTCTTCAAGCCACCCTCTGTAGCGTCTGAGACCCCACTCTTCAAGGCACCCTCTGTAGCGTCTCAGACCTCACTCTTCAAGGCACCCTCTGCAGCATCTGAGACCTCACTCTTCAAGCCACCCTCTGTAGCATCCAAGACCTCACTCTTCAAGCCACCCTCTGTAGCGTCTGAGACCTTTCTCTTCAAGGCACCCTCTGTAGCATCTGAGACCTCACTCTTAGAGGCACCCTCTATAGCGTCTGAGACCTCACTCTTCAAGCCACCCTCTGTAGCATCCAAGACCTCACTCTTCAAGCCACCCTCTGTAGCGTCTGAGACCCCACTCTTCAAGGCACCCTCTGAGGCGTCTGAGACCTCACTCTTCAAGCCACCCTCTGTAGTGTCTGAGACCTCACTCTTTAAGTCACCCTCTGTAGGATCTGAGACCTCACTCTTCAAGGCGCCCTCTGTAGCATCTGAGACCTCACTCTTAGAGGCACCCTCTATAGCATCTGAGACCTCACTCTTCAAGGCTCCCTCTGTAACGTCTGAGACCTCACTCTTCAAGGCACTCTCTGTTGTGTCTGAGCCTTCACTCTTCAAGGCACCATCTGCAGCGTCTGAGACCCCACTCTTCAAGGCATCCTCTTTATCGTCTGAGACCTCACTCTTCAAGCCACCCTCTGTAGAGTATGAGACCTCACTCTTCAAGGCACCCTCTGTAGCATCTGAGACCTCACTCTTAGAGGCACCCTCTGTAGCATCTGAGACCACACTCTTCAAGGCACCCTCTGTAGCATCCAAGACCTCACTCTTCAAGCCACCCTCTGTAGCGTCTGAGACCTCTCTCTTCAAGGCACCCTCTGTAGTTTCTGAGACCTCACTCTTCAAGGCACCCTCTGTAGCGACTGACACCACACTCTTCAAGGCACCCTCTGTAGCATCCAAGACCTCACTCTTCAAGGCGAACTCTGTAGCGACTGAGACCTCACTCTTCAAGGCACCCTCTTTAGCGTCTGAGACCTCTCTCTTAGAGGCACCCTCTGTAGCATCTGAGACCTCACTCTTCAAGGCGCCGTCTGTAGCGACTGAGACCTCACTATTCAAGGCGCCCTCTGCAGTGTCTGAGACCTCACTCTTCAAGGCACCCTCTGTGGAGACTGAGATCTGACTCTTCAAGGCGCCCTCTGTAGTGTCTGAGACCTCACTCTTCAAGGCACCCTCTGTAGCTTCTGAGACCTCACTCTTCAAGGTGCCCTCTGTAGAGTCTGAGACCTCACTCTTCAAGGCGCCCTCTTTAGCACCTAAGACCCCACTCTTCAAGGGACCCTCTGTAGCGTCCGAGACCTCACTCTTCAAGGCACCCTCTGTAGTGTCTGAGACCACACTCTTCAAGGCACCCTCTGTAGCGACTTAGACCTCACTCTTCAAGACACCCTCTGTAGTGTCTGAGACCTCACTCTTCAAGGCACCCTTGGTAGGATCTGAGACCTCACTCTTCAAGGCGCCCTCTGTAGCATCTGAGACCTCTCTCTTCAAGGCACCCTCTGTAGCATCTGAGACCTCACTCTTAGAGGCAGCCTCTATAGCGTCTGAGACTTCACTCTTCAAGCCACCCTCTGTAGAATCCAAGACCTCACTCTTCAAGCCACCCTCTGTAGCGTCTGAGACCCCACTCTTCAAGGCACCCTCTGTAGCGTCTCAGACCTCACTCTTCAAGGCACCCTCTGCAGCATCTGAGACCTCACTCTTCAAGCCACCCTCTGTAGCATCCAAGACCTCACTCTTCAAGCCACCCTCTGTAGCGTCTGAGACCTTTCTCTTCAAGGCACCCTCTGTAGCATCTGAGACCTCACTCTTAGAGGCACCCTCTATAGCGTCTGAGACCTCACTCTTCAAGCCACCCTCTGTAGCATCCAAGACCTCACTCTTCAAGCCACCCTCTGTAGCGTCTGAGACCCCACTCTTCAAGGCACCCTCTGAGGCGTCTGAGACCTCACTCTTCAAGCCACCCTCTGTAGTGTCTGAGACCTCACTCTTTAAGTCACCCTCTGTAGGATCTGAGACCTCACTCTTCAAGGCGCCCTCTGTAGCATCTGAGACCTCACTCTTAGAGGCACCCTCTATAGCATCTGAGACCTCACTCTTCAAGGCTCCCTCTGTAACGTCTGAGACCTCACTCTTCAAGGCACTCTCTGTTGTGTCTGAGCCTTCACTCTTCAAGGCACCATCTGCAGCGTCTGAGACCCCACTCTTCAAGGCATCCTCTATATCGTCTGAGACCTCACTCTTCAAGCCACCCTCTGTAGAGTATGAGACCTCACTCTTCAAGGCACCCTCTGTAGCATCTGAGACCTCACTCTTAGAGGCACCCTCTGTAGCATCTGAGACCACACTCTTCAAGGCACCCTCTGTAGCATCCAAGACCTCACTCTTCAAGCCACCCTCTGTAGCGTCTGAGACCTCTCTCTTCAAGGCACCCTCTGTAGTTTCTGAGACCTCACTCTTCAAGGCACCCTCTGTAGCGACTGACACCACACTCTTCAAGGCACCCTCTGTAGCATCCAAGACCTCACTCTTCAAGGCGAACTCTGTAGCGACTGAGACCTCACTCTTCAAGGCGCCCTCTATAGTGTCTGAAACCTCACTCTTCAAGACACCCTCTGTAGTGTCTGAGCCCTCACTCATCAAGGCGCCCTCTGTAGCGTCTGAGACCTCACTCTTCAAGGCACCCTCTGTAGCGTTTGAGACCTCACTCTTTGGGCACCTTCTCTAGAGTCTGAGACCGCTCTCTTCAAGGCACTCTCTGTAGCCACTGAGACCTCACTCTTCAAGGTACCCTCTGTAGAGTATGAGACCTCACTCTTCAAGAGACCCTCTGTAGAGACTGAGACCTCACTCTTCAAGGCTCCAACTGTAGCGTCTTAGACCTCACTCTTCAAGGCACCCTCTGTAGCGTCTGAGACCCCACTCTTCAAGGCGCCCTCTATAGCATCTGAGACCTCACTCTTCAAGGCTCCCTGTGTAGCCTCTGAGACCTCACTCTTCAAGGCACCCTCTGCAGTGTCTGAGACCTCATTCTTCAAGGCACCCTCTGTAGCTACTGAGACCTCACTCTGCAAGGCACTCTCTGTAGTGTCTGAGCCCTCACTCTTCAAGGCACCCTCTGTAGTGACTGAGAACTCCCTCTTTAAGGCACTCTCTGTGGCGTCTGAGACCTCACTCTTCAAGGCACCATTTGCAGCGTCTGAGACCTCACTCTTCAAGGTACCCTCTGTAGAGTATGAGACCTCACTCTTCAAGGTACCCTCTATAGCGTCTGAGACCTCACTCTTCAAGAGACCCTCTGTAGAGACTGAGACCTCACTCTTCAAGGCACCCTCTGTAGCGTCTCAGACCTCACTCTTCAAGACACCCTCTGTAGCGACTGACACCTCACTCTTCAAGGCACCCTCTGTAGTGTCTGAGACCTCATTCTTCAAGGCACCCTCTGTAGCGACTGACTCCTCACTCTTCAAGACACCCTCTGTAGTGTCTGAGACCTCTCTCTTCAAGGCGCCCTCTGTAGAGACTGAGACCTCACTCTTCAAGGCTCCCTGTGTAGCCTCTGAGACCTCATTCTTCAAGGCACTCTCTGTAGTGTCTGAGCCCTCACTCATCAAGGCGCCCTCTGTAGCGTCTGAGACCTCACTCTTCAAGGCACCCTCTGTAGTGTCTGAGACCTCACTCTTGAAGGCACCCTCTGTAGCATCTAAGACCTCACTCTTCAAGGCACCCTCTGTAGCATCTGAGACCTCACTCTTCAAGGCACCCTCTGTAGCGACTGAGACCTCACTCTTCATGGCGCCCTCTGCAGTGTCTGAGACCTCACTCTTCAAGGCACCCTCTGTGGAGACTGAGATCTGACTCTTCAAGGCGCCCTCTGTAGCGTCTGAGACCTCACTCTTCAAGGCACCCTCTGTAGCTTCTGAGACCTCACTCTTCAAGGCACCCTCTGTAGCTTCTGAGACCTCACTCTTCAAGGTGCCCTCTGTAGAGTCTGAGACCTCACTCTTCAAGGCGCCCTCTATAGCACCTAAGACCCCACTCTTCAAGGGACCCTCTGTAGCTTCCGAGACCTCACTCTTCAAGGCACCCTCTGTAGTGTCTGAGACCACACTCTTCAAGGCACCCTCTGTAGCGACTTAGACCTCACTCTTCAAGACACCCTCTGTAGTGTCTGAGACCTCTCTCTTCAAGGCACCCTCTGTAGGATCTGAGACCTCACTCTTCAAGGCGCCCTCTGTAGCCTCTGAGAGCGCACTCTTAGAGGCACCCTCTATAGCGTCTGAGACCTCACTCTTCAAGGCACCCTCTGTGGAGACTGAGATCTGACTCTTCAAGGCGCCCTCTGTAGCGTCTGAGACCTCACTCTTCAAGGCACCCTCTGTAGCTTCTGAGACCTCACTCTTCAAGGTGCCCTCTGTAGAGTCTGAGACCTCACTCTTCAAGGCGCCCTCTATAGCACCTAAGACCCCACTCTTCAAGGGACCCTCTGTAGTGTCTGAGACCACACTCTTCAAGGCACCCTCTGTAGCGACTTAGGTCTCACTCTTCAAGACACCCTCTGTAGTGTCTGAGACCTCACTCTTCAAGGCACCCTCTGTAGTGTCTGAGACCTCACTCTTCAAGGCACCCTCTGTAGTGTCTGAGCCCTCACTCTTCAAGGCACCCTCTGTAGTGACTGAGAACTCACTCTTTAAGGCACTCTCTGTGGCGTCTGAGACCTCACTCTTCAAGGCACCATCTGCAGCTTCTGAGACCTCACTCTTCAAGGTACCCTCTGTAGAGTATGAGACCTCACTCTTCAAGGTACCCTCTATAGCGTCTGAGACCTCACTCTTCAAGAGACCCTCTGTAGAGACTGAGACCTCACTCTTCAAGGCACCCTCTGTAGCGTCTTAGACCTCACTCTTCAAGGCACTCTCTGTAGCGTCTGAGACCTCACTCTTCAAGACACCCTCTGTAGCGACTGACACCTCACTCTTCAAGGCACCCTCTGTAGTGTCTGAGACCTCATTATTCAAGACACCCTCTGTAGTGTCTGAGACCTCTCTCTTCAAGGCGCCCTCTGTAGAGACTGAGACCTCACTCTTCAAGGCTCCCTGTGTAGCCTCTGAGACCTCATTCTTCAAGGCACTCTCTGTAGTGTCTGAGCCCTCATTCATCAAGTCGCCCTCTGTAGCGTCTGAGACCTCACTCTTCAAGGCACCCTCTGTAGTGTCTGAGACCTCACTCTTGAAGGCACCATCTGTAGCATCTAAGACCTCACTCTTCAAGGCACCCTCTGTAGCATCTGAGACCTCACTCTTCAAGGCGCCCTCTGTAGCGACTGAGACCTCACTCTTCAAGGCGCCCTCTGAAGTGTCTGAGACCTCACTCTTCAAGGCACCCTCTGTGGAGACTGAGATCTGACTCTTCAAGGCGCCCTCTGTAGTGTCTGAGACCTCACTCTTCAAGGCACCCTCTGTAGCTTCTGAGACCTCACTCTTCAAGGTGCCCTCTGTAGAGTCTGAGACCTCACTCTTCAAGGCGCCCTCTTTAGCACCTAAGACCCCACTCTTCAAGGGACCCTCTGTAGCGTCCGAGACCTCACTCTTCAAGGCACCCTCTGTAGTGTCTGAGACCACACTCTTCAAGGCACCCTCTGTAGCGACTTAGACCTCACTCTTCAAGACACCCTCTGTAGTGTCTGAGACCTCACTCTTCAAGGCACCCTTTGTAGGATCTGAGACCTCACTCTTCAAGGCGCCCTCTGTAGCATCTGAGACCTCTCTCTTCAAGGCACCCTCTGTAGCATCTGAGACCTCACTCTTAGAGGCAGCCTCTATAGCGTCTGAGACCTCACTCTTCAAGCCACCCTCTGTAGAATCCAAGACCTCACTCTTCAAGCCACCCTCTGTAGCGTCTGAGACCCCACTCTTCAAGGCACCCTCTGTAGCGTCTCAGACCTCACTCTTCAAGGCACCCTCTGCAGCATCTGAGACCTCACTCTTCAAGCCACCCTCTGTAGCATCCAAGACCTCACTCTTCAAGCCACCCTCTGTAGCGTCTGAGACCTTTCTCTTCAAGGCACCCTCTGTAGCATCTGAGACCTCACTCTTAGAGGCACCCTCTATAGCGTCTGAGACCTCACTCTTCAAGCCACCCTCTGTAGCATCCAAGACCTCACTCTTCAAGCCACCCTCTGTAGCGTCTGAGACCCCACTCTTCAAGGCACCCTCTGAGGCGTCTGAGACCTCACTCTTCAAGCCACCCTCTGTAGTGTCTGAGACCTCACTCTTTAAGTCACCCTCTGTAGGATCTGAGACCTCACTCTTCAAGGCGCCCTCTGTAGCATCTGAGACCTCACTCTTAGAGGCACCCTCTATAGCATCTGAGACCTCACTCTTCAAGGCTCCCTCTGTAACGTCTGAGACCTCACTCTTCAAGGCACTCTCTGTTGTGTCTGAGCCTTCACTCTTCAAGGCACCATCTGCAGCGTCTGAGACCCCACTCTTCAAGGCATCCTCTTTATCGTCTGAGACCTCACTCTTCAAGCCACCCTCTGTAGAGTATGAGACCTCACTCTTCAAGGCACCCTCTGTAGCATCTGAGACCTCACTCTTAGAGGCACCCTCTGTAGCATCTGAGACCACACTCTTCAAGGCACCCTCTGTAGCATCCAAGACCTCACTCTTCAAGCCACCCTCTGTAGCGTCTGAGACCTCTCTCTTCAAGGCACCCTCTGTAGTTTCTGAGACCTCACTCTTCAAGGCACCCTCTGTAGCGACTGACACCACACTCTTCAAGGCACCCTCTGTAGCATCCAAGACCTCACTCTTCAAGGCGAACTCTGTAGCGACTGAGACCTCACTCTTCAAGGCACCCTCTTTAGCGTCTGAGACCTCTCTCTTAGAGGCACCCTCTGTAGCATCTGAGACCTCACTCTTCAAGGCACCCTCTGTAGCATCCAAGACCTCACTCTTCAAGCCACCCTCCGTAGCGTCTGAGACCTCTCTCTTAGAGGCACCCTCTGTAGCATCTGAGACCTCACTCTTAGAGGCACCCTCTATAGCGTCTGAGACCTCACTCTTCAAGGCACCCTCTGTAGCGACTGAGACCTCACTCTTCAAGGCGCCCTCTGTAGAGACTGAGACCTCACTCTTCAAGGCTCCCTGTGTAGCCTCTGAGACCTCACTCTTCAAGGCACTCTCTGTAGTGTCTGAGCCCTCACTCATCAAGGCGCCCTCTGTAGCGTCTGAGACCTCACTCTTCAAGGCACCCTCTGCAGCGTTTGAGACCTCACTCTTTGGACACCCTCTCTAGCGTCTGAGACCTCATTCTTCAAGGCGCCCTCTGCAGCGACTGAGACCTCACTCTTCAAGGGACCCTCTGTAGTATCTGAGACCTCACTCTTCAAGGCACCCTCTGTAGTGTCTGAGACCTCACTCTTCAAGGCGCCCTCTGTAGTGTCTGAGACCTCACTCTTGAAGGCAACCTCTATAGCACCTGAGACCCCTCTCTTCAAGGCACCCTCTGTAGCATCCAAGACCTCACTCTTCAAGCCACCCTCTGTAGCGTCTGAGACCTCTCTCTTAGAGGCACCCTCTGTAGCATCTGAGACCTTACTCGTAGAGGAACCCTCTATAGCGTCTGAGACCTCACTCTTCAAGGCACCCTCTATAGCACCTGAGACCCCACTCTTCAAGGCATCCTCTGTAGCATCCAAGACCTCACTCTTCAAGCCACCCTCTGTAGCGTCTGAGACCTCTCTCTTAGAGGCACCCTCTGTAGCATCTGAGACCTCACTCGTAGAGGGACTCTCTATAGCGTCTGAGACCTCACTCTTCAAGACACCCTCTGTAGTGTCTGAGCCCTCACTCATCAAGGCGCCCTCTGTAGCGTCTGAGACCTCACTCTTCAAGGCACCCTCTGTAGCGTCTGAGACCTCACTCTTCAAGGCACCCTCTGTATTGTATGAGACCTCACTCTTCAAGAGACCCTCTGTAGAGACTGAGACCTCACTCTTCAAGGCTCCAACTGTAGCGTCTTAGACCTCACTCTTCAAGGCACCCTCTGTAGCGTCTGAGACCCCACTCTTCAAGGCGCCCTCTATAGCATCTGAGACCTCACTCTTCAAGGCTCCCTGTGTAGCCTCTGAGACCTCACTCTTCAAGGCACCCTCTGCAGTGTCTGAGACCTCATTCTTCAAGGCACCCTCTGTAGCTACTGAGACCTCACTCTTCAAGGCACTCTCTGTAGTGACTGAGAACTCACTCTTTAAGGCACTCTCTGTGGCGTCTGAGACCTCACTCTTCAAGGCACCATCTGCAGCATCTGAGACCTCACTCTTCAAGGTACCCTCTCTAGAGTATGAGACCTCACTCTTCAAGGTACCCTCTATAGCGTCTGAGACCTCACTCTTCAAGGCACTCTCTGTAGCGTCTGAGACCTCACTCTTCAAGACACCCTCTGTAGCGACTGACACCTCACTCTTCAAGGCACCCTCTGTAGTGTCTGAGACCTCATTCTTCAAGGCACCCTCTGTAGCGACTGACTCCTCACTCTTCAAGACACCCTCTGTAGTGTCTGAGACCTCTCTCTTCAAGGCGCCCTCTGTAGAGACTGAGACCTCACTCTTCAAGGCTCCCTGTGTAGCCTCTGAGACCTCATTCTTCAAGGCACTCTCTGTAGTGTCTGAGCCCTCACTCATCAAGGCGCCCTCTGTAGCGTCTGAGACCTCACTCTTCAAGGCACCCTCTGTAGTGTCTGAGACCTCACTCTTGAAGGCACCCTCTGTAGCACCTAAGACCTCACTCTTCAAGGCACCCTCTGTAGCATCTGAGACCTCACTCTTCAAGGCGCCCTCTGTAGCGACTGAGACCTCACTCTTCAAGGCGCCCTCTGCAGTGTCTGAGACCTCACTCTTCAAGGCACCCTCTGTGGAGACTGAGATCTGACTCTTCAAGGCGCCATCTGTAGCGTCTGAGACCTCACTCTTCAAGGCACCCTCTGTAGCTTCTGAGACCTCACTCTTCAAGGTGCCCTCTGTAGAGTCTGAGACCTCACTCTTCAAGGCGCCCTCTATAGCACCTAAGACCCCACTCTTCAAGGGACCCTCTGTAGCGTCCGAGACCTCACTCTTCAAGGCACCCTCTGTAGTGTCTGAGACCACACTCTTCAAGGCACCCTCTGTAGCGACTTAGACCTCACTCTTCAAGACACCCTCTGTAGTGTCTGAGACCTCACTCTTCAAGGCACCCTCTGTAGGATCTGAGACCTCACTCTTCAAGGCGCCCTCTGTAGCCTCTGAGAGCTCACTCTTAGAGGCACCCTCTATAGCGTCTGAGACCTCACTCTTCAAGGCACCCTCTGTGGAGACTGAGATCTGACTCTTCAAGGCGCCCTCTGTAGCGTCTGAGACCTCACTCTTCAAGGCACCCTCTGTAGCTTCTGAGACCTCACTCTTCAAGGTGCCCTCTGTAGAGTCTGAGACCTCACTCTTCAAGGTGCCCTCTGTAGAGTCTGAGACCTCACTCTTCAAGGCACCCTCTGTAGCGACTTAGACCTCACTCTTCAAGACACCCTCTGTAGTGTCTGAGACCTCACTCTTCAAGGCACCCTCTGTAGGATCTGAGACCTCACTCTTCAAGGCGCCCTCTGTAGCCTCTGAGAGCTCACTCTTAGAGGCACCCTCTATAGCGTCTGAGACCTCACTCTTCAAGGCACCCTCTGTGGAGACTGAGATCTGACTCTTCAAGGCGCCCTCTGTAGCGTCTGAGACCTCACTCTTCAAGGCACCCTCTGTAGCTTCTGAGACCTCACTCTTCAAGGTGCCCTCTGTAGAGTCTGAGACCTCACTCTTCAAGGTGCCCTCTGTAGAGTCTGAGACCTCACTCTTTAAGGCGCCCTCTATAGCACCTAAGACCCCACTCTTCAAGGGACCCTCTGAAGTGTCTGAGACCAAACTCTTCAAGGCACCCTCTGTAGCGACTTAGACCTCACTCTTCAAGACACCCTCTATAGTGTCTGAGACCTCACTCTTCAAGGCACCCTCTGTAGTGACTGAGAACTCACTCTTTAAGGCACTCTCTGTGGCGTCTGAGACCTCACTCTTCAAGGCACCATCTGCAGCGTCTGAGACCTCACTCTTCAAGGTACCCTCTGTAGAGTATGAGACCTCACTCTTCAAGGTACCCTCTATAGCGTCTGAGACCTCACTCTTCAAGAGACCCTCTGTAGAGACTGAGACCTCACTCTTCAAGGCACCCTCTGTAGCGTCTTATACCTCACTCTTCAAGGCACTCTCTGTAGCGTCTGAGACCTCACTCTTCAAGACACCCTATGTAGCGACTGACACCTCACTCTTCAAGGCACCCTCTGTAGTGTCTGAGACCTCATTCTTCAAGGCACCCTCTGTAGCGGATGACTCCTCACTCTTCAAGACACCCTCTGTAGTGTCTGAGACCTCTCTCTTCAAGGCACCCTCTGTAGAGACTGAGACCTCACTCTTCAAGGCTCCCTGTGTAGCCTCTGAGACCTCATTCTTCAAGGCACTCTCTGTAGTGTCTGAGCCCTCACTCATCAAGTCGCACTCTGTAGCGTCTGAGACCTCACTCTTCAAGGCACCCTCTGTAGTGTCTGAGACCTCACTCTTGAAGGCACCATCTGTAGCATCTAAGACCTCACTCTTCAAGGCACCCTCTGTAGCATCTGAGACCTCACTCTTCAAGGCGCCCTCTGTAGCGACTGAGACCTCACTCTTCAAGGCGCCCTCTGCAGTGTCTGAGACCTCACTCTTCAAGGCACCCTCTGTGGAGACTGAGATCTGACTCTTCAAGGCGCCCTCTGTAGCGTCTGAGACCTCACTCTTCAAGGCACCCTCTGTAGCTTCTGAGACCTCACTCTTCAAGGTGCCCTCTGTAGAGCATGAGACCTCACTCTTCAAGGCGCCCTCTATAGCACCTAAGACCCCACTCTTCAAGGGACCCTCTGTAGCGTCCGAGACCTCACTCTTCAAGGCACCCTCTGTAGTGTCTGAGACCACACTCTTCAAGGCACCCTCTGTAGCGACTTAGACCTCACTCTTGAAGACACCCTCTGTAGTGTCTGAGGCCTCACTCTTCAAGGCACCCTCTGTAGGATCTGAGACCTCACTCTTCAAGGCGCCCTCTGTAGCCTCTGAGACCTCACTCTTAGAGGCACCCTCTATAGCGTCTGAGACCTCGCTCTTCAAGGCACCCTCTGTAGCATCCAAGACCTCACTCTTCAAGCCACCCTCTGTAGCATCTGAGACCTCTCTCTTCAAGGCACCCTCTGTAGCATCTGAGACCTCACTCTTAGAGGCACCCTCTATAGCGTCTGAGACCTCACTCTTCAAGCCACCCTCTGTAGCATCCAAGACCTCACTCTTCAAGCCACCCTCTGTAGCGTCTGAGACCCCACTCTTCAAGGCACCCTCTGTAGCGTCTGAGACCTCACTCTTCAAGGCACCCTCTGCAGCATCTGAGACCTCACTCTTCAAGCCACCCTCTGTAGCATCCAAGACCTCACTCTTCAAGCCACCCTTTGTAGCGTCTGAGACCTCTCGCTTCAAGGTACCCTCTGTAGCATCTGAGACCTCACTCTTAGAGGCACCCTCTATAGCGTCTGAGACCTCACTCTTCAAGCCACCCTCTGTAGCATCCAAGACCTCACTCTTCAAGCCACCCTCTGTAGCGTCTGAGACCCCACTCTTCAAGGCACCCTCTGCAGCGTCTGAGACCTCACTCTTCAAGCCACCCTCTGTAGTGTCTGAGACCTCACTCTTCAAGAGACCCTCTGTAGAGACTGAGACCTCACTCTTCAAGGCACCCTCTGTAGCGTCTTAGACCTCACTCTTCAAGGCACTCTCTGTAGCGTCTGAGACCTCACTCTTCAAGGCACCCTCTGTAGTGTCTAAGACCTCATTCTTCAAGGCACCCTCTGTAGCGACTGACACCTCACTCTTCAAGGCACCCTCTGTAGCATCCAAGACCTCACTCTTCAAGGCGCCCTCTGTAGCGACTGAGACCTCACTCTTCAAGGCACCCTCTGTAGCGTCTGAGACCTCTCTCTTAGAGGCACCCTCTGTAGCATCTGAGACCTCACTCTTCAAGGCACCCTCTGTAGCATCCAAGACCTCACTCTTCAAGCCACCCTCCGTAGCGTCTGAGACCTCTCTCTTAGAGGCACCCTCTGTAGCAGCTGAGACCTCACTCTTAGAGGCACCCTCTATAGCGTCTGAGACCTCACTCTTCAAGGCACCCTCTGTAGCGACTGAGACCTCACTCTTCAAGGCGCCCTCTGTAGAGACTGAGACCTCACTCTTCAAGGCTCCCTGTGTAGCCTCTGAGACCTCACTCTTCAAGGCACTCTCTGTAGTGTCTGAGCCCTCACACATCAAGGCGCCCTCTGTAGCGTCTGAGACCTCACTCTTCAAGGCACCCTCTGCAGCGTTTGAGACCTCACTCTTTGGGCACCCTCTCTAGCGTCTGAGACCTCATTCTTCAAGGCGCCCTCTGCAGCGACTGAGACCTCACTCTTCAAGGGACCCTCTGTAGTATCTGAGACCTCACTCTTCAAGGCACCCTCTATAGCACCTGAGACCCCTCTCTTCAAGGAACCCTCTGTAGCATCCAAGACCTCACTCTTCAAGCCACCCTCTGTAGCGTCTGAGACATCTCTCTTAGAGGCACCCTCTGTAGCATCTGAGACCTTACTCGTAGAGGAACCCTCTATAGCGTCTGAGACCTCACTCTTCAAGGCACCCTCTATAGCACCTGAGACCCCACTCTTCAAGGCATCCTCTGTAGCATCCAAGACCTCACTCTTCAAGCCACCCTCTGTAGCGTCTGAGACCTCTCTCTTAGAGGCACCCTCTGTAGCATCTGAGACCTCACTCGTAGAGGGACTCTCTATAGCGTCTGAGACCTCACTCTTCAAGACACCCTCTGTAGTGTCTGAGCCCTCACTCATCAAGGCGCCCTCTGTAGCGTCTGAGACCTCACTCTTCAAGGCACCCTCTGTAGCGTCTGAGACCTCACTCTTCAAGGCACCCTCTGTATTGTATGAGACCTCACTCTTCAAGAGACCCTCTGTAGAGACTGAGACCTCACTCTTCAAGGCTCCAACTGTAGCGTCTTAGACCTCACTCTTCAAGGCACCCTCTGTAGCGTCTGAGACCTCACTCTTCAAGGCGCCCTCTATAGCACCTAAGACCCCACTCTTCAAGGGACCCTCTGTAGTGTCTGAGACCACACTCTTCAAGGCACCCTCTGTAGCGACTTAGGTCTCACTCTTCAAGACACCCTCTGTAGTGTCTGAGACCTCACTCTTCAAGGCACCCTCTGTAGTGTCTGAGACCTCACTCTTCAAGGCACCCTCTGTAGTGTCTGAGCCCTCACTCTTCAAGGCACCCTCTGTAGTGACTGAGAACTCACTCTTTAAGGCACTCTCTGTGGCGTCTGAGACCTCACTCTTCAAGGCACCATCTGCAGCTTCTGAGACCTCACTCTTCAAGGTACCCTCTGTAGAGTATGAGACCTCACTCTTCAAGGTACCCTCTATAGCGTCTGAGACCTCACTCTTCAAGAGACCCTCTGTAGAGACTGAGACCTCACTCTTCAAGGCACCCTCTGTAGCGTCTTAGACCTCACTCTTCAAGGCACTCTCTGTAGCGTCTGAGACCTCACTCTTCAAGACACCCTCTGTAGCGACTGACACCTCACTCTTCAAGGCACCCTCTGTAGTGTCTGAGACCTCATTATTCAAGACACCCTCTGTAGTGTCTGAGACCTCTCTCTTCAAGGCGCCCTCTGTAGAGACTGAGACCTCACTCTTCAAGGCTCCCTGTGTAGCCTCTGAGACCTCATTCTTCAAGGCACTCTCTGTAGTGTCTGAGCCCTCATTCATCAAGTCGCCCTCTGTAGCGTCTGAGACCTCACTCTTCAAGGCACCCTCTGTAGTGTCTGAGACCTCACTCTTGAAGGCACCATCTGTAGCATCTAAGACCTCACTCTTCAAGGCACCCTCTGTAGCATCTGAGACCTCACTCTTCAAGGCGCCCTCTGTAGCGACTGAGACCTGACTCTTCAAGGCGCCCTCTGAAGTGTCTGAGACCTCACTCTTCAAGGCACCCTCTGTGGAGACTGAGATCTGACTCTTCAAGGCGCCCTCTGTAGTGTCTGAGACCTCACTCTTCAAGGCACCCTCTGTAGCTTCTGAGACCTCACTCTTCAAGGTGCCCTCTGTAGAGTCTGAGACCTCACTCTTCAAGGCGCCCTCTTTAGCACCTAAGACCCCACTCTTCAAGGGACCCTCTGTAGCGTCCGAGACCTCACTCTTCAAGGCACCCTCTGTAGTGTCTGAGACCAC
Source organism: Triturus cristatus (assembly GCF_964204655.1). Lineage (NCBI taxonomy): Eukaryota > Metazoa > Chordata > Amphibia > Caudata > Salamandridae > Triturus > Triturus cristatus. Next base: position 567,045,807 of record NC_140579.1, on the reverse strand, counting down.
ACTATTCAAGGCACCCTCTGTAGCGACTTAGACCTCACTCTTCAAGACACCCTCTGTAGTGTCTGAGACCTCACTCTTCAAGGCACCCTTTGTAGGATCTGAGACCTCACTCTTCAAGGCGCCCTCTGTAGCATCTGAGACCTCTCTCTTCAAGGCACCCTCTGTAGCATCTGAGACCTCACTCTTAGAGGCAGCCTCTATAGCGTCTGAGACCTCACTCTTCAAGCCACCCTCTGTAGAATCCAAGACCTCACTCTTCAAGCCACCCTCTGTAGCGTCTGAGACCCCACTCTTCAAGGCACCCTCTGTAGCGTCTCAGACCTCACTCTTCAAGGCACCCTCTGCAGCATCTGAGACCTCACTCTTCAAGCCACCCTCTGTAGCATCCAAGACCTCACTCTTCAAGCCACCCTCTGTAGCGTCTGAGACCTTTCTCTTCAAGGCACCCTCTGTAGCATCTGAGACCTCACTCTTAGAGGCACCCTCTATAGCGTCTGAGACCTCACTCTTCAAGCCACCCTCTGTAGCATCCAAGACCTCACTCTTCAAGCCACCCTCTGTAGCGTCTGAGACCCCACTCTTCAAGGCACCCTCTGAGGCGTCTGAGACCTCACTCTTCAAGCCACCCTCTGTAGTGTCTGAGACCTCACTCTTTAAGTCACCCTCTGTAGGATCTGAGACCTCACTCTTCAAGGCGCCCTCTGTAGCATCTGAGACCTCACTCTTAGAGGCACCCTCTATAGCATCTGAGACCTCACTCTTCAAGGCTCCCTCTGTAACGTCTGAGACCTCACTCTTCAAGGCACTCTCTGTTGTGTCTGAGCCTTCACTCTTCAAGGCACCATCTGCAGCGTCTGAGACCCCACTCTTCAAGGCATCCTCTTTATCGTCTGAGACCTCACTCTTCAAGCCACCCTCTGTAGAGTATGAGACCTCACTCTTCAAGGCACCCTCTGTAGCATCTGAGACCTCACTCTTAGAGGCACCCTCTGTAGCATCTGAGACCACACTCTTCAAGGCACCCTCTGTAGCATCCAAGACCTCACTCTTCAAGCCACCCTCTGTAGCGTCTGAGACCTCTCTCTTCAAGGCACCCTCTGTAGTTTCTGAGACCTCACTCTTCAAGGCACCCTCTGTAGCGACTGACACCACACTCTTCAAGGCACCCTCTGTAGCATCCAAGACCTCACTCTTCAAGGCGAACTCTGTAGCGACTGAGACCTCACTCTTCAAGGCACCCTCTTTAGCGTCTGAGACCTCTCTCTTAGAGGCACCCTCTGTAGCATCTGAGACCTCACTCTTCAAGGCGCCGTCTGTAGCGACTGAGACCTCACTATTCAAGGCGCCCTCTGCAGTGTCTGAGACCTCACTCTTCAAGGCACCCTCTGTGGAGACTGAGATCTGACTCTTCAAGGCGCCCTCTGTAGTGTCTGAGACCTCACTCTTCAAGGCACCCTCTGTAGCTTCTGAGACCTCACTCTTCAAGGTGCCCTCTGTAGAGTCTGAGACCTCACTCTTCAAGGCGCCCTCTTTAGCACCTAAGACCCCACTCTTCAAGGGACCCTCTGTAGCGTCCGAGACCTCACTCTTCAAGGCACCCTCTGTAGTGTCTGAGACCACACTCTTCAAGGCACCCTCTGTAGCGACTTAGACCTCACTCTTCAAGACACCCTCTGTAGTGTCTGAGACCTCACTCTTCAAGGCACCCTTGGTAGGATCTGAGACCTCACTCTTCAAGGCGCCCTCTGTAGCATCTGAGACCTCTCTCTTCAAGGCACCCTCTGTAGCATCTGAGACCTCACTCTTAGAGGCAGCCTCTATAGCGTCTGAGACTTCACTCTTCAAGCCACCCTCTGTAGAATCCAAGACCTCACTCTTCAAGCCACCCTCTGTAGCGTCTGAGACCCCACTCTTCAAGGCACCCTCTGTAGCGTCTCAGACCTCACTCTTCAAGGCACCCTCTGCAGCATCTGAGACCTCACTCTTCAAGCCACCCTCTGTAGCATCCAAGACCTCACTCTTCAAGCCACCCTCTGTAGCGTCTGAGACCTTTCTCTTCAAGGCACCCTCTGTAGCATCTGAGACCTCACTCTTAGAGGCACCCTCTATAGCGTCTGAGACCTCACTCTTCAAGCCACCCTCTGTAGCATCCAAGACCTCACTCTTCAAGCCACCCTCTGTAGCGTCTGAGACCCCACTCTTCAAGGCACCCTCTGAGGCGTCTGAGACCTCACTCTTCAAGCCACCCTCTGTAGTGTCTGAGACCTCACTCTTTAAGTCACCCTCTGTAGGATCTGAGACCTCACTCTTCAAGGCGCCCTCTGTAGCATCTGAGACCTCACTCTTAGAGGCACCCTCTATAGCATCTGAGACCTCACTCTTCAAGGCTCCCTCTGTAACGTCTGAGACCTCACTCTTCAAGGCACTCTCTGTTGTGTCTGAGCCTTCACTCTTCAAGGCACCATCTGCAGCGTCTGAGACCCCACTCTTCAAGGCATCCTCTATATCGTCTGAGACCTCACTCTTCAAGCCACCCTCTGTAGAGTATGAGACCTCACTCTTCAAGGCACCCTCTGTAGCATCTGAGACCTCACTCTTAGAGGCACCCTCTGTAGCATCTGAGACCACACTCTTCAAGGCACCCTCTGTAGCATCCAAGACCTCACTCTTCAAGCCACCCTCTGTAGCGTCTGAGACCTCTCTCTTCAAGGCACCCTCTGTAGTTTCTGAGACCTCACTCTTCAAGGCACCCTCTGTAGCGACTGACACCACACTCTTCAAGGCACCCTCTGTAGCATCCAAGACCTCACTCTTCAAGGCGAACTCTGTAGCGACTGAGACCTCACTCTTCAAGGCGCCCTCTATAGTGTCTGAAACCTCACTCTTCAAGACACCCTCTGTAGTGTCTGAGCCCTCACTCATCAAGGCGCCCTCTGTAGCGTCTGAGACCTCACTCTTCAAGGCACCCTCTGTAGCGTTTGAGACCTCACTCTTTGGGCACCTTCTCTAGAGTCTGAGACCGCTCTCTTCAAGGCACTCTCTGTAGCCACTGAGACCTCACTCTTCAAGGTACCCTCTGTAGAGTATGAGACCTCACTCTTCAAGAGACCCTCTGTAGAGACTGAGACCTCACTCTTCAAGGCTCCAACTGTAGCGTCTTAGACCTCACTCTTCAAGGCACCCTCTGTAGCGTCTGAGACCCCACTCTTCAAGGCGCCCTCTATAGCATCTGAGACCTCACTCTTCAAGGCTCCCTGTGTAGCCTCTGAGACCTCACTCTTCAAGGCACCCTCTGCAGTGTCTGAGACCTCATTCTTCAAGGCACCCTCTGTAGCTACTGAGACCTCACTCTGCAAGGCACTCTCTGTAGTGTCTGAGCCCTCACTCTTCAAGGCACCCTCTGTAGTGACTGAGAACTCCCTCTTTAAGGCACTCTCTGTGGCGTCTGAGACCTCACTCTTCAAGGCACCATTTGCAGCGTCTGAGACCTCACTCTTCAAGGTACCCTCTGTAGAGTATGAGACCTCACTCTTCAAGGTACCCTCTATAGCGTCTGAGACCTCACTCTTCAAGAGACCCTCTGTAGAGACTGAGACCTCACTCTTCAAGGCACCCTCTGTAGCGTCTCAGACCTCACTCTTCAAGACACCCTCTGTAGCGACTGACACCTCACTCTTCAAGGCACCCTCTGTAGTGTCTGAGACCTCATTCTTCAAGGCACCCTCTGTAGCGACTGACTCCTCACTCTTCAAGACACCCTCTGTAGTGTCTGAGACCTCTCTCTTCAAGGCGCCCTCTGTAGAGACTGAGACCTCACTCTTCAAGGCTCCCTGTGTAGCCTCTGAGACCTCATTCTTCAAGGCACTCTCTGTAGTGTCTGAGCCCTCACTCATCAAGGCGCCCTCTGTAGCGTCTGAGACCTCACTCTTCAAGGCACCCTCTGTAGTGTCTGAGACCTCACTCTTGAAGGCACCCTCTGTAGCATCTAAGACCTCACTCTTCAAGGCACCCTCTGTAGCATCTGAGACCTCACTCTTCAAGGCACCCTCTGTAGCGACTGAGACCTCACTCTTCATGGCGCCCTCTGCAGTGTCTGAGACCTCACTCTTCAAGGCACCCTCTGTGGAGACTGAGATCTGACTCTTCAAGGCGCCCTCTGTAGCGTCTGAGACCTCACTCTTCAAGGCACCCTCTGTAGCTTCTGAGACCTCACTCTTCAAGGCACCCTCTGTAGCTTCTGAGACCTCACTCTTCAAGGTGCCCTCTGTAGAGTCTGAGACCTCACTCTTCAAGGCGCCCTCTATAGCACCTAAGACCCCACTCTTCAAGGGACCCTCTGTAGCTTCCGAGACCTCACTCTTCAAGGCACCCTCTGTAGTGTCTGAGACCACACTCTTCAAGGCACCCTCTGTAGTGACTTAGACCTCACTCTTCAAGACACCCTCTGTAGTGTCTGAGACCTCTCTCTTCAAGGCACCCTCTGTAGGATCTGAGACCTCACTCTTCAAGGCGCCCTCTGTAGCCTCTGAGAGCGCACTCTTAGAGGCACCCTCTATAGCGTCTGAGACCTCACTCTTCAAGGCACCCTCTGTGGAGACTGAGATCTGACTCTTCAAGGCGCCCTCTGTAGCGTCTGAGACCTCACTCTTCAAGGCACCCTCTGTAGCTTCTGAGACCTCACTCTTCAAGGTGCCCTCTGTAGAGTCTGAGACCTCACTCTTCAAGGCGCCCTCTATAGCACCTAAGACCCCACTCTTCAAGGGACCCTCTGTAGTGTCTGAGACCACACTCTTCAAGGCACCCTCTGTAGCGACTTAGGTCTCACTCTTCAAGACACCCTCTGTAGTGTCTGAGACCTCACTCTTCAAGGCACCCTCTGTAGTGTCTGAGACCTCACTCTTCAAGGCACCCTCTGTAGTGTCTGAGCCCTCACTCTTCAAGGCACCCTCTGTAGTGACTGAGAACTCACTCTTTAAGGCACTCTCTGTGGCGTCTGAGACCTCACTCTTCAAGGCACCATCTGCAGCTTCTGAGACCTCACTCTTCAAGGTACCCTCTGTAGAGTATGAGACCTCACTCTTCAAGGTACCCTCTATAGCGTCTGAGACCTCACTCTTCAAGAGACCCTCTGTAGAGACTGAGACCTCACTCTTCAAGGCACCCTCTGTAGCGTCTTAGACCTCACTCTTCAAGGCACTCTCTGTAGCGTCTGAGACCTCACTCTTCAAGACACCCTCTGTAGCGACTGACACCTCACTCTTCAAGGCACCCTCTGTAGTGTCTGAGACCTCATTATTCAAGACACCCTCTGTAGTGTCTGAGACCTCTCTCTTCAAGGCGCCCTCTGTAGAGACTGAGACCTCACTCTTCAAGGCTGCCTGTGTAGCCTCTGAGACCTCATTCTTCAAGGCACTCTCTGTAGTGTCTGAGCCCTCATTCATCAAGTCGCCCTCTGTAGCGTCTGAGACCTCACTCTTCAAGGCACCCTCTGTAGTGTCTGAGACCTCACTCTTGAAGGCACCATCTGTAGCATCTAAGACCTCACTCTTCAAGGCACCCTCTGTAGCATCTGAGACCTCACTCTTCAAGGCGCCCTCTGTAGCGACTGAGACCTCACTCTTCAAGGCGCCCTCTGAAGTGTCTGAGACCTCACTCTTCAAGGCACCCTCTGTGGAGACTGAGATCTGACTCTTCAAGGCGCCCTCTGTAGTGTCTGAGACCTCACTCTTCAAGGCACCCTCTGTAGCTTCTGAGACCTCACTCTTCAAGGTGCCCTCTGTAGAGTCTGAGACCTCACTCTTCAAGGCGCCCTCTTTAGCACCTAAGACCCCACTCTTCAAGGGACCCTCTGTAGCGTCCGAGACCTCACTCTTCAAGGCACCCTCTGTAGTGTCTGAGACCACACTCTTCAAGGCACCCTCTGTAGCGACTTAGACCTCACTCTTCAAGACACCCTCTGTAGTGTCTGAGACCTCACTCTTCAAGGCACCCTTTGTAGGATCTGAGACCTCACTCTTCAAGGCGCCCTCTGTAGCATCTGAGACCTCTCTCTTCAAGGCACCCTCTGTAGCATCTGAGACCTCACTCTTAGAGGCAGCCTCTATAGCGTCTGAGACCTCACTCTTCAAGCCACCCTCTGTAGAATCCAAGACCTCACTCTTCAAGCCACCCTCTGTAGCGTCTGAGACCCCACTCTTCAAGGCACCCTCTGTAGCGTCTCAGACCTCACTCTTCAAGGCACCCTCTGCAGCATCTGAGACCTCACTCTTCAAGCCACCCTCTGTAGCATCCAAGACCTCACTCTTCAAGCCACCCTCTGTAGCGTCTGAGACCTTTCTCTTCAAGGCACCCTCTGTAGCATCTGAGACCTCACTCTTAGAGGCACCCTCTATAGCGTCTGAGACCTCACTCTTCAAGCCACCCTCTGTAGCATCCAAGACCTCACTCTTCAAGCCACCCTCTGTAGCGTCTGAGACCCCACTCTTCAAGGCACCCTCTGAGGCGTCTGAGACCTCACTCTTCAAGCCACCCTCTGTAGTGTCTGAGACCTCACTCTTTAAGTCACCCTCTGTAGGATCTGAGACCTCACTCTTCAAGGCGCCCTCTGTAGCATCTGAGACCTCACTCTTAGAGGCACCCTCTATAGCATCTGAGACCTCACTCTTCAAGGCTCCCTCTGTAACGTCTGAGACCTCACTCTTCAAGGCACTCTCTGTTGTGTCTGAGCCTTCACTCTTCAAGGCACCATCTGCAGCGTCTGAGACCCCACTCTTCAAGGCATCCTCTTTATCGTCTGAGACCTCACTCTTCAAGCCACCCTCTGTAGAGTATGAGACCTCACTCTTCAAGGCACCCTCTGTAGCATCTGAGACCTCACTCTTAGAGGCACCCTCTGTAGCATCTGAGACCACACTCTTCAAGGCACCCTCTGTAGCATCCAAGACCTCACTCTTCAAGCCACCCTCTGTAGCGTCTGAGACCTCTCTCTTCAAGGCACCCTCTGTAGTTTCTGAGACCTCACTCTTCAAGGCACCCTCTGTAGCGACTGACACCACACTCTTCAAGGCACCCTCTGTAGCATCCAAGACCTCACTCTTCAAGGCGAACTCTGTAGCGACTGAGACCTCACTCTTCAAGGCACCCTCTTTAGCGTCTGAGACCTCTCTCTTAGAGGCACCCTCTGTAGCATCTGAGACCTCACTCTTCAAGGCACCCTCTGTAGCATCCAAGACCTCACTCTTCAAGCCACCCTCCGTAGCGTCTGAGACCTCTCTCTTAGAGGCACCCTCTGTAGCATCTGAGACCTCACTCTTAGAGGCACCCTCTATAGCGTCTGAGACCTCACTCTTCAAGGCACCCTCTGTAGCGACTGAGACCTCACTCTTCAAGGCGCCCTCTGTAGAGACTGAGACCTCACTCTTCAAGGCTCCCTGTGTAGCCTCTGAGACCTCACTCTTCAAGGCACTCTCTGTAGTGTCTGAGCCCTCACTCATCAAGGCGCCCTCTGTAGCGTCTGAGACCTCACTCTTCAAGGCACCCTCTGCAGCGTTTGAGACCTCACTCTTTGGACACCCTCTCTAGCGTCTGAGACCTCATTCTTCAAGGCGCCCTCTGCAGCGACTGAGACCTCACTCTTCAAGGGACCCTCTGTAGTATCTGAGACCTCACTCTTCAAGGCACCCTCTGTAGTGTCTGAGACCTCACTCTTCAAGGCGCCCTCTGTAGTGTCTGAGACCTCACTCTTGAAGGCAACCTCTATAGCACCTGAGACCCCTCTCTTCAAGGCACCCTCTGTAGCATCCAAGACCTCACTCTTCAAGCCACCCTCTGTAGCGTCTGAGACCTCTCTCTTAGAGGCACCCTCTGTAGCATCTGAGACCTTACTCGTAGAGGAACCCTCTATAGCGTCTGAGACCTCACTCTTCAAGGCACCCTCTATAGCACCTGAGACCCCACTCTTCAAGGCATCCTCTGTAGCATCCAAGACCTCACTCTTCAAGCCACCCTCTGTAGCGTCTGAGACCTCTCTCTTAGAGGCACCCTCTGTAGCATCTGAGACCTCACTCGTAGAGGGACTCTCTATAGCGTCTGAGACCTCACTCTTCAAGACACCCTCTGTAGTGTCTGAGCCCTCACTCATCAAGGCGCCCTCTGTAGCGTCTGAGACCTCACTCTTCAAGGCACCCTCTGTAGCGTCTGAGACCTCACTCTTCAAGGCACCCTCTGTATTGTATGAGACCTCACTCTTCAAGAGACCCTCTGTAGAGACTGAGACCTCACTCTTCAAGGCTCCAACTGTAGCGTCTTAGACCTCACTCTTCAAGGCACCCTCTGTAGCGTCTGAGACCCCACTCTTCAAGGCGCCCTCTATAGCATCTGAGACCTCACTCTTCAAGGCTCCCTGTGTAGCCTCTGAGACCTCACTCTTCAAGGCACCCTCTGCAGTGTCTGAGACCTCATTCTTCAAGGCACCCTCTGTAGCTACTGAGACCTCACTCTTCAAGGCACTCTCTGTAGTGACTGAGAACTCACTCTTTAAGGCACTCTCTGTGGCGTCTGAGACCTCACTCTTCAAGGCACCATCTGCAGCATCTGAGACCTCACTCTTCAAGGTACCCTCTCTAGAGTATGAGACCTCACTCTTCAAGGTACCCTCTATAGCGTCTGAGACCTCACTCTTCAAGGCACTCTCTGTAGCGTCTGAGACCTCACTCTTCAAGACACCCTCTGTAGCGACTGACACCTCACTCTTCAAGGCACCCTCTGTAGTGTCTGAGACCTCATTCTTCAAGGCACCCTCTGTAGCGACTGACTCCTCACTCTTCAAGACACCCTCTGTAGTGTCTGAGACCTCTCTCTTCAAGGCGCCCTCTGTAGAGACTGAGACCTCACTCTTCAAGGCTCCCTGTGTAGCCTCTGAGACCTCATTCTTCAAGGCACTCTCTGTAGTGTCTGAGCCCTCACTCATCAAGGCGCCCTCTGTAGCGTCTGAGACCTCACTCTTCAAGGCACCCTCTGTAGTGTCTGAGACCTCACTCTTGAAGGCACCCTCTGTAGCACCTAAGACCTCACTCTTCAAGGCACCCTCTGTAGCATCTGAGACCTCACTCTTCAAGGCGCCCTCTGTAGCGACTGAGACCTCACTCTTCAAGGCGCCCTCTGCAGTGTCTGAGACCTCACTCTTCAAGGCACCCTCTGTGGAGACTGAGATCTGACTCTTCAAGGCGCCATCTGTAGCGTCTGAGACCTCACTCTTCAAGGCACCCTCTGTAGCTTCTGAGACCTCACTCTTCAAGGTGCCCTCTGTAGAGTCTGAGACCTCACTCTTCAAGGCGCCCTCTATAGCACCTAAGACCCCACTCTTCAAGGGACCCTCTGTAGCGTCCGAGACCTCACTCTTCAAGGCACCCTCTGTAGTGTCTGAGACCACACTCTTCAAGGCACCCTCTGTAGCGACTTAGACCTCACTCTTCAAGACACCCTCTGTAGTGTCTGAGACCTCACTCTTCAAGGCACCCTCTGTAGGATCTGAGACCTCACTCTTCAAGGCGCCCTCTGTAGCCTCTGAGAGCTCACTCTTAGAGGCACCCTCTATAGCGTCTGAGACCTCACTCTTCAAGGCACCCTCTGTGGAGACTGAGATCTGACTCTTCAAGGCGCCCTCTGTAGCGTCTGAGACCTCACTCTTCAAGGCACCCTCTGTAGCTTCTGAGACCTCACTCTTCAAGGTGCCCTCTGTAGAGTCTGAGACCTCACTCTTCAAGGTGCCCTCTGTAGAGTCTGAGACCTCACTCTTCAAGGCACCCTCTGTAGCGACTTAGACCTCACTCTTCAAGACACCCTCTGTAGTGTCTGAGACCTCACTCTTCAAGGCACCCTCTGTAGGATCTGAGACCTCACTCTTCAAGGCGCCCTCTGTAGCCTCTGAGAGCTCACTCTTAGAGGCACCCTCTATAGCGTCTGAGACCTCACTCTTCAAGGCACCCTCTGTGGAGACTGAGATCTGACTCTTCAAGGCGCCCTCTGTAGCGTCTGAGACCTCACTCTTCAAGGCACCCTCTGTAGCTTCTGAGACCTCACTCTTCAAGGTGCCCTCTGTAGAGTCTGAGACCTCACTCTTCAAGGTGCCCTCTGTAGAGTCTGAGACCTCACTCTTTAAGGCGCCCTCTATAGCACCTAAGACCCCACTCTTCAAGGGACCCTCTGAAGTGTCTGAGACCAAACTCTTCAAGGCACCCTCTGTAGCGACTTAGACCTCACTCTTCAAGACACCCTCTATAGTGTCTGAGACCTCACTCTTCAAGGCACCCTCTGTAGTGACTGAGAACTCACTCTTTAAGGCACTCTCTGTGGCGTCTGAGACCTCACTCTTCAAGGCACCATCTGCAGCGTCTGAGACCTCACTCTTCAAGGTACCCTCTGTAGAGTATGAGACCTCACTCTTCAAGGTACCCTCTATAGCGTCTGAGACCTCACTCTTCAAGAGACCCTCTGTAGAGACTGAGACCTCACTCTTCAAGGCACCCTCTGTAGCGTCTTATACCTCACTCTTCAAGGCACTCTCTGTAGCGTCTGAGACCTCACTCTTCAAGACACCCTATGTAGCGACTGACACCTCACTCTTCAAGGCACCCTCTGTAGTGTCTGAGACCTCATTCTTCAAGGCACCCTCTGTAGCGGATGACTCCTCACTCTTCAAGACACCCTCTGTAGTGTCTGAGACCTCTCTCTTCAAGGCACCCTCTGTAGAGACTGAGACCTCACTCTTCAAGGCTCCCTGTGTAGCCTCTGAGACCTCATTCTTCAAGGCACTCTCTGTAGTGTCTGAGCCCTCACTCATCAAGTCGCACTCTGTAGCGTCTGAGACCTCACTCTTCAAGGCACCCTCTGTAGTGTCTGAGACCTCACTCTTGAAGGCACCATCTGTAGCATCTAAGACCTCACTCTTCAAGGCACCCTCTGTAGCATCTGAGACCTCACTCTTCAAGGCGCCCTCTGTAGCGACTGAGACCTCACTCTTCAAGGCGCCCTCTGCAGTGTCTGAGACCTCACTCTTCAAGGCACCCTCTGTGGAGACTGAGATCTGACTCTTCAAGGCGCCCTCTGTAGCGTCTGAGACCTCACTCTTCAAGGCACCCTCTGTAGCTTCTGAGACCTCACTCTTCAAGGTGCCCTCTGTAGAGCATGAGACCTCACTCTTCAAGGCGCCCTCTATAGCACCTAAGACCCCACTCTTCAAGGGACCCTCTGTAGCGTCCGAGACCTCACTCTTCAAGGCACCCTCTGTAGTGTCTGAGACCACACTCTTCAAGGCACCCTCTGTAGCGACTAAGACCTCACTCTTGAAGACACCCTCTGTAGTGTCTGAGGCCTCACTCTTCAAGGCACCCTCTGTAGGATCTGAGACCTCACTCTTCAAGGCGCCCTCTGTAGCCTCTGAGACCTCACTCTTAGAGGCACCCTCTATAGCGTCTGAGACCTCGCTCTTCAAGGCACCCTCTGTAGCATCCAAGACCTCACTCTTCAAGCCACCCTCTGTAGCATCTGAGACCTCTCTCTTCAAGGCACCCTCTGTAGCATCTGAGACCTCACTCTTAGAGGCACCCTCTATAGCGTCTGAGACCTCACTCTTCAAGCCACCCTCTGTAGCATCCAAGACCTCACTCTTCAAGCCACCCTCTGTAGCGTCTGAGACCCCACTCTTCAAGGCACCCTCTGTAGCGTCTGAGACCTCACTCTTCAAGGCACCCTCTGCAGCATCTGAGACCTCACTCTTCAAGCCACCCTCTGTAGCATCCAAGACCTCACTCTTCAAGCCACCCTTTGTAGCGTCTGAGACCTCTCGCTTCAAGGTACCCTCTGTAGCATCTGAGACCTCACTCTTAGAGGCACCCTCTATAGCGTCTGAGACCTCACTCTTCAAGCCACCCTCTGTAGCATCCAAGACCTCACTCTTCAAGCCACCCTCTGTAGCGTCTGAGACCCCACTCTTCAAGGCACCCTCTGCAGCGTCTGAGACCTCACTCTTCAAGCCACCCTCTGTAGTGTCTGAGACCTCACTCTTCAAGAGACCCTCTGTAGAGACTGAGACCTCACTCTTCAAGGCACCCTCTGTAGCGTCTTAGACCTCACTCTTCAAGGCACTCTCTGTAGCGTCTGAGACCTCACTCTTCAAGGCACCCTCTGTAGTGTCTAAGACCTCATTCTTCAAGGCACCCTCTGTAGCGACTGACACCTCACTCTTCAAGGCACCCTCTGTAGCATCCAAGACCTCACTCTTCAAGGCGCCCTCTGTAGCGACTGAGACCTCACTCTTCAAGGCACCCTCTGTAGCGTCTGAGACCTCTCTCTTAGAGGCACCCTCTGTAGCATCTGAGACCTCACTCTTCAAGGCACCCTCTGTAGCATCCAAGACCTCACTCTTCAAGCCACCCTCCGTAGCGTCTGAGACCTCTCTCTTAGAGGCACCCTCTGTAGCAGCTGAGACCTCACTCTTAGAGGCACCCTCTATAGCGTCTGAGACCTCACTCTTCAAGGCACCCTCTGTAGCGACTGAGACCTCACTCTTCAAGGCGCCCTCTGTAGAGACTGAGACCTCACTCTTCAAGGCTCCCTGTGTAGCCTCTGAGACCTCACTCTTCAAGGCACTCTCTGTAGTGTCTGAGCCCTCACACATCAAGGCGCCCTCTGTAGCGTCTGAGACCTCACTCTTCAAGGCACCCTCTGCAGCGTTTGAGACCTCACTCTTTGGGCACCCTCTCTAGCGTCTGAGACCTCATTCTTCAAGGCGCCCTCTGCAGCGACTGAGACCTCACTCTTCAAGGGACCCTCTGTAGTATCTGAGACCTCACTCTTCAAGGCACCCTCTATAGCACCTGAGACCCCTCTCTTCAAGGAACCCTCTGTAGCATCCAAGACCTCACTCTTCAAGCCACCCTCTGTAGCGTATGAGACCTCTCTCTTTGAGGCACCCTCTGTAGCATCTGAGACCTTACTCGTAGAGGAACCCTCTATAGCGTCTGAGACCTCACTCTTCAAGGCGCCCTCTATAGCACCTGAGACCCCACTCTTCAAGGCACCCTCTGTAGCATCCAAGACCTCACTCTTCAAGCCACCCTCTGTAGCGTCTGAGACCTCTCTCTTAGAGGCACCCTCTGTAGCATCTGAGACCTCACTCGTAGAGGCACCCTCTATAGTGTCTGAAACCTCACTCTTCAAGACACCCTCTGTAGTGTCTGAGCCCTCACTCATCAAGGCGCCCTCTGTAGCGTCTGAGACCTCACTCTTCAAGGCACCCTCTGTAGCGTTTGAGACCTCACTCTTTGGGCACCCTCTCTAGAGTCTGAGACCGCTCTCTTCAAGGCACTCTCTGTAGCCACTGAGACCTCACTCTTCAAGGTACCCTCTGTAGAGTATGAGACCTCACTCTTCAAGAGACCCTCTGTAGAGACTGAGACCTCACTCTTCAAGGCTCCAACTGTAGCGTCTTAGACCTCACTCTTCAAGGCACCCTCTGTGGCGTCTGAGACCCCACTCTTCAAGGCGCCCTCTATAGCATCTGAGACCTCACTCTTCAAGACACCCTCTGTAGCGACTGACACCTCACTCTTCAAGGCACCCTCTGTAGTGTCTGAGACCTCATTCTTCAAGGCACCCTCTGTAGCGACGGACTCCTCACTCTTCAAGACACCCTCTGTAGTGTCTGAGACCTCTCTCTTCAAGGCGCCCTCTGTAGAGACTGAGACCTCACTCTTCAAGGCTCCCTGTGTAGCCTCTGAGACCTCATTCTTCAAGGCACTCTCTGTAGTGTCTGAGCCCTCACTCATCAAGGCACCCTCTGTAGCGTCTGAGACCTCACTCTTCAAGGCACCCTCTGTAGTGTCTGAGACCTCACTCTTGAAGGCACCCTCTGTAGCATCTAAGACCTCACTCTTCAAGGCACCCTCTGTAGCATCTGAGACCTCACTCTTCAAGGCGCCCTCTGTAGCGACTGAGACCTCACTCTTCAAGGCGCCCTCTGCAGTGTCTGAGACCTCACTCTTCAAGGCACCCTCTGTGGAGACTGAGATCTGACTCTTCAAGGCGCCATCTGTAGCGTCTGAGACCTCACTCTTCAAGGCACCCTCTGTAGCTTCTGAGACCTCACTCTTCAAGGTGCCCTCTGTAGAGTCTGAGACCTCACTCTTCAAGGCGCCCTCTATAGCACCTAAGACCCCACTCTTCAAGGGACCCTCTGTAGCGTCCGAGACCTCACTCTTCAAGGCACCCTCTGTAGTGTCTGAGACCACACTCTTCAAGGCACCCTCTGTAGCGACTTAGACCTCACTCTTCAAGACACCCTCTGTAGTGTCTGAGACCTCACTCTTCAAGGCACCCTCTGTAGGATCTGAGACCTCACTCTTCAAGGCGCCCTCTGTAGCCTCTGAGAGCTCACTCTTAGAGGCACCCTCTATAGCGTCTGAGACCTCACTCTTCAAGGCACCCTCTGTGGAGACTGAGATCTGACTCTTCAAGGCGCCCTCTGTAGCGTCTGAGACCTCACTCTTCAAGGCACCCTCTGTAGCTTCTGAGACCTCACTCTTCAAGGTGCCCTCTGTAGAGTCTGAGACCTCACTCTTCAAGGTGCCCTCTGTAGAGTCTGAGACCTCACTCTTTAAGGCGCCCTCTATAGCACCTAAGACCCCACTCTTCAAGGGACCCTCTGAAGTGTCTGAGACCAAACTCTTCAAGGCACCCTCTGTAGCGACTTAGACCTCACTCTTCAAGACACCCTCTATAGTGTCTGAGACCTCACTCTTCAAGGCACCCTCTGTAGTGTCTGAGCCCTCACTCTTCAAGGCACCCTCTGTAGTGACTGAGAACTCACTCTTTAAGGCACTCTCTGTGGCGTCTGAGACCTCACTCTTCAAGGCACCATCTGCAGCGTCTGAGACCTCACTCTTCAAGGTACCCTCTGTAGAGTATGAGACCTCACTCTTCAAGGTACCCTCTATAGCGTCTGAGACCTCACTCTTCAAGAGACCCTCTGTAGAGACTGAGACCTCACTCTTCAAGGCACCCTCTGTAGCGTCTTATACCTCACTCTTCAAGGCACTCTCTGTAGCGTCTGAGACCTCACTCTTCAAGACACCCTATGTAGCGACTGACACCTCACTCTTCAAGGCACCCTCTGTAGTGTCTGAGACCTCATTCTTCAAGGCACCCTCTGTAGCGGATGACTCCTCACTCTTCAAGACACCCTCTGTAGTGTCTGAGACCTCTCTCTTCAAGGCGCCCTCTGTAGAGACTGAGACCTCACTCTTCAAGGCTCCCTGTGTAGCCTCTGAGACCTCATTCTTCAAGGCACTCTCTGTAGTGTCTGAGCCCTCACTCATCAAGTCGCACTCTGTAGCGTCTGAGACCTCACTCTTCAAGGCACCCTCTGTAGTGTCTGAGACCTCACTCTTGAAGGCACCATCTGTAGCATCTAAGACCTCACTCTTCAAGGCACCCTCTGTAGCATCTGAGACCTCACTCTTCAAGGCGCCCTCTGTAGCGACTGAGACCTCACTCTTCAAGGCGCCCTCTGCAGTGTCTGAGACCTCACTCTTCAAGGCACCCTCTGTGGAGACTGAGATCTGACTCTTCAAGGCGCCCTCTGTAGCGTCTGAGACCTCACTCTTCAAGGCACCCTCTGTAGCTTCTGAGACCTCACTCTTCAAGGTGCCCTCTGTAGAGCATGAGACCTCACTCTTCAAGGCGCCCTCTATAGCACCTAAGACCCCACTCTTCAAGGGACCCTCTGTAGCGTCCGAGACCTCACTCTTCAAGGCACCCTCTGTAGTGTCTGAGACCACACTCTTCAAGGCACCCTCTGTAGCGACTTAGACCTCACTCTTGAAGACACCCTCTGTAGTGTCTGAGGCCTCACTCTTCAAGGCACCCTCTGTAGGATCTGAGACCTCACTCTTCAAGGCGCCCTCTGTAGCCTCTGAGACCTCACTCTTAGAGGCACCCTCTATAGCGTCTGAGACCTCGCTCTTCAAGGCACCCTCTGTAGCATCCAAGACCTCACTCTTCAAGCCACCCTCTGTAGCATCTGAGACCTCTCTCTTCAAGGCACCCTCTGTAGCATCTGAGACCTCACTCTTAGAGGCACCCTCTATAGCGTCTGAGACCTCACTCTTCAAGCCACCCTCTGTAGCATCCAAGACCTCACTCTTCAAGCCACCCTCTGTAGCGTCTGAGACCCCACTCTTCAAGGCACCCTCTGTAGCGTCTGAGACCTCACTCTTCAAGGCACCCTCTGCAGCATCTGAGACCTCACTCTTCAAGCCACCCTCTGTAGCATCCAAGACCTCACTCTTCAAGCCACCCTTTGTAGCGTCTGAGACCTCTCGCTTCAAGGTACCCTCTGTAGCATCTGAGACCTCACTCTTAGAGGCACCCTCTATAGCGTCTGAGACCTCACTCTTCAAGCCACCCTCTGTAGCATCCAAGACCTCACTCTTCAAGCCACCCTCTGTAGCGTCTGAGACCCCACTCTTCAAGGTTCCCTCTGCAGCGTCTGAGACCTCACTCTTCAAGCCACCCTCTGTAGTGTCTGAGACCTCACTCTTCAAGAGACCCTCTGTAGAGACTGAGACCTCACTCTTCAAGGCACCCTCTGTAGCGTCTTAGACCTCACTCTTCAAGGCACTCTCTGTAGCGTCTGAGACCTCACTCTTCAGGGCACCCTCTGTAGTGTCTAAGACCTCATTCTTCAAGGCACCCTCTGTAGCGACTGACACCTCACTCTTCAAGGCACCCTCTGTAGCATCCGAGACCTCACTCTTCAAGGCGCCCTCTGTAGCGACTGAGACCTCACTCTTCAAGGCACCCTCTGTAGCATCTAAGACCTCACTCTTCAAGGCACCCTCTGTAGCATCTGAGACCTCACTCTTCAAGGCGCCCTCTGTAGCGACTGAGACCTCACTCTTCAAGGCGCCCTCTGCAGTGTCTGAGACCTCACTCTTCAAGGCACCCTCTGTGGAGACTGAGATCTGACTCTTCAAGGCGCCATCTGTAGCGTCTGAGACCTCACTCTTCAAGGCACCCTCTGTAGCTTCTGAGACCTCACTCTTCAAGGTGCCCTCTGTAGAGTCTGAGACCTCACTCTTCAAGGCGCCCTCTATAGCACCTAAGACCCCACTCTTCAAGGGACCCTCTGTAGCGTCCGAGACCTCACTCTTCAAGGCACCCTCTGTAGTGTCTGAGACCACACTCTTCAAGGCACCCTCTGTAGCGACTTAGACCTCACTCTTCAAGACACCCTCTGTAGTGTCTGAGACCTCACTCTTCAAGGCACCCTCTGTAGGATCTGAGACCTCACTCTTCAAGGCGCCCTCTGTAGCCTCTGAGAGCTCACTCTTAGAGGCACCCTCTATAGCGTCTGAGACCTCACTCTTCAAGGCACCCTCTGTGGAGACTGAGATCTGACTCTTCAAGGCGCCCTCTGTAGCGTCTGAGACCTCACTCTTCAAGGCACCCTCTGTAGCTTCTGAGACCTCACTCTTCAAGGTGCCCTCTGTAGAGTCTGAGACCTCACTCTTCAAGGTGCCCTCTGTAGAGTCTGAGACCTCACTCTTTAAGGCGCCCTCTATAGCACCTAAGACCCGACTCTTCAAGGGACCCTCTGAAGTGTCTGAGACCAAACTCTTCAAGGCACCCTCTGTAGCGACTTAGACCTCACTCTTCAAGACACCCTCTATAGTGTCTGAGACCTCACTCTTCAAGGCACCCTCTGTAGTGTCTGAGCCCTCACTCTTCAAGGCACCCTCTGTAGTGACTGAGAACTCACTCTTTAAGGCACTCTCTGTGGCGTCTGAGACCTCACTCTTCAAGGCACCATCTGCAGCGTCTGAGACCTCACTCTTCAAGGTACCCTCTGTAGAGTATGAGACCTCACTCTTCAAGGTACCCTCTATAGCGTCTGAGACCTCACTCTTCAAGAGACCCTCTGTAGAGACTGAGACCTCACTCTTCAAGGCACCCTCTGTAGCGTCTTATACCTCACTCTTCAAGGCACTCTCTGTAGCGTCTGAGACCTCACTCTTCAAGACACCCTATGTAGCGACTGACACCTCACTCTTCAAGGCACCCTCTGTAGTGTCTGAGACCTCATTCTTCAAGGCACCCTCTGTAGCGGATGACTCCTCACTCTTCAAGACACCCTCTGTAGTGTCTGAGACCTCTCTCTTCAAGGCGCCCTCTGTAGAGACTGAGACCTCACTCTTCAAGGCTCCCTGTGTAGCCTCTGAGACCTCATTCTTCAAGGCACTCTCTGTAGTGTCTGAGCCCTCACTCATCAAGTCGCACTCTGTAGCGTCTGAGACCTCACTCTTCAAGGCACACTCTGTAGTGTCTGAGACCTCACTCTTGAAGGCACCATCTGTAGCATCTAAGACCTCACTCTTCAAGGCACCCTCTGTAGCATCTGAGACCTCACTCTTCAAGGCGCCCTCTGTAGCGACTGAGACCTCACTCTTCAAGGCGCCCTCTGCAGTGTCTGAGACCTCACTCTTCAAGGCACCCTCTGTGGAGACTGAGATCTGACTCTTCAAGGCGCCCTCTGTAGCGTCTGAGACCTCACTCTTCAAGGCACCCTCTGTAGCTTCTGAGACCTCACTCTTCAAGGTGCCCTCTGTAGAGCATGAGACCTCACTCTTCAAGGCGCCCTCTATAGCACCTAAGACCCCACTCTTCAAGGGACCCTCTGTAGCGTCCGAGACCTCACTCTTCAAGGCACCCTCTGTAGTGTCTGAGACCACACTCTTCAAGGCACCCTCTGTAGCGACTTAGACCTCACTCTTGAAGACACCCTCTGTAGTGTCTGAGGCCTCACTCTTCAAGGCACCCTCTGTAGGATCTGAGACCTCACTCTTCAAGGCGCCCTCTGTAGCCTCTGAGACCTCACTCTTAGAGGCACCCTCTATAGCGTCTGAGACCTCGCTCTTCAAGGCACCCTCTATAGCATCCAAGACCTCACTCTTCAAGCCACCCTCTGTAGCATCTGAGACCTCTCTCTTCAAGGCACCCTCTGTAGCATCTGAGACCTCACTCTTAGAGGCACCCTCTATAGCGTCTGAGACCTCACTCTTCAAGCCACCCTCTGTAGCATCCAAGACCTCACTCTTCAAGCCACCCTCTGTAGCGTCTGAGACCCCACTCTTCAAGGCACCCTCTGTAGCGTCTGAGACCTCACTCTTCAAGGCACCCTCTGCAGCATCTGAGACCTCACTCTTCAAGCCACCCTCTGTAGCATCCAAGACCTCACTCTTCAAGCCACCCTTTGTAGCGTCTGAGACCTCTCGCTTCAAGGTACCCTCTGTAGCATCTGAGACCTCACTCTTAGAGGCACCCTCTATAGCGTCTGAGACCTCACTCTTCAAGCCACCCTCTGTAGCATCCAAGACCTCACTCTTCAAGCCACCCTCTGTAGCGTCTGAGACCCCACTCTTCAAGGTTCCCTCTGCAGCGTCTGAGACATCACTCTTCAAGCCACCCTCTGTAGTGTCTGAGACCTCACTCTTCAAGAGACCCTCTGTAGAGACTGAGACCTCACTCTTCAAGGCACCCTCTGTAGCGTCTTAGACCTCACTCTTCAAGGCACTCTCTGTAGCGTCTGAGACCTCACTCTTCAAGGCACCCTCTGTAGTGTCTAAGACCTCATTCTTCAAGGCACCCTCTGTAGCGACTGACACCTCACTCTTCAAGGCACCCTCTGTAGCATCCGAGACCTCACTCTTCAAGGCGCCCTCTGTAGCGACTGAGACCTCACTCTTCAAGGCACCCTCTGTAGCGTCTGAGACCTCTCTCTTAGAGGCACCCTCTGTAGCATCTGAGACCTCACTCTTCAAGGCACCCTCTGTAGCATCCAAGACCTCACTCTTCAAGCCACCCTCCGTAGCGTCTGAGACCTCTCTCTTAGAGGCACCCTCTGTAGCAGCTGAGACCTCACTCTTAGAGGCACCCTCTATAGCGTCTGAGACCTCACTCTTCAAGGCACCCTCTGTAGCGACTGAGACCTCACTCTTCAAGGCGCCCTCTGTAGAGACGGAGACCTCACTCTTCAAGGCTCCCTGTGTAGCCTCTGAGACCTCACTCTTCAAGGCACTCTCTGTAGTGTCTGAGCCCTCACTCATCAAGGCGCCCTCTGTAGCGTCTGAGACCTCACTCTTCAAGGCACCCTCTGCAGCGTTTGAGACCTCACTCTTTGGGCACCCTCTCTAGCGTCTGAGACCTCATTCTTCAAGGCGCCCTCTGCAGCGACTGAGACCTCACTCTTCAAGGGACCCTCTGTAGTATCTGAGACCTCACTCTTCAAGGCACCCTCTATAGCACCTGAGACCCCTCTCTTCAAGGAACCCTCTGTAGCATCCAAGACCTCACTCTTCAAGCCACCCTCTGTAGCGTCTGAGACCTCTCTCTTAGAGGCACCCTCTGTAGCATCTGAGACCTTACTCGTAGAGGAACCCTCTATAGCGTCTGAGACCTCACTCTTCAAGGCGCCCTCTATAGCACCTGAGACCCCACTCTTCAAGGCACCCTCTGTAGCATCCTAGACCTCACTCTTCAAGCCACCCTCTGTAGCGTCTGAGACCTCTCTCTTAGAGGCACCCTCTGTAGCATCTGAGACCTCACTCGTAGAGGCACCCTCTATAGTGTCTGAAACCTCACTCTTCAAGACACCCTCTGTAGTGTCTGAGCCCTCACTCATCAAGGCGCCCTCTGTAGCGTCTGAGACCTCACTCTTCAAGGCACCCTCTGTAGCGTTTGAGACCTCACTCTTTGGGCACCCTCTCTAGAGTCTGAGACCGCTCTCTTCAAGGCACTCTCTGTAGCCACTGAGACCTCACTCTTCAAGGTACCCTCTGTAGAGTATGAGACCTCACTCTTCAAGAGACCCTCTGTAGAGACTGAGACCTCACTCTTCAAGGCTCCAACTGTAGCGTCTTAGACCTCACTCTTCAAGGCACCCTCTATAGCATCTGAGACCTCACTCTTCAAGGCTCCCTGTGTAGCCTCTGAGACCTCACTCTTCAAGGCACCCTCTGCAGTGTCTGAGACCTCATTCTTCAAGGCACCCTCTGTAGCTACTGAGACCTCACTCTTCAAGGCACTCTCTGTAGTGTCTGAGACCTCACTCTTCAAGGCACCATCTGCAGCGTCTGAGACCTCACTCTTCAAGGTACCCTCTGTAGAGCATGAGACCTCACTCTTCAAGGTACCCTCTATAGCGTCTGAGACCTCACTCTTCAAGAGACCCTCTGTAGAGACTGAGACCTCACTCTTCAAGGCACCCTCTGTAGCGTCTTAGACCTCACTCTTCAAGGCACTCTCTGTAGCGTCTGAGACCTCACTCTTCAAGACACCCTCTGTAGCGACTGACACCTCACTCTTCAAGGCACCCTCTGTAGTGTCTGAGACCTCATTCTTCAAGGCACCCTCTGTAGCGACTGACTCCTCACTCTTCAAGACACCCTCTGTAGTGTCTGAGACCTCTCTCTTCAAGGCGCCCTCTGTAGAGACTGAGACCTCACTCTTCAAGGCTCCCTGTGTAGCCTCTGAGACCTCATTCTTCAAGGCACTCTCTGTAGTGTCTGAGCCCTCACTCATCAAGGCGCCCTCTGTAGCGTCTGAGACCTCACTCTTCAAGGCACCCTCTGTAGTGTCTGAGACCTCACTCTTGAAGGCACCCTCTGTAGCATCTAAGACCTCACTCTTCAAGGCACCCTCTGTAGCATCTGAGACCTCACTCTTCAAGGCGCCCTCTGTAGCGACTGAGACCTCACTCTTCAAGGCGCCCTCTGCAGTGTCTGAGACCTCACTCTTCAAGGCACCCTCTGTGGAGACTGAGATCTGACTCTTCAAGGCGCCCTCTGTAGCGTCTGAGACCTCACTCTTCAAGGCACCCTCTGTAGCTTCTGAGACCTCACTCTTCAAGGTGCCCTCTGTAGAGTCTGAGACCTCACTCTTCAAGGCGCCCTCTATAGCACCTAAGACCCCACTCTTCAAGGGACCCTCTGTAGCTTCCGAGACCTCACTCTTCAAGGCACCCTCTGTAGTGTCTGAGACCACACTCTTCAAGGCACCCTCTGTAGCGACTTAGACCTCACTCTTCAAGACACCCTCTGTAGTGTCTGAGACCTCACTCTTCAAGGCACCCTCTGTAGGATCTGAGACCTCACTCTTCAAGGCGCCCTCTGTAGCCTCTGAGAGCGCACTCTTAGAGGCACCCTCTATAGCGTCTGAGACCTCACTCTTCAAGGCACCCTCTGTGGAGACTGAGATCTGACTCTTCAAGGCGCCCTCTGTAGCGTCTGAGACCTCACTCTTCAAGGCACCCTCTGTAGCTTCTGAGACCTCACTCTTCAAGGTGCCCTCTGTAGAGTCTGAGACCTCACTCTTCAAGGCGCCCTCTATAGCACCTAAGACCCCACTCTTCAAGGGACCCTCTGTAGTGT
Source organism: Triturus cristatus (assembly GCF_964204655.1). Classification (NCBI taxonomy): domain Eukaryota; kingdom Metazoa; phylum Chordata; class Amphibia; order Caudata; family Salamandridae; genus Triturus; species Triturus cristatus. Next base: position 567,023,323 of record NC_140579.1, on the reverse strand, counting down.
CTGAGACCACACTCTTCAAGGCACCCTCTGTAGCGACTTAGGCCTCACTCTTCAAGACACCCTCTGTAGTGTCTGAGACCTCACTCTTCAAGGCACCCTCTGTAGTGTCTGAGACCTCACTCTTCAAGGCACCCTCTGTAGTGTCTGAGCCCTCACTGTTCAAGGCACCCTCTGTAGTGACTGAGAACTCACTCTTTAAGGCACTCTCTGTGGCGTCTGAGACCTCACTCTTCAAGGCACCATCTGCAGCTTCTGAGACCTCACTCTTCAAGGTACCCTCTGTAGAGTATGAGACCTCACTCTTCAAGGTACCCTCTATAGCGTCTGAGACCTCACTCTTCAAGAGACCCTCTGTAGAGACTGAGACCTCACTGTTCAAGGCACCCTCTGTAGCGTCTTAGACCTCACTCTTCAAGGCACTCTCTGTAGCGTCTGAGACCTCACTCTTCAAGACACCCTCTGTAGCGACTGACACCTCACTCTTCAAGGCACCCTCTGTAGTGTCTGAGACCTCATTATTCAAGACACCCTCTGTAGTGTCTGAGACCTCTCTCTTCAAGGCGCCCTCTGTAGAGACTGAGACCTCACTCTTCAAGGCTCCCTGTGTAGCCTCTGAGACCTCATTCTTCAAGGCACTCTCTGTAGTGTCTGAGCCCTCATTCATCAAGTCGCCCTCTGTAGCGTCTGAGACCTCACTCTTCAAGGCACCCTCTGTAGTGTCTGAGACCTCACTCTTGAAGGCACCATCTGTAGCATCTAAGACCTCACTCTTCAAGGCACCCTCTGTAGCATCTGAGACCTCACTCTTCAAGGCGCCCTCTGTAGCGACTGAGACCTCACTCTTCAAGGCGCCCTCTGCAGTGTCTGAGACCTCACTCTTCAAAGCACCCTCTGTGGAGACTGAGATCTGACTCTTCAAGGCGCCCTCTGTAGCGTCTGAGACCTCACTCTTCAAGGCACCCTCTGTAGCTTCTGAGACCTCACTCTTCAAGGTGCCCTCTGTAGAGTCTGAGACCTCACTCTTCAAGGCGCCCTCTATAGCACCTAAGACCCCACTCTTCAAGGGACCCTCTGTAGCGTCCGAGACCTCACTCTTCAAGGCACCCTCTGTAGTGTCTGAGACCTCACTCTTGAAGGCACCCTCTGTAGCATCTGAGACCTCACTCTTCAAGGCGCCGTCTGTAGCGACTGAGACCTCACTATTCAAGGCGCCCTCTGCAGTGTCTGAGACCTCACTCTTCAAGGCACCCTCTGTGGAGACTGAGATCTGACTCTTCAAGGCGCCCTCTGTAGTGTCTGAGACCTCACTCTTCAAGGCACCCTCTGTAGCTTCTGAGACCTCACTCTTCAAGGTGCCCTCTGTAGAGTCTGAGACCTCACTCTTCAAGGCGCCCTCTTTAGCACCTAAGCCCCACTCTTCAAGGGACCCTCTGTAGAGTCCGAGACCTCACTCTTCAAGGCACCCTCTGTAGTGTTTGAGACCACACTCTTCAAGGCACCCTCTGTAGCGACTTAGACCTCACTCTTCAAGACACCCTCTGTAGTGTCTGAGACCTCACTCTTCAAGGCACCCTTTGTAGGATCTGAGACCTCACTCTTCAAGGCGCCCTCTGTAGCATCTGAGACCTCTCTCTTCAAGGCACCCTCTGTAGCATCTGAGACCTCACTCTTAGAGGCAGCCTCTATAGCGTCTGAGACCTCACTCTTCAAGCCACCCTCTGTAGAATCCAAGACCTCACTCTTCAAGCCACCCTCTGTAGCGTCTGAGACCCCACTCTTCAAGGCACCCTCTGTAGCGTCTCAGACCTCACTCTTCAAGGCACCCTCTGCAGCATCTGAGACCTCACTCTTCAAGCCACCCTCTGTAGCATCCAAGACGTCACTCTTCAAGCCACCCTCTGTAGCGTCTGAGACCTTTCTCTTCAAGGCACCCTCTGTAGCATCTGAGACCTCACTCTCAGAGGCACCCTCTATAGCGTCTGAGACCTCACTCTTCAAGCCACCCTCTGTAGCATCCAAGACCTCACTCTTCAAGCCACCCTCTGTAGCGTCTGAGACCCCACTCTTCAAGGCACCCTCTGAGGCGTCTGAGACCTCACTCTTCAAGCCACCCTCTGTAGTGTCTGAGACCTCACTCTTTAAGTCACCCTCTGTAGGATCTGAGACCTCACTCTTCAAGGCGCCCTCTGTAGCATCTGAGACCTCACTCTTAGAGGCACCCTCTATAGCATCTGAGACCTCACTCTTCAAGGCTCCCTCTGTAACGTCTGAGACCACACTCTTCAAGGCACTCTCTGTTGTGTCTGAGCCTTCACTCTTCAAGGCACCATCTGCAGCGTCTGAGACCCCACTCTTCAAGGCATCCTCTTTATCGTCTGAGACCTCACTCTTCAAGCCACCCTCTGTAGAGTATGAGACCTCACTCTTCAAGGCACCCTCTGTAGCATCTGAGACCTCACTCTTAGAGGCACCCTCTGTAGCGTCTGAGACCACACTCTTCAAGGCACCCTCTGTAGCATCCAAGACCTCACTCTTCAAGCCACCCTCTGTAGCGTCTGAGACCTCTCTCTTCAAGGCACCCTCTGTAGTTTCTGAGACCTCACTCTTCAAGGCACCCTCTGTAGCGACTGACACCTCACTCTTCAAGGCACCCTCTGTAGCATCCAAGACCTCACTCTTCAAGGCGCCCTCTGTAGCGACTGAGACCTCACTCTTCAAGGCACCCTCTTTAGCGTCTGAGACCTCTCTCTTAGAGGCACCCTCTGTAGCATCTGAGACCTCACTCTTCAAGGCACCCTATGTAGCATCCAAGACCTCACTCTTCAAGCCACCCTCCGTAGCGTCTGAGACCTCTCTCTTAGAGGCACCCTCTGTAGCATCTGAGACCTCACTCTTAGAGGCACCCTCTATAGCGTCTGAGACCTCACTCTTCAAGGCACCCTCTGTAGCGACTGAGACCTCACTCTTCAAGGCGCCCTCTGTAGAGACTGAGACCTCACTCTTCAAGGCTCCCTGTGTAGCCTCTGAGACCTCACTCTTCAAGGCACTCTCTGTAGTGTCTGAGCCCTCACTCATCAAGGCGCCCTCTGTAGCGTCTGAGACCTCACTCTTCAAGGCACCCTCTGCAGCGTTTGAGACCTCACTCTTTGGACACCCTCTCTAGCGTCTGAGACCTCATTCTTCAAGGCGCCCTCTGCAGCGACTGAGACCTCACTCTTCAAGGGACCCTCTGTAGTATCTGAGACCTCACTCTTCAAGGCACCCTCTGTAGCTTCTGAGACCTCACTCTTCAAGGTGCCCTCTGTAGAGTCTGAGACCTCACTCTTCAAGGCGCCCTCTATAGCACCTAAGACCCCACTCTTCAAGGGACCCTCTGTAGCGTCCGAGACCTCACTCTTCAAGGCACCCTCTGTAGTGTCTGAGACCTCACTCTTGAAGGCACCCTCTGTAGCATCTAAGACCTCACTCTTCAAGGCACCCTCTGTAGCATCTGAGACCTCACTCTTCAAGGCGCCGTCTGTAGCGACTGAGACCTCACTATTCAAGGCGCCCTCTGCAGTGTCTGAGACCTCACTCTTCAAGGCACCCTCTGTGGAGACTGAGATCTGACTCTTCAAGGCGCCCTCTGTAGTGTCTGAGACCTCACTCTTCAAGGCACCCTCTGTAGCTTCTGAGACCTCACTCTTCAAGGTGCCCTCTGTAGAGTCTGAGACCTCACTCTTCAAGGCGCCCTCTTTAGCACCTAAGCCCCACTCTTCAAGGGACCCTCTGTAGCGTCCGAGACCTCACTCTTCAAGGCACCCTCTGTAGTGTTTGAGACCTCACTCTTCAAGGGACCCTCTGTAGTATCTGAGACCTCACTCTTCAAGGCACCCTCTGTAGTGTCTGAGACCTCACTCTTCAAGGCGCCCTCTGTAGTGTCTGAGACCTCACTCTTGAAGGCAACCTCTATAGCACCTGAGACCCCTCTCTTCAAGGCACCCTCTGTAGCATCCAAGACCTCACTCTTCAATCCACCCTCTGTAGCGTCTGAGACCTCTCTCTTAGAGGCACCCTCTGTAGCATCTGAGACCTTACTCGTAGAGGAACCCTCTATAGCGTCTGAGACCTCACTCTTCAAGGCGCCCTCTATAGCACCTGAGACCCCACTCTTCAAGGCATCCTCTGTAGCATCCAAGACCTCAATCTTCAAGCCACCCTCTGTAGCGTCTGAGACCTCTCTCTTAGAGGCACCCTCTGTAGCATCTGAGACCTCACTCGTAGAGGCACCCTCTATAGCGTCTGAGACCTCACTCTTCAAGACACCCTCTGTAGTGTCTGAGCCCTCACTCATCAAGGCGCCCTCTGTAGCGTCTGAGACCTCACTCTTCAAGGCACCCTCTGTAGCGTCTGAGACCTCACTCTTCAAGGCACCCTCTGTATTGTATGAGACCTCACTCTTCAAGAGACCCTCTGTAGAGACTGAGACCTCACTCTTCAAGGCTCCAACTGTAGCGTCTTAGACCTCACTCTTCAAGGCACCCTCTGTAGCGTCTGAGACCCCACTCTTCAAGGCGCCCTCTATAGCATCTGAGACCTCACTCTTCAAGGCTCCCTGTGTAGCCTCTGAGACCTCACTCTTCAAGGCACCCTCTGCAGTGTCTGAGACCTCATTCTTCAAGGCACCCTCTGTAGCTACTGAGACCTCACTCTTCAAGGCACTCTCTGTAGTGACTGAGAACTCACTCTTTAAGGCACTCTCTGTGGCGTCTGAGACCTCACTCTTCAAGGCACCATCTGCAGCATCTGAGACCTCACTCTTCAAGGTACCCTCTCTAGAGTATGAGACCTCACTCTTCAAGGTACCCTCTATAGCGTCTGAGACCTCACTCTTCAAGAGACCCTCTGTAGAGACTGAGACCTCACTCTTCAAGGCACCCTCTGTAGCGTCTTAGACCTCACTCTTCAAGGCACTCTCTGTAGCGTCTGAGACCTCACTCTTCAAGACACCCTCTGTAGCGACTGACACCTCACTCTTCAAGGCACCCTCTGTAGTGTCTGAGACCTCATTCTTCAAGGCACCCTCTGTAGCGACTTACTCCTCACTCTTCAAGACACCCTCTGTAGTGTCTGAGACCTCTCTCTTCAAGGCGCCCTCTGTAGAGACTGAGACCTCACTCTTCAAGGCTCCCTGTGTAGCCTCTGAGACCTCATTCTTCAAGGCACTCTCTGTAGTGTCTGAGCCCTCACTCATCAAGGCGCCCTCTGTAGCGTCTGAGACCTCACTCTTCAAGGCACCCTCTGTAGTGTCTGAGACCTCACTCTTGAAGGCACCCTCTGTAGCATCTAAGACCTCACTCTTCAAGGCACCCTCTGTAGCATCTGAGACCTCACTCTTCAAGGCGCCCTCTGTAGCGACTGAGACCTCACTCTTCAAGGCGCCCTCTGCAGTGTCTGAGACCTCACTCTTCAAGGCACCCTCTGTGGAGACTGAGATCTGACTCTTCAAGGCGCCATCTGTAGCGTCTGAGACCTCACTCTTCAAGGCACCCTCTGTAGCTTCTGAGACCTCACTCTTCAAGGTGCCCTCTGTAGAGTCTGAGACCTCACTCTTCAAGGCGCCCTCTATAGCACCTAAGACCCCACTCTTCAAGGGACCCTCTGTAGCGTCCGAGACCTCACTCTTCAAGGCACCCTCTGTAGTGTCTGAGACCACACTCTTCAAGGCACCCTCTGTAGCGACTTAGACCTCACTCTTCAAGACACCCTCTGTAGTGTCTGAGACCTCACTCTTCAAGGCACCCTCTGTAGGATCTGAGACCTCACTCTTCAAGGCGCCCTCTGTAGCCTCTGAGAGCTCACTCTTAGAGGCACCCTCTATAGCGTCTGAGACCTCACTCTTCAAGGCACCCTCTGTGGAGACTGAGATCTGACTCTTCAAGGCGCCCTCTGTAGCGTCTGAGACCTCACTCTTCAAGGCACCCTCTGTAGCTTCTGAGACCTCACTCTTCAATGTGCCCTCTGTAGAGTCTGAGACCTCACTCTTCAAGGTGCCCTCTGTAGAGTCTGAGACCTCACTCTTTAAGGCGCCCTCTATAGCACCTAAGACCCCACTCTTCAAGGGACCCTCTGTAGTGTCTGAGACCACACTCTTCAAGGCACCCTCTGTAGCGACTTAGACCTTACTCTTCAAGACACCCTCTATAGTGTCTGAGACCTCACTCTTCAAGGCACCCTCTGTAGTGTCTGAGCCCTCACTCTTCAAGGCACCCTCTGTAGTGACTGAGAACTCACTCTTTAAGGCACTCTCTGTGGCGTCTGAGACCTCACTCTTCAAGGCACCATCTGCAGCGTCTGAGACCTCACTCTTCAAGGTACCCTCTGTAGAGTATGAGACCTCACTCTTCAAGGTACCCTCTATAGCGTCTGAGACCTCACTCTTCAAGAGACCCTCTGTAGAGACTGAGACCTCACTCTTCAAGGCACCCTCTGTAGCGTCTTATACCTCACTCTTCAAGGCACTCTCTGTAGCGTCTGAGACCTCACTCTTCAAGACACCATCTGTAGCGACTGACACCTCACTCTTCAAGGCACCCTCTGTAGTGTCTGAGACCTCATTCTTCAAGGCACCCTCTGTAGCGACTGACTCCTCACTCTTCAAGACACCCTCTGTAGTGTCTGAGACCTCTCTCTTCAAGGCGCCCTCTGTAGAGACTGAGACCTCACTCTTCAAGGCTCCCTGTGTAGCCTCTGAGACCTCATTCTTCAAGGCACTCTCTGTAGTGTCTGAGCCCTCACTCATCAAGTCGCACTCTGTAGCGTCTGAGACCTCACTCTTCAAGGCACCCTCTGTAGTTTCTGAGACCTCACTCTTGAAGGCACCATCTGTAGCATCTAAGACCTCACTCTTCAAGGCACCCTCTGTAGCATCTGAGACCTCACTCTTCAAGGCGCCCTCTGTAGCGACTGAGACCTCACTCTTCAAGGCGCCCTCTGCAGTGTCTGAGACCTCACTCTTCAAGGCACCCTCTGTGGAGACTGAGATCTGACTCTTCAAGGCGCCCTCTGTAGCGTCTGAGACCTCACTCTTCAAGGCACCCTCTGTAGCTTCTGAGACCTCACTCTTCAAGGTGCCCTCTGTAGAGCATGAGACCTCACTCTTCAAGGCGCCCTCTATAGCACCTAAGACCCCACTCTTCAAGGGACCCTCTGTAGCGTCCGAGACCTCACTCTTCAAGGCACCCTCTGTAGTGTCTGAGACCACACTCTTCAAGGCACCCTCTGTAGCGACTTAGACCTCACTCTTGAAGACACCCTCTGTAGTGTCTGAGGCCTCACTCTTCAAGGCACCCTCTGTAGGATCTGAGACCTCACTCTTCAAGGCGCCCTCTGTAGCCTCTGAGACCTCACTCTTAGAGGCACCATCTATAGCGTCTGAGACCTCGCTCTTCAAGGCACCCTCTGTAGCATCCAAGACCTCACTCTTCAAGCCACCCTCTGTAGCATCTGAGACCTCTCTCTTCAAGGCACCCTCTGTAGCATCTGAGACCTCACTCTTAGAGGCACCCTCTATAGCGTCTGAGACCTCACTCTTCAAGCCACCCTCTGTAGCATCCAAGACCTCACTCTTCAAGCCACCCTCTGTAGCGTCTGAGACCCCACTCTTCAAGCCACCCTCTGTAGCGTCTGAGACCTCACTCTTCAAGGCACCCTCTGCAGCATCTGAGACCTCACTCTTCAAGCCACCCTCTGTAGCATCCAAGACCTCACTCTTCAAGCCACCCTTTGTAGCGTCTGAGACCTCTCGCTTCAAGGTACCCTCTGTAGCATCTGAGACCTCACTCTTAGAGGCACCCTCTATAGCGTCTGAGACCTCACTCTTCAAGCCACCCTCTGTAGCATCCAAGACCTCACTCTTCAAGCCACCCTCTGTAGCGTCTGAGACCCCACTCTTCAAGGCACCCTCTGCAGCGTCTGAGATCTCACTCTTCAAGCCACCCTCTGTAGTGTCTGAGACCTCACTCTTTAAGTCACCCTCTGTAGGATCTGAGACCTCACTCTTCAAGGCGCCCTCTGTAGCATCTGAGACCTCACTCTTAGAGGCACCCTCTATAGCGTCTGAGACCTCACTCTTCAAGGCACCCTCTGTAACGTCTGAGACCTCACTCTTCAAGGCACTCTCTGTTGTTTCTGAGCCCTCACTCTTCAAGGCACCATCTGCAGCGTCTGAGACCCCACTCTTCAAGGCATCCTCTTTATCGTCTGAGACCTCACTCTTCAAGCCACCCTCTGTAGAGTATGAGACCTCACTCTTCAAGGCACCCTCTGTAGCATCTGAGACCTCACTCTTAGAGGCACCCTCTGTAGCATCTGAGACCACACTCTTCAAGGCACCCTCTGTAGCATCCAAGACCTCACTCTTCAAGCCACCCTCTGTAGCGTCTGAGACCTCTCTCTTCAAGGCACCCTCTGTAGTTTCTGAGACCTCACTCTTCAAGGCACCCTCTGTAGCGACGGACACCTCACTCTTCAAGGCACGCTCTGTAGCATCCAAGACCTCACTGTTGGACCCGGCCTCGTGGCGTGGTCCTTAACCCCATGGATTGTGCCCGTTCCCCGCCCCGGCCTTCACGGGCCACCCTTCTGAACTGCACCGAGGCCCTTCATCCAGAGCTGCACGAGGCCGCATACCCCTCGTGGCTCCGCCATCTTGTTGGCATCCACGTGACTCTGTGCACCAGCCAGCGCGACCCCGCGCAACCCGGCCTCGACCCCAGCAAAGCCCCGACATCGAGGCACCACGAACTGGCCAGGGGGTGCCGCAGGAACCATTCATCGCCCCCGGTGGAGGACAGTATCGATGAGACCCCCGACTGTCCTCCCCTCTCTAGGTGTGATCGCCCTGCAACTCTCTTGGGCCTGGCACCTCTCCTGCTGGGCGTCTGGCCACCTCCACCCAGCCTCTCCGCCCCCCCCGGGCGCCTGGGTCCGGACATCAAAGGGCTCCAGACCTATATCTGGGGCGACCCCGCCACAGATCGGCAGTTGTATCCCGGAGTCGAGAGCCCTGCTGATTGAATCGCGGCTGACCCTACGGAGAAGAACTCTTGTCGGAACCATCACGAGCCCTGCTGACTGCGTCGCGGCTCCTTCTTGTGAACACTTTGAAGCCACCTGGAACATCGGAGCCCTGCTGACGCTGTCGCGGCCCAACCTCGCTGAAACCTCCCTCGGAGCCCTGCTGACGACGTCGCGGCTCGAGCTGAGTAGAAACCATCTTGAGAGCCCTGCTGATTGGATCGCGGCTCTCCACGAACTGTACGCCGGAGCCCTGCTGACGCCGTCGCGGCTCGACCCCTCCGAGATCCGGAGGACCTCCAGCTTGAGGATAAGAACTGGGCCCCAGGTACCCTCGTACCGCACCTCTGCCAAAGACTGTCCCGCTACCCTTACCCTTCCAAAGAGACACTGAGACTTTTGGTGGATCCCTCGATCCCTTCGTGTAAATATTGACCTCGTAACCTTTTTATTGCTGATAAAGAATTGCTTGTCGTGAGACAACCTCCTTGAGTCCTGTGTGGTGGTGTTACTGTGCTAGTACGTGATAGGAGAAGGATCTCTCAGGAGACTTCTCGGCAGCGCTCGGCTACTTCGTACAGTGTGAGGGCCCCCCTTGGTGGTCTCGCCGACTCCTCGGGGTCCGCCTTCCAACATTTGGTGGCCAGCGACGGGATCCGAGCCGAACGCAGTACGTACCAGCCAGTACCCACTAGCTACCCATCCAAACGAACAGTATCATGAGCAGCCAGGAAAACAACGCGACAATGGAGTTCCAGCCCGAACGGCTGGAGGAATATACGCACAAAGAGTTAAAACAGTTCTGCAAAGACAAAGGCATTGCAACCACCGGCCTAGGTACCAAAGAGGAGATGCAGAAAGCTCTGAGGTCATGGCTAGAGGCCGGGGCAGGCCCCTCCCAGGAAGAAGGTCCCTTGCCCCTGACTGAGACCACATCAACCGCACCGACTCCGGCAACCGGAGGAAGAAAGAGCCTAGAAACCGGCCTCTCCGAAGAAGAAATACGAGAGCGGGAGAAGGTCCGGAACCACGAGCTAGAGCTCGCACGACTGCGGCTGGACGGCGAACTCCAGCTGGCAGAAAAGAAACTGGCCCTAGAGCAGCTACGGCTTCAAGAGGAGATAGAGGAGAAGAGACGACACCGGGAGTTGGAGGAAAAGAAACTGACCCTTGAGCACGAGCGCAGTCTCAAGGAGCTCGAAATCAAGGCCAAGAACGGAGGGACCAACACCCCCAGTACTGGAGACACTCTACCGCCTTCCGAGACCAAGGTACATATCCCGAAAGAGGTCGTCAAGGAGTACTACAAGAATGACGACATCCAACAATGGTTCAAGGCCTACGAGGTGGCCATGACCTCTCATCGGGTGCCCCGAAAAGACTGGGGCGCGGGCCTGTGGGGGCGGTTCCTGAGTGAGGGTCGAGACACGCTGCTCCAGCTGCCGGAGGAGGTGATGACCTCCTACGATCACATGAAGGAGGCCCTGCTCACCCGCTACGGGCTAACCGCAGAAATGTACCGCCAGCGGTTCAGAGACTGCAAGAAAATCCCGGGTACCACATGGGTGGAATATGTGGACTTTTTCAGTCGGGCCCTAGAAGGGTGGATCAAAGGGAGCAAAGTAACCACCTACGGGCAGCTGGTCGACCTCATCGTGTGGGAGCATCTCTCCAACAATTGCTTCGTAGAACTGAGACAGCACCTCCTCGACAGCAAAATGACCGACCCGCGGAAACTCGCCGTCGAGGCCGATCGATGGGTCAACTCCCGGGTCCCCCGGAACTCAATGGGGGAGTACCAGAGGAACCCCACCGGACCCCCCCGCCAGCGCGGTGGAGGGGGAGGGCCGAACAGGAACCGAGACCCTCCCGCCGGGGCCCCCAGGAGCCCCCCTCGAGGGCCACCGCAGCAACAACTCTCCCCAAACCTAGCCCGAAGGGGGGCGCCCCCGGCCAGACCCGGACCACGGCCACCAGTAACGTGCTACGGCTGCCAACAAACCGGACACTATGCCAGCGATCCGGTCTGTCCCCTGAACCGAAGAAACGGGGCCGGCGGGCCCCCGCCCCGACAGCTGGCGGCCGCCGCCCTGGGAGAAGGAGAAGAGGAAGAGGAGACCCTCGACCGAGGGACCACTGAATGGGAGCCGGCAGCCATGTCCCTGGTCTGCCTGGGTAGCCGAGAAATGGTACCCTGCACCCCCATCCCAAGCAACACCCAGAAGTACCGGCAGCAGGTCACGGTCAATGGACAACGGGCCGAAGCCCTTCGTGACACCGGCGCCAGTGTCACCGCCGTCCGCTGCCACCTGGTGACCCCTGAACAGATTCTACCGAATGTGCTGTGCCCCGTCCGGACGGCCGACAACAGTGAAAGCCTGTGCCAGATGGCCCTGGTCCCCTTCGAGTGGGGAGGGGTGACGGGCCTGCTGAAGGTGACGGTACGCGACGACGCCCCTGTCGACTGCCTCCTGGGGAACGACTTGGAGAGTTCCCCCTGGGCTCAAGTAGAGCGACGAGAGCACCTCCGAATGCTGGGACTATCTGACTGGGCCTGCGCCATCACCCGGTCCATGACCGCCCGGGCCCCCCGCTCATCCTCGGCCTCCGGGGCCACCCAGCCCGAGGGTCTCGCACCTCCTCCCGCCAGCAGCGAGGAGGAGGCGGACACCGACCCTGGACCTAGTGAATCCTCCCCCGAAGAGATGGCTTCCCCGTGCGCCCTACCAGAGCTGACACAATGGCGACACGAAGGGGGCCCCACCCGGGAGCAGTTCCAACAAGAGCAGCAGTCCTGCCCCACTCTCGAAGGGGTCCACCAACAAGCATCCGCCCAAACCAACGGGGACCAGACCGGCACCCACTGGGTCTACTGGGCCGAGGGCCTGCTATATAGTGAGCAAAAAGTGGCAGAACTCGGGGCCAGCCGAGTGTTGGTGGTCCCCCTCCGCTTCCGGGAGTTCCTGCTCAACCTAGCACATGATGTGCCCCTCGCCGGACACTTGGGGCAAGACAAAACGTACAGCCGTCTGGTGACCCACTTCTACTGGTCCCGGATGCGGAGAGACGTGGACAACCACTGCCGGTCCTGCCAGACCTGCCAAGCCAGCGGGAAGACGGGGGGTCGGGTCAAGGCCCCCCTCCAGCCCTTTCCAGCCGTCAGCACCCCGTTCGAACAGGTCGGAATCGATATCGTGGGGCCCCTGGACCCCCAGACCGCCCTGGGCCACCGCTTCATCCTGGTCCTCGTGGACCACGCCACCAGGTACCCGGAGGCGGTCCCGCTAAGAACTATAATGGCCCCCGTGGTAGGCCGGGCCTTAATGGGGATCTTCTCCTGAGTGGGATTTCCCCGCGAAGTGGTGAGCGACAGAGGCACGAACTTTATTTCTAGATACATGCGGTCCCTGTGGCAGCAGTGTGGGGTCACATACAAGTTCACGACCCCCTATCACCCTCAGGGGAACGGACTGGTTGAGCGGTTCAACAGAACATTGAAGGGAATGATCCAGGGCCTGGAAGAGCCCCTCAGGCGGAGATGGGATGTCCTGCTGCCGTGCCTCCTGTTTGCCTATCGGGAGGTCCCGCAGAAGTCCCTGGGGTTCAGCCCGTTTGAACTATTGTGTGGACACCCGGTCCGCGGACCGCTCAGCCTGGTCAAGGAGGGCTGGGAGATGAAGCCCCAAGGCGCCCCTCCTGACGTCTACCGATAGCTCCTGACCCTCCGAAACCAGACCCGCAAGTTCCGAGCCATGGCCGAAGCCAACCTCGAGGCCAGCCAAGAGGACATGAAGCGGTGGTACGATCGGAACTCTTCTACCATAGAGTTCGAGCCAGGTCAGAAATTATGGGTCATGGCCCCGGTTGAACCCGGCGCCCTCCAGAACAAGTGGACCGGGCCCTTCAAGGTAGTGGAGAAGAAAAGTCCCGTCACCTACCTGGTCGACCTGGAGTCCCCCCGGAACCCCCTCCGGGTCCTACATGCTAACAGACTAAAACCCCACTTTGCCCGAACCGAACTGAGCCTGCTACTGGCGACTGATGAGGGGGGCGAGGACGACTCCGAGCCCCTGCCCGACCTCTTGCAGTCCAACGTCCATGATGGATCGATCGAAGGTGTCCAACTCGCCTCTTCCCTGACTCCGGAACAGCGCAACGACTGCCAGCAACTGCTGCGGGACTACGCAGCCCTCTTCTCCCTCACCCCGGGGGTGACCCACTGGTGCGTCCACGACGTCGACACCGGGGAGAGCCCCCCCGTGCGACACAGAGCCTACCGGGTACCCGACCGAGTGCGGGCCTGCATCCAGGCCGAAGTAACGAAGATGCTGGCCCTGGGGGTCATCGAACCCTCCGACAGCCCGTGGGCCAGCCCTGTCGTCCTGGTGCCAAAGGCCGCAGCTCCCGGCCACCCCCCAAAGTTACGATTCTGCGTGGACTACCGAGCCCTGAATGCAGTGACCAAGACGGACGCCCACCCTATACCCCGGGCCGACGAACTCATCGACCGCCTAGGGGCCGCTCGCTACTTGAGCACGCTGGACCTCACCGCCGGGTACTGGCAAATCCAGCTCACCCCCGGCGCCCAAGAAAGATCCGCCTTTTCGACCCCGGATGGGCATTACCACTTTCGGGTGATGCCCTTCGGAATGAAGAACGCCCGGCCACTTTCCAAAGACTGGTGAACAAGGTTTTGGCCGGGCTTGAGGCCTTCAGCGCGGCCTACCTAGATGACATTGCCGTGTACAGCAACCACTGGGCAGAGCACCTCCTTCACATTAAAGCCGTCCTGGCCACCCTCCAGCGGGCCGGGCTCACAATCAAGGCCAGCAAATGCCAGATCGGCCACGGATCCGTGACCTACCTGGGCCATCAAGTGGGGAGCGGGCAGGTGGCCCCTCTCCAGCCGAAAATAGATGCCATCCAGGCCTGGGAACCCCCCACTACCCAGACCGCTGTCCGGGCCTTCCTGGGTCTCACCGGATACTACCGGCGGTTTATCCGGGACTATGGGAGCATTGTTGGCCCCCTCACAGAGCTGACGTCCAAAAAGCAGCCCAAGAAGGTGCACTGGACACCCCGCTGCCAAGCAGCCTTCGACACCCTAAAGACCGCAATGTGTACTGCCCCGGTGCTGCAGGCCCCTGACTACAATAAGGAGTTCGTGGTGCAGACGGACGCCTCCGAGTATGGGATCGGGGCCGTCCTGTCCCAAGCCGATGAAAAGGGGCTCGACCGACCAGTGGCCTTCATCAGCCGACGGCTACTGCCCCGAGAGCAACGATGGAGCACCATTGAGCGGGAGGCCTTCGCTGTAGTGTGGGCCCTCAAGAAGCTCCGGCCCTACCTCTTTGGTACCCACTTCCGGGTCCAGACCGACCACCGGCCCCTGCGGTGGTTAATGCAAATGCGGGGCGAGAACCCCAAGCTGCTGCGGTGGTCCATCTCGCTACAAGGGATGGACTTTGACGTTGAACACCGGCCCGGCAATGACCACGCCAACGCCGACGGCCTGTCCCGCTTCTTCCGCCTTGACGAGGAGAATCCCCAAGGAGATGGGTGACTCTCCATGCCTTCGGCTGGGGGGGACGCCTGTTGGACCCGGCCTCGTGGCGTGGTCCTTAACCCCATGGATTGTGCCCGTTCCCCGCCCCGGCCTTCACGGGCCACCCTTCTGAACTGCACCGAGGCCCTTCATCCAGAGCTGCACGAGGCCGCATACCCCTCGTGGCTCCGCCATCTTGTTGGCATCCACGTGACTCTGTGCACCAGCCAGCGCGACCCCGCGCAACCCGGCCTCGACCCCAGCGAAGCCCCAACATCGAGGCACCACGAACTGGCCAGGGGGTGCCGCAGGAACCATTCATCGCCCCCGGCGGAGGACAGTATCGATGAGACCCCCGACTGTCCTCCCCTCTCTAGGTGTGATCGCCCTGCAACTCTCTTGGGCCTGGCGCCTCTCCTGCTGGGCGTCTGGCCACCTCCACCCGGCCTCTCCGCCCCCCCCCGGGCACCTGGGTCCGGACATCAAAGGGCTCCAGACCTATATCTGGGGCGACCCCGCCACAGATCGGCAGTTGTATCCCGGAGTCGAGAGCCCTGCTGATTGAATCGCGGCTGACCCTACGGAGAAGAACTCTTGTCGGAACCATCACGAGCCCTGCTGACTGCGTCACGGCTCCTTCTTGTGAACACTTTGAAGCCACCTGGAACATCGGAGCCCTGCTGACGCTGTCGCGGCCCAACCTCGCTGAAACCTCCCTCGGAGCCCTGCTGACGACGTCGCGGCTCGAGCTGAGCAGAAACCATCTTGAGAGCCCTGCTGATTGGATCGCGGCTCTCCACGAACTGTACGCCGGAGCCCTGCTGATGCCATCGCGGATCGACCCCTCCGAGATCCGGAGGTCCTCCAACTTGAGGATAAGAACTGGGCCCCAGGTACCCTCGTACCGCACCTCTGCCAAAGACTGTCCCGCTACCCTTACCCTTCCAAAGAGACACTGAGACTTTTGGTGGATCCCTCGATCCCTTCGTGTAAATATTGACCTCGTAACCTTTTTATTGCTGATAAAGAATTGCTTGTCGTGAGACAACCTCCTTGAGTCCTGTGTGGTGGTGTTACTGTGCTAGTACGTGATAGGAGAAGGATCTCTCAGGAGACTTCTCGGCAGCGCTCGGCTACTTCGTACAGTGTGAGGGCCCCCCTTGGTGGTCTCGCCGACTCCTCGGGGTCCGCCTTCCAACACTCACTCTTCAAGGCGCCCTCTGTAGCGACTGAGACATCACTCTTCAAGGCACCCTCTATAGCGTCTGAGACCTCTCTCTTAGAGGCACCCTCTGTAGCATCTGAGACCTCACTCTTCAAGGCACCCTCTGTAGCATCCAAGACTTCACTCTTCAAGCCACCCTCCGTAGCTTCTGAGACCTCTCTCTTAGAGGCACCCTCTGTAGCATCTGAGACCTCACTCTTAGAGGCACCCTCTATAGCATCTGAGACCTCACTCTTCAAGGCACCCTCTGTAGCGACTGAGACCTCACTCTTCAAGGCGCCCTCTGTAGAGACTGAGACCTCACTCTTCAAGGGACCCTCTGTAGTATCTGAGACCTCACTCTTCAAGGCACCCTCTGTAGTGTCTGAGACCTCACTCTTCAAGGCACCCTCTGTAGTGTCTGAGACCTCACTCTTGAAGGCACCCTCTATAGCACCTGAGACCCCTCTCTTCAAGGCACCCTCTGTAGCATCCAAGACCTCACTCTTCAAGCCACTCTCTGTAGCGTCTGAGATCTCTCTCTTAGAGGCACCCTCTGTAGCATCTGAGACCTCACTCGTAGAGGCACCCTCTATAGCGTCTGAGACCTCACTCTTCAAGGCGCCCTCTATAGCACCTGAGACCCCACTCTTCAAGGCACACTCTGTAGCATCCAAGACCTCACTCTTCAAGCCTCCCTCTGTAGCGTCTGAGACCTCTCTTTTAGAGGCACCCTCTGTAGCATCTGAGACCTCACTCGTAGAGGCACCCTCTATAGCGTCTGAGACCTCACTCTTCAAGACACCCTCTGTAGTGTCTGAGCCCTCACTCATCAAGGCACCCTATGCAGCGTTTGAGACCTCACTCTTTGGGCACCCTCTCTAGCGTCTGAGACCTCATTCTTCAAGGCGCCCTCTGTAGCGACTGAGACCTCACTCTTCAAGGGACCCTCTGTAGTATCTGAGACCTCACTCTTCAAGGCACCCTCTGTAGTGTCTGAGACCTCACTCTTCAAGGCACCCTCTGTAGTGTCTGAGACCTCACTCTTGAAGGCACCCTCTATAGCACCTGAGACCCCTCTCTTCAAGGCACCCTCTGTAGCATCCAAGACCTCACTCTTCAAGCCACCCTCTGTAGCGTCTGAGATCTCTCTCTTAGAGGCACCCTCTGTAGCATCTTAGACCTCACTCGTAGAGGCACAGTCTATAGCGTCTGAGACCTCACTCTTCAAGGCGCCCTCTATAGCACCTGAGACCCCACTCTTGAAGGCACCCTCTGTAGCATCCAAGACCTCACTCTTCAAGCCACCCTCTGTAGCGTCTGAGACCTCTCTCTTAGAGGCACCCTCTGTAGCATCTGAGACCTCACTCGTAGAGGCACCCTCTATAGCGTCTGAGACCTCACTCTTCAAGACACCCTCTGTAGTGTCTGAGACCTCACTCATCAAGGCGCCCTCTGTAGCGTCTGAGACCTCACTCTTCAAGGCACCCTCTGTAGCGTTTGAGACCTCACTCTTTGGGCACCCTCTCTAGAGTCTGAGACCGCTCTCTTCAAGGCACTCTCTGTAGCGACTGAGACCTCACTCTTCAAGGTACCCTCTGTAGAGTATGAGACCTCACTCTTCAAGAGACCCTCTGTAGAGACTGGGACCTCACTCTTCAAGGCACCAACTGTAGCGTCTTAGACCTCACTCTTCAAGGCACCCTCTGTAGCGTCTGAGACCCCACTCTTCAAGGCGCCCTCTATAGCATCTGAGACCTCACTCTTCGAAGCTCCCTGTGTAACCTCTGAGGCCTCACTCTTCAAGGCACCCTCTGCAGTGTCTGAGACCTCATTCTTCAAGGCACCCTCTGTAGCTACTGAGACCTCACTCTTCAAGGCACTCTCTGTAGTGTCTGAGCCCTCACTCTTCAAGGGACCCTCTGTAGTGACTGAGAACTCACTCTTTAAGGCACTCTCTGTGGCGTCTGAGACCTCACTCTTCAAGGCACCATCTGCAGCGTCTGAGACCTCACTCTTCAAGGTACCCTCTGTAGAGTATGAGACCTCACTCTTCAAGGTACCCTCTATAGCGTCTGAGACCTCACTCTTCAAGAGACCCTCTGTAGAGACTGAGACCTCACTCTTCAAGGCACCCTCTGTAGCGTCTTAGACCTCACTCTTCAAGGCACCCTCTGTAGTGACTGACACCTCACTCTTCAAGGCACCCTCTGTAGCATCCAAGACCTCACTCTTCAAGGCGCCCTCTGTAGCGACTGAGACCTCACTCTTCAAGGCACCCTCTGTAGCGTCTTAGACCTCTCTCTTAGAGGCACCCTCTGTAGCATCTGAGACCTCACTCTTCAAGGCACCCTCTGTAGCATCCAAGACCTCACTCTTCAAGCCACCCTCCGTAGCGTCTGAGACCTCTCTCTTAGAGGCACCCTCTGTAGCAGCTGAGACCTCACTCTTAGAGGCACCCTCTATAGCGTCTGAGACCTCACTCTTCAAGGCACCCTCTGTAGCGACAGACCTCACTCTTCAAGGCGCCCTCTGTAGAGACTGAGACCTCACTCTTCAAGGCTCCCTGTGTAGCCTCTGAGACCTCACTCTTCAAGGCACTCTCTGTAGTGTCTGAGCCCTCACTCATCAAGGTGCCCTCTGTAGCGTCTGAGACCTCACTCTTCAAGGCACCCTCTGCAGCGTTTGAGACCTCACTCTTTGGGCACCCTCTCTAGCGTCTGAGACCTCATTCTTCAAGGCGCCCTCTGCAGCGACTGAGACCTTACTCTTTAAGGGACCCTCTGTAGTATCTGAGACCTCACTCTTCAAGGCACCCTCTGTAGTGTCTGAGACCTCACTCTTCAAGGCGCCCTCTGTAGTGTCTGAGACCTCACTCTTGAAGGCACCCTCTATAGCACCTGAGACCCCTCTCTTCAAGGCACCCTCTGTAGCATCCAAGACCTCACTCTTCAAGCCACCCTCTGTAGCGTCTGAGACCTCTCTCTTAGAGGCACCCTCTGTAGCATCTGAGACCTTACTCGTAGAGGAACCCTCTATAGCGTCTGAGACCTCACTCTTCAAGGCGCCCTCTATAGCACCTGAGACCCCACTCTTCAAGGCACCCTCTGTAGCATCCAAGACCTCACTCTTCAAGCCACCCTCTGTAGCGTCTGAGACCTCTCTATTAGAGGCACCCTCTGTAGCATCTGAGACCTCACTCGTAGAGGCACCCTCTATAGTGTCTGAGACCTCACTCTTCAAGACACCCTCTGTAGTGTCTGAGCCCTCACTCATCAAGGCGCCCTCTGTAGCGTCTAAGACCTCACTCTTCAAGGCACCCTCTGTAGCGTTTGAGACCTCACTCTTTGGGCACCCTCTCTAGAGTCTGAGACCGCTCTCTTCAAGGCACTCTCTGTAGCCACTGAGACCTCACTCTTCAAGGTACCCTCTGTAGAGTATGAGACCTCACTCTTCAAGAGACCCTCTGTAGAGACTGAGACCTCACTCTTCAAGGCTCCAACTGTAGCGTCTTAGACCTCACTCTTCAAGGCACCCTCTGTAGTGCCTGAGACCCCACTCTTCAAGGCGCCCTCTATAGCATCTGAGACCTCACTCTTCAAGGCACTCTCTGTAGTGTCTGAGCCCTCACTCTTCAAGGCACCCTCTGTAGTGACTGAGAACTCACTCTTTAAGGCACTCTCTGTGGCGTCTGAGATCTCACTCTTCAAGGCACCATCTGCAGCGTCTGAGACCTCACTCTTCAAGGTACCCTCTGTAGAGTATGAGACCTCACTCTTCAAGGTACCCTCTATAGCGTCTGAGACCTCACTCTTCAAGAGACCCTCTGTAGAGACTGAGACCTCACTCTTCAAGGCACCCTCTGTAGCGTCTTAGACCTCACTCTTCAAGGCACTCTCTGTAGCGTCTGAGACCTCACTCTTCAAGACACCCTCTGTAGCGACTGACACCTCACTCTTCAAGGCACCCTCTGTAGTGTCTGAGACCTCATTCTTCAAGGCACCCTCTGTAGCGACTGACTCCTCACTCTTCAAGACACCCTCTGTAGTGTCTGAGACCTCTCTCTTCAAGGCGCCCTCTGTAGAGACTGAGACCTCACTCTTCAAGGCTCCCTGTGTAGCCTCTGAGACCTCATTCTTCAAGGCACTCTCTGTAGTGTCTGAGCCCTCACTCATCAAGGCGCCCTCTGTAGCGTCTGAGACCTCACTCTTCAAGGCACCCTCTGTAGTGTCTGAGACCTCACTCTTGGAGGCACCCTCTGTAGCATCTAAGACCTCACTCTTCAAGGCACCCTCTGTAGCATCTGAGACCTCACTCTTCAAGGCGCCCTCTGTAGCGACTGAGACCTCACTCTTCAAGGCGCCCTCTGCAGTGTCTGAGACCTCACTCTTCAAGGCACCCTCTGTGGAGACTGAGATCTGACTCTTCAAGGCGCCCTCTGTAGCGTCTGAGACCTCACTCTTCAAGGCACCCTCTGTAGCTTCTGAGACCTCACTCTTCAAGGTGCCCTCTGTAGAGTCTGAGACCTCACTCTTCAAGGCGCCCTCTATAGCACCTAAGACCCCACTCTTCAAGGGACCCTCTGTAGCGTCCGAGACCTCACTCTTCAAGGCACCCTCTGTAGTGTCTGGGACCACACTCTTCAAGGCACCCTCTGTAGCGACTTAGACCTCACTCTTGAAGACACCCTCTGTAGTGACGGGCGAGGCATCCATCTTGGGCGGCTCTGGGTTAGCGGGCAGCTTTCTGGCCCCTCCCCCCCCGACAAGTACTTCCAGGCGCCCGTGGACATCGCGCCCTGTCTCACGCCTGCCACAGATCTCCCGAGGCTTCGCCGGGAGCAACGCTGCATTTTTTAAACTTTTAGCTCACCTGGTGACACGATCCTTGGTGTCCTCTAGCTGCGCCCTGGTCTTTTGCGCAACGCCACTCCTGCTGCTTCCTGCTCGCCCCCCAGAGCGCCGGCCGCTGATCGCCTCCTTCTGCCGGGCTGTTGCTCGGAGCGGAGACGGGCGAGGCATCCATCTTTGGCGGCTCTGGGTTAGTGGTGCAGCTTTCTGGCCCCTCCCCCCCAGCCACTCCCCCTATGTGTCCCTACATTTTGGCCAGTTGGCCCCGGCGGCGCAGTGGACGGGCGCAGCGTGCGCGACGAAAGCGCGCCGAAGTTGCGCCTAAGTTAAGCCCGTCTGCGCCCGTCCGCGATGGGCCGGGACCAGGGGCCACAGACCTTGCCTCTCCTCTGGTGTATACCTCGGCTCAACTGTCTGCTTATTCCACTACTTCTCCTCTTTCTCCTTCTTTACGGCTCCATTTAGACGCTTTGGGTATTTATGCCCACCCTTCCTTTTGTTCCCTCTCTGATGGTAGTACTTCTTCCTTTTCTTTGCCCTGTACTCCTCCTGCTCCCCCCTCTTCTCTTAGCTCCCCTCCAGCCTCTGCTATTCTGCTCAATACTCGCTCTGCGGCCAAAAATCAAACGGCACTTTCTACTCTTCTCCATACTGACTCTCCTGATTTTCTATTTCTCACAGAAACCTGGTTCTCCTCCGACTCTCTTCCTGATCTCTTAGCTATTCTGCCTGATACCTATTATGCCCTCCGAGCGGATCGCCCGGACGGTAAGGTAGGTGGGGGTGTGGCCATGATAATTCGATCCTCCTTGAAATTTCAACTTCTTGTCCACCCTTCTATACTTAATGTAGACTTCTTGGTGGCCCGCTCCCTTAATCTACCCTCTCCTCTTACTGTTGTTCTTCTGTATCGTCCCCCTCAAGCCATGCCGCTTTTTGTGTCCACCCTGCAGGATCTCCTGGCCACCCTGGTGGTCAACAATTCTTCGTTGTTGCTACTCGGGGACTTTAATTATTGGCCAGGTGATCCCAGGGAGGACTCATCATCCAAAGATTTCACTGCCACTCTAAAGTGCCTCAATTTTTCCTCTCATGTTTCGGCCCCCACTCATACACAGGGTCATACCCTGGATAAAATCTGGTCTTCACGTTGTAACATTTCATCCACTTCTATTCTTCCCTGTGTCTGGTCGGATCACTCTATGATCTCTTTTTCCATCCATCTGGGTTCTGCCGAGAAAGCCCCTCCCTCTAAAACCATCCTGGCACGCAGCTGGAACCAGATTGATCTTAATTCCCTCTCATCTTCTCTGGCCCTATCTGCTCCCGACCTCACTGATTTGTCCTTGGAAGATCAGGCTGACGCCATTAGTGTCTGGCTCTCTTCCTCTTGTGATCAGGCCGCCCCTCTCAAGAGGGTTAAGCGTGTCCGACCTTATGATGCCCACAAATGGTTTACTTGTGAACTAAAAACTCTTAAACTGGGTCTCAGGTGCTCTGAACGTCAGTGGAGACGGAACTACTGTCCCACTCTCCGGCTTAAATACAAAACCCTCTTGAACGAGTACAAAAGTGCTATTTTAGCGGCCAAGACCAAATACTTCACTGAGAGAGTTACCTCCTCTGCCAACAAATCGCGTGAAATTTTTTCTTTAGTTCATAATCTTGCCACTTCTGACCGCACTTGCACATCTTTGGTTCCTTCCCAATCTTTATGTTCCTCACTCAATGATTACTTTATTGATAAGATCCTTACTATTAAGGCCAACATTCCTCCCGTGCCCCTACCTGAATCTCTGCCTTTTCTTCTTCACCCTCTTCTTCTTTTAATCACTTTCAACCCATTTCCTCTCAGCTTTTCTTGGATCTGCTTGCTAAAAGTCAAGTCCGGCTCTCCTGCGGACTGTGCTCCTGCTCGCATCCTTAGAACACTCTATTCCAGCTGCCCTGCTCCCCCTCTTGCTCTTCCTAATGCTTCTCTTACTTTGGCTACTGTCCCTTCTTCATTCAAATCTGCTATCGTTCTTCCCATTCTTAAAAAACCTAGTCTTGACCCCTCTTTGTTATCTAATTTCAGGCCCATTTCTCTGCTCCCCTATGTTGGGAAGATCCTTGAAAGCTACGTCACTACTTGCTTATCCACCTATCTCGAGGAGAATCGTCTTTTGGCCTCCCACCAGGCGGGTTTCCGCCCTGGCCACTCTACAGAGGGCGTGGTGCTGGCGGTCATGGATGAACTTAAGGGGAAAGCTGATATCAGCCTCCCCCAGGCTCTGGTTCTCCTCGATCTGTCCGCTGCGTTTGACACGGTCGATCATGCCATTCTTCTCGACCGTGTCAGCGCAGCGGGCATTCAGGGCACTTCCCTCTCTTGGATCGCGTCCTTCCTTTTAGGCAGGACGCAAGCGGTTCATCTTTCCGGATTTTCCGCTCCCCATCGTTCGGTCACCTGTGGGGTGCCGCAGGGCTCTTCTCTTTCACCTCTTCTTTTCAATCTCTATATCCGCCCTCTTGTCTCTTCTCTTCTCGAGCTGGGGGTTTCCGTGTATAACTACGCTGATGACCTCCAGCTTGTTTTCGATCTTTCATCCCCTCTTCTTTCCCTTCCTAAATTTTGCTCTACTCTAGTTTTTATTTCGCAGTGGATGAGCTCCAATCATTTGAAGCTCAATCCGGATAAAACGGAGCTTGTCCTCACCGGTGGCCCTTCCAACCCTTGGTCCCCTGTTCATTGGCCTCTTTCTTTTGGTCCTCCCCCGGTACCTGTCTCTTCTGTCCGGACTTTGGGCATTAAGATCAGCCAAGACCTGTCTATGCACTCACATATTAGTTCTGTTGTTTCTTCATGTTTCCTTTCCCTTCGTATCATTCGCAAGATCTCTCGGTTTTTCTCGGTTGATGCTCTCAAAACTATAGTCATCGCTTTAATCATCTCCCGCCTTGACTATGGGAATGGCCTGTATGTTGGCATCCCGGCCTATGAAACCCGCCGTCTTCAGGCCATCCAAAATCAGGCGGCCCGACTTATTCTTCGTTTACCCAAATGTTCTCACATCACTCCTGCCCTTAGGTCTCTTCACTGGCTCCCAGTACATTTCAGATCGTTTTTTAAACTCGCTTGCCTGGCCTTTCTGGCTCACCATCGTTCCGCTCCACAGTTCATTAACTCTCTTATCACTTCTCATGCCCCTGATCGCACTCTTCGTTCCTCATCACTGTCTTTGCTTCACATTCCCCGCTTTCGTAAATCTCGTACCGGAGGTACTCGCTTCTCGGTTCTGGCCGCTCGGCTTTGGAATAGCCTCCCTCTTGCTATCCGCTCCATCCCCATCTACCGTCACTTCCGCAAGGCCCTCAAAACTTTTCTTTTTTCTCAGGCTTTTCCTGGCTAGTCCTTTTGGGTCTTCTCTGTGAGTATGTATGAGTCCCCAGCGCCAGGAAGCCGCTTTGGCCGCAGTGCGCTTTACTAAATTCCTCTTTTCATTTCATTTCATTTCAGTGTCTGAGGCCTCACTCTTCAAGGCACCCTCTGTAGGATCTGAGACCTCACTCTTCAAGGCGCCCTCTGTAGCCTCTGAGACCTCACTCTTAGAGGCACCCTCTATAGCGTCTGAGACCTCGCTCTTCAAGGCACCCTCTGTAGCATCCAAGACCTCACTCTTCAAGCCACCCTCTGTAGCATCTGAGACCTCTCTCTTCAAGGCACCCTCTGTAGCATCTGAGACCTCACTCTTAGAGGCACCCTCTATAGCGTCTGAGACCTCACTCTTCAAGGCACCCTCTGTTACGTCTGAGACCTCACTCTTCAAGGCACTCTCTGTTGTGTCTGAGCCCTCACTCTTCAAGGCACCATCTGCAGCGTCTGAGACCCCACTCTTCAAGGCATCCTCTTTATCGTCTGAGACCTCACTCTTCAAGCCACCCTCTGTAGAGTATGAGACCTCACTCTTCAAGGCACCCTCTGTAGCATCTGAGACCTCACTCTTAGAGGCACCCCCTGTAGCGTCTGAGACCTCACTCTTCAAGGCGCCCTCTATAGCACCTAAGACCCCACTCTTCAAGGGACCCTCTGTAGCGTCCGAGACCTCACTCTTCAAGGCACCCTCTGTAGTGTCTGAGACCTCACTCTTGAAGGCACCCTCTGTAGCATCTAAGACCTCACTCTTCAAGGCACCCTCTGTAGCATCTGAGACCTCACTCTTCAAGGCGCCGTCTGTAGCGACTGAGACCTCACTATTCAAGGCGCCCTCTGCAGTGTCTGAGACCTCACTCTTCAAGGCACCCTCTGTGGAGACTGAGATCTGACTCTTCAAGGCGCCCTCTGTAGTGTCTGAGACCTCACTCTTCAAGGCACCCTCTGTAGCTTCTGAGACCTCACTCTTCAAGGTGCCCTCTGTAGAGTCTGAGACCTCACTCTTCAAGGCGCCCTCTTTAGCACCTAAGACCCCACTCTTCAAGGGACCCTCTGTAGCGTCCGAGACCTCACTCTTCAAGGCACCCTCTGTAGTGTCTGAGACCACACTCTTCAAGGCACCCTCTGTAGCGACTTAGACCTCACTCTTCAAGACACCCTCTGTAGTGTCTGAGACCTCACTCTTCAAGGCACCCTTTGTAGGATCTGAGACCTCACTCTTCAAGGCGCCCTCTGTAGCATCTGAGACCTCTCTCTTCAAGGCACCCTCTGTAGCATCTGAGACCTCACTCTTAGAGGCAGCCTCTATAGCGTCTGAGACCTCACTCTTCAAGCCACCCTCTGTAGAATCCAAGACCTCACTCTTCAAGCCACCCTCTGTAGCGTCTGAGACCCCACTCTTCAAGGCACCCTCTGTAGCGTCTCAGACCTCACTCTTCAAGGCACCCTCTGCAGCATCTGAGACCTCACTCTTCAAGCCACCCTCTGTAGCATCCAAGACCTCACTCTTCAAGCCACCCTCTGTAGCGTCTGAGACCTTTCTCTTCAAGGCACCCTCTGTAGCATCTGAGACCTCACTCTTAGAGGCACCCTCTATAGCGTCTGAGACCTCACTCTTCAAGCCACCCTCTGTAGCATCCAAGACCTCACTCTTCAAGCCACCCTCTGTAGCGTCTGAGACCCCACTCTTCAAGGCACCCTCTGAGGCGTCTGAGACCTCACTCTTCAAGCCACCCTCTGTAGTGTCTGAGACCTCACTCTTTAAGTCACCCTCTGTAGGATCTGAGACCTCACTCTTCAAGGCGCCCTCTGTAGCATCTGAGACCTCACTCTTAGAGGCACCCTCTATAGCATCTGAGACCTCACTCTTCAAGGCTCCCTCTGTAACGTCTGAGACCTCACTCTTCAAGGCACTCTCTGTTGTGTCTGAGCCTTCACTCTTCAAGGCACCATCTGCAGCGTCTGAGACCCCACTCTTCAAGGCATCCTCTTTATCGTCTGAGACCTCACTCTTCAAGCCACCCTCTGTAGAGTATGAGACCTCACTCTTCAAGGC
This sequence comes from Triturus cristatus, assembly GCF_964204655.1. Lineage (NCBI taxonomy): Eukaryota > Metazoa > Chordata > Amphibia > Caudata > Salamandridae > Triturus > Triturus cristatus. The sequence continues at coordinate 566,997,199 of NC_140579.1, read as the reverse complement.
ACCCTCTGTAGCATCTGAGACCTCACTCTTAGAGGCACCCTCTGTAGCATCTGAGACCACACTCTTCAAGGCTCCCTCTGTAGCATCCAAGACCTCACTCTTCAAGCCACCCTCTGTAGCGTCTGAGACCTCTCTCTTCAAGGCACCCTCTGTAGTTTCTGAGACCTCACTCTTCAAGGCACCCTCTGTAGCGACTGACACCACACTCTTCAAGGCACCCTCTGTAGCATCCAAGACCTCACTCTTCAAGGCGAACTCTGTAGCGACTGAGACCTCACTCTTCAAGGCACCCTCTTTAGCGTCTGAGACCTCTCTCTTAGAGGCACCCTCTGTAGCATCTGAGACCTCACTCTTCAAGGCACCCTCTGTAGCATCCAAGACCTCACTCTTCAAGCCACCCTCCGTAGCGTCTGAGACCTCTCTCTTAGAGGCACCCTCTGTAGCATCTGAGACCTCACTCTTAGAGGCACCCTCTATAGCGTCTGAGACCTCACTCTTCAAGGCACCCTCTGTAGCGACTGAGACCTCACTCTTCAAGGCGCCCTCTGTAGAGACTGAGACCTCACTCTTCAAGGCTCCCTGTGTAGCCTCTGAGACCTCACTCTTCAAGGCACTCTCTGTAGTGTCTGAGCCCTCACTCATCAAGGCGCCCTCTGGAGCGTCTGAGACCTTTCTCTTCAAGGCACCCTCTGCAGCGTTTGAGACCTCCCTCTTTGGACACCCTCTCTAGCGTCTGAGACCTCATTCTTCAAGGCGCCCTCTGCAGCGACTGAGACCTCACTCTTCAAGGGACCCTCTGTAGTATCTGAGACCTCACTCTTCAAGGCACCCTCTGTAGTGTCTGAGACCTCACTCTTCAAGGCGCCCTCTGTAGTGTCTGAGACCTCACTCTTGAAGGCAACCTCTATAGCACCTGAGACCCCTCTCTTCAAGGCACCCTCTGTAGCATCCAAGACCTCACTCTTCAAGCCACCCTCTGTAGCGTCTGAGACCTCTCTCTTAGAGGCACCCTCTGTAGCATCTGAGACCTTACTCGTAGAGGAACCCTCTATAGCGTCTGAGACCTCACTCTTCAAGGCGCCCTCTATAGCACCTGAGACCCCACTCTTCAAGGCATCCTCTGTAGCATCCAAGACCTCACTCTTCAAGCCACCCTCTGTAGCGTCTGAGACCTCTCTCTTAGAGGCACCCTCTGTAGCATCTGAGACCTCACTCGTAGAGGGACTCTCTATAGCGTCTGAGACCTCACTCTTCAAGACACCCTCTGTAGTGTCTGAGCCCTCACTCATCAAGGCGCCCTCTGTAGCGTCTGAGACCTCACTCTTCAAGGCACCCTCTGTAGCGTCTGAGACCTCACTCTTCAAGGCACCCTCTGTATTGTATGAGACCTCACTCTTCAAGGCACTCTCTGTAGCGTCTGAGACCTCACTCTTCAAGACACCCTCTGTAGCGACTGACACCTCACTCTTCAAGGCACCCTCTGTAGTGTCTGAGACCTCATTCTTCAAGGCACCCTCTGTAGCGACTGACTCCTCACTCTTCAAGACACCCTCTGTAGTGTCTGAGACCTCTCTCTTCAAGGCGCCCTCTGTAGAGACTGAGACCTCACTCTTCAAGGCTCCCTGTGTAGCCTCTGAGACCTCATTCTTCAAGGCACTCTCTGTAGTGTCTGAGCCCTCACTCATCAAGGCGCCCTCTGTAGCGTCTGAGACCTCACTCTTCAAGGCACCCTCTGTAGTGTCTGAGACCTCACTCTTGAAGGCACCCTCTGTAGCATCTAAGACCTCACTCTTCAAGGCACCCTCTGTAGCATCTGAGACCTCACTCTTCAAGGCGCCCTCTGTAGCGACTGAGACCTCACTCTTCAAGGCGCCCTCTGCAGTGTCTGAGACCTCACTCTTCAAGGCACCCTCTGTGGAGACTGAGATCTGACTCTTCAAGGCGCCATCTGTAGCGTCTGAGACCTCACTCTTCAAGGCACCCTCTGTAGCTTCTGAGACCTCACTCTTCAAGGTGCCCTCTGTAGAGTCTGAGACCTCACTCTTCAAGGCGCCCTCTATAGCACCTAAGACCCCACTCTTCAAGGGACCCTCTGTAGCATCCGAGACCTCACTCTTCAAGGCACCCTCTGTAGTGTCTGAGACCACACTCTTCAAGGCACCCTCTGTAGCGACTTAGACCTCACTCTTCAAGACACCCTCTGTAGTGTCTGAGACCTCACTCTTCAAGGCACCCTCTGTAGGATCTGAGACCTCACTCTTCAAGGCGCCCTCTGTAGCCTCTGAGAGCTCACTCTTAGAGGCACCCTCTATAGCGTCTGAGACCTCACTCTTCAAGGCACCCTCTGTGGAGACTGAGATCTGACTCTTCAAGGCGCCCTCTGTAGCGTCTGAGACCTCACTCTTCAAGGCACCCTCTGTAGCTTCTGAGACCTCACTCTTCAAGGTGCCCTCTGTAGAGTCTGAGACCTCACTCTTCAAGGTGCCCTCTGTAGAGTCTGAGACCTCACTTTTCAAGGCACCCTCTGTAGCGACTTAGACCTCACTCTTCAAGACACCCTCTGTAGTGTCTGAGACCTCACTCTTCAAGGCACCCTCTGTAGGATCTGAGACCTCACTCTTCAAGGCGCCCTCTGTAGCCTCTGAGAGCTCACACTTAGAGGCACCCTCTATAGCGTCTGAGACCTCACTCTTCAAGGCACCCTCTGTGGAGACTGAGATCTGACTCTTCAAGGCGCCCTCTGTAGCGTCTGAGACCTCACTCTTCAAGGCACCCTCTGTAGCTTCTGAGACCTCACTCTTCAAGGTGCCCTCTGTAGAGTCTGAGACCTCACTCTTCAAGGTGCCCTCTGTAGAGTCTGAGACCTCACTCTTTAAGGCGCCCTCTATAGCACCTAAGACCCCACTCTTCAAGGGACCCTCTGAAGTGTCTGAGACCAAACTCTTCAAGGCACCCTCTGTAGCGACTTAGACCTCACTCTTCAAGACACCCTCTATAGTGTCTGAGACCTCACTCTTCAAGGCACCCTCTGTAGTGACTGAGAACTCACTCTTTAAGGCACTCTCTGTGGCGTCTGAGACCTCACTCTTCAAGGCACCATCTGCAGCGTCTGAGACCTCACTCTTCAAGGTACCCTCTGTAGAGTATGAGACCTCACTCTTCAAGGTACCCTCTATAGCGTCTGAGACCTCACTCTTCAAGAGACCCTCTGTAGAGACTGAGACCTCACTCTTCAAGGCACCCTCTGTAGCGTCTTATACCTCACTCTTCAAGGCACTCTCTGTAGCGTCTGAGACCTCACTCTTCAAGACACCCTATGTAGCGACTGACACCTCACTCTTCAAGGCACCCTCTGTAGTGTCTGAGACCTCATTCTTCAAGGCACCTTCTGTAGCGGATGACTCCTCACTCTTCAAGACACCCTCTGTAGTGTCTGAGACCTCTCTCTTCAAGGCGCCCTCTGTAGAGACTGAGACCTCACTCTTCAAGGCTCCCTGTGTAGCCTCTGAGACCTCATTCTTCAAGGCACTCTCTGTAGTGTCTGAGCCCTCACTCATCAAGTCGCACTCTGTAGCGTCTGAGACCTCACTCTTCAAGGCACCCTCTGTAGTGTCTGAGACCTCACTCTTGAAGGCACCATCTGTAGCATCTAAGACCTCACTCTTCAAGGCACCCTCTGTAGCATCTGAGACCTCACTCTTCAAGGCGCCCTCTGTAGCGACTGAGACCTCACTCTTCAAGGCGCCCTCTGCAGTGTCTGAGACCTCACTCTTCAAGGCACCCTCTGTGGAGACTGAGATCTGACTCTTCAAGGCGCCCTCTGTAGCGTCTGAGACCTCACTCTTCAAGGCACCCTCTGTAGCTACTGAGACCTCACTCTTCAAGGTGCCCTCTGTAGAGCATGAGACCTCACTCTTCAAGGCGCCCTCTATAGCACCTAAGACCCCACTCTTCAAGGGACCCTCTGTAGCGTCCGAGACCTCACTCTTCAAGGCACCCTCTGTAGTGTCTGAGACCACACTCTTCAAGGCACCCTCTGTAGCGACTTAGACCTCACTCTTGAAGACACCCTCTGTAGTGTCTGAGGCCTCACTTTTCAAGGCACCCTCTGTAGGATCTGAGACCTCACTCTTCAAGGCGCCCTCTGTAGCCTCTGAGACCTCACTCTTAGAGGCACCCTCTATAGCGTCTGAGACCTCGCTCTTCAAGGCACCCTCTGTAGCATCCAAGACCTCACTCTTCAAGCCACCCTCTGTAGCATCTGAGACCTCTCTCTTCAAGGCACCCTCTGTAGCATCTGAGACCTCACTCTTAGAGGCACCCTCTATAGCGTCTGAGACCTCACTCTTCAAGCCACCCTCTGTAGCATCCAAGACCTCACTCTTCAAGCCACCCTCTGTAGCGTCTGAGACCCCACTCTTCAAGGCACCCTCTGTAGCGTCTGAGACCTCACTCTTCAAGGCACCCTCTGCAGCATCTGAGACCTCACTCTTCAAGCCACCCTCTGTAGCATCCAAGACCTCACTCTTCAAGCCACCCTTTGTAGCGTCTGAGACCTCTCGCTTCAAGGTACCCTCTGTAGCATCTGAGACCTCACTCTTAGAGGCACCCTCTATAGCGTCTGAGACCTCACTCTTCAAGCCACCCTCTGTAGCATCCAAGACCTCACTCTTCAAGCCACCCTCTGTAGCGTCTGAGACCCCACTCTTCAAGGCACCCTCTGCAGCGTCTGAGACCTCACTCTTCAAGCCACCCTCTGTAGTGTCTGAGACCTCACTCTTCAAGAGACCCTCTGTAGAGACTGAGACCTCACTCTTCAAGGCACCCTCTGTAGCGTCTTAGACCTCACTCTTCAAGGCACTCTCTGTAGCGTCTGAGACCTCACTCTTCAAGGCACCCTCTGTAGTGTCTAAGACCTCATTCTTCAAGGCACCCTCTGTAGCGACTGACACCTCACTCTTCAAGGCACCCTCTGTAGCATCCAAGACCTCACTCTTCAAGGCGCCCTCTGTAGCGACTGAGACCTCACTCTTCAAGGCACCCTCTGTAGCGTCTGAGACCTCTCTCTTAGAGGCACCCTCTGTAGCATCTGAGACCTCACTCTTCAAGGCACCCTCTGTAGCATCCAAGACCTCACTCTTCAAGCCACCCTCCGTAGCGTCTGAGACCTCTCTCTTAGAGGCACCCTCTGTAGCAGCTGAGACCTCACTCTTAGAGGCACCCTCTATAGCGTCTGAGACCTCACTCTTCAAGGCACCCTCTGTAGCGACTGAGACCTCACTCTTCAAGGCGCCCTCTGTAGAGACTGAGACCTCACTCTTCAAGGCTCCCTGTGTAGCCTCTGAGACCTCACTCTTCAAGGCACTCTCTGTAGTGTCTGAGCCCTCACTCATCAAGGCGCCCTCTGTAGCGTCTGAGACCTCACTCTTCAAGGCACCCTCTGCAGCGTTTGAGACCTCACTCTTTGGGCACCCTCTCTAGCGTCTGAGACCTCATTCTTCAAGGCGCCCTCTGCAGCGACTGAGACCTCACTCTTCAAGGGACCCTCTGTAGTATCTGAGACCTCACTCTTCAAGGCACCCTCTATAGCACCTGAGACCCCTCTCTTCAAGGAACCCTCTGTAGCATCCAAGACCTCACTCTTCAAGCCACCCTCTGTAGCGTATGAGACCTCTCTCTTTGAGGCACCCTCTGTAGCATCTGAGACCTTACTCGTAGAGGAACCCTCTATAGCGTCTGAGACCTCACTCTTCAAGGCGCCCTCTATAGCACCTGAGACCCCACTCTTCAAGGCACCCTCTGTAGCATCCAAGACCTCACTCTTCAAGCCACCCTCTGTAGCGTCTGAGACCTCTCTCTTAGAGGCACCCTCTGTAGCATCTGAGACCTCACTCGTAGAGGCACCCTCTATAGTGTCTGAAACCTCACTCTTCAAGACACCCTCTGTAGTGTCTGAGCCCTCACTCATCAAGGCGCCCTCTGTAGCGTCTGAGACCTCACTCTTCAAGGCACCCTCTGTAGCGTTTGAGACCTCACTCTTTGGGCACCCTCTCTAGAGTCTGAGACCGCTCTCTTCAAGGCACTCTCTGTAGCCACTGAGACCTCACTCTTCAAGGTACCCTCTGTAGAGTATGAGACCTCACTCTTCAAGAGACCCTCTGTAGAGACTGAGACCTCACTCTTCAAGGCTCCAACTGTAGCGTCTTAGACCTCACTCTTCAAGGCACCCTCTGTAGCGTCTGAGACCCCACTCTTCAAGGCGCCCTCTATAGCATCTGAGACCTCACTCTTCAAGACACCCTCTGTAGCGACTGACACCTCACTCTTCAAGGCACCCTCTGTAGTGTCTGAGACCTCATTCTTCAAGGCACCCTCTGTAGCGACTGACTCCTCACTCTTCAAGACACCCTCTGTAGTGTCTGAGACCTCTCTCTTCAAGGCGCCCTCTGTAGAGACTGAGACCTCACTCTTCAAGGCTCCCTGTGTAGCCTCTGAGACCTCATTCTTCAAGGCACTCTCTGTAGTGTCTGAGCCCTCACTCATCAAGGCGCCCTCTGTAGCGTCTGAGACCTCACTCTTCAAGGCACCCTCTGTAGTGTCTGAGACCTCACTCTTGAAGGCACCCTCTGTAGCATCTAAGACCTCACTCTTCAAGGCACCCTCTGTAGCATCTGAGACCTCACTCTTCAAGGCGCCCTCTGTAGCGACTGAGACCTCACTCTTCAAGGCGCCCTCTGCAGTGTCTGAGACCTCACTCTTCAAGGCACCCTCTGTGGAGACTGAGATCTGACTCTTCAAGGCGCCATCTGTAGCGTCTGAGACCTCACTCTTCAAGGCACCCTCTGTAGCTTCTGAGACCTCACTCTTCAAGGTGCCCTCTGTAGAGTCTGAGACCTCACTCTTCAAGGCGCCCTCTATAGCACCTAAGACCCCACTCTTCAAGGGACCCTCTGTAGCGTCCGAGACCTCACTCTTCAAGGCACCCTCTGTAGTGTCTGAGACCACACTCTTCAAGGCACCCTCTGTAGCGACTTAGACCTCACTCTTCAAGACACCCTCTGTAGTGTCTGAGACCTCACTCTTCAAGGCACCCTCTGTAGGATCTGAGACCTCACTCTTCAAGGCGCCCTCTGTAGCCTCTGAGAGCTCACTCTTAGAGGCACCCTCTATAGCGTCTGAGACCTCACTCTTCAAGGCACCCTCTGTGGAGACTGAGATCTGACTCTTCAAGGCGCCCTCTGTAGCGTCTGAGACCTCACTCTTCAAGGCACCCTCTGTAGCTTCTGAGACCTCACTCTTCAAGGTGCCCTCTGTAGAGTCTGAGACCTCACTCTTCAAGGTGCCCTCTGTAGAGTCTGAGACCTCACTCTTTAAGGCGCCCTCTATAGCACCTAAGACCCCACTCTTCAAGGGACCCTCTGAAGTGTCTGAGACCAAACTCTTCAAGGCACCCTCTGTAGCGACTTAGACCTCACTCTTCAAGACATCCTCTATAGTGTCTGAGACCTCACTCTTCAAGGCACCCTCTGTAGTGTCTGAGCCCTCACTCTTCAAGGCACCCTCTGTAGTGACTGAGAACTCACTCTTTAAGGCACTCTCTGTGGCGTCTGAGACCTCACTCTTCAAGGCACCATCTGCAGCGTCTGAGACCTCACTCTTCAAGGTACCCTCTGTAGAGTATGAGACCTCACTCTTCAAGGTACCCTCTATAGCGTCTGAGACCTCACTCTTCAAGAGACCCTCTGTAGAGACTGAGACCTCACTCTTCAAGGCACCCTCTGTAGCGTCTTATACCTCACTCTTCAAGGCACTCTCTGTAGCGTCTGAGACCTCACTCTTCAAGACACCCTATGTAGCGACTGACACCTCACTCTTCAAGGCACCCTCTGTAGTGTCTGAGACCTCATTCTTCAAGGCACCCTCTGTAGCGGATGACTCCTCACTCTTCAAGACACCCTCTGTAGTGTCTGAGACCTCTCTCTTCAAGGCGCCCTCTGTAGAGACTGAGACCTCACTCTTCAAGGCTCCCTGTGTAGCCTCTGAGACCTCATTCTTCAAGGCACTCTTTGTAGTGTCTGAGCCCTCACTCATCAAGTCGCACTCTGTAGCGTCTGAGACCTCACTCTTCAAGGCACCCTCTGTAGTGTCTGAGACCTCACTCTTGAAGGCACCATCTGTAGCATCTAAGACCTCACTCTTCAAGGCACCCTCTGTAGCATCTGAGACCTCACTCTTCAAGGCGCCCTCTGTAGCGACTGAGACCTCACTCTTCAAGGCGCCCTCTGCAGTGTCTGAGACCTCACTCTTCAAGGCACCCTCTGTGGAGACTGAGATCTGACTCTTCAAGGCGCCCTCTGTAGCGTCTGAGACCTCACTCTTCAAGGCACCCTCTGTAGCTTCTGAGACCTCACTCTTCAAGGTGCCCTCTGTAGAGCATGAGACCTCACTCTTCAAGGCGCCCTCTATAGCACCTAAGACCCCACTCTTCAAGGGACCCTCTGTAGCGTCCGAGACCTCACTCTTCAAGGCACCCTCTGTAGTGTCTGAGACCACACTCTTCAAGGCACCCTCTGTAGCGACTTAGACCTCACTCTTGAAGACACCCTCTGTAGTGTCTGAGGCCTCACTCTTCAAGGCACCCTCTGTAGGATCTGAGACCTCACTCTTCAAGGCGCCCTCTGTAGCCTCTGAGACCTCACTCTTAGAGGCACCCTCTATAGCGTCTGAGACCTCGCTCTTCAAGGCACCCTCTGTAGCATCCAAGACCTCACTCTTCAAGCCACCCTCTGTAGCATCTGAGACCTCTCTCTTCAAGGCACCCTCTGTAGCATCTGAGACCTCACTCTTAGAGGCACCCTCTATAGCGTCTGAGACCTCACTCTTCAAGCCACCCTCTGTAGCATCCAAGACCTCACTCTTCAAGCCACCCTCTGTAGCGTCTGAGACCCCACTCTTCAAGGCACCCTCTGTAGCGTCTGAGACCTCACTCTTCAAGGCACCCTCTGCAGCATCTGAGACCTCACTCTTCAAGCCACCCTCTGTAGCATCCAAGACCTCACTCTTCAAGCCACCCTTTGTAGCGTCTGAGACCTCTCGCTTCAAGGTACCCTCTGTAGCATCTGAGACCTCACTCTTAGAGGCACCCTCTATAGCGTCTGAGACCTCACTCTTCAAGCCACCCTCTGTAGCATCCAAGACCTCACTCTTCAAGCCACCCTCTGTAGCGTCTGAGACCCCACTCTTCAAGGTTCCCTCTGCAGCGTCTGAGACCTCACTCTTCAAGCCACCCTCTGTAGTGTCTGAGACCTCACTCTTCAAGAGACCCTCTGTAGAGACTGAGACCTCACTCTTCAAGGCACCCTCTGTAGCGTCTTAGACCTCACTCTTCAAGGCACTCTCTGTAGCGTCTGAGACCTCACTCTTCAGGGCACCCTCTGTAGTGTCTAAGACCTCATTCTTCAAGGCACCCTCTGTAGCGACTGACACCTCACTCTTCAAGGCACCCTCTGTAGCATCCGAGACCTCACTCTTCAAGGCGCCCTCTGTAGCGACTGAGACCTCACTCTTCAAGGCACCCTCTGTAGCATCTAAGACCTCACTCTTCAAGGCACCCTCTGTAGCATCTGAGACCTCACTCTTCAAGGCGCCCTCTGTAGCGACTGAGACCTCACTCTTCAAGGCGCCCTCTGCAGTGTCTGAGACCTCACTCTTCAAGGCACCCTCTGTGGAGACTGAGATCTGACTCTTCAAGGCGCCATCTGTAGCGTCTGAGACCTCACTCTTCAAGGCACCCTCTGTAGCTTCTGAGACCTCACTCTTCAAGGTGCCCTCTGTAGAGTCTGAGACCTCACTCTTCAAGGCGCCCTCTATAGCACCTAAGACCCCACTCTTCAAGGGACCCTCTGTAGCGTCCGAGACCTCACTCTTCAAGGCACCCTCTGTAGTGTCTGAGACCACACTCTTCAAGGCACCCTCTGTAGCGACTTAGACCTCACTCTTCAAGACACCCTCTGTAGTGTCTGAGACCTCACTCTTCAAGGCACCCTCTGTAGGATCTGAGACCTCACTCTTCAAGGCGCCCTCTCTAGCCTCTGAGAGCTCACTCTTAGAGGCACCCTCTATAGCGTCTGAGACCTCACTCTTCAAGGCACCCTCTGTGGAGACTGAGATCTGACTCTTCAAGGCGCCCTCTGTAGCGTCTGAGACCTCACTCTTCAAGGCACCCTCTGTAGCTTCTGAGACCTCACTCTTCAAGGTGCCCTCTGTAGAGTCTGAGACCTCACTCTTCAAGGTGCCCTCTGTAGAGTCTGAGACCTCACTCTTTAAGGCGCCCTCTATAGCACCTAAGACCCCACTCTTCAAGGGACCCTCTGAAGTGTCTGAGACCAAACTCTTCAAGGCACCCTCTGTAGCGACTTAGACCTCACTCTTCAAGACACCCTCTATAGTGTCTGAGACCTCACTCTTCAAGGCACCCTCTGTAGTGTCTGAGCCCTCACTCTTCAAGGCACCCTCTGTAGTGACTGAGAACTCACTCTTTAAGGCACTCTCTGTGGCGTCTGAGACCTCACTCTTCAAGGCACCATCTGCAGCGTCTGAGACCTCACTCTTCAAGGTACCCTCTGTAGAGTATGAGACCTCACTCTTCAAGGTACCCTCTATAGCGTCTGAGACCTCACTCTTCAAGAGACCCTCTGTAGAGACTGAGACCTCACTCTTCAAGGCACCCTCTGTAGCGTCTTATACCTCACTCTTCAAGGCACTCTCTGTAGCGTCTGAGACCTCACTCTTCAAGACACCCTATGTAGCGACTGACACCTCACTCTTCAAGGCACCCTCTGTAGTGTCTGAGACCTCATTCTTCAAGGCACCCTCTGTAGCGGATGACTCCTCACTCTTCAAGACACCCTCTGTAGTGTCTGAGACCTCTCTCTTCAAGGCGCCCTCTGTAGAGACTGAGACCTCACTCTTCAAGGCTCCCTGTGTAGCCTCTGAGACCTCATTCTTCAAGGCACTCTCTGTAGTGTCTGAGCCCTCACTCATCAAGTCGCACTCTGTAGCGTCTGAGACCTCACTCTTCAAGGCACCCTCTGTAGTGTCTGAGACCTCACTCTTGAAGGCACCATCTGTAGCATCTAAGACCTCACTCTTCAAGGCACCCTCTGTAGCATCTGAGACCTCACTCTTCAAGGCGCCCTCTGTAGCGACTGAGACCTCACTCTTCAAGGCGCCCTCTGCAGTGTCTGAGACCTCACTCTTCAAGGCACCCTCTGTGGAGACTGAGATCTGACTCTTCAAGGCGCCCTCTGTAGCGTCTGAGACCTCACTCTTCAAGGCACCCTCTGTAGCTTCTGAGACCTCACTCTTCAAGGTGCCCTCTGTAGAGCATGAGACCTCACTCTTCAAGGCGCCCTCTATAGCACCTAAGACCCCACTCTTCAAGGGACCCTCTGTAGCGTCCGAGACCTCACTCTTCAAGGCACCCTCTGTAGTGTCTGAGACCACACTCTTCAAGGCACCCTCTGTAGCGACTTAGACCTCACTCTTGAAGACACCCTCTGTAGTGTCTGAGGCCTCACTCTTCAAGGCACCCTCTGTAGGATCTGAGACCTCACTCTTCAAGGCGCCCTCTGTAGCCTCTGAGACCTCACTCTTAGAGGCACCCTCTATAGCGTCTGAGACCTCGCTCTTCAAGGCACCCTCTGTAGCATCCAAGACCTCACTCTTCAAGCCACCCTCTGTAGCATCTGAGACCTCTCTCTTAGAGGCACCCTCTATAGCGTCTGAGACCTCACTCTTCAAGCCACCCTCTGTAGCATCCAAGACCTCACTCTTCAAGCCACCCTTTGTAGCGTCTGAGACCTCTCGCTTCAAGGTACCCTCTGTAGCATCTGAGACCTCACTCTTAGAGGCACCCTCTATAGCGTCTGAGACCTCACTCTTCAAGCCACCCTCTGTAGCATCCAAGACCTCACTCTTCAAGCCACCCTCTGTAGCGTCTGAGACCCCACTCTTCAAGGTTCCCTCTGCAGCGTCTGAGACCTCACTCTTCAAGCCACCCTCTGTAGTGTCTGAGACCTCACTCTTCAAGAGACCCTCTGTAGAGACTGAGACCTCACTCTTCAAGGCACCCTCTGTAGCGTCTTAGACCTCACTCTTCAAGGCACTCTCTGTAGCGTCTGAGACCTCACTCTTCAAGGCACCCTCTGTAGTGTCTAAGACCTCATTCTTCAAGGCACCCTCTGTAGCGACTGACACCTCACTCTTCAAGGCACCCTCTGTAGCATCCGAGACCTCACTCTTCAAGGCACCCTCTGTAGCATCCAAGACCTCACTCTTCAAGCCACCCTCCGTAGCGTCTGAGACCTCTCTCTTAGAGGCACCCTCTGTAGCAGCTGAGACCTCACTCTTAGAGGCACCCTCTATAGCGTCTGAGACCTCACTCTTCAAGGCACCCTCTGTAGCGACTGAGACCTCACTCTTCAAGGCGCCCTCTGTAGAGACGGAGACCTCACTCTTCAAGGCTCCCTGTGTAGCCTCTGAGACCTCACTCTTCAAGGCACTCTCTGTAGTGTCTGAGCCCTCACTCATCAAGGCGCCCTCTGTAGCGTCTGAGACCTCACTCTTCAAGGCACCCTCTGCAGCGTTTGAGACCTCACTCTTTGGGCACCCTCTCTAGCGTCTGAGACCTCATTCTTCAAGGCGCCCTCTGCAGCGACTGAGACCTCACTCTTCAAGGGACCCTCTGTAGTATCTGAGACCTCACTCTTCAAGGCACCCTCTATAGCACCTGAGACCCCTCTCTTCAAGGAACCCTCTGTAGCATCCAAGACCTCACTCTTCAAGCCACCCTCTGTAGCGTCTGAGACCTCTCTCTTAGAGGCACCCTCTGTAGCATCTGAGACCTTACTCGTAGAGGAACCCTCTATAGCGTCTGAGACCTCACTCTTCAAGGCGCCCTCTATAGCACCTGAGACCCCACTCTTCAAGGCACCCTCTGTAGCATCCAAGACCTCACTCTTCAAGCCACCCTCTGTAGCGTCTGAGACCTCTCTCTTAGAGGCACCCTCTGTAGCATCTGAGACCTCACTCGTAGAGGCACCCTCTATAGTGTCTGAAACCTCACTCTTCAAGACACCCTCTGTAGTGTCTGAGCCCTCACTCATCAAGGCGCCCTCTGTAGCGTCTGAGACCTCACTCTTCAAGGCACCCTCTGTAGCGTTTGAGACCTCACTCTTTGGGCACCCTCTCTAGAGTCTGAGACCGCTCTCTTCAAGGCACTCTCTGTAGCCACTGAGACCTCACTCTTCAAGGTACCCTCTGTAGAGTATGAGACCTCACTCTTCAAGAGACCCTCTGTAGAGACTGAGACCTCACTCTTCAAGGCTCCAACTGTAGCGTCTTAGACCTCACTCTTCAAGGCACCCTCTATAGCATCTGAGACCTCACTCTTCAAGGCTCCCTGTGTAGCCTCTGAGACCTCACTCTTCAAGGCACCCTCTGCAGTGTCTGAGACCTCATTCTTCAAGGCACCCTCTGTAGCTACTGAGACCTCACTCTTCAAGGCACTCTCTGTAGTGTCTGAGCCCTCACTCTTCAAGGCACCCTCTGTAGTGACTGAGAACTCCCTCTTTAAGGCACTCTCTGTGGCGTCTGAGACCTCACTCTTCAAGGCACCATCTGCAGCGTCTGAGACCTCACTCTTCAAGGTACCCTCTGTAGAGCATGAGACCTCACTCTTCAAGGTACCCTCTATAGCGTCTGAGACCTCACTCTTCAAGAGACCCTCTGTAGAGACTGAGACCTCACTCTTCAAGGCACCCTCTGTAGCGTCTTAGACCTCACTCTTCAAGGCACTCTCTGTAGCGTCTGAGACCTCACTCTTCAAGACACCCTCTGTAGCGACTGACACCTCACTCTTCAAGGCACCCTCTGTAGTGTCTAAGACCTCATTCTTCAAGGCACCCTCTGTAGCGACTGACTCCTCACTCTTCAAGACACCCTCTGTAGTGTCTGAGACCTCTCTCTTCAAGGCGCCCTCTGTAGAGACTGAGACCTCACTCTTCAAGGCTCCCTGTGTAGCCTCTGAGACCTCATTCTTCAAGGCACTCTCTGTAGTGTCTGAGCCCTCACTCATCAAGGCGCCCTCTGTAGCGTCTGAGACCTCACTCTTCAAGGCACCCTCTGTAGTGTCTGAGACCTCACTCTTGAAGGCACCCTCTGTAGCATCTAAGACCTCACTCTTCAAGGCACCCTCTGTAGCATCTGAGACCTCACTCTTCAAGGCGCCCTCTGTAGCGACTGAGACCTCACTCTTCAAGGCGCCCTCTGCAGTGTCTGAGACCTCACTCTTCAAGGCACCCTCTGTGGAGACTGAGATCTGACTCTTCAAGGCGCCCTCTGTAGCGTCTGAGACCTCACTCTTCAAGGCACCCTCTGTAGCTTCTGAGACCTCACTCTTCAAGGTGCCCTCTGTAGAGTCTGAGACCTCACTCTTCAAGGCGCCCTCTATAGCACCTAAGACCCCACTCTTCAAGGGACCCTCTGTAGCTTCCGAGACCTCACTCTTCAAGGCACCCTCTGTAGTGTCTGAGACCACACTCTTCAAGGCACCCTCTGTAGCGACTTAGACCTCACTCTTCAAGACACCCTCTGTAGTGTCTGAGACCTCACTCTTCAAGGCACCCTCTGTAGGATCTGAGACCTCACTCTTCAAGGCGCCCTCTGTAGCCTCTGAGAGCGCACTCTTGAAGGCACCCTCTATAGCGTCTGAGACCTCACTCTTCAAGGCACCCTCTGTGGAGACTGAGATCTGACTCTTCAAGGCGCCCTCTGTAGCGTCTGAGACCTCACTCTTCAAGGCACCCTCTGTAGCTTCTGAGACCTCACTCTTCAAGGTGCCCTCTGTAGAGTCTGAGACCTCACTCTTCAAGGCGCCCTCTATAGCACCTAAGACCCCACTCTTCAAGGGACCCTCTGTAGTGTCTGAGACCACACTCTTCAAGGCACCCTCTGTAGCGACTTAGGCCTCACTCTTCAAGACACCCTCTGTAGTGTCTGAGACCTCACTCTTCAAGGCACCCTCTGTAGTGTCTGAGACCTCACTCTTCAAGGCACCCTCTGTAGTGTCTGAGCCCTCACTGTTCAAGGCACCCTCTGTAGTGACTGAGAACTCACTCTTTAAGGCACTCTCTGTGGCGTCTGAGACCTCACTCTTCAAGGTACCCTCTGTAGAGTATGAGACCTCACTCTTCAAGGTACCCTCTATAGCGTCTGAGACCTCACTCTTCAAGAGACCCTCTGTAGAGACTGAGACCTCACTGTTCAAGGCACCCTCTGTAGCGTCTTAGACCTCACTCTTCAAGGCACTCTCTGTAGCGTCTGAGACCTCACTCTTCAAGACACCCTCTGTAGCGACTGACACCTCACTCTTCAAGGCACCCTCTGTAGTGTCTGAGACCTCATTATTCAAGACACCCTCTGTAGTGTCTGAGACCTCTCTCTTCAAGGCGCCCTCTGTAGAGACTGAGACCTCACTCTTCAAGGCTCCCTGTGTAGCCTCTGAGACCTCATTCTTCAAGGCACTCTCTGTAGTGTCTGAGCCCTCATTCATCAAGTCGCCCTCTGTAGCGTCTGAGACCTCACTCTTCAAGGCACCCTCTGTAGTGTCTGAGACCTCACTCTTGAAGGCACCATCTGTAGCATCTAAGACCTCACTCTTCAAGGCACCCTCTGTAGCATCTGAGACCTCACTCTTCAAGGCGCCCTCTGTAGCGACTGAGACCTCACTCTTCAAGGCGCCCTCTGCAGTGTCTGAGACCTCACTCTTCAAAGCACCCTCTGTGGAGACTGAGATCTGACTCTTCAAGGCGCCCTCTGTAGCGTCTGAGACCTCACTCTTCAAGGCACCCTCTGTAGCTTCTGAGACCTCACTCTTCAAGGTGCCCTCTGTAGAGTCTGAGACCTCACTCTTCAAGGCGCCCTCTATAGCACCTAAGACCCCACTCTTCAAGGGACCCTCTGTAGCGTCCGAGACCTCACTCTTCAAGGCACCCTCTGTAGTGTCTGAGACCTCACTCTTGAAGGCACCCTCTGTAGCATCTAAGACCTCACTCTTCAAGGCACCCTCTGTAGCATCTGAGACCTCACTCTTCAAGGCGCCGTCTGTAGCGACTGAGACCTCACTATTCAAGGCGCCCTCTGCAGTGTCTGAGACCTCACTCTTCAAGGCACCCTCTGTGGAGACTGAGATCTGACTCTTCAAGGCGCCCTCTGTAGTGTCTGAGACCTCACTCTTCAAGGCACCCTCTGTAGCTTCTGAGACCTCACTCTTCAAGGTGCCCTCTGTAGAGTATGAGACCTCACTCTTCAAGGCGCCCTCTTTAGCACCTAAGCCCCACTCTTCAAGGGACCCTCTGTAGCGTCCGAGACCTCACTCTTCAAGGCACCCTCTGTAGTGTTTGAGACCACACTCTTCAAGGCACCCTCTGTAGCGACTTAGACCTCACTCTTCAAGACACCCTCTGTAGTGTCTGAGACCTCACTCTTCAAGGCACCCTTTGTAGGATCTGAGACCTCACTCTTCAAGGCGCCCTCTGTAGCATCTGAGACCTCTCTCTTCAAGGCACCCTCTGTAGCATCTGAGACCTCACTCTTAGAGGCAGCCTCTATAGCGTCTGAGACCTCACTCTTCAAGCCACCCTCTGTAGAATCCAAGACCTCACTCTTCAAGCCACCCTCTGTAGCGTCTGAGACCCCACTCTTCAAGGCACCCTCTGTAGCGTCTCAGACCTCACTCTTCAAGGCACCCTCTGCAGCATCTGAGACCTCACTCTTCAAGCCACCCTCTGTAGCATCCAAGACGTCACTCTTCAAGCCACCCTCTGTAGCGTCTGAGACCTTTCTCTTCAAGGCACCCTCTGTAGCATCTGAGACCTCACTCTTAGAGGCACCCTCTATAGCGTCTGAGACCTCACTCTTCAAGCCACCCTCTGTAGCATCCAAGACCTCACTCTTCAAGCCACCCTCTGTAGCGTCTGAGACCCCACTCTTCAAGGCACCCTCTGAGGCGTCTGAGACCTCACTCTTCAAGCCACCCTCTGTAGTGTCTGAGACCTCACTCTTTAAGTCACCCTCTGTAGGATCTGAGACCTCACTCTTCAAGGCGCCCTCTGTAGCATCTGAGACCTCACTCTTAGAGGCACCCTCTATAGCATCTGAGACCTCACTCTTCAAGGCTCCCTCTGTAACGTCTGAGACCACACTCTTCAAGGCACTCTCTGTTGTGTCTGAGCCTTCACTCTTCAAGGCACCATCTGCAGCGTCTGAGACCCCACTCTTCAAGGCATCCTCTTTATCGTCTGAGACCTCACTCTTCAAGCCACCCTCTGTAGAGTATGAGACCTCACTCTTCAAGGCACCCTCTGTAGCATCTGAGACCTCACTCTTAGAGGCACCCTCTGTAGCGTCTGAGACCACACTCTTCAAGGCACCCTCTGTAGCATCCAAGACCTCACTCTTCAAGCCACCCTCTGTAGCGTCTGAGACCTCTCTCTTCAAGGCACCCTCTGTAGTTTCTGAGACCTCACTCTTCAAGGCACCCTCTGTAGCGACTGACACCTCACTCTTCAAGGCACGCTCTGTAGCATCCAAGACCTCACTCTTCAAGGCGCCCTCTGTAGCGACTGAGACCTCACTCTTCAAGGCACCCTCTTTAGCGTCTGAGACCTCTCTCTTAGAGGCACCCTCTGTAGCATCTGAGACCTCACTCTTCAAGGCACCCTATGTAGCATCCAAGACCTCACTCTTCAAGCCACCCTCCGTAGCGTCTGAGACCTCTCTCTTAGAGGCACCCTCTGTAGCATCTGAGACCTCACTCTTAGAGGCACCCTCTATAGCGTCTGAGACCTCACTCTTCAAGGCACCCTCTGTAGCGACTGAGACCTCACTCTTCAAGGCGCCCTCTGTAGAGACTGAGACCTCACTCTTCAAGGCTCCCTGTGTAGCCTCTGAGACCTCACTCTTCAAGGCACTCTCTGTAGTGTCTGAGCCCTCACTCATCACGGCGCCCTCTGTAGCGTCTGAGACCTCACTCTTCAAGGCACCCTCTGCAGCGTTTGAGACCTCACTCTTTGGACACCCTCTCTAGCGTCTGAGACCTCATTCTTCAAGGCGCCCTCTGCAGCGACTGAGACCTCACTCTTCAAGGGACCCTCTGTAGTATCTGAGACCTCACTCTTCAAGGCACCCTCTGTAGCTTCTGAGACCTCACTCTTCAAGGTGCCCTCTGTAGAGTCTGAGACCTCACTCTTCAAGGCGCCCTCTATAGCACCTAAGACCCCACTCTTCAAGGGACCCTCTGTAGCGTCCGAGACCTCACTCTTCAAGGCACCCTCTGTAGTGTCTGAGACCTCACTCTTGAAGGCACCCTCTGTAGCATCTAAGACCTCACTCTTCAAGGCACCCTCTGTAGCATCTGAGACCTCACTCTTCAAGGCGCCGTCTGTAGCGACTGAGACCTCACTATTCAAGGCGCCCTCTGCAGTGTCTGAGACCTCACTCTTCAAGGCACCCTCTGTGGAGACTGAGATCTGACTCTTCAAGGCGCCCTCTGTAGTGTCTGAGACCTCACTCTTCAAGGCACCCTCTGTAGCTTCTGAGACCTCACTCTTCAAGGTGCCCTCTGTAGAGTCTGAGACCTCACTCTTCAAGGCGCCCTCTTTAGCACCTAAGCCCCACTCTTCAAGGGACCCTCTGTAGCGTCCGAGACCTCACTCTTCAAGGCACCCTCTGTAGTGTTTGAGACCTCACTCTTCAAGGGACCCTCTGTAGTATCTGAGACCTCACTCTTCAAGGCACCCTCTGTAGTGTCTGAGACCTCACTCTTCAAGGCGCCCTCTGTAGTGTCTGAGACCTCACTCTTGAAGGCAACCTCTATAGCACCTGAGACCCCTCTCTTCAAGGCACCCTCTGTAGCATCCAAGACCTCACTCTTCAATCCACCCTCTGTAGCGTCTGAGACCTCTCTCTTAGAGGCACCCTCTGTAGCATCTGAGACCTTACTCGTAGAGGAACCCTCTATAGCGTCTGAGACCTCACTCTTCAAGGCGCCCTCTATAGCACCTGAGACCCCACTCTTCAAGGCATCCTCTGTAGCATCCAAGACCTCACTCTTCAAGCCACCCTCTGTAGCGTCTGAGACCTCTCTCTTAGAGGCACCCTCTGTAGCATCTGAGACCTCACTCGTAGAGGCACCCTCTATAGCGTCTGAGACCTCACTCTTCAAGACACCCTCTGTAGTGTCTGAGCCCTCACTCATCAAGGCGCCCTCTGTAGCGTCTGAGACCTCACTCTTCAAGGCACCCTCTGTAGCGTCTGAGACCTCACTCTTCAAGGCACCCTCTGTATTGTATGAGACCTCACTCTTCAAGAGACCCTCTGTAGAGACTGAGACCTCACTCTTCAAGGCTCCAACTGTAGCGTCTTAGACCTCACTCTTCAAGGCACCCTCTGTAGCGTCTGAGACCCCACTCTTCAAGGCGCCCTCTATAGCATCTGAGACCTCACTCTTCAAGGCTCCCTGTGTAGCCTCTGAGACCTCACTCTTCAAGGCACCCTCTGCAGTGTCTGAGACCTCATTCTTCAAGGCACCCTCTGTAGCTACTGAGACCTCACTCTTCAAGGCACTCTCTGTAGTGACTGAGAACTCACTCTTTAAGGCACTCTCTGTGGCGTCTGAGACCTCACTCTTCAAGGCACCATCTGCAGCATCTGAGACCTCACTCTTCAAGGTACCCTCTCTAGAGTATGAGACCTCACTCTTCAAGGTACCCTCTATAGCGTCTGAGACCTCACTCTTCAAGAGACCCTCTGTAGAGACTGAGACCTCACTCTTCAAGGCACCCTCTGTAGCGTCTTAGACCTCACTCTTCAAGGCACTCTCTGTAGCGTCTGAGACCTCACTCTTCAAGACACCCTCTGTAGCGACTGACACCTCACTCTTCAAGGCACCCTCTGTAGTGTCTGAGACCTCATTCTTCAAGGCACCCTCTGTAGCGACTTACTCCTCACTCTTCAAGACACCCTCTGTAGTGTCTGAGACCTCTCTCTTCAAGGCGCCCTCTGTAGAGACTGAGACCTCACTCTTCAAGGCTCCCTGTGTAGCCTCTGAGACCTCATTCTTCAAGGCACTCTCTGTAGTGTCTGAGCCCTCACTCATCAAGGCGCCCTCTGTAGCGTCTGAGACCTCACTCTTCAAGGCACCCTCTGTAGTGTCTGAGACCTCACTCTTGAAGGCACCCTCTGTAGCATCTAAGACCTCACTCTTCAAGGCACCCTCTGTAGCATCTGAGACCTCACTCTTCAAGGCGCCCTCTGTAGCGACTGAGACCTCACTCTTCAAGGCGCCCTCTGCAGTGTCTGAGACCTCACTCTTCAAGGCACCCTCTGTGGAGACTGAGATCTGACTCTTCAAGGCGCCATCTGTAGCGTCTGAGACCTCACTCTTCAAGGCACCCTCTGTAGCTTCTGAGACCTCACTCTTCAAGGTGCCCTCTGTAGAGTCTGAGACCTCACTCTTCAAGGCGCCCTCTATAGCACCTAAGACCCCACTCTTCAAGGGACCCTCTGTAGCGTCCGAGACCTCACTCTTCAAGGCACCCTCTGTAGTGTCTGAGACCACACTCTTCAAGGCACCCTCTGTAGCGACTTAGACCTCACTCTTCAAGACACCCTCTGTAGTGTCTGAGACCTCACTCTTCAAGGCACCCTCTGTAGGATCTGAGACCTCACTCTTCAAGGCGCCCTCTGTATCCTCTGAGAGCTCACTCTTAGAGGCACCCTCTATAGCGTCTGAGACCTCACTCTTCAAGGCACCCTCTGTGGAGACTGAGATCTGACTCTTCAAGGCGCCCTCTGTAGCGTCTGAGACCTCACTCTTCAAGGCACCCTCTGTAGCTTCTGAGACCTCACTCTTCAATGTGCCCACTGTAGAGTCTGAGACCTCACTCTTCAAGGTGCCCTCTGTAGAGTCTGAGACCTCACTCTTTAAGGCGCCCTCTATAGCACCTAAGACCCCACTCTTCAAGGGACCCTCTGTAGTGTCTGAGACCACACTCTTCAAGGCACCCTCTGTAGCGACTTAGACCTTACTCTTCAAGACACCCTCTATAGTGTCTGAGACCTCACTCTTCAAGGCACCCTCTGTAGTGTCTGAGCCCTCACTCTTCAAGGCACCCTCTGTAGTGACTGAGAACTCACTCTTTAAGGCACTCTCTGTGGCGTCTGAGACCTCACTCTTCAAGGCACCATCTGCAGCGTCTGAGACCTCACTCTTCAAGGTACCCTCTGTAGAGTATGAGACCTCACTCTTCAAGGTACCCTCTATAGCGTCTGAGACCTCACTCTTCAAGAGACCCTCTGTAGAGACTGAGACCTCACTCTTCAAGGCACCCTCTGTAGCGTCTTATACCTCACTCTTCAAGGCACTCTCTGTAGCGTCTGAGACCTCACTCTTCAAGACACCATCTGTAGCGACTGACACCTCACTCTTCAAGGCACCCTCTGTAGTGTCTGAGACCTCATTCTTCAAGGCACCCTCTGTAGCGACTGACTCCTCACTCTTCAAGACACCCTCTGTAGTGTCTGAGACCTCTCTCTTCAAGGCGCCCTCTGTAGAGACTGAGACCTCACTCTTCAAGGCTCCCTGTGTAGCCTCTGAGACCTCATTCTTCAAGGCACTCTCTGTAGTGTCTGAGCCCTCACTCATCAAGTCGCACTCTGTAGCGTCTGAGACCTCACTCTTCAAGGCACCCTCTGTAGTGTCTGAGACCTCACTCTTGAAGGCACCATCTGTAGCATCTAAGACCTCACTCTTCAAGGCACCCTCTGTAGCATCTGAGACCTCACTCTTCAAGGCGCCCTCTGTAGCGACTGAGACCTCACTCTTCAAGGCGCCCTCTGCAGTGTCTGAGACCTCACTCTTCAAGGCACCCTCTGTGGAGACTGAGATCTGACTCTTCAAGGCGCCCTCTGTAGCGTCTGAGACCTCACTCTTCAAGGCACCCTCTGTAGCTTCTGAGACCTCACTCTTCAAGGTGCCCTCTGTAGAGCATGAGACCTCACTCTTCAAGGCGCCCTCTATAGCACCTAAGACCCCACTCTTCAAGGGACCCTCTGTAGCGTCCGAGACCTCACTCTTCAAGGCACCCTCTGTAGTGTCTGAGACCACACTCTTCAAGGCACCCTCTGTAGCGACTTAGACCTCACTCTTGAATACACCCTCTGTAGTGTCTGAGGCCTCACTCTTCAAGGCACCCTCTGTAGGATCTGAGACCTCACTCTTCAAGGCGCCCTCTGTAGCCTCTGAGACCTCACTCTTAGAGGCACCATCTATAGCGTCTGAGACCTCGCTCTTCAAGGCACCCTCTGTAGCATCCAAGACCTCACTCTTCAAGCCACCCTCTGTAGCATCTGAGACCTCTCTCTTCAAGGCACCCTCTGTAGCATCTGAGACCTCACTCTTAGAGGCACCCTCTATAGCGTCTGAGACCTCACTCTTCAAGCCACCCTCTGTAGCATCCAAGACCTCACTCTTCAAGCCACCCTCTGTAGCGTCTGAGACCCCACTCTTCAAGGCACCCTCTGTAGCGTCTGAGACCTCACTCTTCAAGGCACCCTCTGCAGCATCTGAGACCTCACTCTTCAAGCCACCCTCTGTAGCATCCAAGACCTCACTCTTCAAGCCACCCTTTGTAGCGTCTGAGACCTCTCGCTTCAAGGTACCCTCTGTAGCATCTGAGACCTCACTCTTAGAGGCACCCTCTATAGCGTCTGAGACCTCACTCTTCAAGCCACCCTCTGTAGCATCCAAGACCTCACTCTTCAAGCCACCCTCTGTAGCGTCTGAGACCCCACTCTTCAAGGCACCCTCTGCAGCGTCTGAGATCTCACTCTTCAAGCCACCCTCTGTAGTGTCTGAGACCTCACTCTTTAAGTCACCCTCTGTAGGATCTGAGACCTCACTCTTCAAGGCGCCCTCTGTAGCATCTGAGACCTCACTCTTAGAGGCACCCTCTATAGCGTCTGAGACCTCACTCTTCAAGGCACCCTCTGTAACGTCTGAGACCTCACTCTTCAAGGCACTCTCTGTTGTTTCTGAGCCCTCACTCTTCAAGGCACCATCTGCAGCGTCTGAGACCCCACTCTTCAAGGCATCCTCTTTATCGTCTGAGACCTCACTCTTCAAGCCACCCTCTGTAGAGTATGAGACCTCACTCTTCAAGGCACCCTCTGTAGCATCTGAGACCTCACTCTTAGAGGCACCCTCTGTAGCATCTGAGACCACACTCTTCAAGGCACCCTCTGTAGCATCCAAGACCTCACTCTTCAAGCCACCCTCTGTAGCGTCTGAGACCTCTCTCTTCAAGGCACCCTCTGTAGTTTCTGAGACCTCACTCTTCAAGGCACCCTCTGTAGCGACGGACACCTCACTCTTCAAGGCACGCTCTGTAGCATCCAAGACCTCACTGTTGGACCCGGCCTCGTGGCGTGGTCCTTAACCCCATGGATTGTGCCCGTTCCCCGCCCCGGCCTTCACGGGCCACCCTTCTGAACTGCACCGAGGCCCTTCATCCAGAGCTGCACGAGGCCGCATACCCCTCGTGGCTCCGCCATCTTGTTGGCATCCACGTGACTCTGTGCACCAGCCAGCGCGACCCCGCGCAACCCGGCCTCGACCCCAGCAAAGCCCCGACATCGAGGCACCACGAACTGGCCAGGGGGTGCCGCAGGAACCATTCATCGCCCCCGGTGGAGGACAGTATCGATGAGACCCCCGACTGTCCTCCCCTCTCTAGGTGTGATCGCCCTGCAACTCTCTTGGGCCTGGCACCTCTCCTGCTGGGCGTCTGGCCACCTCCACCCGGCCTCTCCGCCCCCCCCGGGCGCCTGGGTCCGGACATCAAAGGGCTCCAGACCTATATCTGGGGCGACCCCGCCACAGATCGGCAGTTGTATCCCGGAGTCGAGAGCCCTGCTGATTGAATCGCGGCTGACCCTACGGAGAAGAACTCTTGTCGGAACCATCACGAGCCCTGCTGACTGCGTCGCGGCTCCTTCTTGTGAACACTTTGAAGCCACCTGGAACATCGGAGCCCTGCTGACGCTGTCGCGGCCCAACCTCGCTGAAACCTCCCTCGGAGCCCTGCTGACGACGTCGCGGCTCGAGCTGAGTAGAAACCATCTTGAGAGCCCTGCTGATTGGATCGCGGCTCTCCACGAACTGTACGCCGGAGCCCTGCTGACGCCGTCGCGGCTCGACCCCTCCGAGATCCGGAGGACCTCCAGCTTGAGGATAAGAACTGGGCCCCAGGTACCCTCGTACCGCACCTCTGCCAAAGACTGTCCCGCTACCCTTACCCTTCCAAAGAGACACTGAGACTTTTGGTGGATCCCTCGATCCCTTCGTGTAAATATTGACCTCGTAACCTTTTTATTGCTGATAAAGAATTGCTTGTCGTGAGACAACCTCCTTGAGTCCTGTGTGGTGGTGTTACTGTGCTAGTACGTGATAGGAGAAGGATCTCTCAGGAGACTTCTCGGCAGCGCTCGGCTACTTCGTACAGTGTGAGGGCCCCCCTTGGTGGTCTCGCCGACTCCTCGGGGTCCGCCTTCCAACATTTGGTGGCCAGCGACGGGATCCGAGCCGAACGCAGTACGTACCAGCCAGTACCCACTAGCTACCCATCCAAACGAACAGTATCATGAGCAGCCAGGAAAACAACGCGACAATGGAGTTCCAGCCCGAACGGCTGGAGGAATATACGCACAAAGAGTTAAAACAGTTCTGCAAAGACAAAGGCATTGCAACCACCGGCCTAGGTACCAAAGAGGAGATGCAGAAAGCTCTGAGGTCATGGCTAGAGGCCGGGGCAGGCCCCTCCCAGGAAGAAGGTCCCTTGCCCCTGACTGAGACCACATCAACCGCACCGACTCCGGCAACCGGAGGAAGAAAGAGCCTAGAAACCGGCCTCTCCGAAGAAGAAATACGAGAGCGGGAGAAGGTCCGGAACCACGAGCTAGAGCTCGCACGACTGCGGCTGGACGGCGAACTCCAGCTGGCAGAAAAGAAACTGGCCCTAGAGCAGCTACGGCTTCAAGAGGAGATAGAGGAGAAGAGACGACACCGGGAGTTGGAGGAAAAGAAACTGACCCTTGAGCACGAGCGCAGTCTCAAGGAGCTCGAAATCAAGGCCAAGAACGGAGGGACCAACACCCCCAGTACTGGAGACACTCTACCGCCTTCCGAGACCAAGGTACATATCCCGAAAGAGGTCGTCAAGGAGTACTACAAGAATGACGACATCCAACAATGGTTCAAGGCCTACGAGGTGGCCATGACCTCTCATCGGGTGCCCCGAAAAGACTGGGGCGCGGGCCTGTGGGGGCGGTTCCTGAGTGAGGGTCGAGACACGCTGCTCCAGCTGCCGGAGGAGGTGATGACCTCCTACGATCACATGAAGGAGGCCCTGCTCACCCGCTACGGGCTAACCGCAGAAATGTACCGCCAGCGGTTCAGAGACTGCAAGAAAATCCCGGGTACCACATGGGTGGAATATGTGGACTTTTTCAGTCGGGCCCTAGAAGGGTGGATCAAAGGGAGCAAAGTAACCACCTACGGGCAGCTGGTCGACCTCATCGTGTGGGAGCATCTCTCCAACAATTGCTTCGTAGAACTGAGACAGCACCTCCTCGACAGCAAAATGACCGACCCGCGGAAACTCGCCGTCGAGGCCGATCGATGGGTCAACTCCCGGGTCCCCCGGAACTCAATGGGGGAGTACCAGAGGAACCCCACCGGACCCCCCCGCCAGCGCGGTGGAGGGGGAGGGCCGAACAGGAACCGAGACCCTCCCGCCGGGGCCCCCAGGAGCCCCCCTCGAGGGCCACCGCAGTAACAACTCTCCCCAAACCTAGCCCGAAGGGGGGCGCCCCCGGCCAGACCCGGACCACGGCCACCAGTAACGTGCTACGGCTGCCAACAAACCGGACACTATGCCAGCGATCCGGTCTGTCCCCTGAACCGAAGAAACGGGGCCGGCGGGCCCCCGCCCCGACAGCTGGCGGCCGCCGCCCTGGGAGAAGGAGAAGAGGAAGAGGAGACCCTCGACCGAGGGACCACTGAATGGGAGCCGGCAGCCATGTCCCTGGTCTGCCTGGGTAGCCGAGAAATGGTACCCTGCACCCCCATCCCAAGCAACACCCAGAAGTACCGGCAGCATGTCACGGTCAATGGACAACGGGCCGAAGCCCTTCGTGACACCGGCGCCAGTGTCACCGCCGTCCGCTGCCACCTGGTGACCCCTGAACAGATTCTACCGAATGTGCTGTGCCCCGTCCGGACGGCCGACAACAGTGAAAGCCTGTGCCAGATGGCCCTGGTCCCCTTCGAGTGGGGAGGGGTGACGGGCCTGCTGAAGGTGACGGTACGCGACGACGCCCCTGTCGACTGCCTCCTGGGGAACGACTTGGAGAGTTCCCCCTGGGCTCAAGTAGAGCGACGAGAGCACCTCCGAATGCTGGGACTATCTGACTGGGCCTGCGCCATCACCCGGTCCATGACCGCCCGGGCCCCCCGCTCATCCTCGGCCTCCGGGGCCGCCCAGCCCGAGGGGCTCGCACCTCCTCCCGCCAGCAGCGAGGAGGAGGCGGACACCGACCCTGGACCTAGTGAATCCTCCCCCGAAGAGATGGCTTCCCCGTGCGCCCTACCAGAGCTGACACAATGGCGACACGAAGGGGGCCCCACCTGGGAGCAGTTCCAACAAGAGCAGCAGTCCTGCCCCACTCTCGAAGGGGTCCGCCAACAAGCATCCGCCCAAACCAACGGGGACCAGACCGGCACCCACTGGGTCTACTGGGCCGAGGGCCTGCTATATAGTGAGCAAAAAGTGGCAGAACTCGGGGCCAGCCGAGTGTTGGTGGTCCCCCTCCGCTTCCGGGAGTTCCTGCTCAACCTAGCACATGATGTGCCCCTCGCCGGACACTTGGGGCAAGACAAAACGTACAGCCGTCTGGTGACCCACTTCTACTGGCCCCGGATGCGGAGAGACGTGGACAACCACTGCCGGTCCTGCCAGACCTGCCAAGCCAGCGGGAAGACGGGGGGTCGGGTCAAGGCCCCCCTCCAGCCCTTTCCAGCCGTCAGCACCCCGTTCGAACGGGTCGGAATCGATATTGTGGGGCCCCTGGACCCCCAGACCGCCCTGGGCCACCGCTTCATCCTGGTCCTCGTGGACCACGCCACCAGGTACCCGGAGGCGGTCCCGCTAAGAACTATAACGGCCCCCGTGGTAGGCCGGGCCTTAATGGGGATCTTCTCCTGAGTGGGATTTCCCCGCGAAGTGGTGAGCGACAGAGGCACGAACTTTATTTCTAGATACATGCGGTCCCTGTGGCAGCAGTGTGGGGTCACATACAAGTTCACGACCCCCTATCACCCTCAGGGGAACGGACTGGTTGAGCGGTTCAACAGAACATTGAAGGGAATGATCCAGGGCCTGGAAGAGCCCCTCAGGCGGAGATGGGATGTCCTGCTGCCGTGCCTCCTGTTTGCCTATCGGGAGGTCCCGCAGAAGTCCCTGGGGTTCAGCCCGTTTGAACTATTGTGTGGACACCCGGTCCGCGGACCGCTCAGCCTGGTCAAGGAGGGCTGGGAGATGAAGCCCCAAGGCGCCCCTCCTGACGTCTACCGATACCTCCTGACCCTCCGAAACCAGACCCGCAAGTTCCGAGCCATGGCCGAAGCCAACCTCGAGGCCAGCCAGGAGGACATGAAGCGGTGGTACGATCGGAACTCTTCTACCATAGAGTTCGAGCCAGGTCAGAAATTATGGGTCATGGCCCCGGTTGAACCCGGCGCCCTCCAGAACAAGTGGACCGGACCCTTCAAGGTAGTGGAGAAGAAAAGTCCCGTCACCTACCTGGTCGACCTGGAGTCCCCCCGGAACCCCCTCCGGGTCCTACATGCTAACAGACTAAAACCCCACTTTGCCCGAACCGAACTGAGCCTGCTACTGGCGACTGACGAGGGGGGCGAGGACGACTCCGAGCCCCTGCCCGACCTCTTGCAGTCCAACGTCCATGATGGATCGATCGAAGGTGTCCAACTCGCCTCTTCCCTGACTCCGGAACAGCGCAACGACTGCCAGCAACTGCTGCGGGACTACGCAGCCCTCTTCTCCCTCACCCCGGGGGTGACCCACTGGTGCGTCCACGACGTCGACACCGGGGAGAGCCCCCCCGTGCGACACAGAGCCTACCGGGTACCCGACCGAGTGCGGGCCTGCATCCAGGCCGAAGTAACGAAGATGCTGGCCCTGGGGGTCATCGAACCCTCCGACAGCCCGTGGGCCAGCCCTGTCGTCCTGGTGCCAAAGGCCGCAGCTCCCGGCCACCCCCCAAAGTTACGATTCTGCGTGGACTACCGAGCCCTGAATGCAGTGACCAAGACGGACGCCCACCCTATACCCCGGGCCGACGAACTCATCGACCGCCTAGGGGCCGCTCGCTACTTGAGCACGCTGGACCTCACCGCCGGGTACTGGCAAATCCAGCTCACCCCCGGCGCCCAAGAAAGATCCGCCTTTTCGACCCCGGATGGGCATTACCACTTTCGGGTGATGCCCTTCGGAATGAAGAACGCCCGGCCACTTTCCAAAGACTGGTGAACAAGGTTTTGGCCGGGCTTGAGGCCTTCAGCGCGGCCTACCTAGATGACATTGCCGTGTACAGCAACCACTGGGCAGAGCACCTCCTTCACATTAAAGCCGTCCTGGCCGCCCTCCAGCGGGCCGGGCTCACAATCAAGGCCAGCAAATGCCAGATCGGCCACGGATCCGTGACCTACCTGGGCCATCAAGTGGGGAGCGGGCAGGTGGCCCCTCTCCAGCCGAAAATAGATGCCATCCAGGCCTGGGAACCCCCCACTACCCAGACCGCTGTCCGGGCCTTCCTGGGTCTCACCGGATACTACCGGCGGTTTATCCGGGACTATGGGAGCATTGTTGGCCCCCTCACAGAGCTGACGTCCAAAAAGCAGCCCAAGAAGGTGCACTGGACACCCCGCTGCCAAGCAGCCTTCGACACCCTAAAGACCGCAATGTGTACTGCCCCGGTGCTGCAGGCCCCTGACTACAATAAGGAGTTCGTGGTGCAGACGGACGCCTCCGAGTATGGGATCGGGGCCGTCCTGTCCCAAGCCGATGAAAAGGGGCTCGACCGACCAGTGGCCTTCATCAGCCGACGGCTACTGCCCCGAGAGCAACGATGGAGCACCATTGAGCGGGAGGCCTTCGCTGTAGTGTGGGCCCTCAAGAAGCTCCGGCCCTACCTCTTTGGTACCCACTTCCGGGTCCAGACCGACCACCGGCCCCTGCGGTGGTTAATGCAAATGCGGGGCGAGAACCCCAAGCTGCTGCGGTGGTCCATCTCGCTACAAGGGATGGACTTTGACGTTGAACACCGGCCCGGCAATGACCACGCCAACGCCGACGGCCTGTCCCGCTTCTTCCGCCTTGACGAGGAGAATCCCCAAGGAGATGGGTGACTCTCCATGCCTTCGGCTGGGGGGGACGCCTGTTGGACCCGGCCTCGTGGCGTGGTCCTTAACCCCATGGATTGTGCCCGTTCCCCGCCCCGGCCTTCACGGGCCACCCTTCTGAACTGCACCGAGGCCCTTCATCCAGAGCTGCACGAGGCCGCATACCCCTCGTGGCTCCGCCATCTTGTTGGCATCCACGTGACTCTGTGCACCAGCCAGCGCGACCCCGCGCAACCCGGCCTCGACCCCAGCGAAGCCCCGACATCGAGGCACCACGAACTGGCCAGGGGGTGCCGCAGGAACCATTCATCGCCCCCGGCGGAGGACAGTATCGATGAGACCCCCGACTGTCCTCCCCTCTCTAGGTGTGATCGCCCTGCAACTCTCTTGGGCCTGGCGCCTCTCCTGCTGGGCGTCTGGCCACCTCCACCCGGCCTCTCCGCCCCCCCCCGGGCACCTGGGTCTGGACATCAAAGGGCTCCAGACCTATATCTGGGGCGACCCCGCCACAGATCGGCAGTTGTATCCCGGAGTCGAGAGCCCTGCTGATTGAATCGCGGCTGACCCTACGGAGAAGAACTCTTGTCGGAACCATCACGAGCCCTGCTGACTGCGTCGCGGCTCCTTCTTGTGAACACTTTGAAGCCACCTGGAACATCGGAGCCCTGCTGACGCTGTCGCGGCCCAACCTCGCTGAAACCTCCCTCGGAGCCCTGCTGACGACGTCGCGGCTCGAGCTGAGCAGAAACCATCTTGAGAGCCCTGCTGATTGGATCGCGGCTCTCCACGAACTGTACGCCGGAGCCCTGCTGATGCCGTCGCGGCTCGACCCCTCCGAGATCCGGAGGTCCTCCAGCTTGAGGATAAGAACTGGGCCCCAGGTACCCTCGTACCGCACCTCTGCCAAAGACTGTCCCGCTACCCTTACCCTTCCAAAGAGACACTGAGACTTTTGGTGGATCCCTCGATCCCTTCGTGTAAATATTGACCTCGTAACCTTTTTATTGCTGATAAAGAATTGCTTGTCGTGAGACAACCTCCTTGAGTCCTGTGTGGTGGTGTTACTGTGCTAGTACGTGATAGGAGAAGGATCTCTCAGGAGACTTCTCGGCAGCGCTCGGCTACTTCGTACAGTGTGAGGGCCCCCCTTGGTGGTCTCGCCGACTCCTCGGGGTCCGCCTTCCAACACTCACTCTTCAAGGCGCCCTCTGTAGCGACTGAGACATCACTCTTCAAGGCACCCTCTATAGCGTCTGAGACCTCTCTCTTAGAGGCACCCTCTGTAGCATCTGAGACCTCACTCTTCAAGGCACCCTCTGTAGCATCCAAGACTTCACTCTTCAAGCCACCCTCCGTAGCTTCTGAGACCTCTCTCTTAGAGGCACCCTCTGTAGCATCTGAGACCTCACTCTTAGAGGCACCCTCTATAGCATCTGAGACCTCACTCTTCAAGGCACCCTCTGTAGCGACTGAGACCTCACTCTTCAAGGCGCCCTCTGTAGAGACTGAGACCTCACTCTTCAAGGGACCCTCTGTAGTATCTGAGACCTCACTCTTCAAGGCACCCTCTGTAGTGTCTGAGACCTCACTCTTCAAGGCACCCTCTGTAGTGTCTGAGACCTCACTCTTGAAGGCACCCTCTATAGCACCTGAGACCCCTCTCTTCAAGGCACCCTCTGTAGCATCCAAGACCTCACTCTTCAAGCCACTCTCTGTAGCGTCTGAGATCTCTCTCTTAGAGGCACCCTCTGTAGCATCTGAGACCTCACTCGTAGAGGCACCCTCTATAGCGTCTGAGACCTCACTCTTCAAGGCGCCCTCTATAGCACCTGAGACCCCACTCTTCAAGGCACACTCTGTAGCATCCAAGACCTCACTCTTCAAGCCTCCCTCTGTAGCGTCTGAGACCTCTCTTTTAGAGGCACCCTCTGTAGCATCTGAGACCTCACTCATAGAGGCACCCTCTATAGCGTCTGAGACCTCACTCTTCAAGACACCCTCTGTAGTGTCTGAGCCCTCACTCATCAAGGCACCCTATGCAGCGTTTGAGACCTCACTCTTTGGGCACCCTCTCTAGCGTCTGAGACCTCATTCTTCAAGGCGCCCTCTGTAGCGACTGAGACCTCACTCTTCAAGGGACCCTCTGTAGTATCTGAGACCTCACTCTTCAAGGCACCCTCTGTAGTGTCTGAGACCTCACTCTTCAAGGCACCCTCTGTAGTGTCTGAGACCTCACTCTTGAAGGCACCCTCTATAGCACCTGAGACCCCTCTCTTCAAGGCACCCTCTGTAGCATCCAAGACCTCACTCTTCAAGCCACCCTCTGTAGCGTCTGAGATCTCTCTCTTAGAGGCACCCTCTGTAGCATCTTAGACCTCACTCGTAGAGGCACAGTCTATAGCGTCTGAGACCTCACTCTTCAAGGCGCCCTCTATAGCACCTGAGACCCCACTCTTGAAGGCACCCTCTGTAGCATCCAAGACCTCACTCTTCAAGCCACCCTCTGTAGCGTCTGAGACCTCTCTCTTAGAGGCACCCTCTGTAGCATCTGAGACCTCACTCGTAGAGGCACCCTCTATAGCGTCTGAGACCTCACTCTTCAAGACACCCTCTGTAGTGTCTGAGACCTCACTCATCAAGGCGCCCTCTGTAGCGTCTGAGACCTCACTCTTCAAGGCACCCTCTGTAGCGTTTGAGACCTCACTCTTTGGGCACCCTCTCTAGAGTCTGAGACCGCTCTCTTCAAGGCACTCTCTGTAGCGACTGAGACCTCACTCTTCAAGGTACCCTCTGTAGAGTATGAGACCTCACTCTTCAAGAGACCCTCTGTAGAGACTGGGACCTCACTCTTCAAGGCACCAACTGTAGCGTCTTAGACCTCACTCTTCAAGGCACCCTCTGTAGCGTCTGAGACCCCACTCTTCAAGGCGCCCTCTATAGCATCTGAGACCTCACTCTTCGAAGCTCCCTGTGTAACCTCTGAGGCCTCACTCTTCAAGGCACCCTCTGCAGTGTCTGAGACCTCATTCTTCAAGGCACCCTCTGTAGCTACTGAGACCTCACTCTTCAAGGCACTCTCTGTAGTGTCTGAGCCCTCACTCTTCAAGGGACCCTCTGTAGTGACTGAGAACTCACTCTTTAAGGCACTCTCTGTGGCGTCTGAGACCTCACTCTTCAAGGCACCATCTGCAGCGTCTGAGACCTCACTCTTCAAGGTACCCTCTGTAGAGTATGAGACCTCACTCTTCAAGGTACCCTCTATAGCGTCTGAGACCTCACTCTTCAAGAGACCCTCTGTAGAGACTGAGACCTCACTCTTCAAGGCACCCTCTGTAGCGTCTTAGACCTCACTCTTCAAGGCACCCTCTGTAGCGACTGACACCTCACTCTTCAAGGCACCCTCTGTAGCATCCAAGACCTCACTCTTCAAGGCGCCCTCTGTAGCGACTGAGACCTCACTCTTCAAGGCACCCTCTGTAGCGTCTTAGACCTCTCTCTTAGAGGCACCCTCTGTAGCATCTGAGACCTCACTCTTCAAGGCACCCTCTGTAGCATCCAAGACCTCACTCTTCAAGCCACCCTCCGTAGCGTCTGAGACCTCTCTCTTAGAGGCACCCTCTGTAGCAGCTGAGACCTCACTCTTAGAGGCACCCTCTATAGCGTCTGAGACCTCACTCTTCAAGGCACCCTCTGTAGCGACAGACCTCACTCTTCAAGGCGCCCTCTGTAGAGACTGAGACCTCACTCTTCAAGGCTCCCTGTGTAGCCTCTGAGACCTCACTCTTCAAGGCACTCTCTGTAGTGTCTGAGCCCTCACTCATCAAGGTGCCCTCTGTAGCGTCTGAGACCTCACTCTTCAAGGCACCCTCTGCAGCGTTTGAGACCTCACTCTTTGGGCACCCTCTCTAGCGTCTGAGACCTCATTCTTCAAGGCGCCCTCTGCAGCGACTGAGACCTTACTCTTTAAGGGACCCTCTGTAGTATCTGAGACCTCACTCTTCAAGGCACCCTCTGTAGTGTCTGAGACCTCACTCTTCAAGGCGCCCTCTGTAGTGTCTGAGACCTCACTCTTGAAGGCACCCTCTATAGCACCTGAGACCCCTCTCTTCAAGGCACCCTCTGTAGCATCCAAGACCTCACTCTTCAAGCCACCCTCTGTAGCGTCTGAGACCTCTCTCTTAGAGGCACCCTCTGTAGCATCTGAGACCTCACTCGTAGAGGCACCCTCTATAGTGTCTGAGACCTCACTCTTCAAGACACCCTCTGTAGTGTCTGAGCCCTCACTCATCAAGGCGCCCTCTGTAGCGTCTGAGACCTCACTCTTCAAGGCACCCTCTGTAGCGTTTGAGACCTCACTCTTTGGGCACCCTCTCTAGAGTCTGAGACCGCTCTCTTCAAGGCACTCTCTGTAGCCACTGAGACCTCACTCTTCAAGGTACCCTCTGTAGAGTATGAGACCTCACTCTTCAAGAGACCCTCTGTAGAGACTGAGACCTCACTCTTCAAGGCTCCAACTGTAGCGTCTTAGACCTCACTCTTCAAGGCACCCTCTGTAGCGCCTGAGACCCCACTCTTCAAGGCGCCCTCTATAGCATCTGAGACCTCACTCTTCAAGGCACTCTCTGTAGTGTCTGAGCCCTCACTCTTCAAGGCACCCTCTGTAGTGACTGAGAACTCACTCTTTAAGGCACTCTCTGTGGCGTCTGAGATCTCACTCTTCAAGGCACCATCTGCAGCGTCTGAGACCTCACTCTTCAAGGTACCCTCTGTAGAGTATGAGACCTCACTCTTCAAGGTACCCTCTATAGCGTCTGAGACCTCACTCTTCAAGAGACCCTCTGTAGAGACTGAGACCTCACTCTTCAAGGCACCCTCTGTAGCGTCTTAGACCTCACTCTTCAAGGCACTCTCTGTAGCGTCTGAGACCTCACTCTTCAAGACACCCTCTGTAGCGACTGACACCTCACTCTTCAAGGCACCCTCTGTAGTGTCTGAGACCTCATTCTTCAAGGCACCCTCTGTAGCGACTGACTCCTCACTCTTCAAGACACCCTCTGTAGTGTCTGAGACCTCTCTCTTCAAGGCGCCCTCTGTAGAGACTGAGACCTCACTCTTCAAGGCTCCCTGTGTAGCCTCTGAGACCTCATTCTTCAAGGCACTCTCTGTAGTGTCTGAGCCCTCACTCATCAAGGCGCCCTCTGTAGCGTCTGAGACCTCACTCTTCAAGGCACCCTCTGTAGTGTCTGAGACCTCACTCTTGGAGGCACCCTCTGTAGCATCTAAGACCTCACTCTTCAAGGCACCCTCTGTAGCATCTGAGACCTCACTCTTCAAGGCGCCCTCTGTAGCGACTGAGACCTCACTCTTCAAGGCGCCCTCTGCAGTGTCTGAGACCTCACTCTTCAAGGCACCCTCTGTGGAGACTGAGATCTGACTCTTCAAGGCGCCCTCTGTAGCGTCTGAGACCTCACTCTTCAAGGCACCCTCTGTAGCTTCTGAGACCTCACTCTTCAAGGTGCCCTCTGTAGAGTCTGAGACCTCACTCTTCAAGGCGCCCTCTATAGCACCTAAGACCCCACTCTTCAAGGGACCCTCTGTAGCTTCAGAGACCTCACTCTTCAAGGCACCCTCTTTAGTGTCTGAGACCACACTCTTCAAGGCACCCTCTGTAGCGACTTAGACCTCAGTCTTCAAGACACCCTCTGTAGTGTCTGAGACCTCACTCTTCAAGGCACCCTCTGTAGGATCTGAGACCTCACTCTTCAAGGCGCCCTCTGTAGCCTCTGAGAGCTCACTCTTAGAGGCACCCTCTATAGCGTCTGAGACCTCACTCTTCAAGGCACCCTCTGTGGAGACTGAGATCTGACTCTTCAAGGCGCCCTCTGTAGCGTCTGAGACCTCACTCTTCAAGGCACCCTCTGTAGCTTCTGAGACCTCACTCTTCAAGGTGCCCTCTGTAGAGTCTGAGACCTCACTCTTCAAGGCGCCCTCTATAGCACCTAAGACCCCACTCTTCAAGGGACCCTCTGTAGTGTCTGAGACCACACTCTTCAAGGCACCCTCTGTAGCGACTTAGGCCTCACTCTTCAAGACACCCTCTGTAGTGTCTGAGACCTCACTCTTCAAGGCACCCTCTGTAGTGTCTGAGACCTCACTCTTCAAGGCACCCTCTGTAGTGTCTGAGCCCTCACTCTTCAAGGCACCCTCTGTAGTGACTGAGAACTCACTCTTTAAGGCACTCTCTGTGGCGTCTGAGACCTCACTCTTCAAGGCACCATCTGCAGCGTCTGAGACCTCACTCTTCAAGGTACCCTCTGTAGAGTATGAGACCTCACTCTTCAAGGTACCCTCTATAGCGTCTGAGACCTCACTCTTCAAGAGACCCTCTGTAGAGACTGAGACCTCACTCTTCAAGGCACCCTCTGTAGCGTCTTAGACCTCACTCTTCAAGGCACTCTCTGTAGCGTCTGAGACCTCACTCTTCAAGACACCCTCTGTAGCGACTGACACCTCACTCTTCAAGGCACCCTCTGTAGTGTCTGAGACCTCATTCTTCAAGACACCCTCTGTAGTGTCTGAGACCTCTCTCTTCAAGGCGCCCTCTGTAGAGACTGAGACCTCACTCTTCAAGGCTCCCTGTGTAGCCTCTGAGACCTCATTCTTCAAGGCACTCTCTGTAGTGTCTGAGCCCTCACTCATCAAGTCGCCCTCTGTAGCGTCTGAGACCTCACTCTTCAAGGCACCCTCTGTAGTGTCTGAGACCTCTCTCTTGAATGCACCATCTGTAGCATCTAAGACCTCACTCTTCAAGGCACCCTCTGTAGCATCTGAGACCTCACTCTTCAAGGCGCCCTCTGTAGCGACTGAGACCTCACTCTTCAAGGCGCCCTCTGCAGTGTCTGAGACCTCACTCTTCAAGGCACCCTCTGTGGAGACTGAGATCTGACTCTTCAAGGCGCCCTCTGTAGCGTCTGAGACCTCACTCTTCAAGGCACCCTCTGTAGCTTCTGAGACCTCACTCTTCAAGGTGCCCTCTGTAGAGTCTGAGACCTCACTCTTCAAGGCGCCCTCTATAGCACCTAAGACCCCACTCTTCAAGGGACCCTCTGTAGCGTCCGAGACCTCACTCTTCAAGGCACCCTCTGTAGTGTCTGGGACCACACTCTTCAAGGCACCCTCTGTAGCGACTTAGACCTCACTCTTGAAGACACCCTCTGTAGTGACGGGCGAGGCATCCATCTTGGGCGGCTCTGGGTTAGCGGGCAGCTTTCTGGCCCCTCCCCCCCCGACAAGTACTTCCAGGCGCCCGTGGACATCGCGCCCTGTCTCACGCCTGCCACAGATCTCCCGAGGCTTCGCCGGGAGCAACGCTGCATTTTTTAAACTTTTAGCTCACCTGGTGACACGATCCTTGGTGTCCTCTAGCTGCGCCCTGGTCTTTTGCGCAACGCCACTCCTGCTGCTTCCTGCTCGCCCCCCAGAGCGCCGGCCGCTGATCGCCTCCTTCTGCCGGGCTGCTGCTCGGAGCGGAGACGGGCGAGGCATCCATCTTTGGCGGCTCTGGGTTAGTGGTGCAGCTTTCTGGCCCCTCCCCCCCAGCCACTCCCCCTATGTGTCCCTACATTTTGGCCAGTTGGCCCCGGCGGCGCAGTGGACGGGCGCAGCGTGCGCGACGAAAGCGCGCCGAAGTTGCGCCTAAGTTAAGCCCGTCTGCGCCCGTCCGCGATGGGCCGGGACCAGGGGCCATAGACCTTGCCTCTCCTCTGGTGTATACCTCGGCTCAACTGTCTGCTTATTCCACTACTTCTCCTCTTTCTCCTTCTTTACGGCTCCATTTAGACGCTTTGGGTATTTATGCCCACCCTTCCTTTTGTTCCCTCTCTGATGGTAGTACTTCTTCCTTTTCTTTGCCCTGTACTCCTCCTGCTCCCCCCTCTTCTCTTAGCTCCCCTCCAGCCTCTGCTATTCTGCTCAATACTCGCTCTGCGGCCAAAAATCAAACGGCACTTTCTACTCTTCTCCATACTGACTCTCCTGATTTTCTATTTCTCACAGAAACCTGGTTCTCCTCCGACTCTCTTCCTGATCTCTTAGCTATTCTGCCTGATACCTATTATGCCCTCCGAGCGGATCGCCCGGACGGTAAGGTAGGTGGGGGTGTGGCCATGATAATTCGATCCTCCTTGAAATTTCAACTTCTTGTCCACCCTTCTATACTTAATGTAGACTTCTTGGTGGCCCGCTCCCTTAATCTACCCTCTCCTCTTACTGTTGTTCTTCTGTATCGTCCCCCTCAAGCCATGCCGCTTTTTGTGTCCACCCTGCAGGATCTCCTGGCCACCCTGGTGGTCAACAATTCTTCGTTGTTGCTACTCGGGGACTTTAATTATTGGCCAGGTGATCCCAGGGAGGACTCATCATCCAAAGATTTCACTGCCACTCTCAAGTGCCTCAATTTTTCCTCTCATGTTTCGGCCCCCACTCATACACAGGGTCATACCCTGGATAAAATCTGGTCTTCACGTTGTAACATTTCATCCACTTCTATTCTTCCCTGTGTCTGGTCGGATCACTCTATGATCTCTTTTTCCATCCATCTGGGTTCTGCCGAGAAAGCCCCTCCCTCTAAAACCATCCTGGCACGCAGCTGGAACCAGATTGATCTTAATTCCCTCTCATCTTCTCTGGCCCTATCTGCTCCCGACCTCACTGATTTGTCCTTGGAAGATCAGGCTGACGCCATTAGTGTCTGGCTCTCTTCCTCTTGTGATCAGGCCGCCCCTCTCAAGAGGGTTAAGCGTGTCCGACCTTATGATGCCCACAAATGGTTTACTTGTGAACTAAAAACTCTTAAACTGGGTCTCAGGTGCTCTGAACGTCAGTGGAGACGGAACTACTGTCCCACTCTCCGGCTTAAATACAAAACCCTCTTGAACGAGTACAAAAGTGCTATTTTAGCGGCCAAGACCAAATACTTCACTGAGAGAGTTACCTCCTCTGCCAACAAATCGCGTGAAATTTTTTCTTTAGTTCATAATCTTGCCACTTCTGACCGCACTTGCACATCTTTGGTTCCTTCCCAATCTTTATGTTCCTCACTCAATGATTACTTTATTGATAAGATCCTTACTATTAAGGCCAACATTCCTCCCGTGCCCCTACCTGAATCTCTGCCTTTTCTTCTTCACCCTCTTCTTCTTTTAATCACTTTCAACCCATTTCCTCTCAGCTTTTCTTGGATCTGCTTGCTAAAAGTCAAGTCCGGCTCTCCTGCGGACTGTGCTCCTGCTCGCATCCTTAGAACACTCTATTCCAGCTGCCCTGCTCCCCCTCTTGCTCTTCCTAATGCTTCTCTTACTTTGGCTACTGTCCCTTCTTCATTCAAATCTGCTATCGTTCTTCCCATTCTTAAAAAACCTAGTCTTGACCCCTCTTTGTTATCTAATTTCAGGCCCATTTCTCTGCTCCCCTATGTTGGGAAGATCCTTGAAAGCTACGTCACTACTTGCTTATCCACCTATCTCGAGGAGAATCGTCTTTTGGCCTCCCACCAGGCGGGTTTCCGCCCTGGCCACTCTACAGAGGGCGTGGTGCTGGCGGTCATGGATGAACTTAAGGGGAAAGCTGATATCAGCCTCCCCCAGGCTCTGGTTCTCCTCGATCTGTCCGCTGCGTTTGACACGGTCGATCATGCCATTCTTCTCGACCGTGTCAGCGCAGCGGGCATTCAGGGCACTTCCCTCTCTTGGATCGCGTCCTTCCTTTTAGGCAGGACGCAAGCGGTTCATCTTTCCGGATTTTCCGCTCCCCATCGTTCGGTCACCTGTGGGGTGCCGCAGGGCTCTTCTCTTTCACCTCTTCTTTTCAATCTCTATATCCGCCCTCTTGTCTCTTCTCTTCTCGAGCTGGGGGTTTCCGTGTATAACTACGCTGATGACCTCCAGCTTGTTTTCGATCTTTCATCCCCTCTTCTTTCCCTTCCTAAATTTTGCTCTACTCTAGTTTTTATTTCGCAGTGGATGAGCTCCAATCATTTGAAGCTCAATCCGGATAAAACGGAGCTTGTCCTCACCGGTGGCCCTTCCAACCCTTGGTCCCCTGTTCATTGGCCTCTTTCTTTTGGTCCTCCCCCGGTACCTGTCTCTTCTGTCCGGACTTTGGGCATTAAGATCAGCCAAGACCTGTCTATGCACTCACATATTAGTTCTGTTGTTTCTTCATGTTTCCTTTCCCTTCGTATCATTCGCAAGATCTCTCGGTTTTTCTCGGTTGATGCTCTCAAAACTATTGTCATCGCTTTAATCATCTCCCGCCTTGACTATGGGAATGGCCTGTATGTTGGCATCCCGGCCTATGAAACCCGCCGTCTTCAGGCCATCCAAAATCAGGCGGCCCGACTTATTCTTCGTTTACCCAAATGTTCTCACATCACTCCTGCCCTTAGGTCTCTTCACTGGCTCCCAGTACATTTCAGATCTTTTTTTAAACTCGCTTGCCTGGCCTTTCTGGCTCACCATCGTTCCGCTCCACAGTTCATTAACTCTCTTATCACTTCTCATGCCCCTGATCGCACTCTTCGTTCCTCATCACTGTCTTTGCTTCACATTCCCCGCTTTCGTAAATCTCGTACCGGAGGTACTCGCTTCTCGGTTCTGGCCGCTCGGCTTTGGAATAGCCTCCCTCTTGCTATCCGCTCCATCCCCATCTACCGTCACTTCCGCAAGGCCCTCAAAACTTTTCTTTTTTCTCAGGCTTTTCCTGGCTAGTCCTTTTGGGTCTTCTCTGTGAGTATGTATGAGTCCCCAGCGCCAGGAAGCCGCTTTGGCCGCAGTGCGCTTTACTAAATTCCTCTTTTCATTTCATTTCATTTCAGTGTCTGAGGCCTCACTCTTCAAGGCACCCTCTGTAGGATCTGAGACCTCACTCTTCAAGGCGCCCTCTGTAGCCTCTGAGACCTCACTCTTAGAGGCACCCTCTATAGCGTCTGAGACCTCGCTCTTCAAGGCACCCTCTGTAGCATCCAAGACCTCACTCTTCAAGCCACCCTCTGTAGCATCTGAGACCTCTCTCTTCAAGGCACCCTCTGTAGCATCTGAGACCTCACTCTTAGAGGCACCCTCTATAGCGTCTGAGACCTCACTCTTCAAGGCACCCTCTGTTACGTCTGAGACCTCACTCTTCAAGGCACTCTCTGTTGTGTCTGAGCCCTCACTCTTCAAGGCACCATCTGCAGCGTCTGAGACCCCACTCTTCAAGGCATCCTCTTTATCGTCTGAGACCTCACTCTTCAAGCCACCCTCTGTAGAGTATGAGACCTCACTCTTCAAGGCACCCTCTGTAGCATCTGAGACCTCACTCTTAGAGGCACCCTCTGTAGCGTCTGAGACCACACTCTTCAAGGCACCCTCTGTAGCATCCAAGACCTCACTCTTCAAGCCACCCTCTGTAGCGTCTGAGACCTCTCTCTTCAAGGCACCCTCTGTAGTTTCTGAGACCTCACTCTTCAAGGCACCCTCTGTAGCGACTAACACCTCACTCTTCAAGGCACCCTCTGTAGCATCCAAGACCTCACTCTTCAAGGCGCCCTCTGTAGTGACTGAGACCTCACTCTTCAAGGCACCCTCTATAGCGTCTGAGACCTCTCTCTTCGAGGCACCCTCTGTAGCATCTGAGACCTCACTCTTCAAGGCACCCTCTGTAGCATCCAAGACCTCACTCTTCAAGCCACCCTCCGTAGCGTCTGAGACCTCTCTCTTAGAGGCACCCTCTGTAGCATCTGGGACCTCACTCTTAGAGGCACCCTCTATAGCATCTGAGACCTCACTCTTCAAGGCACCCTCTGTAGCGACTGAGACCTCACTCTTCAATGCGCCCTCTGTAGAGACTGAGACCTCACTCTTCAAGGCTCCCTGTGTAGCCTCTGAGACCTCACTCTTCAAGGCACTCTCTGTAGTGTCTGAGCCCTCACTCATCAAGGCGCCCTCTGTAGCGTCAGAGACCTCACTCTTCAAGGCACCCTCTGCAGCGTTTGAGACCTCACTCTTTGGGCACCCTCTCTAGCGTCTGAGACCTCATTCTTCAAGGCGCCCTCTGTAGCGACTGAGACCTCACTCTTCAAGGGACCCTCTGTAGTGTCTGAGACCTCACTCTTCAAGGCGCCCTCTGTAGTGTCTGAGACCTCACTCTTGAAGGCACCCTCTATAGCACCTGAGACCCCTCTCTTCAAGGCACCCTCTGTAGCATCCAAGACCTCACTCTTCAAGCCACCCTCTGTAGCGTCTGAGATCTCTCTCTTAGAGGCACCCTCTGTAGCATCTGAGACCTCTCTCTTAGAGGCACCCTCTGTAGCACCTGAGACCTCACTCTTAGAGGCACCCTCTATAGCGTCTGAGACCTCACTCTTCAAGACACCCTCTGTAGTGTCTGAGCCCTCACTCATCAAGGCGCCCTCTGTAGCGTCTGAGACCTCACTCTTCAAGGCACCCTCTGTAGCGTTTGAGACCTCACTCTTTGGGCACCCTCTCTAGAGTCTGAGACCGCTCTCTTCAAGGCACTCTCTGTAGCGACTGAGACCTCACTCTTCAAGGTACCCTCTGTAGAGTATGAGACCTCACTCTTCAAGAGACCCTCTGTAGACACTGAGACCTCACTCTTCAAGGCACCAACTGTAGCGTCTTAGACCTCACTCTTCAAGGCACCCTCTGTAGCGTCTGAGACCCCACTCTTCAATGCGCCCTCTATAGCATCTGAGACCTCACTCTTCAAGGCTCCCTGTGTAACCTCTGAGGCCTCACTCTTCAAGGCACCCTCTGCAGTGTCTGAGACCTCATTCTTCAAGGCACCCTCTGTAGCTACTGAGACCTCACTCTTCAAGGCACTCTCTGTAGTGTCTGAGCCCTCACTCTTCAAGGCACCCTCTGTAGTGACTGAGAACTCACTCTTTAAGGCACTCTCTGTGGCGTCTGAGACCTCACTCTTCAAGGCACCATCTGCAGCATCTGAGACCTCACTCTTCAAGGTACCCTCTGTAGAGTATGAGACCTCACTCTTCAAGGTACCCTCTATAGCGTCTGAGACCTCACTCTTCAAGAGACCCTCTGTAGAGACTGAGACCTCACTCTTCAAGGCACCCTCTGTAGCGTCTTAGACCTCACTCTTCAAGGCACTCTCTGTAGCGTCTGAGACCTCACTCTTCAAGACACCCTCTGTAGCGACTGACACCTCACTCTTCAAGGCACCCTCTGTAGTGTCTGAGACCTCATTCTTCAAGGCACCCTCTGTAGCGACTGACACCTCACTCTTCAAGGCACCCTCTGTAGCATCCAAGACCTCACTCTTCAAGGCGCCCTCTGTAGCGACTGAGACCTCACTCTTCAAGGCACCCTCTGTAGCGTCTGAGACCTCTCTCTTAGAGGCACCCTCTGTAGCATCTGAGACCTCACTCTTCAAGGCACCCTCTGTAGCATCCAAGACCTCACTCTTCAAGCCACCCTCCGTAGCGTCTGAGACCTCTCTCTTAGAGGCACCCTCTGTAGCAGCTGAGACCTCACTCTTAGAGGCACCCTCTATAGCGTCTGAGACCTCACTCTTCAAGGCACCCTCTGTAGCGACTGAGACCTCACTCTTCAAGGTGCCCTCTGTAGAGACTGAGACCTCACTCTTCAAGGCTCCCTGAGTAGCCTCTGAGACCTCACTCTTCAAGGCACACTCTGTAGTGTCTGAGCCCTCACTCATCAAGGCGCCCTATGTAGCGTCTGAGACCTCACTCTTGAAGGCACCCTCTGCAGTGTTTGAGACCTCACTCTTTGGGCACCCTCTCTAGCGTCTGAGACCTCATTCTTCAAGGCGTCCTCTGTAGCGACTGAGACCTCACTCTTCAAGGGACCCTCTGTAGTATCTGAGACCTCGCTCTTCAAAGCACCCTCTGTAGTGTCTGAGACCTCACTCTTCAAGGCGCCCTCTGTAGTGTCTGAGACCTCACTCTTGAAGGCACCCTCTATAGCACCTGAGACCCCTCTCTTCAAGGCACCCTCTGTAGCATCCAAGACCTCACTCTTCAAGCCACCCTCTGTAGCGTGTGAGACCTCTCTCTTAGAGGCACCCTCTGTAGCATCTGAGACCTCACTCGTAGAGGCACCCTCTATAGCGTCTGAGATCTCACTCTTCAAGGCGCCCTCTATAGCACCTGAGACCCCACTCTTCAAGGCACCCTCTGTAGCATCCAAGACCTCACTCTTCAAGCCACCCTCTGTAGCGTCTGAGACCTCTCTCTTAGAGGCACCCTCTGTAGCATCTGAGACCTCACTCGTAGAGGCACCCTCTACAGCGTCTGAGACCTCACTCTTCAAGACACCTTCTGTAGTGTCTGAGCCCTCACTCATCAAGGCGCCCTCTGTAGCGTCTGAGACCTCACTCTTCAAGGCACCCTCTGTAGCGTTTGAGACCTCACGCTTTGGGCACCCTCTCTAGAGTCTGAGACCGCTCTCTTCAAGGCACTCTCTGTAGCGACTGAGACCTCACTCTTCAAGGTACCCTCTGTAGAGTATGAGACCTCACTCTTCAAGAGACCCTCTGTAGAGACTGAGACCTCACTCTTCAAGGCACCAACTGTAGCGTCTTAGACCTCACTCTTCAAGGCACCCTCTGTAGCGTC
The DNA here is from genome assembly GCF_964204655.1 of Triturus cristatus. Classification (NCBI taxonomy): domain Eukaryota; kingdom Metazoa; phylum Chordata; class Amphibia; order Caudata; family Salamandridae; genus Triturus; species Triturus cristatus. The sequence continues at coordinate 566,952,947 of NC_140579.1, read as the reverse complement.
TGAGACCCCACTCTTCAAGGCGCCCTCTATAGCATCTGAGACCTCACTCTTCAAGGCTCCCTGTGTAGCCTCTGAGGCCTCACTCTTCAAGGCACCCTCTGCAGTGTCTGAGACCTCATTCTTCAAGGCACCCTCTGTAGCTACTGAGACCTCACTCTTCAAGGCACTCTCTGTAGTGTCTGAGCCCTCACTCTTCAAGGCACCCTCTGTAGTGACTGAGAACTCACTCTTTAAGGCACTCTCTGTGGCGTCTGAGACCTCACTCTTCAAGGCACCATCTGCAGCGTCTGAGACCTCACTCTTCAAGGTACCCTCTGTAGAGTATGAGACCTCACTCTTCAAGGTACCCTCTATAGCGTCTGAGACCTCACTCTTCAAGGCACTCTCTGTAGCGTCTGAGACCTCACTCTTCAAGGCACCCTCTGTAGTGACTGACTCCTCACTCTTCAAGACACCCTCTGTAGTGTCTGAGACCTCTCTCTTCAAGGCGCCCTCTGTAGAGACTGAGACCTCACTCTTCAAGGCTCCCTGTGTAGCCTCTGAGACCACATTCTTCAAGGCACTCTCTGTAGTGTCTGAGCCCTCACTCATCAAGACGCCCTCTGTAGCGTCTGAGACCTCACTCTTCAAGGCACCCTCTGTAGCGTTTGAGACCTCATTCTTTGGGCACCCTCTCTAGCATCTGAGACCGCTCTCTTCAAGGCACTCTCTGTAGCTACTGAGAACTCACTCTTCAAGGTACCCTCTGTAGAGTATGAGACCTCACTCTGCAAGAGACCCTCTGTAGAGACTGAGACCTCACTCTTCAAGGCACCCTCTGTAGTGTCTTAGAGCTCACACTTCAAGGCACCCTCTGTAGCGTCTGAGACCCCACTCTTCAAGGCACCCTCTGTAGCATCTGAGACCTCACTCTTCAAGGTTCCCTGTGTAGCCTCTGAGACCTCACTCTTCAAGGCACTCTCTGTAGCGTCTGAGACCTCACTCTTCAAGCCACCCTCTGTATTGTCTGAGACCTCATTCTTCAAGGCACCCTCTGTAGTGCAACCTCTGTAGTGTCTGAGACCTCACTCTTCAAGGCACCCTCTGTAGTGTCTGAGACCTCACTCTTCAAGGCACCCTCTGTAGTGTCTGAGACCTCATTCTTCAAGGCACCCTCTGTAGCGACTGCCTCCTCACTCTTCAAGGCACCCTCTGTAGTGTCTGAGACCGCTCTCTTCAAGGCGCCCTCGGTAGAGACTGAGACCTCTCTCTTCAAGGCGCCCTCTATAGAGACTGAGACCTCACTCTTCAAGGCACCCTCGGTAGCGTCTGAGACCTCACTCTTCATGGCGCCCTCTGTAACGACTGAGATCTCACTCTTCAAGGCACCCTCTGTAGCGTCTGAGACCTCTCTCTTAGAGGCACCCTCTGTAGCATCTGAGACCTCACTCTTAGAGGCACCCTCTATAGCGTCTGAGACCTCATTCTTCAAGGCACCCTCTGTAGCGACTGAGACCTCACTCTTCAAGGCACTCTCTGTAGTGTCTGAGCCCTCACTCTTCAAGGCACCCTCTGTAGTGACTGAGAACTCACTCTTTAAGGCACTCTCTGTGGCGTCTGAGACCTCACTCTTCAAGGCATCCTCTTTAGCGTCTGAGACCTCACTCTTCAAGGAGTGGACACTTCACAGGGAAAGCCAGGAGAGGTTCCACAGCGGTATGAGTATCAGCGCCAGGAAACCGCGAAGGCGACACCGCAAGGTGGGCGTCTGGTGACAGTGTGCTCTATAAGTACCTTGACATTTACATTTACATTTACCTCACTCTTCAAGGAGCCCTCTGTAGTGCCTGAGACCTCACTGTTCATGGTACTCTCTGTAGCATCTGAGACCTCACTCATCAAGGCGCTCTCTGTAGCGTCTGAGACCTCACTCTTCAAGGCCCTCTGTAGCGTCTTAGACCTCACTCTTCAAGGCGCTCTCTGTACCATCTGAGACTTCACTCTTCAAGGCGCCCTCTGTAGCGTCTGAGACCTCACTCATCAAGGTGCCCTCTGTAGTGTCTGAGACCTCACTCTTCAAGGCACCCTCTGTAGTGACTGAGAACTCACTCTTTAAGGCACTCTCTGTGGCGTCTGAGATCTCACTCTTCAAGGCACCCTCTGTAGTGACTGAGAACTCACTCTTCAAGACACCCTCTGTAGACTCTGAGAACTCACTCTTCAAAGCGCCCTCTGTAGCGTCTGAGACCTCACTCTTCAAGACGCCCTCTGTAGCGTCTGAGACCTCACTCTTCAAGGCACCCTCTGTAGCGCCTGAGACCTCACTCTTCAAGGCACTCTCTGTCTCGTCTGAGTCCTCACTCTTCAAGGCGCCCTCTATAGCGTCTGAGACCTCACTCTTCAAGGTGCCTTCTATAGCCTCTGAGACCTCACTCTTCAAGGCACCCTCTGTAGCATCTGCGACCTCACACTTTAAGGCACCCTCTGTAGTATCTGAGACGTCACTCTTCAAGGCGCCCTCTTTGGCATCTGAGACCTCACTCTTCAAGGCGCACTCTGTATCGTCTGAGACCTCACTCTTCAAGGCACCCTCTGTAGGATCTGAGACCTCACTCTTCAAGACACCCTCTATAGTGTCTGAGACCTCACTCTTCAAGGCACCCTCTGTAGCGACTAACACCTCACTCTTCAAGACACCCTCTGTAGCGACTAACACCTCACTCTTCAAAACACCCTCTGTAGTGTCTGAGACGTCACTCTTCAAGACCCCCTCTGTAGCGTCTGAGCCCTCACTCTTCAAGGCACCCTCTGTAGCATCTGAGACCTCACTCTTCAAGACACCCTCTGTAGTGTCTGAGACCTCACTCTTCAAGGCACCCTCTGTAGCGTCTGAGACCTCACTCTTCAAGGCAACCTCTGTAGTGTCTGAGACCTCACTCTTCAAGGCACCCTCTGTAGTGCAACCTCTGTAGTGTCTGAGACCTCACTCTTCAAGGCACCCTCTGTAGTGTCTGAGACCTCACTCTTCAAGGCACCCTCTGTAGTGTCTGAGACCTCACTCTTCAAGGCACCCTCTGTAGCGCCCAGGATCTGACTCTTCAAGGCGCACTCTGTGGCGTCTGAGACCTCACCCTTCAAGGCACCCTCTGTAGCATCTGAGTCCTTACTCTTCAAGGTGCCCTCTGTAGTGTCTGAGACCTCACCCTTCAAGGCACCCTCTGTAGCGTCTGAGTCCTTACTCTTCAAGGCATCCCCTGTAATGTTTGGGACCTCACTCTTGATTTGCTGGGCCTGCAACGAGGATCATGGCAGCGAATCTCAGTCTTGAGGGTGACGGGGTGATTCTCGGGTGTTGCTGCCACAGATAGACTCTGGCATTAACACAGGCTTGAGGCGGAGCCCTCTGGATAGTGAAGAATTAGAAACTGAATTAGGACCTACTATCTGTCTGCTTAGGAGAGCCATAAATATTGTGATTGTCAATTCTTACATTGTGTGCAGAGGCCTATCACCCGGAGGACATTCCAACGCCATCTATGACAAAGTGGGACTCCATCGAAAGGGAAGTACTTACACCATCAACATTTTCTGCCCGATCTCTGTCCTCATTGGCCTCCTCAGAGCCACATCAAGCAAAAGCCTTTAAGGCCACCAGAGCCTCCGGATCAGAGCTGAGGCTCCAATGATCCAGATGAGATGAGATTTTACAGACTAGGAGCCTCGAGAAGCTCTTCAACATACAGTTCATACACTGTCCTCTTCTGCGAAAATCCATATATCCTGATTCCATGATCTAATTTGGGTTGTTTTAATCATTAAATTATTGTTCTTTTTGCTAATTAGTTTGGGAATTTTATGGATTAGTTGCCTGATGTTAAGGCCTAACTTTAAGGCCATTGCCACTGGGGCGAGCCCAGCTTTTCTCAATGAAACCTTACCTGACCCGGTGAAGGATCACCGCTGTAGTAGTGTGAGATGGATTAAGCCACGCCCTATTTACAACACTAAGTTAGCATAAACGAGATCATTTTTAGCAAGCAAGCTTGTCGTTTATGCTGCGCTGCACACGACACTGTTGTTATGTGTTATTCATTTTAGAAATGCTGACTCGACTTTGCCTTACAGGATAACAAACTGTTGTTTCACATTCTTAACCGTGAAATGTGCCCTTGGTCTGTACATCATGCAAAGAACGCGTCTGGGTCACTAGAAGGTACAGAGTGTTGTGTTTAGATTGATCGTACCACTTGTTAGACATATCATGCATACAGCTGCCAATATCTGAAGGACAAGCGTCTTTAATATTGCAGAACAGTTTGGTTTTACATTCATTCGAACAGAAGAGCTGATGCATGCTGCGAGAGCTGATCCTTTGATGTGATTCTACTAAGCTGATCTATACGGTATGGGGTCCCCCCTGTTTGCCTAAGAGACCTTCTAATAGTCTAATAATAATAATGTATTAGATTATAGTGAAAGGAGTGTGGTCGTATACCACTGTCATTAATAGTATGATTGCTCCTTTCATTTTATATGGTATTTTAATAATGCTTATGGTTTTGATCTGTACTGTTAGTCTGCTAGTGTTAGCCAAAGTACTGCATCTTAGGACGCGAGGTTTATAAAATAAACTCTTTAAACGTTACCGTGTCTGTATTATTATGTTGTGGACTAACAAATGAGTACGAACAGGTATTTCGGATTCCCACCACTCCTGAGAAATATCTAAGTCGCTTGTTCTGGTTTGTCTATACATTGGGACCACCTAGCTAGATCTAGGTTAACGAATGGGATACTAAGCTAGTCGGATAAGGGGTTCTGGGTTCTGAGGGGAGTTTTCTGGTACACCACAATTGTCTGAGGTCCTGGTCTCCTGCGCATAGTTCTCTGCAAAAGCAGAATCCCTGCAACATGGCGCACCTAACGTTTGGTCTTAAGATCTGAGACGCTTTAGTAGTACTAGTTTTAGTCCACAACTACTCGTTTCCGGAAAACTTGAGTGACGGTTTAACCTACCTAGGTTTAGACTAAAGGTTCAATCAAGCTTGAAAATTAAAAAGGTTATAATTTTTGAGCCCAAGTGCTACTGTAAATATCGTTGTTACTCTTTAAGGTGTCCTTATGGCGGTTAATATTCCCGCTCATAGTAGGGTTCCTCTGCGCGCTCATTTGAGGGCGTATGGGGTACCTGATGACGGGATGTCCGTAGTCTTTGTGGTCAGTGCTGATACCACCTACCCATATGAGTTGTTTTACTCATGGGTGACCTTTGCGGCGGTGGATACAGACGATAATTTGTTCCACGAATATACAGCCTCGGCTGTACCTGCGGCTTATGCCCCATATCGGACTCTGGAAATTCCTATTTCTGCCTGGCAGCATACAATTTGGTTTAATGGCGCCCTCCCCCATGAGGTCGTATCGGCGAGAATGGGCCCGTTGTCAATTGCAGGGGCTACATGGCCGGTACTGGCCGGATATACTCCACACCCACGCTACATGACGATAGGCGTGGGTGATTTACGAACACTACACACAGCCCTGATTACGGTCCATAGGGCTTTGGTGCAGTATGTGTCACGCACAGTTCAGGTGGGGGCACCTGCGGTTGCTGGACACGGGGCGGATCACCATCACGCGGTGGTGATTAGCCCTGTTATGGTTAACGCGGTCGTCGGCAAGCGCCCCCTCAGTAAGGATGAATTTCCTTACTGGCTTGCGGAAAAATTTGATCAATTAGAAGCCGTGTTTCCAAACACTACACCTGTGGATAAACACAGGATACTCACCATTACTTTGCCGAAAGACCTAGTCCCTGAACTTGTTGATTGTGACAATTGGGGCAAGGTCTTTGCTGCGACATATTCGAAGTGCTATGGCACTCCGTCTATGGCTGTACTACCCTCCGTCATCAAGAAAGTTCAAGAAAGTCATGGTGCGGAGGCAGCTATTGAGTTGGGATTACGGCTTGTCGACAGTTTCGATGTGATTTGTTCCATGGTAATGGGCAACCTCAAAGGAGATGCCATGCAGTTCCAAGTTGGTAATATGCTGGAGCTTGTGGCTGATGCCGATAAGCCTAGGGAGTTCGCAAAAATGATTTCGAAAGCCTATAGGATGGTTGGACATAGTGCCTTAGGTGTGAAACCCACCATCAAAATTACTGATGTAGTGCAGCAAACTAAGGTGAGTTCGTCTACAAAAGACGAAAAGCCCAACTTTCCTAAACAAAGTTGGCGAGCCAAAAAACAAGAGAAGCAGCAACAGAAACAAGTTTCTCGTCCTGCCTCGCCCGTTCAGTCGTATAGTGAACGCACTTATGATTTGCGCGATCGTACTCGTATTAAGTCACCTGATAGGTTTCAGGTTTCTGAACAACGCTCTCCTCGTTCTTCACAGGAAACATCGACTTCGCACTCTGGTGGTGGAGACCGTGGGGGAGGACGGGGTACTCAAGGTCGAGACCAGCCCCGCCAGACTGACGGTAAAGGCAAGCAGGAAGACGCTGCAAGACCGCGTCCACCGTTTCAGAAAAAGAAAGTTGCTGCTATCTCAGCGAGATATGCCTCAGATGGTCAGGACACAGCTTCGGAACCTGACATGGGCACTAACGCTGCTAGACAGCGCGGCAGAAGTTACAGTAGTGCGGGAAGCATTGCGTCCATTTCTGGAGGCGACAGCAACTGACATTTATGTGACAGTTGAAACTGCTGATACTCGCGTAGTCCCCCTGGAAAGATTATTTGAAATAGTCCTTAATATTGAGGGTGACATACAACGCAAAATTAAAGTGGTTTTTTGGGATAATCTTACCACCACATATGATATTCTTTTGGCGGAGAAAGATTGGCCTCCGGCTTTCATTTTGGACGCCCCTAGGGGAGAGGAAGTTATACTTCCTTCCTTTGGGCACGCAGTGCCCACGGAGGAGTCTACTAGGTTGGCCGGGGAGTGGGCGCAGGTGCTTGCGCCTGCGTTATATCATAATCAGGTTGGTTGGGATAAATGTTCTCCCAATCACGAGATTCCATTGCGATCCGATCCCCAGCCTCAACCCCAATATCACATGCGTCGCGAGGCAAGACCTCACGTCGCGTCCATCCTTGAACAATTGGAATATCAAGGAGTGATTGAGACATGTGTGTCACCCATGAATAATCCTTTATTCACTGTAACGAAGCCTGACGGGTCGTACCGCCTAGTTTTGATTTACCGGCATTTAAACTCGCATTGCCGGACGTGTGCGGTACAAAATACTCATAGTTCGGCTCTCGTGGATAGTCTTGTGAGAAAACGTTTCAAAACTACGCTCGACTTATCAAATGGCTTTTATTGCCATAACCTGGCCCCTCTTAGTTATGAGTGGACAGCATTCACCTCAGGTGGCAAACAAAAATTGTTCAAGAGGCTCCCGATGGGCCATAAAAACAGCCCTGGAGTTTTTGCCGCTCGCGTGGTCTCTCTTGGAGATCGTAGACCCGGAAGCATACTCGTATGTCGATGACATCTATCTGACTGACGACGAGTTGCTTCCACACCTTGCTTGTGTGGATAACATAGTGACTATGTTTGCAGACTTCGGTTCGAAGTTTAACTTTAAGAAGTCACACATTGCTGAATTTACAGTGTTGTTCTTGGGGTACGAACTCAATAATGAAGGTCGAGGCTTGGCACCGCAGTTCCTTGAGAAATGCGCAAACCTTCGTATCCCTACGACACTGAAAAAACTACAATGCTTGCTGGGTTTTCTGAATTTCGGTCGATCCTACATTCCTGATTATGCCCAGCGTATCAAGATAATTTATGCCTTGATACAACCAACTTATATCAGATCTTGCTGGCTGCCAGAGCACTCGTTGGCATTGTATACTTTGCAAACTGATCTTCTTACAGCTAAATATCTAAAAACTCGTGACAACCACACCAACCTGGTCATTAGAATTGTTGCAGGCGCGGAAGGTTTCACATACTCAACGTTCAATGAGGGTGACACAGTCCCCATTGCTTACAAATCTCATCTGTACACATCGGCTGAGCTGCGATTTTCCACTGTTGAAAAAGTCTTAACAGCAGTTCAGATGGCGATCCTTAAAGAACGAGCGCTATTGCAGGGAAAACGCATGCTGGTGGTAACACCGTTTCCTGCTCTTGAAGCAGTCACTAAGGCTAGTGTACCAAATTCCAAGGCTTTGCATCCAAGGTGGATACAATGGGCGACCTCCTTAGCTTCGCCTGACGTCGAATACATCTTTGACGTGGCGTTGCAGACTCAAGAGAGTTTGGAGTATGAATTCGTTCATCCTGCTCCACAGTCATTGCTCCCCATTGAGGAATACCATTGTGTCATATACACTGACGGGTCGGCGCAACCAGCAACTGGATCAAGGCACGCTTATTCAGCGGCTTGCGCAATTGTAGTCGGTACTTTCGTGAATGGAGAGTTCAAATCTGATGCAGTGCATACACAGTCATTGGGTGATTGTACCGCGCAACTGGCGGAGCTTCGTGCTCTGGTGCTTGCACTTGAGTTCGCTGATCACAGAGTCACTACTCTTATAGTGAGAGACTCTTACTATTGTGTTCAATCTTACAACGACAATTTACTTTTTTGGATTATGAATGGTTTTCGTGATTCCAAAGGTAGCGCAGTGAAGCATAAAACGCTTTGGGCTCGAGTGTCGGAACTCAAAGGGAGTCTGCCACTTGTGGATGTAATTCACACTCTTGGTCACCAACGAGTTGGTGTCCATGCTGTCGGTAACAGTTTGGCTGACGAGGCAGCTAAAACAGCAGTGGCGACATATTTAGTAGCAGCAGTTACAAGATCAAAATCTAAGATAGATGCAGACATCTTAGCAGCTATTGCTGCATCTGAGACAGGGACTAACTTCCCTAGAGGTTTCCCGTCTCGATACCATTATCACTTAAGTCCTGATAACGTCCCATTAGTGAGGATTAACGACGTTGGTGATAGACTGATTCCCAACGCGGACTGCAGACCGAATTTAATAACAGCTGCCCACGAAGGGGTTGCGTCTGCGCATGCTGCAGTGTCAGCAACTGTGTCTCTTTTGCAGCAACGTTACTGGTGGTACGGTTTGTATAAACAAGCGCGGGCTTATGTACTTGATTGTGACATTTGCCAGCAGATCAAACCTTCTTCTGTTGCGCGTCCACCTTCAACGCAGCTGCATATATCTAATCAACCACTAGCGTGTGTTTATTTAGATCACTGCGGTCCTTTTACCTCTGATACTGCGTACAAGTACATCTTGGTTGCAGTGGATTCGTGCACACGTTTTCTGTGGGTGTGGCCACAAAGGAGTGCTGATGCCAGGACTGTCATCAAAGCATTGCGTGTCTTTATAGGGAGTTTTGCGTGTGGTACCCTTCACTCTGATCAGGGCCCGGCGTTCGCCTCTAAGGCTTACAAAGAGGCAGTGAGAAGTTTGGGGGTCCAAGTCAAATTTTTGTCTCCATACCGGCTTGAGGGCAATAGTGTTGTGGAACGGATGAACCGTGACCTAAAGCAATCGTTGACAGCCAAGGTGTTAGGTACAGGCCGGAACTGGCTTGCCCACTTGTATGACGTCCAACGTGCACTTAATGATCTCCCTAGAAGGTCTCTGGGTGGGCGGACCCCGTACATGATGCTCTTTGGAGTGAGAATGTTTGTTCCGGACCTTGATGGTCTAGACATGGCGGCAGCTGCCGCGCCTTTTGACCTCGATGACCACTGTGCTGTATTACAGAATCTACAAGAAGCAAGAGACACTCTAGCAAAAGAACACGTGTCCTCTACATCTGAAGAAGCGCTCCTGATTCCGGTGGTCGGCTGGCTGCCTCGAGTTGGTGATCTGGTCCGTGAGAAGGTGGAGAACAAGAAGGAGTTTGGCCCCTCTTATCGTGCACCAGTCCCGGTGCTTGGAGTATTGGGTACACGTACAGTTGTTTTACCCCCACTTCCTGGTCGCAAGGAAAACAGGTACATTTCAATTGAGAATGTCAAGCTACACAGGGTGGCCGATTCTCCATAGTATGACACCTTCGGTTTCCTGCCCTTCAATGCTGAGAAACTCTGTTGTGTTGCCACCCTCTATCATCATGCCTGAAGTTTCCATTGAGATGAATACAGTTTCAGAACTGCCTGTGCCTCCTTCTGGTGGTAGTTTGCCTGGTGATCCGGAGTATGCTTACCCTACAGAAGTCGCATTGCCACTATTAAATACAACGACACTTACCCAGTCACATTCTTCCTTAGAAACTGAATCATTGACTTCCACTGTCCCTTCCAAAATTTCTATATTTTTTGCCTGGTTCAAGAGACATTTTTTGGTTGCACCTTGGACTTACATCTGGTTGGTGCTGATTGTATTTTTTTATTCATGACAATTGGCTTTGTGGTAGTGTTTTTTAGACTTATCAATGGACACTACCTGAATGAGCGTTCTACAATTCAATTAATTGATGGAACTTTGGCCCCTCATTCCTCATCACACATCATGAAAAGAGACCAGACGTTTGTGAACATCACCGCCTGGCCTGTACGTGATGGGATTGCTTGGGATGCAGTGAACTTTCAAATTCATGGTCCCACCGAAGTTATTAATGTGCCAGCTGTTTTTCGTGTTTCTATGGGTGATGTAGTTAAACAAAACATCCGCTCAGATGATTGGGATGTACAAGCAATAGAAGCACTGTTTTCTGATTTAAAATATTATGCTGCATTTGATGCTGAAGATCTGTATTTAAATACTGCAAACTATGATGAACAATATTGTTTTCAACATTATGGCACACATTTTTTACACAGAGCAAATACTTTTCAAAATTTTGTTAATTTTACTCAATGGGAACATTGTCCTGTCCCTATGCCCGGCAGCTCTGACACTTTATTGAAAAAAATCACATACTTTTCGGATTTTAGTGTGTCAAACCCTGATTCTTTCTATTTTAAAGTGGTGGTAGAACCCACTTCTAAGGTCAGACTGACACACACAAAATTATTATATTCCAAATCCTTTATGGATGAATTGGCTATTGGAGGTTATGAAGTATGGAAAGCTACTATCGATCTTAAATCGGTTTGGGGAACTAAACCGTGGCAGGTACAAGGAACAGAAGCTTTGCATCGAGCCTGTCTTATCCCTAACCATATCTTATTTTTAAATTCGTCTATTTTTCAGACCACCTGTTTTGGATTGGCTATATCTAAAAAATTAATTTCTCCCTCGATCCCTGATCTGGGTGCTTATCCTGGTTGGGAAAATCACTCAGATCTGTCCCTTACTATGTTGCAGTCGCTTGTTTCCAATGGCACCTTCAATATTTCAACATTGAATCCTGAGGGTTGGTTGTTATGGCAAACAAGCTCAGATTCCTGTCAACGTCGGTTTCTGGATTTGGCTCCAGGGTATACACAACTTAATGTTGACCCTCGTTTTACATCTTCACACACAGTGACTACCTACTCTGTAGGTAAATTATGTCAGTCATGGCTGCAACATTCCACGTTAACTTCAGTTAAGCTTCATTTATCACGCTTAAATGACAAAATAGATTTGAATGATTTTATTAAGGGTCCTGCAAATGGCAGGTCTAAACGATGGGCTTATGCTATTTACAATGAAATCTGGAAATTGTCGCAAATTGAAGCTGCTTCTAGACTACGTGCTATTGACCAGGCCAATATGGAAAAAGTATTGGCTGTGATAGATAATAGTATTAATACGTTGTCTTCTAGAATTTATACATTAGATAATATTGTTTCTTCTGTCGTAGACATTGTGCAGGATGATGTATCTGTGTTGTATCATGGTCAAAATCAGTTGCGTTCAATTATGCAGTTTGCATGGACATTGCAAACGTTAAAGGCAGGGAAAGTCCCTTGGGATTACATGAATATTTCATCACTGTTCCTTCTGTTTAATTTGACAGAAAAACAGCAGTTCATGTCCATGAAAGATGCAACTTATGCATTGCTGCACATTGAAAAATTAGAACCTTTACCTTTTTCTGTAGCTGAGTTAAATTCAGCCGTGTGGCTTATTCACGGATTAGTCACTTTACCGTTCAGTTTGTTCAAATTTAGTTCGTCCATGAAACATTATGCCATCGGCAGATATGAACAACTTGGTGATGCGTTTCTGCATGAAGTTTGGTCACTTCCGTTCACTTACAGATGCGTGAGGGATGGCAAGGAAGTTTACTTAAAAGGTGAAGAATTTAATTCCGCTTCTGATCACTCTGTGGTTTGTATACATATACAGTTACATGGCGCTTGCAATATACACGCTCCTAATTTAGCTTGTGTTCTAAAGGGGATTCCAATGCCAGTTATAACGTCTTCTTTTAAGCTGCTTGCCAACGGTAGTTATTTGCTTTTAAATAGTGAAGCTTGCTGTGGGAAGCTAGTGGGTATTCCTTACATAGTGACTGTTTCACAAAAGTAGTTTGCTGTAATAACGTCCTTTTCCCACCCCCGCAAGGCCGACTCGATATATCCATCTGGCCAGCAATTCCAACCTTGAACGCAGAGTTCAATAGGATGAGCAGAATAAGGGCTCTTTTGTCTAAAAAAGAGGTTGCATTGACTTCGTCCCGTGAAACATTTCTTCTTAATGTGGCGAATACACGCACTGAGGTACAAGCTCTTTTAAATACCGACCTCCCCCTCCATTTTGGAACCTTGATTCAAACTATCTTTAATGCTTCATCTACGACTGGCCTTGTTCATTTTTTTTAAATTGTGGGCTCGGGCCTCGTGACCTCTTTCCAGACTGTCTTTGGTGTGATCCCCGCATTTTTACATTCTATTTTTTCGAGTGTCTTCGGAGGGTTCCCCTTACTCCTCGCTTTGGTGGCTGGGATCCTCTTGTTCATTTGCGCACTTCGATATGGCTGCACACCGGGAATTGCAAGACAGAATGCTGCGCTTGCTCCATCTTCGTAGCCGGATGCTTGATTTCTACGGCACCTTACCACTGGCGGTATTAAGCGTCAAGTATGGATTGTCTTTCCGGTTTCCCTTTTTTACGTGTGTGCAACCTGTTTTTCATTGCCTAGATTGTCCCTTCCAATGGGCTCTGGACTTGTGCCTGTCAAACTTGGCGTCACCTGACCCGGATTTTGATGAACTAATGTGTCCCTTAGTGGCTCATGAATTTGATTGTTCTGGTGTCGGGTTTATGGCTTTGGGTGCTGCACACGGAGTCCTTGGAAACTGGGATATCGGAGAGGCAGCTATTGATTTCCTTGAAAGGAGTTATATTGAGGAGACTGACAGTTGTCCTATCATGGTGCTGGATGCTCCGATACTTGATGAACATGTGTGTTCCTTTCCCTTGCTCAATTGAATGGCAGATACTTTTGCGGAACGCTCCAATGATTTTCTCTTGGAAGCAGTTGCAACTTACGGTGCATATACCTTCATGGATTGACTGATTGACATTGTCACTCCAGGGTGCATCCAGGATTGTTAATTTTCTACGAAGGTTTTGCTTATTTTTTAATATATCATTTTTCATTTTTTAAACGAATTTTTTATTATTCTCGGACTTTTCACTTACCTTCTATGGACTCATAGTTCATGCCCTTGGTTCCGTTCAAAATCATTTGAACTCTGCGTTCTTGATAAGTGTATCCCTATTGGTTAGTGCTCCGATCATGGGGGGGTGTGAGATGGATTAAGCCACGCCCCATTTACAACACTAAGTTAGCAGAAACAAGATCATTTTTAGCAAGCAAGCTTGTCGTTTCTGCTGCACTGCACACGACACTGTTGTTATGTGTTATTCATTTTAGAAATGCTGACTCGACTTTGCCTTACAGGATAACAAACTGTTGTTTCACATTCTTAACCGTGAAATGTGCCCTTGGTCTGTACATCATGCAAAGAACGCGTCTGGGTCACTAGAAGGTACAGAGTGTTGTGTTTAGATTGATCGTACCACTTGTTAGACATATCATGCATACAGCTGCCAATATCTGAAGGACAAGCGTCTTTAATATTGCAGAACAGTTTGGTTTTACATTCATTCGAACAGAAGAGCTGATGCATGCTGCGAGAGCTGATCCTTTGATGTGATTCTACTAAGCTGATCTATACGGTATGGGGTCCCCTCCCTGTTAGCCTAAGAGACCTTCTAATAGTCTAATAATAATAATGTATTAGATTATAGTGGAAGGAGTGTGGTCGTATACCACTGTCATTAATAGTATGATTGCTCCTTTCATTTTATATGGTATTTTAATAATGCTTATGGTTTTGATCTGTACTGTTAGTCTGCTAGTGTTAGCCAAAGTACTGCATCTTAGGACGCGAGGTTTATAAAATAAACTCTTTAAACTTTACCGTGTCTGTATTATTATGTTGTGGACTAACAAATAAGTACGAACAGGTATTTCGGATTCCCACCACTCCTGAGAAATATCTAAGTCGCTTGTTCTGGTTTGTCTATACATTGGGACCACCTAGTTAGATCTAGGTTAACGAATGGGATACTAAGCTAGTCGGATAAGGGGTTCTGGGTTCTGAGGGGAGTTTTCTGGTACACCATAATTCTCTGAGGTCCTGGTCTCCTGCGCATAGTTCTGTGCAAAAGCAGAATCCCTGCAACAGTAGGAGCTCAGACCTCCACGGTATGAATCTGGAATCTTACAGTCTGGGAGTGGATTTAGCTGAAGCAGCGCCTCGCATAAGAGAAGAGGCTCATCGTGTCCCAAGAAAGCCTGTCTGCTGGGACCTCGTGTGGAGCTCGGGGTAGAAGGTCTCCAGGAGAAAAGGGTGGTAGATGCCGTTGTGGTCCTTATTTGGGACAAGGACCATCGGGGTAAGCTGATAGTTATGAAGATCATTTCTGGAGGCTGATTGAAGGAGGTAACAAGCAGAGGTGACTGCACTGTCAGACACCTGGGCCAGCGGACCATCCTAGCGCAACCAGTGGTGTCCCCAGAGCAGTACTTGGAAGGACAGATCTGCAGGGTAACGAATATCCATGGGCTGGGAACACACGGGCCTTGTATCCTCCATCAGACTGGACTGTTCACTGGCTCACCATGATTGTCCCACCGCAGGTCTTCAAGTCTCCAGGCCCTGACGGAGGGGTTCAAGGGCTCAAGAGAAGAGTGATCAATAGGATGGAGGGGAAATTGATATTGGCCAGGTGTTGGAAATGAGGTTTCTGGTTAGCTAAGGTAGCCACCCAAGCCGGGCAGATCCCGCCACTCTAGTCAGGGTAAGCTAATTACACCACTGAGATAACCTGTGCTCACCCTCTGTTAGTGTGGCACAGAGCAGGTACGCTTATGTAAAGAGGCAATGTGTAAAATATTCATACAACACACACAGTAACATGATGCATACACCACAAAAAGACTCACAACAGGTTTATAAAATTCGGTATTGTATTATGAACAAAATGAGAACAAAATTATATAAATCCGATGAATATTTCTCAAGTTACTACACTCAATGCACAAGGGATTCAAATTCTATTCTATTCTATTCTGTAGTTCTTATAATGTGAATAGCTACCCACAGGCCTCCCAGTGCTAGTGCCCATCACAGTTTAAAAATATGCAGTTGCTACTATTACATACTCTACGCTAGTGCAAATGCGGGCTCCAATGCTTTCTCAATGCCAACCGGGGATCGCTCAGTGCACACAGGCACTTATCATGCCTAAGCGGCATTCATCAATAGGTCTACATGGGTCTGACGAGACCGGTACATGCAGGGCAGCAGGCGGCCTGCAAGAGTGAAGGCGGGTGTATGGACCTCTCGCCTGAGGTCGAAATCCCAGTACATTTCTGTAGCTGCTGGGGCTTGTGTTGCTTTGGTTGATGTTGGCACACAATGTTGGTGCTCCTCACAGTATCGGGCGTCGTCGACACGCTGACTGTGTTCGTCCAGGCAACCGGCAGGGCCGCACAGCAAAGGCTTCTCTTGCAACTGCGGCATAAGGGGTAACAGATGTTGGAAGCGTTACTGGTGCAATGTGTTCGGAATTGAGCCACGCAAGCTCACAAACTGGTTGGGGAGAGTTGTAGATGCAGGATTAATGCCAGACTCCTTGTAGAGCAGAGTCCCATAGCGGGAATTTAAAGTCTTTGATGGCCCTGAGACTTTGGGGAACAAGGGGCAAGCCAACAAGCCGTTGGAGAGCACTTTGGAAGGTAGCACAACAAAAAGGTAGCAGACAGCAGGCCAGCGCAGCAAGACAACCCGTAAAGTGTCAGTGCCTCCTGCATCTCAGCAATCAGCAGGCCAACACAACAGAGCAGTTAGCAGAGTGGCATTCCCTCTTGGTAGCACAGCAGTCCTTCTGGCAATGTGCAGATATAGAGTCAGTGATGTCTGGATTCAGGTAAAAAAAATGTCTGATTAGAAGGGGTCAAAGACCCAGTATTTATACTTAAAAGCGTCTTTGATGTAGGGGGTTGTCTTCAAAAGAACTCTCTGAAGTGCACAGGTCCCCTTTCAGCCCAGTCCTGTCTGCCAGTCTAACTATGGTGGGTAAATCAGCCCTTTGTGGGGAGACAGGACACTACCTATTCAAGTGAAGTGTTGCCTCCTCTCCTCCCTCCTGTCCGGTCCCATCAGTATGGAGATGAATGCAGATGCAGTTGAGTTTCATGTATTGTGGCTGTCTAGGGGGAATGCACTAATACAGTTCTTATCCAGCTCCTCCCAGATGGGTATTGGAGACAGGCTGTCAGGCACACTGAGCAGTAAGTGCAGAGAAATGTCCACTTTCTAAAAATGGCATTTCTAAAATAGTAAAGTTAAATCCACATTCACCTGTAAGTAGGATTCATCAATACCATTCTAAATGTATAAAACACCCAAAAGCCACTCCTCTCAGATCAGGAATTACAGCGTAAACCATTATTAAGGAATTCCCAGCTACCCTATGAGAGGGGTAGGCCTCACAGTAATGAAAAACAAAATAGGCTGTGTGCCACTACCAGGACGAGCAAAAGATAAAGGTACATGTCCTACTTTTTACTTAGATAGCACCTGTCCTTTGGGCTACCTAGGGCCTATCTTAGGGGTGACATATGTAATAAAAGGGGAGTTTAAGACTTGGCAAGTAGGATTTAAATGCCATGAAGAAGTGACAGAAAACTGTGCACACAAGCCCTGCAATGGCAGGTATGAGACAGCTTTGCAAGGCTACTTCTGTGGGTGGCCTAATCAGAGCTGCAGCCCACTAGTAGCATTACATTTGCAGGCTCTGGGTGCAGGGGGTACCACTTTACAAGGGACATACAGGTAAATAATTAAATATACCAATTAAGTATAAACTTATCACAAACATGTTTAGGGAAGGAGCACATGCATGTTAGCACTGGTTAGCAGTGGAAAGTGCTCCTGTGCTTTCACGATTTTCCTGAACTGAGTCATGATTCAACTGTGAACTGGACTGAGGTTATGAAATATGTGTACATTTTCAGCTGTCCTCCAAGTCCATTCCAAGTAGATTCCTAGTCACATTATATGTGTGAAAATCTAGTTGGAAGGAACTAATGGAAACATGAAAGGAGTTGAAATGTAGAAGTGAAAAAATATATTACACACAGCTTTCAAAATCTACGGACGCAGTACTTAATTTGAGCCAGTGGTTTCCGGTGCTCGGTACCAGAACTTAATTGTCAACACCGACATTTACAACAGTCTGCCACATGGTGGTGCTGGTTTCCGGTGCTCGGTACCAGAACTTAATTGTCAACACCGACATTTACAACAGTCTGCCACATGGTGGTGCTGTTTCTTCACTTTCGAGATGAGCACAACAACAGTTGTCTATTGATACAATATACATCAAAAGTGACTAATAGCGGCCACCTAAGCCATTGTTAACGTTTTGTGAATCCGGAATAATCTGAATTGTCACACTTGTAAGAGTGTGATGGTTAGTAGTTGTGTTGGAGCTGACATTTGCAGTACGAAAAGGGGCAATGGGTGGTAAAAACTGCAGTGGCCTCCTGATGAGGCCCCTGGCACTAATTCTTTTACAGATTAAGCACTGATTGGAAGCAATGTCAAGTTTCAGATCTGAATTATCTGAACTGGTTGCAAGATCTACTGGTTTTCTTTTTTTAATTCTTTTTATTGTTAACAAAACAACAGCACAGATTTTATTATTACAGTTAACACATCAAAGTAGTCAGTAATGTGGTGCATACAGTTTAGCATTGTCATATTCTGTTCTGGCCGGCATCTACTAGAACATTAGGGGTCTGACTCCTCCGGGGATAATTGCGACTGTACCTCGGGTGGCACACAGATGTTCCCTCTATATGGTTTCCATTTTCTCCATACCTGCATCCATTTCTTAGGACGTCCCCTTGATGTATACACGCTTTTCTCCCTAAACATGCACCTGTTCATATCCTCTTCCCATACCCTCAGTGTTGGAACCGTCTGCACTCCCCACTTTCTAGCAATGTTTCTCTTGGCAACCATCAAGCCCAATGTCACCCATGTTTTCTCCTTGTTCTTTAAGTTTGTTGGTTCCCATATGTGTAATAAGCACTTTTTGGCATCCTCTGCCACTGGTTCCCCCATACCTGAGGTGACTGTTCCAGTATCTGCTGATATGCGGGCATTACCATATTAGATGAAAAAAATGTGCCCACTTGGCCACATAATCGTCTACAGCTAGACTCCTCCCTGTATCCCATTTTAACCAATGCTGGCCCTGTGATGTAGATTCTATGAATTTATTTAGCTGTACCAGCTTTAGTTTAGAGGATATTGCTCCTTCCCATGGGAATGCTAGTGCTTCCATCCATTCGTCTTCTTCTAGTTCTGCTAGGTCGCTTTCCCATGATCTATAGCTTTTTAGCCAAGTTTTAGGCAGCTCTGCTTACAGAAATGCACCATTTTATTTGATTTTAAACAAGGCATTGGTGTGATGTCATAAGAAGCGCAGGGTGGTGACATCAATTATGGTTCAAACAGTGATTATATTGATGTCATCGATGAGGTAATAAATATTGTCACTTATATTGTCACGTGTGATGTCATTCACACCTCAAGGGAGCAGTTTGTCTGATTGGTCAAATTATACATTGTAATATGTCGTAGAATCATTAATTCATTATCTTTCATACAATCATTTTATGTTTCTTCTTTTGGTAAGCTCTGGACCCGTGTTGGACACCCAGTAACTCACTGTACTGTTACCTTCCTTCACAGCATTTATTTCCTTGAGTGTAGTCTTGACGGTGCATCTGAATGAGTGGCGGTGTGCGTAAACCTGTACGTGCCTTGGACGCCATTTACAGCCTCACTGTACCTTTGCCTCAGTCATAGCGTTCGTATCCTTGTGTAGCCACAAGTATGAATTTGAGAGATTTGCATTGTGCGTTAACTTGGATCTGCGTTAGACGCAGACCACCTCACTGTACCTTTGGCTCTATCATCGGGTTGGGAAGTCGGGGGAACTCTGGGCGCCATCTTGGTTTGGGATCTCGGTGGTGACATCGTTGGACGCCATATTGGCGCTCTAGGCGTGCTGCCTTGCACGGACAGGCTACTTAAGCCAGCCACTTTACCGCGCAGCGGTTACGCGCAGTGGTTGGCGCCTTCCTCTGCGCCTGAGTCGTGCCAGAGTCTTGCCCGTCTGCGCTCGTCCGCGTCGAGACCGGGTTGGACCGAATACCGTAGCCCCTATCGACCTTCCTGATGTGTCAGATACCCTCTCGCGTAAGCTATTCAAGAACTGCGCTGCTCAGCCTGCGGAATCACTCGCTATGTAGCACTTGTTCATTAGACCCTCTATCGGGCCCTTTTAATTGCTCTGACTGTAAGTTTCAACTCATGTCGCCTACTTCCACCGCTGCCTATAGCGAGCCCCTTTCGGATGGATCTGATTGTATTGTACTACCTACGGCTAAACTCCGGGCCCCTCGCAGCCTTAAGATCTGCCATCTCAATGTGAGGTCACTGGTCAGGCACCACTTGGATGTGCATAATCTTCTTGTGGATGTCGCTCCTGACATTTTGTTCATGTCTGAGACATGGTTACACGAGGATGCTGCGGTGGCGGTTAACTTGGCTCTTCCCTCGGAATATGCAATTTTTTCTCATAATCGTAACTCGAGGGGAGGTGGTATTGCGGCCGTCATCAAATCCTGCTTTCCATGTGTCTGGAAGCCTCTGGATATAGTTGGTTGCGAAAGCGCTCACTTTCGTATTTCGGTCAGCCATCATTTTACTCTATCTGGGCTACTTATCTACCGCCCCCCGGGTCCTGATGCTGCCTTCAGGTTAGCACTTCCGGAGGCCGTTGGGGCACTGGCCTTAAGTGCTGCTAATTTTAGTATTATTGGAGATTTAAATCTCCATTTTGATTCTCCCCTTTCCCCTGCCGCCAGTAGTACTCTAGCAGATCTGGAAGCTCTCCAGTTACATCAGCTTGTTGAACACTGCACTCATGATGGTGGCCACATTCTGGGTCCCTTTTTCACCAACTTAACGTCAGTTAATGAGTTGCCCCCTAAACCTATGGCTTGGACCGATCACCATCTGATAGAGTTGAACCTTACTATTAAGGACTCTCCCCATAATACAACGGTACCGGTGTCATTGAGACGTCCATGGAGCAAATTGAAACTAGCATCGACTCCTTGGTCAATATGCGTTAGGCCCTTTCTCCGACGTTGAGTCGGGCTATGACCTTTTCTGCAATTGGCTGACTCGAGCGCTGGATTGCTTGATTCCTACTACTGAGATTAAACGTCGTCGTGGTGAGCCCAGTCCGTGGTATGACGATACACTTCGGCTTTTAAGGAAATCCTGTAAACAAGCTGAAAGAGCCTGGCGTAAGTCATATTTACCTGCCAGGAAAGTGGAATATCGCGTAAGGACTAGGCTTTATCATAAAGCGGTTTGTAAAACCCGGGCTGCGTATTTCTCTCGCGAATTCAATTCTAGCACCAATCCCACCAAATTAATCTTTAAAGTGCTTAAAGACCTCTCCGCTAGCTGAGCCTCACTTGATGAGATTTGCTCTGCTTCGCACTGCGAGGACTTGGCTGCCTTTTTTGTGGAAAAGGTGGCGGCTATTTATCGTTCTTTTCCGGATCCTTCTGCTCCCTTGGATAAGTTGGAGTCTCCCTCAAGGACAACGCTGTCCCTGTGTTCTCCCCCTGAGCTTTCAATGGAACAATTTACTAAAATAGCGACGAAAGTTAAATCAGGCTCACCCAAGGACCCTCTTCGTCCTGCTCAGTTTAGTGAATCTGCCTCACTTTGTTTCTCCCCATTGTGCGACCTTGTCAACCTATCTCTAACATCCGGCTCTGTTCCTGTGAGCTGGAAACAAGCCCAGGTGATACCCATTCTGAAAAAACCAGCTTTGGATCCATCTAAATTGGAGAACTACCGCCCTATATCACTCCTTCCGTGGGTTGCTAAATTGACTGAGGCCCATGTCAATGCCATTCTATCTGATCATCTCACCCGCGCCAATATTTTGGATCCAACCCAGAACGGTTTCCGACCCGGCCATAGCACAGAGACGGCTCTGCTTTTTATGGTCGACCATTTACGAACTTTGGTCGACTCTGGTCAAACGGCGGCACTGGTGCTCCTCGACCTCAGTGCCGCGTTTGACACCGTCTCTCATACTATCTTGCTTCAACGGCTGGGTGAGGCTGGTGTCGGTAACATGGCACTGGAATGGTTTCGATCATTTCTATCTGATCGTACGTTCAGGGTTGTCACACCCCCTTTCCAATCTAAACCTTACTCCATCGCTCAGGGTGTTCCACAGGGTTCTGCTCTCAGCCCCACACTCTTCAATCTTTATGTACAGCCGCTGGCTGCGGTTGCTAAACGGTGGAACCTGTCTATGGTGTCCTACGCAGATGATACACAGCTGGCGGTAGCATTAAGTGGGGCTTCCGACCTTGAAACCGCTAAGTTCCGCCAGGGAATTTGCTCAGTGGCGCGCTGGATGACTGATAACTGCCTACAATTGAACGCTAAAAAAACCGAGGTGCTCATTGTCGGCAAGCAGAGTCATCTTTGGAGCGATCACTGGTGGCCATCGGAGCTGGGTCCTACTCCCCTCCCTGTCACGGAGGTAAAAAATCTTGGGATCTGGCTAGATTCTAAACTTAGCTTTGTTTCCCATACAAAGAAAACTGCCGCCACCTGTTACGGGATACTTCGAAGGCTTAGACCTACTTTTAAATTTTTTGATGCCCCAACCAGACAGCTTATTGTACAAGCCACGATTCTGTCTCGTTTGGACTATGCAAGTTCTCTTTTGCTAGGAGCCAACTCAGCAGAACTCTCTAGACTCCAACGCGTTCAAAACGCTACCGCCAGAGCTCTGGTTGGCCTACCGAGATTCTGCTCGGCCAAAAAAACCATCGGTCAGCTTCATTGGCTCCCTGTTGCACAGAGGATTAAGTTCAAGTCTTTATGTGTACTGTTTAAAATCCTCAAATACTCCTCTCCCCAGATCCTGGAGCATCTTATTCAGCCTTATGTCCCTTCGCGCTCTCTAAGGTCCTCTGGGCTTCATTTAGTCACAGTCCCACGTTTCAAGAGGGCTCGGGCCGGGGGCCGCTCCTTCAGAGTACTAGCAGCTAGACTCTGGAACGGGGAACAACCTTTACAACGCAATTTTTACAACGCACTACCATTACAACGCATTTTTTACAACGCATAATCCATTACAACGCATGATATTACAACGCATGACACTACAACGCATTTTTAAAAACTACCTTTACAACGCATTCCATTACAACGCATACTACCATTACAACGCATACCATTACAACGCATAATATTACACTATACTATCCAACACTTACCCTACTAATGCACCCCCTGGAGTTAGAATAGTAATTTTTACCCCTATACTATCCAACACTTACCCTACTGATGCACCCCCTGGAGTTAGAATAGTAATTTTTACCCCTATACTATCCAACACTTACCCTACTGATGCACCCCCTGGAGTTAGAATAGTAATTTTTACCCCTATACTATCCAACACTTACCCTACTGATGCACCCCCTGGAGTTAGAATAGTAATTTTTACCCCTATACTATCCAACACTTACCCTACTGATGCACCCCCTGGAGTTAGAATAGTAATTTTTACCCCTATACTATCCAACACTTACCCTACTGTTGCACCCCCTGGAGTTAGAATAGTAATTTTTACCCCTATACTATCCAACACTTTCCCTACTGTTGCACCCCCTGGAGTTAGAATAGTAATTTTTACCCCTACACTATCCAACACTTACCCTACTGTTGCACCCCCTGGAGTTAGAATAGTAATTTTTACCCCTACACTATCCAACACTTACCCTACTGTTGCACCCCCTGGAGTTAGAATAGTAATTTTTACCCCTACACTATCCAACACTTACCCTACTGTTGCACCCCCTGGAGTTAGAATAGTAATTTTTACCCTTATACTATCTAATACTTACCTTAAATGTAATTTAATATTATGCGTTGTAATGGTATGCGTTGTAAAGGTAGTATGCGTTGTAATGGTAGTGCGTTGTAAAGGTATTTTTTAAAAATGCGTTGTAGTGTCATGCGTTGTAATGTCATGCGTTGTAATGTATTATGCGTTGTAAAAAATGCGTTGTAAGTGCATGCGTTGTAATAGTGTGCGTTGTAACGTCATACATCCCTCTGGAACTCTCTCCCTGTCTATATTCGCGCCATTGACGACCTTCTGGTTTTCAGGAAAGCTGTTAAAACTTTCCTCTTTCCCCAGAATTCCTAGTGTTGTTATTGTTTCTGGTTATGTTTGGGCCTCAATATCTTGTCTGTTGTAGCGCCGGGACGCCCCTTTGCTGGGGCATCTGTGCGCTCTATAAATTTGGCTAACACAACATAACATATCCCTTGGAGTAGCTCTGAGAGCGCATCTGTGGAAGTGGCAGTGTACGTTTGCCTAGACCGGTGTTAGACGCCTTCCGCCTCACTCTACCTTTGGCAGCATCGGAGGACTTATATCCCTGAGTGTTACTCAGAATGTGTATCGGAGTGAGCAGCGGTACATAGAACCCTGGACCTGTGTTAGACCTATGACTCCACCAGAGCATTAACGTCCTTGAGTGTAGCCCGTAGTGTGTATGGTAGGTTTATTTGAAAAGCACACTATCACCTGCCAGGGTATCCTGGTGCTGAGCAGGTGTGTGTGCCGAGCCCTTCCTACGGCAGCATGGTTAAATGAAAAGCCAGCTCTACAGATTTTTGCAGAATTCAAGAAGAGAGGAGCAGGCTCTGATGTAGAGTAGGATACCTTTCCACCCTTTAGCAGCGATGTAAAAGAACTCCCATCCTCCTGATGTATGGCTGGCATGTGTGCAAGTAGGAGTCCTGCGGAGTGAAGGTGTATGTATAGTTTGTGGAAGAAGATGCAACTGTTAAGGCAGGTGTGCCCTGAGTTGTGCAGTGCTTTGAATATGTGTTTGAGGAGTTTGGAATAGCATGTTGGTGTATCAGAAGCCAGTGGAGCTCCCTGAAGTGTGGTGTGATGCGAGTTCTGTGTGAGAGGTCGAGTATGAATCTGGCTTCCGAGTTCTGGATGGTTTGCTAGTGAGTTGCTTGGTGATCCTGGCGTAGAGGTGTTCTTGTGGTCCCACTTGCTGGTGACTAGGGTGTGAGGGGCAGTGTTTCTAGTGTTGCTTGGTAGACATCTGAAGATCTTCCTCCGCATCTTCAGGGTGTGGAAGCAGGATGCAGTGATGGCTTGTTGCCATCCAACTGGTCTCCTGTTCTAGACATGTATTAAGTCTCTTAGAAGTAGAATTGGTGTCAAGTGACGTAGAGACGACAATTTGAGTGTCGTAGTTTGTTGGATACCATGGTAATACAATGAGCACAGATAATGTCTGAGAGCAATATAACATAAATGTTAAAGCGCGCAGGACTCAGAGGGGAGCCCTGTGGCACTCCGCATGCACATTTGTAGGTTTCTGACATGAAAGGGCCTTTGCTGACTTGAAAGCTTCAATTCGGTGAAAACGCAGTTAGCCACTTTAATGCTGATCCAGTGATCCCTAATGCCTGCATCCTCTCTCAGGACTGAGTGGGAGACCGTATCGAATGCGGCACTTACATCCAAAAGAATGAGCGCAGCCCCCCTCCTTGATCTAGGGTCATTCTCATGTCTTCTGTGGCCACCAAAAGAGCTGTCTCTGCACTACAGCCGGAACGGAGACCCGTTTCGTTTGATGCAACAAGATATTGGTGTCCAGATACTTCCAGAGAGAGCCATTCAGCCACTTCTCTAGAATTTTGCTGATTCCGGGTAATAATGAAATAGTCCTAAAGTTTTCTGGTTTCTCCGGGTCCAAAGATGGCTCTTTTTTATCAGTGGCCTAATGATCGCATGCTTCCACGATTCTGGGACACAGCCTTCCTCCATCGAGGAGTTGTATATGGCTTGAGGGTGGATAGGATATAACTTCTCCTCCCTTCATCAGGCTGTTGACTGGGGCTGGATCTAACGGTGATCCTGATTCTATTGTGCTTGCTTCTCCTAAAACTTCATTTGCACTCATTCTTGGAAAAGATGAAAATACTTCTAAGTTCTGGCTATCCATGATTATGGCTTTTGGGGTGACCAAGGAATCTGGCAGTACTACCATGGAGTCATAAATCTTTTTTACTTTGTCAAGAAAGAAGTGAGCGAACTGCTGACATTGTTCTCTCGAGGGAGGGGGGCTGATCCTGCCACATTAAGGTTTAGGAATGGGTCAACGAAGGTTTGTATATTTCTCTCACAGGACGTACTGTCTTCTTGATCTTTTCCTCAAAGTCATACAATTTGGCCCTGCGGATTGCATATTGGTATTTTCTATGGTTAGTTTATAGGCTTGTTCACTTTCCTCATCATATTGACATCCCCCTTTTCTTTCCTGTCTCTTACAATCTTTTTTAACTCTTTTAGCTTAAGTGAAAACCAACAAACAATTACTCTGGCTCTAGAAGATCGACTGATGCTTCTGGGTAACATGTTTTCCAGTGTCGAGTCTATCCATTCCCCAAATGCTAGACAGGAGGCGCACACCTCTCCATCCATTATGGGGATGGACTTGCTCAAATTGTTTGGCAGCCTGGAAAGTCCAGTTTTGGCCACTGCCTAGATTGATGGGCAGGGGCTCTACTGGGTTGAGATGGTCCATCTTTGAGGACAGTGAACTGAATTAACAAATGACCAGACCACAGAATTGGCATTGGGGCATATACTTTAATGCAAACACAAGGAGATGATGGACGGAGCGCTGAAACTTTTCAGACACTCACCCGCAGTCACAGATCTGAGTTGAATCCATCATCATTCTTTAGCTCACTTCGCCACACCAGTTCAGAACCGGCCATATGCAAATCAGTCTTGACCCTGTGCCTCATGGGAACAGTCCAGCCCGAACTGCCAAGCCAGGTCGATCCTGGACCGGAAACAAGCATCTTGGGCGCTCCATCCGTCATCTCCTTGTGTTTGCATATACTTTAATGGTCAGAATATTTTAAAAAAATAGGGTCCAATATATGGCCCTTTAGTGGGTAGGCTGCTCTACCAGTTGTGTCATCTGTACTGCCCATAGATGATTCTTAAATTCATTTGCCTGCATGCACATATCGGCGTCAAAATGTATATTTAAATTCCTTGATAGTGTAAAATTGGCTATTGCATATCCAGGAGGAAGGGTGATTGCAATATCTGGCCACTATTCTCATGCAGCCAGGTTTCTGTCAAAACAAGCATTTACAATGCAATAGGTCTCGCATTTACGCGGGTTTGAGCTATTGACATTGTAAATGACAATGCCTTTTGTTTTTGTTTTTGTTTTTAAAACATAACTAAAAGGCATTGTCATTTACAATGCCAATAGCTTAAACTCACGTAAGTTGGCCTAACGGCTAGGGCGGTCGACCTCGAATCTGGGGAACTGGGTTCGAGTCTTGGCAATGACGCTTAATATCCTGTGATTCTGGGCAAATCACTTAATCTCCCCGTGCCCAACAAAAATGAATGTGTTCTCATGTAATGCAACTGGCGCTATGTAAAGCACTCTGATACCCGATTCGGGTCAAGTTCGCGCTATAAAAAACTCTGTAAAAAAAAATGCGAGAGCTATTGCATTGCAAAGGGGTTTTTTTCTCCCAGTCTGTTGAACACAGCATTGGTGGCCGCTTGTTTGTATTTGCAGCACGCCATACGCGCTTTCACTTTGAGGCGAGTGCTGTGAGAGACGGCAGCTATTCTTTTAAGTGAAAGTGCTCATGGCGCACTGCTAATACAAACAAGTACCCCCTATTACCGAAGATGGTGTTCCATTGTTTTGTGCCCATGTTGTTTTGACGGCTGCTTGTTTGTATTTGCAGCCCGTCATGCGCGCTTTCACTTAAAAGAAAAATTGCCTTCCCTCACAGTACTTGCCTCTGTGAAAGCACACCTGGCACATACAAACAAGCGGCCGCCATTATCCCCATTAGTATCAATAACAAAAATAGTGCTCACCCACTAGATAAAGCAGACTGTGTAACGAGCCAAGTAAAAGGTCCAGTTGTTATAGGCGGTAACAAATGCAAACAAGGCGGCACCAAGGAGGGACTAACAAGCCTCATAATGTATCAGAAGCCAGCGTTTAGGAAGGACAATGACACAAACCAATTAAAAATATGGGCAGAGAGTGGGCGGGACTTCCAGCGCATACTCTACTACAGCATGCCGCTAGGCTCGACCTAAAAACTACTACGCGTACTTGTTTAAATGCCCTGCCACTCTGAAGCAATAGCATTGCCAGTGCCAATCAACCTGGGCTTGGCAAGCTGGTGCAATGTTTTATTTTTTAAATTTGTATTATTGTTGCAAGCTTATGCCACTAAAATAAAATAAACCACTGGCTAAACATGGTGCCCTATCCTTGGTAAAAAAAAATATTAAAAAGAATGAACCATTGCACGTCATTTTAATCGAACATTGTGTATGCGTCCTTGGAGAGAGGTGTACTTAAACCAGGCATAGAAACCCTTGTTAGTCTGAATTCATATGACAGGGAAATACGATGTTATTGTCACAAAAAGGTACAATTAGTTTTCATTAACTTGAAAACATAGTTCAAACACACATTTATGACAAAGAAATTATTGAGAAATGGAAAGAAGTAAAGCATTAGACCACGAGTACTGGCACTGAAGTCCATTTCCTTTTAGGTGAATATGAAAATATCTGAAGCGAACTGACTGCCCATGCTGTATGTCGTGTTGGGTAGACTCAACATATGAATGATAGCTGAACAGGCCAATGGATGGAGAGGGCCAGTCTAAAGGCCCTCTTTTTCTATATGTATTTTTTTTTTTGATTTGTAATTACAATGGGCTGGCAAGACAACTAAAGCAGTTTTCAGGACAAACAAGCACTGGCATAGCCAATAGGTCTTGCATATGGGAAGTTTTTAGTCAAGCAGCACATCATCTATTACATAAGCCATATAAGATATTAAAGTTTGGAGTAAATGAATGGCGGGAGACAATTCATATGATGTCAAAAAAGCCATCAAATAAATGAATATGCAAGCACATTAGTAGTAATGATTGTTTTGTCAGAGATTGATTGATACCTTGATTAACTGCCAGAAGGCATCGGGCCAGGTGTTTGCTATGTGTTCGCTTCTTTGTTCTGTCAACCCCACACTGCATGGAAGGCACAGACATACCCAGTTGGAGCAAGAAGCTTTTGCTTGACTTGTCAGGACTGAGAGCTCCCTGGGGGCTGGTCCATGTAAAGTCCTCGCTGTTACCAGCCAGCGATCATTGTAGCAAAAATAAAAGCCCTGTCCCCCAAAAATTGCCATGGTACGATGAAGAATGTATGATGCTAAGCAAATGACAACTGCTTCGATGCAACGACAGGGTCGAAACTGCTCCGCTCACAAGCTGTCACCAGTGGCTTACTCGAGGAGGCCGCTGATGGCGACAAAAAATACAAATGAAAAGTGGCAGCAAGTCCTAACCATGCTAACAGTTATGGCACGCTCTTAAACGCCTCGTTTTGTAAATTGAGTTTTTGAACAATACTGGTATTGTCTGGCTGCAGCTCTAATACCTACAAAACCCTCATTAAAAAGAACAAGAGAGTGAGAATGGAAAGGCGGGAAGGAGAAGGAATATACTGATGATGCACACAGAGGGTGTGACAGCAGGTGAGAGACCCGTGCATTTGGAGACGGTCACCGCGAGATGTAAGATGCAAGAGGTAATGCTCGGTTGGTTAAGCTGCCTGCCATGACACAAGGCCGACGAAGGATTCTTTATTCAATTAGACGCAATCTCACGTGTTTTTTGAACAGCTGCCGCAGGTCACTGTACAGACTTTGATCTGGCTGTAAAGGCCTATTTATCGATACGCAGTCAAGCACCGTGTGTGGGGTTTTTATATACTTAACAGCTGTCACCAGAAGTTTGTACCCACCTTTCCATAGACACCCCACCACAGGAGGCCGCAGTCCCTGCGGCATAACGCATTCTGAAAAACCCCCTTTCCTCTCCCCCCTTCCGTTTCTTATCCATAAGCAATAGGCCAGCCCCTTACCAGAACCGTCACCGTCCGATCTCAGCGACATCGATGAAGTACAAACACACACAAAGCTTTTCTTGCAGTTTTATATAGCACGGACTCGACCCGAAGCCGGTCTTGGAGCGCTTTTTGTAGGCACTGGTGGGAGCAGGAGAGCCAGGAGTTAAACAGCGAGTCAAGTCGGGGTTACCACAGTATATGGTTCGGTCTCCCCCTGGAGCCCACTGTGTATTGTGCTATTTACTGTTGATTTAGTGATTGTAAATTATGTGCTTGGACCTCTAATCTCATAAAGAGACTAGGAGGGTGTGTTTAGAAATAAATACATATATTTTATATATAGCTTGTGTGGTCCTCCTTTCATTTAGTAATTCAAGAGGTTATAATCTGGTAAAGAAAGCTGCTTTACATTCCTTCAAGACTTAGCCTGAAGGCTGCTCTCCACAGCTACCACTAGGATAGCTTTCAATAAAGGTTGTCTTTAACCTACTCATCAATAATGGTTGTTTGGACTGGTGCTATAACTAGTGGACAGCATATACCAGGCCAACTTCTCACACACGGTGTCCTGCTAGGAGAAGTATTGCATTATTGACCAAATAACTAATTCTTCCCATCTCCATCGGGCTGGAATAATGGAATTCTCCCACGCTCTGGCCTCTCATGGACCAAGACTTAATTCCAACAGCTTACAGTACTAAAAGAATACTTAAAGGTGGCGTGCCACGTGTCTAAGCCACCTGCAAGTCACGAATGAGAATGTGTATTGCCAAAAGTAATACGGAATAGTTAATACTGGTGAGCCCAGGAATGGTCGAGCGCCCTTTGTTTCCCCCACTTGTGACCACCATTTGCGTTACCCAAGGACACATACCCTTCAATCAATCAATCAATCAATCAATCAATCAAGGGTTTGTAAAGGGCGCTACTAACCCGTGAGGGTCTCAAGGCGCTGGGGGGGCCCACCTTCTATCAATACATGGGAGGCCAGTCCCCCTCTGGGACACCAGGAGCTGTAGGGTAAAGGGCGAGGAGATGACCAGTGAAATGTGTTGACCATTCCAGTATGGTGCCGAGCTTCAAGGGCCCTCCTCCCGCAGGGCAAATGGCCGGCAATGAGAAGACTCGAACTCTTAAACTTCTGCTTCGAAGAAGCTGCTGGTAGAATATCAGAGGTCAAATGTCACTCGGCAGGATGAGCATCACCCGCAATCCTCTTAGAGTTGAGCAGTATCTTTACATACTTCTTGCAAGTGCTGCGTTTCTTGTCAGAGAACCTGGTCCAGGGTGAGGTTTATCTCTGTGTTTAAAGGGCACTCATTAATACCACGTCACTTATGTTC
The DNA here is from genome assembly GCF_964204655.1 of Triturus cristatus. NCBI lineage: Eukaryota > Metazoa > Chordata > Amphibia > Caudata > Salamandridae > Triturus > Triturus cristatus. The sequence continues at coordinate 566,922,046 of NC_140579.1, read as the reverse complement.
ATAGAAGCATGTGACGACGTTTCCTGTGAAGTCACTAAAGGTCATCTGATGCAATTTAATATCATTCTGCTAAATGGTGATTATGAATCCGAAGCACCCTACCTCTTTTAGGCCTCCCAATATGGTATGTACTGTATTCCATGACTAGCTATAAAACCAGAATCCTTTTACCTAATACAACTTTACCGGAACAGGCCCCAAGCGCTCGGTCCTCTAAAAGGCACTGCCCGGTTCGGCACCCCGCCCTTGTTCCGGGCCTACGGCTCCACAGCAATACAGGCAGCCCCCCCAATTAAATTAAATAAAATGCTGCTTACAGCTTAGCGGCCGTCCGGAGTGCACAGGGTTCACCAGCCCCTCGTAAACTGAAGGACATGTGCTGTGCAGCCCTTACTCAGAATTACAAGCGCATTCATGCGCAGTAGTTGTGTTATGCCAGGGTAACCCATCTGATGTTCCGAGGTTGTGGAGCCGTGACGGGACTAGCTAAGGCTACAACGCCGCATCCTCTCTATACCGGGCAAAGCTCGCCTGGAGGGGACACCGCCAGGAGGTAGGAGCAAAGGGGTCCCGGAGGGACCCTGCACTTACCTCAAACACCGAGGCTGCCTCCGACATGCCCATGCTGCACGGCATAGCCAGATAACCTAGGATAACCTAGATGGGACTATTTGGCCCAGTGAATGCAGCAAGCTGTGGGGAGTGAAAGCACATATTTCAAGTGCATGGGGCAGGCAACAATGTGCACCACGCCCATGGCCCCCGGAGGTTATCTCTATAACTAGCAGCAGAGGGCTGTGCTTCTGGCTGTAAATAGAGCAAGTCAGCGGGAGGGGCAAAGAAAAGAATCTCCTTTGTCAGTTCTCAAGTCCCCGAGACCCGCGCCACGGGACGACCCTCTCGGCCCCTAAGGGCTCGCCTACCTCGACCGACCAACGATTCAGCAACAACGGACGGCGGAACACTGCTCCTCCCTTGCCAACAGCAAGCAACCACAGCACCAAGACTGCCCTCATCGCCGCCACCGACGACATCAGGACCCTGCTTGAAAACGGCGAGACCGCAGCACTCATCCTCCTAGACCTCTCCGCCGCCTTCGACACCGTCTGCCTCCGCACACTACGCGCACGCCTCCACGCAGCAGGGATCCGAGACAAGGCTCTGGAATGGACCACCTCCATCCTCTCCAGCAGAACCCAGAGCGTACGCCTCCCCCCATTCCGGTCCAAAGCCTCTGAGATCATCTGCGGCGTACCCCAAGGATCCTCCACTAGCCCGACACTGTTCAACATTTACATGGCCCCGCTCGCACACGTCGCCCGACAGCACGACCTCAACATAATCTCCTACGCCGACGACACTCAACTGATCCTCTCCCTCACCAAGGACCCCATCACCGCCAAAGCCAACCTCCACGAAGGAATGAAGGCCGTCGCTGACTGGATGAAGACCAGTCGTCTGAAGCTGAACTCGGACAAGATGGAAGTCCTCATCCTCGGCAGCAACCCTTCAGCCTGGGATGACTCCTGGAGGCCGATGGCACTGGGCGCAACCCCGACACCCACAGACCATGCACGCAACCTGGGAATCATCCTCGACTCAACGCTCTCAATGACCAAGCAGGTCAACGCCGTCTCATGAGTAGGCATAGATTAAAGAGTGCACAGTGAGTAATGCAACAGTGTGAGAGTAGGGTAGAAGGAGCGACTGCAGGGTGAGTGAGGTGACCATATGTAAGTGCAGACTTGGACAAAAGAATGCATGGTTAGTGATGGGCTTATTTGAGTGAGAATGCAGATTGAGCAGTGAGGGGGACAGGTGAGTGAAGTGTCACATGAGTGCAGGGTGAGTAGTGTGCTCGTCTGACTGCAGGGTAAGGTACAGATTGAACAGCGCAAGTCACAAGTGCACTGCGAGTGCAGAGTGATGACTGAGTGCAGGGTGAGCGGGTGAATGGTGTGAGTGCATGGTGGTCAGTGTAAGTGCATTGTGATTGCTATGAGTGCAGGTTGAGCGTAAAAGTGAAGGTTGAGAATGAGGAGTGAGTTGTCTGAATGCCGGGTGCATTCCCGGACACTTGAAGTGTGATTGACAGCGGCGTAGGGTTTCAGGTAGAGGGTATAGGAAATAATGTGCTGATCATGCAACAAACTTCCAGTCTTATGAATAGGCTTGCCAGCTCATTATTTTGATGCCCCTACAGGACAAAAATAAGCATCACCTAAAGCCGTATTTTCAGCACTTATCTGTGCGTACTTTGAACAGCAAATATAAATAAAAACACTTTTAATTGTGTTCTAGGGCTGCCTGAATGATCCATGACTGATAATTAAAGGGAACAAAGACAGAAAAGTCACATTACAAATGAATACATACATTTTTATTTATAACACTATTTAGTGTCAAGACGAGGTCTTTCAGTGTCTTTAAACAACACATGGCTGGCATTTTTCTTTTGGCAACCCTACTTTATATTCCTTTTCATGAAATGCATTCTCACACTACAGCAGTAAATGTAAATTTCAAATGTAAGGAATAGGCAGAGTGGGGGCCCAGCGGGTACTGGAACCAGAAAAAAAACGACGTCCAAGTAACCACTTTACAAAGGTATGTAAACATGCAAATGGTCTCTGGTGCCTTCAACCCCCTTGCTTCTGGGCCTGGTACCTTTACACTAATCAACAGCCTCTGATACTGTCTATCATCAGACACTACTACTGTGACTTGAGAAGCTGGACCTATAAATAAATGATCACCTTCCACCTCAGCGACAGATAAAGCTTTGTATCTAAATCAATATTTACCTCAGCTGCTCACATCTTGCTCTGCGGCATCCCACAAGCGTCACTCGTTTCACCAGCCTTGTTCAACGTCAACCGCACCTGATCAGATCAATCAACCTCACTTGCTACAACTATGCAGATGACATGTAGATTATTCTAAAACTAGGAGACCCTACAAGCGTCACTAGTCAGATGTTCTGTCTTTAAGGCACTTTACAGTTCCATAGAGACCTTCAAGGGTAAGGGGCACAGCATCGGGGAAGGCACACAGCAGCGGGGAAGGCACACAGCAGTGGGGAAGGCACACAGAGGCGGGAAGGACACAAGTGAAATTCCAATGATACAGAAAAGGACACTACTGTTGAAACTAGCACTTCAACTCATCGCATCTGCTAATTACAAAAAGACCACTGGTGGAGCTACATTCTCAGTACAGGTGGAAAACACTCGGCCTCCTTGCCAGCAAAGATACAAGATCTACAAGTCCACCTTAATTTCAGGAAGGAAGTAAAAACCTGTTTCTTCCAAAGATGAAAACCACCATAAATGGGTCCCCTGACTTCAAAACTAATTAACAGAAGAGAACACTTTAGTCAAGCATTCCGGAAGTCACAGAATCACCATTAGATTGCACAAGGGGTGGCTGCACACCGCGCAGGGTATATGAGAATAGTGCTCAGGTAGCACTGGAGTCAACACAATTTGATTCTATCACTGCTGAGTGTAATGATTGCAGACTGGATGCTAATTATACCCTCTCAGTGGTGCTAAAGTGGCACAGGACCATAACCATTGCACTGCCAGTTGCAGGCTGAATGGCAAGTGTACGGATTGCACATGGTGATAAATCACTTGTAGTCCAGTTAAGTATTACCATAACTGATGAGAACTGCAATTGGACACTGTCTGGAAACCACCACCAATCCACCGGAACCAAACCACTCAATACCAATGCGCCTAATGCATGAAGAGATCTGCCGAATGTGGCTACCATCTTCGAAGACTTTAAGATATTCCTTCCAACCAGAAGCTTCCGCCTCCCCCGTCATCACTGACTCATAGGACATGAATATAATGCAAACCAACCAGGCAGATCTCTTTCTTTGTTGTCTTTTCTTTCTCTTTACTAGACATACATGATTAAGAGTGTGGAAGACTTAACTGTTGTGCTCAACAGAGGAGGTTGAATGAAAAATGTTTGTAATCACCATATTCTACACATTGGACTTCTAGAGTATATTGTAGGTGTCACTCCTGTGCCTCACTTACCCTTCCTCTCATCACATTGCAAAGAGCTGTGACCTAAGACACGATAACAGCATTATTCTGGTCAGACATAAACAACAAACATGCTGCCCGCATAGGCTCACAGAAAGCACATCTTTCCAGCCAAACACTCCCCTATGGTGTAGTGTGCTACCCACCTGACAATATGGCATCCTGCAGAAGCGCCATATAAATGCAGGTTTGATTCAATGCAATACAAGACACTGTCTATCCATGTGGCACCATTTATTTATGTGCCTCAAGCTACATCTTATCTGTCCTTGTGTGCACGGTTTTCTCACTCTCCATTTGCCACACTGTGGTAGGGATCCCTGTACGGCAGAAAGAAAAACTGTGGCGCTTCTGGTGGTGGTGAGCTACCAAACACGCCCCCAGTCAGATGTGAGCATCCTGATATTTTAATCTTAATTGGCTTTGCGTACTTTTTGCTGCATATTTACGGTGTTTTGTAATAGTTTTTCTAATAAACATTGATGGTGGGGATAGCTGCACTTTAATAACGCTCACCTCACCTCACATCCGAAGGAAATCCTGGCCCATATCATGCTGTGGATGCTGCCATTTTGTCCCACTACGCCTCGTTGGGCTAGGGACTTGGAGGGAGAGATAGAACAAGAATTTGCAATGCAATAGGTCTCGCAGTTACGAGAGTTTTAGCTATTAGCATGTTAAATAACAATGCCTGTTATTTATGTTTTTTTTTTTAAACCAAAAATAAACGGCATTATTATTTGCAATGTCAATAGCTCAAACTCGCGTTAATGCGAGACTTTTTGCATTGCAAATGCTTGTTTATTTACGGTCGTTGCCACTGAATTTTATCTTGTGAATTTAGAGGTCAAATAATTCATGGTGTGCACATTGAAGGGAGCATGAGGAGTGCATGGGTGCAGGTATAACCAGCAGCAAGAAGGAACTCGTGGTCCAGCTGTATACAATGTTAGTGAGGCTTCACCTGTAGTACTCAATTACAGGACAGAGGTCTGTCTGATGCGAGGACCCGGCATTCTATATCCTTGCTGGTACTGGTGAGGCTCATGAGACTGAACAGACACAGATATTTTAATTAAAAGCATACTGACCTAAAGAGGAACTGAAGCCAAGTATGAAAAACACATGTGACAACAGGCGAAGTTCAGTGAGGAAAGGAGAAAGACGGCCGAAGCTGAAGCCCCTCTGCCAGCACAGTGTCCTCGAGGACACTACAGGATGGCGGCACAAGATATGGCTCGACCTACGGCAAGCCAGAGGTGGGTCAGCAGCAGAAGAAAGAAGCTCGACTCGGCCCGACCTATGGCAAGCCAGAGGTGGGTCAGCAGCAGAAGAAAGAAGCTCGACTCGGCCCGACCTATGGCAAGCCAGAGGTTGGTCAGCAGCAGCAGTAAGAAGCTTGACTCTGGGAAAATCGAGAGCGGGATGTGAGCAACAAAGAAGTTCGGTGGGATTATATTTACATAAGGCAGAGTGAAGTTCCCTCCTAATTCTGATTTATAAACATATATTCCCAGCATAGGTTTTATTTTAAATGCAGTGTTACGATGCATGAGCGCCAAACATTGGTTGATTGAGTCTTGGTGTCACGAACAACTGCGTAAGATCCTGTTGGGTGCTGCACAGTTGATGAGGCGAGAAATACGCCTCTGCTAAGAATAAAGCTCTAGAAAGACCTTGAGAACAGAGGTGCCCGAGTCAGCACAGGTGACTTTCCCACACTGTTAGATCTCTGGGCACCGTCGACTAAGGGGGACATTCAGGTGCTGCTGCAGGATTTTATGAAAGACATCTCTGCTTGCTCCAAACAAGACAAGCCCGGCGGAGCGTGGCGCGCGTGCTTGGCGGGGGCGGGAGAGCGCATTCCAGGCGGGGGAGCGGACCCTTTGAAGTAGGATGCCAAACAGATTGCATGGCAGCACGATGCACGTGATTGTGCGCGTGCTCGCCATGCAATCCGCTCTTAAGTTAGGAGAGTTCACAAACTCACAGGGCATTCTAGCCTTGAAAGTACCACTTCTGTCCACTTTTAGGCCCTGGGCGTATATTTGGTCATATGAAAATCTCTGTGAGAGTAAATCATTTTATGAAAGCCAAACCAAGATTTGCACATGTGAGCTAAACTTACACTTGTAAATGCTTTGCGAATAGCGCCTATACTAATTTGACTCTCAAAAGACATTGCAGAGGTCATCTATTAGAAAAATGCAAATGTCCACACATTAATCTAGTGCTTTTTATATGCTCATGATTATGGCAAACCTGAGTACTGTCAGGCAGTGAGCTGAAGTGATATGTCCAAGAATTAACAGCGTGATTATGAGAAAAAAGTCAGTATTTAAAGGGTCATCAGTTGGCAACACAGGCACTATACCACAAGTGTAATCTGTGTTTATTCCCAAGGCAAGCTGCCACCTGCTTTAATGTTTCTATGTTTTAAAGCTTATTTAATTGTCTCTTTTTATAGGCCTGCAGTTATTGGCTATTTGTGAAACCCTACAGACTAAAGCCCCATGGGTCACAGTAATTACCCAGCGTGGGACCCCTGATTCCAATAATCATTCAGTGGGTGTCCCGGAGTTCCAGTAATTAAGTGGGGGGTCTACACAAGACAAAAGGTTAATAACTGCTGCCTTATAGTGTAGCATTCAACCTGACAGTTAATGGTGTTTGCTGTTGGTCGGGTATGGAGCGCTAAAGATTCACTTCAATAGTACGTTCAAGGTTCATTATTGGAAGAACACGGTCCAGGAAGAAATATAGTGTTATGTTGTGAAACTATCTTTGATCACAAGAGGGAAATGTTGTACTTGTATTCATACAGAAATACGACTTCATGCGAAAATATTTAGTTCGAGTTTAAAAAGCTCATGCTCAGATTTCTGTGGCACAAAGTTAAACAACACTGGCAAAAATGCAAGCAGGAAGTGGGAAAGGGAGGGGGTGGCAAATGGTGTGCACTTTCACGGCCGCTTTGATGTCCACAGTGGCCGCGCGGCTCACTGAGGACATCAAAGCGGCCGTGAAAGTGATCAGGCAGGCTGACAAATGGTGCGCGCGCCCGGCGCACATGCACTGTATTTGGAGGCCTGAAAAGCACTAGTTTGCACTTCCAGATCCCCCTTTTACAAAAGCTCTCGCGAGAGCAGCGCTAAAGCGCTGGCTCAGGTGAGACCTGAAAAGGCAGCGACACCCTGAATGAGCATAGCCACGGGCCACCACCACCCACGCGCCACTCCTGCCTCGGACAGACTTACCTGAGGCCTGGCCTACAGGTTCAGAGCAGGCAGGCGCGAGAGGCAGCAGAAGAGGGCAAGGCTTGCCAGGCAGGGGGCCCGGGGCTAGTAATAATTAAATGATGCCTGGCCGCCGCACGGTGAAAGACGGTCCTTCTCAAGACAGTCTGGCGTGGCTGGGTCCTGGGATGCCTCTCACCTCACGGGTCACACGCACGCCCTCTATGCCGCAGCCCCACCCTGAAGACTGCGCAGAGCGGAGACAACTGCAACAACCCAACATTCAATTAAATGAAGAGCCCAGCCCAGAGGCCCGGCTGCCAGCCGAGGCGGCGAGGCCCGGGCCTGCTCACCAACGCATAGCTGCCATGGTTTCAGATTGCTTATGTGTGACATTTTCATAATTTCACTGTAATTATGAGTGACATTCAGTGACTATGAGTGACACTTACTCGCGAGCAAAAATCAAGCAATGAAGATGAGGGAAATATATAAATATCAGAAATGATATCCATTTGAACAACGAGAAACCCTAAAAAGGTCTTAATAAATTTTCAAAGCACCCCAAAAATGGAAGGGCACTAACCAACATGAAACAGAGCGCTCTGGCCCCAAGCAGGCTATATCTTCCTTGCTCACAACAATACAGTGTGCACATTAGTGCTATTAAAAACATTAACTAAAAGTACAGAGAAACGTCACGAAGAACGGGGCAGCTCTGCAAACAGCACTTGACTGTAACACTTCATAACCTTCCGAATGACGTCACACTCCAGATGTAAAACAAAATAAAAAACAGATGATAACGTTTATTTTCTTCTAATTCTTCTATGTAGTATGGTGGCTGTGATTAAAAAAAACATTCCGTGCAGGGAAAGGCTTCGTTATGTAAAATAATGTATTTCGTACGGATTATTTAAATTGTCTTTCATTTTAAAGTGTGTGCCCCCGTTTTGTTATATGCAGTCAAATGTACTCTGCCTGTAACTCACACCCGGACACTGCCCACACCAATGCCGACCATGTTAAAAGTTTAAGTAGCAATTTGCTAGACGAGATTGCCTCACACTGTGGGCCTGCTGTCCTTTAACACACAGTAAACGTGACACGATAATGCTCATTTACCTTCTTAAGTCAAGATTGGTTATTTTGGGGGTCCCCTAGCACCCCACTCCTTCCTGCACCTATGTCTTCTAGTGAACTAATTAGATGAAGACGCCAGCATTAATCTGTAGTCTAGGAGCAATGCTTTTAATCTCAGAGTGAGGTGGTCACGCTAGTTCCAAACCTAAACCTTGTAAGAACTGAAAGCACAAACACGGTCACGCATATCGACCAGCAATGGCGAAATTAAAGTTCGACATTGCCTTCTGCATGGGTTCTAGTCCCAGCCTCTCAAAGGAAGGCCACATTGGTCGACATTAGCTCGTGCTGCCCTGAATGGTCATAAAGTGCCTCGTGGAATTGAAAGCAGCAAAGCCTTTCCAGCTGGTGCACCCTATACACCTCTGTTCTCCCCCTTCCTCCCTCAGGTCTGAACATGGCTCACTGCTCACTCTGCCAGTACCGTATGGCACTCTTTAAGAGATTGCTTTAGAGCAGATGTTAAGCGCAGAGCTTGGGGGACTGTCACAGTGAAGTAGTGAGTACCAGGACCCCAGCCAATACTGCCATGACGTCAATTTGCCTGCCCTTTCCTTTGAATCTAGCGCACACATAATGGACGGTCGGACAGTTCATTGTAATAATATTTTGAAGAACTTTAGTGACTGCTACCACAATGTCTAACTCCGCTCTGACTCACTGTCTGTGAGGTGAGTGGTCGGACCCTTTCAGGAGCACTTCCCAGCCCCCTCCCCCCCCCCCCCCCCCCGCACACACCACTGCCTGCCTCTGGTCAGACAGACACATAAATATAGTGTAATAGCTGCGGGGACTGAATCGCGCCATCGAATGAAAAGCTGCAGGCACTGACACCAAACTACTAGCTGCACTGTAGATAGCGGTGCAAACAGCGGGGGGCTCCAGATAACTTCCTGTTCTCATAACTGCCTGCCCACTCACGCCGCAGGCGCCAGGTCTGCCTACAACTTCTCTCTCAGTATTCTCATTGGCCAAATCATGGGACGCACTTGGAAAACTCGACAGACTCAGAAATAGTTTGTAGTCTTCCATCTGGGTACTTGATCCAGAGACAAGATCGTGTTGCAGGAAGAGGAGGTGGACTAGCTATTATGTACAAGGATATCCTCCGGTGTCAAATAACCGATAGTCTGATCCCGGATTGTGAGGGCTGCCTCTTTACGATAGGCTTCTCCCCCACATGTACTTTCTCGGAATTCTGATGTATCGACCACCGGGCCCTTGTTCTAATTTCAGTAGAGAGTTCCCAGACAGTATTGCCAATGTAGTTGGCTCCACCTCCAATTTTACAGTGCTAGGCGACCTGCATATTTATTTCGACCTGGCGCTGGACCCGGAATCTGAGGTGCTTACTGACATCTTAGACGTATTGGCCCTGAAGCAAAAAGTGTCTGGCCCCACTCATCAAAAAGGCCATCTTTTGGATCCTTTATTTTCTAATATCAACGAATTGTCAGTGGACAAACCTATACCTCTGCCCTGGTCAGACCACTTCTTGGTTCCTTTTGCGTGGACTCCGCAGAAGGGTGGACAGCCAAAGGAAAGGATAAAACTTTGGAATCAGAGCTGGGCTAATCTCTCCATGGACGCATGGGCGGCCACTCTTGATAATACTAGGCCGGTAATTAGTGAGGACCCTGAACGTGACAATATTACTTTTAATCAGTGGCTTGAGACGTCTTTAGATAGCCATATCCCTAAAAAGTGGCTATTTAGAAAAAAAGTTAAGCATGACGCTGCCTGGTACTCCCCTAAACTTAGGGAGTTGAAACAACTTTGTAAACGCCAAGAAAGAACTTGGAGAAAGGATTTCTCAATTATTGAGAATTTAAAATAAAGAGATGCCATTAGAGTCTACAATGTGGAAATCAGATCTGCCCAATCTAATTATTTAACAAATAAAATTTTGTTAGCGGCTAACTCACCCCGGGAAATTTTTAAAATTACCAAATCTCTTACGCAACTCCCTGAGCCCTCCTTGCCCCCTGAAAATGCCACAGGTCGTTGCAACGAATTGGCTCTTTCTTCTATAAGAAGATTCAGGATATTTATTTGGCATTTCCTCCTTTCCCGGTTTCAGGAGAGGGGGCGATTCCCGTCCCTTAAAACCTTTTATTGACTCCATCCCATTGATGGACCTGGGAAATTTAAAACTGCAATAGGAACGCCTTAAATCTGGCTCCCCTAGTGATGCTCCTGTCATTCTTGAGCTAATAAATAGCTCTTTCTCCACTGGGATTGTCCCCTCTCTTTGGAAACAGGCTAGAGTGAGAGCTCTTTTGAAGAAGCCCACCTTAGATCCCAGAGTGCCTGCCAACTACCGCCCAATTTCGTTACTTCCTGGGATTGCCAAAATATGCGAGAGGCACGTGAACTCTAGTCTCTCTGCTTTTTTGGAAAGTAACCATTGCCCTCATTCCTCTCAAACAGGCTTTAGGCGCAAGCAGGGCACTGAAACTGCCCTGCTAGCGGTAGTAAGGAGTCAAGGAAAATCTTGGTCGCCGGAGGCTCCGCTGCGATTATTTTACTTGATCTCAGCGCGGCCTTCGACACGGTGAATCACCAACTGCTATTGGCGAGACTTGAGGAAAGTGGAGTGACTGGCATTCTTCACAAATGGCTTGCGTCCTTTCTCTCAGATCGTTCTTTTCTAGTATTTGAGAATAATGCCTCCTCCAACTGGATGCCTCTGCAGTGTGGGGTTCCGCAGGGTTCTTCTCTTAGCCCCACACTTTTTAACGTGTACATGCGTCCTCTGGCTGATATTGTCGAGCCGTTTGAGATTAAGATCATTACATACGCCGACGATACTCAGCTCATTGTGTCCCTTAACCTGTTAAATAATAATAAGTCTATCTTGGCGGACTGCCTGGAAAAGGTTTCGGCATGGATGGATTCTTCTTTCCTTAAGATGAACGCGGCAAAAACAGAACTTCTGTTTCTGGGGAAAACGATCAGCCTGGAGAGTGGTACTCTCTGGCCTAAATGTATGGGAGACATGCCGGTGCCTAAGGACCAAGTGAAGAGCTTGGGAGCCTGGTTGGATCACAACCTTAGTTTTAATACTCAGACGTCTAGGGTCGCTGGCTCTTGCTATGCCATTCTTAAAATGATTCGAACTATCCCGTCCCTTCTGCCTTTTACAGCCAGGAAGCTGCTGGTACAAGCACTCATTTTATCCAGGCTTGATTATGCCAATGTGCTCTACCTGGGCTCGCCCTGTTCGACTATAAAAAAGCTTCAAACGGTCCAAAATTGTGCCGCACGACTTCTTATGCAGGCTAATAACAGAGAATTCGCAAAACCGTTCATCAGGGGACTTCACTGGCTGCCAGTTGATAAAAGAATTCAATTCAAGGCTTTGTGTATTGCTCATAAATCTTTGGTTGCTAGCTCTCCCCCGATCCTTCGATCAATTATCCCACTGTATGTCCCCAGAAGACCTCTTAGATCCGAATCGAAATATCTTGCTATTGTCCCTAGATTCAAGCGTGCTCCTTGTGGGGGCCGTCTTTTTTCTGTCATGGCTGCTAAAAGCTGGAATCCGTTGCCTGATGTGATTCGTCTTGAGTCCAATCATCTTACCTTTCGCAAGTATCTCAAGACTTTTCTGTTCTCATGAGCAGTTAAATTTGCAGTTTAGGTGTGTCTTGCTTAGCGCTTGGAGGCCTCTGGTAGCCATGCGCTCTATAAGTGTCCTATTCATTCATTCATTCAAAAGTGGCAGTCACTTCAAGAATGATAGTTATTTTCTGCCATTTCTGAAGAAATGTTGCCACTAGACCGTGAACAAGTGTAGAATACTCCAACTTGTGAAAGGAATTAGAGTGGTTTTGTGGACGACAAGCCTCTAGCCGATGACAAAAAATTGATGTTGGTTTTGAGCTGTGGCCCACTAAAACTGTAATATTGTTCTGTGAGCTTCAAGAAATGAGATATCAGCTCTAAAATTATCAAAAAAGGCATGTCAATTCATAGAGACTGCATGTCATTTGAGGAGGCAGTTATCACTGCTTCCCTAGAGAACAATTCCAAACCCCAATAAGTGAACCACTTCATGAACAGTCAACACCAGTATGAATCGCCTGTTCTGGAGTCTTGATGAAGTTATTTAAATGTTGACTTAGGATAGTCAGTCAAAGAAGAAACTTGGAAGGCTATAATTCTCAAAGGGCATAAGTGTATCTCGCAAGTAGTACTGATAAATGGAAGGTCTGAACTACCCAACTTGAATGCCTTTTTATTAAGTGTGTCTAGCTCCTTTGATTCCTTACCCATAAGGTTTGAAGGGACGGTACTGTACTTCAGTTTACTTCTCAAATTACCGGACTCTCTAGAGACAGATGAGCCGCTAGAAGTTCCAAAGGTGCTGGACGATATTCTCATGAGGTTTACTGTGACACCGGAAGAGTAGAGCAGGTTGTGGCTTGGCTCAAGCCACCCCAACTTTTTTTAGTGAAGCTTTCACGCTGGTTGTATAGATCATGCGCCGGCTCAGATCAAGAGGATGATTAGTGATAATTTCCCTTTTTATGTAGTTAGAGAAGCAATGATCTTTTATACTTCTTCTGCCTGTCTTCTGAGGGGCAGGGTCGCAATCTTGACCTAGTACTGGGCTTTGAGAAAATCTTGGACTTTTCCTTCAGAGGGACTGTGAATGAATGCACTGGCAAAGGTCACATGATGCAGCGTCATGATCATTACTCAAACACCAGACGAAAGGGCCAATAACTAACCTGTGCCAGCAACAAGTTGTTCATGGTGTGAAGCCATATGATTTAGGTAATGACATAAAACATGTGAAAAGGTGACTAAACATCACTAAAATCATTCAGGGGATTCCCAACTGCCCAGGACCCCACATAAGAGAAAGCACAAGAAAAATAATCTGAAATATGCAGTCAACAGGTCATTTCCAGAGTGCTACTGCAACATCATCTTTATCCACTCTGGATTGGCACCCCAGGCAAGAGTGAGTGGGGGTAGCCAATGATACATTTTCAGGATACAGTTCAATGTAGGGGTTCAAGTATGGAAACTGTGGGAGATATTATCTATTGGAATCATAACATAAAAATAATGTTACCTTATATGGAAAAAAGCCTTTAGATCCAAATAAAGTACAAGGATTGAAGAGACGTTTATGAAGGCATCATTTCAGCTACCATTTTAAGTTTCACTGTGACTTAATAATATAATTTGTTAAGGTATAAAGCAACTTAAGTACATAAACGCAGAGGCTAACAATTAAATGACCTCAAAATATTTGGGAAATAAATCTCCTTATGAAACACTGGTGAAGAAGGGGGTCACAACGGAAGGTCCCGGCACAACATCGGTTTTCACGCCTAAAGTGCCTGAGAGCCTACTTACTGAGCTGAACAATAGTTGAGGCGCAACAGCAGTGCGGTGAGGGTGGGGGGGCGAGGGAAGTTTTGGTTTGTTGCCTTATTGTTGGGGGAAGGGGAGGGGGTATATCCTACATACGTGGTATACTGGTAGGAGACAGCATGGTGATCATTCTAGTTGCCGTATACCAAGAGGGTCAAGCGATGGTAACAACGAACTAAATGTATCTTGGGTGGTTACATCTACTGTATCTCCACGCTCTAAGGAGCATGTTACATGACACCTAAAAGGCAATAAAAATGTGTTTAAAAAAATAAATAAATCTCCTTATGGAGTCCAATATGTTAATGTTATATGCAAAAAGAGCTTGAAATGAATAGGTTTAGTAAACTGGTTTAGCTGAAGCTGAACTCAAATATTCAGTATACACTGACCAATTTTAGAGTTAAACACTGTTTCACGAGAAGGTTCTGGTGGGCAAGTGCTTCATTCTTGCCGACAGACTGTCCTACATGATCCCACTGCTAAAACTCAATAAAAAGATGTAACAGGTTTCCCCATTTTCTTCGAGTGATAATCAAATAGATGCATGGAGATTGTTCGACCACAGCTATGATTATGAACAACTTAATTTTAACAAAGTATAGGTGGAAGAAACAGCTCATGTGATATGTGGTACTGCAGCGACATCCCATGGCAATATTTTAGTTAATAGTATCACCCACATGTTTGTGCGAATATTAAAGTCAATTAGATTCAACATGACTTATAGGTGACTGCTACTTCACAAACACCAATGATTCCAAATCCATTATATTACGAGCATGATACCGCATCCGTGAACTACTTTCTATAATATATGGATGACATATCACCCTTGGAAATTACTAATTAACGCAAATTGGAAGCCTAGAAATAACACACCACACTACTGTAGCCTGTAGCACGGTTACCAATACACACGTTCCTTTTAGGACAAGCAATGGCTGCGTGGCCGTGAAAGTGACACAGCCGCACGGCCGCGAAAGTGAAAGTAATGGCGAGCGATGCGGAGGAAGAGATAAGAAAGGCAGATGGTAGCAGCGCACGTGCACGCGAGCGTGCACACAAGCTTAAGGCCAGGAAAAGCTTGTTGGTAGCACCCCCTTACTAAAAGTTGAGCATGCAGCGCATGCGCTGCTCTAGGCTCGACCTAAAAAAGATCGCCGGATGGGTGGGGGAGGTAGATATACCTGGCCCCCCCACCCACCGGTGCTCCGAAAATGAGAGGTAGCTCTGGGTTTGTGCCCAATGTGGCACTAAGGTGACTGCCCTCCTATGGGGGCCCCCTGCGTGGGCCGCGGGCAGCCTCTTTTGCAATGCAATAGGACTCGCCTTTACGCAAGAGCTATTGCATTGCAATCGACAGTCATCACGGACAACGGTAGGGCGGGGGGAGATGGCACGGACAACAGGAGTGCAGGTGGGGGAGGGAGGAGAAGGGGGCGAGAAAGCACAGACAACGGGAGTGCAGGCGGTGGGAGGGAGGAGAAGTGGATGAGAAGGCACAGACAACGGGAGTGCAGGCAGGTGAGAGGGAGTGGGAAGGCATGGACAACAGCACGAAGGGGGGGAGTAGAGAAGGCAGTAGGGGAACCTCATTTTCAGAAAATAGTGCTTACAGTCTAAATAACACTCGAAGAAAGGGGGCCAGTAGCCATGGGAGGGTGCAAATGACGACATGGCAATACTAAGGAGGGACTAACAAGCCTATAAGCCAATCCCAAGGCAGCATTTACGAAGGACAAAGACGCACGCCAATGAAAAATATGGGCGGAGGAGTGGGCGGGGCTTCCCTCATACTGAACTACCACAGATCTTCCCTAGAGCAGCGCTTGCGTGCTGACTGACTCTAGGCTCGACCTAAAAAGGGCTTCAGGTCTCATTCCTTCTAACAGTGTAAATATTTCCATTTTGTGTTTGGGAAGCGATCTGCAGTTTGCTAAATACATTTGCCAGTCGATCACCAATTGTTTGGGGACTGTTGGAGCTTCACGGTTCTCTATAAAGGGTGAAGCGGGAAACATTTTGTCAATGCCGCATGCGAATAGTTACAGTTTGGACATGTCCTGAGTAAAGACTCTAGGGTCATCACATGCAGTCGCTCTTCCTTCGATGGCTGCATGAGGAACTTTAATATAATGTATCCGCTTCCCAGGCGGTAGTCCAGCCCTTCGAGCCCCTGGCCGCGGACAAGCGCAGACGGGTTTGCCTTTGGTGCGCCTTCAGCGTGTCAGCGGCGCAGCAATCATTGGGCCTCATTATGGGGCATATCAACAACAACCGGCGATAATTATCGCTCAGCGCTCTTAGCGTGAGGATAATTATCGCCGGCTAGCGTGAATTTTTATCGCTGAGATAGCGTGCTATTAGCAACGCTTATCTCAATAGCGATAAAAATCTACACGCTAACAGGCTAACGTGAGATTATCGCTGGAAACCGAGCGATAATCACACGTTACCTTGTTGATAGGGACAGGCAAACTTAGCCATGATATCCTCCTTCCATAGAATATCATGGCTAAGTCAGAAAATTAGCAGACGTAAAAAAGCAGCGTTAACCGCGGTTAGCGCTGCTTTTTTTGTCTCTAACAGGGTTAGCGACATTCTTGATAATAGGAGAAATGTCGCTTAGCGACATTTCTCCTATTATTTTACTCTGGAACGCCCACTTTGCATCTCATTAGAGATGCAAGGGGAAGCGTAGAGTGAAAGGGTGCTAACATGCAAATTTGCGTGTTAGCACCCTGTTGTTGATAGGGTGCTAGTTTTATCTCTGCTTTTTTGGCTTTTATAGCCAAAAAAGCAGAGATAAAGCCCTTGTTGATATGCCCCTATGTAGGCCTTTACCGGGTGAGCAAACAGAGCTGGACTGCCAACCAGTATGACATCCATTCTCATGCGGTGAAGGGGCGTACTGGCACTGAACGCGGCCAGGGAGCGCTGGTCTCCAGAACGCCTTCACACACTCTAGTTACAAGCTAAATAGTGCCTAGTTACAAGCTAAATAGCGCTGTGCAAATCCGGTATAAACAGTAAAAAGCAGTTTAAGCTCAGTTACTCCGTTTTACAATAGTGCCTGATGTGCAAATCGCGCATTAATTACAATGAGAACATTTAAAATGTAATCTCTTGTTTTTGCATTTAAAACGGTGCAGCGCGCTGCTGTCGACTGACTCGCTCCTGGCTCTATACAAAGTGTTAACCCATTCAGGCCTGTTTGCAAACTTTGTTTTAACAAAATGATATCTTAAATGATATCTTAAAAAATACTGAGCCGATATTTAGCAATCTAAAAAAGCACACTTTCTCACAAAAATACTACTTTCATTAGAAGTTTTTTTGTAGGCCGTTTGCACTGTAGATGAAAGCAAAATTTCTTCTGGAAGTTAAAATGGGAAAACAATTGTATTTTCGCCCCAACCTTATTTTTTTTTTACCAGTCCACGGATCTTCAAGTAATCTCTCATGCGAATCTTAGCTGACTGAGTTAGTAGATTGCCAAGTTTCATACAAATCTGTCCTGTGGTCAAGAGTTATAGGCAAATCACTGTCCGTAGGAGCGCAACAAACAACACACGATAAATCACAGTCGAGCCAGTGCTTTACTTATATAAAAGAAAAAGTACTTTATTATGTGCACACATATTAACTTTAAAATATTTACAAGAGGAAAAGTGGAAATACCTATGGCGGCACTCTCCTAACAGTCCACACCCCTAGAGAGCCCTGTACCCCAAGACCACGATACCCCCCAAATATACTAGACACAATATAAGGAGGATTTAGTTATCAAATGACAGCCCTACGGGTTTTGTCAGGGTGTCACCACATTCATAAAAGCAGAAGGAGATCATAACGGACCAGTGCAAAACCTCACGATCAAGTCATCACGATCACATTTAAGAGAACTTGTAATAACTCAGTGTTAACCTGGTGATAATGAATAAAACATTCCTTTGACCTTCATTAAGACATATATCATTGTCGATTCTGTCATTATCAATAAGGCATCGATATGTCAATAACATATCTGTATGAAGTCTTCTTACCCGACCAACCAACACTCCAGGGAACAGAAGCCCTTTCGCTGGGAGTGCTCAAAGGTGGGTGAAAGCTCTCCCGTGGTGACTAATGAAACCCCCTAGGGTACTCAGAACGACTTAAAAACACTTAAGGGGGCTCCTTTGGGAGCTGCAGCATTCCTGGCAGCCCCATTAACACTTATGAACATTATTGTGGGGTTGTACCCTCTTTGGGGTACACATTTTAAAAAACCCTTGCAAGGGCTTATGGGGCCTGTTACTTAACACTATGCATTACTTTACAAATACGTACAAGTAGGCATGTGGAAATACCTACGATGACAAACTTCTAACAGTACAAACCCCAAAAGAGCCCTGAACCCTTAGATCACATCAAATGTCAGGTGTCACCACATTCATAAAAGCAGAAGGACATCATAAACAGATCAGTGCAAAACCTTAAAATCATGTTAAGGTCAATTCCATAATTTCAAGTTTAACAGGAGCTCCGAAATGTAATCCATTCCCAATTCCTGGTGAACTACAAAGCTCGGGGTACTCAGAGGAAGAGGAGAAGGCACCTGAAGAAAGAGTTCTCCACTGTCTGCAAAGTGTGAGTGTCCGCGCAGCCGCAAATGTCTCCACCATACACTGTGGCTGAGATACATTTGGCTTGGTAAATCTTAAGCATGGTCATGAGTTGTGCAGAGCCCGGCCTCGATGCAAAGTCCGAGCCTGCAGTGATGGCCTTAATCAATGAAGCCTTTCATTAGATAAGGTGTTAGACCAGGATAGTCTTTGATCGAGCTGAACCCCCAAGTACGTGGATTCTGGTACCCTTGTGACTTCACTGCCAGAGATGTGCTGCCGACAACATTTGGTAGATTTGGGGCTCACTATCATAGTATGGGATTTACTTGAAGTTATAGAGAGATCAAAAGAGGTCCTGAATTCATCAAAGGAAAGCCATAAAAGTTTTAAACCAAGAGATGGACAAGCAAACAGGACAGTATCATTGGCGTATAACAGTGCCGGAATGGGACCCTAGTGCCTGTTCGGAGAAATCTGTGGCGCTCCGGAATAAGAGAGTCTCAAGGCAGGGGATATAACTCTTGAACAGTACGGGGACAAGATGCACCCTTGTAGAACCCCTCTCTCCACCCCCGAAGTTTTTCGTGCATTGACCAATCAAGCCATACCTTACACTGGAGGACATGTCCTCATGCAGGTCTCTTAAAACAAGCATTTGCAATGCTATAGGTCTGGCAATTACGAGATTTTGAGCTATTGGCATTGTAAATGACAATGGCTTTTATTTATGCGTTTAAAGAAACCTACAATAATAAAAGGCATTGTCATTTACAATACCAATAGGTTAAAGTTTCTAAAATGCGAGACCTATTACATTGCAAATGCTTGTTGTTTACAAGCACTCCATGCTGCACTTTCACTTTAATAGAGGCCAAGCCCCTTTCTTTAGACAAGTCGTGGCAGGTCCACCGATGCTATTAAAGTGAAAGCACGATATGGGACACTTTTAACAAAAAAAGCATTTGTTGACAAGTTCACAAACAAATGTTTTTTTTGTAAAAGCGCCCCATGAAATGCGCATGGTGCACTGAATGTTGCAGGAAAGCATGTCGGGCCTTCTGTAGGAGAAACACATCATAGAAAATAGTGGATACAGACTAAATAAGACTAGATTAGACGTACCATGTAACAACCAAAGTAAATGGGCCAGTCCTCATGAGAGGTTACAAATGAAGGCAAGGCGGTACTAAGGAGGGACTAACAAGCCTAGTAACGAATCAGAAGCCAGCATTTACGAAAGACATTGACACAAGCCAATGACAAATATGGGCAGAGAGTGGGCAGGGCTTCTATTCCATACTCCAATACAGCAGATCACCAGATGCTTTATTCGTCCCCGACCCAGTCGCAGCGCAGAGGCCTCACTCCTCCACCACAGTGACTGAAATAGTTTTCTGCCATCGCGCTACTCCGCCCCTGGATTACTTCCACACTTCAGCCCTAAATCCGTCATCCACGCCCATTTACCGGTGTGTCTGACTACATTGACACGGCTTCCCCTGGCTTCTCATACATTGCCGACCACGCGCAAGGTCACAAACCGCTGGTGGCGCTTTTCTCCGGAACCTCGACCAAGCCGCCACCGCGAATTGAGAAGTGGATGCTCCAACTCCAGAACTAGAATTGTAAAGTGGAGTATCAGCCTGGCTCCAAGAACCCAGCCGACTACCTGTCCCGCCATCCTCGGAAAGCCACGGTCCAAGAAATGGAGGAGGCCGCTGACACGGAAGAATACGTTAGGTGTATCACGGCCCGATCGTGCCCCATACCTCTCTCCATGGCCAGTTTACAGGACGCCACCGGCCAAGATGAGTGCTTACAGCGCGCTAAGGGAGCCATCAGAGACAACAGCTGGCACAAAGCAAAGGAGGAGTGAGCATGACACCCTACACTGCCCAAACACCACTGCACTACCCTATACCCTGAAACACCAGCCCCAGCATGACCCCCTACACTGCCAGAACACCACCGCATTGCCCTAAACCCTGAAACACCAACACCAGCACAACCCCCTACACTCCCCGAACACCACTGCACTGTCCTAAACCCTGAAACACCAGCCCCAGCACGACCCCGTACACTGCCCGAACACCACTGCACTGCCCTAAACCCTGAAACACCAGCCCCAGCACAACCCCCTACACTGCCTGAACACCACTGCACTGCCCTAAACCCTGAAACACCAGCCCCAGCATGACACCCTACAATGCCCAAACACCACTGCACTGCCCTAATCCCTGAAACACCAGCCAGCATGACCCCTACACTGCCTGAACACCACTGCACTGCCCTAAACCCTGAATCACCAGCCCCAGCATGACCCCCTGCACTGCCCGAACACCACTGCATTGCCCTAAACCCTGAAACACCAGCCCCAGCACAACCCCCTACACTGCCTGAACACCACTGCACTACCCTAAACCCTGAAACACCAGCCCCAGCACAACCCCCTACACTGCCTGAACACCACTGCACTACCCTCAACCCTGAAACACCAGCCCCAGCACGACCCCTACACTGCCCGAACACCACTGCACTGCCCTAATCCCTGAAACACCAGCCAGCACGACCCCCTACACTGCCTGAACACCACTGCACTGCCCTAAACCCTGAAACACCAGCCCCAGCATGACCCCCTGCACTGCCCGAACACCACTGCACTGCCCTAAACCCTGAAACACCAGCCCCAGCACAACCCCCTACACTGCCTGAACACCACTGCACTACCCTAAACCCTGAAACACCAGCCCCAGCACAACCCCCTACACTGCCTGAACACCACTGCACTACCCTAAACCCTGAAACACCAGCCCCAGCACGACCCCTACACTGCCCGAACACCACTGCACTACCCTAAACCCTGAAACACCAGCCCCAGCATGACACCCCACAATGCCCAAACACCACTGCACTTCCCTAATCCCTGAAACACCAGACAGCACGACCCCTTACACTGCCCAAACACCACTGCACTACCCTAAACCCTGAAACACTAGCCCCAGCATGACCCCGTACACTGCCCGAACACCACTGCACTGCCCTAAACCCTGAAACACCAGCCCCAGCACGACCCAGTACACTGCCTGAACACCACTGCACTGCCCTAAACCCTGAAACACCAGCCCCAGCATGACACCCTACAATGCCCGAACACCATTGCACTGCCCTAAACCCTGAAACAACAGCCAGCATGACCCCCTACACTGCCCGACCACCACTGCACTGCCCTAAACCCTGAAAGAACAGCCCCAGCATGACCCCCTACAGTGCCCAAACACCACTGCACTGCCGTAAACCCTGAAACACCAGCCCCAGCATGACCCCTGCACTGCACAAACACCACTGCACTGTCCTAAACCCTGAAACACCAGCCCCAGCATGACCCCCTACATTACCCGAACACCACTGCCTTAAACCCTGAAACACCACCCTCAGCAAGAAACCCCTACACTGCCCAATCACCACTGGCCTAAACCCTGAAACACCACCCCCTGCACAACCCCCTACTATGCCCGAACACCACTGCACTGCCCTAAACCCTGAAACACAACTCCTACACTGCCCAAACACCACTGCACTGCCCTTAACCCTGAAACACTACCCCCGGCACGACCTCCTACACTGCCCGAACACCACTGCACTGCACTAAACCCTGAAACACCACCCCCAACATGACCACCTACCCTGCCCGAACAACACTGCATCGCCCTAAACCCTGAAACACCACCCCCTGCACGACCCCCTACACTGCCCGAACACCACTGCTCTGCCCAAAACCCGGAAACACCAGCCCCAGCACGACCCCCTACACTGCCCAAACACCAGTAAACTGCCCTAAACCCTGAAACACCAGCCCCAGCATGACCCCCTACAATGGCTGAACACTACTGCCCTAAACCCTGAAATACCACCCCCTGCAACACCCCCTACACGGCCCGAACTCCACTGCATGCCCTAAACCCTGAAACACCACCCACTGCATGACCCCCTACACTGCCCGAACACCATTGCTCTACACAAAAACCCTGTGACACCAGCCCCAGAACGACCCCCTACACTGCCCGAACACCACTGCATTGCCTTAAACCCTGAAACACCAGCCCCAGCACGACCTCTACACTGCCCGAACACCACTTCTCTGTCCTAAACCCTGACACACCAGCCCCAGCATGACAGCCTACAATGCCCGAACACCACTGCCCTAAACCCTGAAACACCACCCCCTGCAAGACCCTCTACACTGACCGATCTCCACTGCATGCCCTAAACCCTGAAACACCACCTCTTGCACGACACCCTACACTGCCCGAACACCACTGCTCTGCCCAAAACACTGAAACACGAGCCACAGCATGACCCCCTACAATACCCGAACACCACTGCACTGCCCTAAACCCTGAAACACCAACAAGCATGACCCCCTACACTGCCCAAACACCACTGCACTACCCTAAACCCTGAAACACTAGCCCCAGCATGACCCCGTACACTGCCGAACACCACTGCACTGCCCTAAACCCTGAAACACCAGCCCCAGCACGACCCAGTACACTGCCTGAACACCACTGCACTGCCCTAAACCCTGAAACACCAGCCCCAGCATGACACCCTACAATGCCCGAACACCATTTCACTGCCCTAAACCCTGAAACAACAGCCAGCATGACCCCCTACACTGCCCGAACACCACTGCACTGCCCTAAACCCTGAAAGAACAGCCCCAGCATGACCCCCTACAGTGCCCAAACACCACTGCACTGCCGTAAACCCTGAAACACCAGCCCCAGCATGACCCCTACACTGCACGAACACCACTGCACTGTCCTAAACCCTGAAACACCAGCCCCAGCACGACCCCCTACATTACCCAAACACCACTGCCTTAAACCCTGAAACACCACCCTCAGCAAGACCCCCTACACTGCCCAATCACCACTGCCCTAAACCCTGAAACACCACCCCCAGCACAACCCCCTACTCTGCCCGAACACCACTGCACTGCCCTAAACCCTGAAACACCACTCCTACACTGCCCGAACACCACTGCACTGCCCTTAACCCTGAAACACTACCCCCAGCACGACCTCCTACACTGCCCGAACACCACTGCACTGCCCTAAACCCTGAAACACCACCCCCAGCATGACCCCCTACCCTGCCCGAACAACACTGCATCGCGCTAAACCCTGAATCACCACCCCCTGCACGACCCCCTACACTGCCCGAACACCAATGCTCTGCCCAAAACCCTGAAACACCAGCCCCAGCACAACCCCCTACACTGCCCAAACACCAGTAAAACGCCCTAAACCCTGAAACACCAGCCCCAGCATGACCCCCTACAATGGCTGAACACTACTGCCCTACCCCTGAAACACCACCCCCTGCAAGACCCCCTACACGGCCCAAACTCCACTGCATGCCCTAAACCCTGATACACCACCTCCAGCAAGACCCCCTACACTGCCAGAACACCACTGCTCTAAACCCTGAAACAAAACCCCCAGCAAGGCCCCCTACACTGTCCGAATACCACTGGCCAAACCCTGAAACACCAACTCCCGCATGACCCCCTACACTGCCCGAACACCACTGCACTGCCCTAAAACCCTGAAACACCACCCCCAGCACGACCCCCTATACTGCTAGAACACCACTGCACTGCCCTAAACCCTGAAACACCACCCCCAGCAAAACCTCCTACACTGCCCGAACACCACTGCCCTAAACCCTGAAACACCACCCCCTGCAAGACCCTCTACACTGCCCGATCTCCACTGCATGCCCTAAACCCTGAAACACCACCTCCTGCACGACACCCTACACTGCCCGAACACCACTGCTCTGCCCAAAACCCTGAAACACCAGCCACAGCATGACCCCCTACAATGCCCGAACACCACTGCACTGCCCTAAACCCTGAAACACCAACAAGCATGACACCCTATACTGCCCAAACACCACTGCACTACCCTATACCCTGAAACACCAACACCAGCACAACCCCCTACACTCCCCGAACACCACTGCACTGTCCTAAACCCTGAAACACCAGCCCCAGCACGACCCCGTACACTGCCCGAACACCGCTGCACTGCCCTAAACCCTGAAACACCAGCCCCAGCACAACCCCCTACACTGCCTGAACACCACTGCACTGCCCTAAACCCTGAAACACCAGCCCCAGCATGACACCCTACAATGCCCAAACACCACTGCACTGCCCTAATCCCTGAAACACCAGCCAGCACGACCCCCTACACTGCCTGAACACCACTGCACTGCCCTAAACCCTGAAACACCAGCCCCAGCATGACCCCCTGCACTGCCCGAACACCACTGCATTGCCCTAAACCCTGAAACACCAGCCCCAGCACAACCCCCTACACTGCCTGAACACCACTGCACTACCCTAAACCCTGAAACACCAGCCCCAGCACAACCCCCTACACTGCCTGAACACCACTGCACTACCCTAAACCCTGAAACACCAGCCCCAGCACGACCCCTACACTGCCCGAACACCACTGCACTGCCCTAATCCCTGAAACACCAGCCAGCACGACCCCCTACACTGCATGAACACCACTGCACTGCCCTAAACCCTAAAACACCAGCCCAAGCATGACCCCCTGCACTGCCCGAACACCACTGCACTGCCCTAAACCCTGAAACACCAGCCCCAGCAAAACCCCCTACACTGCCTGAACACCACTGCACTGCCCTAAACCCTGAAACACCACCCCCAGCATGACCCCCTACCCTGCCCGAACAACACTGCATCGCCCTAAACCCTGAATCACCACCCCCTGCATGACCCCCTACACTGCCCGAACACCAATGCTCTGCCCAAAACCCTGAAACACCAGCCCCAGCACAACCCCCTACACTGCCCAAACACCAGTAAAACGCCCTAAACCCTGAAACACCAGCCCCAGCATGACCCCCTACAATGGCTGAACACTACTGCCCTACCCCTGAAATACCACCCCCTGCAAGACCCCCTACACGGCCCGAACTCCACTGCATGCCCTAAACCCTGATACACCACCTCCAGCAAGACCCCCTACACTGCCAGAACACCACTGCTCTAAACCCTGAAACAAAACCCCCAGCAAGGCCCCCTACACTGTCCGAATACCACTGGCCAAACCCTGAAACACCAACTCCTGCATGACCCCCTACACTGCCCGAACACCACTGCACTGCCCTAAAACCCTGAAACACCACCCCCAGCACGACCCCCTATACTGCTAGAACACCACTGCACTGCCCTAAACCCTGAAACACCACCCCCAGCAAAACCTCCTACACTGCCCGGACACCACTGCCCTAAACCCTGAAACACCACCCCCTGCAAGACCCTCTACACTGCCCGATCTCCACTGCATGCCCTAAACCCTGAAACACCACCTCCTGCACGACACCCTACACTGCCCGAACACCACTGCTCTGCCCAAAACCCTGAAACACCAGCCACAGCATGACCCCCTACAATGCCCGAACACCACTGCACTGCCCTAAACCCTGAAACACCAACAACCATGACACCCTATACTGCCCAAACACCACTGCACTACCCTATACCCTGAAACACCAGCCCCAGCATGACCCCCTACACTGCCAGAACACCACCGCATTGCCCTAAACCCTGAAACACCAACACCAGCACAACCCCCTACACTCCCCGAACACCACTGCACTGTCCTAAACCCTGAAACACCAGCCCCAGCACGACCCCGTACACTGCCCGAACACCGCTGCACTGCCCTAAACCCTGAAACACCAGCCCCAGCACAACCCCCTACACTGCCTGAACACCACTGCACTGCCCTAAACCCTGAAACACCAGCCCCAGCATGACACCCTACAATGCCCAAACACCACTGCACTGCCCTAAACCCTGAAACACCAGCCCCAGCATGACCCCCTACATTACCCGAACACCACTGCCTTAAACCCTGAAACACCACCCTCAGCAAGAAACCCCTACACTGCCCAATCACCACTGCCCTAAACCCTGAAACACCACCCCCTGCACAACCCCCTACTATGCCCGAACACCACTGCACTGCCCTAAACCCTGAAACACAACTCCTACACTGCCCAAACACCACTGCACTGCCCTTAACCCTGAAACACTACCCCCGGCACGACCTCCTACACTGCCCGAACACCACTGCACTGCACTAAACCCTGAAACACCACCCCCAACATGACCACCTACCCTGCCCGAACAACACTGCATCGCCCTAAACCCTGAAACACCACCCCCTGCACGACCCCCTACACTGCCCGAACACCACTGCTCTGCCCAAAACCCGGAAACACCAGCCCCAGCACGACCCCCTACACTGCCCAAACACCAGTAAACTGCCCTAAACCCTGAAACACCAGCCCCAGCATGACCCCCTACAATGGCTGAACACTACTGCCCTAAACCCTGAAATACCACCCCCTGCAACACCCCCTACACGGCCCGAACTCCACTGCATGCCCTAAACCCTGAAACACCACCCACTGCATGACCCCCTACACTGCCCGAACACCATTGCTCTACACAAAAACCCTGTGACACCAGCCCCAGAACGACCCCCTACACTGCCCGAACACCACTGCATTGCCTTAAACCCTGAAACACCAGCCCCAGCACGACCTCTACACTGCCCGAACACCACTTCTCTGTCCTAAACCCTGACACACCAGCCCCAGCATGACAGCCTACAATGCCCGAACACCACTGCCCTAAACCCTGAAACACCACCCCCTGCAAGACCCTCTACACTGACCGATCTCCACTGCATGCCCTAAACCCTGAAACACCACCTCTTGCACGACACCCTACACTGCCCGAACACCACTGCACTGCCCTAAACCCTGAAACACCAGCCCCAGCATGACACCCTACAATGCCCGAACACCATTGCACTGCCCTAAACCCTGAAACAACAGCCAGCATGACCCCCTACACTGCCCGAACACCACTGCACTGCCCTAAACCCTGAAAGAACAGCCCCAGCATGACCCCCTACAGTGCCCAAACACCACTGCACTGCCGTAAACCCTGAAACACCAGCCCCAGCATGACCCCTACCCTGCACGAACACCACTGCACTGTCCTAAACCCTGAAACACCAGCCCCAGCACGACCCCCTACATTACCCAAACACCACTGCCTTAAACCCTGAAACATCACCCTCAGCAAGACCCCCTACACTGCCCAATCACCACTGCCCTAAACCCTGAAACACCACCCCCAGCACAACCCCCTACTCTGCCCGAACACCACTGCACTGCCCTAAACCCTGAAACACCACTCCTACACTGCCCGAACACCACTGCACTGCCCTTAACCCTGAAACACTACCCCCAGCACGACCTCCTACACTGCCCGAACACCACTGCACTGCCCTAAACCCTGAAACACCACCCCCAGCATGACCCCCTACCCTGCCCGAACAACACTGCATCGCCCTAAACCCTGAATCACCACCCCCTGCACCACCCCCTACACTGCCCGAGCACCAATGCTCTGCCCAAAACCCTGAAACACCAGCCCCAGCACAACCCCCTACACTGCCCAAACACCAGTAAAACGCCCTAAACCCTGAAACACCAGCCCCAGCATGACCCCCTACAATGGCTGAACACTACTGCCCTACCCCTGAAACACCACCCCCTGCAAGACCCCCTACACGGCCCAAACTCCACTGCATGCCCTAAACCCTGATACACCACCTCCAGCAAGACCCCCTACACTGCCAGAACACCACTGCTCTAAACCCTGAAACAAAACCCCCAGCAAGGCCCCCTACACTGTCCGAATACCACTGGCCAAACCCTGAAACACCAACTCCCGCATGACCCCCTACACTGCCCGAACACCACTGCACTGCCCTAAAACCCTGAAACACCACCCCCAGCACGACCCCCTATACTGCTAGAACACCACTGCACTGCCCTAAACCCTGAAACACCACCCCCAGCAAAACCTCCTACACTGCCCGAACACCACTGCCCTAAACCCTGAAACACCACCCCCTGCAAGACCCTCTACACTGCCCGATCTCCACTGCATGCCCTAAACCCTGAAACACCACCTCCTGCACGACACCCTACACTGCCCGAACACCACTGCTCTGCCCAAAACCCTGAAACACCAGCCACAGCATGACCCCCTACAATGCCCGAACACCACTGCAGTGCCCTAAACCCTGAAACACCAACAAGCATGACACCCTATACTGCCCAAACACCACTGCACTACCCTATACCCTGAAACACCAACACCAGCACAACCCACGACACTCCCCGAACACCACTGCACTGTCCTAAACCCTGAAACACCAGCCCCAGCACGACCCCGTACACTGCCCGAACACCGCTGCACTGCCCTAAACCCTGAAACACCAGCCCCAGCACAACCCCCTACACTGCCTGAACACCACTGCACTGCCCTAAACCCTGAAACACCAGCCCCAGCATGACACCCTACAATGCCCAAACACCACTGCACTGCCCTAATCCCTGAAACACCAGCCAGCACGACCCCCTACACTGCCTGAACACCACTGCACTGCCCTAAACCCTGAAACACCAGCCCCAGCATGACCCCCTGCACTGCCCGAACACCACTGCATTGCCCTAAACCCTGAAACACCAGCCCCAGCACAACCCCCTACACTGCCTGAACACCACTGCACTACCCTAAACCCTGAAACACCAGCCCCAGCACAACCCCCTACACTGCCTGAACACCACTGCACTACCCTAAACCCTGAAACACCAGCCCCAGCACGACCCCTACACTGCCCGAACACCACTGCACTGCGCTAATCCCTGAAACACCAGCCAGCACGACCCCCTACACTGCATGAACACCACTGCACTGCCCTAAACCCTAAAACACCAGCCCAAGCATGACCCCCTGCACTGCCCGAACACCACTGCACTGCCCTAAACCCTGAAACACCAGCCCCAGCAAAACCCCCTACACTGCCTGAACACCACTGCACTGCCCTAAACCCTGAAACACCACCCCCAGCATGACCCCCTACCCTGCCCGAACAACACTGCATTGCCCTAAACCCTGAATCACCACCCCCTGCATGACCCCCTACACTGCCCGAACACCAATGCTCTGCCCAAAACCCTGAAACACCAGCCCCAGCACAACCCCCTACACTGCCCAAACACCAGTAAAACGCCCTAAACCCTGAAACACCAGCCCCAGCATGACCCCCTAAAATGGCTGAACACTACTGCCCTACCCCTGAAATACCACCCCCTGCAAGACCCCCTACACGGCCCGAACTCCACTGCATGCCCTAAACCCTGATACACCACCTCCAGCAAGACCCCCTACACTGCCAGAACACCACTGCTCTAAACCCTGAAACAAAACCCCCAGCAAGGCCCCCTACACTGTCCGAATACCACTGGCCAAACCCTGAAACACCAACTCCCGCATGACCCCCTACACTGCCCGAACACCACTGCACTGCCCTAAAACCCTGAAACACCACCCCCAGCACGACCCCCTATACTGCTAGAACACCACTGCACTGCCCTAAACCCTGAAACACCACCCCCAGCAAAACCTCCTACACTGCCCGGACACCACTGCCCTAAACCCTGAAACACCTCCCCCTGCAAGACCCTCTACACTGCCCGATCTCCACTGCATGCCCTAAACCCTGAAACACCACCTCCTGCACGACACCCTACACTGCCCGAACACCACTGCTCTGCCCAAAACCCTGAAACACCAGCCACAGCATGACCCCCTACAATGCCCGAACACCACTGCACTGCCCTAAACCCTGAAACACCAACAAGCATGACACCCTATACTGCCCAAACACCACTGCACTACCCTATACCCTGAAACACCAGCCCCAGCATGACCCCCTACACTGCCAGAACACCACCGCATTGCCCTAAACCCTGAAACACCAACACCAGCACAACCCCCTACACTCCCCGAACACCACTGCACTGTCCTAAACCCTGAAACACCAGCCCCAGCACGACCCCGTACACTGCCCGAACACCGCTGCACTGCCCTAAACCCTGAAACACCAGCCCCAGCACAACCCCCTACACTGCCTGAACACCACTGCACTGCCCTAAACCCTGAAACACCAGCCCCAGCATGACACCCTACAATGCCCAAACACCACTGCACTGCCCTAATCCCTGAAACACCAGCCAGCACGACCCCCTACACTGCCTGAACACCACTGCACTGCCCTAAACCCTGAAACACCAGCCCCAGCATGACCCCCTGCACTGCCCGAACACCACTGCATTGCCCTAAACCCTGAAACACCAGCCCCAGCACAACCCCCTACACTGCCTGAACACCACTGCACTACCCTAAACCCTGAAACACCAGCCCCAGCACAACCCCCTACACTGCCTGAACACCACTGCACTACCCTAAACCCTGAAACACCAGCCCCAGCACGACCCCTACACTGCCCGAACACCACTGCACTGCCCTAATCCCTGAAACACCAGCCAGCACGACCCCCTACACTGCATGAACACCACTGCACTGCCCTAAACCCTAAAACACCAGCCCAAGCATGACCCCCTGCACTGTCCGAACACCACTGCACTGCCCTAAACCCTGAAACACCAGCCCCAGCAAAACCCCCTATACTGCCTGAACACCACTGCACTACCCTAAACCCTGAAACACCAGCCCCAGCACAACCCCCTACACTGCCTGAACACCACTGCACTACCCTAAACCCTGAAACACCAGCCCCAGCATGACCCCTACACTGCCCGAACACCACTGCACTACCCTAAACCCTGAAACACCAGCCCCAGCATGACACCCCACAATGCCCTAACACCACTGCACTGCCCTAATCCCTAAAAAACCAGACAGCACGACCCCCTACACTGCCCAAACACCACTGCACTACCCTAAACCCTGAAACACTAGCCCCAGCATGACCCCGTACACTGCCCGAACACCACTGCACTGCCCTAATCCCTGAAACACCAGACAGCACGACCCCCTACACTGCCCAAACACCACTGCACTACCCTAAACCCTGAAACACTAGCCCCAGCATGACCCCGTACACTGCCCGAACACCACTGCACTGCCCTAAACCCTGAAACACCAGCCCCAGCACGACCCCCTACACTGCCTGAACACCACTGCACGTCCCTAAACCCTGAAACACCAGCCCCAGCATGACACCCTACAATGCCCGAACACCATTGCACTGCCCTAAACCCTGAAACAACAGCCAGCATGACCCCCTACACTGCCCGAACACCACTGCACTGCCCTAAACCCTGAAAGAACAGCCCCAGCATGACCCCCTACAGTGCCCAAACACCACTGCACTGCCGTAAACCCTGAAACACCAGCCCCAGCATGACCCCTACACTGCACAAACACCACTGCACTGTCCTAAACCCTGAAACACCAGCCCCAGCATGACCCCCTACATTACCCGAACACCACTGCCTTAAACCCTGAAACACCACCCTCAGCAAGAAACCCCTACACTGCCCAATCACCACTGCCCTAAACCCTGAAACACCACCCCCTGCACAACCCCCTACTATGCCCGAACACCACTGCACTGCCCTAAACCCTGAAACACCACTCCTACACTGCCCAAACACCACTGCACTGCCCTTAACCCTGAAACACTACCCCCGGCACGACCTCCTACACTGCCCGAACACCACTGCACTGCCCTAAACCCTGAAACACCACCCCCAACATGACCACCTACCCTGCCCGAACAACACTGCATCGCCCTAAACCCTGAAACACCACCCCCTGCACGACCCCCTACACTGCCCGAACACCACTGCTCTGCCCAAAACCCGGAAACACCAGCCCCAGCACGACCCCCTACACTGCCCAAACACCAGTAAACCGCCCTAAACCCTGAAACACCAGCCCCAGCATGACCCCCTACAATGGCTGAACACTACTGCCCTAAACCCTGTAATACCACCCCCTGCAACACCCCCTACACGGCCCGAACTCCACTGCATGCCCTAAACCCTGAAACACCACCCACTGCATGACCCCCTACACTGCCCGAACACCATTGCTCTACACAAAAACCCTGTGACACCAGCCCCAGCATGACCCCCTACATTACCCGAACACCACTGCCTTAAACCCTGAAACACCACCCTCAGCAAGAAACCCCTACACTGCCCAATCACCACTGCCCTAAACCCTGAAACACCACCCCCTGCACAACCCCCTACTATGCCCAAACACCACTGCACTGCCCTAAACCCTGAAACACCACTCCTACACTGCCCAAACACCACTGCACTGCCCTTAACCCTGAAACACTACCCCCGGCACGACCTCCTACACTGCCCGAACACCACTGCACTGCCCTAAACCCTGAAACACCACCCCCAACATGACCACCTACCCTGCCCGAACAACACTGCATCGCCCTAAACCCTGAAACACCACCCCCTGCACGACCCCCTACACTGCCCGAACACCACTGCTCTGCCCAAAACCCGGAAACACCAGCCCCAGCACGACCCCCTACACTGCCCAAACACCAGTAAACCGCCCTAAACCCTGAAACACCAGCCCCAGCATGACCCCCTACAATGGCTGAACACTACTGCCCTAAACCCTGAAATACCACCCCCTGCAAAACCCCCTACACGGCCCGAACTCCACTGCATGCCCTAAACCCTGAAACACCACCCACTGCATGACCCCCTACACTGCCCGAACACCACTGCTCTACACAAAAACCCTGTGACACCAGCCCCAGAACGACCCCCTACACTGCCCGAACACCACTGCATTGCCTTAAACCCTGAAACACCAGCCCCAGCACGACCTCTACACTGCCCGAACACCACTTCTCTGTCCTAAACCCTGAAACACCAGCCCCAGCATGACAGCCTACAATGCCCGAACACCACTGCCCTAAACCCTGAAACACCACCCCCTGCAAGACCCTCTACACTGCCCGATCTCCACTGCATGCCCTAAACCCTGAAACACCACCTCTTGCACGACACCCTACACTGCCCGAACACCACTGCTCTGCCCAAAACACTGAAACACGAGCCACAGCATGACCCCCTACAATACCCGAACACCACTGCACTGCCCTAAACCCTGAAACACCAACAAGCATGACCCCCTACACTGCCCAAACACCACTGCACTACCCTAAACCCTGAAACACTAGCCCCAGCATGACCCCGTACACTGCCGAACACCACTGCACTGCCCTAAACCCTGAAACACCAGCCCCAGCACGACCCAGTACACTGCCTGAACACCACTGCACTGCCCTAAACCCTGAAACACCAGCCCCAGCATGACACCCTACAATGCCCGAACACCATTGCACTGCCCTAAAACCTGAAACAACAGCCAGCATGACCCCCTACACTGCCCGAACACCACTGCACTGCCCTAAACCCTAAAAGAACAGCCCCAGCATGACCCCCTACAGTGCCCAAACACCACTGCACTGCCGTAAACCCTGAAACACCAGCCCCAGCATGACCCCTACACTGCACGAACACCACTGCACTGTCCTAAACCCTGAAACACCAGCCCCAGCACGACCCCCTACATTACCCAAACACCACTGCCTTAAACCCTGAAACACCACCCTCAGCAAGACCCCCTACACTGCCCAATCACCACTGCCCTAAACCCTGAAACACTACCCCCAGCACAACCCCCTACTCTGCCCGAACATCACTGCACTGCCCTAAACCCTGAAACACCACTCCTACACTGCCCGAACACCACTGCACTGCCCTTAACCCTGAAACACTACCCCCAGCACGACCTCCTACACTGCCCGAACACCACTGCACTGCCCTAAACCCTGAAACACCACCCCCAGCAAAACCTCCTACACTGCCCGAACACCACTGCCCTAAACCCTGAAACACCACCCCCTGCAAGACCCTCTACACTGCCCGATCTCCACTGCATGCCCTAAACCCTGAAACACCACCTCCTGCACGACACCCTACACTGCCCGAACACCACTGCTCTGCCCAAAACCCTGAAACACCAGCCACAGCATGACCCCCTACAATGCCCGAACACCACTGCACTGCCCTAAAGCCTGAAACACCAACAAGCATGACACCCTACACTGCCCAAACACCACTGCACTACCCTATACCCTGAAACACCAGCCCCAGCATGACCCCCTACACTGCCAGAACACCACCGCATTGCCCTAAACCCTGAAACACCAACACCAGCACAACCCCCTACACTCCCCGAACACCACTGCACTGTCCTAAACCCTGAAACACCAGCCCCAGCACGACCCCGTACACTGCCCGAACACCACTGCACTGTCCTAAACCCTGAAACACCAGCCCCAGCACAACCCCCTACACTGCCTGAACACCACTGCACTGCCCTAAACCCTGAAACACCAGCCCCAGCATGACACCCTACAATGCCCAAACACCACTGCACTGCCCTAATCCCTGAAACACCAGCCAGCATGACCCCCTACACTGCCTGAACACCACTGCACTGCCCTAAACCCTGAAACACCAGCCCCAGCATGACCCCCTGCACTGCCCGAACACCACTGCATTGCCCTAAACCCTGAAACACCAGCCCCAGCACAACCCCCTACACTGCCTGAACACCCCTGCACTACCCTAAACCCTGAAACACCAGCCCCAGCACAACCCCCTACACTGCCTGAACACCACTGCACTACCCTAAACCCTGAAACACCAGCCCCAGCACGACTCCTACACTGCCCGAACACCACTGCACTGCCCTAATCCCTGAAACACCAGCCAGCACGACCCCCTACACTGCCTGAACACCACTGCACTGCCCTAAAACCTGAAACACCAGCCCAAGCATGACCCCCTGCACTGCCCGAACACCACTGCACTGCCCTAAACCCTGAAACACCAGCCCCAGCAAAACCCCCTACACTGCCTGAACACCACTGCACTACCCTAAACCCTGAAACACCAGCCCCAGCACAACCCCCTACACTGCCTGAACACCACTGCACTACCATAAACCCTGAAACACCAGCTCCAGCATGACCCCTACACTGCCCGAACACCACTGCACTACCCTAAACCCTGAAACACCAGCCCCAGCATGACACCCCACAATGCCCAAACACCACTGCACTGCCCTAATCCCTGAAAAACCAGACAGTATGACCCCCTACACTGCCCAAACAACACTGCACTACCCTAAACCCTGAAACACTAGCCCCAGCATGACCCCGTACACTGCCCGAACACCACTGCACTGCCCTAATCCCTGAAACACCAGACAGCACGACCCCCTACACTGCCCAAACACCACTGCACTACCCTAAACCCTGAAACACTAGCCCCAGCATGACCCCGTACACTGCCCGAACACCACTGCACTGCCCTAAACCCTGATACACCAGCCCCAGCACGACCCCCTACACTGCCTGAACACCACTGTACGTCCCTAAACCCTGAAACACCAGCCCCAGCATGACACCCTACAATGCCCGAACACCATTGCACTGCCCTAAAGCCTGAAACACCAACAAGCATGACACCCTACACTGCCCAAACACCACTGCACTACCCTATACCCTGAAACACCAGCCCCAGCATGACCCCCTACACTGCCAGAACACCACCGCATTGCCCTAAACCCTGAAACACCAACACCAGCACAACCCCCTACACTCCCCGAACACCACTGCACTGTCCTAAACCCTGAAACACCAGCCCCAGCACGACCCCGTACACTGCCCGAACACCACTGCACTGCCCTAAACCCTGAAACACCAGCCCCAGCACAACCCCCTACACTGCCTGAACACCACTGCACTGCCCTAAACCCTGAAACACCAGCCCCAGCATGACACCCTACAATGCCCAAACACCACTGCACTGCCCTAATCCCTGAAACACCAGCCAGCATGACCCCCTACACTGCCTGAACACCACTGCACTGCCCTAAACCCTGAAACACCAGCCCCAGCATGACCCCCTGCACTGCCCGAACACCACTGCATTGCCCTAAACCCTGAAACACCAGCCCCAGCACAACCCCCTACACTGCCTGAACACCACTGCACTACCCTAAACCCTGAAACACCAGCCCCAGCACAACCCCCTACACTGCCTGAACACCACTGCACTACCCTAAACCCTGAAACACCAGCCCCAGCACGACCCCTACACTGCCCGAACACCACTGCACTGCCCTAATCCCTGAAACACCAGCCAGCACGACCCCCTACACTGCCTGAACACCACTGCACTGCCCTAAACCCTGAAACACCAGCCCAAGCATGACCCCCTGCACTGCCCGAACACCACTGCACTGCCCTAAACCCTGAAACACCAGCCCCCAGCAAAACCCCCTACACTGCCTGAACACCACTGCACTACCCTAAACCCTGAAACACCAGCCCCAGCACAACCCCCTACACTGCCTGAACACCACTGCACTACCCTAAACCCTGAAACACCAGCTCCAGCATGACCCCTACACTGCCCGAACACCACTGCACTACCCTAAACCCTGAAACACCAGCCCCAGCATGACACCCCACAATGCCCAAACACCACTGCACTGCCCTAATCCCTGAAAAACCAGACAGTACGACCCCCTACACTGCCCAAACAACACTGCACTACCCTAAACCCTGAAACACTAGCCCCAGCATGACCCCGTACACTGCCCGAACACCACTGCACTGCCCTAATACCTGAAACACCAGACAGCACGACCCCCTACACTGCCCAAACACCACTGCACTACCCTAAACCCTGAAACACTAGCCCCAGCATGACCCCGTACACTGCCCGAACACCACTGCACTGCCCTAAACCCTGATACACCAGCCCCAGCACGACCCCCTACACTGCCTGAACACCACTGCACGTCCCTAAACCCTGAAACACCAGCCCCAGCATGACACCCTACAATGCCCGAACACCATTGCACTGCCCTAAACCCTGAAACAACAGCCAGCATGACCCCCTACACTGCCCGAACACCACTGCACTGCCCTAAACCCTGAAAGAACAGCCCCAGCATGACCCCCTACAGTGCCCAAACACCACTGCACTGCCGTAAACCCTGAAACACCAGCCCCAGCATGACCCCTACACTGCACAAACACCACTGCACTGTCCTAAACCCTGAAACACCAGCCCCAGCATGACCCCCTACATTACCCGAACACCACTGCCTTAAACCCTGAAACACCACCCTCAGCAAGAAACCCCTACACTGCCCAATCACCACTGCCCTAAACCCTGAAACACCACCCCCTGCACAACCCCCTACTATGCCCGATCACCACTGCACTGCCCTAAACCCTGAAACACCACTCCTACACTGCCCAAACACCACTGCACTGCCCTTAACCCTGAAACACTACCCCCGGCACGACCTCCTACACTGCCCGAACACCACTGCACTGCCCTAAACCCTGAAACACCACCCCCAACATGACCACCTACCCTGCCCGAACAACACTGCATCGCCCTAAACCCTGAAACACCACCCCCTGCACGACCCCCTACACTGCCCGAACACCACTGCTCTGCCCAAAACCCGGAAACACCAGCCCCAGCACGACCCCCTACACTGCCCAAACACCAGTAAACCGCCCTAAACCCTGAAACACCAGCCCCAGCATGACCCCCTACAATGGCTGAACACTACTGCCCTAAACCCTGAAATACCACCCCCTGCAAAACCCCCTACACGGCCCGAACTCCACTGCATGCCCTAAACCCTGAAACACCACCCACTGCATGAACCCCTACACTGCCCGAACACCATTGCTCTACACAAAAACCCTGTGACACCAGCCCCAGAACGACCCCCTACACTGCCCGAACACCACTGCATTGCCTTAAACCCTGAAACACCAGCCCCAGCACGACCTCTACACTGCCCGAACACCACTTCTCTGTCCTAAACCCTGAAACACCAGCCCCAGCATGACAGCCTACAATGCCCGAACACCACTGCCCTAAACCCTGAAACACCACCCCCTGCAAGACCCTCTACACTGCCCGATCTCCACTGCATGCCCTAAACCCTGAAACACCACCTCTTGCACGACACCCTACACTGCCCGAACACCACTGCTCTGCCCAAAACACTGAAACACGAGCCACAGCATGACCCCCTACTATACCCGAACACCACTGCACTGCCCTAAACCCTGAAACACCAACAAGCATGACCCCCTACACTGCCCAAACACCACTGCACTACCCTAAACCCTGAAACACTAGCCCCAGCATGACCCCGTACACTGCCGAACACCACTGCACTGCCCTAAACCCTGAAACACCAGCCCCAGCACGACCCAGTACACTGCCTGAACACCACTGCACTGCCCTAAACCCTGAAACACCAGCCCCAGCATGACACCCTACAATGCCCGAACACCATTGCACTGCCCTAAACCCTGAAACAACAGCCAGCATGACCCCCTACACTGCCCGAACACCACTGCACTGCCCTAAACCCTGAAAGAACAGCCCCAGCATGACCCCCTACAGTGCCCAAACACCACTGCACTGCCGTAAACCCTGAAACACCAGCCCCAGCATGACCCCTACACTGCACGAACACCACTGCACTGTCCTAAACCCTGAAACACCAGCCCCAGCACGACCCCCTACATTACCCAAACACCACTGCCTTAAACCCTGAAACACCACCCTCAGCAAGACCCCCTACACTGCCCAATCACCACTGCCCTAAACCCTGAAACACTACCCCCAGCACAACCCCCTACTCTGCCCGAACACCACTGCACTGCCCTAAACCCTGAAACACCACTCCTACACTGCCCGAACACCACTGCACTGCCCTTAACCCTGAAACACTACCCCCAGCACGACCTCCTACACTGCCCGAACACCACTGCACTGCCCTAAACCCTGAAACACCACCCCCAGCATGACCCCCTACCCTGCCCGAACAACACTGCATCGCCCTAAACCCTGAATCACCACCCCCTGCACGACCCCCTACACTGCCCGAACACCAATGCTCTGCCCAAAACCCTGAAACACCAGCCCCAGCACAACCCCCTACACTGCCCAAACACCAGTAAAACGCCCTAAACCCTGAAACACCAGCCCCAGCATGACCCCCTACAATGGCTGAACACTACTGCCCTACCCCTGAAATACCACCCCCTGCAAGACCCCTACACGGCCCGAACTC
The DNA here is from genome assembly GCF_964204655.1 of Triturus cristatus. Taxonomy (NCBI): domain Eukaryota; kingdom Metazoa; phylum Chordata; class Amphibia; order Caudata; family Salamandridae; genus Triturus; species Triturus cristatus. The sequence continues at coordinate 566,882,367 of NC_140579.1, read as the reverse complement.
CACTGCATGCCCTAAACCCTGATACACCACCTCCAGCAAGACCCCCTACACTGCCAGAACACCACTGCTCTAAACCCTGAAACAAAACCACCAGCAAGGCCCCCTACACTGTCCGAATACCACTGGCCAAACCCTGAAACACCAACTCCCGCATGACCCCCTACACTGCCCGAACACCACTGCACTGCCCTAAAACCCTGAAACACGACCCCCAGCACGACCCCCTATACTGCTAGTAAACAAAACTGCACTGCCCTAAACCCTGAAACACCACCCCCAGCAAAACCTCCTACACTGCCCGAACACCACTGCCCTAAACCCTGAAACACCACCCCCTGCAAGACCCTCTACACTGCCCGATCTCCACTGCATGCCCTAAACCCTGAAACACCACCTCCTGCACGACACCCTACACTGCCCGAACACCACTGCTCTGCCCAAAACCCTGAAACACCAGCCACAGCATGACCCCCTACAATGCCCGAACACCACTGCACTGCCCTAAAGCCTGAAACACCAACAAGAATGACACCCTACACTGCCCAAACACCACTGCACTACCCTATACCCTGAAACACCAGCCCCAGCATGACCCCCTACACTGCCAGAACACCACCGCATTGCCCTAAACCCTGAAACACCAACACCAGCACAACCCCCTACACTCCCCAAACACCACTGCACTGTCCTAAACCCTGAAACACGAGCCACAGCATGACCCCCTACAATACCCGAACACCACTGCACTGCCCTAAACCCTGAAACACCAACAAGCATGACCCCCTACACTGCCCAAACACCACTGCACTACCCTAAACCCTGAAACACTAGCCCCAGCATGACCCCGTACACTGCCGAACACCACTGCACTGCCCTAAACCCTGAAACACCAGCCCCAGCACGACCCAGTACACTGCCTGAACACCACTGCACTGCCCTAAACCCTGAAACACCAGCCCCAGCATGACACCCTACAATGCCCGAACACCATTGCACTGCCCTAAACCCTGAAACAACAGCCAGCATGACCCCCTACACTGCCCGAACACCACTGCACTGCCCTAAACCCTGAAAGAACAGCCCCAGCATGACCCCCTACAGTGCCCAAACACCACTGCACTGCCGTAAACCCTGAAACACCAGCCCCAGCATGACCCCTACACTGCACGAACACCACTGCACTGTCCTAAACCCTGAAACACCAGCCCCAGCACGACCCCCTACATTACCCAAACACCACTGCCTTAAACCCTGAAACACCACCCTCAGCAAGACCCCCTACACTGCCCAATCACCACTGCCCTAAACCCTGAAACACTACCCCCAGCACAACCCCCTACTCTGCCGGAACACCACTGCACTGCCCTAAACCCTGAAACACCACTCCTACACTGCCCGAACACCACTGCACTGCCCTTAACCCTGAAACACTACCCCCAGCACGACCTCCTACACTGCCCGAACACCACTGCACTGCCCTAAACCCTGAAACACCACCCCCAGCATGACCCCCTACCCTGCCCGAACAACACTGCATCGCCCTAAACCCTGAATCACCACCCCCTGCACCACCCCCTACACTGCCCGAACACCAATGCTCTGCCCAAAACCCTGAAACACCAGCCCCAGCACAACCCCCTACCCTGCCCAAACACCAGTAAAACGCCCTAAACCCTGAAACACCAGCCCCAGCATGACCCCCTACAATGGCTGAACACTACTGCCCTACCCCTGAAACACCACCCCCTGCAAGACCCCCTACACGGCCCAAACTCCACTGCATGCCCTAAACCCTGATACACCACCTCCAGCAAGACCCCCTACACTGCCAGAACACCACTGCTCTAAACCCTGAAACAAAACCCCCAGCAAGGCCCCCTACACTGTCCGAATACCACTGGCCAAACCCTGAAACACCAACTCCCGCATGACCCCCTACACTGCCCGAACACCACTGCACTGCCCTAAAACCCTGAAACACCACCCCCAGCACGACCCCCTATACTGCTAGAACACCACTGCACTGCCCTAAACCCTGAAACACCACCCCCAGCAAAACCTCCTACACTGCCCGAACACCACTGCCCTAAACCCTGAAACACCACCCCCTGCAAGACCCTCTACACTGCCCGATCTCCACTGCATGCCCTAAACCCTGAAACACCACCTCCTGCACGACACCCTACACTGCCCGAACACCACTGCTCTGCCCAAAACCCTGAAACACCAGCCACAGCATGACCCCCTACAATGCCCGAACACGACTGCACTGCCCTAAACCCTGAAACACCAACAAGCATGACACCCTATACTGCCCAAACACCACTGCACTACCCTATACCCTGAAACACCAACACCAGCACAACCCCCTACACTCCCCGAACACCACTGCACTGTCCTAAACCCTGAAACACCAGCCCCAGCACGACCCCGTACACTGCCCGAACACCGCTGCACTGCCCTAAACCCTGAAACACCAGCCCCAGCACAACCCCCTACACTGCCTGAACACCACTGCACTGCCCTAAACCCTGAAACACCAGCCCCAGCATGACACCCTACAATGCCCAAACACCACTGCACTGCCCTAATCCCTGAAACACCAGCCAGCACGACCCCCTACACTGCCTGAACACCACTGCACTGCCCTAAACCCTGAAACACCAGCCCCAGCATGACCCCCTGCACTGCCCGAACACCACTGCATTGCCCTAAACCCTGAAACACCAGCCCCAGCACAACCCCCTACACTGCCTGAACACCACTGCACTACCCTAAACCCTGAAACACCAGCCCCAGCACAACCCCCTACACTGCCTGAACACCACTGCACTACCCTAAACCCTGAAACACCAGCCCCAGCACGACCCCTACACTGCCCGAACACCACTGCACTGCCCTAATCCCTGAAACACCAGCCAGCACGACCCCCTACACTGCATGAAAACCACTGCACTGCCCTAAACCCTAAAACACCAGCCCAAGCATGACCCCCTGCACTGCCCGAACACCACTGCACTGCCCTAAACCCTGAAACACCAGCCCCAGCAAAACCCCCTACACTGCCTGAACACCACTGCACTGCCCTAAACCCTGAAACACCACCCCCAGCATGACCCCCTACCCTGCCCGAACAACACTGCATCGCCCTAAACCCTGAATCACCACCCCCTGCATGACCCCCTACACTGCCCGAACACCAATGCTCTGCCCAAAACCCTGAAACACCAGCCCCAGCACAACCCCCTACACTGCCCAAACACCAGTAAAACGCCCTAAACCCTGAAACACCAGCCCCAGCATGACCCCCTACAATGGCTGAACACTACTGCCCTACCCCTGAAATACCACCCCCTGCAAGACCCCCTACACGGCCCGAACTCCACTGCATGCCCTAAACCCTGATACACCACCTCCAGCAAGACCCCCTACACTGCCAGAACACCACTGCTCTAAACCCTGAAACAAAACCCCCAGCAAGGCCCCCTACACTGTCCGAATACCACTGGCCAAACCCTGAAACACCAACTCCCGCATGACCCCCTACACTGTCCGAACACAACTGCACTGCCCTAAAACCCTGAAACACCACCCCCAGTACGACCCCCTATACTGCTAGAACACCACTGCACTGCCCTAAACCCTGAAACACCACCCCCAGCAAAACCTCCTACACTGCCCGGACACCACTGCCCTAAACCCTGAAACACCACCCCCTGCAAGACCCTCTACACTGCCCGATCTCCACTGCATGCCCTAAACCCTGAAACACCACCTCCTGCACGACACCCTACACTGCCCGAACACCACTGCTCTGCCCAAAACCCTGAAACACCAGCCACAGCATGACCCCCTACAATGCCCGAACACCACTGCACTGCCCTAAACCCTGAAACACCAACAAGCATGACACCCTATACTGCCCAAACACCACTGCACTACCCTATACCCTGAAACACCAGCCCCAGCATGACCCCCTACACTGCCAGAACACCACCGCATTGCCCTAAACCCTGAAACACCAACACCAGCACAACCCCCTACACTCCCCGAACACCACTGCACTGTCCTAAACCCTGAAACACCAGCCCCAGCACGACCCCGTACACTGCCCGAACACCGCTGCACTGCCCTAAACCCTGAAACACCAGCCCCAGCACAACCCCCTACACTGCCTGAACACCACTGCACTGCCCTAAACCCTGAAACACCAGCCCCAGCATGACACCCTACAATGCCCAAACACCACTGCACTGCCCTAATCCCTGAAACACCAGCCAGCACGACCCCCTACACTGCCTGAACACCACTGCACTGCCCTAAACCCTGAAACACCAGCCCCAGCATGACCCCCTGCACTGCCCGAACACCACTGCATTGCACTAAACCCTGAAACACCAGCCCCAGCACAACCCCCTACACTGCCTGAACACCACTGCACTACCCTAAACCCTGAAACATCAGCCCCAGCACAACCCCCTACACTGCCTGAACACCACTGCACTACCCTAAACCCTGAAACACCAGCCCCAGCACGACCCCTACACTGCCCGAACACCACTGCACTGCCCTAATCCCTGAAACACCAGCCAGCACGACCCCCTACACTGCATGAACACCACTGCACTGCCCTAAACCCTAAAACACCAGCCCAAGCATGACCCCCTGCACTGCCCGAACACCACTGCACTGCCCAAAACCCTGAAACACCAGCCCCAGCAAAACCCCCTACACTGCCTGAACACCACTGCACTACCCTAAACCCTGAAACACCAGCCCCAGCACAACCCCCTACACTGCCTGAACACCACTGCACTACCCTAAACCCTGAAACACCAGCCCCAGCATGACCCCTACACTGCCCGAACACCACTGCACTACCCTAAACCCTGAAACACCAGCCCCAGCATGACACCCCACAATGCCCAAACACCACTGCACTGCCCTAATCCCTAAAAAACCAGACAGCACGACCCCCTACACTGCCCAAACACCACTGCACTACCCTAAACCCTGAAACACTATCCCCAGCATGACCCCGTACACTGCCCGAACACCACTGCACTGCCCTAATCCCTGAAACACCAGACAGCACGACCCCCTACACTGCCCAAACACCACTGCACTACCCTAAACCCTGAAACACTAGCCCCAGCATGACCCCGTACACTGCCCAAACACCACTGCACTGCCCTAAACCCTGAAACACCAGCCCCAGCACGACCCCCTACACTGCCTGAACACCACTGCACGTCCCTAAACCCTGAAACACCAGCCCCAGCATGACACCCTACAATGCCCGAACACCATTGCACTGCCCTAAACCCTGAAACAACAGCCAGCATGACCCCCTACACTGCCCGAACACCACTGCACTGCCCTAAACCCTGAAAGAACAGCCCCAGCATGACCCCCTACAGTGCCCAAACACCACTGCACTGCCGTAAACCCTGAAACACCAGCCCCAGCATGACCCCTACACTGCACAAACACCACTGCACTGTCCTAAACCCTGAAACACCAGCCCCAGCATGACCCCCTACATTACCCGAACACCACTGCCTTAAACCCTGAAACACCACCCTCAGCAAGAAACCCCTACACTGCCCAATCACCACTGCCCTAAACCCTGAAACACCACCCCCTGCACAACCCCCTACTATGCCCGAACACCACTGCACTGCCCTAAACCCTGAAACACCACTCCTACACTGCCCAAACACCACTGCACTGCCCTTAACCCTGAAACACTACCCCCGGCACGACCTCCTACACTGCCCGAACACCACTGCACTGCCCTAAACCCTGAAACACCACCCCCAACATGACCACCTACCCTGCCCGAACAACACTGCATCGCCCTAAACCCTGAAACACCACCCCCTGCACGACCCCCTACACTGCCCGAACACCACTGCTCTGCCCAAAACCCGGAAACACCAGCCCCAGCACGACCCCCTACACTGCCCAAACACCAGTAAACCGCCCTAAACCCTGAAACACCAGCCCCAGCATGACCCCCTACAATGGCTGAACACTACTGCCCTAAACCCTGTAATACCACCCCCTGCAACACCCCCTACACGGCCCGAACTCCACTGCATGCCCTAAACCCTGAAACACCACCCACTGCATGACCCCCTACACTGCCCGAACACCATTGCTCTACACAAAAACCCTGTGACACCAGCCCCAGCATGACCCCCTACATTACCCGAACACCACTGCCTTAAACCCTGAAACACCACCCTCAGCAAGAAACCCCTACACTGCCCAATCACCACTGCCCTAAACCCTGAAACACCACCCCCTGCACAACCCCCTACTATGCCCGAACACCACTGCACTGCCCTAAACCCTGAAACACCACTCCTACACTGCCCAAACACCACTGCACTGCCCTTAACCCTGAAACACTACCCCCGGCACGACCTCCTACACTGCCCGAACACCACTGCACTGCCCTAAACCCTGAAACACCACCCCCAACATGACCACCTACCCTGCCCGAACAACACTGCATCGCCCTAAACCCTGAAACACCACCCCCTGCACGACCCCCTACACTGCCCGAACACCACTGCTCTGCCCAAAACCCGGAAACACCAGCCCCAGCACGACCCCCTACACTGCCCAAACACCAGTAAACCGCCCTAAACCCTGAAACACCAGCCCCAGCATGACCCCCTACAATGGCTGAACACTACTGCCCTAAACCCTGAAATACCACCCCCTGCAAAACCCCCTACACGGCCCGAACTCCACTGCATGCCCTAAACCCTGAAACACCACCCACTGCATGACCCCCTACACTGCCCGAACACCACTGCTCTACACAAAAACCCTGTGACACCAGCCCCAGAACGACCCCCTACACTGCCCGAACACCACTGCATTGCCTTAAACCCTGAAACACCAGCCCCAGCACGACCTCTACTCTGCCCGAACACCACTTCTCTGTCCTAAACCCTGAAACACCAGCCCCAGCATGACAGCCTACAATGCCCGAACACCACTGCCCTAAACCCTGAAACACCACCCCCTGCAAGACCCTCTACACTGCCCGATCTCCACTGCATGCCCTAAACCCTGAAACACCACCTCTTGCACGACACCCTACACTGCCCGAACACCACTGCTCTGCCCAAAACACTGAAACACGAGCCACAGCATGACCCCCTACAATACCCGAACACCACTGCACTGCCCTAAACCCTGAAACACCAACAAGCATGACCCCCTACACTGCCCAAACACCACTGCACTACCCTAAACCCTGAAACACTAGCCCCAGCATGACCCCGTACACTGCCGAACACCACTGCACTGCCCTAAACCCTGAAACACCAGCCCCAGCACGACCCAGTACACTGCCTGAACACCACTGCACTGCCCTAAACCCTGAAACACCAGCCCCAGCATGACACCCTACAATGCCCGAACACCATTGCACTGCCCTAAACCCTGAAACAACAGCCAGCATGACCCCCTACACTGCCCGAACACCACTGCACTGCCCTAAACCCTGAAAGAACAGCCCCAGCATGACCCCCTACAGTGCCCAAACACCACTGCACTGCCGTAAACCCTGAAACACCAGCCCCAGCATGACCCCTACACTGCACGAACACCACTGCACTGTCCTAAACCCTGAAACACCAGCCCCAGCACGACCCCCTACATTACCCAAACACCACTGCCTTAAACCCTGAAACACCACCCTCAGCAAGACCCCCTACACTGCCCAATCACCACTGCCCTAAACCCTGAAACACTACCCCCAGCACAACCCCCTACTCTGCCCGAACATCACTGCACTGCCCTAAACCCTGAAACACCACTCCTACACTGCCCGAACACCACTGCACTGCCCTTAACCCTGAAACACTACCCCCAGCACGACCTCCTACACTGCCCGAACACCACTGCACTGCCCTAAACCCTGAAACACCACCCCCAGCAAAACCTCCTACACTGCCCGAACACCACTGCCCTAAACCCTGAAACACCACCCCCTGCAAGACCCTCTACACTGCCCGATCTCCACTGCATGCCCTAAACCCTGAAACACCACCTCCTGCACGACACCCTACACTGCCCGAACACCACTGCTCTGCCCAAAACCCTGAAACACCAGCCACAGCATGACCCCCTACAATGCCCGAACACCACTGCACTGCCCTAAAGCCTGAAACACCAACAAGCATGACACCCTACACTGCCCAAACACCACTGCACTACCCTATACCCTGAAACACCAGCCCCAGCATGACCCCCTACACTGCCAGAACACCACTGCATTGCCCTAAACCCTGAAACACCAACACCAGCACAACCCCCTACACTCCCCGAACACCACTGCACTGTCCTAAACCCTGAAACACCAGCCCCAGCACGACCCCGTACACTGCCCGAACACCACTGCACTGTCCTAAACCCTGAAACACCAGCCCCAGCACAACCCCCTACACTGCCTGAACACCACTGCACTGCCCTAAACCCTGAAACACCAGCCCCAGCATGACACCCTACAATGCCCAAACACCACTGCACTGCCCTAATCCCTGAAACACCAGCCAGCATGACCCCCTACACTGCCTGAACACCACTGCACTGCCCTAAACCCTGAAACACCAGCCCCAGCATGACCCCCTGCACTGCCCGAACACCACTGCATTGCCCTAAACCCTGAAACACCAGCCCCAGCACAACCCCCTACACTGCCTGAACACCACTGCACTACCCTAAACCCTGAAACACCAGCCCCAGCACAACCCCCTACACTGCCTGAACACCACTGCACTACCCTAAACCCTGAAACACCAGCCCCAGCACGACCCCTACACTGCCCGAACACCACTGCGCTGCCCTAATCCCTGAAACACCAGCCAGCACGACCCCCTACACTGCCTGAACACCACTGCACTGCCCTAAAACCTGAAACACCAGCCCAAGCATGACCCCCTGCACTGCCCGAACACCACTGCACTGCCCTAAACCCTGAAACACCAGCCCCAGCAAAACCCCCTACACTGCCTGAACACCACTGCACTACCCTAAACCCTGAAACACCAGCCCCAGCACAACCCCCTACACTGCCTGAACACCACTGCACTACCCTAAACCCTGAAACACCAGCTCCAGCATGACCCCTACACTGCCCGAACACCACTGCACTACCCTAAACCCTGAAACACCAGCCCCAGCATGACACCCCACAATGCCCAAACACCACTGCACTGCCCTAATCCCTGAAAAACCAGACAGTATGACCCCCTACACTGCCCAAACAACACTGCACTACCCTAAACCCTGAAACACTAGCCCCTGCATGACCCCGTACACTGCCCGAACACCACTGCACTGCCCTAATCCCTGAAACACCAGACAGCACGACCCCCTACACTGCCCAAACACCACTGCACTACCCTAAACCCTGAAACACTAGCCCCAGCATGACCCCGTACACTGCCCGAACACCACTGCACTGCCCTAAACCCTGATACACCAGCCCCAGCACGACCCCCTACACTGCCTGAACACCACTGCACGTCCCTAAACCCTGAAACACCAGCCCCAGCATGACACCCTACAATGCCCGAACACCATTGCACTGCCCTAAAGCCTGAAACACCAACAAGCATGACACCCTACACTGCCCAAACACCACTGCACTACCCTATACCCTGAAACACCAGCCCCAGCATGACCCCCTACACTGCCAGAACACCACCGCATTGCCCTAAACCCTGAAACACCAACACCAGCACAACCCCCTACACTCCCCGAACACCACTGCACTGTCCTAAACCCTGAAACACCAGCCCCAGCACAACCCCCTACACTGCCTGAACACCACTGCACTGCCCTAAACCCTGAAACACCAGCCCCAGCATGACACCCTACAATGCCCAAACACCACTGCACTGCCCTAATCCCTGAAACACCAGCCATCATGACCCCCTACACTGCCTGAACACCACTGCACTGCCCTAAACCCTGAAACACCAGCCCCAGCATGACCCCCTGCACTGCCCGAACACCACTGCATTGCCCTAAACCCTGAAACACCAGCCCCAGCACAACCCCCTACACTGCCTGAACACCACTGCACTACCCTAAACCCTGAAACACCAGCCCCAGCACAACCCCCTACACTGCCTGAACACCACTGCACTACCCTAAACCCTGAAACACCAGCCCCAGCACGACCCCTACACTGCCCGAACACCACTGCACTGCCCTAATCCCTGAAACACCAGCCAGCACGACCCCCTACACTGCCTGAACACCACTGCACTGCCCTAAACCCTGAAACACCAGCCCAAGCATGACCCCCTGCACTGCCCGAACACCACTGCACTGCCCTAAACCCTGAAACACCAGCCCCAGCAAAACCCCCTACACTGCCTGAACACCACTGCACTACCCTAAACCCTGAAACACCAGCCCCAGCACAACCCCCTACACTGCCTGAACACCACTGCACTACCCTAAACCCTGAAACACCAGCTCCAGCATGACCCCTACACTGCCCGAACACCACTGCACTACCCTAAACCCTGAAACACCAGCCCCAGCATGACACCCCACAATGCCCAAACACCACTGCACTGCCCTAATCCCTGAAAAACCAGACAGTACGACCCCCTACACTGCCCAAACAACACTGCACTACCCTAAACCCTGAAACACTAGCCCCAGCATGACCCCGTACACTGCCCGAACACCACTGCACTGCCCTAATACCTGAAACACCAGACAGCACGACCCCCTACACTGCCGAAACACCACTGCACTACCCTAAACCCTGAAACACTAGCCCCAGCATGACCCCGTACACTGCCCGAACACCACTGCACTGCCCTAAACCCTGATACACCAGCCCCAGCACGACCCCCTACACTGCCTGAACACCACTGCACTGCCCTAAACCCTGAAAGAACAGCCCCAGCATGACCCCCTACAGTGCCCAAACACCACTGCACTGCCGTAAACCCTGAAACACCAGCCCCAGCATGACCCCTACACTGCACAAACACCACTGCACTGTCCTAAACCCTGAAACACCAGCCCCAGCATGACCCCCTACATTACCCGAACACCACTGCCTTAAACCCTGAAACACCACCCTCAGCAAGAAACCCCTACACTGCCCAATCACCACTGCCCTAAACCCTGAAACACCACCCCCTGCACAACCCCCTACTATGCCCGATCACCACTGCACTGCCCTAAACCCTGAAACACCACTCCTACACTGCCCAAACACCACTGCACTGCCCTTAACCCTGAAACACTACCCCCGGCACGACCTCCTACACTGCCCGAACACCACTGCACTGCCCTAAACCCTGAAACACCACCCCCAACATGACCACCTACCCTGCCCGAACAACACTGCATCGCCCTAAACCCTGAAACACCACCCCCTGCACGACCCCCTACACTGCCCGAACACCACTGCTCTGCCCAAAACCCGGAAACACCAGCCCCAGCACGACCCCCTACACTGCCCAAACACCAGTAAACCGCCCTAAACCCTGAAACACCAGCCCCAGCATGACCCCCTACAATGGCTGAACACTACTGCCCTAAACCCTGAAATACCACCCCCTGCAAAACCCCCTACACGGCCCGAACTCCACTGCATGCCCTAAACCCTGAAACACCACCCACTGCATGAACCCCTACACTGCCCGAACACCATTGCTCTACACAAAAACCCTGTGACACCAGCCCCAGAACGACCCCCTACACTGCCCGAACACCACTGCATTGCCTTAAACCCTGAAACACCAGCCCCAGCACGACCTCTACACTGCCCGAACACCACTTCTCTGTCCTAAACCCTGAAACACCAGCCCCAGCATGACAGCCTACAATGCCCGAACACCACTGCCCTAAACCCTGAAACACCACCCCCTGCAACACCCTCTACACTGCCCGATCTCCACTGCATGCCCTAAACCCTGAAACACCACCTCTTGCACGACACCCTACACTGCCCGAACACCACTGCTCTGCCCAAAACACTGAAACACGAGCCACAGCATGACCCCCTACAATACCCGAACACCACTGCACTGCCCTAATCCCTGAAACACCAACAAGCATGACCCCCTACACTGCCCAAACACCACTGCACTACCCTAAACCCTGAAACACTAGCCCCAGCATGACCCCGTACACTGCCGAACACCACTGCACTGCCCTAAACCCTGAAACACCAGCCCCAGCACGACCCAGTACACTGCCTGAACACCACTGCACTGCCCTAAACCCTGAAACACCAGCCCCAGCATGACACCCTACAATGCCCGAACACCATTGCACTGCCCTAAACCCTGAAACAACAGCCAGCATGACCCCCTACACTGCCCGAACACCACTGCACTGCCCTAAACCCTGAAAGAACAGCCCCAGCATGACCCCCTACAGTGCCCAAACACCACTGCACTGCCGTAAACCCTGAAATACCAGCCCCAGCATGACCCCTACACTGCACGAACACCACTGCACTGTCCTAAACCCTGAAACACCAGCCCCAGCACGACCCCCTACATTACCCAAACACCACTGCCTTAAACCCTGAAACACCACCCTCAGCAAGACCCCCTACACTGCCCAATCACCACTGCCCTAAACCCTGAAACACTACCCCCAGCACAACCCCCTACTCTGCCGGAACACCACTGCACTGCCCTAAACCCTGAAACACCACTCCTACACTGCCCGAACACCACTGCACTGCCCTTAACCCTGAAACACTACCCCCAGCACGACCTCCTACACTGCCCGAACACCACTGCACTGCCCTAAACCCTGAAACACCACCCCCAGCATGACCCCCTACCCTGCCCGAACAACACTGCATCACCCTAAACCCTGAATCACCACCCCCTGCACGACCCCCTACACTGCCCGAACACCAATGCTCTGCCCAAAACCCTGAAACACCAGCCCCAGCACAACCCCCTACACTGCCCAAACACCAGTAAAACGCCCTAAACCCTGAAACACCAGCCCCAGCATGACCCCCTACAATGGCTGAACACTACTGCCCTACCCCTGAAATACCACCCCCTGCAAGACCCCCTACACGGCCCGAACTCCACTGCATGCCCTAAACCCTGATACACCACCTCCAGCAAGACCCCCTACACTGCCAGAACACCACTGCTCTAAACCCTGAAACAAAACCCCCAGCAAGGCCCCCTACACTGTCCGAATACCACTGGCCAAACCCTGAAACACCAACTCCCGCATGACCCCCTACACTGCCCGAACACCACTGCACTGCCCTAAAACCCTGAAACACGACCCCCAGCACGACCCCCTATACTGCTAGTAAACAAAACTGCACTGCCCTAAACCCTGAAACACCACCCCCAGCAAAACCTCCTACACTGCCCGAACACCACTGCCCTAAACCCTGAAACACCACCCCCTGCAAGACCCTCTACACTGCCCGATCTCCACTGCATGCCCTAAACCCTGAAACACCACCTCCTGCACGACACCCTACACTGCCCGAACACCACTGCTCTGCCCAAAACCCTGAAACACCAGCCACAGCATGACCCCCTACAATGCCCGAACACCACTGCACTGCCCTAAAGCCTGAAACACCAGCCCCAGCACAACTCCCTACACTGCCTGAACACCACTGCACTGCCCTAAACCCTGAAACACCAGCCCCAGCATGACACCCTACAATGCCCAAACACCACTGCACTGCCCTAATCCCTGAAACACCAGCCAGCATGACCCCCTACACTGCCTGAACACCACTGCACTACCCTAAACCCTGAAACACCAGCCCCAGCATGACCCCCTGCACTGCCCGAACACCACTGCATTGCCCTAAACCCTGAAACACCAGCCCCAGCACAACCCCCTACACTGCCTGAACACCACTGCACTAACCTAAACCCTGAAACACCAGCCCCAGCACAACCCCCTACACTGCCTGAACACCACTGCACTACCCTAAACCCTGAAACACCAGCCCCAGCACGACCCCTACACTGCCCGAACACCACTGCACTGCCCTAATCCCTGAAACACCAGCCAGCACGACCCCCTACACTGCCTGAACACCACTGCACTGCCCTAAACCCTGAAACACCAGCCCCAGCATGACCCCCTGCACTGCCCGAACACCACTGCACTGCCCTAAACCCTGAAACACCAGCCCCAGCAAAACCCCCTACACTGCCTGAACACCACTGCACTACCCTAAACCCTGAAACACCAGCCCCAGCACAACCCCCTACACTGCCTGAACACCACTGCACTACCCTAAACCCTGAAACACCAGCCCCAGCACGACCCCTACACTGCCCGAACACCACTGCACTACCCTAAACCCTGAAACACCAGCCCCAGCATGACACCCCACAATGCCCAAACACCACTGCACTGCCCTAATCCCTGAAACACCAGACAGCACGACCCCCTACACTGCCCAAACAACACTGCACTACCCTAAACCCTGAAACACTAGCCCCAGCATGACCCCGTACACTGCCCGAACACCACTGCACTGCCCTAAACCCTGAAACACCAGCCCCAGCATTACCCCCTACACTGCCTGAACACCACTGCACTGCCCTAAACCCTGAAACACCAGCCCCAGCATGACACCCTACAATGCCCGAACACCATTGCACTGCCCTAAACCCTGAACCAACAGCCAGCATGACCCCCTACACTGCCCGAACACCACTGCACTGCCCTAAACCCTGAAAGAACAGCCCCAGCATGACCCCCTACAGTGCCCAAACACCACTGCACTGCCGTAAACCCTGAAACACCAGCCCCAGCATGACCCCTACACTGCACAAACACCACTGCACTGTCCTAAACCCTGAAACACCAGCCCCAGCATGACCCCCTACATTACCCGAACACCACTGCCTTAAACCCTGAAACACCACCCTCAGCAAGACCCCCTACACTGCCCAATCACCACTGCTCTAAACCCTGAAACACCACCCCCTGCACAACCCCCTACTATGCCCGAACACCACTGCACCGCCCTAAACCCTGAAACACCACTCCTACACTGCCCAAACACCACTGCACTGCCCTTAACCCTGAAACACTACCCCCGGCACGACCTCCTACACTGCCTGAACACCACTGCACTGCCCTAAACCCTGAAACACCACCCCCAACATGACCACCTACCCTGCCCGAACAACACTGCATCGCCCTAAACCCTGAAACACCACCCCCTGCACGACCCCCTACACTGCCCGAACACCACTGCTCTGCCCAAAACCCAGAAACACCAGCCCCAGCACGACCCCCTACACTGCCCAAACACCAGTAAACCGCCCTAAACCCTGAAACACCAGCCCCAGCATGACCCCCTACAATGGCTGAACACTACTGCCCTAAACCCTGAAATACCACCCCCTGCAACACCCCCTACACGGCCCGAACTCCACTGCATGCCCTAAACCCTGAAACACCACCCACTGCATGACCCCCTACACTGCCCGAACACCATTGCTCTACACAAAAACCCTGTGACACCAGCCCCAGAACGACCCCCTACACTGCCCGAACACCACTACACCACACTAAACCCTGAAACACCAGCCCTAGCTTGACACCCTACAATGCCCAAACACCACAGCACTGCCCTAAACCCTGAAACACCATTCAGCATGACCCCCTACACTGCCCGAACACCACTGCACTGCCCTAAACCCTGAAACACCAGCCCCAGCATGACCCCCTGCACTGCCCAAACACCACTGCATTGCCTTAAACCCTGAAACACCAGCCCCAGCACGACCCCTACACTGCCCGAACACCACTTCTCTGCCCTAAACCGTGAAACACCAGCCCCTGCATGACCCCATACATTGCCCGAACACCACTGTACTGCCCTAAACCCTGAAACACCACTCTCAGCAAGATCCCCTACACTGCCCAAACACCACTGACGTAAATCCTGAAACACCACCCCAGTACGACCCCCTATTCTGCCCGAACACCACTGCACTACTCTAAACCCTGAAACACCACCCCTTGCACGACTCCCTACACTGCCCGAACACCACTGCACTGCCCTAAACCCTGAAACTCCACCACCAGCATGACCCGCTATACTGCTCGAACACCACTGCACAGCCCTAAACCCTGAAACACCACCTCCAGCAAGACCCCCTACACTGCCAGAACACCACTGCCCTAAACCCTGAAACAAAACCCCCAGCAAGGCCCCCTACACTGTCCGAACACCACTGGCCAAACCCTGAAACACCAACCCCCGCATGACCCCCTACACTGCCCGAACACCACTGCACGGCCCTAAATACTGAAACACCAGCCCCAGCATGACCCCCTGCACTGCCCGAACACCACTGCATTGCCCTAAACCCTGAAACACCAGCCCCAGCACGACCCCTACACTGCCCAAACAACACTTCTCTGTCCTAAACCGTGAAACACCAGCCCCAGCACGACCCCATACACTGCCCGAACACCACTGCACTGCCCTAAACCCTGAAACACCAGCCCCAGCATGACACCCCACAATGCCCAAACACCACTGCACTGCCCTAATCCCTGAAACACCAGCCAGCATGACCTCCTACACTGCCTGAACACCACTGCACTGCCCTAAACCCTGAAACACCAGCCCCAGCATGACACCCTACAATGCCCGA
The DNA here is from genome assembly GCF_964204655.1 of Triturus cristatus. Classification (NCBI taxonomy): domain Eukaryota; kingdom Metazoa; phylum Chordata; class Amphibia; order Caudata; family Salamandridae; genus Triturus; species Triturus cristatus. Next base: position 566,865,679 of record NC_140579.1, on the reverse strand, counting down.
ACACCACTGCCCTAAACCCTGAAACACCACCCCCTGCAAGACCCTCTACACTGCCCGATCTCCACTGCATCCCCTAAACCCTGAAACACCACCTCTTGCACGACACCCTACACTGCCCGAACACCACTGCTCTGCCCAAAACCCTCAAACATGAGCCACAGCATGACCCCCTACAATGCCCGAACACCACTGCACTGCCCTAAACCCTGAAACACCAACAAGCATGACCCCTACACTGCCCAAACACCACTGCACTACCCTAAACCCTGAAACACTAGCCCCAGCATGACCCCGTACACTGCCGGAACACCACTGCACTGCCCTAAACCCTGAAACACCAGCCCCAGCACGACCCCCTACACTGCCTGAACACCACTGCACTGCCCTAAACCCTGAAACACCAGCCAGCACGACCCCCTACACTGCCTGAACACCACTGCACTGCCCTAAACCCTGAAACACCAGCCCCAGCATGACCCCCTGCACTGCCCGAACACCACTGCACTGCCCTAAACCCTGAAACACCAGCCCCAGCAAAACCCCCTACACTGCCTGAACACCACTGCACTACCCTAAACCCTGAAACACCAGCCCCAGCACAACCCCCTACACTGCCTGAACACCACTGCACTACCCTAAACCCTGAAACACCAGCCCCAGCACGACCCCTACACTGCCCGAACACCTCTGCACTACCCTAAACCCTGAAACACCAGCCCCAGCATGACACCCCACAATGCCCAAACACCACTGCACTGCCCTAATCCCTGAAACACCAGACAGCACGACCCCCTACACTGCCCGAACACCACTGCACTGCCCTAAACCCTGAAACACCAGCCCCAGCATTACCCCCTACACTGCCTGAACACCACTGCACTGCCCTAAACCCTGAAACACCAGCCCCAGCATGACACCCTACAATGCCCGAACACCATTGCACTGCCCTAAACCCTGAAACAACAGCCAGCATGACCCCCTACACTGCCCGAACACCACTGCACTGCCCTAAACCCTGAAAGAACAGCCCCAGCATGACCCCCTACAGTGCCCAAACACTGCCGTAAACCCTGAAACACCAGCCCCAGCATGACCCCTACACTGCACAAACACCACTGCACTGTCCTAAACCCTGAAACACCAGCCCCAGCATGACCCCCTACATTACCCGAACACCACTGCCTTAAACCCTGAAACACCACCCTCAGCAAGACCCCCTACACTGCCCAATCACCACTGCCTTAAACCCTGAAACACTACCCCCTGCACAACCCCCTACTATGCCCGAACACCACTGCACCGCCCTAAACCCTGAAACACCACTCCTACACTGCCCAAACACCACTGCACTGCCCTTAACCCTGAAACACTACCCCCGGCACGACCTCCTACACTGCCCGAACACCACTGCACTGCCCTAAACCCTGAAACACCACCCCCAACATGACCACCTACCCTGCCCGAACAACACTGCATCGCCCTAAACCCTGAAACACCACCCCCTGCACGACCCCCTACACTGCCCGAACACCACTGCTCTGCCCAAAACCCAGAAACACCAGCCCCAGCACGACCCCCTACACTGCCCAAACACCAGTAAACCGCCCTAAACCCTGAAACACCAGCCCCAGCATGACCCCCTACAATGGCTGAACACTACTGCCCTAAACCCTGAAATACCACCCCCTGCAACACCCCCTACACGGCCCGAACTCCACTGCATGCCCTAAACCCTGAAACACCACCCACTGCATTACCCCCTACACTGCCCGAACACCATTGCTCTACACAAAAACCCTGTGACACCAGCCCCAGAACGACCCCCTACACTGCCCGAACACCACTACACCACCCTAACCCCTGAAACACCAGCCCTAGCTTGACACCCTACAATGCCCAAACACCACAGCACTGCCCTAAACCCTGAAACACCATTCAGCATGACCCCCTACACTGCCCGAACACCACTGCACTGCCCTAAACCCTGAAACACCAGCCCCAGCATGACCCCCTGCACTGCCCAAACACCACTGCATTGCCTTAAACCCTGAAACACCAGCCCCAGCACGACCCCTACACTGCCCGAACACCACTTCTCTGCCCTAAACCGTGAAACACCAGCCCCAGCATGACCCCATACACTGCCCGAACACCACTGTACTGCCCTAAACCCTGAAACACCACTCTCAGCAAGATCCCCTACACTGCCCAAACACCACTGACGTAAATCCTGAAACACCACCCCAGTACGACCCCCTATTCTGCCCGAACACCACTGCACTGCTCTAAACCCTGAAACACCACCCCTTGCACGACTCCCTACACTGCCCGAACACCACTGCACTGCCCTAAACCCTGAAACTCCACCACCAGCATGACCCGCTATACTGCTCGAACACCACTGCACAGCCCTAAACCCTGAAACACCACCTCCAGCAAGACCCCCTACACTGCCAGAACACCACTGCCCTAAACCCTGAAACAAAACCCCCAGCAAGGCCCCCTACACTGTCCGAATACCACTGGCCAAACCCTGAAACACCAACCCCCGCATGACCCCCTACACTGCCCGAACACCACTGCACTGCCCTAAATACTGAAACACAGCCCCAGCATGACCCCCTGCACTGCCTGAACACCACTGCATTGCCCTAAACCCTGAAACACCAGCCCCAGCACGACCCCTACACTGCCCAAACAACACTTCTCTGTCCTAAACCGTGAAACACCAGCCCCAGCACGACCCCATACACTGCCCGAACACCACTGCACTGCCCTAAACCCTGAAACACCAGCCCCAGCATGACACCCCACAATGCCCAAACACCACTGCACTGCCCTAATCCCTGAAACACCAGCCAGCATGACCTCCTACACTGCCTGAACACCACTGCACTGCCCTAAACCCTGAAACACCAGCCCCAGCATGACACCCTACAATGCCCGAACACCACTGCCCTAAACCCTGAAACACCACCCCCTGCAAGACCCTCTACACTGCCCAATCTCCACTGCATCCCCTAAACCCTGAAACACCACCTCTTGCACGACACCCTACACTGCCCGAACACCACTGCTCTGCCCAAAACCCTCAAACACGAGCCACAGCATGACCCCCTACAATGCCCGAACACCACTGCACTGCCCTAAACCCTGAAACACCAACAAGCATGACACCTACACTGCCCAAACACCACTGCACTACCCTAAACCCTGAAACACTAGCCCCAGCATGACCCCGTACACTGCCGGAACACCACTGCACTGCCCTAAACCCTGAAACACCAGCCCCAGCACGACCCCCTACACTGCCTGAACACCACTGCACTGCCCTAAACCCTGAAACACCAGCCCCAGCATGACACCCTACAATGTCCGAACACCATTGCACTGCCCTAAACCCTGAAACAACAGCCAGCACGACCCCCTACACTGCCTGAACACCACTGCACTGCCCTAAACCCTGAAACACAAACCCCAGCATGACACCCTACAATGCCCGAACACCATTGCACTGCCCTAAACCCTGAAACAACAGCCAGCATGTCCCCCTACACTGCCCGAACACAACTGCACTGCCCTAAACCCTGAAAGAACAGCCCCAGCATGACACCCTACAGTGCACAAACACCACTGCACTGTCCTAAACCCTGAAACACCAGCCCCAGCACGGCCCCCTACATTACCCGAACACCACTGCCTTAAACCCTGAAACACCACCCTCAGCAAGACCCCCTACACTGCCCAATCACCACTGCCCTAAACCCTGAAACACCACCCCCTGCACAACCCCCTACTCTGCCCGAACACCACTGCACTGCCCTAAACCCTGAAACACCACTCCTACACTGCCCAAACACCACTGCACTGCCCTTAACCCTGAAACACTACCCCCGGCACGACCTCCTACACTGTCCGAACACCACTGCACTGCCCTAAACCCTGAAACACCACCCCCAGCATGACCACCTACCCTGCCCGAACAACACTGCATCACCCTAAACCCTGAAACACCACCCCCTGCACGACCCCCTACACTGCCCGAACACTACTGCTCTGCCCAAAACCCGGAAACACCAGCCCCAGCACGACCCCCTACACTGCCCAAACACCAGTAAACCGCCCTAAACCCTGAAACACCAGCCCCAGCATGACCCCCTTCAATGGCTGAACACTACTGCCCTAAACCCTGAAATACCACCCCCTGCAAGACCCCCTACACGGCCCGAACTCCACTGCATGCCCTAAACCCTGAAACACCACCCACTGCATGACCCCCTACAGTGCCCGAACACCATTGCTCTACACAAAAACCCTGTGACACCAGCCCCAGAACGACCCCCTACACTGCCCGAACACCACTACACCACACTAAACCCTGAAACACCAGCCCTAGCTTGCCACCCTACAATGCCCAAACACCACTGCACTGCCCTAAACCCTGAAACACCATTCAGCATGACCCCCTACACTGCCCGAACACCACTGCACTGCCCTAAACCCTGAAACACCAGCCCCAGCATGACCCCCTGCACTGCCCGAACACCACTGCATTGCCTTAAACCCTGAAACACCAGCCCCAGCACGACACCTACACTGCCCGAACACCACTTCTCTGTCCTAAACCATGAAACACCAGCCCCAGCATCCCATACACTGCCTGAACCCCACTGTACTGCCTTAAACCCTGAAAAACCAGCCCCAGCAAGACCCCCTACACTGTCCAAACACCACTGACGTAAACCCTGAAACACCATTCCAGCACGACCCCCTATTCTGCCCGAACACCACTGCACGGCTCTAAACCCTGAAACACCACCCCTTGCACGACTCCCTACACTGCCCGAACACCACTGCACTGCCATAAACCCTGAAACACCACCCACAGCACGACCACCTACACTGCCCGAACACCACCGCTCTGCCCTAAACCCTGAAACTCCACCACCAGCATGACCCGCTATACTGCTCGAACACCACTGCACAGCCCTAAACCCTGAAACACCACCTCCAGCAAGACCCCCTACACTGCCAGAACACCACTGCCCTAAACCCTGAAACAAAACCCCCAGCAAGGCCCCCTACACTGTTCGAATACCACTGGCCAAACCCTGAAACACCAACCCCCGCATGACCCCCTACACTGCCCGAACACCACTGCACTGCCCTAATCCCTGAAACACCACCCCCAGCACGAACCCCTATACTGCTAGAACACCACTGCACTGCCCTAAACCCTGAAACACCATCCCCAGCAAAACCCCCTACACTGCCAGAACACCACTGCCCTAAACCCTGAAACTCCACCCCCTGCAAGACCCTCTACACTGCCCGATCTCCACTGCATGCCCTAAACCCTGAAACACCACCTCCTGCACGACACCCTACACTGCCCGAACACCACTGCTCTGCCCAAAACCCTGAAACAACAGCCACAGCATGACCCCCTACAATGCCCGAACACCACTGCACTGCCCTGAACCCTGAAACACCAACAAGCATGACACCCTACACTGCCCAAACACCACAGCACTACCCTATACCCTGAAACACCAGCCCCAGCATGACCCCCTACACTGCCAGAACACCACTGCATTGCCCTAAACCCTGAAACACCAACTCCAGCACAACAACCTACACTCCCCGAACACCACTGCACTGTCCTAAACCCTGAAACACCAGCCCCAGCATGACACCCTACAATGCCTGAACACCATTGCACTGCCCTAAACCCTGAAACACCAGCCAGCATGACCCCCTACACTGCCCGAACACCACTGCACTGCCCTAAACCCTGAAAGAACAGCCCCAGCATGACCCCCTACAGTGCCCAAACACCACTGCACTGCCGTAAACCCTGAAACACCCGCCCCAGAATGACCCCTACACTGCACGAACACCACTGCACTGTCCTAAACCCTGAAACACCAGCCCCAGCATGACCCCCTACATTACCCGAAAACCACTGCCTTAAACCCTGAAACACCACCCTCAGCAAGACCCCCTACACTGCCCAATCACCACTGCCCTAAACCCTGAAACACCACCCCAGCACAACCCCCTACTCTGCCCGAACACCACTGCACTGCCCTAAACCCTGAAACACCACTTCTACACTGCCCGAACACCACTGCACTGCCCTAAACCCTGAAACACCACCCCCAGCATGACCCCCTACCCTGCCCGAACAACACTGCATCGCCCTAAACCCTGAAACACCACCCCCTGCGCGACCCCCTACACTGCCCGAACACCACTGCTCTGCCCAAAACCCTGAAACACCAGCCCCAGCACGACCCCCTACACTGCCCAAACACCAGTAAACCACCCTAAACCCTGAAACACCAGCCCCAGCATGACCCCCTACAATGGCTGAACACTACTGCCCTAAACCCTGAAATACCACCCCCTGCAAGACCCCCTACACGGCCCGAACTCCACTGCATGCCCTAAACCCTGAAACACTACCCACTGCATGACCCCCTACACTGCCCGAACACCACTGCTGTACACAAAACCCTGTGACACCAGCCCCAGAATGACCCCCTACACTACCCGAACACCACTACACCACGCTAAACCCTGAAACACCAGCTTGACACCCTACAATGCCCAAACACCACTGCACTGCCCTAAACCCTGAAACACCAGTCAGCATGACCCCCTACACTGCCCGAACACCACTGCACTGCCCTAAACCCTGAAACACCAGCCCCAGCATGACCCCCTGCACTGCCCGAACACCACTGCATTGCCTTAAACCCTAAAACACCAGCCCCAGCACGACCCCTACACTGCCCGAACACCACTTCTCTGTCCTAAACCGTGAAACACCAGCACCAGCACAACCCCATACACTGCCCGAACACCACTGCACTGCCCTAAACCCTGAAACACCACTCTCAGCAAGACCCCCTACACTGCCCAAACACCACTGATGTAAACCCTGAAACACCACCCCAGCACAACCCCCTATTCTGCCCGAACACCACTGCACTGCTCTAAACCCTGAAACACCACCCCTTGCACGACCCCCTACACTGCCCGAAAGCCACTGCACTGCCATAAACCCTGAAACACCACCCCCAGCACGACCACCTACACTGCCCAAACACAACCGCTCTGCCCTAAACCCTGAAACTCTACCACCAGCATGACCTGCTATACTGCTCGAACACCACTGCACAACCCTAAACCCTGAAACACCACCTCCAGCAAGACCCCCTACACTGCCAGAACACCACTGCCCTAAACCCGGAAACAAAACCCCCAGCAAGGCCCCCTACACTGTCCGAATACCACTGGCCAAACCCTGAAACACCAACCCCCGCCTGACCCCCTACACTGCCCGAACACCACTGCACTGCCCTAAACCCTGAAACACCACCCCCAGCACGACCCCCTATACTGCTAGAACACCACTGCACTACCCTAAACCCTGAAACACTAGCCCCAGCAGGACCCCGTACACTGCCGGAACACCACTGCACTGCCCTAAACCCTGAAACACCAGCCCCAGCACGACCCCCTACACTGCCTGAACACCACTGCACTGCCCTAAATCCTGAAACACCAGCCCCAGCATGACACCCTACAATGCCCGAACACCATTGCACTGCCCTAAACCCTGAAACAACAGCCAGCACGACCCCCTACACTGCCTGAACACCACTGCACTGCCCTAAACCCTGAAACACAAACCCCAGCATGACACCCTACAATGCCCGAACACCATTGCACTGCCCTAAACCCTGAAACAACAGCCAGCATGTCCCCCTACACTGCCCGAACACAACTGCACTGCCCTAAACCCTGAAAGAACAGCCCCAGCATGACACCCTACAGTGCACAAACACCACTGCACTGTCCTAAACCCTGAAACACCAGCCCCAGCACGGCCCCCTACATTACCCGAACACCACTGCCTTAAACCCTGAAACACCACCCTCAGCAAGACCCCCTACACTGCCCAATCACCACTGCCCTAAACCCTGAAACACCACCCCCTGCACAACCCCCTACTCTGCCCGAACACCACTGCACTGCCCTAAACCCTGAAACACCACTCCTACACTGCCCAAACACCACTGCACTGCCCTTAACCCTGAAACACTACCCCCGGCACGACCTCCTACACTGTCCGAACACCACTGCACTGCCCTAAACCCTGAAACACCACCCCCAGCATGACCACCTACCCTGCCCGAACAACACTGCATCACCCTAAACCCTGAAACACCACCCCCTGCACGACCCCCTACACTGCCCGAACACTACTGCTCTGCCCAAAACCCGGAAACACCAGCCCCAGCACGACCCCCTACACTGCCCAAACACCAGTAAACCGCCCTAAACCCTGAAACACCAGCCCCAGCATGACCCCCTACAATGGCTGAACACTACTGCCCTAAACCCTGAAATACCACCCCCTGCAAGACCCCCTACACGGCCCGAACTCCACTGCATGCCCTAAACCCTGAAACACCACCCACTGCATGACCCCCTACAGTGCCCGAACACCATTGCTCTACACAAAAACCCTGTGACACCAGCCCCAGAACGACCCCCTACACTGCCCGAACACCACTACACCACACTAAACCCTGAAACACCAGCCCTAGCTTGCCACCCTACAATGCCCAAACACCACTGCACTGCCCTAAACCCTGAAACACCATTCAGCATGACCCCCTACACTGCCCGAACACCACTGCACTGCCCTAAACCCTGAAACACCAGCCCCAGCATGACCCCCTGCACTGCCCGAACACCACTGCATTGCCTTAAACCCTGAAACACCAGCCCCAGCACGACACCTACACTGCCCGAACACCACTTCTCTGTCCTAAACCATGAAACACCAGCCCCAGCATGACCCCATACACTGCCTGAACACCACTGTACTGCCTTAAACCCTGAAAAACCAGCCCCAGCAAGACCCCCTACACTGTCCAAACACCACTGACGTAAACCCTGAAACACCACCCCAGCACGACCCCCTATTCTGCCCGAACACCACTGCACGGCTCTAAACCCTGAAACACCACCCCTTGCACGACTCCCTACACTGCCCGAACACCACTGCACTGCCATAAACCCTGAAACACCACCCACAGCACGACCACCTACACTGCCCGAACACCACCGCTCTGCCCTAAACCCTGAAACTCCACCACCAGCATGACCCGCTATACTGCTCGAACACCACTGCACAGCCCTAAACCCTGAAACACCACCTCCAGCAAGACCCCCTACACTGCCAGAACACCACTGCCCTAAACCCTGAAACAAAACCCCCAGCAAGGCCCCCTACACTGTTCGAATACCACTGGCCAAACCCTGAAACACCAACCCCCGCATGACCCCCTACACTGCCCGAACACCACTGCACTGCCCTAATCCCTGAAACACCACCCCCAGCACGAACCCCTATACTGCTAGAACACCACTGCACTGCCCTAAACCCTGAAACACCATCCCCAGCAAAACCCCCTACACTGCCAGAACACCACTGCCCTAAACCCTGAAACTCCACCCCCTGCAAGACCCTCTACACTGCCCGATCTCCACTGCATGCCCTAAACCCTGAAACACCACCTCCTGCACGACACCCTACACTGCCCGAACACCACTGCTCTGCCCAAAACCCTGAAACAACAGCCACAGCATGACCCCCTACAATGCCCGAACACCACTGCACTGCCCTGAACCCTGAAACACCAACAAGCATGACACCCTACACTGCCCAAACACCACAGCACTACCCTATACCCTGAAACACCAGCCCCAGCATAACCCCCTACACTGCCAGAACACCACTGCATTGCCCTAAACCCTGAAACACCAACACCAGCACAACAACCTACACTCCCCGAACACCACTGCACTGTCCTAAACCCTGAAACACCAGCCCCAGCATGACACCCTACAATGCCTGAACACCATTGCACTGACTAAACCCTGAAACACCAGCCAGCATGACCCCCTACACTGCCCGAACACCACTGCACTGCCCTAAACCCTGAAAGAACAGCCCCAGCATGACCCCCTACAGTGCCCAAACACCACTGCACTGCCGTAAACCCTGAAACACCCGCCCCAGAATGACCCCTACACTGCACGAACACCACTGCACTGTCCTAAACCCTGAAACACCAGCCCCAGCATGACCCCCTACATTACCCGAAAACCACTGCCTTAAACCCTGAAACACCACCCTCAGCAAGACCCCCTACACTGCCCAATCACCACTGCCCTAAACCCTGAAACACCACCCCAGCACAACCCCCTACTCTGCCCGAACACCACTGCACTGCCCTAAACCCTGAAACACCACTTCTACACTGCCCGAACACCACTGCACTGCCCTAAACCCTGAAACACCACCCCCAGCATGACCCCCTACCCTGCCCGAACAACACTGCATCGCCCTAAACCCTGAAACACCACCCCCTGCGCGACCCCCTACACTGCCCGAACACCACTGCTCTGCCCAAAACCCTGAAACACCAGCCCCAGCACGACCCCCTACACTGCCCAAACACCAGTAAACCACCCTAAACCCTGAAACACCAGCCCCAGCATGACCCCCTACAATGGCTGAACACTACTGCCCTAAACCCTGAAATACCACCCCCTGCAAGACCCCCTACACGGCCCGAACTCCACTGCATGCCCTAAACCCTGAAACACTACCCACTGCATGACCCCCTACACTGCCCGAACACCACTGCTGTACACAAAACCCTGTGACACCAGCCCCAGAATGACCCCCTACACTACCCGAACACCACTACACCACGCTAAACCCTGAAACACCAGCTTGACACCCTACAATGCCCAAACACCACTGCACTGCCCTAAACCCTGAAACACCAGTCAGCATGACCCCCTACACTGCCCGAACACCACTGCACTGCCCTAAACCCTGAAACACCAGCCCCAGCATGACCCCCTGCACTGCCCGAACACCACTGCATTGCCTTAAACCCTGAAACACCAGCCCCAGCACGACCCATACACTGCCTGAACACCACTTCTCTGTCCTAAACCGTGAAACACCAGCACCAGCACAACCCCATACACTGCCCGAACACCACTGCACTGCCCTAAACCCTGAAACACCACTCTCAGCAAGACCCCCTACACTGCCCAAACACCACTGATGTAAACCCTGAAACACCACCCCAGCACAACCCCCTATTCTGCCCGAACACCACTGCACTGCTCTAAACCCTGAAACACCACCCCTTGCACGACCCCCTACACTGCCCGAAAGCCACTGCACTGCCATAAACCCTGAAACACCACCCCCAGCACGACCACCTACACTGCCCAAACACAACCGCTCTGCCCTAAACCCTGAAACTCTACCACCAGCATGACCTGCTATACTGCTCGAACACCACTGCACAACCCTAAACCCTGAAACACCACCTCCAGCAAGACCCCCTACACTGCCAGAACACCACTGCCCTAAACCCGGAAACAAAACCCCCAGCAAGGCCCCCTACACTGTCCGAATACCACTGGCCAAACCCTGAAACACCAACCCCCGCCTGACCCCCTACACTGCCCGAACACCACTGCACTGCCCTAAACCCTGAAACACCACCCCCAGCACGACCCCCTATACTGCTAGAACACCACTGCACTGCCCTAAACCCTGAAACACCACCCCCAGCAAAACCCCCTACACTGCCCAAACACCACTGCCCTAAACCCCGAAACACCACCCCCTGCAAGACCCTCTACACTGCCCGATCTCCACTGCATGCCCTAAACCCTGAAACACCACCTCCTGCACGACACCCTACACTGCCCGAACACCACTGCTCTGCCCAAAACCCTGAAACACCAGCCACAGCATGACCCCCTACAATGACCGAACACCACTGCACTGCCCTAAACCCTGAAACACCAACAAGCATGACACCCTACACTGCCCAAACACCACTGCACTACCCTATAGCCTGAAACACCAGCCAGCACGACCCCCTACACTGCCTGAACACCACTGCACTGCCCTAAACCCTGAAACACCAGCCCCAGCATGACACCCTACAATGCCCAAACACCACAGCACTGCCCTAAACCCTGAAACACCAGCCCCAGCCCGACCCCCTACAGTACCCGAACACCACTGCCCTAAAACCTGAAACACCACACTCAGCAAGACCCCCTACACTGCCCAATCACCACTGCCCTAAACCCTGAAACACCACCCCCAGCACAACCCCCTACTCTGCCCGAACACCACTGCACTGCCCTAAACCCTGAAACACCACCCCTACACTGCCCGAACACCAGCCCAGCTTGACACGCCACAATGCCCGAACACCACTGCACTGCCCTAAACCCTGAAACACCAATCAGCATGACCCGCTACACTGCCCGAACACCACTGCACTGCCCTAAACCCTGAAACACCAGCCACAGCATGACCCCCTACACTGCCCGAACAGCACTGCATTGTCTTAAACCCTGAAACACCAGCCCCAGCACGACCCCTACACTGCCCGAACACCACTGCACTGCCGTAAACCCTGAAACACCACACTCAGCAAGACTCCCTATACTGCCAAAACACCACTGATGTAAACCCTGAAACCCCACCCCCTGCACGACCCCCTACACTGCCTGAACACCACTGCACTGCCCTAAACCCTGAAACACCACCCCCAGCACGACCACCTACACTGCCCGTACACCACCGCTCTGCCCTAAACCCTGAAACTCCACCCCCAGCATGACCCACAATTATGCTTGACACCACTGCACAGCCCTAAACCCTGAAACACCACCTCCAGGAAGACCCCCTACACTGCCAGAACACCACTGCCCTAAACCCTGAAACAAAACCCCCAGCAACACCCTCTGCACTGCCCGAACAGCACTGCTCTGCCCGATACCCTGAAACACCAGCCCCAGAATGACCCCCTACACTGCCCGAACACCACTGCACTGCCCTAAACCCTGAAACACCACACCCAGCACGACACATTACACTGCCTGAACACCACTGCACTGTTCTAAACCCTGAAACACCAGCCCCTGCTAGACCCCCTACACTACCCGAACACCACTGCACCACTGCCCTAAACCCTGAAACACCACCCCAGCAAGACACCCTACTCTGCCCTAACACCACTTCTCTAAACCCTGAAACACCACCCCCTGCAAGACCCCCTACACTGCCCGAACACCACTGCACTGCCCTAAACCCTGAAACACCAACAAGCATGACCCCCTACACTGCCCAAACACCACTGCACTACCCTAAACCCTGAAACACTAGCCCCAGCATGACCCCGTACACTGCCCGAACACCACTGCACTGCCCTAAACCCTGAAACACCAGCCCCAGCACGACCCCCTACACTGCCTGAACACCACTGCACTGCCCTAAACCCTGAAACACCAGCCCCAGCATGACACCCTACAATGCCCGAACACCATTGCACTGCCCTAAACCCTGAAACAACAGCCAGCACGACCCCCTACACTGCCTGAACACCACTGCACTGCCCTAAACCCTGAAACACCAGCCCCAGCATGACACCCTACAATGCCCGAACACCATTGCACTGCCCTAAACCCTGAAACAACAGCCAGCATGTCCCCCTACACTGCCCGAACACCACTGCACTGCCCTAAACCCTGAAAGAACAGCCCCAGCATGACCCCCTACAGTGCCCAAACACCACTGCACTGCCATAAACCCTGAAACACCAGCCCCAGCATGACCCCTACACTGCACAAACACCACTGCACTGTCCTAAACCCTGAAACACCAGCCCCAGCACGACCCCCTACATTACCCGAACACCACTGCCTTAAACCCTGAAACACCACCCTCAGCAAGACCCCCTACACTGCCCAATCACCACTGCCCTAAACCCTGAAACACCACCCCCTGCACAACCCCCTACTCTGCCCAAACACCACTGCACTGCCCTAAACCCTGAAACACCACTCCTACACTGCCCAAACACCACTGCACTGCCCTTAACCATGAAACACTACCCCCGGCACGACCTCCTACACTGCCGGAACACCACTGCACTGCCCTAAACCCTGAAACACCACCCCCAGCATGACCACCTACCCTGCCCGAACAACACTGCATCACCCTAAACCCTGAAACACCAACCCCTGCACGACCCCCTACACTGCCCGAACACTACTGCTCTGCCCAAAACCCGGAAACACCAGCCCCAGCACGACCCCCTACACTGCCCAAACACCAGTAAACCGCCCTAAACCCTGAAACACCAGCCCCAGCATGACCCCCTACAATGGCTGAACACTACTGCCCTAAACCCTGAAATACCACCCCCTGCAAGACCCCCTACACGGCCCGAACTCCACTGCATGCCCTAAACCCTGAAACACCACCCACTGCATGACCCCCTACACTGCCCGAACAGCATTGCTCTACACAAAAACCCTGTGACACCAGCCCCAGAACGACCCCCTACACTGCCCGAACACCACTACACCACACTAAACCCTGAAACACCAGCCCTAGCTTGACACCCTACAATGCCCAAACACCACTGCACTGCCCTAAATCCTGAAACACCATTTAGCATGACCCCCTACACTGCCCGAACACCACTGCACTGCCCTAAACCCTGAAAAGCCAGCCCCAGCATGACCCCCTGCACTGCCCGAACACCACTGCATTGCCTTAAACCCTGAAACACCAGCCCCAGCACGACCCCTACACTGCCCGAACACCACTTCTCTGTCCTAAACCGTGAAACACCAGCCCCAGCATGACCCCATACACTGCCCGAACACCACTGTACTGCCCTAAACCCTGAAACACCACTCTCAGCAAGACCCCCTACACTGCCCAAACACCGCTGACGTAAACCCTGAAACACCACCCCAGCACGACCCCCTATTCTGCCCGAACACCACTGCACTGCTCTAAACCCTAAAACACCACCCCTTGCACGACTCCCTACACTGCCCGAACACCACTGCACTGCCATAAACCCTGAAACACCACCCACAGCACGACCACCTACACTGCCCGAACACCACCGCTCTGCCCTAAACCCTGAAACTCCACCACCAGCATGACCCGCTATACTGCTCGAACACCACTGCACAGCCCTAAACCCTGAAACACCACCTCCAGCAAGACCCCCTACACTGCCAGAACACCACTGCCCTAAACCCTGAAACAAAACCCCCAGCAAGGCCCCCTACACTGTCCGAATACCACTGGCCAAACCCTGAAACACCAACCCAAGCATGACCCCCTACACTGCCCGAACACCACTGCACTGCCCTAAACCCTGAAACACCACCCCCAGCACGAACCCCTATACTGCTAGAACACCACTGCACTGCCCTAAACCCTGAAACACCATCCCCAGCAAAACCCCCTACACTGCCAGAACACCACTGCCCTAAACCCTGAAACTCCACCCCCTGCAAGACCCTCTACACTGCCCGATCTCCACTGCATGCCCTAAACCCTGAAACACCACCTCCTGCACGACACCCTACACTGCCCGAACACCACTGCTCTGCCCAAAACCCTGAAACAACAGCCAGCATGTCCCCCTACACTGCCCGAACACCACTGCACTGCCCTAAACCCTGAAAGAACAGCCCCAGCATGACCCCCTACAGTGCCCAAACACCACTGCACTGCCGTAAACCCTGAAACACCAGCCCCAGCATGACCCCTACACTGCACAAACACCACTGCACTGTCCTAAACCCTGAAACACCAGCCCCAGCACGACCCCCTACATTACCCGAACACCACTGCCTTAAACCCTGAAACACCACCCTCAGCAAGACCCCCTACACTGCCCAATCACCACTGCCCTAAACCCTGAAACACCACCCCCTGCACAACCCCCTACTCTGCCCGAACACCACTGCACTGCCCTAAACCCTGAAACACCACTCCTACACTGCCCAAACACCACTGCACTGCCCTTAACCATGAAACACTACCCCCGGCACAACCTCCTACACTGCCGGAACACCACTGCACTGCCCTAAACCCTGAAACACCACCCCCAGCATGACCACCTACCCTGCCCGAACAACACTGCATCACCCTAAACCCTGAAACACCACCCCCTGCACGACCCCCTACACTGCCTGAACACTACTGCTCTGCCCAAAACCCGGAAACACCAGCCCCAGCACGACCCCCTACACTGCCCAAACACCAGTAAACCGCCCTAACCCCTGAAACACCAGCCCCAGCATGACCCCCTACAATGGCTGAACACTACTGCCCTAAACCCTGAAATACCACCCCCTGCAAGACCCCCTACACGGCCCGAACTCCACTGCATGCCCTAAACCCTGAAACACCACCCACTGCATGACCCCCGACACTGCCCGAACACCATTGCTCTACACAAAAACCCTGTGACACCAGCCCCAGAACGACCCCCTACACTGCCCGAACACCACTACACCACACTAAACCCTGAAACACCAGCCCTAGCTTGACAACCTACAATGCCCAAACACTACTGCACTGCCCTAAATCCTGAAACACCATTCAGCATGACCCCCTACACTGCCCGAACACCATTGCACTGCCCTAAACCCTGAAACACCAGCCCCAGCATGACCCCCTGCACTGCCTGAACACCACTGCATTGCCTTAAACCCTGAAACACCAGCCCCAGCACGACCCCTACACTGCCCGAACACCACTTCTCTGTCCTAAACCGTGAAACACCAGCCCCAGCATGACCCCATACACTGCCCGAACACCACTGTACTGCCCTAAACCCTGAAACACCACTCTCAGCAAGACCCCCTACACTGCCCAAACACCGCTGACATAAACCCTGAAACACCACCCCAGCACGACCCCCTATTCTGCCCGAACACCACTGCACTGCTCTAAACCCTGAAACACCACCCCTTGCACGACTCCCTACACTGCCCGAACACCACTGCACTACCATAAACCCTGAAACACCACCCACAGCACGACCACCTACACTGCCCGAACACCACCGCTCTGCCCTAAACCCTGAAACTCCACCACCAGCATGACCCGCTATACTGCTTGAACACCACTGCACAGCCCTAAACCCTGAAACACCACCTCCAGCAAGACCCCCTACACTGCCAGAACACCACTGCCCTAAACCCTGAAACAAAACCCCCAGCAAGGCCCCCTACACTGTCCAAATACCACTGGCCAAACCCTGAAACACCAACCCCCGCATGACCCCCTACACTGCCAGAACACCACTGCCCTAAACCCTGAAACTCCACCCCCTGCAAGACCCTCTACACTGCCCGATCTCCACTGCATGCCCTAAACCCTGAAACACCACCTCCTGCACGACACCCTACACTGCCCGAACACCACTGCTCTGCCCAAAACCCTGAAACAACAGCCACAGCATGATCCCCTACAATGCCCGAACACCACTGCACTGCCCTGAACCCTGAAACACCAACAAGCATGACACCCTACACTGCCCAAACACCACTGCACTACCCTATACCCTGAAACACCAGCCCCAGCATGACCCCCTACACTGCCAGAACACCACTGCATTGCCCTAAACCCTGAAACACCAACACCAGCACAACAACCTACACTCCCCGAACACCACTGCACTGTCCTAAACCCTGAAACACCAGCCCCAGCATGACACCCTACAATGCCTGAACACCATTGCACTGCCCTAAACCCTGAAACACCAGCCAGCATGACCCCCTACACTGCCCGAACACCACTGCACTGCCCTAAACCCTGAAACAACAGCCAGCACGACCCCCTACACTGCCTGAACACCACTGCACGTCCCTAAACCCTGAAACACCAGCCCCAGCATGACACCCTACAATGCCCGAACACCATTGCACTGCCCTAAACCCTGAAACAACAGCCAGCATGACCCCCTACACTGCCCGAACACCACTGCACTGCCCTAAACCCTGAAAGAACAGCCCCAGCATGACCCCCTACAGTGCCCAAACACCACTGCACTGCCGTAAACCCTGAAACACCAGCCCCAGCATGACCCCTACACTGCACAAACACCACTGCACTGTCCTAAACCCTGAAACACCAGCCCCAGCATGACCCCCTACATTACCCGAACACCACTGCCTTAAACCCTGAAACACCACCCTCAGCAAGAAACCCCTACACTGCCCAATCACCACTGCCCTAAACCCTGAAACACCACCCCCTGCACAACCCCCTACTATGCCCGAACACCACTGCACTGCCCTAAACCCTGAAACACCACTCCTACACTGCCCAAACACCACTGCACTGCCCTTAACCCTGAAACACTACCCCCGGCACGACCTCCTACACTGCCCGAACACCACTGCACTGCCCTAAACCCTGAAACACCACCCCCAACATGACCACCTACCCTGCCCGAACAACACTGCATCGCCCTAAACCCTGAAACACCACCCCCTGCACGACCCCCTACACTGCCCGAACACCACTGCTCTGCCCAAAACCCGGAAACACCAGCCCCAGCACGACCCCCTACACTGCCCAAACACCAGTAAACCGCCCTAAACCCTGAAACACCAGCCCCAGCATGACCCCCTACAATGGCTGAACACTACTGCCCTAAACCCTGTAATACCACCCCCTGCAACACCCCCTACACGGCCCGAACTCCACTGCATGCCCTAAACCCTGAAACACCACCCACTGCATGACCCCCTACACTGCCCGAACACCATTGCTCTACACAAAAACCCTGTGACACCAGCCCCAGCATGACCCCCTACATTACCCGAACACCACTGCCTTAAACCCTGAAACACCACCCTCAGCAAGAAACCCCTACACTGCCCAATCACCACTGCCCTAAACCCTGAAACACCACCCCCTGCACAACCCCCTACTATGCCCGAACACCACTGCACTGCCCTAAACCCTGAAACACCACTCCTACACTGCCCAAACACCACTGCACTGCCCTTAACCCTGAAACACTACCCCCGGCACGACCTCCTACACTGCCCGAACACCACTGCACTGCCCTAAACCCTGAAACACCACCCCCAACATGACCACCTACCCTGCCCGAACAACACTGCATCGCCCTAAACCCTGAAACACCACCCCCTGCACGACCCCCTACACTGCCCGAACACCACTGCTCTGCCCAAAACCCGGAAACACCAGCCCCAGCACGACCCCCTACACTGCCCAAACACCAGTAAACCGCCCTAAACCCTGAAACACCAGCCCCAGCATGACCCCCTACAATGGCTGAACACTACTGCCCTAAACCCTGAAATACCACCCCCTGCAAAACCCCCTACACGGCCCGAACTCCACTGCATGCCCTAAACCCTGAAACACCACCCACTGCATGACCCCCTACACTGCCCGAACACCACTGCTCTACACAAAAACCCTGTGACACCAGCCCCAGAACGACCCCCTACACTGCCCGAACACCACTGCATTGCCTTAAACCCTGAAACACCAGCCCCAGCACGACCTCTACTCTGCCCGAACACCACTTCTCTGTCCTAAACCCTGAAACACCAGCCCCAGCATGACAGCCTACAATGCCCGAACACCACTGCCCTAAACCCTGAAACACCACCCCCTGCAAGACCCTCTACACTGCCCGATCTCCACTGCATGCCCTAAACCCTGAAACACCACCTCTTGCACGACACCCTACACTGCCCGAACACCACTGCTCTGCCCAAAACACTGAAACACGAGCCACAGCATGACCCCCTACAATACCCGAACACCACTGCACTGCCCTAAACCCTGAAACACCAACAAGCATGACCCCCTACACTGCCCAAACACCACTGCACTACCCTAAACCCTGAAACACTAGCCCCAGCATGACCCCGTACACTGCCGAACACCACTGCACTGCCCTAAACCCTGAAACACCAGCCCCAGCACGACCCAGTACACTGCCTGAACACCACTGCACTGCCCTAAACCCTGAAACACCAGCCCCAGCATGACACCCTACAATGCCCGAACACCATTGCACTGCCCTAAACCCTGAAACAACAGCCAGCATGACCCCCTACACTGCCCGAACACCACTGCACTGCCCTAAACCCTGAAAGAACAGCCCCAGCATGACCCCCTACAGTGCCCAAACACCACTGCACTGCCGTAAACCCTGAAACACCAGCCCCAGCATGACCCCTACACTGCACGAACACCACTGCACTGTCCTAAACCCTGAAACACCAGCCCCAGCACGACCCCCTACATTACCCAAACACCACTGCCTTAAACCCTGAAACACCACCCTCAGCAAGACCCCCTACACTGCCCAATCACCACTGCCCTAAACCCTGAAACACTACCCCCAGCACAACCCCCTACTCTGCCCGAACATCACTGCACTGCCCTAAACCCTGAAACACCACTCCTACACTGCCCGAACACCACTGCACTGCCCTTAACCCTGAAACACTACCCCCAGCACGACCTCCTACACTGCCCGAACACCACTGCACTGCCCTAAACCCTGAAACACCACCCCCAGCAAAACCTCCTACACTGCCCGAACACCACTGCCCTAAACCCTGAAACACCACCCCCTGCAAGACCCTCTACACTGCCCGATCTCCACTGCATGCCCTAAACCCTGAAACACCACCTCCTGCACGACACCCTACACTGCCCGAACACCACTGCTCTGCCCAAAACCCTGAAACACCAGCCACAGCATGACCCCCTACAATGCCCGAACACCACTGCACTGCCCTAAAGCCTGAAACACCAACAAGCATGACACCCTACACTGCCCAAACACCACTGCACTACCCTATACCCTGAAACACCAGCCCCAGCATGACCCCCTACACTGCCAGAACACCACTGCATTGCCCTAAACCCTGAAACACCAACACCAGCACAACCCCCTACACTCCCCGAACACCACTGCACTGTCCTAAACCCTGAAACACCAGCCCCAGCACGACCCCGTACACTGCCCGAACACCACTGCACTGTCCTAAACCCTGAAACACCAGCCCCAGCACAACCCCCTACACTGCCTGAACACCACTGCACTGCCCTAAACCCTGAAACACCAGCCCCAGCATGACACCCTACAATGCCCAAACACCACTGCACTGCCCTAATCCCTGAAACACCAGCCAGCATGACCCCCTACACTGCCTGAACACCACTGCACTGCCCTAAACCCTGAAACACCAGCCCCAGCATGACCCCCTGCACTGCCCGAACACCACTGCATTGCCCTAAACCCTGAAACACCAGCCCCAGCACAACCCCCTACACTGCCTGAACACCACTGCACTACCCTAAACCCTGAAACACCAGCCCCAGCACAACCCCCTACACTGCCTGAACACCACTGCACTACCCTAAACCCTGAAACACCAGCCCCAGCACGACCCCTACACTGCCCGAACACCACTGCGCTGCCCTAATCCCTGAAACACCAGCCAGCACGACCCCCTACACTGCCTGAACACCACTGCACTGCCCTAAAACCTGAAACACCAGCCCAAGCATGACCCCCTGCACTGCCCGAACACCACTGCACTGCCCTAAACCCTGAAACACCAGCCCCAGCAAAACCCCCTACACTGCCTGAACACCACTGCACTACCCTAAACCCTGAAACACCAGCCCCAGCACAACCCCCTACACTGCCTGAACACCACTGCACTACCCTAAACCCTGAAACACCAGCTCCAGCATGACCCCTACACTGCCCGAACACCACTGCACTACCCTAAACCCTGAAACACCAGCCCCAGCATGACACCCCACAATGCCCAAACACCACTGCACTGCCCTAATCCCTGAAAAACCAGACAGTATGACCCCCTACACTGCCCAAACAACACTGCACTACCCTAAACCCTGAAACACTAGCCCCTGCATGACCCCGTACACTGCCCGAACACCACTGCACTGCCCTAATCCCTGAAACACCAGACAGCACGACCCCCTACACTGCCCAAACACCACTGCACTACCCTAAACCCTGAAACACTAGCCCCAGCATGACCCTGTACACTGCCCGAACACCACTGCACTGCCCTAAACCCTGATACACCAGCCCCAGCACGACCCCCTACACTGCCTGAACACCACTGCACGTCCCTAAACCCTGAAACACCAGCCCCA
Source organism: Triturus cristatus (assembly GCF_964204655.1). NCBI lineage: Eukaryota > Metazoa > Chordata > Amphibia > Caudata > Salamandridae > Triturus > Triturus cristatus. Next base: position 566,843,538 of record NC_140579.1, on the reverse strand, counting down.
GCATGACACCCTACAATGCCCGAACACCATTGCACTGCCCTAAAGCCTGAAACACCAACAAGCATGACACCCTACACTGCCCAAACACCACTGCACTACCCTATACCCTGAAACACCAGCCCCAGCATGACCCCCTACACTGCCAGAACACCACCGCATTGCCCTAAACCCTGAAACACCAACACCAGCACAACCCCCTACACTCCCCGAACACCACTGCACTGTCCTAAACCCTGAAACACCAGCCCCAGCACAACCCCCTACACTGCCTGAACACCACTGCACTGCCCTAAACCCTGAAACACCAGCCCCAGCATGACACCCTACAATGCCCAAACACCACTGCACTGCCCTAATCCCTGAAACACCAGCCATCATGACCCCCTACACTGCCTGAACACCACTGCACTGCCCTAAACCCTGAAACACCAGCCCCAGCATGACCCCCTGCACTGCCCGAACACCACTGCATTGCCCTAAACCCTGAAACACCAGCCCCAGCACAACCCCCTACACTGCCTGAACACCACTGCACTACCCTAAACCCTGAAACACCAGCCCCAGCACAACCCCCTACACTGCCTGAACACCACTGCACTACCCTAAACCCTGAAACACCAGCCCCAGCACGACCCCTACACTGCCCGAACACCACTGCACTGCCCTAATCCCTGAAACACCAGCCAGCACGACCCCCTACACTGCCTGAACACCACTGCACTGCCCTAAACCCTGAAACACCAGCCCAAGCATGACCCCCTGCACTGCCCGAACACCACTGCACTGCCCTAAACCCTGAAACACCAGCCCCAGCAAAACCCCCTACACTGCCTGAACACCACTGCACTACCCTAAACCCTGAAACACCAGCCCCAGCACAACCCCCTACACTGCCTGAACACCACTGCACTACCCTAAACCCTGAAACACCAGCTCCAGCATGACCCCTACACTGCCCGAACACCACTGCACTACCCTAAACCCTGAAACACCAGCCCCAGCATGACACCCCACAATGCCCAAACACCACTGCACTGCCCTAATCCCTGAAAAACCAGACAGTACGACCCCCTACACTGCCCAAACAACACTGCACTACCCTAAACCCTGAAACACTAGCCCCAGCATGACCCCGTACACTGCCCGAACACCACTGCACTGCCCTAATACCTGAAACACCAGACAGCACGACCCCCTACACTGCCGAAACACCACTGCACTACCCTAAACCCTGAAACACTAGCCCCAGCATGACCCCGTACACTGCCCGAACACCACTGCACTGCCCTAAACCCTGATACACCAGCCCCAGCACGACCCCCTACACTGCCTGAACACCACTGCACTGCCCTAAACCCTGAAAGAACAGCCCCAGCATGACCCCCTACAGTGCCCAAACACCACTGCACTGCCGTAAACCCTGAAACACCAGCCCCAGCATGACCCCTACACTGCACAAACACCACTGCACTGTCCTAAACCCTGAAACACCAGCCCCAGCATGACCCCCTACATTACCCGAACACCACTGCCTTAAACCCTGAAACACCACCCTCAGCAAGAAACCCCTACACTGCCCAATCACCACTGCCCTAAACCCTGAAACACCACCCCCTGCACAACCCCCTACTATGCCCGATCACCACTGCACTGCCCTAAACCCTGAAACACCACTCCTACACTGCCCAAACACCACTGCACTGCCCTTAACCCTGAAACACTACCCCCGGCACGACCTCCTACACTGCCCGAACACCACTGCACTGCCCTAAACCCTGAAACACCACCCCCAACATGACCACCTACCCTGCCCGAACAACACTGCATCGCCCTAAACCCTGAAACACCACCCCCTGCACGACCCCCTACACTGCCCGAACACCACTGCTCTGCCCAAAACCCGGAAACACCAGCCCCAGCACGACCCCCTACACTGCCCAAACACCAGTAAACCGCCCTAAACCCTGAAACACCAGCCCCAGCATGACCCCCTACAATGGCTGAACACTACTGCCCTAAACCCTGAAATACCACCCCCTGCAAAACCCCCTACACGGCCCGAACTCCACTGCATGCCCTAAACCCTGAAACACCACCCACTGCATGAACCCCTACACTGCCCGAACACCATTGCTCTACACAAAAACCCTGTGACACCAGCCCCAGAACGACCCCCTACACTGCCCGAACACCACTGCATTGCCTTAAACCCTGAAACACCAGCCCCAGCACGACCTCTACACTGCCCGAACACCACTTCTCTGTCCTAAACCCTGAAACACCAGCCCCAGCATGACAGCCTACAATGCCCGAACACCACTGCCCTAAACCCTGAAACACCACCCCCTGCAACACCCTCTACACTGCCCGATCTCCACTGCATGCCCTAAACCCTGAAACACCACCTCTTGCACGACACCCTACACTGCCCGAACACCACTGCTCTGCCCAAAACACTGAAACACGAGCCACAGCATGACCCCCTACAATACCCGAACACCACTGCACTGCCCTAATCCCTGAAACACCAACAAGCATGACCCCCTACACTGCCCAAACACCACTGCACTACCCTAAACCCTGAAACACTAGCCCCAGCATGACCCCGTACACTGCCGAACACCACTGCACTGCCCTAAACCCTGAAACACCAGCCCCAGCACGACCCAGTACACTGCCTGAACACCACTGCACTGCCCTAAACCCTGAAACACCAGCCCCAGCATGACACCCTACAATGCCCGAACACCATTGCACTGCCCTAAACCCTGAAACAACAGCCAGCATGACCCCCTACACTGCCCGAACACCACTGCACTGCCCTAAACCCTGAAAGAACAGCCCCAGCATGACCCCCTACAGTGCCCAAACACCACTGCACTGCCGTAAACCCTGAAATACCAGCCCCAGCATGACCCCTACACTGCACGAACACCACTGCACTGTCCTAAACCCTGAAACACCAGCCCCAGCACGACCCCCTACATTACCCAAACACCACTGCCTTAAACCCTGAAACACCACCCTCAGCAAGACCCCCTACACTGCCCAATCACCACTGCCCTAAACCCTGAAACACTACCCCCAGCACAACCCCCTACTCTGCCGGAACACCACTGCACTGCCCTAAACCCTGAAACACCACTCCTACACTGCCCGAACACCACTGCACTGCCCTTAACCCTGAAACACTACCCCCAGCACGACCTCCTACACTGCCCGAACACCACTGCACTGCCCTAAACCCTGAAACACCACCCCCAGCATGACCCCCTACCCTGCCCGAACAACACTGCATCACCCTAAACCCTGAATCACCACCCCCTGCACGACCCCCTACACTGCCCGAACACCAATGCTCTGCCCAAAACCCTGAAACACCAGCCCCAGCACAACCCCCTACACTGCCCAAACACCAGTAAAACGCCCTAAACCCTGAAACACCAGCCCCAGCATGACCCCCTACAATGGCTGAACACTACTGCCCTACCCCTGAAATACCACCCCCTGCAAGACCCCCTACACGGCCCGAACTCCACTGCATGCCCTAAACCCTGATACACCACCTCCAGCAAGACCCCCTACACTGCCAGAACACCACTGCTCTAAACCCTGAAACAAAACCCCCAGCAAGGCCCCCTACACTGTCCGAATACCACTGGCCAAACCCTGAAACACCAACTCCCGCATGACCCCCTACACTGCCCGAACACCACTGCACTGCCCTAAAACCCTGAAACACGACCCCCAGCACGACCCCCTATACTGCTAGTAAACAAAACTGCACTGCCCTAAACCCTGAAACACCACCCCCAGCAAAACCTCCTACACTGCCCGAACACCACTGCCCTAAACCCTGAAACACCACCCCCTGCAAGACCCTCTACACTGCCCGATCTCCACTGCATGCCCTAAACCCTGAAACACCACCTCCTGCACGACACCCTACACTGCCCGAACACCACTGCTCTGCCCAAAACCCTGAAACACCAGCCACAGCATGACCCCCTACAATGCCCGAACACCACTGCACTGCCCTAAAGCCTGAAACACCAGCCCCAGCACAACTCCCTACACTGCCTGAACACCACTGCACTGCCCTAAACCCTGAAACACCAGCCCCAGCATGACACCCTACAATGCCCAAACACCACTGCACTGCCCTAATCCCTGAAACACCAGCCAGCATGACCCCCTACACTGCCTGAACACCACTGCACTACCCTAAACCCTGAAACACCAGCCCCAGCATGACCCCCTGCACTGCCCGAACACCACTGCATTGCCCTAAACCCTGAAACACCAGCCCCAGCACAACCCCCTACACTGCCTGAACACCACTGCACTAACCTAAACCCTGAAACACCAGCCCCAGCACAACCCCCTACACTGCCTGAACACCACTGCACTACCCTAAACCCTGAAACACCAGCCCCAGCACGACCCCTACACTGCCCGAACACCACTGCACTGCCCTAATCCCTGAAACACCAGCCAGCACGACCCCCTACACTGCCTGAACACCACTGCACTGCCCTAAACCCTGAAACACCAGCCCCAGCATGACCCCCTGCACTGCCCGAACACCACTGCACTGCCCTAAACCCTGAAACACCAGCCCCAGCAAAACCCCCTACACTGCCTGAACACCACTGCACTACCCTAAACCCTGAAACACCAGCCCCAGCACAACCCCCTACACTGCCTGAACACCACTGCACTACCCTAAACCCTGAAACACCAGCCCCAGCACGACCCCTACACTGCCCGAACACCACTGCACTACCCTAAACCCTGAAACACCAGCCCCAGCATGACACCCCACAATGCCCAAACACCACTGCACTGCCCTAATCCCTGAAACACCAGACAGCACGACCCCCTACACTGCCCAAACAACACTGCACTACCCTAAACCCTGAAACACTAGCCCCAGCATGACCCCGTACACTGCCCGAACACCACTGCACTGCCCTAAACCCTGAAACACCAGCCCCAGCATTACCCCCTACACTGCCTGAACACCACTGCACTGCCCTAAACCCTGAAACACCAGCCCCAGCATGACACCCTACAATGCCCGAACACCATTGCACTGCCCTAAACCCTGAACCAACAGCCAGCATGACCCCCTACACTGCCCGAACACCACTGCACTGCCCTAAACCCTGAAAGAACAGCCCCAGCATGACCCCCTACAGTGCCCAAACACCACTGCACTGCCGTAAACCCTGAAACACCAGCCCCAGCATGACCCCTACACTGCACAAACACCACTGCACTGTCCTAAACCCTGAAACACCAGCCCCAGCATGACCCCCTACATTACCCGAACACCACTGCCTTAAACCCTGAAACACCACCCTCAGCAAGACCCCCTACACTGCCCAATCACCACTGCTCTAAACCCTGAAACACCACCCCCTGCACAACCCCCTACTATGCCCGAACACCACTGCACCGCCCTAAACCCTGAAACACCACTCCTACACTGCCCAAACACCACTGCACTGCCCTTAACCCTGAAACACTACCCCCGGCACGACCTCCTACACTGCCTGAACACCACTGCACTGCCCTAAACCCTGAAACACCACCCCCAACATGACCACCTACCCTGCCCGAACAACACTGCATCGCCCTAAACCCTGAAACACCACCCCCTGCACGACCCCCTACACTGCCCGAACACCACTGCTCTGCCCAAAACCCAGAAACACCAGCCCCAGCACGACCCCCTACACTGCCCAAACACCAGTAAACCGCCCTAAACCCTGAAACACCAGCCCCAGCATGACCCCCTACAATGGCTGAACACTACTGCCCTAAACCCTGAAATACCACCCCCTGCAACACCCCCTACACGGCCCGAACTCCACTGCATGCCCTAAACCCTGAAACACCACCCACTGCATGACCCCCTACACTGCCCGAACACCATTGCTCTACACAAAAACCCTGTGACACCAGCCCCAGAACGACCCCCTACACTGCCCGAACACCACTACACCACACTAAACCCTGAAACACCAGCCCTAGCTTGACACCCTACAATGCCCAAACACCACAGCACTGCCCTAAACCCTGAAACACCATTCAGCATGACCCCCTACACTGCCCGAACACCACTGCACTGCCCTAAACCCTGAAACACCAGCCCCAGCATGACCCCCTGCACTGCCCAAACACCACTGCATTGCCTTAAACCCTGAAACACCAGCCCCAGCACGACCCCTACACTGCCCGAACACCACTTCTCTGCCCTAAACCGTGAAACACCAGCCCCTGCATGACCCCATACATTGCCCGAACACCACTGTACTGCCCTAAACCCTGAAACACCACTCTCAGCAAGATCCCCTACACTGCCCAAACACCACTGACGTAAATCCTGAAACACCACCCCAGTACGACCCCCTATTCTGCCCGAACACCACTGCACTACTCTAAACCCTGAAACACCACCCCTTGCACGACTCCCTACACTGCCCGAACACCACTGCACTGCCCTAAACCCTGAAACTCCACCACCAGCATGACCCGCTATACTGCTCGAACACCACTGCACAGCCCTAAACCCTGAAACACCACCTCCAGCAAGACCCCCTACACTGCCAGAACACCACTGCCCTAAACCCTGAAACAAAACCCCCAGCAAGGCCCCCTACACTGTCCGAACACCACTGGCCAAACCCTGAAACACCAACCCCCGCATGACCCCCTACACTGCCCGAACACCACTGCACGGCCCTAAATACTGAAACACCAGCCCCAGCATGACCCCCTGCACTGCCCGAACACCACTGCATTGCCCTAAACCCTGAAACACCAGCCCCAGCACGACCCCTACACTGCCCAAACAACACTTCTCTGTCCTAAACCGTGAAACACCAGCCCCAGCACGACCCCATACACTGCCCGAACACCACTGCACTGCCCTAAACCCTGAAACACCAGCCCCAGCATGACACCCCACAATGCCCAAACACCACTGCACTGCCCTAATCCCTGAAACACCAGCCAGCATGACCTCCTACACTGCCTGAACACCACTGCACTGCCCTAAACCCTGAAACACCAGCCCCAGCATGACACCCTACAATGCCCGAACACCACTGCCCTAAACCCTGAAACACCACCCCCTGCAAGACCCTCTACACTGCCCGATCTCCACTGCATCCCCTAAACCCTGAAACACCACCTCTTGCACGACACCCTACACTGCCCGAACACCACTGCTCTGCCCAAAACCCTCAAACATGAGCCACAGCATGACCCCCTACAATGCCCGAACACCACTGCACTGCCCTAAACCCTGAAACACCAACAAGCATGACCCCTACACTGCCCAAACACCACTGCACTACCCTAAACCCTGAAACACTAGCCCCAGCATGACCCCGTACACTGCCGGAACACCACTGCACTGCCCTAAACCCTGAAACACCAGCCCCAGCACGACCCCCTACACTGCCTGAACACCACTGCACTGCCCTAAACCCTGAAACACCAGCCAGCACGACCCCCTACACTGCCTGAACACCACTGCACTGCCCTAAACCCTGAAACACCAGCCCCAGCATGACCCCCTGCACTGCCCGAACACCACTGCACTGCCCTAAACCCTGAAACACCAGCCCCAGCAAAACCCCCTACACTGCCTGAACACCACTGCACTACCCTAAACCCTGAAACACCAGCCCCAGCACAACCCCCTACACTGCCTGAACACCACTGCACTACCCTAAACCCTGAAACACCAGCCCCAGCACGACCCCTACACTGCCCGAACACCTCTGCACTACCCTAAACCCTGAAACACCAGCCCCAGCATGACACCCCACAATGCCCAAACACCACTGCACTGCCCTAATCCCTGAAACACCAGACAGCACGACCCCCTACACTGCCCGAACACCACTGCACTGCCCTAAACCCTGAAACACCAGCCCCAGCATTACCCCCTACACTGCCTGAACACCACTGCACTGCCCTAAACCCTGAAACACCAGCCCCAGCATGACACCCTACAATGCCCGAACACCATTGCACTGCCCTAAACCCTGAAACAACAGCCAGCATGACCCCCTACACTGCCCGAACACCACTGCACTGCCCTAAACCCTGAAAGAACAGCCCCAGCATGACCCCCTACAGTGCCCAAACACTGCCGTAAACCCTGAAACACCAGCCCCAGCATGACCCCTACACTGCACAAACACCACTGCACTGTCCTAAACCCTGAAACACCAGCCCCAGCATGACCCCCTACATTACCCGAACACCACTGCCTTAAACCCTGAAACACCACCCTCAGCAAGACCCCCTACACTGCCCAATCACCACTGCCTTAAACCCTGAAACACTACCCCCTGCACAACCCCCTACTATGCCCGAACACCACTGCACCGCCCTAAACCCTGAAACACCACTCCTACACTGCCCAAACACCACTGCACTGCCCTTAACCCTGAAACACTACCCCCGGCACGACCTCCTACACTGCCCGAACACCACTGCACTGCCCTAAACCCTGAAACACCACCCCCAACATGACCACCTACCCTGCCCGAACAACACTGCATCGCCCTAAACCCTGAAACACCACCCCCTGCACGACCCCCTACACTGCCCGAACACCACTGCTCTGCCCAAAACCCAGAAACACCAGCCCCAGCACGACCCCCTACACTGCCCAAACACCAGTAAACCGCCCTAAACCCTGAAACACCAGCCCCAGCATGACCCCCTACAATGGCTGAACACTACTGCCCTAAACCCTGAAATACCACCCCCTGCAACACCCCCTACACGGCCCGAACTCCACTGCATGCCCTAAACCCTGAAACACCACCCACTGCATTACCCCCTACACTGCCCGAACACCATTGCTCTACACAAAAACCCTGTGACACCAGCCCCAGAACGACCCCCTACACTGCCCGAACACCACTACACCACCCTAACCCCTGAAACACCAGCCCTAGCTTGACACCCTACAATGCCCAAACACCACAGCACTGCCCTAAACCCTGAAACACCATTCAGCATGACCCCCTACACTGCCCGAACACCACTGCACTGCCCTAAACCCTGAAACACCAGCCCCAGCATGACCCCCTGCACTGCCCAAACACCACTGCATTGCCTTAAACCCTGAAACACCAGCCCCAGCACGACCCCTACACTGCCCGAACACCACTTCTCTGCCCTAAACCGTGAAACACCAGCCCCAGCATGACCCCATACACTGCCCGAACACCACTGTACTGCCCTAAACCCTGAAACACCACTCTCAGCAAGATCCCCTACACTGCCCAAACACCACTGACGTAAATCCTGAAACACCACCCCAGTACGACCCCCTATTCTGCCCGAACACCACTGCACTGCTCTAAACCCTGAAACACCACCCCTTGCACGACTCCCTACACTGCCCGAACACCACTGCACTGCCCCAAACCCTGAAACTCCACCACCAGCATGACCCGCTATACTGCTCGAACACCACTGCACAGCCCTAAACCCTGAAACACCACCTCCAGCAAGACCCCCTACACTGCCAGAACACCACTGCCCTAAACCCTGAAACAAAACCCCCAGCAAGGCCCCCTACACTGTCCGAATACCACTGGCCAAACCCTGAAACACCAACCCCCGCATGACCCCCTACACTGCCCGAACACCACTGCACTGCCCTAAATACTGAAACACAGCCCCAGCATGACCCCCTGCACTGCCTGAACACCACTGCATTGCCCTAAACCCTGAAACACCAGCCCCAGCACGACCCCTACACTGCCCAAACAACACTTCTCTGTCCTAAACCGTGAAACACCAGCCCCAGCACGACCCCATACACTGCCCGAACACCACTGCACTGCCCTAAACCCTGAAACACCAGCCCCAGCATGACACCCCACAATGCCCAAACACCACTGCACTGCCCTAATCCCTGAAACACCAGCCAGCATGACCTCCTACACTGCCTGAACACCACTGCACTGCCCTAAACCCTGAAACACCAGCCCCAGCATGACACCCTACAATGCCCGAACACCACTGCCCTAAACCCTGAAACACCACCCCCTGCAAGACCCTCTACACTGCCCAATCTCCACTGCATCCCCTAAACCCTGAAACACCACCTCTTGCACGACACCCTACACTGCCCGAACACCACTGCTCTGCCCAAAACCCTCAAACACGAGCCACAGCATGACCCCCTACAATGCCCGAACACCACTGCACTGCCCTAAACCCTGAAACACCAACAAGCATGACACCTACACTGCCCAAACACCACTGCACTACCCTAAACCCTGAAACACTAGCCCCAGCATGACCCCGTACACTGCCGGAACACCACTGCACTGCCCTAAACCCTGAAACACCAGCCCCAGCACGACCCCCTACACTGCCTGAACACCACTGCACTGCCCTAAACCCTGAAACACCAGCCCCAGCATGACACCCTACAATGTCCGAACACCATTGCACTGCCCTAAACCCTGAAACAACAGCCAGCACGACCCCCTACACTGCCTGAACACCACTGCACTGCCCTAAACCCTGAAACACAAACCCCAGCATGACACCCTACAATGCCCGAACACCATTGCACTGCCCTAAACCCTGAAACAACAGCCAGCATGTCCCCCTACACTGCCCGAACACAACTGCACTGCCCTAAACCCTGAAAGAACAGCCCCAGCATGACACCCTACAGTGCACAAACACCACTGCACTGTCCTAAACCCTGAAACACCAGCCCCAGCACGGCCCCCTACATTACCCGAACACCACTGCCTTAAACCCTGAAACACCACCCTCAGCAAGACCCCCTACACTGCCCAATCACCACTGCCCTAAACCCTGAAACACCACCCCCTGCACAACCCCCTACTCTGCCCGAACACCACTGCACTGCCCTAAACCCTGAAACACCACTCCTACACTGCCCAAACACCACTGCACTGCCCTTAACCCTGAAACACTACCCCCGGCACGACCTCCTACACTGTCCGAACACCACTGCACTGCCCTAAACCCTGAAACACCACCCCCAGCATGACCACCTACCCTGCCCGAACAACACTGCATCACCCTAAACCCTGAAACACCACCCCCTGCACGACCCCCTACACTGCCCGAACACTACTGCTCTGCCCAAAACCCGGAAACACCAGCCCCAGCACGACCCCCTACACTGCCCAAACACCAGTAAACCGCCCTAAACCCTGAAACACCAGCCCCAGCATGACCCCCTTCAATGGCTGAACACTACTGCCCTAAACCCTGAAATACCACCCCCTGCAAGACCCCCTACACGGCCCGAACTCCACTGCATGCCCTAAACCCTGAAACACCACCCACTGCATGACCCCCTACAGTGCCCGAACACCATTGCTCTACACAAAAACCCTGTGACACCAGCCCCAGAACGACCCCCTACACTGCCCGAACACCACTACACCACACTAAACCCTGAAACACCAGCCCTAGCTTGCCACCCTACAATGCCCAAACACCACTGCACTGCCCTAAACCCTGAAACACCATTCAGCATGACCCCCTACACTGCCCGAACACCACTGCACTGCCCTAAACCCTGAAACACCAGCCCCAGCATGACCCCCTGCACTGCCCGAACACCACTGCATTGCCTTAAACCCTGAAACACCAGCCCCAGCACGACACCTACACTGCCCGAACACCACTTCTCTGTCCTAAACCATGAAACACCAGCCCCAGCATCCCATACACTGCCTGAACCCCACTGTACTGCCTTAAACCCTGAAAAACCAGCCCCAGCAAGACCCCCTACACTGTCCAAACACCACTGACGTAAACCCTGAAACACCACCCCAGCACGACCCCCTATTCTGCCCGAACACCACTGCACGGCTCTAAACCCTGAAACACCACCCCTTGCACGACTCCCTACACTGCCCGAACACCACTGCACTGCCATAAACCCTGAAACACCACCCACAGCACGACCACCTACACTGCCCGAACACCACCGCTCTGCCCTAAACCCTGAAACTCCACCACCAGCATGACCCGCTATACTGCTCGAACACCACTGCACAGCCCTAAACCCTGAAACACCACCTCCAGCAAGACCCCCTACACTGCCAGAACACCACTGCCCTAAACCCTGAAACAAAACCCCCAGCAAGGCCCCCTACACTGTTCGAATACCACTGGCCAAACCCTGAAACACCAACCCCCGCATGACCCCCTACACTGCCCGAACACCACTGCACTGCCCTAATCCCTGAAACACCACCCCCAGCACGAACCCCTATACTGCTAGAACACCACTGCACTGCCCTAAACCCTGAAACACCATCCCCAGCAAAACCCCCTACACTGCCAGAACACCACTGCCCTAAACCCTGAAACTCCACCCCCTGCAAGACCCTCTACACTGCCCGATCTCCACTGCATGCCCTAAACCCTGAAACACCACCTCCTGCACGACACCCTACACTGCCCGAACACCACTGCTCTGCCCAAAACCCTGAAACAACAGCCACAGCATGACCCCCTACAATGCCCGAACACCACTGCACTGCCCTGAACCCTGAAACACCAACAAGCATGACACCCTACACTGCCCAAACACCACAGCACTACCCTATACCCTGAAACACCAGCCCCAGCATGACCCCCTACACTGCCAGAACACCACTGCATTGCCCTAAACCCTGAAACACCAACTCCAGCACAACAACCTACACTCCCCGAACACCACTGCACTGTCCTAAACCCTGAAACACCAGCCCCAGCATGACACCCTACAATGCCTGAACACCATTGCACTGCCCTAAACCCTGAAACACCAGCCAGCATGACCCCCTACACTGCCCGAACACCACTGCACTGCCCTAAACCCTGAAAGAACAGCCCCAGCATGACCCCCTACAGTGCCCAAACACCACTGCACTGCCGTAAACCCTGAAACACCCGCCCCAGAATGACCCCTACACTGCACGAACACCACTGCACTGTCCTAAACCCTGAAACACCAGCCCCAGCATGACCCCCTACATTACCCGAAAACCACTGCCTTAAACCCTGAAACACCACCCTCAGCAAGACCCCCTACACTGCCCAATCACCACTGCCCTAAACCCTGAAACACCACCCCAGCACAACCCCCTACTCTGCCCGAACACCACTGCACTGCCCTAAACCCTGAAACACCACTTCTACACTGCCCGAACACCACTGCACTGCCCTAAACCCTGAAACACCACCCCCAGCATGACCCCCTACCCTGCCCGAACAACACTGCATCGCCCTAAACCCTGAAACACCACCCCCTGCGCGACCCCCTACACTGCCCGAACACCACTGCTCTGCCCAAAACCCTGAAACACCAGCCCCAGCACGACCCCCTACACTGCCCAAACACCAGTAAACCACCCTAAACCCTGAAACACCAGCCCCAGCATGACCCCCTACAATGGCTGAACACTACTGCCCTAAACCCTGAAATACCACCCCCTGCAAGACCCCCTACACGGCCCGAACTCCACTGCATGCCCTAAACCCTGAAACACTACCCACTGCATGACCCCCTACACTGCCCGAACACCACTGCTGTACACAAAACCCTGTGACACCAGCCCCAGAATGACCCCCTACACTACCCGAACACCACTACACCACGCTAAACCCTGAAACACCAGCTTGACACCCTACAATGCCCAAACACCACTGCACTGCCCTAAACCCTGAAACACCAGTCAGCATGACCCCCTACACTGCCCGAACACCACTGCACTGCCCTAAACCCTGAAACACCAGCCCCAGCATGACCCCCTGCACTGCCCGAACACCACTGCATTGCCTTAAACCCTAAAACACCAGCCCCAGCACGACCCCTACACTGCCCGAACACCACTTCTCTGTCCTAAACCGTGAAACACCAGCACCAGCACAACCCCATACACTGCCCGAACACCACTGCACTGCCCTAAACCCTGAAACACCACTCTCAGCAAGACCCCCTACACTGCCCAAACACCACTGATGTAAACCCTGAAACACCACCCCAGCACAACCCCCTATTCTGCCCGAACACCACTGCACTGCTCTAAACCCTGAAACACCACCCCTTGCACGACCCCCTACACTGCCCGAAAGCCACTGCACTGCCATAAACCCTGAAACACCACCCCCAGCACGACCACCTACACTGCCCAAACACAACCGCTCTGCCCTAAACCCTGAAACTCTACCACCAGCATGACCTGCTATACTGCTCGAACACCACTGCACAACCCTAAACCCTGAAACACCACCTCCAGCAAGACCCCCTACACTGCCAGAACACCACTGCCCTAAACCCGGAAACAAAACCCCCAGCAAGGCCCCCTACACTGTCCGAATACCACTGGCCAAACCCTGAAACACCAACCCCCGCCTGACCCCCTACACTGCCCGAACACCACTGCACTGCCCTAAACCCTGAAACACCACCCCCAGCACGACCCCCTATACTGCTAGAACACCACTGCACTACCCTAAACCCTGAAACACTAGCCCCAGCAGGACCCCGTACACTGCCGGAACACCACTGCACTGCCCTAAACCCTGAAACACCAGCCCCAGCACGACCCCCTACACTGCCTGAACACCACTGCACTGCCCTAAATCCTGAAACACCAGCCCCAGCATGACACCCTACAATGCCCGAACACCATTGCACTGCCCTAAACCCTGAAACAACAGCCAGCACGACCCCCTACACTGCCTGAACACCACTGCACTGCCCTAAACCCTGAAACACAAACCCCAGCATGACACCCTACAATGCCCGAACACCATTGCACTGCCCTAAACCCTGAAACAACAGCCAGCATGTCCCCCTACACTGCCCGAACACAACTGCACTGCCCTAAACCCTGAAAGAACAGCCCCAGCATGACACCCTACAGTGCACAAACACCACTGCACTGTCCTAAACCCTGAAACACCAGCCCCAGCACGGCCCCCTACATTACCCGAACACCACTGCCTTAAACCCTGAAACACCACCCTCAGCAAGACCCCCTACACTGCCCAATCACCACTGCCCTAAACCCTGAAACACCACCCCCTGCACAACCCCCTACTCTGCCCGAACACCACTGCACTGCCCTAAACCCTGAAACACCACTCCTACACTGCCCAAACACCACTGCACTGCCCTTAACCCTGAAACACTACCCCCGGCACGACCTCCTACACTGTCCGAACACCACTGCACTGCCCTAAACCCTGAAACACCACCCCCAGCATGACCACCTACCCTGCCCGAACAACACTGCATCACCCTAAACCCTGAAACACCACCCCCTGCACGACCCCCTACACTGCCCGAACACTACTGCTCTGCCCAAAACCCGGAAACACCAGCCCCAGCACGACCCCCTACACTGCCCAAACACCAGTAAACCGCCCTAAACCCTGAAACACCAGCCCCAGCATGACCCCCTACAATGGCTGAACACTACTGCCCTAAACCCTGAAATACCACCCCCTGCAAGACCCCCTACACGGCCCGAACTCCACTGCATGCCCTAAACCCTGAAACACCACCCACTGCATGACCCCCTACAGTGCCCGAACACCATTGCTCTACACAAAAACCCTGTGACACCAGCCCCAGAACGACCCCCTACACTGCCCGAACACCACTACACCACACTAAACCCTGAAACACCAGCCCTAGCTTGCCACCCTACAATGCCCAAACACCACTGCACTGC
Organism: Triturus cristatus; assembly: GCF_964204655.1. Lineage (NCBI taxonomy): Eukaryota > Metazoa > Chordata > Amphibia > Caudata > Salamandridae > Triturus > Triturus cristatus. Next base: position 566,827,771 of record NC_140579.1, on the reverse strand, counting down.
CCTAAACCCTGAAACACCATTCAGCATGACCCCCTACACTGCCCGAACACCACTGCACTGCCCTAAACCCTGAAACACCAGCCCCAGCATGACCCCCTGCACTGCCCGAACACCACTGCATTGCCTTAAACCCTGAAACACCAGCCCCAGCACGACACCTACACTGCCCGAACACCACTTCTCTGTCCTAAACCATGAAACACCAGCCCCAGCATGACCCCATACACTGCCTGAACACCACTGTACTGCCTTAAACCCTGAAAAACCAGCCCCAGCAAGACCCCCTACACTGTCCAAACACCACTGACGTAAACCCTGAAACACCACCCCAGCACGACCCCCTATTCTGCCCGAACACCACTGCACGGCTCTAAACCCTGAAACACCACCCCTTGCACGACTCCCTACACTGCCCGAACACCACTGCACTGCCATAAACCCTGAAACACCACCCACAGCACGACCACCTACACTGCCCGAACACCACCGCTCTGCCCTAAACCCTGAAACTCCACCACCAGCATGACCCGCTATACTGCTCGAACACCACTGCACAGCCCTAAACCCTGAAACACCACCTCCAGCAAGACCCCCTACACTGCCAGAACACCACTGCCCTAAACCCTGAAACAAAACCCCCAGCAAGGCCCCCTACACTGTTCGAATACCACTGGCCAAACCCTGAAACACCAACCCCCGCATGACCCCCTACACTGCCCGAACACCACTGCACTGCCCTAATCCCTGAAACACCACCCCCAGCACGAACCCCTATACTGCTACAACACCACTGCACTGCCCTAAACCCTGAAACACCATCCCCAGCAAAACCCCCTACACTGCCAGAACACCACTGCCCTAAACCCTGAAACTCCACCCCCTGCAAGACCCTCTACACTGCCCGATCTCCACTGCATGCCCTAAACCCTGAAACACCACCTCCTGCACGACACCCTACACTGCCCGAACACCACTGCTCTGCCCAAAACCCTGAAACAACAGCCACAGCATGACCCCCTACAATGCCCGAACACCACTGCACTGCCCTGAACCCTGAAACACCAACAAGCATGACACCCTACACTGCCCAAACACCACAGCACTACCCTATACCCTGAAACACCAGCCCCAGCATAACCCCCTACACTGCCAGAACACCACTGCATTGCCCTAAACCCTGAAACACCAACACCAGCACAACAACCTACACTCCCCGAACACCACTGCACTGTCCTAAACCCTGAAACACCAGCCCCAGCATGACACCCTACAATGCCTGAACACCATTGCACTGACTAAACCCTGAAACACCAGCCAGCATGACCCCCTACACTGCCCGAACACCACTGCACTGCCCTAAACCCTGAAAGAACAGCCCCAGCATGACCCCCTACAGTGCCCAAACACCACTGCACTGCCGTAAACCCTGAAACACCCGCCCCAGAATGACCCCTACACTGCACGAACACCACTGCACTGTCCTAAACCCTGAAACACCAGCCCCAGCATGACCCCCTACATTACCCGAAAACCACTGCCTTAAACCCTGAAACACCACCCTCAGCAAGACCCCCTACACTGCCCAATCACCACTGCCCTAAACCCTGAAACACCACCCCAGCACAACCCCCTACTCTGCCCGAACACCACTGCACTGCCCTAAACCCTGAAACACCACTTCTACACTGCCCGAACACCACTGCACTGCCCTAAACCCTGAAACACCACCCCCAGCATGACCCCCTACCCTGCCCGAACAACACTGCATCGCCCTAAACCCTGAAACACCACCCCCTGCGCGACCCCCTACACTGCCCGAACACCACTGCTCTGCCCAAAACCCTGAAACACCAGCCCCAGCACGACCCCCTACACTGCCCAAACACCAGTAAACCACCCTAAACCCTGAAACACCAGCCCCAGCATGACCCCCTACAATGGCTGAACACTACTGCCCTAAACCCTGAAATACCACCCCCTGCAAGACCCCCTACACGGCCCGAACTCCACTGCATGCCCTAAACCCTGAAACACTACCCACTGCATGACCCCCTACACTGCCCGAACACCACTGCTGTACACAAAACCCTGTGACACCAGCCCCAGAATGACCCCCTACACTACCCGAACACCACTACACCACGCTAAACCCTGAAACACCAGCTTGACACCCTACAATGCCCAAACACCACTGCACTGCCCTAAACCCTGAAACACCAGTCAGCATGACCCCCTACACTGCCCGAACACCACTGCACTGCCCTAAACCCTGAAACACCAGCCCCAGCATGACCCCCTGCACTGCCCGAACACCACTGCATTGCCTTAAACCCTGAAACACCAGCCCCAGCACGACCCATACACTGCCTGAACACCACTTCTCTGTCCTAAACCGTGAAACACCAGCACCAGCACAACCCCATACACTGCCCGAACACCACTGCACTGCCCTAAACCCTGAAACACCACTCTCAGCAAGACCCCCTACACTGCCCAAACACCACTGATGTAAACCCTGAAACACCACCCCAGCACAACCCCCTATTCTGCCCGAACACCACTGCACTGCTCTAAACCCTGAAACACCACCCCTTGCACGACCCCCTACACTGCCCGAAAGCCACTGCACTGCCATAAACCCTGAAACACCACCCCCAGCACGACCACCTACACTGCCCAAACACAACCGCTCTGCCCTAAACCCTGAAACTCTACCACCAGCATGACCTGCTATACTGCTCGAACACCACTGCACAACCCTAAACCCTGAAACACCACCTCCAGCAAGACCCCCTACACTGCCAGAACACCACTGCCCTAAACCCGGAAACAAAACCCCCAGCAAGGCCCCCTACACTGTCCGAATACCACTGGCCAAACCCTGAAACACCAACCCCCGCCTGACCCCCTACACTGCCCGAACACCACTGCACTGCCCTAAACCCTGAAACACCACCCCCAGCACGACCCCCTATACTGCTAGAACACCACTGCACTGCCCTAAACCCTGAAACACCACCCCCAGCAAAACCCCCTACACTGCCCAAACACCACTGCCCTAAACCCCGAAACACCACCCCCTGCAAGACCCTCTACACTGCCCGATCTCCACTGCATGCCCTAAACCCTGAAACACCACCTCCTGCACGACACCCTACACTGCCCGAACACCACTGCTCTGCCCAAAACCCTGAAACACCAGCCACAGCATGACCCCCTACAATGACCGAACACCACTGCACTGCCCTAAACCCTGAAACACCAACAAGCATGACACCCTACACTGCCCAAACACCACTGCACTACCCTATAGCCTGAAACACCAGCCAGCACGACCCCCTACACTGCCTGAACACCACTGCACTGCCCTAAACCCTGAAACACCAGCCCCAGCATGACACCCTACAATGCCCAAACACCACAGCACTGCCCTAAACCCTGAAACACCAGCCCCAGCCCGACCCCCTACAGTACCCGAACACCACTGCCCTAAAACCTGAAACACCACACTCAGCAAGACCCCCTACACTGCCCAATCACCACTGCCCTAAACCCTGAAACACCACCCCCAGCACAACCCCCTACTCTGCCCGAACACCACTGCACTGCCCTAAACCCTGAAACACCACCCCTACACTGCCCGAACACCAGCCCAGCTTGACACGCCACAATGCCCGAACACCACTGCACTGCCCTAAACCCTGAAACACCAATCAGCATGACCCGCTACACTGCCCGAACACCACTGCACTGCCCTAAACCCTGAAACACCAGCCACAGCATGACCCCCTACACTGCCCGAACAGCACTGCATTGTCTTAAACCCTGAAACACCAGCCCCAGCACGACCCCTACACTGCCCGAACACCACTGCACTGCCGTAAACCCTGAAACACCACACTCAGCAAGACTCCCTATACTGCCAAAACACCACTGATGTAAACCCTGAAACCCCACCCCCTGCACGACCCCCTACACTGCCTGAACACCACTGCACTGCCCTAAACCCTGAAACACCACCCCCAGCACGACCACCTACACTGCCCGTACACCACCGCTCTGCCCTAAACCCTGAAACTCCACCCCCAGCATGACCCACAATTATGCTTGACACCACTGCACAGCCCTAAACCCTGAAACACCACCTCCAGGAAGACCCCCTACACTGCCAGAACACCACTGCCCTAAACCCTGAAACAAAACCCCCAGCAACACCCTCTGCACTGCCCGAACAGCACTGCTCTGCCCGATACCCTGAAACACCAGCCCCAGAATGACCCCCTACACTGCCCGAACACCACTGCACTGCCCTAAACCCTGAAACACCACACCCAGCACGACACATTACACTGCCTGAACACCACTGCACTGTTCTAAACCCTGAAACACCAGCCCCTGCTAGACCCCCTACACTACCCGAACACCACTGCACCACTGCCCTAAACCCTGAAACACCACCCCAGCAAGACACCCTACTCTGCCCTAACACCACTTCTCTAAACCCTGAAACACCACCCCCTGCAAGACCCCCTACACTGCCCGAACACCACTGCACTGCCCTAAACCCTGAAACACCAACAAGCATGACCCCCTACACTGCCCAAACACCACTGCACTACCCTAAACCCTGAAACACTAGCCCCAGCATGACCCCGTACACTGCCCGAACACCACTGCACTGCCCTAAACCCTGAAACACCAGCCCCAGCACGACCCCCTACACTGCCTGAACACCACTGCACTGCCCTAAACCCTGAAACACCAGCCCCAGCATGACACCCTACAATGCCCGAACACCATTGCACTGCCCTAAACCCTGAAACAACAGCCAGCACGACCCCCTACACTGCCTGAACACCACTGCACTGCCCTAAACCCTGAAACACCAGCCCCAGCATGACACCCTACAATGCCCGAACACCATTGCACTGCCCTAAACCCTGAAACAACAGCCAGCATGTCCCCCTACACTGCCCGAACACCACTGCACTGCCCTAAACCCTGAAAGAACAGCCCCAGCATGACCCCCTACAGTGCCCAAACACCACTGCACTGCCATAAACCCTGAAACACCAGCCCCAGCATGACCCCTACACTGCACAAACACCACTGCACTGTCCTAAACCCTGAAACACCAGCCCCAGCACGACCCCCTACATTACCCGAACACCACTGCCTTAAACCCTGAAACACCACCCTCAGCAAGACCCCCTACACTGCCCAATCACCACTGCCCTAAACCCTGAAACACCACCCCCTGCACAACCCCCTACTCTGCCCAAACACCACTGCACTGCCCTAAACCCTGAAACACCACTCCTACACTGCCCAAACACCACTGCACTGCCCTTAACCATGAAACACTACCCCCGGCACGACCTCCTACACTGCCGGAACACCACTGCACTGCCCTAAACCCTGAAACACCACCCCCAGCATGACCACCTACCCTGCCCGAACAACACTGCATCACCCTAAACCCTGAAACACCAACCCCTGCACGACCCCCTACACTGCCCGAACACTACTGCTCTGCCCAAAACCCGGAAACACCAGCCCCAGCACGACCCCCTACACTGCCCAAACACCAGTAAACCGCCCTAAACCCTGAAACACCAGCCCCAGCATGACCCCCTACAATGGCTGAACACTACTGCCCTAAACCCTGAAATACCACCCCCTGCAAGACCCCCTACACGGCCCGAACTCCACTGCATGCCCTAAACCCTGAAACACCACCCACTGCATGACCCCCTACACTGCCCGAACAGCATTGCTCTACACAAAAACCCTGTGACACCAGCCCCAGAACGACCCCCTACACTGCCCGAACACCACTACACCACACTAAACCCTGAAACACCAGCCCTAGCTTGACACCCTACAATGCCCAAACACCACTGCACTGCCCTAAATCCTGAAACACCATTTAGCATGACCCCCTACACTGCCCGAACACCACTGCACTGCCCTAAACCCTGAAAAGCCAGCCCCAGCATGACCCCCTGCACTGCCCGAACACCACTGCATTGCCTTAAACCCTGAAACACCAGCCCCAGCACGACCCCTACACTGCCCGAACACCACTTCTCTGTCCTAAACCGTGAAACACCAGCCCCAGCATGACCCCATACACTGCCCGAACACCACTGTACTGCCCTAAACCCTGAAACACCACTCTCAGCAAGACCCCCTACACTGCCCAAACACCGCTGACGTAAACCCTGAAACACCACCCCAGCACGACCCCCTATTCTGCCCGAACACCACTGCACTGCTCTAAACCCTAAAACACCACCCCTTGCACGACTCCCTACACTGCCCGAACACCACTGCACTGCCATAAACCCTGAAACACCACCCACAGCACGACCACCTACACTGCCCGAACACCACCGCTCTGCCCTAAACCCTGAAACTCCACCACCAGCATGACCCGCTATACTGCTCGAACACCACTGCACAGCCCTAAACCCTGAAACACCACCTCCAGCAAGACCCCCTACACTGCCAGAACACCACTGCCCTAAACCCTGAAACAAAACCCCCAGCAAGGCCCCCTACACTGTCCGAATACCACTGGCCAAACCCTGAAACACCAACCCAAGCATGACCCCCTACACTGCCCGAACACCACTGCACTGCCCTAAACCCTGAAACACCACCCCCAGCACGAACCCCTATACTGCTAGAACACCACTGCACTGCCCTAAACCCTGAAACACCATCCCCAGCAAAACCCCCTACACTGCCAGAACACCACTGCCCTAAACCCTGAAACTCCACCCCCTGCAAGACCCTCTACACTGCCCGATCTCCACTGCATGCCCTAAACCCTGAAACACCACCTCCTGCACGACACCCTACACTGCCCGAACACCACTGCTCTGCCCAAAACCCTGAAACAACAGCCAGCATGTCCCCCTACACTGCCCGAACACCACTGCACTGCCCTAAACCCTGAAAGAACAGCCCCAGCATGACCCCCTACAGTGCCCAAACACCACTGCACTGCCGTAAACCCTGAAACACCAGCCCCAGCATGACCCCTACACTGCACAAACACCACTGCACTGTCCTAAACCCTGAAACACCAGCCCCAGCACGACCCCCTACATTACCCGAACACCACTGCCTTAAACCCTGAAACACCACCCTCAGCAAGACCCCCTACACTGCCCAATCACCACTGCCCTAAACCCTGAAACACCACCCCCTGCACAACCCCCTACTCTGCCCGAACACCACTGCACTGCCCTAAACCCTGAAACACCACTCCTACACTGCCCAAACACCACTGCACTGCCCTTAACCATGAAACACTACCCCCGGCACAACCTCCTACACTGCCGGAACACCACTGCACTGCCCTAAACCCTGAAACACCACCCCCAGCATGACCACCTACCCTGCCCGAACAACACTGCATCACCCTAAACCCTGAAACACCACCCCCTGCACGACCCCCTACACTGCCTGAACACTACTGCTCTGCCCAAAACCCGGAAACACCAGCCCCAGCACGACCCCCTACACTGCCCAAACACCAGTAAACCGCCCTAACCCCTGAAACACCAGCCCCAGCATGACCCCCTACAATGGCTGAACACTACTGCCCTAAACCCTGAAATACCACCCCCTGCAAGACCCCCTACACGGCCCGAACTCCACTGCATGCCCTAAACCCTGAAACACCACCCACTGCATGACCCCCGACACTGCCCGAACACCATTGCTCTACACAAAAACCCTGTGACACCAGCCCCAGAACGACCCCCTACACTGCCCGAACACCACTACACCACACTAAACCCTGAAACACCAGCCCTAGCTTGACAACCTACAATGCCCAAACACTACTGCACTGCCCTAAATCCTGAAACACCATTCAGCATGACCCCCTACACTGCCCGAACACCATTGCACTGCCCTAAACCCTGAAACACCAGCCCCAGCATGACCCCCTGCACTGCCTGAACACCACTGCATTGCCTTAAACCCTGAAACACCAGCCCCAGCACGACCCCTACACTGCCCGAACACCACTTCTCTGTCCTAAACCGTGAAACACCAGCCCCAGCATGACCCCATACACTGCCCGAACACCACTGTACTGCCCTAAACCCTGAAACACCACTCTCAGCAAGACCCCCTACACTGCCCAAACACCGCTGACGTAAACCCTGAAACACCACCCCAGCACGACCCCCTATTCTGCCCGAACACCACTGCACTGCTCTAAACCCTGAAACACCACCCCTTGCACGACTCCCTACACTGCCCGAACACCACTGCACTACCATAAACCCTGAAACACCACCCACAGCACGACCACCTACACTGCCCGAACACCACCGCTCTGCCCTAAACCCTGAAACTCCACCACCAGCATGACCCGCTATACTGCTTGAACACCACTGCACAGCCCTAAACCCTGAAACACCACCTCCAGCAAGACCCCCTACACTGCCAGAACACCACTGCCCTAAACCCTGAAACAAAACCCCCAGCAAGGCCCCCTACACTGTCCAAATACCACTGGCCAAACCCTGAAACACCAACCCCCGCATGACCCCCTACACTGCCAGAACACCACTGCCCTAAACCCTGAAACTCCACCCCCTGCAAGACCCTCTACACTGCCCGATCTCCACTGCATGCCCTAAACCCTGAAACACCACCTCCTGCACGACACCCTACACTGCCCGAACACCACTGCTCTGCCCAAAACACTGAAACAACAGCCACAGCATGATCCCCTACAATGCCCGAACACCACTGCACTGCCCTGAACCCTGAAACACCAACAAGCATGACACCCTACACTGCCCAAACACCACTGCACTACCCTATACCCTGAAACACCAGCCCCAGCATGACCCCCTACACTGCCAGAACACCACTGCATTGCCCTAAACCCTGAAACACCAACACCAGCACAACAACCTACACTCCCCGAACACCACTGCACTGTCCTAAACCCTGAAACACCAGCCCCAGCATGACACCCTACAATGCCTGAACACCATTGCACTGCCCTAAACCCTGAAACACCAGCCAGCATGACCCCCTACACTGCCCGAACACCACTGCACTGCCCTAAACCCTGAAAGAACAGCCCCAGCATGACCCCCTACAGTGCCCAAACACCACTGCACTGCTGTAAACCCTGAAACACCAGCCCCAGCATGACCCCTACACTGCACAAACACCACTGCACTGTACTAAACCCTGAAACACCAGCCCCAGCATGACCCCCTACATTACCCGAACACCACTGCCTTAAACCCTGAAACACCACCCTCAGCAAGACCCCCTACACTGCCCGATCACCACTGCCCTAAACCCTGAAACACCACCCCAGCACAACCCCCTACTCTGCCCGAACACCACTGCATTGCCCTAAACCCTGAAACACCACTTCTACCCTGCCCGAACACCACTGCACTGCCCTAAACCCTGAAACACCACCCCCAGCATGACACCCTACCCTGCCAAAAACAACACTGCATCGCCCTAAACCCTGAAACACCAGCCCCAGCATGACCCCCTACAATGGCTGAACACTACTGCCCTAAACCCTGAAATACCACCCCCTGCAAGACCCCCTACACGGCCCGAACTCCACTGCATGCCCTAAACCCTGAAACACTACCCACTGCATGACCCCCTACACTGCCCGAACACCACTGCTCTACACAAAACCCTGTGACACCAGCCCCAGAATGACCCCCTACACTGCCCGAACACCACTACACCACGCTAAACACTGAAACACCAGCTTGACACCCTACAATGCCCAAACACCACTGCACTGCCCTAAACCCTGAAACACCAGTCAGCATGACCCCCTACACTGCCCGAACACCACTGCACTGCCCTAAACCCTGAAACACCAGCCCCAGCATGACCCCCTGCACTGCCCGAACACCACTGCATTGCCTTAAACCCTGAAACACCAGCCCCAGCACGACCCCTACACTGCCCGAACACCACTTCTCTGTCCTAAACCATGAAACACCAGCCCCAGCATAACCCCATACACTGCCCAAACACCACTGCACTGCCCTAAACCCTGAAACACCACTCTCAGCAAGACCCCCTACACTGCCCAAACACCACTGATGTAAACCCTGAAACACCACCCCAGCACGACCCCCTATTCTGCCCGAACACCACTGCACTGCTCTAAACCCTGAAACACCACCCCTTGCACGACCCCCTACACTGCCCGAAAGCCACTGCACTGCCATAAACCTTGAAACACCACCCCCAGCACGACCACCTACACTGCCCGAACACCACCGCTCTGCCCTAAACCCTGAAACTCCACCACCAGCATGACCCGCTATACTGCTAGAACACCACTACACAACCCTAAACCCTGAAACACCACCTCCAGCAAGACCCCCTACACTGCCAGAACACCACTGCCCTAAACCCGGAAACAAAACCCCCAGCAAGGCCCCCTACACTGTCAGAATACCACTGGCCAAACCCTGAAACACCAACCCCCGCATGACCCCCTACACTGCCCGAACACCACTGCACTGCCCTAAACCCTGAAACACCACCCCCAGCACGACCCCCTATACTGCTAGAACACCACTGCACTGCCCTAAACCCTGAAACACCACCCCCAGCAAATCCACCTACACTGCCCAAACACCACTGCCCTAAACCCCGAAACACCACCCCCTGCAAGACCCTCTACACTGCCCGATCTCCACTGCATGCCCTAAACCCTGAAACACCACCTCCTGCACGACACCCTACACTGCCCGAACACCACTGCTCTGCCCAAAACCCTGAAACACCAGCCACAGCATGACCCCCTACAATGACCGAACACCACTGCACTGCCCTAAACCCTGAAACACCAACAAGCATGACACCCTACACTGCCCAAACACCACTGCACTACCCTATAGCCTGAAACACCAGCCAGCACGACCCCCTACACTGCCTGAACATAACTGCACTGCCCTAAACCCTGAAACACCAGCCCCAGCATGACACCCTACAATGCCCAAACACCACAGCACTGCCCTAAACCCTGAAACACCAGCCCCAGCCCGACCCCCTACAGTACCCGAACACCAATGCCCTAACACCTGAAACACCACCCTCAGCAAGACCCCCTACACTGCCCAATCACCACTGCCCTAAACCCTGAAACACCACCCCCAGCACAACCCCCTACTCTGCCCGAACACCACTGCACTGCCCTAAACCCTGAAACACCACCCCTACACTGCCCGAACACCAGCCCCAGCTTGACACGCCACAATGCCCGAACACCACTGCACTGCCCTAAACCCTGAAACACCAGTCAGCATGACCCGCTACACTGCCCGAACACCACTGCACTGCCCTAAACCCTGAAACACCAGTGTGAGAAGTTGGCCTGGTATATGATGCTCACTAGTTAAAGTGATCACCTTGTACCATGCCAAGCAACCCTTATGGTGTGGTTATAAGTCAACCTTTTCGGACTAGCTGCCCTAGTGGTAGCGTAGGCTAAGCAGTCTTCGAGGCTAAACTCGTGAAGCGTGTTAAGCCAGCTGTTTTACCAAATGCAACCCCCTTTTATACCAATGAAAGGACACCACACAGATATATATTCAAAATATATATGTATTTATTTCTCAAAGTAACCCCTAGTCTCTTTATGAGCACAGGAGCACAAATCGTCAAACAAGATTACAGTAGACTACACAGAAGTTGCACTTTATATGGATAGGCCCTGGTGGCCGCTCAAACCATATACTAAAATAGTGGTATAAGTACCACGAACAGAAAAGGGAAAAGGCCTAGGGCCTCTAGAATCGCTGGGCCTACAAGGAGCTAACTTCAGTTAGTGACCAGGAGGTCCACGGGTGGCGTGTGCAGAGCAAATAGTCACACGCGTGCTCCCATAGGTTTCAATGGGTGCGTAAAAAGTACAAAGTTACTGCAAAGAGGATCTTCCGGATGGACTAGGAACTCAAGATTTGGAACACAGGCACTAGAGATGTAATACTACACTTGGGCACAGGAGTGCCAGCTTTACCTCACCCACAGGAAGCGGGTGCATAGGCCTCGAAGTGCGTCGGGTTTCTTCTATCTGTTCCGTGGAGCCTGAAGACAAAGATGCTGCAGGCGGTCGGTCCGGGAGAGATGCGGTGGATCCAAGAGTGGATCGGAGATGTTGAAGACCTGTAAGCAGAGGGGACAGTGTTCACAGTCACTAGCCAGTGACCGGCGTGGTACCAGGTGGGTACCAGGCAATGTCGGGTGCAAACAGGAAGAAAGGTGTAGCTTGTCTCTGCAGCCACGTGGTCCCGGGAGGTCGACGACGTCCAGGAGTCGGTTCACGAGCTGTCCCACGCAGGTTCTCGCTGTCGGCGGTGTCGGCGACTTGATCAAAGCAAACAAGCCTGGGCAAAAGCAATTGTTGTAGGAGATGAAATAAGCTGATGGTTCTGACCAGCAAGGTCAGAGGGACTGCTCCTTTGGAGGGGAGCAAGGGCCAGTCTGGAGCAACCAGACCAGCGGTGTATTTCATGAAGTTCGTCGCCAAGATGGCTACTAGCCAGCGGGCCAGCAACCGGTTAGGCGCGTCAAGTGGCAAAATGCAGAAGGGCCCCACACAGATCGTGGAGATGCTGGAGGGCTCACCTTTGGTGCAGATGCTGCTCGGGTGTTGGGCTTCTCAGATCCCAAAGCACAACTTGGAGGGAGCCTCGGTTGTTGCACTTGTCAGCTTGTCGTGGTCATTTCAAGATGGCTGGCTCCACGTGTCTCGGTGCCTCCACGGGTCTCCTCTTTTCAGGGACTGTGGATCGGGCGGTGAGAGGTCTGGAGGTCCAGGTCTTGTCAGTCTCTGGGCTCGGGCTCCGGCAGTAGGCGGCGGCAAAGCAGACGTTGATTCGCTGGATGGTGCTTGCGTTAGCAAGGTGGTCACTCCCTGACCACAGGGGAGATTTCCTTCAGTCTTCTGTGCAGCAGAATGTCGAAGTTCCCGTCTTCTTCTTAGTTTCAAGTTGATTCCAGGATGTCTGAAGTCTTAGGACACAGCTCCTACCTTTAAGCGGATTCTAGGGGCCGGACTACCTGCTAGGTCCCTCCCTATGGGTGGGACCAGGAAGGGGGGTGGTTACACCCCCAATCCTTTGTCCAGCTCGCCCCAGGCCCGGGACTGGTGTGCCCCAGGACCGGTTTGAACTGGCATATGCACCGAGGCTCCTTGTGAGCCACAGGCATGTCTGGTTTCTTTCAAGCCCTACCTGACCAATACACAAAATCCTGTCTGGGGTGGTGCATGCACCTCCCCTGGCAGGAAACCCTTTGTCCACACCTCCCAAGCTGGAAGGACTCCCAGCAGCAGGAGGGCAGACTTGTGTCTGTGGTGGCAGCATCCATTTTGTGGAGCTGAGGCTATGTCTGATTTTACCCGGGTTTCAGGTACTGTACATGTCGTGTCCCTCTAGAAGGGTGGAATGCTAACCCCGTCGCCAGAATTGGCGAGGGGTTAGTATTCCAATTCGTATGACACCTTACTCGACATGTTTTGATAAAGCCAAACCAAAGTTAGCATTTAACCGCGAGGTTCATAATGCACTTAAGAGTATATGGTATGACGATATCTGGAAACAGTAGAAGGAAGTTGTTCCGACCACTGCAGACAGGCTCAGCTCATGCTAGAGCACCATCTCACATGGAACCAAGCACTCTGCCTTCAGGATTGTTAAGGCCTGCCATAGGAGTGACTTATAGGTTACCAGGTGTCCCATTTAAGGTTAGGTATAGGTATACTACACCTAAGTAAGAGGTGATTACACCAACTTACCCCAGCTGAGTGATCAGCCAGTTGTGTCAGATTGTTAGGCCAAGCCTGGGGTGGCATAATACATGCTTCAGCCCCTGGCAGGCCTTGGGTACACCAATGCCCTGGGTACCTAGTGTACACTGGTACAGGGGCTGACAGGGTGATCCACTTCCAATTGGTTATGCACCTAGGGTGCATAGTTTTAATTTAGTAGAGAGAACAGCAGGCTGGGGGTCTAATTGGCAGGCCCACAGCCTCAATATGTCAAAAACCAGTGAAGCAAAAAGCAAAAATTTGGGGTGACCATAGGATAGCAGACCCTACTCTCCTACACAACCCCCCCCCCAAACGCTGGGACATTAAACTAGCCTTGACCAGTCTCGTCTTCATGTCCTAAGTGGAAGTACCTGGAGAGACCATCTACATTCCCATGGTCAGTACCTGGCCGGTGCTCCACTGTAAAGTCCATACCCTGTAGGGAAATGGACCACCTAAGCAGTTTGGGGTTTTCACCCTTCATCTGATTTAGCCACAAGAGGGGCTTATGGTCGGTCTGAATCTTGAAGTGAGTGCCAAACAAGTATGGCCTCAGCTTCTTCAGGGCCCACACCACAGCAAAGGCCTCCCTCTCAATAGCTGACCAATTCTTCTCTCTGGGGGTCAACCTTCTGCTAATAAAAGCAATGGGTTGGTCTTGACCATCTACATTAAGTTGTGACAACACAGCTCCCACACCCAACTCAGAAGCATCTGTTTGGACAATAAACTATTTGGAGTAGTCAGGACTTTTCAGGATAGGTGCAGAGCACATGGCCTCCTTCAGGTCATCAAATGCCTTTTGACAGCTTACTGTCCACTGAACCTTTTTGGGCATCTTCTTGGATGTCAGATCATTAAGAGGAGTCACAATGGACCCATAGTTCTTAACAAACTTCCTGTAGTACCCAGTCAAGCCCAAGAAAGCTCGGACTTGAGTCTGGGTGGTTGGAGGAGACCAGTCCTTGATGGATTGTATCTTACTCTCCAGTGGTTGAACTTGGCCTCCACCTACAAGGTGGCCCAAATACACAACCTTACTCTGCCCTATCTGGCACTTAGTAGCCTTGATAGTGAGGCCTGCCCTTTGCAGAGCCTCAAGAGCCTTATTCAGGTGGATCAGGTGATCCTCCCAGGTGGAGCTAAAGACAGCAATGTCATCAAGATATGCTGCGCAAAAGTCATCCAACCCAGTAAGGACTTGGTTCACCAGCCTTTGGAAGGTGGCAGGTGCATTCTTCAGACCAAAGGGCATCACCACAAACTGGTAGTGCCCACCTGGGGTTGAGAATGCTGTTTTGGCCTTAGACTCCTCAGCTAATCTGATTTGCCAATAGCCAGCTGTTAAGTCAAATGTGCTCAAAAACTTAGCAGAAGCTAGTTTGTCTATGAGCTCATCTGCCCTTGGAATAGGGTGTGCATCTGTCCTGGTGACAGCATTGAGACACCTGTAGTCCACACAGAACCTCATCTCTCTCTTGCCATCTTTGGTGTGAGGTTTGGGTACCAGAACCACTGGGCTAGCCCAGGGGCTCTCTGAGGGTTCAATGACACCTAATTCCAGCATTTTATGTACCTCAGCCTTTATACAGTCCCTGACGTGGTCAGGTTGTCTGTAAAGCTTGTTCTTTACAGGCAGACTGTCACCAGTGTCCACCACATGGGTACACCAGTCAGTTTGACTAGGTATCAAGGAAAACATATGTGAAAATGATTGTAGAACCTGTCTACATTCAGTCTGCTGATGGGCAGTGAGGTTGCCTCCAAGGGTCACTCCTTCAACTGAGCCATCTTCAGGGTTCTGAGACAACAGGTCTGGGAGAGGGTCACTCTCTTCCTCCTGTCCCTCATCTGTAGCCATGAGCAAGCCCATGTCTGCCCTGTCAACATATGCTTTAAGCCTGTTAACATGGAGTACCCTGTGGGGACTCCTGGGAGTTCCTAGGTCTACCAAGTAGGTGACCTCTCCCTTCTTTTCCAGGATTGTATGGGGTCCAGACCATTTGTCTTGGAGTGCTGCTGGGGCCACTGGCTCCAACACCCATACCTTCTGTCCTGGCTGAAACTCAACCAAGACAGCCTTTTGGTCATGCCAAGCTTTCTGTAAGGCCTGGCTTGCCTCAAGGTTTTTGGATGCCTTCTCCATATACTCAGCCATTCTGGAGCGGAGACCAAGTACATAGTCCACTATGTCTCGCTTAGGCTTTTTGAGAGGTAACTCCCATCCTTCCTTCACCAAACACAGTGGGCCTCTTACAGGGTGCCCAAACAACAATTCAAAGGGGCTGTAGCCAACTCCTTTTTGTGGGACCTCTCTGTAAGCAAACAGAAGGCAGGGTAGAAGGATGTCCCATCTTCGCCTGAGCTTTTCAGGTAATCCTTTGATCATACCCTTTAGGGTCTTGTTGAATCTCTCAGCAAGCCCATTGCATTGTGGGTGATAAGGGGTGGTGAACTTGTAGTTGACACCACATTCCTTCCACATAGCTGTCAAGTATCCTGACATGAAGTTGGTACCTCTGTCAGAAACTACCTCCTTAGGAAACCCCACTCTGGAGAATACTCCCAGCAGGGCCCTGGCCACAACAGGTGCTGTAGTGGTCCTAAGGGGAATTGCCTCTGGATACCTGGTGGCATGATCCACTACTACCAGTATAAATCTGTGCCCAGATGCAGTGGGAGGATCCATGGTACCCACTATGTCTATTCCCACTCTTTCAAAGGGGACCCCACCACAGGTAGTGGTATTAGGGGGGCCTTTGTTGTGCCACCGGATTTGCCACTGGCTTGGCAGGTCACACAGGAGCGACAAAACTCCTTGGTACCTTCATTCATGTGAGGCCAGTGAAAGTGAGGGACAAGCCTGTCCCAAGTCTTATTCTGGCCTAAGTGTCCTGCTAAAGGAATATCATGGGCCAAGGTAAGAAGGAAGCCCCTAAATTGCAGAGGTATAACCAACCTCCTGGTAGCACCACGCTTGGGGTCTCTAGCCTCTGAATAAAGGAGCCCTTCATCCCAATACACTTTATGGGTACCTTGAGCATTCCCAGCAGCCTCAGCAGCAGCCAGCTGTCTGAGGGGTTCAAGAGAGGGACAGGATAACTGAGCCTGCCTCAAGTCAGCCCTTGAAGGTCCCCCTGTCCCCAGAAACTCAACCTGATCAGGTTCAAGCTCTTCAGGGACAGTTCCTTCAGGGTCCTCTAGATCAGCTTCCTGGGAAGGCTGATCATCACTCTGAGGCAGGGGGGAAGGCACAGCCTTGACCCTCCTGTTTTTATTCTTGGTAGGTGCTTGGTCCATTGTTCTAGGATCCAAGACCTGAGGTTCAGTGAGGCACTTTTTGGCCTGTGACCTGGTCACAGCAAGGACATGTGATGATATACCTAACATCTCTGCATGAGTCCTGTACTCCACTTCTGACCATAGAGAACTCTCTAGGTCATTGCCCAACAAACATTCTACTGGGAGGTCTGCACTAACCACAAACCTTTTGAGGCCAGTTACCCCTCCCCATGAGAAGTTAACAACTGCCACACTCTGTGAAGTAGTGGCATTGCTGGCATTGGTCACCAGGTAATTCTCACCTGGTATGTACTGTCCAGGGTCCA